>NC_090269.1:406262961-408662961 GCF_040414725.1 Anabrus simplex
CAGTTTGGGTTTAGTAATCTCAGCTTGTAGGATTCCAGCAAGTTATAGCAGATATCCTGGATTCAGGAAGTCAAATGTACTGTACCTCGATTGACCTACCTACGGCATTTGATAGGGCAGATCATGGGAGACCACTGGCAAAAATGAGTGCACTTGGACATGACAAAAGAGTGACTGAATGGGTGGCTATGTTTCTAGAAAACAGAACTCAGAGAATTAGAGTAGGCGAAGGTTTATCTCTCCCTGTAATAATTAAGAGAGAATTCCTCAAGGCAGTATTATTGGTCCTTTATGTTTTCTTATATATATAAATGATATGTGTAAAGAAGTGGAATCTGAGATAAGGTTTTTGCAGATGATGTTATTCTGTACAGAGTAATAAATAAGTTACAATATTGTGAGCAACTTCAAAATGACCTCGATAATGTTGTGAGATGGACAGTAGGCAATGGTATGTTGATAAACGGGGTTAAAAGTCAGGTTGTGAGTTTCACAAATAGGAAAAGTCCTCTCAGTTTTATTTACTGCGTTGATGGGGTGGAAGTTCCTTTTGGGGATCATTGTAAGTACCTAGATGTTAAAAAAGGAAAGATCTTATTGGGTAATTACATAAATTGGATCGTAAATAAAGGGTACAGATCTCTGCGCATGGTTATGAGTGTATTTAAGTGTTGTAGTAAGGATGTAAATGAGAGGGCACATAAGTCTCTGGTAAGACCCCAACTGGAGTATGGTTCTAATGTATGGGACCCTCACCGGGATTACTTGATTCAAGAACTGGAAAAAATCCACAGAATAGCAGATCGATTTTTTCTGGGAGATTTCCGACAAAAGAATAGCGTTACAAAAATGTTGCAAAGTTTGGCCTGAGAAGTCTTGGGAGAAAGGGGACGAGCTGCTCGACTAAGTGGTATGTTCCGAGCTGTCAGTGGAGAGATGGCGTGGAATGGCATCAGTAGACGAATCCGTTTGAGTGGTGTCCTTAAAAGTAGGAATGATCACAATATGAAAATAAAGTTGGAATACAAAATGACAAATTGGGGCAAATATTCATTTATAGGAAGTGGAGTTAGTGATTGGAATAACTTATCAAGGGAGATGTTCAATATATTTCCAATTTCTTCGCAATCATTTAAGAAGAGGCTAGGAAAACAACATATATGGATCTGCCAGCTGGGTGACTGCCCTAAATGCAGGTCAATAGTGATTGATAGGCGGGCTGTAATTTTATAACGTTACATAATAAAAAATCGACGCTTGAATTATATTGCGAATTTAAACCAGCAGGAGCTCGTGGCGTGTTCATAAAGATGTCATATAGCCGTGCCCAGTGGAAGAGACACTACAGGCGGAGGAAAAAAATGTAAACTCGGAGATCAGAGCCGTACCTAGGCATGGGCGACATGGTTCACAGAGCGCAGTTTCTCTCGCTACTTGACCGCCATGCGGAGATGTACTCCCTGTAACTGCCTGACTGAATGGCTGCGACCGTCTGATAAATTCCCCGTACTCTCTCGTGACTGACTCATGCTTCCAGTGTCACCTTTATATTGGTTGGCAGAATTTTCCCGGGAGAGTACCTCGCAAGTTCTGATTCTATACCATTCCCAGCACCTTTCCAGTGTAAGCACCACTTTTAAAATTTCGCGGCAAATCGTAGCCGGGGTGGCAGCTAATAACGCTAAGGCCCCTTTCACACGATCCACTGCTTTACATTTCATACCACGCCACGCCACTCCACTCCACATCTCAGACACTCTGTTTCTCATTGCTGTCCACTTCCGGTAACTTGCCGGCTACTTCTAGTCCCCACCACATCTTTTGCGTCTCAATTTGACTTTGGGCCATGGACGCGAACGTTATCCTTGCGATGTGTATTCTTAAGAAGATTGAGTAGAAATAAGAGTACTGGGGTTCATTGGGTCCATCCATTGAATCCATGTCGCCTAGAACGTATAGCTCTTCCTTTTCTTCTAGAAGAACTTACTAGAGTTAAAAATAATCCTTTAATCACTTTCGTATGAGGGCAATCAGGGACCTAAGTTTTCACCAGGCGGAAATATTGGAAGGGGCAGGCAGGTCAACTAGGGCGTTATTAGCAATTTTTAACAGAGGGTGGGTTACTCGTATAGGTTCAGCCATTATAATTTTTGCCTTAGAGGTCGTTGGAAGATGTTTGTGATTTTTAAAATTCATTTGATGAATTGTTGTCAATCCTTGAATCAAGTTTACAGTGAGCGTCAGGACACCAACATGAGAAAATGTATTCCACCGACATTTTGAGATAAAAATTTCGAACTTATGGCGCACACAGTGTTGACCGTCTGAACGAACTAATCTGATTTAGTGAGCTACCAGTCGCCAAGAGTGGAAGAAAATTCTGGTAAATTCCGGCACCTCGGTGTCTCTGAAAATCGTGGAAGTAGTTATTGGGACGTAAAGCAAATAATATTATTTATTAAAAATGTATGACATAAAATATCGGAAATTTCGTTCTATATAACTTTTTTTTTATTTGCTAGTGTCTTTACGTCGCACCGACACAGATACGTCTTATGGCGACGATGGTATAGGAAAGGCCTAGGAGTTGGAAGGAAGCGGCCGTGGCCTTAATTAAAGTACAGCCCCAACATTTGCCTGGTGTGAAAATGGGAAACCATGGAAAACCATGTTAAGGGCTGCGACAGTGGGATTCGAACCTAGAATCTCCCGGATGCAAGCTCACAGCCGCGCGCCCCACTCGCCCGGTGTATACAACTTCAGTTACGTAGTATTTTTAACAATGTTCTTGGCCTTACGTCCCACTAACTACTTTTACGATTTTGCGGAGACGCCGAGGTGTCGGAATTTGGTACCGCAGAAGCTCATTTACATGCCAGTAAATTCGCCGTTACGAGGCTGACGTATTTGAGCATCTTCAAATATCATGGGCCTGAACCAGGATCGAACCTGCCAAGTTGCGGTCAGAAGGCCAGCGCCTCAACCGTCTGAGCCACTCATCGCGATGGAAGAGACTTCAGGCCGGTTGACAGCCGCCTGCTGTTGGCGAGAGGGAAGGGAGGTGGTTCCACCCGAAGTGTCTCGTGTGAAAGCTCCGGGCCCTTTTCTACACCTTTGGTGGACTGGAGTCCAGTGGCGTGGAAAGCAGTGGATCCTGTGAAAGGGGCAAGAGCTCGGGCAACATTTCGCCGGGGCTGTCTTTTGCTTACAGCTGTCCTGCCCATAGAGACGCTGCCCCGCCGCCATTGTTGCCTCCCACTCACCATCTTCATTCTCACAATTTCAATTAGATGGTACCCAACTCCATGGTTAGCGTGCCGGCGTTTGGTCCCAGGGGTCACGGGTTCTATTCCCAGACGGGTCAGGTATTTTAACCTCATTGGTTACTTCCCCATGGCTCGGGAGCCGAATGCGTGCGTGTGCTGTCTTCAGCATTAGAATTCATCAGAGCTAGGCCTGATAGGCAGGTTGCCAATGCACGTCAACTCGAAAGGGCGGCTGTGAGCTTGCATCCGGGAGATTCTAGGTTCGAATCCCACTGTCGCAGCCCTTAATATGGTTTTCCATGGTTTCCCATTTTCACACCAGGCAAATGTTGGGGCTGTACCTTAATTAAGGCCACGGCCGCTACCTTCCAACTCCTAGGCGTTTCCTATACCATCGTCGCCATAAGACGTATCTGTGTCGGTGCGACGTAAAGCCACTAGCAAATAAAAAAAAGAGTTATATAGAACGAAATTTCCGATATTTTATGTCATACATTTTTAATAAATAATATTATTTGCTTTACGTCCCAATAACTACTTCTACGATTTTCAGAAGCGCCGAGGTGCCGGAATTTACCAGAATTTTCTTCCACTCTTGGCGACTGGTAGCTCACTAAATCAGATTAGTTCGTTCAGACGGTCAACACTGTGTGCGCCATAAGGCCTCTCCGGATGGTACCTAAGAGTCGATAAATAATTAAGGGAATATTTTTTAAAAAAATGAGCAATTGTCTGAGTTTTACTTTGAATGTAAGGTAATAAACACTCGCTGACAGATACATATTTTTCTAGCACTCACCTATCCAGGAGATGGCCTCTTCTTCCTGCACGAGATGTGGAGTAAGGCTCTGCATAGAGGGGACTGCTGGAGATGAGAACCCACGAACCATCCCTATGAACAGGTAGCCCAATGAAGCTGCTATTGCCAGCAGAAACTGGAACATTCATGGCATCACTGTTAATGCTAGGCAAAGGATCTGAGGGTATGAACTGAATGATATTGACAATTACAGTATAATAATATTATTGCTTTAATGTCCCATTACCTACTTTTAAGATTCTCAGAGACGCCAAGTTGCTGGAATTCAGTCCCACAGGAGTTCTTTTACCTGCCAATAAATCTGCCGATACGAGTCTGAAGTAAGTTCACCGGACAAAAACATAGTCACCCCTGGATAAATCATTACAAGCATCATTTAGTACCGTGTGACTCCGCCTCTGGTCTTGATAACCACCTGGAAGTGAGTCCACAAGATTGTACAGGTACGTCGCATACAGATTAACCCACTCGCCGATGATTTGATCGCGCAATTCCATAAAATTTTGGGGAAGCTAATGTCGGCGTTTTAACCGCTGTTCCAACATGTCCCACAGATTTTCAGTGTGGTTCAAGTCAGGTGATTTTGCAGGCCAGTCGAGATGCTACAGGGTGGGAGATTGTTCATAAAAGCAGTGACATATGCGTCCAGCCCGATGAACTTCGCTGAAAATTCGGGGTATCAATAGTATAATAATCCTGCAGTTATTGACTGAAGGGGCAACACCTGATCATTCAGAATGTTTAAATAAACACGCTGCTTCATTTTAGTGGTCACCTCAGTGAGCGCGCCCAATCCTCGATACGAAAAACACCCCAAAAACATCACAGACGAACCTCCGCCTTTAACTTGACATTGCACACATCCAAGATGAAGTGCTTCATTTGGCCTCCGGTGCATTCGACGACATGCGTCATTGAAATACAGGCAAAAACGTGATTCGTCAGGCCAAATTACGTTTCGCCAGTCAGCTACTGTCCACGTTTGATGATTGAAGACGCGCAGCTGTATGTGCCTGTGTGAGCAATGGCCTCTTGTGAGGTGACTGACTCCAAATGTTCATTGCAAGTAGTTCCCGTCGCAATGTTCTCTGGCTAACAGGTTGGGATGGGCCTTCATTCACTGACTGCAGCAATGCCTGTACGGTTTAGAAGCGATTTTGATTCACAAGCCGTGAAACGCGTCTCCGGTTCCTCTCAGCTAGGATGTTTTTCCGACCACAATTCTGACGTCGTGTCTTGTGGCCATCGCCATTGCTTGTACACACGTTGAACAGTCCGCTGCGAAACACCGACCAATCCAGCAACTTCAAGCACTGGCACGGCCAACCATGATTTCCCCTCTTTGTCACTCTGTCACATCATTACATGTACCCATGTCCGCTTGAAACATCAATGTCTCACTGATCGCCACTGCCTTATCAAGACCGACTCCAATCCTCAGATCATAATGCTACTCTCGATCGTTCAAAGGTGGCGAATCGAGTAGCCGGAATTGTTGGAAATCTGGGTTTGTTTTGGTTTACTTTTATCGTAAGTAGTCTGTGTAATTTTATGAAACTTGACGATAAATGTTAGTTTCTTTGTAGAATATAAGTCTGCGAGTGAATTTATATGAGTCAGTGGACACATACGATCTGTAATTATACGTAGCAACGTGATAATATGCTTGTCTTGATCGTGGTTTTACCCATTAAAGAACATGAGTGCACTAGGTGGACCAGGTTTTAGTCTAACTATGGCAATGCCTCTCATACAACTATTGTCAAGTCAGAAATGGATTAGGAATATACATCGTGATTATTTTGAACTCCATGACAAAACTGTAGTGTGCATACATCATTTTGAGAATAAGTCTAAGGTTAGGGAAGCCATTTCTCTACTTCCAAACTATTCGTGTTCCTCGAAAAATATTAATTTAGATAGAATATAACTTATATTGTGTTATTCCGTCAGTGTCTATGTGCTTCAAAGTGTCGAGTGATTTAGATGCAAGTTTATTTTAAAATAATCTGTGCTTTGCCTGCGGAAATGTTTAGCTGGATCTTGGAGTGTAACGAAACTTATAAGTGTGACAGTTGGGGCAATCTGTATACTGTTACACACAAGAAATAGTGACTTAGTGGGATTAGCTAGGTTTGTAACGTAGCGTTTTACACTACCAACACCTTCCGTTTCATGCTGTGGTTATCTGTTTATCAAGCAGATTGTGCCGAACTGAAGGTCGTGCATGTCAATAGAGTTTTTGCACTCATGTTCTTTAATGCGGAAAAAACCTGTTATCTCTTTAGTGTCTGAACGTTTCATTACTAAGGTTACTATCGTTGTGTGAAGTGCTGTTCTGGCATATGTCAAAGTTATGTTAACATTACCAGGGCCGTTCACTGGGTTAACATAATCATTTCGGGTGTGGTGGTGGTGGTGGTGGTGATTATTGTTTTAATAGGAAGTACAACTAGGCAACCATCCTCTATATAACACTAGTCAGAGAGAAAAAATGGAAAGGGTCCGACACTTCGAAAAATGAAGGTATTGGCGAAACGAGGACAAGGGCCACGAAGGGCATGAAAATGAAAGACTCTCTAGGCCCCATAAGTAATACCGTCGGGGTCGGAAAAGATCAAGAGTTGACCAAGGGAGGTCGGATAGGATATATGAAAGTGAGAAACCTGGCACAAGTAAGTGGAAGCAATGCCAGGACTCAGCTGCGGACCCCGTGTTCGCCAACCCACGATCCAAAGTTCAGAGCCCTTGGAGCCCCTTTTAGTCACCTCTTACGACAGGTAGGGGATACCGTGGGTGTTATTCTACCGCCCCCACCCACAGGGGGACATTTCGGGTGTACTTGGGCTGAATGACTCAGACGGTTAAGGCGCTGGCCTTCTGACCCCAAGTTGGCAGATTCGATCCTGACTCAGTCCGGTGGTATTTGAAGGTGATCAAATACGTCAGCCTCGTGTCGGTAGATTTACTGGCATGTAAAGGAACTGCTGCAGGACTAAGTTTCGGCACTTGGACGTCCCCGAAAACCGTAACAAATGTAGTTAGTGTGACGTAAAGCCAATAACATTATTATTTCGGGTGTACTTTCTATTCGTTGGGTGCTGAATTTAAGAAATTGTCCACCACTTCAAAACTAAGGCAATAAGTTGTGTGTCGCAGTTCTCATGAGAGCGAATAAATAGAGGAATTTCGTACCATAATTTATTTTGAAACATTCAAAATGATGTTAGAAGTATCATTTTAACTGTGTTATCATGTATTTTCATCTATCCAGCGAAGTGGAATCTAAGAAAAAGCGTTATTTGACGATTTGAAATTTCTAAATAATCAGCTTGTTGATCTCTTTTCTAGTAGAATATACGTGACTCTTGTTGGCGAAGCGTTTTCATACGTGTAAAAGTGATTTTCCCTATGATGTTACATTTATCATGTTAATTTACCGCCGTTTATATAATATGTACGTGATATTTTCGTGTTCGCCAGCAGTCCGGCTACTTCAGCCGCCATGTTTTTTTATATTACGGTCTGAGGATTGGAGTCGGTCTTGGCCTTATGCTCACGTATAGGCAGTGCGCATGCGTTTGAGCACGGAACTCGTTCGCTACGCCATCTGTACATGTTAACGATACATATGTGAGTGCGCACTGGGGTGGCTATTTTTTGTCCGGTGAGCTTACCTGAACACCTTCAAATACCACCGGATTGAGTTAGGATCGAGCCTGCCAAGTTGGGGTCAGAAAGCCAGCGCCTCAAATGTCTAAGCCACTCAGCCTGATAAGAGATGATTGTTACTGAGTTATACCTTCTCTTAAAACAGATACCACCACTACCACCACCACAAACACCACCCGCTTGCAGAATACCCGCCTCCTAGGCTGATAAGTTAGCGTAGTGGCCTTCGTTTTAAAAGATCCCACGTTCGATTCCTGGCCGATTCACAGATTTTAATCTTAAACGGTTAATTCCCTTGATTCGGGAACTGGGGGTTTGTGTTCCCCAATATCCCTGAAACTCTTAAAACCACACACAACATTCTCTTACACCACAAAAACATACAGTTTTTATACGAGTATATGGCAGATTCCGTCCACACTCGTCGGAGGGTCTGACTTGCAAGGGTTGCACTAGGCTAGCAATATTCACACTGAATTATTATACCATTTAGACTGAACGCTGAAAGGCATAGCAGTCATTCGCATTCGCATCGCATCGAAGCTTCGAGAATGTGCATGGTGTATCCTGCTAGGAGCCAGAACTTGGCAACAGTAGGCGACGAGGACGAGCTTGACTGTGCTAGCGAGAACACGTACGTGTCTCTCGCTCCGCTGTCCCTCTCCTCGCCAGGCGGACTGTACTTATGAAGTGCAAACCAGGCAACTGTACTTATTAGTGCTCTCTTTTCTCTTTCAGGATATTATTTCAGGAGGACCAGGATGACTGCGGCGGACAACGAGACGGACTGGGACGCCTACAGGGACGGGTGCGACCCCATGATGGCTTTGTGTTCCGAGAGAGCTCCGCCACCCCGGTCGACCAGGCCCTCCTCGTGTACTACAGGCCGGGGAAGGACGCAGCCACTGGGCGGGACATGGTCCTGCACATGATGTGACACCCCGTGAGTAGTATAATTGGATGGTTCGGGCGCCACCTCCACCTCAGGCTCCCAGTGGCCACCTCCACCTCCACCTCAGCCAGAGGCCTCCCAGTGGCCACCTCCACCTCCACCTCAGCCAGAGGCCTCCCAGATGCCTCCTCCACCTCCCGCGGGAAATTTGAATTTGTAAACAAAGCCACGTGCTTTTTGACAGCTATCATCGACAACAACGCATCGCTAACCTCAGTACTGCCATCTTGACGGGCCTAAACCTCAGTAGTGCCAACTTAACCTAACTAGCGCGAGGTAAACAAAGCCACGTGCTTTTTGACAGCCACGTGCTTTTTGACAGATTTGTAAACAAAGCCACGTGCTTTTTGACAGCTCTCATCAACAACAACGCATCGCAAACCTCAGTACTACCATCTTGACGGGCCTAAACCTCAGTAGTGCCAACTTAACCTAACTAGCATGAGGTAAACAAAGCCACGTGTTTTTTGACAGCCACGTGCTTTTTGACAGATTTGTAAACAAAGCCACGTGCTTTTTGACAGACAACAACGCATCGCTAACCTCAGTACTACCATCTTGACGGGCCTAAACCTCAGTAGTACCAACTTAACCTAACTAGCGCGAGATAAACAAAGCCACGTGCTTTTTGACAGCCACGTGCTTTTTTGACAGCTGTCATCCGCCATCTTTAAACTACAGAGCACCGTGCTGCCCTCTTTCGTCACCTGTCATCGGCAGTGCTGCCATCTTGACGGGCCTAAACCTTAGTGCTACCAACTTAACCTCACTAGCTGGAGATAAACAAATCCACGTGCTTTTTGACAGCTACGTGCTTTTTTGATAGCTGTCATCCGCCATCTTTAATCTATAGAGTACAGTGCTGCCCTCTTTAGCTACTTACCTTTGAAATGTGGTGGCGGATAATTTGAAAAATGCTTTTCGACAAGCAGCCATCTTTAATCCAGAGAGAACAGTGCTGCCCTCTATGTGGTGGCGGCAAATTGAAAAATTCCACATGCTCTTGTTTGAAAACAAACTCACGTGCTTTTTTGACAGCTGTCATCTGCCATCTTTAATCTATAGAGCACAGTGCTGCCCTCTTTAGTTTGAAATGTGGTGGTGGTAAATTCCACGTGCTCTTGTTTGGAAACAAAGCCACGTGCAGCTGTCATCCGCCATCTTTAATCAACAGAGCACTGTGCTACTATCATGCGGGCAATTTCATCACCTGTCATCCGCCATCTTTAATCCACAGAACACCGTGCTGCCCTCTTTATGGCTACTACCTTAAGCACGTAGTAGCGGACAATTTGAAAAGTTCTGTTAGCTATCATCCGCCATCTTTAATCAAGAGAGCACCGTGCTGCCATCTTTAGCTAGATACCTTTGAAATGTGGTGGCGGCAAATTGAAAAATTCCACGTGCTCTTGTTTGGAAACAAACTCACGTGCTTTTTCGACAGCTACCATCCGCCATCTTTAATCAACAGAGCATAGTGCTGCCCTCTTTAGTTTGAAATGTGATGGCGGCAAATTCCACGTGCTCTTGTTTGGTAAACATAGCCATGTGCTTTTTTGACAGCTGTCATCCGCCATCTTTAATACAGAGAGCACCGTGCTGCCCTCTTTATCGTAGTAGATGTAAATTCGTCACCTGTCATCCGCAGTGCTGCCATCTTTAGCTAGATACCTTTGAAATGTGGTGGCGGATAATTTAAAAAGAAAAATTCTACAGCAGCCCTCTCTCGACGCTAATTGCATAAGATGGCGGCTATACATGACTCCTTAAGAGTGCTTACGCAAGATGGCTGCTATACACAGGTTCTTATGAGACGCCCTTGGGATGCTTGCGCAAGATGGCAGTTATACATGGCTCCTTATGAGATACCCTAGGGATGCTTGCGCAAGATAGCGGCTGATCTTATGGGACGGCTTAAGGGTCCTTGGACAAGATGGCTTGAGACGCCCTAAGGATGCTTGCGCAAGATGGCGGACACAAGATGGCAGCTATACATAACTCCTTATGAGACGCTTTAAGGGTGCTTGCGCAAGATAGTTGCTACTCTTAGCTTAGAGGCTAACGTGTCATGCTAGTTCGATTCATTAAATTTGGGGCTTAAATGCAAAATGTTAAATATATCGAAAACGGTGCACCGTAGAGCAAAACGGACAAAATTTTTCTGCCTAATACCTCGGTTCGCAGTATGAGGAACAAGAAAAACATAGTCTAATGATGAGATCAACGGTTCGGTTCCTACTTAGGCCCTTTGGCATTCACTCTGTTTTAGCTTGTATTGAAGCGAGTCTTCGTAACATGATCAAGTTTAGCTATGGTAGAGAGT
Source organism: Anabrus simplex (assembly GCF_040414725.1). Classification (NCBI taxonomy): domain Eukaryota; kingdom Metazoa; phylum Arthropoda; class Insecta; order Orthoptera; family Tettigoniidae; genus Anabrus; species Anabrus simplex. Next base: position 406,273,995 of record NC_090269.1, read on the forward strand.
ATAACGTGCCGTGCAGGTTCGATTCATTAAATTTGGGGCTTAAATGCAAAATGTTAAATATCTCGAAAACGATGCATCGTAGAGCAAAACGGACAAAATTTTTCCGCCTAATACGTAGGTTCGTAGTATCAGGAACAAGAAAAAACATAGTCTAATGATGAGATCAACGGTTCGATTCCTACTTAAGCCCTTTGGCATTCGCAGCTATCTATTTCCACAAGATGGTGGCTGCTCTTATGAGAAACAAGATGCCTTGAGACGTCCTAGGGATGCTTACGCAAGATGGCATACACAAAATGGTGACTATACATAGCTCCTTATGAGACGGCCTAGGGGTGCTCGCACAAGATGGCGGCTACTCTTATGAAGAAAGCTAGCTTAGAGGCTACTGCGCAAGATAACAGCTGCTGTTATGCATGTGGTGGAGGGCAATTTGAAATTCCATGTGCTTAATCAACAGAGCACCCTGCTGCCCTCTTTAGCTGAAATGTGGTGGTGGATAATTTGAAAAATTCTTTTGACAGCTATCATCTTTAAAAACAATGGCGACTATACATAGGCTGTTAAGGCCTCCTCCTCCTCCTCCTCCTCCCCCTCCTCCTCCCCCCTTCTCTACCTCCTCCTCCGCCTCTTATGTCAAGGCATAGCTTTATATCGAACAAGTTTAAACCTGCATCGCGAAGGCAAGCGTGTGCAGCGATAACATTATTGTGCATGTTTAGACTTTCGAAACATAAGAAGAGTAGAATCAAACGCTGTACTCGATACGACATGTGATCAGAACATTGATTGATGCGTTCAGAAAACAAAATAAGTGATCAAGACTAGAATCGAACGATGTACTCAATACATCATGTGTTTAGAATATGTCAGGGGATACGCTTGTTCTAAGAAGATCAGATTGAAACATAACAAGACTAGAATAGAACACTGTAATCGATGTTGTTAACTTCAACATGTGATCAGAACATTGATTGATGTGTTCAGAACACAAAATAAGTGATCATGACTAGAATCGAACACTGTACTCGATACAACATGTGATCAGAACATTGATCGACGTGTTCAGAACACGAAATAAGTGATCAAGACTAGAATCGAACACTGTACTCAATACAACATGTGTTTAGAACATGTTAGGGGGTACCCTTGTTATAAGAAGATCAGAATGAAACATAACAAGACTAGAATCGAACACTGTAATCGATGTTGTTAACCTCAACATATGATCAGAACATTGTTTGATGTGTTCAGAGCAAAAGTACAATTCTGATGATTTGCTTAGTGTAAAATCAAAAACTATGGAAACACACTGTGCACATATCGCGTAGCTAACTCGCTCAGTAAGCAATATCGCAAAACTACAACTTCAATGATTTGCATAGTGTAAAAATAAAAAACACACTGTAACCATACTGCGCAGCTAACTCGCTCGGTAAACGATATAGCCAAAGTATAACTTCAAATTATTTACCTTCCATCATTCGTCTTGTGTGTAAAAATCAGTCAAACAAGTTATCGCATAAACATGGCTGAAAAAAAATCGTGATAGTGTATGGAACCCAGGGGTTACATCTTATCAGAAGGGCAAAAAGGATGAAAGGACTCTTCCTCCTCCTTACCGCACATTTCTTGAAGGGCTAATTGGCTGAAGGGCTAATGGGCAAAAGGGCTAAAGGGCTAAAGGGCTAATGGGCTAAAGGCCTAATGGGCTAAAGGGCTAAAGGAGCAACAACCTCGTCGATCGCTATCAACAAGAACGCTTGTACTTTGTTAAGTGTAGAAAATTAATCTTTATTTGTAAATGGATTCATGTTCAGAACAAGGAATGGAAAATCCCCGAGGTGCGATGAGTTACGTTTTTCGAGCTAGTGTTTGGAACACTGAACTTTTCAAGATGATAGCAGAGAGTTTAGCAATGTTCTGTTGTTGGATTTTAAATTCCGCGCTACAACATGCATAAGGTGGTAGCCTTGAGGTTTACCGCCGTAAAGATGGCAAGAGTGAGGTTAACAATGTTCGGTTGTTGGATTTTAAATTCCGCGCTACAACATGCATAAGGTGGCAGCCTTGAGGTTTACCGCCGTAAAGATGGCAAGAGTGAGGTTAACAATGTTCTGTTGTTGGATTTTAAATTCCGCGCTATAACATGCATGAGGTGGCAGCCTTGAGGTTTACCGCCGTAAAGATGGCAGAAGTGAGGTTAGCGACGCTCTATTGTCCTTCAAAGTGAGGTTAGGGTTCGTTAAGAAGACAGCTGTCAAAAAAGCGCGTGGCTATGTTAACCAAACAAGAGCACGTGGTCGTGACGTCACGGTCACGTAGTATGTTGCCTCAGCATGTAAAGTTCAATGTCTACACCTACGTAGTTAACACTCTGCTATGTTCACAAGATTTTTTACACATAACTATTCATTATGCTTTAAGTTCATGCACATAGGCTATGCTAAGATAGCAGTACAAACACATGTGAACTTTGTACATTCTAATGGAATAAGTTTAGTACTGTGTGCATCATGGATACATGATGTGTGCACGCATTTAATCTTGACTATACGTAATGCTGCAGCTTTGTTTACAAGATTTTTATACATTGCTATTCTTTATGCTTTAAGTTCGTGCACGCACAAGCGATAGTCGTACGCTCTAGCAGGAGAAGTTTAGTACGATATTCGATGCATACATTATCGATAGGTGATGTGTACACGCTTTAGAACATAGCTCATCTTTATGCTTTAAGTTCGTGCACATGGGTTTGGGATACACAAAAGCGATTGCTACATGCTCTAGCGGAAGAAGTCTAGTACGATAGTCGATGCATGTAAAATCGATAGGTTATGCTAAGATAGCAGCACACTTACATGATTTTAGCACAATCTATTGGAAAAAGTTTAGTATGATAATCGTTTCGTGCAAAATCATTAGGTAATGTGTAAACGCTTTGAAACAAGGCTATTCTTTGTACTTTAAGTTCATGTGTATGAGTTATGCTAAGATAGCAGCACAACCTAGCGGAAGAAGTTTTGTACGAGAGTCGATACATGCAAAGTCGATAGGTAATGTGTACACGCTTTGAAACATGGCTATTCTTTGTACCTTAAAGTCATGCGTATAGGTTATGCTAAGATAGCAGCATAATCTAGCGGACGAAGTTTAGTACGATATTCGATACATACATTATCGATAGGTAATGTGTACACGCTTTGAAACAAGGCTATTCTTTGTACTTTAAGTTCATGCGTCTTAGTTATGCTTGCGATAGTCGATGCATGTAAAATCGATAGGTTATGCTAAGATAGCAGCACACTTACACGATTTTAGCACAATCTAGTGGAAGAAGTTTAGTACGAGAGTCGATGCTTGCAAAATCATTAGGTAATGTGTACACGCTTTGAAACATGACTATTCATTGTACTTTAAGTTCATGGGTATAGGTTATGCTAAGATAGCAGCACAATCTAGCGGAAGAAATTTAGTACGAGATTCGATGAATGCAAAATCAATAAGTAATGTGTACACGCTTTGAAACATGGCTATTCTTTGTACTTTAAGTTCATGTGTATAAGTTATGCTAAGATAGCAGCACAACCTAGCGGAAGAAGTTTATACGATATTTGTTGCATGCAAAGTCGATAGGTAATGTGTACACGCTTTGAAACTTGGCTATTCTTTGTACCTTAAGGTCATGCGTATAGGTTACGCTAAGATAGCAGCACAATCTAGCGGAAGAAGTTTAGTACGAGAGTCGATGCTTGCAAAATCGATAGGTAATGTGTACACGTTTTGAGACATAGCTCTTCTTTGTTCTTTAAGTTCATGCGTCTTAGTTATGCTGAGATAGCAGCACAATCTACCTGCAGAAGTTTAGTACGAGAGTCGATACATGCAAATTCGATAGTTGATGTGTACACGCTTTGAAACATGACTATTCATTGTACTTTAAGTTCATGGGTATAGGTTATGCTAGGATAGCAGCACAATCTAGCGGAAGAAATTTAGTACGATATTTGATGCATGCAAAATCAATAAGTAATGTGTACACGCTTTGAAACATGGCTATTCCTTGCACTTTAAGTTCATGTGTATAAGTTATGCTAAGATAGCAGCACAACCTAGCGGAAGAAGTTTAGTACGATATTTGTTGCATGCAAAGTCGATAGGTAATGTGTACACGCTTTGAAACATGGCTATTCTTTGTACTTTAAGGTTATGCTAAGATAGCAGCACAATCTAGCGGAAGAAGTTTAGTACGAGAGTCGATGTGTGCAAAATCGATAGGTGATGTGTACACGCTTTGAAACATGGCTGTTCATTGTACTTTAATGTCATGTTAAGATAGCAGCACGATCTAGCGGATGAAGTTTAGTTCGATGGTCGATGCATGTAAAATCGATAGGTCATGTGTACACGCTTTGAAACATAGCAATTCATACTGCTGCTCTGTTCCCAAGACTTTTAAGCATAGCTAACCCTAATACTGCTCTCAACGACGTCGAGCTAAGGATTGATTACGTGACCGTGACGTCACGGCTACGTGCTCTTGTTTGGTAAACATAGCCACGTGCTTTTTTGACAGCTGTCTTCTTGACGAACCCTAACCTCACTTTGAAGGACAATAGAGCGTCGCTAACCTCACTTCTGCCATCTTTACGGCGGTAAACCTCAAGGCTGCCACCTTATGCATGTTATGGCGCGGAATTTAAAATCCAACAACAGAACATTGTTAACCTCACTCTTGCCATCTTTACGGCGGTAAACCTCAAGGCTGCCACCTTATGCATGTTGTAGCGCGGAATTTAAAATCCAACAACAGAACATTGCTAAACTCTCTGCTATCATCTTGAAAAGTTCAGTGTTCCAAACACTAGCTCGAAAAACGTAACTCATCGCACCTCGGGGATTTTCCATTCCTTGTTCTGAACATGAATCCATTTACAAATAAAGATTAATTTTCTACACTTAACAAAGTACAAGCGTTCTTGTTGATAGCGATCGACGAGGTTGTTGCTCCTTTAGCCCTTTAGCCCATTAGCCCTTTAGCCCATTAGCCCTTTAGCCCTTTAGCCCTTTTGCCCATTAGCCCTTCAGCCAATTAGCCCTTCAAGGAATGTGCGGTAAGGAGGAGGAAGAGTCCTTTCATCCTTTTTGCCCTTCTGATAAGATGTAACCCCTGGGTTCCATACCCTATCACGATTTTTTTTCAGCCATGTTTATGCGATAACTTGTTCGACTGATTTTTACACACAAGACGAATGATGGAAGGTAAATAATTTGAAGTTATACTTTGGCTATATCGTTTACCGAGCGAGTTAGCTGCGCAGTATGGGTACAGTGTGTTTTTATTTTTACACTATGCAAATCATTGAAGTTGTAGTTTTGCGATATTGCTTACTGAGCGAGTTAGCTACGCGATATGTGCACAGTGTGTTTCCATAGTTTTTGATTTTACACTAAGCAAATCATCAAAATTGTACTTTTGCTCTGAACACATCAAACAATGTTCTGATCATATGTTGAGGTTAACAACATCGATTACAGTGTTCGATTCTAGTCTTGTTATGTTTCATTCTGATCTTCTTATAACAAGGGTACCCCCTAACATGTTCTAAACACATGTTGTATTGAGTACAGTGTTCGATTCTAGTCTTGATCACTTATTTCGTGTTCTGAACACGTCGATCAATGTTCTGATCACATGTTGTATCGAGTACAGTGTTCGATTCTAGTCATGATCACTTATTTTGTGTTCTGAACACATCAATCAATGTTCTGATCACATGTTGAAGTTAACAACATCGATTACAGTGTTCTATTCTAGTCTTGTTATGTTTCAATCTGATCTTCTTAGAACAAGCGTATCCCCTGACATATTCTAAACACATGATGTATTGAGTACATCGTTCGATTCTAGTCTTGATCACTTATTTTGTTTTCTGAACGCATCAATCAATGTTCTGATCACATGTCGTATCGAGTACAGCGTTTGATTCTACTCTTCTTATGTTTCGAAAGTCTAAACATGCACAATAATGTTATCGCTGCACACGCTTGCCTTCGCGATGCAGGTTTAAACTTGTTCGATATAAAGCTATGCCTTGACATAAGAGGCGGAGGAGGAGGTAGAGAAGAGGGAGGAGGAGGGGGAGGAGGAGGAGGAGGAGGCCTTAACAGCCTATGTATAGTCGCCATTGTTTTTAAAGATGATAGCTGTCAAAAGAATTTTTCAAATTATCCACCACCACATTTCAGCTAAAGAGGGCAGCAGGGTGCTCTGTTGATTAAGCACATAGAATTTCAAATTGCCCTCCACCACATGCATAACAGCAACTGTTATCTGGCGCAGTAGCCTCTAAGCTAGCTTTCTTCATAAGAGTAGCCGCCATCTTGTGCGAGCACCCCTAGGCCGTCTCATAAGGAGCTATGTATAGTCACCATTTTGTGTCTGCCATCTTGCGTAAGCATCCCTAGGACGTCTCAAGGCATCTTGTTTCTCATAAGAGCAGCCACCATCTTGTGGAAATAGATAGCTGCGAATGCCAAAGGGCTTAAGTAGGAATCGAACCGTTGATCTCATCATTAGACTATGTTTCTTCTTGTTCCTGATACTACGAACCTACGTATTAGGCGGAAAAATTTTGTCCGTTTTGCTCTACGATGCATCGTTTTCGAGATATTTAACATTTTGCATTTAAGCCCCAAATTTAATGAATCGAACCTGCACGGCACGTTATACTCTCTACCATAGCTAAACCTGATCATGTTACGAAGACTCGCTTCAATACAAGCTAAAACAGAGTGAATGCCAAAGGGCCTAAGTAGGAACCGAACCGTTGATCTCATCATTAGACTATGTTTTTCTTGTTCCTCATACTGCGAACCGAGGTATTAGGCAGAAAAATTTTGTCCGTTTTGCTCTACGGTGCACCGTTTTCGATATATTTAACATTTTGCATTTAAGCCCCAAATTTAATGAATCGAACTAGCATGACACGTTAGCCTCTAAGCTAAGAGTAGCAACTATCTTGCGCAAGCACCCTTAAAGCGTCTCATAAGGAGTTATGTATAGCTGCCATCTTGTGTCCGCCATCTTGCGCAAGCATCCTTAGGGCGTCTCAAGCCATCTTGTCCAAGGACCCTTAAGCCGTCCCATAAGATCAGCCGCTATCTTGCGCAAGCATCCCTAGGGTATCTCATAAGGAGCCATGTATAACTGCCATCTTGCGCAAGCATCCCAAGGGCGTCTCATAAGAACCTGTGTATAGCAGCCATCTTGCGTAAGCACCCTTAAGGAGTCATGTATAGCCGCCATCTTATGCAATTAGCGTCGAGAGAGGGCTGCTGTAGAATTTTTCTTTTTAAATTATCCGCCACCACATTTCAAAGGTATCTAGCTAAAGATGGCAGCACTGCGGATGACAGGTGACGAATTTACATCTACTACGATAAAGAGGGCAGCACGGTGCTCTCTGTATTAAAGATGGCGGATGACAGCTGTCAAAAAAGCACATGGCTATGTTTACCAAACAAGAGCACGTGGAATTTGCCGCCATCACATTTCAAACTAAAGAGGGCAGCACTATGCTCTGTTGATTAAAGATGGCGGATGGTAGCTGTCGAAAAAGCACGTGAATTTGTTTCCAAACAAGAGCACGTGGAATTTTTCAATTTGCCGCCACCACATTTCAAAGGTATCTAGCTAAAGATGGCAGCACGGTGCTCTCTTGATTAAAGATGGCGGATGATAGCTAACAGAACTTTTCAAATTGTCCGCTACTACGTGCTTAAGGTAGTAGCCATAAAGAGGGCAGCACGGTGTTCTGTGGATTAAAGATGGCGGATGACAGGTGATGAAATTGCCCGCATGATAGTAGCACAGTGCTCTGTTGATTAAAGATGGCGGATGACAGCTGCACGTGGCTTTGTTTCCAAACAAGAGCACGTGGAATTTACCACCACCACATTTCAAACTAAAGAGGGCAGCACTGTGCTCTATAGATTAAAGATGGCAGATGACAGCTGTCAAAAAAGCACGTGAGTTTGTTTTCAAACAAGAGCATGTGGAATTTTTCAATTTGCCGCCACCACATAGAGGGCAGCACTGTTCTCTCTGGATTAAAGATGGCTGCTTGTCGAAAAGCATTTTTCAAATTATCCGCCACCACATTTCAAAGGTAAGTAGCTAAAGAGGGCAGCACTGTACTCTATAGATTAAAGATGGCGGATGACAGCTATCAAAAAAGCACGTAGCTGTCAAAAAGCACGTGGATTTGTTTATCTCCAGCTAGTGAGGTTAAGTTGGTAGCACTAAGGTTTAGGCCCGTCAAGATGGCAGCACTGCCGATGACAGGTGACGAAAGAGGGCAGCACGGTGCTCTGTAGTTTAAAGATGGCGGATGACAGCTGTCAAAAAAGCACGTGGCTGTCAAAAAGCACGTGGCTTTGTTTATCTCGCGCTAGTTAGGTTAAGTTGGTACTACTGAGGTTTAGGCCCGTCAAGATGGTAGTACTGAGGTTAGCGATGCGTTGTTGTCTGTCAAAAAGCACGTGGCTTTGTTTACAAATCTGTCAAAAAGCACGTGGCTGTCAAAAAACACGTGGCTTTGTTTACCTCATGCTAGTTAGGTTAAGTTGGCACTACTGAGGTTTAGGCCCGTCAAGATGGTAGTACTGAGGTTTGCGATGCGTTGTTGTTGATGAGAGCTGTCAAAAAGCACGTGGCTTTGTTTACAAATCTGTCAAAAAGCACGTGGCTGTCAAAAAGCACGTGGCTTTGTTTACCTCGCGCTAGTTAGGTTAAGTTGGCACTACTGAGGTTTAGGCCCGTCAAGATGGCAGTACTGAGGTTAGCGATGCGTTGTTGTCGATGACAGCTGTCAAAAAGCACGTGGCTTTGTTTACAAATTCAAATTTCCCGCGGGAGGTGGAGGAGGCATCTGGGAGGCCTCTGGCTGAGGTGGAGGTGGAGGTGGCCACTGGGAGGCCTCTGGCTGAGGTGGAGGTGGAGGTGGCCACTGGGAGCCTGAGGTGGAGGTGGCGCCCGAACCATCCAATTATACTACTCCCGTGTCCAAATGGGCCAGGATCTTCCCTACGCAGAGCGTCGAGAGCTTCCTCCCGGGAGGCTTAATCATCAGGGACCCCAGGCAGGAGCGCCTGGACAATATCGCGAGGGAACTCTGTCAGATATATTCCTACTAACACTATTATTATTAGAAATTATGCATGCTCCCTTATAAGCTATAGGCCTATCTGTTAATACTTTGAAGACTTGCAAAGTTAGTTCTTCTGAGCAATGTCACGTTAGGTTCTTAAATGGAAACAAATCAACAACGTCTTCTTTCTTTTTTCTGGATGACAACATAAAGGTTTGTGCAGTTGTAGCTAATGTAGTGTTATTTTCTCCGCTTTTACTACTAAAGGCAACTCCCTCTACTTTTCCTCCTACCGGGCGATTTGACCGTGCGGTTAGGGGCGTGTGGCTGTGAAATTACATCGGGAGATAGTTGGTTCGAATCCCACTGTCGGCAGCCCTGAAGATGGTTTTCCGTAGTTTCCCATTTCACACCAGGTAAATGCTGGGGCTGTACCTTAATTAAGGCCACGGCCGCTTCCTTCCAGCTGTTAGGCCTTTCCTATCCCATTGTCGCCATGAGACCTATGTGTGTCGGTGGGACGTAAAGCCACTAGCAAACACAAAATCAAAAAATAAAACCTTTCCTCCTTTATAGTTCAGCTCACGTTTTACGTAGACACCATCCAAAAAGTTACAGAACCTTTCATGCTCCTTTAACAATTTTAGTTTCTTTTTCAAGTAATTCCAATGTGAATCATCAATACCCGAATTTCACGTGCCTAGTTTTGCAGTAAAAGACTGTGAATAACCGGGTGAGGCATTGTAAGAAACGTTGACTGTCTTGTCTTCTTTTACGTCCCAGGATATGCGAAAAATATTGAAGTGAACCATGTTAGTAGTGTACAGGAGTAAGATACTTTCATTGCAAAGGCTATATTTAACTGTTCCTTACAAAATTATAATTTATCAGTAATGATACACTCATCAACTTCACTTTCAGTTTCATCGATTATTTTGTGCACAGATTCTATTTTGTCGTGGACAGTCACTTTTGAGTTACGAGCAGGTCTAAACAGGAAGTTACAAATACTTTTCTAATTTGACCATTTTTATATTTTGCCCCCATCACCTAATGCACGTATATCAGGGTTATCACTCATGAAAATATCATGTTTAATGGCTTTAAAATCAAGAGCGCCGTTCAATGTCAAGGAAGTACCAATTTTCGGAATATTTTCCTCAGTCACATACATTTTGAAAATACAGAGACTGTGGCTGTTAAAAATGACGAAACCTTTGTCCATATCTAATATGCGTTTAATACTGAAATTACCCTGAACGTCACCGAAGTCATTGATCCTGTCATATTCTTCCTCAGCTTTTTTTTCCTTCCTCTTCCCGTTTTTCAATTTCTTCTTGTCTTTGAATAGGATTTTTGCTCGGGGTTGGAAGATTTTTAGACAGATAGGCAGGCACATTTTCAAACTTAGGAATAGCGTCGTTTGAGAGTTTTAAATGGTTAGGTGTTACAGTTAAAATAGACTCATCAGGTCTTTTAACAGAATCGTCCCTAATTACGAAACTTCGTCGAAGTGTTTTGCTGAGCTTGCTGATGAGACGAATTCGGTTCGATGGATGGCTATGATCCACTTTTATTTCCATAACAAGTCAGTAGGAAATCTAAACACTGAAATATTAGGCTGTTTGAACTGTAGTTGATTCTACAACCAGGTTTACAACACGACTGGGCCATAATTCACAATATTCACACACGTTTAAATCATTCAACACCATCGATAGCCTCACTGTTGCGAGGTTCAGATCAGCCTACAAGTCACCGGCGAGAAGTGAAGCGGCTGGCGACTTGTGTGACGTAGTGCCCGAAGTGGAGAGGGAGCCTTATGGCCAGTCTATCTAGTTGGCCTTGCGCCTTACCTGTAAGGCCGCCACCCAGACGGACAGGAAGGACCGATGGACGATGAATAAGGCGGTTAATACCGACTTAGTCCTCCCGTCTACGCCGGAGACCAGCGACGCCACCAGGGAGGTGGAGCATGCCGCCCCCTGGCGCCGCGACTGTGCGACCCAGGCTGAGGGGCTCGGCACTGCGAAGTGGACGCAGACCGCTCCTCCAAGAACCACATCTGCGGGATGGACGCAGACCACGGCCTGCCAGATAGGGCCTATCACCAGGGTGCAATCCAGGAAGACGCCCCTGACGGCGGATGGCAGCACAGCAGTGGAGAAGGACGCCCCCTGGCTTTCGGAGGATGCTATCCAGGCCCATCCTGCCAGCGTGTCTGTCGAGCTGCAGTCCTCGATGTGCGCCCCACAGGACAGGGAATGCAGTCAAGTGTTAGTACCGACCGACGCCACCTCCGCCAGCCAGGAGCTGGGAGAGGACGGTGAAGCAGCGGGGCCACCCGCTACCCCGAGGTCGCCAGGCCGGGAGGAGGGCCACCTGAACGAGGTCTCTTTCCTGCCGAGAAGACATCCCCGGGAAGAAGACGCCGCCCCCGGACCAGGAAGAAGAAGACGCCAGCCGACCAGGAGAGGGCCGTCTAGCCGCAACACAGGACTGCTACCAGGAGAGCAGCTGGCTGAGGAGCCAATCAGGAGAGGACCTCAGCGGGTAGCGGCAGTCAGGTGAGATTGAAACGTCCCCCTCAGCAGCTCTTGCAGTGCTTCCGCTGTTTGAAGTGGGGGCACCGGCAGGAGAGGTGTGGGCTCCTAGGGAGGTGCAACCGTTGGTGGGGGGGGGGGTGATCACCACCACGGCCTGCGCAGCACGTAAGGAGGCACCGGTGTGCGTCAACTGCGCGGGGGCCACCCGGCCTCCCATCGCAGTTGCCCTGTCTACCGGGCCTTGGCGCGGGCAGGGAGGAAGGAGGCCCGGCGGCATGACCGAGCCCCTTCCGGCGGGCTTGGCCTCATTCTCCGGGATCGGAGACTGGGTACGAGGGACCCCAAGGAGGTGGCGCTGTGCGTCAGGCCCTAGTGGTACTCGACGCATGGCTCCGCTGCCGGCAGGGTCCGCGCTAGTCACGGCAGTGCCCAGACGGACTGATCCCCTGGCAGATGGAACGGCGAGACGACGGATCATGGCTGGTGCATGATACCTCTTCTCAACTAACACTACCACTAGACCTTTCCAGCCCAAATCCTTGCATGTGCTATCACAAGATGTCAGGTTTTACATGTAGTCTTTTTCTCTTTTCTGCCTATGTGGATTTCCCTGCCCCTTCAACACCACACCTTAACACTATCCAACCAATACAAACTTTGCCGTGGTAGCGAGTCTGACTCGAAAACCGGCAGATACTCCTTGTATCACTTACCACTCTTCCGCTGCTATCTCTTTCTTCTTAGAAATTAGTAGCATGTCGAAGGCCATGTGGATTGAGTCGATGGTCACGCGGGGGGAGCGGGCTTCAGGGGCTCCCCGAATAAAAAATGCAACAATAGGCAGTCAGCTGTGTCCAGCGATAAGCTCTACGCCGGAGCTCAGACACGGAAGTAACCCCTTAAAAATGAGGGGTGAATAGGCGGAATGAACTCTGATCGGGAGGTCTCACCTCTGGAATCACAACTGCCTCCCTATTTCCGCCTTCCTTGTAGCTTCGCCCGCACTTCTAGCATTCTGCTACACAGAAGAAACTTGTATTACATTCCAGTCAGCATTTCAAGGCGTTAAATAGCCATCAGCTATCAGATACATTTATATGTGCGTGACACTCTTCGTTGTCTGTGCAGATCATAGTGTATATTGTAGTGTGAACTTGTATAAATGTACATAATTCTCAGTTCCACATCAAGCCTACTCATTATAACATTTAGCATGCTCCAAATAAGAAGCAAGTCGAAAGACAATTTATTTCTATGTATTTTGTGAAAGATCTCAGTAAAATAAAGTTTTTAGTTGTGTTATACAGTAGAACCCTGTTTATTCGAAATAAAGGGAGCGGAGCCACTTCGGTTGATGCGCCTTTTTGGATGACACATCTATATATATAGAAGCAAGTCGGGCTGGAACGATGTATATATAAATATTTAAAAATGAAAAAAGACGTGAATTAATGAGGCACTTCCAGAAATCTCAGAAATTTGAAACTTGGTACGAGGGAAACTGATGACCCCCGGATCCCTAGAAAAATCGGAAATTCTGAAAATTCCCTGAAGGGGGCACGCTGGGGGGGCTCAAATTTTGGGCCCAGCATAAGAACACAGTCGTATAGTATATCCAAAACGATAACCTATAGTTTTCGTGGTCTTAAAAATTTTCGGGAATTTCCTCATTTTACCCCCTATCCCCCCAAATCAAGATGGCGGCATAACCTGCCAGACGAGGTAGACAATTGAAGTTTGGTGAAATTATAGCTTTTGGTCCCTAACCGACGGGAAAATTCCAAGATGTTCTAATTTTTCACTTTTTACCCCCAAAGATATCGAAATATGGAGGCAATTTTAATGACTGTGCAGACATTCCTTTTGAGCCATTTTTTGGCTAAACGGCAAGTCATATCACAAAACGGATGGCACAATGTCCCTTCAATTCGGAGTGATCTACAACTTTGGTCCTGTGACATTTTGTCGTATATCTCTCCCTTATACGTTAAATTTGGCCGTATTTCTGGATTGTTCGTAGATTAGGTGATTTTTACAAGTATATTTCATTGTTTGACACACTTGTAAGAATGATAGGATCATCAAGTTGGGTGCGCACATTGGCACGATTAAGGGACATATGTGTACCAAATTTCATAATTCTACCTTATACATAAGTAGGCGAAACGTAATGTAAAATGTTAAAAATACACCCAAATTTCACCCTATTCAAAATTTGAACTCAATTTACCCCCTTAATATGGGAGATACGAGGATATGGTTTAGAAACGAACATGTAGAGCGATAAATGAGGCGTCTGATGGCCCAAACCGTTTCTTAATATCATAAACCGTTTAGGAGATATGAATCTCGAAGTGGAAGTCTGCACTTTTCAACGTGCTCATGCTTATCCGTCATCTATATAAATAAAATCGTAACGACCGTGTGTCTGTACATTGATTATTTTGGCGAAATTTCCATACAGTTATCCGTTTCAGGTGTAATAATGACCATCTGCATCATTTTTAGCTTTGGTGTCTGTTTGTCTGTTTGTCTGTCCTTCTATAACTTGAAAACTACTGGATATATTTCCGCCAAACTTCATATTTAGAATCCACCTGTCCTTGGGTAGGTTTTAGCACAAAAAAATAAAATCGTAACGACCGTGTGTCTGTACATTGATTATTTTGGCGAAATTTCTGTACAGTTATCCGTTTCAGGTGTAATAATGACCATCTGCATCATTTTTAGCTTTGGTGTCTGTCTGTTTGTTTGTCTGTTGTCTGTTTATCTGTTTGTCTGTCCTTCTATAACTTGAAAACTACTAAATTTATATTTCCACCAAACTTCATATTTAGAATCCACCTGTCCTTGGGTAGGTTTTTGCGCAAATATCGTTTCTAAATCCCTGAACTGAGTGGGGATTTTTACGAAACCGAAACCGTGATTTTGCACTCCCTCAATGTATACACAACCGAACTTAATGGAAATCAACCTGCCTTAATGAAAATTAATTTCTAAACCTTTTTTTCTCATGTGCATCATTTCGATAACAGGATTTAGTAAGGGAGATATCATTAACGGACCGTTTTTCGGTACAAATCCCAGCGGACTTAACGCAAGAGCGGGTGCGTGTAAAGCGTACTTCTTACAACTTGAAAACTAACAAGATATTTGAACCAAACTTTATATATAGCATCCATCTGTCCGAGGGTAGGTTTCCTTGGTGTCTGTTAGTTAGTTTGTTTGTTTGTTTCTTTGTTTGTTTGTTTGTTTGTTGGTCTGTTTGTCTTTCTCTAACTTGAAAACTACTGGATATATTTCCACCAAACTTCATATTTAGAATCCACCTGTCCTTTGGGGAGGTTTTCGGGCAAATATTGTTTCTAAATCCCTGAACTAATTGGGGGTTTATACGAAACCGAAACCGTGATTTTGCACTCCCTCAAAATACACACAACCAAACTTAATGGAAATCTACCTGCCTTAATGGAAATTAATTTCTAAACCTTTTCTTCTCATGTGCATCATTTCAATCACTTACAGGAAAGATAGTATGATCAAACTCTACACGAACATTGGCCCACCCAGTACCCATATGTGAGCCAAATGCTATGTCACATAATTATCCGAAAAGTAATGCAATGTAAGATATTCTTACACAAATTTCAACCTATTCAACGTTTCTGATTCAATGTGACCCATGAATAGATTAGATGCGAAAATTTATCATAGGACCAGCCATTTAGATCGCTAAATACTGCGCCTTACTGTACAATCCTTTGTCGATATGACGTACCGTTTAGCAGCAGTTAATCTGTAAATGAAGGTCTGCAATATTGTAAACATTTATATACTTTCGTATGTCCATCTGTATATATTCATTGATGTCGATTTGTAGCGATCGAGAAAGGGTGTGTCTGCTATTGTAATCAGTACTCCCTACACCGACTTTGACTGCTGGCAGTAGGAATGGGGTCCTTCTCCAACTCCTGTGTAACTGGCATTAGTAAGGAGGGCCTACCATTTTAACGAATAATTCACTTTTCGATTTGTCTTGCAGAAGGCAAGGGATCATGCAGTTTTGTTCGAAAGTCCCCTACTCTATTGTGTGTGGCTCTAGGCCAGGGTGCCCGCCATTATAAACAAATGTTCCAATCTAAAATTTGACTAGCATTAGGCATAGTGGCCTGCTATTTTCATGGAAACTCACTAACTCTGTGTGACTGGCAGTAAGCTGGCTAGCAGCAGTAAAAAGGGACTGTCATTATAATGATAACTGCACAACTCAATTTTGACTGGTGGTAGGGAAGTTGCCTGGTATTATAATAAAATCTCCTCAACTGTAACCTGTCTGAAAGTAGGAAATGGGTCTGCCATTGTAACTAAAACTTCCCAAATCGATTGTGACCGCGCAGTACGCATTGGGGCCTGCAATTATAATGTAAACTTGCCAACTCGATTGTGAATGGCAGTAGGCAAGTGAGCCTGCCGTTATCATCACAACTCCGCAACCCTCACTTTACATTGGAAACAACGTATGTGGACCTCCCCATGCTATTTCTCGGATAAGGCTAAGAGACATGCAATTTTAAAACAATCTCATTTGCTGCACGCACAGTCTTTACGTCGATATCCGTGTACAATGTAGAATACCGTAGCGAAGCACGGGTACATTTGCTAGTGGTAAATATTTTCGGAAGTTAAATGTCGAAATAAAAATGCATAAGCTCTGTTAAGAAAAGGTGCATACTCTATATAAACATCAAAATGTTTACATAATGTCACTGATCAGTGATTTTCTTCTGAATTTTCTTAGAGCAGCGCTGTCGCGCCACCGTTTAATCAACAATACATCAGCTGATGTAGATTCATCGCTTTGTTTAACAAAGCGCAAAGCAATCTGAAATAATGAAACATTTTGTTACTATTGAACTGAATACTGTATACAGTAATTTTATTACAGTACTGTAATTAAAGGGTTTGGTACTGTCTTTTAATAACAGTTTGAAATCAATTGTAACCTCCAATGCATTAAATCCATGATTCTCAGTACTGCTATTGTCAAGGTCGGAGTCTTCATGACGATTAATACAGTAATAATAATAATGATGATGATGATGATGATGATGTTAATAATAATAATAGTTGCTGCTTTTTCAAGAAAAATGTATCATTGTACGAAGTAGAGGGTAAGAAACTGTTTCGTTTTATGGTACACGTGCATTCTGGCATAACTCATAATATAAAAATAGGGTTCGCCTAGTAGCTCGCAGCGCATATAGCAAGAGAATTACTAGTATCGATGGCTAAGAACGAGAGAGTAAAAACAAAATATTAAAATACAATTTTGCCATAGCATTTCGGTTAAGCTGGGTTCTACTGTAAATTGTTTGCTTCTTGTATGCAACAGAGCAATAATCATCTCTGTTGTGGCGGTTATGGGTGTTCTGGGGACCGTCATCATGGTTAATTATTTTTCTCATCACCATATGAGTTGATATTAGATGTAAGACAAGGATGGACAACCACCTAATTTACGCCAGTGAATGATTGGAAAGCTACCAAGATTTATTTATAAAGGTAACGAAAAAGAATTACTTAAAATACTATGGTCGTGGGAGGAGAAGTCGCGTGAATGGCTGTTGCGCATGTGCCGATCTCAAGTCTCAGGGCCTGACAATAAACATCGGTTCCGTCCGCGATAATTCTTGTGAACTAAGGAGCTGCTGTGAAGTTTCAAATTGGCCGTAGAGTTCCGCTGTAGTTATACTTTTACTGTAAGTACTGCATAACGAATATACATCTGTTTCAGATAGCTCGCACTGTTCACTCGTACCGTACCTAAAAGCTGCCGCGACTTCACTTGAGACGCAGATAGTAAATGGGAGGATGTTGACATATCTGATAATAACAATACAGGACATAATAACAAGGTAAGATACAGAATATACACTGGATAATTAGTCTCACCATACACAGTTTGACAGTTAAATGTTGACAACTTTTGTGTTCCACCGAATTCCGTTAATATCCTTCATTAGTTTAAACATAATTTAAGAATAGTTTTGAATTAAATACATATGATGCTTTGGTGTATAGTTGTAAAAGCAATTCTTACTGTCCTTCACAAAATAAACTGTTCCTATTCATAAGGGGGAAAAGAGATAATTATCTTTCATATTACACTCAAGAAAATGGAAAATGTAACACCATGAGGACATTGGTCGTTTGTGTTGATTTTCAAGATATGGAACAATGCCATGTAGGAATGTAAACGATCAAAGTGTCAGACCCATTGGATTTGGATTGTTGCTACAGGTCTCCCCACATGATTGGTCGCGGAGGAATCAACTCCGGTATACGGACTCTGGTGTAGCGTAGTTGACTTGCAGTCTGTGCAGTGAAGTCAAACATGCCTCAACGACACAGACGAGCACGCTATTAACAACTGTCGCCGTTTGAGAGGGCTCGGATAATTGGGCTGTGTGAGTCTGGATTATCGCTAAGGACTGTCGCTGCACGTGTATGGCAGCAGTGGTCAAATGAAGGTACCCACACTTGTAGACCTGGCACAGGCCCAGCGCGACAGAAAACTGTGAGAGAGGATCGCCGCATCATTAGGATGGCCCGGATGGAACCCCATGCAACAGCAGCGCAATTTCGAGAAGCTGTGGCACTCCACGTTACACAACAAACAGTTGGTAATCGCCTGCGTGCAGCTGGCTTACGAGTCCGTGTCCCTGTAGAAGGTGTTCCATTGACCCCACAACAGCGACGTGTAAGGCTGGCCTGGTGTCGGGAAAGATCGACGTGGGTCGACGAATGGCATAGGGTCGTCTTTAGTGATGAATCGCGGTTCTGTCTTGCCCGCAGTGATCGCCGGAATCGTGTGCGCCAACGTACCGGGGAGAGGGGCCGCCAAGATTTTATTGTCGAGAGGCACACAGGG
Organism: Anabrus simplex; assembly: GCF_040414725.1. Taxonomy (NCBI): domain Eukaryota; kingdom Metazoa; phylum Arthropoda; class Insecta; order Orthoptera; family Tettigoniidae; genus Anabrus; species Anabrus simplex. The sequence goes on from NC_090269.1 coordinate 406,292,624, forward strand.
CCAACACCAAGCATTATGGTCTGGGGAGCTATTGGCTTTAATGTGAAATCACAATTAGTGCTTGTTGAGGGCACTATGACTGCTCGACAGTACGTTGATAGGGTACTCAATCCAGTGGTTGTCCCTATGATGGCGAACATTGCTAATGGGATGTTTCAGCAGGATAATGCCCGGGTTCGCACTGCACGCATCTCCAGAGAAGCTCTCCTCGACATCACAACTTTAGAATGGCCCGCCAGATCCCAGGACCTCAGTCCTATTGAGCATGTGTGGGACATGATGGGTCGACAACTGGCCAGCCGTCCTCAGCCACCCACAACTCTGGAACAACTGACCCGTGCAGTGCAGCAGGCATGGGCCACAATTCCTCAGGAAGCGATCCAGAGCCTTATTGTCTCCATGCCTCTACGTATTCATAAATGTATTGCACCTCGTGGTGGGCACATCCTGTATTGATTGTCGTCCAAACTTGTGGACAGAGGGACCTGAAATTGTAATCATCGAATCAAAACTGAACACTCGTCCTGCATGTTCAATTACAGCAATGTAGCACCACTCTTTCTGGGTGTTGCAGTTTCCATTTTCTTCAGTGTATAAAATGAAAAATTGATAAAATTATATTTTGAATGGAAATACTTTCAAAAGAAGAAAGAAATACGAAATAGAATGAATAAAGAAAACAATCATTAAAATATTTCAGTAGTGGTGCTCGTAGATTACAACATTCATCGTGACGTAACAACCAACGTTCTACAAAAATGAATAAAAATCCCGAAATCATGTCAACACACGTAAAGGTGAAAAAAAGAAAACAATATTGCATACTACATTACATTTCTCCAACAGAAACATTATTAAGGAGTTTATCAATTAGTTAATTATAAGTGTGGATTAAGTAGAGGCTTTGATATCTTGAAGTATATCTCCTCCTGCTTTATCATGTGCTAAATAAATTATGAAAAGTTATTCTTAACGAACGCCTGGCAATATCTTGTCCGAATTCAACTGAAATTTATCATAAGGATCTCAGCTATGATAGCATGTTTCACGCAGATGCTATACACTACCTAATTCTTATCTGCATGCGAAGTTTACATTCACTCAATTCGTATAAAATTAATTACTAAAATAATCTTTACTATCTTTTACTCAATTAATCATTAATTACTCACTCGCAAACCTCGGTGTAACGGAACGTTCGCTTTCAAACTCTATGATACGTATAAACTGCACCACAAATGCAGTACTTTCTGAAATAGTGGTGTGACGGGTATGTACGTGCAGTGGAAGCTGACAGAAGCAGCTGAGCTTAAACTATATAACCTATATATTACAAGAGTTTACTAAGAACAGATTTGGAACCACCCGTCCGTTCCACTGGACCGATTTGCTTCGTTTTTCTTTCATTATCTCCGGAATTACCTGCCGGTGAATCATGAGACATTGCTAAGTTTCTAAGTTCAACCAAATTTGGGTAATCATAAACTCAAATAATTTAATGGTCACTCTAGTAATTGCAGGCGAAGGCTTACCCTAACCCGCAATACATTCTCTACTTAGCAGGTTGCTAAGCGACTAACACTTCATGTTCTGATATATGTGATTTTCATCCTTAGTAATGTCACTGCATGCAGTCATGTTTGATTACTACCTGTCAAGCCAGAGAGTATACACTTCCTCTGTTCATAAAAGAATACTATTCTCTGCTAGACACTCTTTGATTCTCTGACCTTCCCCAGCTTCTGAATATACTCAACAGATAGCAGAACTTTCCTAATAACTTACATGCTACTAAGAGAAAACAGCCTACGTACGTACAGACTGGAAGGTATCAAGTCGACCAGCCTTCTGTAAGACCATTAATAAAGCGCAGGGACACACTCTTGAATAAGTGGGTGTCTTTTCACCCGAACCAGCATTCAATCACGGATAATTGTATGTTGCACTGTCTCGAGCAAGATCCAGATACGGCCCAATGGAAAGGACTATTGAAAGTCCGCCTGTATGGTGTAGTGGTTAGTGTGATTAGCTGCCACCCCCGGAGGCCCGAGTTCGATTCCCGGCTTTGCCACGAAATTTGAAAAGTGGTACGAGGGCTGCAACGGGGTCCACTCAGCCTCGGGAGGTCAACTGAGTAGAGGTGGGTTCGAATCCCACATCAGCCATCCTGGAAGTGGTTTTCCGTGGTTTCCCATTTCTCCTCCAGGCTATTGCCGGGATGGTACCTAACATAAGGCAACGACCGCTTCCTTCCCTCTTCCTTGTCTATCCCCTCCAAACATTCCATCCCCCAACAAGGCCCCTGTTCAGCACAGCAGGTGAGGCCGCCTGGGCGTGGTACTGGTTATCCTCCCCAGATGTATCCCCGAGCCAGAGGCTGAAACTCCAGGACACTGCCCCTGAGGCGGTAGAGGTGAGATCCCTCACTGAGGGAGGGTAAACAGATAAAGGAGAAGAAATATAAAAAACTACATAACGAATGAATCAGTTATTATGTACCGGAATTAAATGTTCATGAAATTAATGAAAACGTAACGGCAGAGGTGTCCTGAGCCGGAGTTTACGTACGGTAGGGTGGCCAATTCCTCTCCGCTCCTCCATTCCCTTACCCCCCACCAACAGCGCGTGGTAACCGATCCAAATCTTGATCACGCACAATGTTGCTTAACTTGGCAGATCTCACGGGATCCAGTGTTTCAACACGCTTACGGCTGTCGGCAATCTAATGAAAAGGGCAGGCAAAACAATATGTCTTAAACAAGCATATCAAGAAGAGTTATCTGACCTCCTTATAAGGAACTAGCAAATGTACCCGTGCTTCGCTACGGTACTCTACATTGTATACGGATATCGAAGTAAATTACTGTACATGATGTAAATAAGATTTTTTAAATTGCATGCCTCTTGGCGTCATCCGAGAAACTGCATTGTGAATTACACAGACGTTGTTTCCAATGTAAAGTGCGACTTGCGGAATTGCGATGATAATGGCTGGTCCACTTGTCTACTGCAATTCACAAAGAAGTTGGTAATTTTCATTTAACGGCAGGCCCCATTGACTAGTGCGCGGCTACAATCGATTTGGAGAGGTTTCATTACAATGGCAGACCCCATTTCCTACTTTCAGATAGATTACAGTTGAGGAACTTTTATTATAATTGCAAAGACCTTCCCTACCGCCAACCAAAATTGAGCTGTGCTTTTATTATAATGACAGATGCTTTTTCTAAAGCCAGTCTGCTTACTGCCAGTCACACCGAGTTGGTGAGTTCCCTTCATGCCACTATGCCTAACGTAAGTCACACTTTAGATGGGTAAATTTGTTTATAATTGGAAACACCCTTGCCTAATAACAAACAGAATCGGGTAAAAGAGCTTTTAAAAAATTGCACACTCCCTCTTCTTCTGCTAGTCGAATCGAGAAGGGAATTATTCATTATAATGGTGCACTCGAGTTGGAGGACGATCCCATTCTTACTGCCAGTCAAAGTCGATGTGGGGAGAACTGATTACAATAGCAGGCGACCTCCTTCTGACAGTCACTATCGATTTGGAAAGTATTTAATAACAATGGCAGACAAACCCTTTCTAGATCGCTACAAATCGACTTCAGTGAATAAATATAGATCGTCATACGGAAGTACCGTATATGGATGTTTACCTTCATTTACAGAATAACTGCTGCTAAACGGTACATCATATCGAAAACGGATTGTACGATAAGAGGCCTCTGGCCACATTTAGTGATCTAAATGGCTGGTCTTATGATATGTTCAAGTATGTCATCTATTTACAGGTAAGATTGTTTTAGCAAAGTTGAATAGGATGAAATTGAATTACTTTTCAGATACTTATGCGACACCTTAAAACATAGAATTACCGGGCTAGTTGGCCGTGCGGTTAGGAGCGCGCAGCTGTGAGCTCGCATCCGGGAGATAGTGGTTTCGAACCCCACTGTCTGCAGCCCTGAAGGTGGTTTTCCATGGATTCCCATTTTCACACCAGGCAAATGCTGGGGCTGTACCTTAATTAAGGCCACGGCCGCTTCCTTCCCATTCCTAGGCCCGTCCTTTCCAATCGTCGCCATAAGACCTATCTGTGTGAATGCGACGTAAAACAAATAGCAATAAAAAAACATAGAACGTTTGAATGTGCAGATCTCCACTTCGATATTCGCTACTCCTAAACGGTGCATGATATTAACAAACGGTTTGCGCTATCAGACGCACCTTTTATCGCTCTATATGTTTGTTTCTAAACCATTTCCTCGTATCTCCCAAATTTAAGGGGTAAATTGAGTTCGAATATTAAAATAGGGTGAAATTTGGCTACATTTTTAATGCTTTTTCATACTTATGGATAAGCTAGAATCATAAAATTTGGTCCACATGTGGCCTTCGATCGTGCCAATGTGCACACCAAACTTGATGATCCTATCATTCCTATGAGAGTGTCAGACATTGAAATATACTTGGAAAAATCTCGAAATTTACGAACAATCCAGAAATACGGCGAAATCTAACGTATGAGGGAGAGAGATACGATAAAACGTCACAGGACCAAAATTGTAGATCACTCTAAACTGAACGGAGATTTTGCCATCCGTTTAATGATACTACTTACCATTTAGCCAACAAATACCGCAAAAAGGAATGTCTGCGCAGTCATTAATATTGCTTCAATATTTTGTTATTTTGGTGGGTAAAAAGTGAAAAATTAGAACATCTTGGAATTTTTCCGTCGCTTACAGGCTAAAATCTATAATTTCGCCAAATTTCAATTTTCTACCTTGTTTGGCAGGTTGTGCCGCCAATTTGATTTCGGGTGCGGCGGGGATAAAAATTAGGAAATTCCTGAAAATGTTTTAAGCTCACGGATGCTATAGGTTGTCGATTTGTGTAAATTATACGACTGTGTTCTTCTGCTGAGCCCAAAATTTGAGGCCCCTCAGCGTTCTCCCTTCAGGGAAATTTGAGAATTTTCGTTTTTTCTAGGGATCCCGAGGTCATCAGCTTCTCCCGTACCAAGCTTCAAATTTCTCAGATTTCTGGAAGTGCACAATTAATTCACGTCTACATTCATTTTAAAATATTTGTATATACATCGTTCCAGGCCGACTTGCTTTTATATATATACATGCAGCGGAGCAGCACGGGTCCTCCAGTTGTATATATATGTATTTACTTTTATTTATTTATTTATTTATTTATTTATTTATTTATTTATTTATTTATTTATTTATTTATTTATTTATTTATTTATTTATTTTTATTTAATCATTTGTTCAGTTATCTTTCATTTCAATTGGCACTATCATCATCATCATCATCATCATCATCATCATCATCTGTTTACTTTCCAGGGTCGGCTTTTTCCCTCGGACTCAGCGAGGGATCCCACCTGTACCGCCTCAAGGGCACTGTCCTGGAGCTTCAGACTCTGGCTCGGGATATACAACTGGGGAGGATTACCAGTATATCGCCCAGGGGTCCTCACCCGCTAAGCTCAATAGGGGCCTTGTGGGAGTATGGGAAATTTGGAAGGGATAGACAAGGAAGAGGGAAGGAAGCGGCCGCGGTCTTAAGTTAGGTACCATCCCGGCATTTGCCTGGAGGAGAAGTGGGAGACGACGGAAAACCACTTCGAGGATGGCTGAGGTGGGAATCGAACCCACCTCTACCATTTGACCTACCGAGGCTGAGTGGACCCCGTTCCAGCCTTCGTGCCACTTTTCAAATTCCGTGGCAGAGCCGGGAATCGAACCCGGGCCTCCAGGGGTGGCAGCTAATCACACAAACCACTACTTTACTAGCACCATTTTCGCGCGTTGCCAAGTGCGCGGGGTTTCTGGCGATACGAATGATATACTTCCGTGCATTGTTGACCTTATTATAGAGGTGAACGATTGCACGATGAATATCATTCCTATTCTTTATTTCAAATTTGTTGACATTTTTATTTATATGCCAGGAGAACCTACTGTATTCTAATTTTAAGTTCTCCAAAGGAAGAGATGGCTCTTGAAAACGAACCCAGGAAAGTTTAAAAATGATCGGTTTAAGTACATTATGAACTCCTTTTTCACCCCATCACCGTTAAGTTGTTTACCACGCCCCCCCCCCCCCTCCCAAATGCAAGTGTTCACGCCTGTTACCTTCAGTTTTGAGATATAAGTATCCCCATAAATATAATTCACCTCTTTTTTCACTTTCCCTCACACTTCCCCCCCCCACCTTAAGTGAATTTTCCGGCAAAAAGGCTTGTTTCTTAATAGTAAAGGATGTTCTAAATACCAATTATCACGACTCTAATATCTTCAGTTTTTGTGATATGTGTCCTCATGAAAGGAATTCAACTCCTTTTTACCCCCGCCCCCCAGGATGATTTTCCCCCAGAATGCGTTTTTCTTTGATTTTAAAGGATATCCAAATACCAATGTTCACGTCTGTAACAACTTTAGTTTTTATTAGATGGAAGTATCCTCATAAAACTAACTCAATTTTTCAATTCTTTCTCCTCCCACCCACTTCATTGGATTTTCCGAGAACACGTGTTTCTTTACTTTTAATGCAGATTCCAAATATCTTTTTTCACGTCTGCAAAAAGTTCGTTTCTGAGATAATAGTAACCGAATACATATAATTCAACTAATTATTCAACCCCCCCCCCTTTCAGTGGATTTCCGAAAACAAAAATTGCGTATCTCTTTATTTTTAAGAAGATTCCAAATACCAAATTTCACGTCTGTAACATCTTGAGTTTTTGATATATCAGTATTCCATTTAAAATAATTTAACCCCATTTTCAGTCACTTTTACCCCTCCCCCCCTCAAGTGGTTTTCCCGATAACAAAAATACGTGTTTATTTACTTTTAATAGGTTTAAAAATTACCATTTTTTCACTTCTGTAACATGTTACGTTTTTGAGCTCGATAGCTGCAGTCGCTTAATTGCGGCCAGTATCCAGTATTCCGGAGATCGTGGGTTCGAACCCCACTGTCGGCAGCCCTGAAGATGGTTTTCCGTGGTTTCCCATTTTCACACCAGGCAAATGCTGGGGCTGTACCTTAATTAAGGCCACGGCCGCTTCTTTTCCACTCCTAGCCCTTTCCTGTCCCATCGTCGCCATAAGACCTATCTGTGTCGGTGCGACGTAAAGCACATAACAAAAAAAATCACCCCCTTTTAATTTCCTCTTAAGTGGAGTTTCCAAAAACAAATTACATATGTTTCTTTACTTCTACAGAAGGTTCCAAATACCGGTATTAATTTTTACGTCTATGACATTTTACATTTCTGAGATATACTCTAGATATAGTTTTTCTAAATGTCACCCCAATTTGTCACTTCTGTTTAACCCCCATTCATTAGATTTTCCAAAAACAAAAAACAAAAAATTCTGTTTCTTTTTTAAAGGAGATCGCAAATACCAATTTTCAGGTCTGTAATATCTTTATTTTCTGAGATATAAGTATCCTCATTAAAGGCATTCAACCCCTTTTTTCATCCTTTATCACCCCTCCCATTGGGATTATCGGAAAACAAAAAAATATGTGTTTCTTTATTTACAGAAGAAGATTCTAAATACCAAGTTTTACATTTGTAAAATTTTTAAGATTTGAGATACAGATACACTCACTTTAAAAATACACCCCCTTTTCACCCCCCCCCCATATTAGGATTTTCCAAAAACAAAAAATACGTGTTTCTTTATTTTTAAAGGGGATCCAAATTACCAATTTTCAGGTCTGTAATATCTTCAGTTTTTGAGATATAAATATCTTCATTAAAGGCATTCAACCCTTTTTTCACCCTTTCTCACCCTTCCTATTGGGATTTTCCGTAAAAAAAGAAACACGTGTTTAATTATTTTTAAAGAAGTTTCTAATAGCAATTTTTACATCTGTGAACTTTTGAAGTTTTGAGATACAGATACACTCATTTTGAAAATTCACCCCCCTTTTCACCCCCTTAGTGACGGAATATCCAAAAATCCTCCATTTAGCGATATCCTACATTGTAATATAAATGAATCCTCAAAATTTAATTTCTTTATGTCCAGTAGTTTTGGCTCGGCGATGATGAATCAGTCAGTCAGGACATGTTCTTTTATATATAGACTAGCAAATGTACCCGTGCTTCGCTACGGTATTCTACAGTGTATACGGATATCGAAGTAAATAGCTATACATGAAGTGCCCTCCTGCTGAGAGTCACTATTGATTTGTAAAGTAATAATTACTATGTACGACACACACCTTTTTAGATCGCTACAAATCGACTTAAATTAATAAATGTAGATCGACATACGGAAGTATATGCATGTTCACCTTCATTTACAGAATAACTGCTGCTACACGGTGCTTTCATATTGAAAAACGGATTGTATAAAAAGACGAATCTGGCCTCATTTAGCTATCTAAATGGCTGGCCCTATGATATTTCCTCGTATCTCATCTATTTAAAGCCAATATTGTTTTAGAAACGTTGAATAGGGTGACATTTTTGTAAGGTTTTCACACAGTGAATTACTTTTCAGATACTTATACGACAGCTTCAAACATAGAATTTGGCTGGGTGGGCCAATATTCGTGTAGAATTTGATGATCCCATCTTTCCTATAAGTGACTCAAACCATCAATTATACGTGTACAAAGTGCAAAATTTAGGTAAATCCAGAAATAGAGCCAAATTTATCATAAGGGATATAGATACGACAAAAAGTCATAGGACCAAAGTTGTAGATCACTCAAAATTGAACGGAGATTGTGCCATCCGTTTTGTGATACGATTCACCGTTTAGCCACCAAATACCTCGAAAGGAAGGTCTGCACCGTCATTAAAATTGCCTTCATAATTCGATATTTTTGGGGGGTAAAAAAATAAATTTTTTAAACATCTCGTAAATTTTCCATCGGTTACAGGCAAAAAGCTATAATTTTGCCAATTTCTATTTTCTAACTCGTCTGGGAGATTGTGCTGCCATCTTGATATGGGGAGGGGGGTTAAAAATTAGGACTTTCAGGAAACTTTTAAGGCCATGAAGCCTATAGGTTATCGTTCTGGATAAATATCACCGAATGTGTTCTTATGCAGATTTGAAACTCCCAACATGTCCCTCTCAGAGAATTTTGAGATTTTTAGATTTTTATAGGGATCCTGAAGTCATCAGGTTGTCTGGTACCAAGTTTTAAGTTTCGAGGATGCCAAGAATGGTCTCATTAATTCACGTCTGTTTTCATTTTTATGCCTTAATTTATATATGTATAGTACAGTATATATAGATCGCGCCAAACTGACTTCTATTTATTAATATGGATTATATATTTCACCCGCTTCGGAAGTGGTTCTAGGAGCGTCTTACTCCCACAGTATGTTTTCCAGGTAGTAAGTCATACTTGAAAGTCATACTGGAACATTCACACTCCTAATACCTTGGTCATTCTTGACTATTTATTTTTTCACCCTTTCTCACCCTCTATGCCAAAGGGGGGCATTTTTGACAATTTATTTTTTCACCCTTTCTCAACCTCTATGCCAAAGGGGGCTGAAGCTGTACTTTAAAATCCGGAATGTTACTATTCATCTCAGCGACCCGGTAAACTATGGATTAGGCAGTATATTCGATTATTATTATATCTCACTCCCACTCCCCCCTAAAAGGGGTTAAACGTTGAGTTTTAAAAATCGGGAGTGTTACTATTCATCTCAGCGACCCCGAAAACTATGGCTTCGACACTATTTTCGATTATTTTTAAATCTGAATCCCCTCACTCCCCACTAGAAAGGGGGATGAACTTGGACTTGTTAAATATCCGTTTATTTTCGTATATTTTTTATTATCACTCACCAATTGCCACCCACCACGAAGGGGGCTGAACTTTAAAAAATTCCGGAGTGTCACTATTCATCTCAGCGACCCAAAAAATATGGATTCGACACTACATTCGATGATTTGTATATCTCAGCACCTCGCTCCCCACCACTAATGTTTCCTGAGGTTTATTACCCCCACGTGGTTTGTCTCCTGATACTAAAATTCCGGAGTGTCACTATTCGTCTCAGCGACCCCAAAGACTACGTATTCGACAGTATTTTCTATTATTTCTATATATCACCCCCCAACCCCCCAACAAAGAGGGCTGAACTTGGACATTAAAAAATTCCGGTGTGTTGCTATTCATGTCAGCGAGCCCGAAAAGTATTGATTCGACACTAATTTCGATACTGTATATGTCTCACCCCCTAGCCCCCCCCCCGCCGCTAAGCGTTCATGGGGATGTCCTACCCCCACGTGGTTTGTCTCCTAATACTAAAAATCCGAAGCGTACAATTAACCTCGGCGACCCCGAAAACTATGTATTCGACACTATTTTCGTATAATTTTATATATCAGTCCCCCTAGCCCCCCACCTAAAAGAGAGCAGAGATTTGACCTATAAAAAATCCGGAGTGTCACTATTCACCTCAGCGACCCCAAAAACTATGGATTCGACACTATTTTCGATTATGATTATACCTGACCCCCTTAACCCCCCACCCCTAAGGGGGTAGTGGTGGCTTACCCCCACAGTGCTCGTCTCCAGATAGCAAATAATGTGTTCAAAATTTGATTGAAATTGCTACAGTGGTTTAGGAGGAGATGTGTCATTTACACACGTACATTCATCATCAGTCCCCCATGCCCCCACCCAAATGGGAGCAGAATTTTGACTTTTAAATAATCGGGAGTGTCACTATTCACCTCAGCGACCCCAAAACCTATGGATTCGACACTATTTACGATTATTTTTTACCTGACTCCCTAACCCCCCACTCCTAAGGGGGCTAGAGCGGGCTTACCCCCACAGTGCTCGTCTCCGGATAGCAAATAATAAGTGTTCAAAATTTGATTGAAATTGCTCCAATGGTTTAGGAGGAGATGTGTCATTTACACACATACATCCATTTTTATATATAGTAGGATTGGTAAAATTTTTAAGTGAACCACCCAATTAAGTTAAGAAATATGAAGTCAGAATACCTTGATGATTGTTTATTCATTGACAAAAGGAGTAAACAACACAATTCAAATAATAAATGCCATGCAAGGCACGAGCAGTGTTGTGCTTATATTAGACTAGAGTATATAAAATTTTTGCATGTAAATCGGTAAGGAGACAAAGGAAAGTGTGATCTATCAGATAATCCAAAATAGCAAAATGTAAAATTTATTTAGTGTGTAAAGGCTTGAAGTTGTGATGACTGTCAGATCAGCTGTTTTGGTTCAGTCAATATTACCTTGAGCTCTCTTCACTCTGTTTCTGAGCAATAGTTAGTGTGTATATGCGATAGCTAAATAATTAATTTTGAAGGATGCCGACCGAAAAGCATACAAGTGCTAGCTCTAGTATGCCCATTTCAATAATTGCTGTTTTGGAGGCACATACCTCGTTCAAAGTCAGCGCAGTGACTTTACTTCGTGCAATACTTGAAATATTACAGACATGTTTATCGTACCGTCAATTATTGTTATCGCTTTGCGTTTCAGCATTTTCCAGTCTTTATCAACGTTATCGACGTAGTTAAAAGTAAATGTGCAAGAAAGGAAGATATTAAAATTATTCCTGTTAAGCTTAACCATATGGCTGACGAAACAGCATGAGAGTGTTTTTAAAAAGTAACTATGATCGAAGGAAAATGGTAAATAAAAATGTAAACAGACTCTGGGTTGGGTTAGCAATTGTTGTGGAATGTGAAAAGAGGTATGTATCTTTAAAGGTGGTAAAGAATGGTAGAGATCCACTATATTATAAAAGAGAAGTAAAGAGATTCACGAGGTGCAGGTTGGAAAGAAATAGAGTTAGAAATGGCTGTGGAAATAAGGAGATATTGAAGGAACTCACTAGGAAATTGAATCTAGCAAAGAAGTCAGCTAAGGACAACATGATGGCAACCATAATGTGCGGTGATACAAATTTTAGTGAAAATGGAAGGGTATGTATAGATAATTTAAGGCAGAAACAGGTTCCAAGCAGGACGTTCCGAGTATCATTAATGAACGAGAAGGGTGTGTGTGTGCGAGGATCTTCAAACGTATTCAGTCAACAGTATGTAAAAATTGTTGGTTACAAGGATAATATCCAGATAGAGGAGGTGACTAATATTAAAGAAGTATTAAAATTTATCTATGATAACAAGGACATTTACAGTAAGATACAAAAGTTGAAAACTAGAAAAGCGGCTGGATTTGATAAGATTTCAGGGGATATGCTAAAGACAATCGGTTGGGATACAGTACCATATCAGAAGTACTTATTTTATTACTGTTTTCATGAAGGCGCTGTACCAAATGAATGGAGAGTTGCTATAGTAGCCCCTGTGTATAAAGGAAAGGGTGATAGATATAAAACTGAAAACTACAGACCAGTTTGTTTGAGATGCATTGCATGTAAGCTTAGGGTAAGCATTCGTTCTGATTATATTAGACATGTTTGCGAAATTAATCATTGGTTTGATAGAAGGCAGTTTGGGTTTAGGAAAAGTTATTCCACTGAAGCTCAGCTTGTAAGATTCCAGCAAGATATAGCAGATATCCTGGATTCAGGAGGTCAAATGGACTGTATCGCGAGTGACCTACCTAAGGCATTTGATAGGGTAGATCATGGGAGACTACTAGCAAAAATGAATGCAACTTGACTAGTAAAAAAGAGTGACTGAATGGGTGGCTTTAATTGTAGAAAAAAGAACTCAGAGAATTAGAATAGGCGGAGCTTAATCTGTCCCTGTAATAATTAAGAGGGGAATTTCTCAAGGCAGTATTACTGGGCCGTTATATCTTCTTATAGATAGTGTACCCGCTCAAAGCCTGAGTCCCAACCAGCATTTAACTCAGGGAGTGTTACGGTCCGAATCTATCGCAACTAATAAACAATAAAATTTAATATAGAGATATATGATCACAAACTAAATGTAAGGGCGCCATCCAATCAGTACTACAAAGTTGAACAGGACACTCTAATCATTAACTTTAAGGCTCATTATAAAACACTCAAAATATATTAAAAATCAGGTCAAAGGGATATTATGAAGGCTCTGTCCTAGGAATGGGGACGGACATTTAAACGGTCACCAAGGGTTTACTATTCTACAAGAACAAGAACCTGGAACTGTTTCCTTGCAAATGCTAAAGGAGCATTTTATTTAAGCAAAACAAAATAAATTTTTACACACAACCAAAATCTGTCGATCCTTAATTTGCCGGTATTAGCAAATTATTCCTGAAATTTTTTAACACAATATTTGACACTTTTGACCAGCCATCCATTTGGGTGGTGGAACCGTTGATATCTGAAGGTATCAGATTTACCCTCGTTAACACAATGACCATTTGTGGTCATGGACCAATTACCTGTTGGTCAAGTGGGCGCGATCACATGACCCATGCCATATACTCCACTTTTATTGAGATGGGACCAACCCGGGACACTACAAACTCTCTCTGGGTTCCTAACCAAGATATGCTAATCGTTAACTGAAGGAAACGACAACTAATGGTCCAGATAAAGGGATTTGCCTTCATATTAAAAATATTAACTTAACTTATTATTTACAACAACGTGACATTATTACGTTATTTCGCCAGCTGACTTCCCTAGTATCATTCATCATCATCATCATCTGAAATAATAATAAAAAATAAAAATAACAATTATAATAATTATTATTATTAACATTATTATTAATAGTGGAGGTCATGATTATCGTAAGCCGTAATCATCCTCGCTCTAATATTTCAACTTCTCACTCTTATTATTATCATCTGAAATAAAAAAGTAGGTTCTTCACCTTCTGATCCTTCAAATATTATTATTTTTATAGTAGTTAGAAAATTTCAATATTTTCATTTCAACTCCCACCGTCATTATTATGTTCAGAAATACAAAAAATAAATTCTTCATCTGCCTCTTCAAATTATTATTATTATTATTAATTTTATAATAAATTAATTTCATTTGTTACACGGCAGTCCACTATTATTAGGTTTAAAGCACAACCCGTTTTACAATTCCGGTCTAGGTTGACACTTAACCAATTGAGACATGATTTACTTGGAATATTATTATTATTATTATTATTTCGAAAATTTATATTTTAATTTCAATCTTTAGAACTTAGTCACATATGAACCACCAAGTTCCGATTTCCTATTCTTTTTCAAGTAATTCCAATGTGAATCATCAATACCCGAATTTCCCGTACCTAGTTTTGCAGTAAAAGACTGTGATTAACCGGGTGAGGCATTGTAAGAAACGTTGATGTCTCATCTTCTTTTACGCCCCAGGAAATGCGAAAAATATTGAAGTGAACCTTGTTATTAGTGTGCAGGAGAAAGATACTTTCTTTGCAAAGGCTATATTTAACTGTTCCTTACAAAATTATAATTTATCAGTAATGATACACTCATCAACTTCACTTTCGATTTCATCGATTATTTTGTGCACATATTCTATTTTGTCGTGGACAGTCACTTTTGAGTTACGAGCAGGTCTAAACAAGAAGTTACAAATACTTTTCTAGTTTGACCATTTTTATATTTTGCCCCCGTCACCTAATGCACGTATATCAGGGTTATCACTCATGAAAATGTCATGTTTAATGGCTTTAAAATCAAGAGCCTCGTTTAATGTTAAGGAGGTACCAATTTTCGGAATATTTTCCTCAGTCATTTACATTTTGGAAATACAGAGACTGTGGCTGTTAAAATTGACGAAAACTTTGTCCATATCTAATTTGCGTTTAATATTAAAATTACCATGAACGTCATCGAAGTCCTTGATCCTATCATATGCTTTCTAAGCTTTCTTTTTTTCCTTCCTCTTCCCGTTTTTCAATTTCTTCTTGTCTTTGAATAGGATTTTTACTCGGGGTTGGAAGAATTTTAGACAGATAGGCAGGCACATTTTCAAACTTAGGAATAGCGTCGTTTGAGAGTTTTAAATGGTTAGGTGTTACAGTTAAAATAGCCTCATCAGGTCTTTTAACAGAATCGTCCCTAATTACGAAACTTCGTCGAAGTGTTTTGCTGAGCTTGCTGATGAGACGAATTCGGTTCGATGGATGGCTATGATCCACTTTTGTTTCCGAAACAAGTCAGTAGGAAATTTAAACACTGAAATATTAGGCTGCTTTGAACTGTATTAGATTCTACAACCAGGTATACAACACGACGTGGCCATAATTCACAATATTTACACACGTTTAAATCATTCAACACCATCGATAGCCTCACTGCTACGAGGTTCAGATCAGCCTACAAGTCACCGGCGAGAAGTGAAGCGGCTGGCGACTTGTGCGACGTAGCGCCCGAAGTGGACTGGGAGCCCTAAGGCCTGTCTATCTAGTTGGCCTTGCGCCTTACCTGTAAGGCCGCCACTCAGACGACAGGAAGGACCGATGGACTATGAATAAGGCGGTCAATACCGACTTAGTCCTCCCGTCTACGCCGAAGACCAGCGACGCCACTACGGAGGTGGAGCATGCCTCCCCCTGGCACCGCGACTGTGCGACCCAGGCTGAGGGGCTCGGCACTGCGAAGTGGATGCAGACCGCTCCTCCAAGAACCACCTCTGCGAGATGGACGCAGACCACGGCCTGCGAGGTAGGGCCTATCACCAGGGCGCAATCCAGGAAGACTCCCCCGACGGCGGATGGCAGCACAGCAGTGGAGGAGGACGTCCCCTGGCTTTCGGAGGCTGCTATCCAGGCCCAGCCTGCCAGCGTGTCTGTTGAGCTGCAGACCTCGATGTGCGCCCCACAGGACAGGGAATGCAGTAGAGTGTTAGTACCGACCGACGCCACCGCCGCCAGCCAGTAGCTGGGAGAGGATGGCGAAGCAGCGGGGCCACCCGATACCCAGAGGTCGCCAGGCAGGGAGGAGGGCCACCTGAACGAGGTCTCTTTCCTGCCGAGAAGACATCCCCGGGAAGAAGACGCCGCCCCCGGACCAGGAAGAAGAAGACGCCAGCCGACCAGGAGAGGGCCGTCTAGCCGCAACACAGGACTGCTACCAGGAGAGCAGCTGGCTGAGGAGCCAATCAGGAGAGGACCTCAGCGGGTAGCGGCAGTCAGGTGAGATTGAAACGTCCCCCTCAGCAACTCTTGCAGTGCTTCCGCTGTTTGAAGTGGGGCCACCGGCAGGAGAGGTGTGGGCTCCTAGGGTGGTGCAACCGTTGGTGGGGGTGGGTGATCACCACCACGGCCTGCGTAGCACGTAAGGAGGCACCGGTGTGCACCAACTCCCATCGCAGTTGCCCTGTCTACCGGGCCATGGCGCGGGCAGAGAGGAAGGTGGCCCGGCGTCATGACCAACCCCCTTCCATGAGCGCCCGGGGCTCATTCTCCGGGATCGGAGACTGGGTACGAGGGACCCCAAGGAGGTGGCGCTGTGCGGCAGGCCCTAGTGGTACTCGACGCATGGCTCCGCAGCCGGCAGGGTCCGCGCTAGTCACGGCAGTGCCCAGACGGACTGATCCCCTGGCAGATGGAACGGCGAGACGACGGATCATGGCTGGTGCATGATACCTCTTCTCAACTAACACTACCACTGGATCTTTCCAACCCAAATCCTTGCATGTGCTATCACAAGATGTCAGGTTTTACATGTAGGCTCTTTCTCTTTCCTTCCTATGTGGATTTCTCTGCCCCTTCAATACCACACCTTAACACTATCTAACCAATACAAACTTTGCCGTGGTAGCGAGTCTGACTCGGAAACCGGCAGATACTCCTTGTATCACTTCCCACTCTTCCGCTGCTATCTCTTTCTTCTTAGAAATTAGTAGCATGTCGGAGGCCATGTAGATTGAGTCGATGGTCACGCGGGGGAAGCGAACTTCGGCCCCCCCCCCCCCCAATAAAACAAAGGCAACAATAGGCAGTCAGCTGTGTCCAGCGATAAGCTCTACGCCGTAGGTCAGACACGGAGGTAACCCCTTAAAAATGAGTGGTGAATAGGCGGACTGAACTCTGATCGGGAGGTCTCACTTCTGGAATCACAACTGCCTCTCTATTTCCGCCTTCCTTGTAGCTTCGCCCGCACTTCTAGTATTCTGCTACACAGAAGAAACTTGTATTACATTCCAGTCAGCATTTCAAGGCGTTAAATAGCCGTCAGCTATCAGATACATTCATATGTGCGTGACAGTCTTCGTTGTCTGTGCAGATCATTGTGTATATATTAGTGTGAAATTGTATAAATGTACATAATTCTCAGTTCCACATCAGGCCTACTCATTATAACATTTTGGATGCTCCAAATAAGAAGCAAGTCGAAAGACAATTTATTTCTATGTATTTTGTGAAAGATCTCAGTAAAATAAAGTTTTTAGTTGTGTTATACAGTAGAACCCCGTTTATTCGAAATAAAGGGAGCGGTGCCATTTCGGTTGATGCGCCTTTTCGGATGACACATGGTAACTATTTTCGGAAGTTAAATGTCGAAATAAAAATGCATAAACTCTGTTAAGAAAAGGTGCATACTGTATATTAACATTAAAATGTTTACATAATGTCACTGATCAGTGATTTTCTTCTGAATTTTCTTGGTGCAGCGCTATCGTGCAGCTACTGTATGTCGCGCCACCGTTTAATCAACAATACATCAGCTGGTGTAGATTCATCGCTTGTTTCAACGAAGCGCAAAACAATCTGAAATAATGAAACATGTTTGTTACTATTGAACTGAATACTGTATCCAGTAATTTTATTACAGTACTGTAATTAAAGGGTTTGGCACTGTCTTTTAATAACAGTTTGAAATCAATTGTAACCTCCAACGCATTAAATCCATGATTTAACGTAACTTGATTCTCAGTACTGCTATTGTCAAGGTCGGAGTCGTCTGCATAGTCTCCATGACGATTAATACAGTAATAATGACGATGATAATAATAATAATACAGTAATAATAATAGTTGCTGTATCATGGTACGAAGTAGAGGGTGAGAAACTGTTTCGTTTTATGCTACACGTGCATTCTGGCATAACTCATAATATAAAAATAGGGTTCGCCTAGTAGCTCTCAGCATATATAGCAAGATAATTACTAGTATCGATGGCTAAGAACGAGAGGGTAAAAACAAAATATTAAAATACAATTTTGCCACAGCATTTCGGTTAAGCGAAGTTCGGTTAAGAGGGACTCTACTGTGTATTGTTTGCTTATTGTATGCAACACAGCAATAATCATCTCTGTTGTGACGGTTATGGATGTTCCTTGGACCGTCATCGTAGTTAATTATTTTTCTCATCACCATATGAGTTGATATTTGATGTAAGACGAGGATGGACAACCACCTAATTTACGCGAGTGAATGATTGGAAAGCTGCCAAGCTTTTTTTATAAAAGTAACGAAAAAAATTTCTTAAAATACTATGGTCGTGAGACGAGAAGTCGCATGAATGGCTGTTGCGCATGTGCCGATCTCAAGACTCAGGGCCTGACAATAAACATCGGTTCCGTCCGCGATAATTCTTGTGAACTAAGGAGCTGCTGTGAAATTTCAAACTGGCCGTAGAGTTCCGCTGTAGTTATACTTTTACTGTAAGTACTGCATAACGAATATACATCTGTTTCAGATAGCTCGCACTGTTCACTCGTACCGTACCTAAAAGCTGCCGCGACTTCTCGTGAGACGCAGATAGTAAATGGGAGGATGTTGACGTATCCGATAATAACAAGGTAAGTTACAGAATATACACTGGATCATTAGTCTCACCATTCACAGATTGACAGTTAAATATTTACAACTTTTGTGTTCCACCGAATTCCGTAATTATTCTTGATTAGTTTAAACATAATTTAAGAATAGATTTGAATTAAATACATATGATGCTTTGGGGTATAGTTGTAAAAGCAATTCTTACTGTCCTTCACAAAAGGAACTGTTCCTCTTCATAAGGGAGGGGGGGAAGAGATAATTATCTTTCAAATTAAAAAATTAATAATTGATAAAATTATATTTTAAATGTAAATACTCTTTCAAAAGAAGAAAGAAAATCGTGAAACGATAATTTCTACGAAATAGAATGAATAAACAAACCAATCATTAAAATATTTCAGTATTGGTGCTCGTAGGATACGACATACATCGTGACGTAATAACGAACGTTCTACAAAAATGAATAAAAATCACGAAATCATGTCAACACACGTAAAGGTGAAAAAAAGAAAACAGCATGCATACTACATTACATTTCTCCAACAGAAACATTATTAAGGAGTTCATCAATCAGTTAATTATAAGTGTGGATTAATTAGAGGCTTCGATATCTTGAAGTATATCTCCTCCTGCTTTATCATGTGCTAAATAAATTATGAAAAGTTATTCTTAACGAACGCCTGGCAATATCTTGTCCGAATTCAACTGAAATTTATCATAAGGATCTCAGCTATGATGGCACGTTTCCCGCAGATGCCGTACACTACCTAATTGTTATCTGCATGCGAAGTTTGCATTCACTCAATTTGTATAAAATTAATAACTGAAATAATCCTTACTATCTTTTACTCAATTAATCATTACTTACTCACTTGGAAATCTTCTTTAAAATGGATGTGGCCTTCGCTCGCTCGGTGTCGCCCGGCCGATCGTTCCTCGGTGTAACGGAACGTTCGCTTTCAAACTGTATGATACGTGTAAACTGCACCGCAAATGCAGTACTTTCTGAAATAGTGGTGTGACGGGTATGTACGTGCAGTGGAAGCTAACAGAAGCAACTGAGCTTAAATTATATAATCTATATATTAAAAGAATTTACTAAAAACTGATTTGGAACCAGCCGTCCGTTCCACTGGACAGATTTGTTTCGTTTTTCTTTCATTATCTCCGGAATTACCTGCCGGTGAATCATGAGACATTGCTAAGTTTCTAAGTTCAACCAACTTTGGGTAATCACAAACTCAAATAATTTAATGGTCACTCTAGTAATTGTAGGCGAAGGCTTACCCTAACCCGCAATACATTCTCTACTTAGCAGGTTGCTAAGCGACTAACACTTCATGTTCTGATATATGTGATTTTCATCCTTAGTAATATCACTGCATGCAGCCATGTTTGATTACTACCTGTCAAGCCAGAGAGTATACACTTCCTCTGTTCATAAAAGAATACTATTCTCTGCTAGACACTCTTTGATTCTCTGACCTTCCCCAGCTTCTGAATATACTCAACAGATAGCAGAACTTTCCTAATAACTTACACGCCACTAAGAGAAAACAGCCTACGTACGTACAGACGGGAAGGTATCAAGTCGACCAGCCTTCTGTAAGACCATTAATAAAGCGCAGGGACACACTCTTGAATAAGTGGGTGTCTTTTCACCCGAACCAGCATTCAATCACGGATAATTGTATGTTGCACTGTCTCGAGCAAGATCCAGATACGGCCCAATGGAAAGGACTATTGAAAGTCCGCCTCTATGGTGTAGTGGTTAGTGTGATTAGCTGCCACCCCTGGAGGCCGAGTGCGATTCCCGGCTCTGCCACGAAATGTGAAAAGTGTTACGAGGGCTGGAACGGGGTCCACTCAGCTTCGGGAGGTCAACTGATTATAGGTGGGTTCGATTCCCACCTCGCCCATCCTGGAAGTAGTTTTTCCGTGGTTTCCCAATTCTCCTCCAGGCTATTGCCGGGATGGTACCTAACTTAAGGCAACGACCGCTTCCTTCCCTCTTCCTTGTCTAACCCCTCCAAACATTCCATCCCCCAACAAGGCCCCTGTTCAGCACAGCAGGTGAGGCCGCCTGGGCGTGGTACTGGTTATCCTTCCCAGATGTATCCCCGAGCCAGAGTCTGAAACTCCAGGACACTGACCCTGAGGCGGTAGAGGTGAGATCCCTCACTGAGGGAGGGTAAACAGATAAAGGAGAAGAAATATTAAAAACTACATAAGGAATGAATCAGTTATTATGTCATCATCATCATCAACATCTGTTTACCCTCCAGGTTCGGTTTTTCCCTCGGACTTAGCGAGGGATCCAACCTTTACCGCCTCAAGGGCAGTATCCGGGAGCTTCAGACTCTTGGTCGGGGGATACAACTGGGGAGTATGACCAGTACCTCGCCCAGGCAGCCTCACCTGCTATGCTGAACAGGGGCCTTGTGGAGGGATGGGAAGATTGGAAGGGATATTCAAGGAAGAGGGAAGGAAGCTGCCGTGGCCTTAAGTTAGGTACCAGCCCGGCATTCGTCTGGAGGAGAAGTGGGAAACCACGGAAAACCACTTCCAGGATGGCTGAGGTAGGAATCGAACCCAAATCTACTCAGTTGACCTCCCGAGGCTGAGTGGACCCCGTTCCAGCCCTCGTACCACTTTTCAAAATTTCGTGGCAGAGCCGGGAATCGAACCCAGGCCTCCGGGGTTGGCAGCTAATCACGCTAACCACTACACCACAGAGGCGGACCAGTTATTAAGTACCGGAATTAAATGTTCATAAAACTAATGAAAACGTAAGCGCAGAGCCGGAATTTACGTACGGTAGGGTGGCCAGTTCCTTTCTCTCCTCCATTTCCTCACGCCCCACCAACAGCGCGTTTTTAACCCATCCAAATCTTGACCACGCCCAATGTTGCTTAATTTGGCAGATCTCACGGGATCCATTGTTTCAACACGCCTACGGCCGTCGGCAGTCTAATGAAAAGGGCAGGCAAAACAATATGTCTGCAAGAAGCATATCAAGACGAGTTATCTAACCTCCTTATAAGGAACTAGCAAATGTACCCGTGCTTCACTACGATATTCTACTTTGTATACGGATATTAAAGTAAATTACTGTACATGATGTAAATAATAATTTTTAAATTGCATGCCTCTTGGCATCATCAGAGAAATAACATTGTGAAGTACACAGACGTTGTTTCCAATGTAAAGTGCGACTTGCGGAATTGCGATGATAATGGCTGGTCCACTTGTCTACTGCAATTCACAAAGAAGTTAGCAATTTTCATTTAACGGCAGGCCCCATTGACTAGTGCGCGGCTACAATCGATTTGGGGAGATTTCATTACAATGACAGACCCCATTTCCTACTTCCAGATAGATTACAGCTGAGGAACTTTTATTATAATTGCAAAGACCTTCCCTACCGCCAATCAAAATTGAGCTGTGCTTTTATTATAATGACAGACGCATTTTCTAAAGCCAGTCAGCTTACTGCCAGTCACACCGAGTTGGTGAGTTTCCATTATAATAGAAGGCCACTATGCCTAACGTCAGTCACACTTTAGGTGGGTAAATTTGTTTATAATGGGAGACACCCTTGCCTACTGACAAACAGAATCGGGTAAAAGAGTTTTAAAAAATTGCACACTCCCTCGTCTTCTGATAGTCGAATCGAAAAGGGAATTATTCATTATAATGGTGCACAGGAGTTGGAGGACGATCCCATTCTTACTGCCAGTCAAAGTCGATGTGGGGAGGACTGATTACAATAGCAGACGACCTCCTTCTGACAGTCACTATCGATTTGGAAAGTATTTAAAAACAAAGGCAGACAAACCCTTTCTAGATCGCTACAAATTGACTTCAGTGAATAAATATAGATCGTCGTACGGAAGTACCGTATATGGATGTTTACCTTCATTTACAGAATAACTACTGCTAAACGGTACATCATATCGAAAAACGGATTGTACTATAAGAAGCCTCTGGCTACATTTAGTGATCTATATGGCTGGTCTTACGATATGTTCAAGTATCTCATCTATTTACAGGTAAGATTGTTTTAGCAAAGTTGAATAGGATGAAATTGAATTACTTTTCAGATACTTATGTGAGAGCTTAAAACATAGAATTACCGGGCGAGTTGGCCGTGCGGTTAGGAGCGCGCAGCTGTGAGCTCGCATCCGGGAGATAGTGGGTTCGAACCCCACTGTCGGCAGCCCTGAAGGTGGTTTTCCGTGGATTCCCATTTTCACACCAGCCAAATGCTGGGGCTGTACCTTAATAAAGGCCACGGCCGCTTCCTTCCCATTTATAGGCCTGTCCTTTCCCATCGTCGCCATAAGACCTATCTGTGTCACTGCGACGTAAAACAAATAGCAAAAAAACAAACATAGAACGTTTAAATGTGCAGATCTCCACTTCGACATTCGCTGCTCCTAAACTGTACATGATATTAACAAACAGTTTGCTCCATCAGACGCACCTTTTATCGCTCTACACGTTTGTTTCTAAACCATTTCCTCGTATCTCCCAAATTTAGGGGTAAATTGAGTTCGAATATTTGAATAGGGTGAAATTAGGCTACATTTTTTATGCCTTTTCATACTTGGATAAGCTAGAATCATGAAATTTGGTCCACATATGGCCTTTGATCGTGCCAATGTGCACACCAAACTTTATGACCCTATCGTTCTTATGAGTGTCAAACATTTAAATATACTTGTTAAAATCTCTAACAATCCAGAAATACGGCCAAAACTAACGTATAAGGGAGAGAGATACGACAAAAATTCATAGGACAAAAGTTGTAGATCACTCTAAATTGAACGGAGATTGTGCCATCCGTTTTATGATACGACTCACCGTTTAGGCAACAAATACCTCAAAAGGAATGTCTGCGCAGTCATTAATATTGCCTCAATATTTCGTTATTTGGGGCGGGAGGGGGGGCGTAAAAAGTTAAAAATTTGAACATCTTGGAATTTTGCCTTCGGTTACTTGCTAAAATCTATAATTTCCCCAAATTTCAATTTTCTACCTCGTCTGGCATGTTGTGCTGCCAATTTGATTTGGGGAGACGGGGATAAAAATGAGGAAATTCCTGAAAATATTTTAAGCTCACGGATCCTATAGGTCGCTGCTTTGGATAAATTATACGACTGTGTTCTTATGCTGAGCCCAAAATTTGAGGCCCCCCAGCGTTCCCCCTTCAGGGAAATTTTCGATTTTTCTAGGGATCCCGAGGTCATCCATCAGCTTTTCCCGAACCAAGCTTCAAATTTCTGAGATTTCTGGAAGTGCACCATTAATTCACGTCTACATTCATTTTAAAATATTTATATATACATCGTTCCAGACCGACTTGCTTTTATATATATAGATGCAGCGGAGCAGCACGGGTCCTCCAGTTGTATCTATTTATATATTTATTTACCTTTATTTACCTTTATTTATTTATTTATTTATTTATTTATTTATTTATTTATTTATTTATTTATTTTTATTTAATAATTTGTTCAGTTATCTTTCATTTCAATTGGCGCTATCATCATCATCATCATCATCATCATCATCTGTTTACTTTCCAGTGTCGGCTTTTTCCCTCGGACTCAGCGAGGGATTCCACCTCTACCGCCTCAAGGAGAGTGTCCTGGAGCGTCAGACTCTGACTCGGGTGATACAACTGGGGAGGATGACCAGTATATCGCCCAGGGGGCCTCACCTGTTATGCTGAACAGGGGCCTTGTGGGAGGATGGGAAGTTTGGAAGGGATAGACAAGGAAGAGGGAAGGAAGCGGCCGTGGTCTTAAGTTATGTACCATCCCGGCATTTGCCTGGAGGAGAAGTGGGAAACCACGGAAAACCACTTCGAGGATGGCTGAGGTGGGAATCGAACCCATCTCTACTCCTTTGACCTACCGAGGCTGAGTGGACCCCGTTCCAGCCTTCGTACCCCCTTTCAAATTTCGTGGCAGAGCCGGGAATCGAACTCGGGCCTCCAGGTGTGGCAGCTAATCACACAAACCACTACACCACCAGCACCATTTTTGCACGTTGCCAAGTGCGCGGGGTTTCTGGCGATACGAATGATATACTTCCGTGCATTGTTGACCTTATTATAGAGGTGAACGATTGCATGGTGAATATCATTCCCATTCTTTATTTCAAATTTGTTGAAATTTTTATTTATATGCCAGGAGAACCTACTCTAATCTAATTTTAAGTTCTCCAAAGGAAGAGATGGCTCTTGAAAATGAACCCAGGAAAGTTTAAAAATGATCGGTTTAAGTACATTATGAACTCCTTTTTTACCCCACCACCGTTAAGTTAGTTTACCACGCCCCCCCCCCTCCCAAATGCAAGTGTTCACGCCTGTTACCTTCAGTTTCGAGATATAACTATCCCCATAAATATAATTCACCTCTTTTTTCACTTTCCCTCACACTCCCCCCACCCCCACTTTAAGTGAATTTTCCGGCAAAAAGGCTTGTTTCTTAATAGTGAAGGATGTTCTAACTACCAATTATCACGACTCTAATATCTTCAGTTTTTGTGATATGTGTCCTCATGAAAGGAACTCAACCCCTTTTTACCCTTGTCCCCCAGGATGATATTCCCCCAGAATGCGTTTTTCTTTGTTTTTAAAGGAGATCCAAATACCAATGTTCACGTCTGTAACAACTTTAGGTTTTATTAGATGGAAGTATCCTCATACAACTAACTCAATTTTTCAATTCTTTCTCCTCCCACCCCCTTCATTGGATTTTCTGAGGACAGGTGTTTCTTTACTTTTAATGCAGATTCCAAATATCAATTTTCACGTCTGCAAAAAGTTTGTTTCTGAGATAATAGTAACCGCATACAAATAATTCAACTAATTCTTCAATCCCCCCCCCCCTTTCTGTGGATTTCGGAAAACAAGATATACGTGTCTCTTTATTTTTAAGCAGATTCCAAATACCAAATGTCACGTCTGTAACATCTTGAGTTTTTGAGATATCAGTATTCCATTTAAAATAATTTAACCCCATTTTCAGTCACTCCCCCCCACCACTCAAGTGGTTTTCCCGATAACAAAAAGTACGTGTTTCTTTACTTTTAATAGGTTTAAAAATTACCATTTTTCACTTCTGTAACATGTTACGTTTTTGACATATACTGTAGAAATGCTCATTTTAATATTTCACCCCCCTTTTATTTCCTCTTAAGTGGAGTTTCCAAAAACAAATTACATATGTTTCTTTACTTCAACAAGAGGTTCCAAATACCGGTATCAATTTTTACGTCTGTGACAGTTTACATTTCTGAGATATACTGTAGATATAGCTTTTCTAAATGTCACCCCAGTTTGTAACTTCTGTTTAACCCCCATTCATTGGATTTTCCAAAAACAAAAAAATACCTCTTTCTTTATTTTTTAGGAGATCCCAAATACCAATTTTCAGGTTTGTAACATCTTCATTTACTGAGATACAAGTATCCTCATTAAAGGCATTCAACCCCATTTTCATCCTCTTTCACCCCTCCTATTGGGATTATCCGAAAACAAAAAGAACGTGTTTGTTTATTTACAGAAGAAGATTCTAAATACCAAGTTTTACATCTGTAAAATTTTAAAGATTTGAGATACAGATACACTCACTTTAAAAATACACCCCCTTTTCACCTCCCCCCCCCATATTAGAATTTTCCAAAGACAAAAAATACGTGTTTCTTTA
This sequence comes from Anabrus simplex, assembly GCF_040414725.1. Lineage (NCBI taxonomy): Eukaryota > Metazoa > Arthropoda > Insecta > Orthoptera > Tettigoniidae > Anabrus > Anabrus simplex. Next base: position 406,319,046 of record NC_090269.1, read on the forward strand.
TTTTAAAGGAGATCCAAAATACCAATTTTCAGGTCTGTAATATCTTCAGTTTCTGAGATATAAATATCTTCATTAAAGGCATTCAACCCTTTTTTCACCCTTTCTCACCCTTCCTATTGGTATTTTCCGTAAACAAAGAAACACGTGTTTAATTATTTTTAAAGGAGTTTCTAAATAGCAATTTTTTCATCTGTAAACTTTTGAAGTTTTGAGATATAGATACACTCATTTTAAAAATTCACCCCCCTTTTCATACCCTTAGCGACGGAATATCCAAAATTCCTCCATTTAGCGAGATCCTTCATTGTAATATAAATGAATCCTTAAAAATTTTTTATGTCCAGTAGTTTTGGCTCGGCGATGATGAATCAGTCAGTCAGTCAGTCAGTCAGTCAGTCAGTCAGTCAGTCAGTTAGTCAGTCAGTCAGTCAGTCAGTCAGGACATGTTCTTTTATATATAGATTGGTAAAATTTATAAGTGAACCACCCAATTAAGTTAAGAAATATGAAGTCAGAATACCTTGATGATTGTTTATTCATTGGAAAAAGGAGTAAACAACACAATTCAAATAATAAATACCATGCAAGGCACGAGCAGTGTTGTGCTTATATTAGACTAGGGTATATACAATTTTTGCATGTAAATCGGTAAGGAGACAAAGGAAAGTGTGATATATCAGATAATCCAAAATAGCAAAATGTAAAAATTTATTTAGTGTGTAAAGGCCTTGAAATTGTGATGACTGTCAGATCAACTGTTTTGGTTCAGTCAATATTACCTTGAGCTCTCTTCACTCTGTTTCTGAGCAATAGTTAGTGTGTATATGCGATAGCTATATAATTAATTTTGAAGGATGCCGACCGAAAAGCATACAAGTGCTAGCTCTAGCATGCCCATTTCAATAATTGCTGTTTTGGAGCACATATCTCGTTCAAAGTCAGCGCAGTGACTTTACTTCGTGCAATACTTAAAATATTACAGAAATGTTTATCGTGCCGTCAATTATTGTTATCGCTTTGCGTTTCAGCATTTTCCAGTCTTTATCAACGTTATCGACGTAGTTAAAAGTAAATGTGCAAGAAAGGAAGATATTAAAATTATTCCTGTTAAGCTTAACCATATGGCTGACGAAACAGCATGAGGAAGTTTTTAAAAAGTAACTATGATCGAAGGAAAATGGTAAATAAATATATAAACAGACTCTGGGTTGGGTTTAAAGCAATTGTTGAGGAATGTGAAAAGAGGTATGTATCTTTAAAGGTGGTAAAGAATGGTAGAGATCCACTATTTTATAAAAGAGAAGTAAAGAGATTCAGGAGGTGTAGGTTGGAAAGAAATAGAGTTAGAAATGGCTGTGGAAATAAGGAGAAATTGAAGGAACTTACTAGGAAATTCAATCTAGCAAAGAAGTCAGCTAAGGAAAACATGATGGCAACTATAATGTGCGGTGATACAAATTTTAGTGAAAATAGAAGGGTATGTATAGATAATTTAAGGCAGAAACAGGTTCCAAGCAGGACGTTCCAAGTATCATTAACGAACGAGAAGAGTGTGTGTGCGAGGATCTTCAAACGTATTTAGTCAACAGTATGTAAAAATTGTTGGTTACAAGGATAATATCCAGATAGAGGAGGTGACTAATATTAAAGAAGTATTAAAATTTATCTATGACAACAAGGACATTTACAGTAAGATACAAAAGTTGAAAACTAGAAAAGCGGCTGGATTTGATAAGATTTCAGGGGATATGCTAAAGACAATCGGTTGGGATACAGTACCATATCAGAAGTACTTATTTTATTACTGTTTTCATGAAGGCGCTGTACCAAATGAATGGAGAGTTGCTATAGTAGCCCCTGTGTATAAAGGAAAGGGTGATAGACATAAAACTGAAAACTAGAGACCAGTTTGTTTGAGATGCATTGCATGTAAGCTTAGGAAAAGCATTCGTTCTGATTATATTAGACATGTTTGCGAAATTAATCATTGGTTTGATAGAAGGCAGTTTGGGTTTAGGAAAAGTTATTCCACTGAAGCTCAGCTTGTAAGATTCCAGCAAGATATAGCAGATATCCTGGATTCAGGAGGTCAAATGGACTGTATCGCGAGTGACCTACCTAAGGCATTTGATAGGGTAGATCATGGGAGACTACTGGCAAAAATGAATGCAACTCGATTAGTAAAAAAGAGTGACTGAATGGGTGGCTTTAATTGTAGAAAAAAGAACTCAGAGAATTAGAGTAGGCGAAGCTTAATCTGTCCCTGTAATAATTAAGAGGGGAATTTCTCAAGGCAGTATTACTGGGCCGTTATATCTTCTTATACATAGTGTACCCGCTCAAAGCTGAGTCTCAACCAGCATTTAACTCAGGGAGTGTTACGGTCCGAATCTATCGCAACTAATAAACAATAAAATTTAATATAGAGATATATGATCACAAACTAAATGTATGGGCGCCATCCAATCAGTACTACAGGGTTGAACGGGACACTCCAATCATTAACTTTAAGGCTCATTATAAAACACACAAAATATATTAAAAATCAGATCAAAGGGATATTATAAAGGCTCCGTCCTAGGAATGGGGACGGATATTTAAACGGTCACCAAGGGTTTACTATTCTACAAGAACAAGAACCTGGAACTGTTTCCTTGCAAATGCTAAAGGAGCATTTTATTTAAGCAAAACAAAATAAATTTTTACACACAACCGAAATCTGTCGATCCATAATTTGCCGGGATTAGCAAATTATTCCTGAATTTTTTTAACACAATATTTGACACTTTTGACCAGCCATCCATTTGGGTGGTGGAACCGTTGATATCTGAAGGTATCAGATTTACCCTCGTTAACACAATGACCATTTGTGGTCATGGACCAATTACCTGTTGGTCAAGTGGGCGCGATCACATGACCCATGCCATATACTCCACTTTTATTGAGATGGGACCAACCCGGGGCACTACAAACTCTCTCTGGGTTCCTAACCAAGATATGCTAATCGTTAACTGAAGGAAACGACAACTAATGGTCCAGATAAAGGGATTTGCCTTCAAATTAAAAATATTAACTTAACTTATTATTTACAACAACTTGACATTATTACGTTATTTCGCCAGCTGACTTCCCTAGTATCATTCATCATCATCATCATCTGAAATAATAATAATAAAAAATAAAAATAACAATTATAATTATTATTATTATTATTAACATTATTATTAATAGTGGAGGTCATGATTATCGTAAGCCGTAATCATCCTCGCTCTAATATTTCAACTTCTCACTCTTATTATTATCATCTGAAATAAAAAAGTAGGTTCTTCACCTTCTGATCCTTCAAATATTATTATTTTTATAGTAGTTAGAAAATTTCAATATTTTCATTTCAACTCCCACCGTCATTATTATGTTCAGAAATACAAAAAATAAATTCTTCATCTGCCTCTTCAAATTATTATTATTATTATTATTATTATTATTATTAATTTTATAATAAATTAATTTCATTTGTTACACGGCGGTCCACTATTAATAGGTTTAAAGCATAACCCCTTTTACAATTCCGGTCTAGGTTGGCACTTAACCAATTAAGACATGATTTATTTGGAATATTATTATTATTATTATTATTTCGAAAATTTATATTTTAATTTCAATCTTTAGAACTTAGTCACATATAAACCACCAAGATCCGATTTCCTGTCGTTTGGGGCATAATAACGGTATTTGAACCCGCAACCTTATTTTTGTACTGTCGTTAATTCATGGATACCATGTCCTCCTAAGACAAATCTCAAATCCCATAACACCTCGCAGTTGGGCAAATACCTCTAATCCCTGCAAGTGCTAAATCATTCCTTACTTTTCATTTTGAAACCCATTTATTCCACTGGTACTCTTCAAAACATTTAATTAATTAACCCTCGGTGCGCGGACTTTATTCCGCCACTCATAACACCGGTCTCGGCATACGACCTCAATGTCGGCCGTAAGATCCATCTATTTCTTCATCAACATCAGTACAACTCACTTTCATCTCGAGCCGGATTTCTATCCCACATGACTTCCGACCTCAACTTTTGTCTCTAATCACTCTGGGCTTCCAACATAGCGTGACCATCTTATGCAAGTGCCTCTATCGTTTCTACAAAATTATTTATGATTATTATGGTGTCCAAAAAAAGTTAAATAAACCATTAGTGTTAAAATCGGATTTACTGCCCGAATTAAAATATTCACGCCACATGTTATCTCCACATTTTAATTACTTTAATTTGCAATCGTTCTATCAAATTAGACCCGTGACTTTATTCACAAAGCATTATTATTAAAAACGCATTTAGACATTACCCATATGAATTTATTATTCCGACACTTCTACTGATTATTATTATTATTTATGTTCACTGGCGAAACTTCGCGGCACAAATAATCATCGATATTTACAGACAATTCAATGGACTTCATTCCGTCCCACAACCATTAAAGTCACTTGGCAACCCTCTACTTCCGGAAAATCTTACAACATGCCTTAATATCTATAAAGTTTTCGATAACTGCAAACCACAGTTGAGCACTTCTAGAATAAATATTGATCTTATCTTTACGTGAAACGTGTTCCATATAATTTCAAACAATTCAAGCACTTGAATAAACAAATCCACCCTACTCTATTAAATAATTAAAATTATTATGAGTGCTTGGTCTAATTATGTACATATTAATTTGTCCCTTTGTCTATCTATCTCTGAATTTATACGAGCCGGAAACGATTCGTTTCACAATCAAGTTACCGTAATGAATGAATATGATTTCCTCCCGCTAACGATAGCAATCTACAAATATACATTAATGGGTACTCGTCTCAGCCTGTAGTTTGCTAAACCGGACAAGGAGCATGGCTCTCACCCATGTTTAGCATTGCAGTTTACTGGTATTCATGCTAGCTTGAAGAGGTAATCCAATGCACTTTTCAGATTTACACATTTTAAATTTCAAGTTTTAAAATTTTAATATTTTAATAATTTTACACACACTAATATTGAACTGAAACTTTACATTTCTGGCCTTTTATCTAGCCCACTTAATGTCAATATACATTCTTCGTTCCTTTCCCGGACACTAGGAACATGGGATACTTCGGGATCCCCTTTACAACGGCTCTGGCGTGCACTCGATTTCCCGTCACGCGTTCGCGCAGCTGACCAGGTATCAGTTGATGATTGACTATTTACTGGGTTAAATACGTCGAACACCCGTGATCGTTCTCACGTCACGTACTTCCTAATTTCGTTTTGTAGAATCTCACACTATTATCCGTAGGTTTTAATTTAATTAGTTCCGTAAATATTGGAACTCTTCCTGCTAGTAGACTGTTCAAGACTGCAATATGAACTACTACATGTCACGAATCACTGTGCTACGTAACATTCTAACACTTCGAACACTACTCAACGAGTAAATACACACATGTTCCCTGGCGTAGTAACAGCACGGACAATATTCACAAGTAAGTTACGCACCCCTGGCGTTGTAACAGCTCGAACACATTACCCGAAGTAAGTAAGTCCGTCTCCACAACCCTATATTTATATTCTTCTCCCCTCTCCTCCGAGTTCACGAGAGGTCATCTTACGACGCGCAGCTCCGATATCCTTATACGACTATCCTCGGCTTTACCAGTGGCTTAAATATGGGATCCAATGATGTAATTATGTTCTCAAAGGCTCTATGCCAATTCTCAACTAATATCGTTCGCTGGTAATTGAAATAATTCCGAATTTAGCTCTTGTATCCCGGCCTGGGATTTTGCGTCGTATTGTAGCGTCTCTTGCCTGCAGCCAATCAACGTATAGCATTCATGGATTCTCATAATTTCTCCAGTCAATCTCCGTCAATCAATAACTTTTAAGAACTTTTATTATATGGTTAGGCTTCTAAATTTTACCTTATCTCGAATTTACAACTCACTTCCTTCTATAAATTTAATCCGTGGAGTTAGCGCTGATAGTGCTTCTTACAATACGAAGTTGTCGTGCTTGCTTTCTGGCCTGCGAATTTTACGATTGGTCCAAGCTAACGAGGGACAGAGAAAGTAGCATAATAAGCGGGTTCTGGCGCCTCCTCCCGCGGGAAATTTGAATTCTGGCGGGAAATTTGAATTTTTGGCGGGAAATTTGAATTTTGGCGCGAGATTTGAATTTGTAAATAAAGCCACGTGCTTTTTGACAGCTGTCATCGACAACAACGCATCCCTAACCTCACTGCTGCCATCTTGACGGGCCTAAACCTCAGTAGTGCCAACTTAACCTAACTAGCGTGAGGTAAACAAAGCCACGTGTTTTTTGACAGCCACGTGCTTTTTGACAGCTGTCATCGACAACAAAGCATCGCTAACCTCACTACTGCCATCTTGACGGACCTAAACCTCAGTAGTGCCAACTTAACCTAACTAGCGGGAGGTAAACAAATCCACGTGTTTTTTTACAGACACGTGCTTTTTGACAGACAACAACGCATCGCTAACCTCAGTACTGCCATCTTGACGGGCCTAAAAATCAGTAGTACCAACCTAACCTAACTAGCGCGTGGTAAACAAAGCCACGTGGTTTTTTGACAGCTGTCATCCGCCATCTTTAAACCACAGAGCACTGTGCTGCCCTCTTTATCGTAATAGATGTAAAATTCGTCACCTGTCATCGGCAGTGCTGCCATCTTGGCGGGCCTAAACCTTAGTGCTACCAACTTAACCTAACTAGCGCGTGGTAAACAAAGCCACGTGCTTTTTGACAGCCACGTGCTTTTTGACAGCTGTCATCCGCCATCTTTAAACCACAGAGCACTGTGCTGCCCTCTTTATCGTAGTAGATGTAAAATTCGTCACCTGTCATCGGCAGTGCTGCCATCTTGGCGGGCCTAAACCTTAGTGCTACCAACTTAACCTCACTAGCGTGAGATAAACAAATCCACGTGCTTTTTTGACAGCTGTCATCCGCCATCTTTAATGTATAGAGCACAGTGCTGCCCTCTTTAGCTACTTACCTTTGAAATGTGGTGGCTGATAATTTGAAAAATGCTTTTTGACAGCAGCCATCTTTAATCTAGAGAGCACAGTGCTGCCCTCTTTAGCTAGATACCTTTAAAATGTGGTGGCAGGCAATTCCACATGACAACAGCCATCTTTAATCAAGAGAGCACCGTGCTGCCCTCTATGTGGTGACGGGAAATTCTACATGCTCTTGTTTGGAAACAAACTCACGCGCTTTTTTGACAGCCGTCATCCGCCATCTTTAATCAACAGAGCACAGTGCTGCACTCTTTAGCTAGATACCTTTGAAATGTGGTGGCGGCAATTTGAAAAATTCTATGTGCTCTTGTTTGGAAACAAAGCCACGTGCTTTTTTGACAGCTGTCATCCGCCATCTTTAATCAATAGAGCACTGTGCTGCTATCATGCGGACAATTTCATCAGCTGTCATCCGCCATCTTTAATCCACAGAACACCGTGCTGCCCTCTTTATGACATGTAGTAGCGGGCAATTTGAAAAGGTCTGTTAGCTGTCATCCGCCATCTTTAATCAAGAGCGCACCGTGCTGCCTTCTTTAGCTAGATACCTTTGAAATGTGGTGGCGGCAAATTGAAAAATTCCACGTGCTCCTGTTTAGTAAACAAACTCACGCGCTTTTTTGTCAGCTGTCATTCGCCATCTTACATCGCAAACCTCAGTGCTACACTCTTTAGGTACATACCTTTGAAATATGGTGGTGGATAATTTAAAAAGAAAAATTCTACATCAGCCATCTCTCGACGCTAATTGCACAAGATGGTGGCTATACATGACTCCTTAAAGGTGCTTGTGCAAGATGGCCGCTATACATAAGTTCTTATGAGACGCCCTTGGGAAGCTTCCGCAAGATGGCGGTTATACATGGCTCCTTATGATATGCCCTAGGGATGCTTGCGCAAGATGGCGGTTGCTCTTATGAGGCGACTTAAGGGTCCTTGCACAAGATGGCTAGAGACTCCCTAAGGATGCTTGCGCAAGATGGCGGACATAAGATGGCGGCTATACACGTCTCCTTATGAGACGCCTTAAGGGTGCTTGCGCAAGATGGCTGCTGCTCTTATGAAGAAAGCTAGCTTAGAGGCTAACGCGTCGTGCTAGTTCGATTCATTAAATTTGGGGCTTAAATGCAAAATGTTAAATATCTCGAAAGCGGTGCATCGTAGAGCAAAACGGACAAAAATATTTCGGCCCAGTACCTCGGTTCGCAGTACGAGGAACAAGAAAAACATAGATTATGATGAGATCAACGGTTCGGTTCCTACTTAGGCCCTTTGGCATTCGCTCTGTTTTAGCTTGTATTGAAGCAAGTATTCGTAACATGATCAGGTTTAGCTATGGTAGAGAGTATAACGTGCCGTGCAGGTTCGATTCATTAAATTTGGGGCTTAAATGCAAAATGTTAAATATCTCGAAAACGGTGCATCGTAGAGCAAAACCTGATACCTAGGTTTGCAGAATCAGGAACATGATAGCATAAAAAACATAGTCTAATGATGAGATCGACGGTTTGATCCCTCCTTAGGCCCTTTGGCTTTGGCAGCTATCTAATTCTACAAGATGGGGGCTATACATAGCTTCTTATGAGGCAGCTTAAGAGCGCTTGCACAAGATTTCTGCTTCTCTTATGAGACGCCCTAGGGGTGCTTGCGCAAGGTAGCAGCGACAAGACGGTGACTATACACAGCTCCTTATGATACGGTCTAGTGGTGCTCACACAAGATGGTAGCTGCTCTGATGAAGAAAGCTAGCTTTGCATCGTGCAGGTATCTTTACAGCACTAAACCTCATACCTTTGAAATGTAATTTGAAAAATTCTACGTGCTTTTTCTTAACAGCAGCTATCTTTAAACAATAGCGGCTATACATAAGCTGTTAAGGCCTCCTCTTATGTCAAGGCATAAACCTGCATCGGGATAGCTAGAGTAAGCACGTGCTGCAGTGATGACGTCATTATGCATGTTTAGACTTGCAAATCACTAAAGAAACATAACAAGACTAGAATCGAACACTGCACTCTATGCTGTTAACTTTATCATGTGATCGGAACATTGATTGAAGTGTTTAGAACACTAAATAAGTGATCAAGACTAAAACAGAACACTGTACTCGATACAACATGTCAGGGGATACCTTTGTTCTAAGAAGATTAGATTACCGCACATTCCTTGTAGGGCTAATAGGCTAAAGGGCTAATGGGCAAAAGGGCAAAAGGGCTAATGGGCTAAAGGGCTAAAGGGCTAATGGGCTAAAGGGCTAAAGGGCTAGGGTGCCTCTCCTCTCTTTATCCGGGCTTGAGACCGGCTCTACAACTAGAGGCGGAGTTAACACCCTAAGGAAGGGAGAATGTTGGGAAATAATCTATACGAATATAGCTACTCGATCGACTATATACTACAGATGGATGACTTAGGTGAGGGTAAGCGCTTACTTAATAATACCAACACGACGTAATTCATGCTCTATTTCAAAAATATCTTCTTTGTACTGTGTGTAACCAGCATCATGATAGGCTCTTAGCAGTTGTAAACGTTTTACCAGTACGTTGGGGTCTTTACAGTAGCTTATATCTACATAGGGTAACAGAGGCTCGTTGTGAACTTTGAGTCTATATGCAGACAGTTGATGTGTAGGGACTTGTTTTGATATAATACGTGCTTCAGCAGTAGCGTTTCTAGGTACAACTTAACTTGTTTCGATAGCGACGAAGCGTTGAAATTTCCTTCTTCTTTACCTTGCATCTCTTCCTGAGATGTTTGCACTGCGACAGAACGTGTAGTAGGCTTAGGAAATGAAGTAAAATCATCAAGCTGTAATGGCAATGAAACATTCAGATTTTCTTCTTCTACTTTCCCTTTACTACTGTTTTGATGAACATCATTATCCTTATTATCATAATCATGATCTTGCCTCTCTTTATCTTGAAGTTGTACTTAGAAACAGAACTCGCAGCAGGTCTAGACAACAAGGGAGAATTAAAAATCTCTCGCAGAGGTGTACTTTTTAAACATAAATCAGTGTTCGCTGGAATATGGTTGAGCTCTTTGTATTTTGTTCCCGATGAAGCTTCATTACACGCGGCTTCATGACGTTGAGCGTTGTATGCGTTCTTGAACTGTCTTCTACAATGTTTGCATTGAAAAATTGTCCTGCATGATATCTCATGACGTCTCCTGTGATAGCTTCGGGAAAATGCTTTTCCACACTCTTCGCAAATATACCTAGAAATAGGTTTTTCCATGACGGACTTTTATCTTCTGCTAACAGATTCTTCTTTAAATCTACTCGACATTTGTTACTCTCTACTTCGATGATGCGAACAGCTTAGCGATTAACAGTAAACTAGCACAAAAGCGTATAACCAAGGTAGCAACAGTAAGGTTTAAGCCCATCAAGATGGCAAGAGTGAGGTTAGCGACGTTCTGGTGTTGGATTTTAAATTCCGCGCTATAACATGCATAAGGTGGCAGCCTTGAGGTTTACTGCCGTAAAGATGGCAGCAGTGAGGTTAGCGACGCTCTATTGTCCTTCAAAGTGAGGTTAGGGTTCGTCAAGAAGACAGCTGTCAAAAAAGCACGTGGCTATGTTTAACAAACAAGAGCACGTGGTCGTGACGTCACGGTAACGTAATCAATCCTTAGCTCTACGTCGTTAAGAGCAGCATTAGGATTAGCTATGTTTAAAAATCTTAGGAAGAGAGCAGCAGTATGAATAGCTATGTTTAAAGCGTGTAGACATCACCTATCGATTTTACAAGCATCAAATATCGCAATAATCTTCTTCCGCTAGATCGTGCTGCTATCTTAGCATAACCTATACGTATGAACTTAAAGTATAAAGAATAGCCATGTTTGAAAGCGTGTACACATTACCTATCGATTTTGCATGCATCGACTCTCGTGCTAAACTTCTTCCGCTAGATTGTGCTGCTATCTTAGCATAACCTATATGCATGACCTTAAAGTACAAAGAATAGCTATGTTTCAAAGCGTGTACACATCACCTATGGATTTTGCATGCATCGACTATCATACTAAACTTCTTCCGCTAGATTGTGCTGCTATCTTAGCATAATTTATACACATGAACTTAAGGTACAGAGAATAGCCATGTTTCAAAGCGTGTACACATTATCTATCGATTTTGCATGCATCAAATATCACACTAAACTTCTTCCGCTATCTTAGCATAACCTAAACGCATGAAATTAAAGTACAAAGAATAGCCATGTTTCAAAGCGTGCACACATTACCTATTGATTTGACATGAATCGACTATCATACTAAACTTCTTCCGTTAGATTGTGCTGCTATCTTAGCATAACCTATACCCATGAACTTAAAGTACAATGAATAGTCATGTTTCATAGCGTGTACGCATCAACTATCGATTTTGCATGTATCGAATCTCGTACTGTACTTCTTCAGGTAGATTGTGCTGGTATCTTAGCATAACGTATACACATGAACTTAAAGTACAAAGAATAGCTATGTTTCTAAGCGTGTACACATCACCTGTCGATTTTGCATTCATCGACTCTCGTACTAAACTTCTTACGCTAGACTGTGCTGCTATCTTAGCCTAACCTATACGCATGAACTTAAAGTACGAAGAATAACCATGTTTTAAAGCGTGTGCACGTCACCTATCGATTTTGCATGCATCAAATATCGTACTAAACTTCTTGCGCTGGATTGTGCTGCTATCTTAGCATAACCTATACCCATGAACTTAAAGTACAAAGAATAGCCATGTTTCAAAGCGTGTACATATTACTTATCGATTTTGCAAGCATCGACTCTCGTACTAAACTTCTTCCTCTAGACTGTGCTGCTATCTTAGCATAACCTATGTGCATGAACTTAAAGTACAAAGAATAACCATGTTTCAAAGGTGTACATATAACCCTGAACTTCTTCCGCTAGATTGTACTCCTATCTTAGCATAGCCTATACGCACGAACTTAAAGCACAAAAAATAACGATGTTTAACAGCGTGTACACATCACCTATTGATTTTGCATGCATCGACTATTTTTTACCGCCAGAGTGTACAACGATCGCATATGTGTATTGCTAACGTATGTGTATAAAGTTAAAGCACAAAGAATAGCTATACTCCAAAGCGTGTACAAATCACCTATCGATTTTTCATGCATCGACTATCGTACTAAACTTCTACCGCTAGAGTGTACAACGTTCGCAATTGTGTGCTGCTACCTATGTGCGTGAACTTGAAGCACAAAGAATAGCGTGTACACAACACCTGTCAATTTTGCACGCATTAACTCTTGTACTAAATTTCTTCTACAACAGCGTGGGATCATCGCTTGTGTGTGCTGCAATCTTAACATAACCTATGTGCACGAAGTTAAAGCACAAAGAATACCCAAGTTCAAAGCGTGTACACATCACCTATCGATTTTGCATGCATCGTCTTTCTTACTAAACTTTTTCCACTAGAGCGTGCAACAACCTTATAAGTATGCTGCTAACTTAGTATAACTTATACGCATGAACTTAAAGCATAAAGAATACTGATGTATAAAAATCTTGTGAACATAGCAGCAGCAGCAGCAGTAAGAATAGCAATGTTTTAAAAGCGTGTACGCATTGCCTATCGATTATACATGCATCAACTAGAGTACAAAACCTCTCCCGCAAGAGTGTGCTGCTATATTAGCATAACCTACGTGCACGGATTTAAAGCAAGAAGAATAGTTAAGTTTCAAAATGTGTACACAACACCTATCGATTTTGCATGCATCAACTATCGTACTAAACACATCCCGCTAGAATGTACAACGTTCGCATGTGTTTGCTCTGCTACTTTAGCATGACCTATGCGAACGAACTTAAAGCACAAAGAATAGCGATCTTTGAAAATCTTGCGAACTTGGCAGGGGTAAGAATAGCAAGGTTTAAAAGAGTGTACACATCACCTTTTGATAATGCATGCATCTTCTACTAGAGCACGTGACCATCGCTTGTACGTGTGCTGCTATCTTAACATAACCTATGTGCACGAACTTAAAGCATAAAAAATAGTTATAAGTAAAAATTTTGTGAACATAGCAGAGTGTTTACTACGTAGGTGTAGACATTGAAATTTGCATGCTGAAGCAGCATACTACGTGACCGTGACGTCAAGACCACGTGCTCTTGTTTGGTAAACATAGCCACGTGCTTTTTTGACATCTGTCTTCTTGACGAACCCTAACCTCAATTTGAAGGACAATAGAGCGTCGCTAACCTCACTGCTGCAATCTTTACGGCAGTAAACCTCAAGGCTGCCACCTTATGCATGTTATAGCGCGGAATTTAAAATCCAACAGCAGAACGTCGCTAACCTCACTCTTGCCATCTTGATGGGCTTAAACCTTACTGTTGCTACCTTGGTTATACGCTTTTGTGCTAGTTTACTGTTAATCGCTAAGCTGTTCGCATCATCGAAGTAGAGAGTAACAAATGTCGAGTAGATTTAAAGAAGAATCTGTTAGCAGAAGATAAAAGTCCGTCATGGAAAAACCTATTTCTAGGTATACTTGCGAAGAGTGTGGAAAAGCATTTTCCCGAAGCTATCACAGGAGACGTCATGAGATATCATGCAGGACAATTTTTCAATGCAAACATTGTAGAAGAGAGTTCAAGAACGCATACAACGCTCAACGTCATGAAGCCGCGTGTAATGCAGCTTCATCGGGAACAAAATACAAAGAGCTCAACCATATTCCAGCGAACACTGATTTATGTTTAAAAAGTACACCTCTGCGAGAGATTTTTAATTCTCCCTTGTTGTCTAGACCTGCTGCGAGTTCTGTTACTAAGCACAAACTTCAAGATAAAGAGAGGCAAGATCATGATTATGATAATAAGGATAATGATGTTCATCAAAACAGTAGTAAAGGGAAAGTAGAAGAAGAAAATCTGAATGTTTCATTGCCATTACAGCTTGATGATTTTACTTCATTTCCTAAGCCTACTACACGTTCTGTCGCAGTGCAAACATCTCAGGAAGAGATGCAAGGTAAAGAAGAAGGAAATTTCAACGCTTCGTCGCTATCGAAACAAGTTAAGTTTGTACCTAGAAACGCTACTGCTGAAGCACGTATTATATCAAAACAAGTCCCTACACATCAACTGTCTGCATATAGACTCAAAGTTCACAACAAGCCTCTGTTACCCTATGTAGATATAAGCTACTGTAAAGACCCCAACGTACTGGTAAAACGTTTACAACTGCTAAGAGCCTATCATGATGCTGGTTACACACAGTACAAAGAAGATATTTTTGAAATAGAGCATGAATTACGTCGTGTTGGTATTATTAAGTAAGCGCTTACCCTCACCTAAGTCATCCATCTGTAGTATATAGTCGATCGAGTAGCTATATTCGTATAGATTATTTCCCAACATTCTCTCTTCCTTAGGGTGTTAACTCCGCCTCTAGTTGTAGAGCTGGTCTCAAGCCCGGATAAAGAGAGGAGAGGCACCCTAGCCCTTTAGCCCTTTAGCCCATTAGCCCTTTAGCCCTTTAGCCCATTAGCCCTTTTGCCCTTTTGCCCATTAGCCCTTTAGCCTATTAGCCCTACAAGGAATGTGCGGTAATCTAATCTTCTTAGAACAAAGGTATCCCCTGACATGATGTATAGAGTACAGTGTTCTGCATTAGTCTTGATCACTTATTTAGTGTTCTAAACACTTCAATCAATGTTCCGATCACATGATAAAGTTAACAGCATAGAGTGCAGTGTTCGATTCTAGTCTTGTTATGTTTCTTTAGTGATTTGCAAGTCTAAACATGCATAATGACGTCATCACTGCAGCACGTGCTTACTCTAGCTATCCCGATGCAGGTTTATGCCTTGACATAAGAGGAGGCCTTAACAGCTTATGTATAGCCGCTATTGTTTAAAGATAGCTGCTGTTAAGAAAAAGCACGTAGAATTTTTCAAATTACATTTCAAAGGTATGAGGTTTAGTGCTGTAAAGATACCTGCACGATGCAAAGCTAGCTTTCTTCATCAGAGCAGCCACTATCTTGTGTGAGCACCTCTAGACCGTATCATAAGGAGCTGTGTATAGTCACCGTCTTGTCGCTGCTACCTTGCGCAAGCACCCTTAGGGCGTCTCATAAGAGCAGCAGCTATCTTGTGCAAGCGCTCTTAAGCGGCCTCATAAGAAGCTATGTATAGTCCCCATCTTGTAGAATTAGATAGCTGCCAAAGCCAAAGGGCCTAAGGAGGGATCGAACCGTCGATCTCATCATTAGACTATATTTTTTTATGCTATCATGTTCCTGATACTATAAACCTAGGTATCAGGTTTTGCTCTACGATGCACCGTTTTCGAGATATTTAACATTTTGCATTTAAGCCCCAAATTTAATGAATCGAACCTGCACGGCAAGTTATACTCTCTACCAAAGCTAAACCTGATCATGTTACGAATACTTGCTTCAATACAAGCTAAAACAGAGCGAATGCCAAAGGGCCTAAGTAGGAACCGAACCGTTGATCTCATCATTAGACTATGTTTTTCTTGTTCCTCGTACTGCGAACCGAGGTACTGGGCAGAAAAATTTTTGGTCCGTTTTGCTCTACGATGCACCGCTTTCGAGATATTTAACATTTTGCATTTAAGCCCCAAATTTAATGAATCGAACTAGCACGACGCGTTAGCCTCTAAGCTAGCTTTCTTCATAAGAGCAGCAGCCATCTTGCGCAAGCACTCTTAAGGCGTCTCATAAGGAGACGTGTATAGCCGCCATCTTATGTCCGCCATCTTGCGCAAGCATCCTTAGGGAGTCTCTAGCCATCTTGTGCAAGGACCCTTAAGTCGCCTCATAAGAGCAACCGCCATCTTGCGCAAGCATCCCTAGGGCATCTCATAAGGAGCCATGTATAACGCCATCTTGCGCAAGCATCCCAAGGGTGTCTCATAAGAACCTATGTATAGCGGCCATCTTGCACAAGCACCTTTAAGGAGTCATGTATAGCCACCATCTTGTGCAATTAGCGTCGAGAGATGGCTGATGTAGAATTTTTCTTTTTAAATTATCCACCACCATATTTCAAAGGTATGTACGTAAAGAGTGTAGCACTGAGGTTTGCGATGTAAGATGGCGAATGACAGCTGACAAAAAAGCGCGTGAGTTTGTTTACTAAACAGGAGCACGTGGAATTTTTCAATTTGCCGCCACCACATTTCAAAGGTATCTAGCTAAAGAAGGCAGCACGGTGCGCTCTTGATTAAAGATGGCGGATGACAGCTAACAGACCTTTTCAAATTGCCCGCTACTACATGTCATAAAGAGGGCAGCACGGTGTTCTGTGGATTAAAGATGGCGGATGACAGCTGTCAAAAAAGCACGTGGCTTTGTTTCCAAACAAGAGCACATAGAATTTTTCAAATTGCCGCCACCACATTTCAAAGGTATCTAGCTAAAGAGTGCAGCACTGTGCTCTGTTGATTAAAGATGGCGGATGACGGCTGTCAAAAAAGCGCGTGAGTTTGTTTCCAAACAAGAGCATGTAGAATTTGCCGCCACCACATAGGTAGCAGCACGGTGCTCTCTTGATTAAAGATGGCTGTTGTCATGTGGAATTGCCTGCCATCACATTTCAAAGGTATCTAGCTAAAGAGGGCAGCACGGTGCTCTCTAGATTAAAGATGGCTGCTGTCAAAAAGCATTTTTCAAATTATCCGCCACCACATTTCAAAGGTAAGTAGCTAAAGAGGGCAGCACTGTGCTCTATAGATTAAAGACGGCGGATGACAGCTGTCAAAAAAGCACGTGGATTTGTTTATCTCACGCTAGTGAGGTTAAGTTGGTAGCACTAAGGTTTAGGCCCGCCAAGATGGCAGCACTGCCGATGACAGGTGACGAATTTTACATCTACTACGATAAAGAGGGCAGCACAGTGCTCTGTGGTTTAAAGATGGCGGATGACTGCTGTCAAAAAAGCACGTGGCTGTCAAAAAGCACGTGGCTTTGTTTACCACGCGCTAGTTAGGTTAAGTTGGTAGCACTAACGTTTAGGCCCGCCAAGATGGCAGCACTGCCGATGACTGGTGACGAATTTTACATCTATTACGATAAAGAGGGCAGCACAGTGCTCTGTGGTTTAAAGATGGCGGATGACAGCTGTCAAAAAACCACGTGGCTTTGTTTACCACGCGCTAGTTAGGTTAAGTTGGTACTACTGATTTTTAGGCCCGTCAAGATGGCAGTACTGAGGTTAGCGATGCGTTGTTGTCTGTCAAAAAGCACGTGTCTGTCAAAAAACACGTGGATTTGTTTACCTCCCGCTAGTTAGGTTAAGTTGGCACTACTGAGGTTTAGGTCCGTCAAGATGGCAGTACTGAGGTTAGCGATGCGTTGTTGTCGATGACAGCTTTCAAAAAGCACGTGGCTGTCAAAAAACACGTGGCTTTGTTTACCTCACGCTAGTTAGGTTAAGTTGGCACTACTGAGGTTTAGGCCCGTCAAGATGGCAGCAGTGAGGTTAGCGATGCGTTGTTGTCGATGACAGCTGTCGAAAAACACGTGGCTTTGTTTACAAATTCAAATCTCGCGCCAAAATCCAAATTTCCCGCCAAAAATTCAAATTTCCCGCCAGAATTCAAATTTCCCGCGGGAGGAGGCGCCAGAACCCGCTTATTATACTACTAGAGAAGTTTCATATTTTTTCTTCAAGTGCCAACCGTGCGCTCAGCTCCTGCTAGTAACTTGGAGCTCCCGTGGCGTCTTTTCTAAGAATTTTGCACACGGCTCTTGTGGGGTTGCCACTGCAAATTTCGCTCGCGGCGATGAATCTTTCCACTAACTTGTCAACAAATCTCGCCTCTCTCTTTCCCCTTCGTCACAATTTCTGATGTGTTTCTTAATCTTAGTGGAGACATCGGTCTGTGGTAGGTTTCACAACACCTTCTGCCTGGCTCATACTTACAATACATAACGTACGAATTTCTTGCTTCTGAAAATGAAATATATATTCCTCCATACTTAATTACAATTGAATGACGCCTATCACACACTCACCATGGCGCAATATGTATCAATGATATGCGTAAAGAAGTGAAATGAGACATAAAGATTTTTGCAGATGATGTTATTCTGTATATAGTAATAAGTAAGTTACAAGATTGTGTGCAACTACAAAATAACCTCAGTAATGTTGTGAGGTGGACAGTAGGCAATGGCATGATGATAAATTGGGTTAAAAGTCGGGTTGTGAGTTTCACGAGTAGGAAAAGGCCCCTCACTTTTAATTACTGCTTTGATGCGGTGAAAGTTCCTTTTGGGGATCATTGTAAGTGTCTAGGTGTTAATATAAGGAAAGACCTTCTTTGGGGCAATCACATAAATGGGATTGTGAATATACAGATCTCTGCACATGGTTATTAGGGTGTTTAGGGTTTTTAGTAAGGATGTAAAGGAGAGGGCATATAAGTCTCTGGTAAGACCCGAACTACAGTATGGTTCCAGTGTACGAAACCCTCACCAGGATTACCTGACTCAGGAACTGGAAAAATCCAAAGAAAAGCAGCTCGATTTCTTCTGGGTGATTTCCGACAAAAAGAAAGTAGCGTTACAAATATGTTGCAAAGTCTGGGCTGGGTATAATTGGGAGAACGAAGACGAGTTACTCGACTAAGTGGTATGTTCCGAGCTGTCAGCGGAGAAATGGCGTGGAATGACATTAGTAGACGAATAAGTTTGAGTGGCGTCTTTAAAAGTAGGCAAGATCACAATATGAAGATAAGGTTGGAATTCAAGAGGACAAATAGGGACTAATATTCGTTTATAGGAAGGGGAGTTAGAGATTGGAATAACTTACCAAGGGGGATGTTCAATAAAACTCCAATTTCTTTGCAATTATTAAAAAAACGCTAGGAATACAACAGATGGGGAATCTGCCACCTGGGCGACTGCCATAAATGCAGATCAATTGTGATTGCTATAGTGACTGATAGAGTGACTGATGATTGCTTATTGCGTAAAGAATTCATTTGAAGGCTTTCGCTGTTGCTGAATGGCATCGTATCTCCATAAGCGTGGAGCAACGTTAAAATATGTGCCTTTTCGTGTACCACAACCCTCAAACGAGAGATAATATTACAGTTGACCACAAGGGTCCGCTACCTCCCCTATTACTGTTAGCCGCAGCCTCCCAGAACACGGCCGACTTGATGCGTCGCTCTAGCTAGCTTCTTGGAGCCTAGCGAGGGATTCAGTCAGCCGTGCCCAGAAGTTACTACTGCATTACCATGCCGGAAGATTTCGCTAGTAATTCTGGACAGGCATTTATAATCTTGGGAAGAAGTTGCTTTACTTTGTGTGTGGAGAATATTTTTAAGTGAAATGAATTTGAGTACCGATTAATGTGGCATGCTCTTTGTCATACCTAGGCGAAAGACGTACTATGTAAAAACCAAGAATAGTGCTCGCTTCTTTTAATATCCGCTACAGTGCAGAACTGTAGGAAAGTTGCTGTGAATTTTAATTTCACCGAGCAGAGTAGCTTCGGCTAACAGAGGCTTTACCGTGGCATTTCAGCTGTGTATTCTGGAGGCGGTGGGCTGGTTCCACCGTCTGCTGTCCTGAGAATGTTTTTCCGTGTTTTTTTATCCTCACTAAGACTGGGGCAATGCTGGGACAGTTCCTTTTGTAGGCCACGGCCAATCCCCTCTCACCTCCAACGCAACATACCTCCTGGCGTGACAGATGACGTCCTAACGGTCTGGAGTGAAAACATTACACTGTACTAGTAGTAGAGTAGTAGTAATTTTATTTGTGTTGTACACTCACAGACTAGTCGCGAATAAAATGGGTCCTTGGTTATAAGGGTTCTAATGATTGGAGGATCCGTACAAAGAAATTTCCTTGATATTGTTTAAGTATGTTACTTTTCACCGATTTGCGTTAAACTTCGGTACATTTGAGACATGAAAAAATGTTGTGAGCCTCCTGAAAATTCTGTCACGAGCCGCCACTGTTGAAGTTACTAAACTTGTGATTAATATAATGTCGGGTTATTATAATAAATCAGGTGCTAAGGAAAGAGATGGAAAAAGAAAATTTCGTACATTTTCATACATACATACATTCACACATACATACATACATACATACATACATACATACATACATACATACATACATACATGCATGCATACATTATCGTTAAAACCTTTATGCCTTACAGCGCTCAGTGTGCAAGCCTCTGTGAATTTACTAAACGTCGCCACAATCCTCTATTTGCAACTAGTGTTCTGGTCTCATTTAGTTCTATACTTCTCATCTTTTAATCGTTGGAGGCTGCGTCAAACCACCATCGTCTTGGTCTCCCTCTAATTCTCTTACCCTCCAGAACAGAGCCTATTGTTCTCCTAGGTAATCCATCATCCTCCATTCGTCTCACATGTCCACACCACCGAAGCCGGTATATACGTAGAGCTTCATCCATCGAATTCATTTCTAACTTAGCCTTTATCGCCTCGTTCCGAGTACCCTCCTGCCATTGTTTCCACCTGATTGTACCACCAATCATACTCGCTACCTTCATGTCTGTTACTTCTAACTTATGAATAAGATATCCTGAGTACGCCCAGCTTTCGCTCCCGTAAAGCAAAGTTGGTCTGAAAACAGACTGATGTAAAGATAGTTTCGTCTGGGAGCAGACTTGCTTCTTACAGAATACTGTTGATCGCAACTGCGAGCTCACTGCATTAGCTTTACTGCACCTTGATTTAATCTCACTTAGTATATTACCATCCTGGGAGAACACACAACCTAAATCCTTGAAATTATCGACCTGTTCTAGCTTTCTATCACCAATCTGACATTAAATTCTGTTTAATTTCTTACCTCCTGACTTCAATGTAGTCTTCGAAAGGCTAATTTTCATACCATACCCATTGCACCTATTTTCAAGTTCCAAGATATTAGACGGCAGGCTTTCGGCACAATCTGCCTTTAAGACCAAGTCATCAGCAGAGGCCAAACTGCTTACTACATTTCCACCTAACTGAATCCCTCCCTGCCACTTTATACCTTTCAGCAGATGATCCATGTAAACTACGAACAGCAAAGGTGAAAGATTACAGCCTCGTCTAACCCATGTAAGTACCCTGAACCAAGAACTCATTCTACCATCAATTCTCACTGCAGCCCAATTGTCAACATAAATGCCTTTGATTGATTTTAATAAACTACCCTTAATTCCATAGTCCCCCGGTATGGCGAACATATTTTTACCTCGGTAACCTCTCATATGCTTTCTCTAGGTCTACGAAACATAAAAATAACTGTATATTCGTCTCGTAACATTTTTCAATTATCTGATGCATACTGAAAATCTGATCTTGACAGCCCGTCTGTGGTCTGAAATCACACTGATTTTCATTCAAATTCCTCTCAACCACTGAGCGCACCCTCCCTTCCAAGATGCCAGTGAACACTTTGCGTGGTATAGGCCTACTATTCATTGAGATACCTCGATATTTGTTGCAATCCTTCCTGTTCCCTTGCTTATACCTACGTAGATAGGTATAATTACTGCTTTTGTCCAATCTGAAGGTACCTTACCAACACTTCATGCTAATCTTACTACACTATGAAGCCATTTCACCCCTGCCTTCCCACTATACTTCACAATTTCAGGTCTAATTTCATTTATTCCTGCTGATTTATGACAATGGAGTTTATTTGCCACCCTTACCATTGTCTCAAACGTAACTTCACCAACATCACTTTATTCCTCCCCATGAGTTTAGTTGTTCGCGACACCACCAGGAAGATTTCCTTTTATGTTGAGAATATTTTCAAAATATACCCTCCAACTGTCCAGTTATTCTCTGGGATATATTATGAGTTTACCCAAAACACTGTTCATTTCCTCTTTTCCTCCCTTCATTTCTTTATTACTGTCCAGATAGGTTTCCCTGATTCTTGACCTAGCCTTTCCAGGTTATTATCAAATTCTTCCCACGACTTCTTTTTGGATTCAACAATCATTTGTTTCGCTCTGTTTCTTTCACATACATACAAACCCCTGTCTACATCGGCCCTTGTTTGGAGCTATTTCTCATAAGCCTTCTCTTTTTACGTTTACAAGCTGCTCTCACGTCATCATTCCACCAAGATTTTCGCTTTTTCGCATCTTCATACACATTCACTCCTAGGCATTTCCTTGCTGTTTCTACTACATCATCACCGTATGCCACCCATGCTCTTTCTACTGTATATCCAGCACCTGCTTACTGTCCACGGTTCGAAACTTCTCACGAACCATATCCATATCTATCTAATTTCATCGTCGTGGAGATTTTCTACCCTTATTAGTTTGCAGACAGATTTCACCTTCTCTATCCTAGGCCTAGAGATACTTAGTTCACTACAGATTATAGCCCTATGGAGCAGGGATTTAATTTCCTTCACAGGAACCTTACCAGCCCCTGGAGACTTATTCTCGTTGAATCCTTTAACAGTCCTGCGCACTTCAGCAGGATCGATGTTAGTCACCGCGTCACGTCGTGTCGGAGTTCGTCTAAAAGGTGCGACCTTTTGGGCTACCTTATTTATGTTGCGTCATCATCGTATTTCGTGTTGTGGGTTGTACACTGTCTTTCCAGCGAGTCAACGAAGACCTCATCTTTTTCCAGCGGGGAAAACATGTCCCCGGTGGCCATGAATTGCAGGCCGAGGTACACGTGGACGAGACAGATTAAACGTTAAAACTCGTGATCCGTGTCGTTTTCTGTATGACTGCGACATAGTACGTCTCACTTTTCCATCTTGGGTTCCAGTAGTTTTGTGCGGACGACCTTGGCTAGTTCTTTGTATTCATCCCGGTTGGCTGGGTCACCTTAAACTTGCCATCTCTTTCTGTAGCGGTTTTTAATCTTAATAAAATCCAGAAGGAGATCAGATAAACCCTACTCAGAGGTTGAATTTGGATACAAGTTAGAATTTCTAGTCGCTGCTTGGATCTGTTTCCTGGCGTTGAGAATCTTGAAAGTAAGATGCCCAACAGCCCTGTCAACATCATCCCTACTGCGGACGTCAAAGAATTTTAAATACCTGTCCACATGTGAAGTAAACTTGTGATAATCCAGGTTGTGTGTCCGCGTAAGCCTAGACGGCTCATTAGACAGCCCCGAGTAAGACGGAACATAATGGGGTTATGATCAGAATTAAGTTCTTGAGGTACTTCAAAATCAAGTACTTTAAAAATATAACATGTATGAAGTCTGGTAGACCATTCGACGGGGAGATGGTTGGCTCCGTGGGGGCACAAACCAAGACATCATTTTCTCTCATATATTGTTCTAGAGTTTTTCCCTTAGGAGTAGAATACCCTAGAGTTCCAAGCTGTGTACTTGGCGTTGAGATCCCCCGCTACTGTGGTAGGTACTTGAGCAGGATTTTTTTTAAAGACATCTAATTCAACTGGGTTGAGTGACGCTGAAGGAGGTAAATACGCAGCGAATATGCGGTAATGAAAGTTACGATGTTAGATTTCGAGACCAAGTGTTTCAAGTAGAGAGTAAGGGAGGGGACCCAGCACATGGTGAACAAGACTGAACTTAATCAACACTGCCACACCCCCTGCCTTAGTCACGTTTCTGTCCGTGTGGTACACAGTCCTGTTTTTAATTCAAAAGGTATGATGTACTTTTAACCACGTTTCACCCAGTAGCACGAAATCTATATTATGGTCAGAAATAAAAACTTCAAGCTGGTATTTCTCACCGATAACAATTTGACAGTTCCATGCACACAACTTAATATCCACAAAAAGACAAGCAGTCACGCAGTCAGAGGTTCTGAGAAATACTGTACAACAGCATCAAGCAGAACCGTTATCTTACCCACTGTCGTGATACAATGACGGATTTTAGTAGCAGTATCCCTAATAATAGGGAGTAATCTAGGAAGATTGACCTGGCGAACTAAGTCAATGATTACCTTAATACCGAGTGGGTCGGAAGAGGTCGTCCCAGTGCTGGTTGAGGGTTGAGTGGTGGAAGCTGCGTTGGGGGCGGCAGAACCACTCGCAATATTCCCAAATGAAATTTGCTGGGTGACTAGGCGAGTGTGCGGGAGAGCACTCTTTTTTTTTAGCTTTCAAGAGCTCAGCCGTTTGGTGCTTTTCAGTGGTAACCTCGGAAAGGCTGCAACTTCGCCAGGAAGCCAAGTGTTCCCCCTGGCTGTTAAAACAATGGGCAGGCAGAAGCCAAGTGGTTATCGCCACATTTAATACATAACTAAGGGTCAGCTGACAGTAGTTAGCTGTATTGCCCAGCTGTTGACATTTATAGCACTGGGAAGGCTACTCACTTCCCCGGTAGCTCTCAATAGTAACCTTAGCTCCACAAAAGTAGGGTAAAGAATATACAGTATAGTGCGCGAGTGGGCCTTCTCGTCATTAGGAAGAGCGGTGCTGAAAAAAGCGGAATCAACTGCTTGATCGTACTGTCCTCCCGTGTGAACTGGTACACGTTCTTAGGCTGATTTCTAAGTGCTATCAGTTCTGCCTTGGTCCAGTCAATTCTCACAGTGGACATGATCTTCCTAATAATGACTTTCAAAAGCCGTTGGCTAGGGAGCTGGTGAGTGTGAAATGGGGCCTGACTGGCCCCGAAGTCCTGAAGGAGAAGGGCAAAATAGTTCTCATTGTCGGTATAATATTTGAAGGCCTCCGTTGTCTTAACGACCCTCAGATCACCTTGGCAGCGCTGCTCCACGTAGGCATAATGCTCCTGAATCCTAGTGTTATCATACAATATACCACGGCAGGTGGTAACGAGGTGTTTTTTTTTTTTTGGTGGTATGGGAGTGTGGTCCATTAAGACGAACTCCTCACCAGGAGCTGTGCCATTGGCTGGTTCCATTCCCGTCAGGCACAGAAGGTGCTGGGATGGAACGGGAGGCGCTCTCCGAGGGGCCAGCTGCAGATTCTCTATTGGTTGGCATCTTCTCTGGTTCGAGTGCCCCGGGTGGGTAGCGCCGAAAGTGGTGAAAATGAATTGGATGTTTTAAGTAAAATTTCACGTTGGCCAGTGGTTGGAAACTTTCGTAGTAATCGGATGGTAGATTTTATCAGACGTTTCTAACCCTTAAGAAGCCAGGGCGCGTGATTCTGATCGGGGCCAGCAATAGATTGCAGAATTGCAGCCTGTTGGGTGAGGTTTCTTCCTCAGAGAGAAGGTGAATCAGGTTGCCGGTTGGCTGCGGGAACGTAGGTCGTTGGTACCCAACAGGTGCCAGTAGAACCCTGGTGGCTGGTGGGTTCCCCACCGCCATCAGGTGTGGGGTCTATCATGTCCGGAGATGTTTCCAAGGTCGGCGTAGGCAAATCCAATCGGCACAAGACAGATGACTAAATAAAAAGAACAGTCACTACACTCCTTTATCTTCGACAACGATATTTACTATGTGCGTTCTTTCGCAGTATTCAGTTCGTTTTCTGTTCATTCCTCGCTCCTTTTAAGTTTGTTCGTTCATAATGCCCGTAAGTGCACCAGCCGCATTACCGGCTGCTAGCTAACCTGCTCAAGTCAACCGAGATACGGGCGACCGTATGAGGCTTGAATAAGCCTGGGCGAACGAACTGGGTCGTTTGCAGACCTCTAGTCTGGACATTCTTCTGAAAGAACTCATTAGAGCGAGTTACTGTGATACATTGGCCTGTAATTGCTGGACTGGAGACTGCAAATCCGCCTCGTTTTCAAACAAGTAATTGAAAAGTACATTTATTTCAAATTACTTCAGACATCGTTATATGAAGCCTGTGTATCGATTTCCATTGACGCACTGAGCTCGGACAATGATCGTCAGACAATTTGATACAACAGAACGTCGAAAATGACACACAGGTATACTACAGTAGATGGTATCAATCAATCAATCAATCAATCAATCAATCAATCAATCAATCAATCAATCAATCAATCAATCAATCAATCAATCAATCAATCAATCAATCAATCAATCAATCAATCAATCAATCAATCAATCAATCAATCAATCAAAAGTTATGCAGTTATGGGGAACCTGTGAAAGCCAATTCTGACGTACTTGGCGAGTTGGTTTAGAACGTGATAATGCAACAAAACCGGCAGCACTCATTCCTCCGTAGCTTCCATATTACTACAGCTATGGATGACAATGGCACTTCGTTGTAACCTACATTATAGTCTGGCCTGTGCCAAGAGATAAACGCCAAAGTACTGCATCCAGCCGGCCCTCGTGGTGTAGGGGTAGCGTGCCTGCCTCTCGCCCGGGGAACCCGGGTTCGATTCCCGGCCACGTCAGGGATTTTTCTCTCGACCTGCGGGCTGGTTCGAGGTCCACTCAGCTTACGTGATTAGAATTGAGGAGGTATCTGACGGTGAGATGGCGGGTCCGGTCTCGAAAGCCCAGAATAACGGACTAGAGGATGCGTCGTGCTGACCACACGACCCCTCGTAATGTGCAGGCCTTCGGACTGAGCAGCGGTCACTGGGTCAGTGCGGTGGGAGGGTACTGCATCCATCAAGAAAGAGCAATAGGCTCCTGTCAAGGCCAAACAATTACTATTGTTATTTTTATTATTATTGTTATTATTATTTGGGTCATCAGTCCATAGACTGGTTTAATGCAGCCATCCATCCCACCATATCCTGTGGTAACATTTTCATTTCTACGTAACGACTGCATCATACATCTACTCTAAATCTGTTTGTCATATTCATACCTTGGTCTACCCCAGCCGTTTTTACCGTCTACACTTATCTCAAAAACTGATTGAATAAGTCGTGTGTGTCTTAAAATTATCCCTATCATTCTCTGTCTTCTTCCCGTCATATTTCGCCAAATCGTCCCCCCCCCCTCACCAACGCGATTCTGTATCTCCTATTTCTGATTCGATCTGCCCATCTCACCTTCAGCATTCTTTTGTAACACCACATTTCCAAAGCTTCTATTCTATTTCTTTTTCATCCGTGTTTCACTTGCAAACAAAGTCAAAAGTCTTCAAACACATCTTTCTAATTCCTATATCAATGTTGGAAGCGACCAAATTTCTTTTCTTAAATAAGACCTTCCTTAATTGTGCTAGTCTGCATTTAACGTCCTCCTAACCTCTGCCAAGTAACAATATCCATCTACTTCATTTAAGACTTCATTTCCTATTTTCTGCATCATTCGACTACGCTCCATTACCTTTGTATTGAATTTATTTATTTTAATCTTGTACTCCTTCTCCAAGTTGTATGTTGAGTGTTCAGCCCAGAGGCTGGTTTGGACCTCAGAGCTCCGCCATCAGCCATAATAGGTAGCCCAGGCGTCAATGAAGAGACATATTAGAGAAATAAGGAGTGATACAGCAATTTCCCCAGATCTTCTGCAGACTCAGACAGAGTAACAATATCATCGGTAAAGCTCAGGGTTTTGATTTCCTCTAAACCAAGCTAAATTAAATGTACGGCTGAGTGACTCAGACACTAGAACCTCTGGCGTCCTGGGTTATAATACCGGCTCAGTTCGGTGATATTTGGAGGTACTCGAATGCACCCAGTTTCCTGTTGATACATACTCTGGCAAGTGAAATACCTTCTGCGGAAAATGTTCTGGTACCTCAGTGTCATAGATAATAATAATAATAATAATAATAATAATAATAATAATAATAATAATAATAATAATAATAATAATAATAATAATGCGATTTGCTTTACGTCCCACTATCCACTCTTTTACGGTTTTCGGAGACGCCGAGGTGCCGGAATTTAGTCCCGCAGGAGTTCTTTTACGTACCAGTAAATCTACCGAAACGAGGCTGACGTATTTGAGCACCTTCAAATACCACTGGACTGAGCCAGGATCGAACCTGCCAAGTTGAGGTCAGAAGGCCAGCGCCTCAAGCGTCTGAGCCACTCAGCCCGGCCTGTCTCATAGAAAAATTGTGAAAGTAGTTAGGGGCACGTAGCATTAATAATAATAATAATAATAATAATAATAATAATAATAATAATAATAATAATAATAATAATAATAATTGTTTGACAAGGAGATGGTTTGTCCCCTATCCTGTTTAACTGTCTGCTGGAGAAGGTCATTCGGGAATGTAGTAACACACTACCTGACAACTCTGGATTAAAAATCGGCTACAAAAAATAAACAAGTTAATAGTTACTTGCCTAGCCTTCGCAGATGACCTCACACTATTAGCTTCAAGTATGGACGAAGCTACGTACCAGCTATCCTCCCTAGAACGCATAGCAGCTAAAGTAGGGCTAAAGATCGCTGTCAATAAAACAGAATTTCTGACTAACATCAGAGAAGCACCCAACTTCATTTCTTTGGGGGCAACATAATACACAAGGCCAACTCATTCAAATATCTTGGAGAATGGATAACCCCAAATGTTAATGAGGACCTTGAATTGGTGAATTTGAATTTATTGATCATGATTTACATGCCACTGAGACTGAAAAGCCCCTTTATGCAGCGTCTTCTTATAATACAATGCAGATTTGTTATGGGTCCCATTAAAGAAGGAGATGGCTACAGAATCAGGCACAACAAAGAACTGTACAATAAAATAGAGAGCATTACAACAGCTATGAGGAAGAGAAGACTAATGTTCTATGGTCACGTAGTCAGGATGGACAGCCAGAGACTCACTTCAAGGATCTTCAACACTGTATCTAGAGGTAAAGCAACAAATGCCAAATGGACGAATTTAGTGCGGAAAGACCTGCAGTACCTAAATATTGATCACATTGACATTTACAACCGTGATAAGTTCAGAAAGTTAGTCAAGACATCTGACTCTCCCCAGTCACTAACAACTAAATCACTGCGTCCAGGAGTAGGAGTGAAATGGACTCAAGAAAGAAAATACATCCATAGCGCTAGAGTGAAGGAATACTGGGCTAAGAGGAAGAAAAGAGCTCACCAGAGTTAAGAACCACGTGGTCCATTGTAGGCCTAAACGGATAATAATAATAATAATAATAATAATAATAATAATAATAATAATAATAATAATAATACCGGGCGAGTTGGCCGTGCGCGTAGAGGCGCGCGGCTGTGAGCTTGCATCCGGGAGATAGTAGGTTCGAATCCCACTATCGGCAGCTCTGAAAATGGTTTTCCGTGGTTTCCCATTTTCACACCAGGCAAATGCTGGGGGCTGTACCTTAATTAACGCCACGGCCGCTTCCTTACAACTCCTAGGCCTTTCCTGTCGCATCATCGCCATAAGACCTATCTGTGTCGGTGCGACGTAAAGCCACTAGCAAAAATATAATAATAATAATAATAATAATAATAATAATAATAATAATAGAAAACAAGAACTATACTAAGCTCGATAGCTGCAGTCGCTTAAGTGCGGCCACTATCCAGTATTCGGGAGATAGTGGGTTCGAACCACACTGTCGACAGCCCTGAAGATGCTTTTCTGTGGTTTCCCATTTTCACACCAGGCAAATGCTGGGGCTGTACCTTAATTAGGGCGACGGCCGCTTCCTTTCCACTCCTAGCCCTTTCCTGTCCCATCGTCCCCATAAAACCTATCTCTATCGGTGCGACGTTAAGCAACTTGTAAAAAATATAAAATAATACAATAACTTGAAGAAATCAGAAAAGAAGAGAGGAAGGTCATTAGGAAAATCTTTGGAGCAGGATACACCCAAGACAGTTACAGGTTACAATCAATCCAAACAACAGAAAAGTTCTCAAACATCCAAATTGACATTAGGAAAATACAAATGAAATTCTTTGGTCATCTCACTAGATTACCAGAAAATCTGTTGACAAAAAGGATAATAGATTATGTAACCTCACTTAAGAACTCAACACCCTGGCTTAACGAACTTCGAAAGGACCTCATGAACGCAATCATAAGTTCAGGAGACATTCTAAAGAGACACATCATTAGACATGAAGTAAACAACTGGGAAGCTACGTCACAGAAACTACAACAAAAACAGTACAGACCAAAATGGTCAGAAGAACGTAAAGAAGCCTTCTCGGAAAGAATGAAAGCCTATTGGAACAACAACAAAAAAATCACAGAATTGAGTTGTTCCCAATATTGGAAGACTTCGCTACCACCACCACCACCACTACTACTACTACTACTACTACTACTACTACTACTACTACTACTACTACTAATAATAATAATAATAATAATAATAATAATAATAATAATGGTGGTGGTGATGGTGGGGATAATTGTTTTGAGAGGAAGTAAAACCGGACAACCGTCCTCTATATAACTAATCAGAGAGAAAAAATGGAAGGGATCCGACACTTTGAAAAATGAAGATATCATACAGAGAAAGACAAGGGCCACAAAGGACGTGTAAATGAAAGACTCCCTACCCCTCGAATGCTCTAATAGCATCGGGGTCGGAAAAGAACAAGAATAGACCAAGGGAGGTCTGATAGTATAGATGAAAGTGAGGATCCTGGTACACGTATGTGGAAGCAATGCCAGGACTCAGTTAAGGGCCCCGTGATCGCCAAGCCACAACTGCCCCACCCACAACGGGGAATAATAATAATAACAACATTAATAATAATAATAATAATAATAATAATAATAATAATAATAATAATAATGATTTAACGCTGAATTAAATATTCATCCTGCATTCTCTTCTGGAATCAAAATAATGTGCCCTATATCTTGATAATTATATTTGCTGGTTCACTCTTAACTCGGTATCTAACAAAAACAAAAATTAAAATAAATTTTAGAAGGCGGAATGAATAATAATAATGCTATTTGTTTAACGTCCAACTAACTACTCATTTACGGTTTTCGGAGACGCTGAGGTGCCGGAATTTAGTCCCGCAGGAGTTCTTCTACGTGCCAGTATATCTATTGACACGAGGCTGACGTATTTGGGCACCTTCAAATACCACCGGACTGAGCCAGGATCGAACCTGCCAAGTAGGGGTCAGAAGGCCAGCGCCTTAACCGTCTGAGCCACTCAGCCAGGCACTGAAGGAATGTGAGGCTTACGAATTGAACTCTCAAATTTCATCACTCTAGGTCCACCTCTTAAGATATAAGCTACTATGAAGGATTCATATGCTTCGCGTCACTGCCAGATGGGATCCATTTAACAGAAATTGTACTCACCGAATTTCTGTACGCTGCTATCTGTTTGAACATGGCAATGGCTAGTCTTCTTCTGACGCTGAACGGTATCTATGACGGTCAAAGGAAACTTAAAGCCAAAGGCGGCTCTCAAGGTTGTCCACCATATTACTTGGGAGTATGAGACACGCTTCAGGCCTACCTTTTGCCAGTATGCAATAATTATTTCGTCCGCAACGACACAACATACGCTCTGACCCCTTCGTAGGTCAATGTGAGGTCGGTGCATGCAGAGTAGGTCTCGACCCACAAGCGGTCACGGCTGGTCCGTGGTCAAACAACTCTGCACTCTGACCGGCCAACCGAGCAGAGGAGGGGTTGCCACGGCTCTACCTCTGCATTCGGGAGACGGGACAGGGCTGGACCTCACAGCTGGACCTCACAGCTGGACCTCACAGCTGGACCTAACCGTCGGCTGTCCTGAGAATGGTTTTCCTTGGTTTCCCCATTCTCCTGCACTAAGGCGAATGCCGAGACTGTTCGTAGTATAGGTCACGCCCACCATCCCCCTCACCTTCTCCGTGCATCTCCTTCACTCTCACAAATCTCCTGGCCTGAGAGGCGGCGTTACCATCTAAGAGGCCCGCCTCTCCCTTCAGGGGAGGAATGAAAACATGTTAGTAGTATTAGATTAATGTGATCAGTTTCATTCAAGCGTATTTGGATATGGTAGAATGACACTGCTGAGTTATGTAAGGAAAGATCTTCATTGGGGTAATCGCATAAATATGATTGTAAATAAAGGGTACAGATCTCTGCACATGGTTATGAGAGTATTTAGGGGTTGTAGTAAGGATGTAAAGGATAGAGCGTATTTGTCTCTTGTGAGACCTCAACTTGAGTATGGTTCCAGTGTATGGGACCCTTACCAGGATTACTTGATTCAGGAACTGGAAAACAATCCAAAGAAAAGCAGCTCGATTTGTTCTGGGCGATTTCCGACAAAAGAGTAGCGTTACAAAAATGTTGCAAATTTTGGGCTGGGGAGACTTGGTAGAAAGGAGACGAGCTGCTCGACTAAGTGGTATGTTCCGAGCTGTCAGTGGAGAGATGGCGTGGGGTAGGAGGACATCAGTAGACGACTAAGTTTGGATGGTGTCTTTAAAAGTAGGAAAGATCACAATATGAAGATAAAGTTGGAATTCAAGAGGACAAATTGGGGCAAATATTCGTTTATAGGAAGGGGAGTTAGGGATTGGAATAACTTACCAAGGGAGATGTTCAATAAATTTCCAATTTCTTTGCAATCATTTAAGAAAATGCTAGGAAAACAACAGATAGGGAATCTGCCACCTGGGCGACTGTCCTAAATGCAGATCAGTAGTGATTGATTGTAACAACTTTCACCCAGAGGACAGTGGGAGATACCACTCTGTTGAACTGAATGCCTGTATCATATACCCAAATGATATATTTCCGACACAGCAACAATGTAGGAACTTAACAGTGAAATATTTTCTATAAACTCCATAAATACGCTCGTTCGAGGAGGTGATTACCATTTTAAGAGGCAGCACAACTCAGCAACCAGGTGCATTCTTTCTATATGCAGGTCTCTCAAAGCTCTGGTGAATTCTGATCTCAAAATTGAGTCTCCCATTTTACCTGCATCAACATGAAATGGCGTATGACTTTTAGTGCCGGGAGTGTGCAAAGACAAGTTCGGCTCGCCAGATGTAGGTCTTTTTATTTAACGCCTTTAGACGACCTACGCATGGTTATGGGGATGCAATTATGATGAAGACGACACATACACTCAGCCCCCGTGCCAGCGAAATTAACCAATTATGGTTAAAATTCCCTACCCTGCCGGGAATCGAACCTGGGACCCCTGTGACCAAAAGGCCAGCACGCTAACCATTTAGTCATGGAGCCGGACACCAGCATCAACAGTCTCTTATTTCGCAAAACCATATCGTCTACTTCTTTCCTTTGACACAATAATTGTTGAATATGTCCTTGGTATCTACCTACCTCGTGTTCCTTCCCTAGAACAAGCATTTCATTCACTCATGCAGAGTGCGAGCTGCATGTCCTCGGGAGTTACAGCCTTAGTTTCCCGTTGCTTTCAGCTCTGTTAAGTATTGTTACAAGGCCATATCGATCATACAGGATACCGCCCTTGCAACTTCCGAAAGACTGTTGTCCCCCTTTTATGAACCATTCTTTTAGTCAACTTCGCATAAAACAAATTAGGGTTTATTAACACGATAAAAGTATATTTTATTTCAGACCTTGAGAGGAGCTGATACATATCATCCATGCGAATGGAGAGATGGACGCTAGACGCAAACTTTTAGATTTCTGACAGTGAATATTTAATTGCGCAATATATGTGCGGTGTAAACTGTTTAATTTATTTGTGAATAACAGTACCCGTAAAGAAAGATAGACACCTCTATCTAGTCGATAAATATTGAAGTGACCCCAAGGTGTGGGCTGGCGTGTACATTTGTAATTACTGGTTAAAGACGGTATGAACGGTAATCATTATCGCCGTGTGTAATCCCGTAGATTTATTAAAATCAGTGAGTTGCAATAATCTATTCGGATCGCGCTCGCGGATCGTGATATGTACGTGGGCGTATCGTTAATTGCCGCTGAGGAGGACTGATATTGCCTGGGAATAACTCCCTTAAATTAATGGTGCCCGGATCGGACTCATATCCGTACACAGGCTGTAGTCAAGTGTCAGCCAATCATTAAGGGCATGGGCGGTGAAGCAGACGTATAAATCATCTGTATTTCAGGAGTTTTCAGCATTTCGAGGGCAATGGTAGCAGCACCCAGAGTCGACAGAGTGACAGCTACAACGCTGGATTTCGTCGTCATGATGGCCTAAGCCTTGTGACACTAGTGGCGATGAGAACGTCGCCGATGGATGAGAATCGGCCAAGTTAATTTTCTGTGTCCAATTTTTAGCATGTTGTGGTAACACTAGACAAGATAATTTTATTAGAGTAGGATTGAGCTTAAAAGTCAGCCAGAATGGCAATTGCGTGTTTACTTTTTGTGATTAACGTAAATGTCGTTCAAGGCTAACTGCATGCAAGAGCCCTTTTGACCTGTGTTTGTATATATATATATTAGATAGATGGAATGAAGGTAGAAATTAAGATATGTAATAGGTGTGTTATTCTTCCACGTTATTTTAGTGTATTCCATCTTTTCTTGTGTATGTATGTCTTGTAAGTAAGGGAGATGCGAGATAGTGTCCTTATTATTCAAATAGGCTGTACGCCGTTAAGATCAATGGGGTTATATCATTCTATAGCAGTAGCTCATGACGTTGTATCTATGCACGCTGCATGTTATCAGGTAATGATTACGACGTGAACGACGACGCTGTTTGCGCCGTTGATTGAGTTAGGGTCGTATAAAATGCAAGGAAGGCAGGTTCTACACGGGATGAGTCAAATTACGGACTTCTTGGAAAGGGACTAGATGGGCCTATGTGATAATAATAGGGGAGATTTTGATTATGGAGCTGTCAGTAGTAAGGCCTGAGTTGCCTATGTGTTAAATAAAGGGGAGAATCGAACCACGAAGCTATTAGTAGAAAAGCATGAATTGCCTATGTGTTAAATAAGGGAAGAATCGAACCCTGGAACTGTTTATAGCGAGGTCTGAGTTGCCAAGAAACAATCTGCGATGCTACGTTTATATGATATAGGAACGAGGCCGTTTGTATCTGCAGGAAGCAGAGTTTTTTGATAGTATGAGACAGCTGATGAATGTACGCGATAGCAGAAATTAAGCTGTATCTAGGAAGACTGAGTTTCTGTCTCAAGCGGTATAAAAAGGACGAGCGTTTAGAACCGACAGTATTGATCCCCGAGTGCAAGTAAAAACATCTGAGCGTTCTCACTTTCCTCCTTCAAGTGAGAGTTGTCGCAAGAATAGACCGTATGTTTCTGTTAGCCACTGCATTGCTTTGCTAAATAGTACGACGTTTTCCAGCTCACAGCTGATCCCCAACCACGTGGTGTGTGAGAGTGAACGACTTGTTGTGTCTCTGGTAAAGACACAAGCCTATGCCTAGGTTTATTGGATGTCGATTCGCAATAAGCTCTATCAAGAAGTGTTTATATTCATGTTTATATTACAGGCTTCTTCATGTGTTTGTTGGTTCTTTCATTTCAGTGTGTTTTCTCGTCTTGTAATTTTATGTGTGTCATATTTGATCTGCGTTGCTTAATGTGTGTGTTATAGCTCGAAAACAATTTTAAGGGATGGCGGCTTTTGTGCCGTCCAATAGTAAATTCAGTGATATTTTGGTGGGAAATATAGGAATGGCCATGAACGACCTTGTGATTTGTATTTGTATCCGATGTTATCGGAGTGTATATTTGTAAATATTTTTGATCAAGTGCTAGTGTTATTGCTCTTACCGCGGCAGCTTATGAACGATTTAATTTTCGCAACCCTTTGTGGCTTGGACGTAGAAATTTAAGCTTGAGTCGATACACCATCCAAATGTAGCGTTTTCCGAAATTTTCAACGTATTATGTTCCTATTTTATTTCCGGGCCTTACCCTTTTATTTTGTTGCCTTTTGTTTGTGCGCGGCACATATTTCTGACTTTCATGACCACTTCGGGTAGGACTTAAAGGTTTTATTATTTAGTTTATCATCATTAGTGTGAATTAAATCGATGCCTTAGTTAATAAATCTATCTTAGCCCCATATCTATTTCTTATTCACGTAATAATGTAGCCGTTATCCTGTCCATATCCTTGATAGCGTGTTTTAGCTCTTTTAGTGTTTTTATACGTCAGCCGTATTATTTTCCGAATCAATCAATCAATCAATCAATCAATCAATCAATCAATCAATCAATCAATCAATCAATCAATCAATCAATCAATCAATCAATCAATCAATCAATCAATCAATCAATCAATCAATCAATCAATCAATCAATCAATCAATCAATCAATCAATCAATCAATCAATCAATCAATCAATCAATCAATCAATCACTACTGATCTGCATTTAGGGCAGTCGCCCAGTTGGCAGAATCCCTATCTGTTGTTTTCCTAGCATTTTCTTAGATGATTGCAAAGAAAATGAAAATTTTCCGAACATCTCCTTTGGTAAGTTACAACAATTCCTAACTCCCCTTCATATAAACGAATATTTGCACCAATTTTTCCTCTTGAATTCCAACTTTATCTTCATATTGTGATCTTTCCTACTTTTAAAGACTCCATCCAAACTTATTTGTCTACTGATGTCCTACCACGCCATCCCTCCACGGACAGCTCGGAACACACCACTTAGTCGAGCAGCTCGTCTCCTTACTCCAAAGTCTACAAAGCCCAAACTTTGCTATATTTTTGTCGGAAATCATCCAGAACAAATCGAGCTTCTTTTCTTTGGATTTTTCCAGTTCCGGAATCAAGTAAACCTGGTAAAGGTCCCATACACTGGAACCATACTCTAGTTGGGGTCTCAACAGAGACAAATAAGCTCTCTCCTTTACATCCTTACTACAACCCCTAAATACTCTCATAACCATGTGCAGAGATCTGTACCCTTTACTTACAATCATATTTATGTGATTACCCTAATGAAGATCTTTCCTTTTATTAATACCTAGGTATTTACAACGATCCCCAAAGGAACCTTTCATGCCATCCACTCAGTAATTAAAACTGAGAGGACTTTTCCTATTTGTGAAACTCAAACCTGACTTTTATCCCCGTATCATCATACCATTGCCTACTGTCCATCTCACAACATTACCGAGGTCATTTTGCAGTTGCTCACGATCTTGTAACTTATTTATTATTCTGTGCAGAATAACATCATCTGCGAAGAGCCTTATCTCTGATTCCACTTCTTTACACATATCATTGATATATATAAGAAAACATAAAAGTCCAATAATACTGCCTTGAGGAATTCCCCTCTTAATTATTACAGGGAGAGTTTAAGCTCCACCTACTCTAATTCTCTGAGTTCTATTTTCTAGAAACAGAGCCAGACATTCGGTCACTCTTTTGTCAAGTCCAATTGTATGCATTTTTGCCAGTAGTCCCCCATGATCTACCCTATCAAATGCCTTAGGTAGGTCAATCGCGATACAGTCAAATTGACCTCCTGAATCCAGGATATCAGCTATATCTTGCTGGAATCCTACAAGTTGGGCTTCAGTGAAATAACATTTCCTAAACCCAAACTGCCTTCTATCAAACCAGTTATTAATTTTGCAAGCATGTCTTATATAATCAGAAAGAATGCTTTCCCTAAGCTTACATACAATGCATGTCAAACTGACTGGCCTGTAATTTTCAGCTTTATGTCTATCACCCTTTTCTTTATTTACAGGGTCTACTATAGCAACTCTCCAGTCATTGGTAAAGTTCCTTCATGCAAACAATAATCAAACAAGTACTTCAGATATGGTACTATATCCCAACCCATTGTCTTTATTACTGTATATCCCCTAAAACCTTATCAATTCCAGGTGCTTTTATAGTTTTCAACTTTTTTATCTTACTGTAAATGTCATTGCTGACACAGGTAAATTTTAATACTTCTTTAGTATTAGTCACCTCCTCTATCTGGACATTATCCTTTTAACCAACTATCTTTACGTACTGCTGACTGAATACTTCTGCCTTTTGAAGATCCTCGCATACACACTCCCCTTGTTCATTAATGATTCCTGGAAAATCCTTATTGGAACCTGTTTCTGCCTTAAAGTACCTATACATACCTTTCCATTTTTAACTAAAATTAGTATGGCCACCAATTATGCCTGCCATCATATTATCCTTAGCTGACTTCTTTGCTAGATTCAATTTCCTAGTAAGTTCTTTCAATTTCTTCATACTTCCATAACATTTCTAACTCTATTTCGTTCAAACCTGCACCTCCTTCTTAGTCTCTTTACTTCTCTGTTATAAGATAGTGGATCTTTCCCATTCCTTACCACCTTTAAAGGCACACACCTGTTTTCACATTCCTCAACAATTGCTTTAAACCCATCCCAGAGTCTGTTTACATTTTTATTTACCATCTTCCAGTGATTATAGTTACTTTTTTAAACTCCCTCATGCCTGTTTTATCAGCCATATGGTACTGCCTAATAGTCCTTAATTTTAATACCTTCCTTTCTTTCACATTTATTTTAACTACGACAAAAACAGCTTCGTGATCACTAATACCATCCATTACTTCGGTTTCTCTATAGAGCTCATCTGGTTTTACCAGCACCACATCCAAAATATTCCTTCCTGTAGTTAATTCCATCATTTTATGAATCAGGTGCCCTTCACATATTAACTTATTTGCCATTTGTTGGGTATGCTTCCTGTCGTTCGCATTACCTTCCCAATTGACATTTAGTAAATTGAGATCACCCCTTATCGTTTCCCACATAGCTGATTATCTTATCAAATAATTCTGAATCAGCATCTGCGCTACCATTTCCTGGTCTGTACACTCCAAAGACATCAATTTGCCTATTATCTTTAGAAATGAGCCTTACCCCTAGAATTTCGTCCTGGTTAACTTTAACATTTTCGTAGCTTACAAATTCTTCTTTCAGGAGAATGAATACTTACCCTCCTACCATTCCTGTCCTATCTCTACGGTACACCCTCGAGTTCCGTGAGAAAATTTCTGCATCCATTATATCATTTATCAGCCATGATTCAACTCCTATTACAATATCTGTTAAGTATATATCTAATAAATTACTTAATTCTATTCCTTTCTTTACAATACTTCTACAGTTGAGCACTAACAGTTTTATGTCATCCCTACTTGATTTCCAGTTCCGTGTTCTTTTAACATCGCTCCCTAGGCCACCCTGTTACCCTGAATATACCTCCCTATAACCCTTCTAAACAAATTTCCTAACTTATATGTACCACTGCGGTTTAAGTGAAGGCCATCTGAGCGCAGATCCCTATCTCCTACCCACCCATTAGGATCTAAACATTTCACTCCCAGTTTCCCACATACCCACTCCATAGTCTCATTTAAATCCCCTATCACCTTCCAGTTAGTATCCCTTCTACACAGTATTCCACTGATAACAATCTCCGCTTCCTTAAACTTCATTCGTGCTGCATTTACCAGATCCCACACATCCCCAACATCCCCAGCTATGTTGGTACGTATACCTGCTTGTCCTACATTGTTAGTACCAACGTGAATCACTACCACCTTCTCCTTTCCCTCCTCCTTCTCTTCTACGTTTCTCAACATCTGCCTTAACCTAATTCCTGGATAACCCTCTACTCTCGTACCCTTTCCTCCACACACTTCCCCGACATGTCTAAGGATAGAATCCACATGACCAGAACCTCAACCCTACCCACCTCATTTGATCCCCTCCCCTCGTGGTCAGTCCTATCTTTCCTGACAGCTGCAGAAGCTACTTCCTCCTCCCTTTTCTCTATCCCATGACCCTGTTCCACCTGTCTTTTCCTACCCACTACTCCACATTTCCGTTTCCTACCTCTTCCCTTTCTCCTACTTCCAAACTTCTCAGCAACAGTTCCCTGTTCCTCATCTTCCCTCGGTTGTTCTACCTGCAGTGACTCGTACGGATTTATCACCGACACCTGTCCTGAATTGTGATCCTGAATGGAGCCCTTAGCCTGCAATCTCCTTCCCCTTAAAACATTAGACATCCTGTCTTCCACAATTCCCCACTTTCCTTCCCATCCCTCTATTACACCTACTGTATCCTGTACATTGTTCGGAGGCCTACTTTCCTTTCTGTCCTCTGAGAGAATCCTAATTATCTCCCTCAATCTCTCCAACTCCTCTCTCATACTCCTTAATGCCTGGCCACACCAACAGTTCCTACAGTCGCACTGCTTAGCCATTTTACTAAATGATGAAAAGAAAAGAAGATAAAAGAAAATAATGAAAATAAAAGAAAACACAACGCGCTCTTACCGCTGCGTTTAGTCGGATATTTAGGACAGGTACGGTGCAAACTCTTGTTCCCTGAAGCCTAGGGATTCTTTCACTTTCACACTCTTCGTGGCACTTTCCTGTCCCTTTTCGATACCTTCAGTCTTCGAAGTGTCATTTTTCATTTTCCTTCAGATTAGTGTTGAGGAAGTTTGGTTGGCCAGTTGTACTTCATGTTAATGCAATAATCACTACCAGGTAGAACTTGCCACGTCCCAGCTGAAAAAAGAGTTTACCTCCCCCAGAGACAAGCGGATTAGCAAACCACTTTGTTAGATCAGATTACTTCCAATAATCTAAGGATATGGCAAGGAAGATTTGCAAACAACTGCCACGGCGGTTTCGGAGATAAATTTTATTGTACTTTTTGTAATCCATCAGGAAACAATAAAGAAAATTTGTCAAGATATTCTCTAAAAATGGCTTTCCCACTTGCACCAGGAATGGAAAATACCTCTTAAAAATTCATACAAGTCAACGTTTTCTGTTGTCACCTACTCGAAGAGCTAGCGCCTTTCTCCATCTGTACAGCTTCATATGCAGCCGTCATCTTATCGCACGTCAAACGGTCACATGAGTGTTGGTCACCTAGCATGAGAGGACTTGCAATAGCTTCGCTGAAAAGCCTCTTGAATTTGTCACACTACTGCCCGTCAGTCTGTTAGGCGCGTATTCGCCCTGGACTCTTGCCTCAAAATGGAAATCCTGTTTCTTGTTTCTACCAACGATGAATGCTTTTTGATAACGGTGGAGCAACCCTGTGTAACGTCGTCTAAACTGTCTCGGTGTTGCTAAATCCGAAACAACAACTTCTCAAAGCGTAACGGTGGTCATTCGAAAACTCGTAGTTGCATCTAGTGGTGGAGGTCACGAAACTCAGGGCCACGGTCATTCATGCGGTACAAATTTCATATACGGTAATTTGAGGTTATTTCGGACGAAAGACGTAATTTCGGACAAAACGGTACTTTTATGTTTCACTGTTAGCCCTTCGAGCATACAAATTGATAGAGAAGGCGCTGCCGGCCGAACACGGCGCC
This sequence comes from Anabrus simplex, assembly GCF_040414725.1. Classification (NCBI taxonomy): domain Eukaryota; kingdom Metazoa; phylum Arthropoda; class Insecta; order Orthoptera; family Tettigoniidae; genus Anabrus; species Anabrus simplex. The sequence continues at coordinate 406,360,266 of NC_090269.1, forward strand.
AGGGTAAAAATCAGCTGATTTTGGGCACCTATGGTGAATGCTCGGAATGTCTGCGTAAACGGGAAATTTAAAGTAATTATTGTCGACATACGAGGCTTTTTCTGTATAACTGTAATGTATTACAAAGATATAAAAGCACGTATTTTTGTAAATGCCATAAGTGAAGAACGCCAAGTTGAAGGAATATGGGAAAATGGTCATATCTTGCGTTGCTTACAATTGCAGTCAGATAATTGAAAAGGGGAGTAAGATATCTTTTCACATGTAACGATTAATATCTGTAACCGGAAAGACACTGACATGATTACATACCACACTTAGGCTACCAGGGAAAGAGAGTATAAGTTACAAAATGACTTGTACTCTTCTCCCTTTCATGGATATTAACGTGTTTACTTGTACAACTAGGACGGAATGAAATATTATACATATAGTTTAGTTCTGACTTATACTACTTAGACAAAGAGCGAAATCCCTTCCAGGACTCACATCGTGGACTTATCTTACTTTGAACATTTTCTAAATATGTTTCTATACCTCACAACATAGGCGTAAGTCGCGCATCTTGACTGTGTGGCTGAGCCAGATGTTCGGAGATCGAAGGTTTGAATCCCGGTCCCGACAGAGGCCATCCTGAGAGTGTTTACCCCGGATTTTCCCACACTATTTCCAGGAAACTGCCGGAATGGTACCTTGCTTGAAGTCCTGGGGCACGTACTCCAACCCTACACCATAAAAACTAGTTGTACACACTAGGTTATCAAATTCAACATATGGGATGATGAGCAATCTGTCCCAAGCCCCTCCAAAGAGTCAACATAATTTAATTAATGTAAGATGGTCGGGCTGAGTGGCTCAGACTGTTGAAGCGCTGGCCTTCTGAATCCAACTTGGCAGGTTCGATCCTGGTTCTGTCCGGTGGTATTTGAAGGGGCTCGAATACGTCAGCCTCGTGTCGGTAGATTTACTGGTACGTTAAATAACTCCTATGGGACACTATTTGCAAGACATGCAGTTTTTACAACTTTTCTGGAGAAGAATGGTGTATGGCTTACATATAAATATTTGTTTCCTGCATTGTATCATACATTTATTGACTGGCTGCTTTGGTGAGTTATAGCCCACATAGCTTCCTGTTTTTTCATCATATTGTAAATTATTGTACATTTTTACGATAGTTTTGTAATTGGTACATCCCATTAGGCTTCATTAATTCAGTTACAGTTTGATATAGCCTGAGCATTTAGAAGTGTTGAACAACTTGTGGTGTGTTTGCTTATTCGTATATGGCAGTGGCTGATAACCCAGATGTTAGGCCCTGTTAAACAATAATTATCAACATGCATAACTGCATGGTACATCTATAAACTAAATGTGAAAGTATGTGAAATAGTGCAATGGTGATAGCTGTTCTTAGGCTCAGAACCTTGAGGTTATCAACTGCATTAAGTATTAGTACCTTCAGTTTCTTTGACGATAATTTTTCAAGGTGTACTGGGTCCGACTGCGTAATTATCGGCCTCGTTTCTCGATTTATAAGACTTAAATAGCAAATTATCGGCATTATTAGAAATGCAGATTATTGGTATGTTTTGTCGTATTTTTTATTTCCAGAAATGTAAAAATAACAATTTTAGATAAATATCAGGGAGAAAATTTAACTAATTAAATTAGAAGACAAGGAACTAAAATAGGTTAACCACGTAAGGCCTAATCACGCCACCGCATCCCTTAACTGATAAGTAAACGCATCCAAATATTACAAATATGTAGTGATACTTAACACTCTTCATACAAAAAGTAAAGAAAATATTCCAAGGGAATTGCATTTATCACCATCTTCAGTAGTTTAAATCAAAGAGCGCGCTTAAATCGGGATTTAAGAACACTCCGTAGTGCTCTTCTTATGGAAGACCCCCTTGTTTTGCCCTACATCAGCTGAGCACACAGAGCTTGATGTTGGTGCCACGCTTGGCCAGTAGAAACATAGCGACCGCCCTCTCTATCTGTTTGTATGCTCGAAGTGTTGGCCACTCTGAATTCTCCAGGATAGAATTTCCGCGATCAAATTGTTTGAATTCAATATATTTTTGCACGTATATCATGTGTTAATTGGGGAATTATCACGTTAAAAACGTTGTTGATGGCTTACTTATGTCGTTGACAATTGATACAGGAACTTCTTAGTGTGCACATGTAGTCTAGCTGCTTTTCATTATTGTCTACTGCTTGTTTTGTTGTGTTAAAAAGTATCTGTCAAAGTTCTACCATAGCGAATAGAAGAAGAAGTGCTATTTCTTCTCCCTCAATGAAATGAAATGGCGTATGGCTTTTAGTGCCGGGAGTGTCCGAGGACAAGTTCGGCTCGCCAGGTGCAGGTTTTTCGATTTGACTCCCGTAGGCGACCTGCGCGTTTTGATGACGATGAAATGATGACGGAGACAACTCATACACCCAGCCCCCGTGCCAGCGAAATTAACCAATGATGGTTAAAATTCCCAACCTGCCGGGAATTGAACCCGGAACCCCTGTGACTAAAGGCCAGCACCATTTAGCCATGTAGCTGGACGTCTCTCTCAATAGTACCCATTGCATACGAATCGGGTTTGCATTCTCCAGTACGCAGCGCTCCAGTCGACTTTGGATACATGATCCCCACGTGTGTTTATGTGCGATATCTGAAGCTTTTTAATCGGTTGGAGTCTTTTGGTGGTGTTCTGTACAAACGTTTATTGATATACAAGTGCTTACATTGTTACTTCACATTATCTAGTCTATATAAATAAAATCGTAACGACCATGTGCCTGTACATTGATTATTTTGGCAAAATTTCCGTACAGTTATCCGTTTCAGGTGTAATAATGATCATCTGCATAATTTTCAGCTTTGGTGTCTGTTTGTCTGTTTGCTTGTCTGTTTGTTTGTCTGTTTGTCTGTCCTTCTATAGCTTGAAAACTGCTGGATATATTTACACCAAACTTCATATTTAGAATCCACCTGTCCTTGGGTAGGTTTTAGCGCAAATATCGTTTCTAAATCCCTGAACTGAGTGGGGATTTTTACGAAACCGAAACCGTGATTTTGCACTCCCTCAAAGTATACACAACCGAACTTAATGGAAATCTACCAGTCTTAATGGAAATTAATTTTAAACCTTTTTTTTTCTCATGTGCATCATTTCGATAACAGGATTTAATAAGGGAGATATCATTAACGGACCGTTTTTCGGTACAAATCCCAGCGGACTTAACGCAAGAGCGGGTGCGTGTAAAGCGTATTTCTTACAACTTGAAAACTACTGAAGATATTTGAACCAAACTTTATATACAGAATCCATCTGTCCAAGGGTAGGTTTCCTTGGCGTCTGTTTGTTAGTTTGTTTCTTTGTTTCTTTGTTTGTTTGTCTGTTGGTCTGTTTGTCTTTCTATAACTTGAAAACTACGAGATATATTTCCACCAAACTTCATATTTAGAATCCACCTGTCCTTGGGTAGGTTTTCGGGAAAATATTGTTTCTAAATCCCTGAACTAATTGGGGGTTTATACAAAACCGAAACTGTGATTTTGCACTCCCTCAAAATATACACAACCAAACTTAATGGAAATCTACCAGCCTTAATGGAAATTAATTTCTAAACTTTTTCTTCTCATATGCATCATTTCGATACCAGGATTAATAACGGAGATATCATTAACGGACCGTTTTTCGGTATAAGTCCCACCGGACATAACGCAAGAGCGGGTGCGCGTAAAGCGTATTTCTTACAACTTGAAATCTACTGAGTTATTAGAACCAAACTTTATATTTAACATCCACCCCTCCAAGGGTAGGTTTTAAGGTTTATACCATTTCAAATTCCCGGAATGGACTGGGGTTTTACAGGGGACCGAAATGGTGAGTTTTACTCTCCCACAATATATAAAGTACAAGACCAACCTGACTGGAAATCGATCAAACTGTTTGGAAATCCAATTCTAATTTCTTTTTCTCATGTGCATTTTTCAACGGGAGGAATAATAAGGAAGATAACATGAAAGGTCGGATTTCAGGCTAAGTCTAGCGGACATAGCCCAAAAGATGTTATACGTGGAGCAGATTCCTTATCTATGTAGATAAATCATATCGTAACGACCGTATGTCTGTGCAATGACTATTTTGGCGAAATTTTCGTACAGCTTTCCGTTTAAGGGGTAATAATGACCACCTGCATATTTTTTAGCTATAGTTTCCTGGAAGTCCTAAATTTAACCCCCCCCCCCCCCTCGCCCAAAATCAAGATTGCCTCACAATCTGCCACACGAGCTGAAAAATTGAAATTAAGCAAATTTATACGTTTTAGCCGGTAACCTACGGAAAACTTCCAAGATCTTTAAATGTTTCACCTTTTATGCCGAATAATGTCGAAATATAGGCAATTTAATGATGGTGGAAACCTTCGTTTCGAGGTATTTCGCACCTAAACGGTAAGTCCTATCACAAAACGGATGGCACGATCTCCGTTCAATTTGGAGTGATCCAGAATGTTCCTGTGGTATTTTGTCGTATCTCACTCTTTATCCCTTATAGGGTAGATTTGGCTGTATATTTCGATGATTCGTAAATTTTGTGCTTTTTACATGTGTATTACTTAGTTTGACACACTTATAGGAAAGGTGGAGTCATCGAATTTGGCACGCACATTGACACGACCAATTGCTATATGCGAACCCAATTTCATGATTCTAGCTTCCACATAAGTATGTGAAAAATAATGTAAAATGATGAAAATGTACCCAAATTTCACCCCATTCAAATATCTTAACTCAGTCGAACCCATAAATATGTGAGATACGAGAAAATGTTTTAACATCAAACATGTAGAGCGATAAAAGGGACGTCTGAGAGTGCAAACAGTTGGTTGGTATGATGTACCGTTTACGAGCAATAAATCTCGAAATGAAGGTTTGCACTTTCAAACGTGCCCGTGCTTATCTGTCATCTATATAAATATAATCGCAACGACCGTCTGTCTAAACATTGGCTATTTTGGCGGAATTACCGTACAGTTATCCGTTTCAGTTGTAATAATGACCATCTGCATATTTCTTAACTTTGGTATCTGTCGGTTTGATTGTATGAGTTTTTATAACTTGAAAACTACCGAATATATTTCTACCAAACTTGATATTTAGAATCCACCTGGCCTTGTGTAGGTTTTAGGACCAATATTATTTCTGAATACCTAAATTTACTGGGGTTTATCCGAAACCGGAACCATGATTTTGCATTTCCTCAAAATATGCACATCCGAAATTAATCGAAATCTACAATCCTTAATGGAAATCCATTTCTAAAACTTTTGTTCTCATGTGAATTTTTCGACAGGAGGATTCATAAGTGAGATATCATGAACGGTTGGTTTTGCAGGTTAAGTCCAGCGGACGTAGCCAAAAATGTGTTGTACGTGGAGCAGATTCCTTATCTATCTATAAAATAAAATCGTAACGACTGTGTGTACCTGTACATTGACTATTTTGGTGAAATTTTCGTACAGATACCCGTTTGAGAGGTAATAATGATCGTCTGCATATTTTTTGGTTTAATTTCCTGAAAGTCATAATTATTACCTCCTCACCCAAAATCCAGATTGCAGCATAATCTGCCAGACAAGCAAGAAAAGTGAAATTTGGCAAAATTATACGCTTCAGCCTGTAACGAACGAAAAACTTCACAGATCTTTAATTTTTCACATATTAACCCCGAAGAATATCGAAATATGGAAGCTATTTTAATGATGGTGTAGAACTTCGTTTCGAGGTATTTCGTGGGATAAACGGAAAGCCCTATCACATAACGGACGGCAAAGTCTTCGTTGAATTAGGAATGATCTAAAACCTCGGTCTTATGACTTTTTGTAGTATCTGTATCGCTTATACGTTAGATTCGTCTCTATTTCTCGATTTTAAGTAAATTTGGACTCTTTACCTATATAATTCATACTTTCAATCACTTACAGGAAAGATAGTATGATCAAACTTTACACGAACATTGGCCCACCCAGTACCCATATGTGAGCCAAATGCTATGTCACATAATTATCCGAAAAGTAATGCAATGTAAGATAATCTTACACAAATTTCAACTTATTCAACGTTACTGACTCAATCTGACCCATGAATAGATGAGATGGGAGAAATTATCATAGGACCAGCCACTTAGATCGCTAAATACTGCGCCTTACGGTACAATCCTTTGTCAATATGACGTACCGTTTAGCAGCAGTTAATCTGTAAATGAAGGTCTGCTATATTGTAAACATGCATATACTTTCGTTTGTCCATCTATACATATTCATTGATGTCGATTTGTAGCGATCGAGAAAGGGTGTGACTGCCATTGTAATCAGTACTCCCTACACCGACTTTGACTGCTGGCAGTAGGAATGGGGTCCTTCTCAAACTCCTGTGTAACTGGCATTAGTAAGGAGGGCCTACCCTTTTAATGAATAATTCACTTCTCGATTTGTCTTGCAGAAGGCAAGGGATCATGCAGTTTTGTTCGAAAGTCCCCTACCCTATTGTGTTTGGCTCTAGGCCAGAGTGCCCGCCATTATAAACAAATGTTCCAATCTAAAATTTGACTAACATTAGGCATAGTAGCCTGCTATTTTCATGGAAACTCACTAATTCTGTGCGACTGGCAGTAAGCTGGCTGGCAGCAGTAAAAAGGGCCTGTCATTATAATGATAACTGCACAACTCAATTTTGACTGGTGGTAGGGAAGTTGCCTGTTATGATTGTGCCATGACTTTGATTTATCCTATGTATTATGTCTATTTTAATGTTTACTGATTATTTTATGCATAACTATGTTATTTTATCCCCTTGTGTAATGCCCTTGGGCAAAATGAAATTATGTTCCTAAACTATGGCCCTAGGGTAAAGGAGCTTTCCGCCCTAGGAGCGATCTGCCCTATGCTTCTCCCCTTGTTTCCCTCCCTTACCCCTGCGGATGCGCCGTGCTCCCCTTACGCAGCCTGCGCGAGTCGCCTTGCGCGATTGCCTCGCTTGGCGAGGTCGCGCGGACTCACTGTGAGCAGCTGTTCACTTCGTGCCTGGCTCTCTTTCTATCTCGAGCACCGCACGGCTCTGTCGAACCCAGGACCGCTTGGGGTATGAGAGTAAGCGTTTGACTCTTCATTGAATTGTGGATGATGGGAGGACATTTCATTTCTTCTAAGCCCCTTGATGGGCGCTAAAGATTGGTTTAACGCCTTTTAAAGGCCAAGTTGTTTAAAACCTAGCATGTGTATATTAGCAAGTTCTCGGTCAACCATGCGTTCTGATTCCTGCAGCTTAGAGCATGCTTTCGAAAGTTTGTACCTCCTTAGTTGGTGTAAGAAATGATGTGGGGCAGAGTATTTGCTCTTTTAAGAAACATTTGAAACCATTGAATGGTCGCTAGGGGTACCTTGCGCTCCCCCTTCTTTGGTCACTTGAAGTAGCGTATTATTGATGATATATGTAAACAGAGTTATTTATTGCTTTCGAGTCCACTGTATGTTATATGGTGAACAGGGCTGGTCCCCTGTGAATTGTTCGAGACACGTGTCAATGTAAACCTCAGGGATGTTAGTTTTGAAACATTTAACATTTTTCCTATTCTCTTCCATGCTTGTTTTCCTTGCTTAATAAACTTGGTTATACGGTTTTCCTGCCAGTTTCACTGTTTTGCCCTCTGGGTAGGTTCCATCCTTACATAGTCCAGATCCTATGAGGGCCGCACCTTCTTATGGTTAACCAGAGATTATTTACGGAATAAATCTGGTAGCAGAGCGTGGTTGGATGTGGACTTGTTGCGTTTAGCCGCGGAATTTGGGCTCGTAACGTTCCTTCCGTTTTCAGGATTTCTTTAGTTGTCGTGTGACTTGTATTTTTCGCACCATGTCCATTCGAGACATACCTTATCCGGGTTCCCTGCGGAAGGAGGAGCTTTTGTATGAACTTGGGATACGTAACCTTGAGTCAAAAGGCACTGTCAAGGCCGATGAACTTTTGTTACGAAATAACTTAAATAGACCGATTACTGTGCCTCGTTATACCGAAGGTGAGGTCGCTAGTGCGCTGTCCCTTATCCAGGCGAACCTGTCCAATATTGCATCTGTGATGGATTTTCTGGAGAATGACCTGGCGTCTCCTCATCAACTTAGGAGACTACAGGGTAGATTAAATCATTATTGTCAACGAGTGGAAGATCTTCTTACCCTGGAATTGAAGGAAGAAATATCGGGTCAGGTTCTCGAATTAAAGGACACATCAGCTGACCTTTTAGAGAAAGTCGAGGCCTGGTTAGCTGGGCTATCCATTAAAACAAAGCCCGCTCTTCCCCCACCTGCCCAGGTAGAAGGCGAGTTGAATCAACAAACTCGTAGTGGCGAGCTTGACGAGGAGAGAGCTTCGCTTCCACCGCAGCAGTCTTTTCATTTAAATGCTCCTTCTGATTGTCGCCCGTTGAATCAACAGTCAACTGTGCCATCTTTGAGCTCACCCTTTTCGAATATGCCTCACCCTTTGAATATGATGTTGAAAAGCGCCCCTCGTTACTCAGTAAACTCGGCAAGCGATGTGGTTTCTTTTCTTCGGTTTCTGGTTGAATTTCTGGATCATGCCTTAGTCTTTGGGTTAACGCATGTTCAAATTCTGCAGATTATTTACCCATATACAGTTGGGGCTTTGTCAAATAAAATCGTAAACGCTACTTCGAGCCAATCTTCACTACATCAGTTTCATGCTCATTTATTGGCTCAGTTCATTCCTTTTAGGGCTCTTCATTCGTTAGTCCAGATATTTTATTTCAGAGTGCAGCGCCTGGATGAGTCTCTATCGGAGTTTATTTCGGATATTAAGTTTTATGCCAAGGTTTTGGCGCTGAATTTCACTGAAGAGCAAATTGTGGCTACAATTGTGGAGGGCATTTCTCCATTATACCGTTCATGTTTATGCTTCGCGTCCCAGCCTCGAAATTTTGACGAGTTGGAAGTGATGGTTGTGTCCGCGGAGGGTTTTCGGCATGCTGATTCACTTCGAGTTGAGAGTACTTCTTCCTTGCCCTGTGATAATTCTGGCTCTTCGTTGGTTAATAAACCTGCCCCATTAAAAAGATGTTTTGGTTGCGGGGCATCCGATCAACTTCGAAATAAGTGCCCTGCTCGTTCTACTAGTGCACAGGTGTCGGGTGCCAGTTCGGGCACCAGGGTTCAGTCTAGGCCTTCTAATGTTGTATGTTTAAGGTGTGGGATTCCTGGTCACGTGGCGCGGCAATGTTCGCGTAAGCCAAATGTTAGCTCACTAGATGGGGAAGAGGGAAGCGTTGGCCTCCCCGATCTATCGCCTGTAGAACCATGTTATTCTCGCCTTTCTTCCGGCGAATATTCTCCTCGGTGCCCGGATCAGTGTTTAGCCATATCTAGCTAGGTCAAGGGTTTAGCCCCCTTCGTCAAGGTAGAGATAAATAATGAACCGGTATCGGCTCTTTTGGATTCGGGAGGCGTAGTTTCGTTTATTAGTGAAAAGTGGTTTGCTCTCAATAGTTCTGTTTGTAAATTTTCCGACGTTTTGCCTGTTTCTTTGTCGTTTGTTGCCGCGAATTCTTCGAGAGTTGAAGTTCCCGGCGTGGTAAAGTGCAAAATTCGACTGTCTAATTTATTCTGGAAATTTCCCCCTTATGTAACTAAAAATTTGCCATATCCTATAATCCTCGGCTCTAATTTTTTTGCGCATACTGGGCTCCTGTTGGATATGCAGGTGGGCTCCTGCTGGTTTAAATTTTGTAATGCTACTAAGATACCCTTACTTATGTTTAATTCTGTTTCTTCATCTGTTGTCTCATCTCCTCAAGACCAAATGGCATTAGACCTTAGTCATTTGTCTGAGGATCAAGCTGAATGTATTAGGGAAATATGTGATGACTTCCCGGACGTTTGTACCGAAGAATTGGGGATGACGAATCTTTAGGAGTACAAGATCGAGGTCACGGACTCGGTTCCGGTTAGGTCACCGCCCTATCGCTTGGCTCCTCCCAAAATGCAAGCGTTAAAGGAGTTAGTCAATAAAATGTTGGATCATCGTATTATTCGCTCGTCGACTTCTGCCTACTCCTCCCCCATCTTCCTTGTCCCGAAGCCTCAAGGTGGTTATCGGTCTGTGCTGGACTATAGGGTCTTGAATAAGAAAGTCGTATTGCAGTCAGTTCCTTTCCCTGATCTGCATTCTTGCTTCTCATGGTTCAAGAAGCTAGATATTTTACTGTTTTAGATTTAAATCAGGCGTACTACCAGATTCCATAGCTGAAGAGTCTCGTCATTTGACAGCCTTCGCTACGGACTGGAATCTTTACGAATTTTGCCGTTTGCCCTTTGGCATTTCTACTGGCGCTGCCGTTCTCACTAGGCTGCTTTATCAACTGTTTTCTGACATCAAGTTCAACTACCTTTATCACTATCTTGATGACGTCGTAATTTACTCCGAAACCTTCGAGGATCATCTCCGCCATTTGAGGGAAGTGTTATCCCGTCTTCGCAAGGCTGGTCTTACGGTCAAACTTTCTAAGGTATCCTTTGCCAAGCCCCAAATGTCCTTCTTGGGACATATTGTGTCATCCAATGGCGTCTCTGTTGATCATTCTCGCACCCAGGCCATTCGCCAGTTCAAACCTCCTCTGGACGTTAAAGGTGTTGCTCGCTTTGTTGGGATGGTGAACTTTTTTCGAAAATTCATTCCAAATTTTGCCAATCGAGCCGGGCCTCTTAACGCCCTCCGACGTAAAGGGGTCAAATTTGAATGGGGACCCTCCAAACAAGCTGCCTTTGATGATTTAAAGTTGGCCATATCTAACCCTCCAGTGCTGGCTATGCCTGACTTTTCCAAGCCTTTCATTGTTCAGACCGATGCGTCGGCGTCTGCCGTTGCAGCCGTCCTTTTGCAGGACTCGGAATTGGGGAGACGTCCCATTGCATATGCCTCTAGGACCTTGTCTTCTGTCGAAGCCAAGTATTCTGTATACGAGCTAGAAGGATTGGCGGTATTGTTCGCTTTAGAAAGGTTTTGTATTTACCTTGAGCATGTAAGGTTCGAACTCGAGACTGACAACCAGGCTTTGAGTTGGGTTTTAGGGAAACCTAGGAAAACTGGCCGTCTGGCCCGTTGGGCCATTAGGATCTCAGCTTTTCAGTTCAACGTACGTCATATCCGTGGTTCGGACAACGTAGTCGCCGATTCTCTCAGTCGCATGTTTTCGGATCAGCCTACTCAGGAGGGCGAATCGTCAAGTTCTGGGGTTCGCTTGACATTACCCCTAGCGGGGGCTATCTTCTCTGATACCCCATTATTGTATCACGACGTTGCTAAGTTTCAAGTGGAGGACCCTATTTTGGGACCTATTGTTCAAGATCTTAAGGAAGGGAAAATTATTGATCCTTGTGTGTTAAGGAATGGCGTACTGTGTTGTCCCGCCCGTCACGATCATAAAATGAAGGTCGTTATTCATCTGTCCTGGTGCCTATGATTTTTAAATACTTTCACGAAACTCCTCTCGGTGGCCACCTAGGAGTATTTAAGACCAGGAAGAAGATTAGGGAAAATTTTATTTGGAAAGGGTTGGACGCTGAAGTACGTGAACTTGTTAAATCATGTAAGGTTTGTGCGCTCAGTAAGCCTTCTCCTAACACACGTGTAGGCCTACCGTCTTCTAGCCAGGCTACCCTCCCTATGCAGCGTCACTATATCGATTATGTAGGCCCTTTGCCGAAAACTAGGACTGATGGTAATAAGTTCGTTTTCGTTTGTGTGGATGGTTTTACCCGTTTTTCCTGGTTGATTCCGACGAGGTTAGCCACTTCTGAGACTACTATTAGATGTTTGAAGTCCATATTTTCGTCCTTTGGTCCTTGCCAGTACTTAGTCTCCGACAACGCCAAGGCCTTTATATCGAACCTGTTTAAGAAATTTTGTTTCAGCTTGTCCATTTCTCATGTTACCACATCCCCCTATTACCCTCAACCTTCTTACGCTGAGAGGGTTAACCGGAACTTGCGTCTGCCCTCATTGCCTTTCACCACGATGATGTTTTGAGGTGGGACACGTCGTTGCCATGGCTTGCATTTGCTTTCAATTCTGCGGTACACGAGGCTCATAAATTTTCCCCTAATTCTCTCATGTTTTATTTCGTTCCTAACTCTCCGCTCACCAACTTGTGGAATATAAATGAGTTATTGCCAGAAAAGATTGACCCCCCTAACATCAGGGCCATTTGGAGGAAGGCTAAACAAAATCTGAAGGTCTCGTATGAGAAGAAACGGGAGCGCTATGATAAGGGGCGCCGTCCTACCGAACTTGCCGTCGGGGACAGGGTGTTTGTTAAGAATTTTGTCCCGGGGGGGAAGCTTGCTCCTCGCTTTCACGGGCCCTGTGAGATAATTGACTTCTTGACACCAGTCACCTTGTTGGTGAAGGATCTGGAGACGGAGAGAGTGTTCCGAGTCCATTTGTCCCAGGTTAAAGCTGCCTTGTGCTATCTGGGTTTTGTGGCATTTTGTTTGCTATGAGTGTTTTCTTTGTTTTTTCTTGTGTTTACATTCCCTTCGGTTCCCTTGACACGTGTTCCGCATAAGGGGGAGCTATTTTCCTCATATTTATTTGAAATATTGGTAATATGTTAAGCATTGTGTAAGTCCTCCCAGAATCCCCTTCCTCCTTCATCACTCCCATACCCCGGTCCGGTGGTTCGAACCGCCTCTTGCCTGTATCTCCCCGGTGCTGGGCATCAATACGACACGTTTGCTGGCGTTTGATTTATTTTACAGTGTCTTGGAGTGACCATCTTCGCCCGTGCCTGCATGGGAAGGGCCCCCTGTGTGGGCTGCTTTGGCGTGCCTCGTCTCCAGCTGCCGAGCCTTTTATCGTTTCTTCTTCTCGGACTATTCACTGCCAGCCTACTCTTGACCTAGTGTGTGCAGGTCGCTACTGCTTTCCCCTCGTCATGTGGCGTGTTTCTGCCACAAGAATTGCTCATCTGCCTGGGAAGACATTTTTCGTCGTATTCGTCATGGTTTGTGAGGCCGGTCTGGTCTCGTTAATCTACTGAGACGTTACCTTGTGAAACTATTACTTAACTAAACTGAAGCTAAGATGAACTAACTGAACTAAGCTGAAACTATTACTTGTCTACATCCCGGGATATTGTGACAAGAATTTTCGTCTATTGTACTGCAAGATATCTATTTATTAATCTTATTAATTGTAAGGCAAGATTTCTATTATATTATTACTCTCTGTGCAAGTGAATGAACTATATGGCAGAGTATGTTTGTGGAGGAAAATTATTGGTCAGCCTGGTTGGTGTTTAAAGGGGGGAGGCCTGTGCCATGAATTTGATTTCCCCTCTCAATTTATCCTATGTATTATGTCTATTTTCATGTTTACTGATTATTTTATGCATAACTATGGTATTTTGTCCCCTTGTGTAATGCCCTCGGGCAAATGAAATTATGTTCCTAAACTATGGCCCTAGGGTAAAGGAGCTTTCCGCCCTAGGAGCGATCTGCCCTATGCTTCTCCCCTTGTTTCCGTCCCTTACCCCTGCGGATGCGCCGTGCTCCCCTTACGCCGCCTGCGCGAGTCGCCTTGCGCGATTGCCTCGCTTGGCGAGGTCGCGCGGACTCGCTATGAGCAGCTGTTCACTTCGTGCCTGGCTCTCTTTCTATCTCGAGCACCGCTTAATAAACTTGGTTATACTGTTTTCCTGCCGGTTTCACTGTTTTGCCCTCTGGGTAGGTTCCATCCTTACATAGTCCAGATCCTATGAGGGCCGCACCTTCTTATGGTTAACCAGAGATAATTTACGGAACAATGATAATAAAATCTCCTCAACTGTAATCTCTCTGAAAGTAGTAAATTGGTCTTCCATTGTAACTAAAACTCCCCAAATCGATTGTGACCGCGCAGTAGGCAATTGGGCCTGCAATTATAATGTAAACTTGCCAAATCGATTGTGAATGACAGTAGGCAAGTGAGCCTACCGTTATCATCACAACTCCGCAACCCTCACTTTACATTGGAAACAACGTATGGCGACCTCCCCATGCTATTTCTCGGATAAGGCTAAGAGACATGCAATTTTAAAACAATCTCATTTACTGCACGCACAGTATTTACGTCGATATCCGTATACAATGTAGAATACCGTAGCGAAGCACGGGTACATTTGCTAGTTAATACCTGAAATGCTACTGTAGGAAGCATTAAGTGAAAGGAATTGAATTTCTTGCCGTGTGTTGTGGTTATCTTCGTGTGATAATTTTCTTGTCATTTATTGCAAGTAAAGAGCAGTTTAAACCTTAGATTTTCCTGAGTGCTTAATGCGAGTAGTGAAGATGCCTTGCTGTTTAGTACCAGGATGTACATCAGGCTATAGGGACTGTAAATAGGTAAGATGGTTTTTCAAACTCCTTAAAGATAAGGAACATTTTATCAAGTGGAAAAGGGCCATACCAAGGAAGGCTGGAAAGTCCAACATCCATGATGCTCATGTTTCAGAAAATTTAATTGTTAAGTATGTCAATTTTTGATTGAAAGAAACGGAGTACTTCTCCCAAGAAACAACTGGCGATTGAAAGACTGTTCTGTTCCACATATATTTCCTAAATTGCCTAAGTATTTGTCTAGTAATCTAACTAAAAGGAAATCCCCCAAAAACAAAATTGTATGATAATCCTCTGGTGAAGATTTCCCCTAAATGTTCGAAATTTCTTGATTCTGAATCCCCTTTGATATCAGCGATATTCAGTTCACCAACACGCCTAAATCCGATGATTCTGAATCTGAAGTATCAAAATTAAAACAACAATTACGGAACCTAAAACGGAACTTGGCATGGACAAACAAAACGATTGATTCAGAGAGGGGTAAAGTTTCTGTTCTGCAAAATGAACTTGGTAGGATGAAACAGCGACTTTCAAAACAAGGTGCCTGTCGGTGTAAAGAAGGACTATCTAGGAAACAACAAAATATTGTGGAGACTATGTTGCAATAGTGTCAGGAAAAGGATCCCAAAGGTATGAGGTATGACAGTGAGTTCATTTTAGATAGTTTTTCGCTGAACATAAAATCATCCAAGGGTTACAGAGACTGCCTGAAACATGGTTTGCTGCCCTTTCCATCTGAGGTGCACTTAAGGAGATTGTTAAATGGTTTAAAATACTCATATGGTGTAAATAAAATGCTTTTGATGCCATTAAAGACTACTTCCTTGAAGAAAGGGATGAGAATAAAAAGACAGGGATTGTCATTTTTGACGAGGTGAAACAAATATATGATGTACAGTTAAATGGGTCCTCTTTGTTCATAGAAGGGTTTGTGGACTTCGGTAATGTAACACCTGAAGACTAGTGTAATGTGTTGGCTGATCTTGCCCTTATTTTTATGTTTGTACCTCTCTTACTTAATTGGGTTCATCTAGTTGCTGTCTTTGCTAGTAAAAATTGTACTCCTGGAGAGCTTTTGAAAAATATATTAACACAAATTATAATCCAACTTGAACAAGCAGGGAGTAAAGTGGCAGGGTTCACATGTAATGGCAGCCAATCAAACAAGCAGGGTGTAAAGTGGCAGGGTTCACATGTAATGGCAGCCAATCAAAAAAGCAGGGTGTAAAGTGGCAGGGTTCACATGTAATGGCAGCCAATCAAACAAGCAGGCCTGGAGGCATTTACAAATATCAGGAAAGAAAGGATATGTTAATTGTTGTTTCTCTAACGCTGTTGATGGAAGTAGAAAGTATGGGGTTTTTCAGACGCAGCATATATTTTAAAATGTATACGCCACTTGCCTAGCCAAGGGTGGGGCACAAGGGGCCCGCTCCACCAAATATTTCCCGAAACTAGTGCGAGGACCAGCCGTTGTTTTATGTACGGTACAAACAACTTAAACACTTACGCCGAAATGTTAAATGATCGTAGGGACAAAGAATCTACTGGCAAGGCTCAATAGGGCCATACATATTAGTACTGCTTGAATGAAAGAAAACACTTACGATTGTGATGCGCGGGGATATTTCCCTGTAGGGGCCTCAGTATTGGGAATGTAACTGTGTGTTGACAAATGTCAAGACATGTGGTAAAGGATAGTTAGCAAGGGATTACTCAGTAGGGGGCCGGAACGTGACCACCGACATAACGGGGGCCACGCCGAGAAACAATTGCTAGCTTACAACATCGTGTCAGCTTTTGCACATCGGTTCCAGGAAACAACAAAGTCCTAGGGATCCGGGGATAGTACCGTGGTTGAGAGATGTGCTGTGTTTAAGTTGCAGCGTTGGGAAGCCTATGACAGGATTTTTAGCTGCACGTTATTTCTCCATTTTGTGCCATATAAGTAAGTTTTTTTGAAGAGGGACCATTTTGTCACTGAGAAGCCAAAATTATGTGAATCCTCGGTAAGTTATGGAAACATTATTTTATTCTACCAGTAGCAAGGCAATCGCGGATTCGGGCCTAAGTTCGATAGGTACGCCTATATATTTTGTGAAATGCCCGGGGACTGATTGGAACCTCAAATGGCACCATCGAAAGTGTGTGTAAATAGTTTGTAATTGGCGGACGTGATAACTCAGTTCCAATGGTTCGATCTTATCATCGGGACAGCCCAGGCTTGAATCGGAGTTGATGCATGAAACATTTTTAAAATGGGAAGTCACGTCCTATTGATACGGATTCTGCTTAAAACACAAGATCCCGACCCTTACCGTTCTTTTTGTACTTTTAAGCCATAATCGCATAATTTATGGTGATGTATTTTGAGCATCCAACCATTCTTCGGGCTTACCTTGTATCTTAAATGGTGAGTGGATGCAGCAGCATACCCACAAAATAATTTCAGTGGGTGGGGGTATATGTTCAAGCCAGTAGCGTCGATACAACTTTCGCTTGGAAGGGGTTGTGAAAAGATTTTTTATTTTTATTTAGAATTTGTTTTACGTCTCACCCTAGGTCTTATGGAGACGATGGGAACGGAAAGGGCTAAGAGTGGGAAGGAATCAGCCGTGGCCTTAATTACGGTACAGCCCCAGCATTTGACTAGTGTGAAAATGGGAAACCACTGAAAACCATCTTTAGGGCTGCCGACAATGGGGTTTGCACCCACTATCTCCCGGCTGCAAGCACACAGCTGTGCGCCCCTAACCGCCCGGCCAACTCACCCTGTGGATATGAAAACAAAGCCGGTCCTACCAAGTGCGGTGACGGATCTTCAGTAGATATTGATGGTTTTGACTGTCACCTTGTACAATGATAGCTTCTGTAATCTTAACATAAACCGGCTGCATTATTGAAACTGTTCGTAAAATTGATAATATCGTTCTATGTTTGTGAGAAAGAATCTTCATTTAATTTGTCTTCTTGAAAAAAAGGAACAACTTTGATAATACACCCCATAAAGGTGACTGCCTTCCAGATCGTAAATATTTCGATTATGGGAGACACAAGGCCAACTCTACTGCACCCACAAACAACGCTGTATCTTACCCATCCCATGCCTTTCTTAACTCTGTCAGTGCCGGGAATCGAATGCAGGATGCCTTAAGTCTAATTCTAAAATACACTGACTGACAGAGCAAATGCAACACCAAGGAGGAGTGGTTCGAAAGGGATGAAAGTTGGGGAAAAAACAGAGACGGCACGGACGAATAATTGATGTTTATTTCAAACCGATATGCAGGTTACAAAACTGCGCACGGCATCGACTCAGTTATTATGTAGGACCAACGCGAGCGGCGATGCACGCAGAAACACGTCCAGGTACAGAGTCAATAAGAGTGCGGATGGTGTCCTGAGGGATGGTTCTCCATTCTCTGTCAACCATTTGCCACAGTTGGTCGTCCGTACGAGGCTGGGGCAAAGTTTGCAAACGGCGTCCAATGAGATCCCACACGTGTTCGATTGGTGAGAGATCCAGAGAGTACGCTGGCCACGGAAGCATCTGTACACCTCGTAGAGCCTGTTGGGAGATGCGAGCAGTGTATGGGCGGGCATTATCCTGCTGAAACAGAGCATTGGGCAGCCCCTGAAGGTGCGGGAGTGCCACCGGCCGCAGCACATGCTGCACGTAGCGGTGGGCATTTAACGTGCCTTGAATACGCAATAGAGGTGACGTGGAATCATACGCAATAGCGCCCCAAACCATGATGCCGCGTTGTCTAGCGGTAGGGCGCTCCACAGTTACTGCCGGATTTGACCTTTCTCCACGCCGACGCCACACTCGTCTGCGGTGACTATCACTGACAGAACAGAAGCGTGACTCATCGAAGAACACGACGTTCCGCCATTCCCTCATCCAAGTCGCTCTAGCCCGGCACCATGCCAGGCGTGCACGTCTATGCTGTGGAGTCAATGGTAGTCTTCTGAGCGGACGCCGGGAGTGCAGGCCTCCTTCAACCAATCGACGGGAAATTGTTCTGGTCGATATTGGAACAGCCAGGGTGTCTTGCACATGCTGAAGAATGGCGGTTGACGTGGCGTGCGGGGCTGCCACCGCTTGGCGGCGGATGCGCCGATCCTCGCGTGCTGACGTCACTCGGGCTGCGCCTGGACCCCTCGCACGTGCCACATGTCCCTGCGCCAACCATCTTCGCCACAGGCGCTGCACCGTGGACACATCCCTATGGGTATCGGCTGCGATTTGACGAAGCGACCAACCTGCCCTTCTCAGCCCGATCACCATACCCCTCGTAAAGTCGTCTGTCTGCTGGAAATGCCTCCGTTGACGGCGGCCTGGCATTCTTAGCTATACACGTGTCCTGTGGCACACGACAACACGTTCTACAATGACTGTCGGCTGAGAAATCACGGTACGAAGTGGGCCATTCGCCAACGCCGTGTCCCATTTATCGTTCGCTACGTGCGCAGCACAGCGGCGCATTTCACATCATGAGCATACCTCAGTGACGTCAGTCTAACCTGCAATTGGCATAAAGTTCTGACCACTCCTTCTTGGTGTTGCATTTGCTCTGTCAGTCAGTGTAAATAGACCTAAAAGTAACCAGCTGGTCCCGCGGTATAGGGGTAGCGTGCCTGTCTCTTACCGGAGGTCCCGGGTTCGATTCCCGGCCAGGTCAGGGATTTTTACATGGATCTGAGGGCTGGTGCGAGGTTCGCACAGCACACGTTTATAATTGAGGAGCTGCCTGACGGTGAGATGGCGGCCCCGGTCTAGAAAGCCGAGAATAACGACGGAGAGGATTCGTCGTGCTGACCGCACGTCACCTCGTAATCTGCAGGTCTCCGGGCTGAACAGCGGTCGTTTGATAGGCGATGGCCCTTCGGGGCTGTCACTTCATGGAGTCCGGTTTGGAAAAGTGAACATGGAAGGAAGCGACACCCCTGCAAGGCTCTTTAGCTTCCAGTTATTTCTTCTGTCCGGCCTCGTGCATTTAGGACAGTTGGAAAACGTACGCCATAATAAATGCTCCTCATAAAACCTTTGTAAAAATACTAACTGCATCTATATATAACAATAATCGCAAATGCTTCCTTTTCATGTGGCTCAGTTGGTTGAGTCGCTGTCCTTCTGAGTTCGAGTTTGCAGGTTCAAATCCCGGCTTGGGTCGGTGTCCCTTGAAACGGTGTTGAAATGGCAACAGCTCCGTGTCGTTGGTTTCTGGTACGTTAATAAAAATTATACATACGAATATTAGCGTCACAAAGCTGTAACTTTATACTACTGTATTCTGTATCCCAGGCTTGCGAGGGAAACTAATTAACAATTTTCTTTACGTCGCACCGACACAGATAGGTCTTACTGCGACGGTGGGATTGGAAAGGCCTAGGAGTGGGAAGGAAGCGACCGTGGATTTAATTAAGGTACAGTCCCAGCATTTGCTTGGTGTGAAAATGGGTTAACTACGGGAAATCATTTTCTGGGCTGCCGACAGTGGGGTTCGAATCCACTATCTCCCGGATGAAAGCTCACAGCTGCGCGACCCTAACCATGAGGGAAACTTATAGGAAAATGTAAACCCTACCTAGTATATATTGTGACGTTTATTTTTCTTTACCAACTAACAAAGTAGCTATACCCATACACTTTACATTCTATATTTATTTGTTTATTTATTAGTGCCTTCTGTACAGTGGCGAAGTTAGGGCTCCAGGCCGTCCCGTACACTTAACCACATACTAGTCAGAATCTTAAATAAAATACTGAGATACTTAAAATAGTTAAAACTACATAAATAGAATTGAAAGTAAATTTAAATAAATTAATAATTAAATTAAAATTAAAACTAATTAATATTAAAAACTCTTAAAAATGACTAATCCCCAGGCACGCATATATTCATCCTTCAACCATTTAGTCAACTGTCTTCAGCAGGTAGTCTCGGCAGGTGATCTTAAATCGTGATTTTAAAAAAAAGCTAGTTGCTATGACCTGAACTGGCAGGGAATTCCATAATCTGGCGACATTCACCACAAATGATGCTTTAATTTTACTGTGCGGTGCAGTGGAATAGAAAGAATGAATCTAGAAAGTGTATTTAAGTTGTGAAAAGATGATAAAAAGATGAATTTAGAAGAAATATACAGTGACTGATTTTCAGCTACCACTCTATACACCATCGTTAAAGTGTGTAACTGCCGACGTTTATCAGACATCAGCCATGAGACAGCCTGATAGATATGAATATCGTACACGATATTTTAAATAATTCTCAGGCAGGAATTTAGTGCTCGTTGAAGTGTATTTCTCCTCTCGTCTTGTCAACAAAAACAACGTCACAATTATCAAGAATAGGGAGAACCGGTGTCTGTATTAGTTTGGCCTGTAACTCAAATGGAAACACATCCCTATACCGATTAAGGGGGTGAAGCACTCCAAAAATATTTTTACGTACTTCTTTAGTGTAGTCAGGCCAATCAACTGTTACTCCGAGATTTTTAACCGTTTTACTGTGGGGAATAATGTTACCATTCGGTAGAATAGGCGGGATTGCGACATCGTTTGAGAAGCTCAGTAATTTTCGTGATCCAATTATGATTGCCTAAGAGTTTGTGCAGTTTAGTGTAAGAGAGTTTCGTTGTGCATATATATTGAGTCGTCATAGGTCATTGTTAATATCTTGTATTGTGGTGTCGATATATTTGAAGATCATCGGCATAGAGGTGGTGTGTGTTATTTCCTGTCACAGACGGCATGTCAATGATATAAATACAGAAAATGTGGGGCCAGGGAATACTGCCCTGTGGGGTAACACTAAATTTCATTTTCCATTTAGAGGCCTTATCGTTTACTGTTACACGCTGTTGACGGTTTATCAAATAAGAACTAAAAAACCTTAAGTGCAGCCAGGTCGAAATTTAGCAGTTTCATTTTCTTTATCATAGTCGGAATTACTATGGTGCCAAAGGCGCTGCTGAAGTCAAGAAGGATAAGTATAGTGAGCAGCCGTTGTCTATAGCGTTTCTAATATCTTCAGTAACCTTCAAAAGTGCTCTCGTGGTACTGTGACCCTTCTTAAATCCAGATTGCAAAGGGTCCAGAAGAGCATTTTTATTTAGGTATTCCAGAACTTGCTCGTATGCTAAACGTTCAAAGGCTTTAGAAAGCGCAGGTATATTAGACAAAGAACGATAGTTAAAGGGCGATAGTGGGTGTAAACGCTTAGGTACCAGTATAATATTGGCGTTTTCCCAGACTGTAGAGAAAGTTCCTTTTAGTAAACAGTTCAGTATGTGTGTCAGTAGTACAGGCAGGCTAGTACCCATAATATTATGTATAAAAGTAATAGGAATATCACCTACTCATGTAGCCTTTGATTTAATGGAATACAAAGCCTTTATAACCTGATTTTCTGTGTCACTGTGAAATGTGATTGGCGGATTGGATGGAGAGGAGGGCGGTGAGTCGGTGCAGTTAATTGGGGTAGGTTGAATATTTATTCTACTAAAGTAATCGTTCAGTTCATCAAGTGGAATGTCAGGAGTTGTCTGTCTCTGTTGTTGTTTTCCTATTCCCAGAACTCTAAGTTGGTCCCATGCGCGATTAGAATTCAAGTTGTTAGCTAAATTCCGGAAATATATACATTTTTCTGTTTCTGATTAACTGCTTTGTGCGATTTACTACGATGCGGTAAGATTCGAAGTCTGTGTCATCTGGAGTTTGTTTATAATGTCGAAATAACGAGTCACGGTGGGCCATCATTCTCTTGGCTTCATCATCTGGCCATGGACAAGAAGGGCGAGAAACCTGTATTCGACCTGGGTGTGTGTGTCTGTTTCTATTCCTTTTCCGCATTATTTGTTTAAAATGTAACTTCTTTATTGCTTATCACATGACCATTATAATAATAACATTACCGTATTTATTCTAGACCAGAATATTCCATCTTTACTCAAACTGTTTATTCTTGCATTGATTTCACTTGTACTCGGAATATATGAAATGCTGCAGTTATGTTGGACTGGGAGTAACGGAGGTAATCGGAGGGAGGGGGAGTTTGTCGTCCAACTAGTCCAGACACCCCAAAAGTTTTAACGAATGCACTTTCATTGAGCATTTTATATATAATATATATATTAATATTAGCTTCCGGAGTCCGACTCATTGGCGGAATGATCAGTACTGAAACCTTCGGTTCAGAGTGTCGCGGGTTCGATTCCCGACCGGGTCGGGGATTTTAATCGCATCTGATTAATTCTTCAAGCTCGGGGACTGGGCGGTTGTTCCAACACTTTCCTCTTCATATTCAGACGACATACTACACTACCAACTACCATAGACACACACAACAGTGATTACATCCCTCCATATAGGGTTGGCATCGGGAAGGACATCCGGCCGTAAAACAGGGCCAAATTCGCATGTGCGGCACAGTTCGCATCCGCGACCCCACAGATGTGGGAAAAGCGGAGGAAGATAAGAAGAAGAAGAAGAAGAAGAAGATTACTATTCGTTTTCGGAATCTGCACGAATCCACCACTCTTACTTGGATCCAAGGATACTCATTTTCTTTCTAGGTAATCTATACCACCTAAACTCTGGAAGTTCGGATACCTATCAAAATAAAATTCTGGATGAATGCCCCACCCCCAAACTGAAATCCTGGCTACGTTACTGGTATACGCAACCAATTCCATGACAAGCGTGCTGTCGTATTTGATATAGACACAGTGGACTATCGCTTTTATGAACTTGTGTATAATACTGACAATTCATCAGAACTCGCTGATGTAAAGGAGTGCAGTAAACTGACTTTTGCACATATACTTCCATCCTCCTTCCAGCGAATGAACGCCCGACTTGCCTTTGAGTTATTTAGCACTAGTATGGCAAAAGCCTTCCATTTTTTTTTAGAGAAACTGGCATTCCATATATTGAAGACAGTCAAGCAACTGAAGGATTCACGCAGGTTTTGAATGATATAACTTATACTTCAAATTCCAGCACATCATTTGCTTTGTGGAAAGATTCGAAACACCATCGAATTTTACTAGATAAGTCTGTAATTCTAAATAATTCAGATAGTATTTTTGTTTCCAACAGAACGTTAGAGTCATTGAGAATTATGGTTCAGAGCACACTGGAATTTGATGTTTATTTGTGGAGTCAAGGTTTAAACTATGTAATGACAGGGAAATTGTATTGTATTCACCAGAGAGTCATTTTGGCATGATGCGATTACTGACCTCTGAAGATCATCTTACGACAGTTGATTTCTTGCACTTACACATGCTGCAATCTACTCATGTTCCAGTAAAAACGTTTTATCAAAGAGAGGGAATTATTAACTAAAGATAGAACCCTCCTTAACATAATATGCCAACCAGATCAGAATTCTGGCAAAGAAGGAAAATAGGGACAAAAAACATCAGTGTTGGGAAGTTTAGAGGAAAAGCTAGTTTTTGAAAGTGGTTGTGAAAGTCTTTCAGTACAGGGAGAAAATCCACCCATCAGTGCCCTTGCTAGTGTTAAAGGATGTTTGGTTTACAATTTAGCTGGTAATATTGTACATCAGGCCCCCATAATTCTGAAGCGTGCTTCCTGTTTTGATGTTATCAAGACATCAGCAGTAACAACTAATTCTTTCGCCCTCTTTAAAAACTTACGGGACTATGGCTCTCAACTGGGACAAAACTATTCATGCCAACCTTAAGAAACATTATTTAATATCTTGCTTCAGGCAGAAGAGACAATAAGTGCTCACCTCTCGTCTCCCTCTGGTTTCTGGGGCGACTTGTTTTATTATTGCTTGGGGAACATGGAGAATATTACAATTTAACCTTCAGGCTTGGGGTGTAATGAACAACTTGCCATGGAGACTGAACCAAAACTAATCTTTCACTACATGAAGTGTCGTTTCTACTTCAATAAAAAATGGCGTATGGCTTTTAGTGCCGGGAGTGTCCGAGGACATGTTCGGCTCGCCAGGTGCAGGTCTTTTGATTTGACGCCTGTAGTCGATCTGCGCGTCGTGATGAAGGTGAAATGATGATAAAGACGACACATACACCCAGCCCTCGTGCCAGCGAAATTAACCAATGATGGTTAAAATTCCCGACCCTACCGGGAATCGAATCCTGGACCCCTGTGGCCAAAGGCCAGCACGCTAATCATGTAGCCAAGGAGCTACAGAAATACGGAAGGAATAGAGATCAGGGAAAATGTCAAAATCTACCAGGAATTTTTTTAAGGTGTCGAACTAAAGGTAAGAATTAAAGAACATCACTCCCCAGCCTTTGTTACACACGTTATTCCCTCATATGTTTATACAGTTTTCTTTTTTTGCATGGTAGTGGGATTATGCTTCACTTAAGATAATATTGGCCTGCAAAACCTTATGATGTGGTATTTTATTCATGTCCTATTGATTTGCATCCAGTTTCCTATAATTTCTTACATGCTTTAACATCATCCTTATTCTAACAGTATGGTTTTTGCTTTATGAAATGGAATGCCTGTGTTATTGTTCTAAATTTTTCAAGTGAATTCCATCAGCACATGTTGGCAAGTTTAGAGGAAAAGATTGCTTTTGAAAGTGGTTGTGAAAACATTTCAGTACAGGGAGAAAATCCACCTATCAACTAGTGTTAAAATATGTTTGGTTTACAATTTAGTTGGTTAGGAGCCAGTTCCATCAAGAACAAACTTGCCCTACAGATTTGATGATTTGATTTCAGGTCACGAGAGGGTTTTACTTGTTGAACTTCATTTACTATTCATTTGAAACTGTTGATATCTTCAGCATTATCATCATCATCATCTCGGTCCTCTGGTTTGTTGAGACCTGCATGCAGTCTTACTGCTATCTCTGAATTATTGAACTATATTAAGATATTATTTTTCTCTAATGAACTTAGATTAATTAACATATGCGACTGTGTATGTGTATATGTGTGCTGATACGTTGTAATAATTAACTTATATTTCAGGTTGGTAATATTTGCTTACCGGTTCGAAAAATTGAGATCATGTGTGTCTGACAAATATACCGTTGTCGAAATTGGACTATTACAGGAGACGACTTATTAAATTATAATTGGGCACGATAAAGTATGTGGGTATGTCGAAGTTATTAGCGCCTAAGAGAACCTCTTATGAGATTTTAACATGTAAAATGGGTCGCAAGGGTCTCAAAGGCTCAAAAGCGCTGGTGCTAAATTGAAGCCAAGGTCGGACCCAGTGCTGCGCTGCGGCAGACCAGGCGTACTACGCCAGTGATATCATTTCTTCTTCTATTCGTGATGGTTCTACGAAATTTATCTTTAAACATCATTCTACACACATTCTTTTCTGTGAATCTGTGCAAACCAAACCTCACCGCACTTAACTCCCTTGTAAGGGCCTTGGCCTGCCCAGCGACCGCTACTCAGCCCGAAGGTCTGCAGGTTACGAGGGGTCGTGTGGTCAGCACGACGTATCCACTCGGCCGTTATTCTGGGGCTTTCCATACCAGGACCGCCAACTCATCGTCAGTTAGCTCCTCAATTCTAATCACGTAGGCTGAGTGGACCTCGAATCTAACCCGCGGCCTCCGGGCGAGGGGCAGGCACGCTAACCCTACATCACGGGGCCGGCGAATCTGTGCAAGGCTGGGGTAATCTCGGACTATGCTGCGTGTGAACAAGAGAAGATTAGGACAGTTATATTGCAACTACGAAGAAAGTAAACTCTATGCGTAAGTAAGAGCCACTGAGGCTAGAAAAACGTCATACCGCAAAGCCGCGGAGTATTTTCAGTGCCACGATCGGTCCTCGAGAATAACGTAAATTGCACCAACCCCAAAACAATCGGAACACCGTGGTTCCTGGACGCTGAAGAGGAGGAAATGCTCCTCCGAGCAGCACACTGGAAATATCTTCTCACCTCAACTGATATACTATGCAGGGCGTACCAAAACTCGACGGAAAAAAATAGGAATGGATTCCTTACGTAGAGAGAAGAAAAAAAAGTTATGACAACTTGGGTCCGTAAACGTATACTTACAGATTTATTCAAACTTTTGTATATTTACACCGTACGTCCGTTACGGCAGCTGAAACACTTTGAGCATGTATCAGAGGAAATGTTCGAAGTGACGACCTTCAGCTTGAACACAAGCCTCCGCTAGACGTCGCATGGAGTTACGCACGCGATTAAAAGTGCCTGGTGTAGTGCGTACTGCCTGACAGGTTGTCACAATGCGCTCACGTAAAGTTGCTTAATCACGAACAGGAGTCGCATACACGAGAGACTTAACGTGTCCCCACAGGTAAAAGTCCATCGGGTTCAAGTCAAGAGAGCGTGGTGGCCAAGTAATCGGTCCTCCTCTACCTATCCAGCGCTCAGGAAAATGGTTAATCACGTACTTGAGCGCAGGCAGAGTGAAATGTGCGGGAGCACCATCATGCATGAAAAGCATTTGTCGACGGGATGCAAGTGGCATATCTTCCAAGTAATCAGATAATGCAGTACGCAAGAAATTCGTGTAATTCTGTCCACTTAGCCTATTCGGAAGGACGTAGGGTCCCAACAAGGAATCACCATGAATGCCTGTCCAGATGTTAATGGCGAACCTCTGTTGATGAGGAGACTGGATGATTGCATGAGGATTTGTATCACTACACACGTGTTCATTATGGAAACTCTGTATTCCGTCCCTTGTGAATGTTGCTTCATCCGTGAACAACGCAGAAGATGCGAAGTTAGGCGTCATGCCGCATTGTTGTAGGAACCACTGGCAGAACGTTACTCTTGCAGGGTAATCCGCAGGAGACAAGGCTTGTACTCGCTGCAGATGGTATGGATACAACAGGTTTTCTCGTAGCAGTCTCCAGATCGTCATGTGCGGCCTATTCCTCTGCAAGCCTAACCTCCCACGGCTGATTACAGGACTTTCACCCACAGCGTTGAGTACAGCTTCCTCCTCCTCAACGGCTGTACTGCTTGACCTTCCCCCAGTACCTGGTGGACGTGCGAAACTCCTGTGTTCACAGAGGCGGCGATGGATTCCTTCAAATGTCTTTCGTTACGGCATTCTGCTCCTTGGGTTTCGTTCCTGATACAAGCGACGTGCCTTCATTGAATTGCCATCTGCCAAACCATACATGTAATTGATGCTCGCAAGGCACCCCGCACAGGCGAAACCTCCGCGACCACGAGAGGGAATGGAGAGGAGAAATTTATTTATAGCAACGTATCTCGGGCGCGCATTCCGAAAGAGACAATGTTAAATAGAATGACAGAGAGTTATAGAATTACATTACATATATTGTGCTGGTACAATGAGTGGGGTCGGTAGAAAGTTGGAGGAAGGAGTAGGGTAGTTTGGAGATAGGAAGTAATAGAGGGTTGTGGTCATGTTAGTGATAGAAGTAGCGAGTAAATGAAGATGGTCCAAGATCGGGAGGGGTGGTAGGAAAAAGTTGGGTTGTGGAGCGGGGACGTTAAAAGGTGGCGGTGGTGTGGTGGGTGGCGTGACTGGAGGGGGGCGAGGAGAGGGGGTGTTCGGAGAAGAACGACCATGACGGGGCAGGGAGCAGGAATATTCCACTCTGTAAGACCTTCTGCGGAGACGGACGCAAGTGGTGATCAGCCGGTCGACGTGGAGCCTGAGAGGTGGTAGTCTGGGGATTGGCAGGGGATTGCAAAGGACTTGAAAAAGAGAGAGGGAGGGTGGTGGTGGAAGTAGACATGATAGGAGAAGAGTGGATAGACGTGGTAATGACGGACGAAGTAGTCAAGGGAGTGGAGGCAGAAGTGGTGAAGGTAGGTGTAGTGGTGGTAGACGTAACGGAGGTGGGAGGCGGTGGGGACGGTATGTTGCGAGTAGAACGGGGTTGGACAGTGAGAGGGGAGTCAGGAAGATTGCGCAGATCATGTAAAAGACACTCTGGAGTAGGCACCACTTCATGGAGTCTGCCGGAAATGAGGGCGCCACTGGTGATGAAACGAGGCACTTCATCTTGCTCCCGGAAGAAGGCCAGGACATCCGGTGAAGTTTGACCAGAGGACTTGTCTTGGAGCCGGACAACTTCCCATATCCCGATGCATGCACGGTGAAGTTCGAGACAGATGAATTGGTCCGAGAAGTTAGTGTCCACGCCTTTAATGAGGCAGGTGTACATAGTGGAAGGGGAAGGCGACAGCCAACCAGGCGTCTGCCCGTTAGATTATTCTTGGGCCGACTGAGCTGCAGCAGAGAAGAGCGCCACCCAGCCGAAAAAATCGTGGACATGCGACGTACGAAGAGGATCGACCACAGACGTATATATGTATCTATTTCTAGTTTGCATTCCCCTCCCTGAAGGGGAGGGGCGGGCCACCTTGAAGGTAACGCCTTCACTCTGGCCAGGAGTTTCGGCAGGTTGGAGAAGGAGTGATGGTATGGGGAGGAGGGTAGTGTGATGTATGGAGTTAGGAGGTGTGTGCGGATGGTATTTAATTATCGGGGATGTGTGCAAGGATTAAATATAATGGGAAAGCAAGGTGAGTAAAGGAAGGGGTTTTGTTGTGGGGGAGGGCATATAATTTTTATTTTCATTTTTTTGAGGGGAAGGGCAGATATATTTTTTTGTACATTGATATTTAAATACGGTTTACAGTTTGACAGTACTTGAGATATTAACAAAATTAATGAGTTTTTTCTTTACAGTCATGTATGAAGTTCCAAAGTTTAACACAGTGCTGATTAGAAATTTTCCGTTGATTCTTTCGCCATGATGATCTCTTCTGAAGTTAGAGGGGCCAATATGTGAAGAGTAATATTAATTTCTCGATGCACTCACAAGACGACATTTAACAGGATGTAAGTGTATACAGTGATTAAAAATATTGGGGAGGATGCGATCCTAGGATGTGGGTGCAGGAGCTGAGGGGGCTAGGGATGTGTTCAGACAAGGGTTTCTAACGGGGTAAAGTGGAAGTGCGAATTTAGGCCGGAATGGGTGGTAAGAAAATGAAGATTAAATGTTTGGTTTGCTGCGGCTTGTGAGCGAGGACTAAGGGACGGTTGTAGGGATGGATATTTAGTAATGAAATGGTGACAAAACGAATTAGATTCTCTACTGTAGGTATTTGGAAAAGGGAACGGCTAGGTGACGTAGGTGGATCAATGGTTCTGATAGGGGCTATGAGTTCTGGTTGATTTCGAGGTGGTGCAGGGCGGCGACGGCAGCGGCGTTGATGCGTGTTGGGGCGGCTGGGTGTAAAGTGATCTTGATTGCAACGTCCACATTTAGGAGTCTTGGCGATACACTGAATGGTGGTATGATTATTGTAGATGAGACAGCGCTCACACCGGATGGCTTGCGGTGGTGGGGCACGAGATGGTTCCACTTTATGGTGGTGCCTATGTATAGAGACCTCGCTGGCCAAAATACGGTCGACATCTTCGGGCGATGGCAGAAGAATTCTCACCATATAGGTGGGACCCGTGGAGTTCTTGATTCTGAATGCCTTCCTGACTGGGATGCCTTCCGCGTGAAGTTCGGAGATTATTGTTTCTTCCGTAATTGAGGGGTCAACACCTCGTATTACACAGCTGAGAAGGCGGTAGCGTGGTGGGGTCGGGGGAGTTTTGATGGTTTGAGGAGAGAAGAGTTGAAAAGGGGTAGTTGATCCAAGTTGGTGAGCTCCTATTGCAGTGATGAGTTGAGTGGCCGCGATGTCCCCATTAACTTGAATGATGAATCCAGTTATTGTTCGTCGGATATCCGCTATATCTTAACGGCGCATATTAAATCTGAGCAAGGTGGGGAAAATAGCGTTGGGAGACTGCAACTCGGGGCCAGGATTTGAGAGTAGAAATGAATGCGTTCCTGAGGGGGTAGGTTGAAGCAAACGTGAATAAACGGTGAGACGTCTTGTGCCGGATACGGATGAAAGTCCAAGTGTAGAGGGGGTAGTGGTGGCTGGTGGAGAATTGGCATAAATGGGCTGATTGGTGGCTGCCATGTACTGCGGAGGCGCACTTGTATTGTCTGTCGGTGGTGCAGGGTTCGGGTCCAGAGCAAGGCGCCGTGAGGCTTGGTCTTCCTCCGGAGCAGACTGTGGAGAAAACCTCTTAAACTGGAAGTGAAGTGTAGTGTTGTCCCCCAGCGAAGCTGTTGTCGTGGGAAGAAATCTGGCCTAGTGTTCAGGAGTGGCAAAACTACACGGTACGGCTGAGTGGTAAGCTGCTGCAGCTGTTAGACTGAAGTCAGTGGCGGTGGTGGTAGTGGGTGTCGTGGTCGTTGCTGTGGAGGTAGCTGGACAATAAAGTTGATAGCGATGCATAACGAAGAGTGGTGTTACGGTCGTCTGAGGAATTGCAGTATGACTGGAGATGAGCTCGCCCTGAGGTGATACCTCTCGGAATTTCTTCTGTCCACCTAGTGAGAACACTGAGTTACGGTGTAGAAAAACGGTTGGACGGCGAAGGATGCATAGACGTATCTATCTATCTATCAAATGCTTTCATTCCCCACCCTAAAGGGGTGGGGCGGGCCACCTAGATGGTGTTGCCCTCTCTCTGGCCAAGAGATGGGGGCAGGTTGGGGAGATGTGACGGAAGAAGGAGGTGGATAAAGGATGTGAATATATAGGAGATGGGAGGGGAATTGTGCCTATGCCTAAGTATTTATTATTTATTGAAATTAGAATACAGTTGTGATTATGTCAAAATGAGCTATGAACAATGATGCAAAGAGGAAATGGTGATACAAGGTGAGAGGGAAATAAATGAAGGGCTAGGGTGTTATAAAAGGAGGAGAAGCTAACAAGGGATGTTAGAAGAAGGCGAAGGATATCAAAAGAGGGAGGTGGGGGAAAGTAAGGAGGTGGGGGCGGGAAGAGATAAGGATGAAATGATGGATGAGGTGGTTGGGGAGGTGGGGCCGGCCGGGGACTAATTCGAGGTGTGGAGGGATGAGATGAAGGTTGTGGAGGTGAGCGAGATGGTTCTATGTGATGATGACGGCCGTTGAGGTGGATCCCGGTGGCTATGAGGCGTTCAACGTCTTCAGCAGTTGGGAGATGAAGTCGGACGAGATAGGTGGGTCCAGCGGAGTTATAGATCCGAAAGGCTCGGCGCACTGGTATCCCTGTCTGGCGGAGTTTCTGGATGATATATGTTGATGGAATACTGGGCTCCACACCGCAGGAGACACAGCTAAAGGTGGTAGTGCTGGTGGAAGGCGGTGGGACCAATGGTGTCTGTGCCAAGTTGCCAGAAGCATCTTGATGGGAATATCCCTCTTCAGATGACTGAAGTGATGAGCGCTGGGGGGGCGTGGGGTCAGTGGAGGGAGGTAAGGGGAAAGGAAATGTCATGAGAGGGCAAGGATGAGTGGGAATAGTAGTAGTGATAGGAAGGGAAGAGGAGATGTGAACTGAAGTGGTAATGGTGGTGGTAGCAGTGGTTAGAGCAGTGACAGAGGTAACAGGAGTGAAGGACAAAGGGGACGGGTGTGAGCAGTAGGGACGTGGTGTGGGCGCAGCGGGCAGATCGATGGTTCCAGGCGGAGGGTCGTCGGTGTCCGGGAGCTCAGCCAAAAGATCCTCTGGAGTAGGTTCAACTGCATAGAGACGGTTGTAGATGCGTGCGCCACTCTTGATGATGGTAGAGACGTCAGCTGGAGTGGATAAATAGAGAAGTACATCGGATAGTGGTTGAGCCCCGTCGTCGACTAGCCAGCTGGCACCATAGGCACCCGCCGGACGAAGAGCAGTGAGGACATCTTGGTCGGAGAAGACGAGAGGAACGTTGCGGGCAAGGCAGGTGTAGAGCATTGTGGGAAGGCCGACCTCCTACGTGGTGCCAACCTATATGCTTTGTTGTCTCGGTGGGGTGATAAGTAAAGGCGAGCAGTCACCCGGCCGAAGAAAAAAATTATGCGTTGCGTTGAAGCAGAGGAAAGCAGCCGTGTTGTGTCCAGAGCTGATCCAGTGAAGTCCCACAGACGTATCTATCTATCTATCAAATGGTTTCATTCCCCACCCTGAAGGGGTGGGGCGGGCCACCTAGAGGGTGTCGCCGTCTCTCTGGCCAAGAGATGCGGGCGAGTTGGGGAGATGTGATGGAAGAAGGAGGTGGGTAAATGATGTGGAGAGGTAGGAGATGGGAGAGGAATTGTGCCTATGCCTGGGTATTACACAATTGCTTTATTTAAGTCATAAGTACATGATACATAAAACATATATGATTTACGAAAGGGTGTGAGGGATAAGGGGGTGTGTACGTGGGAGAGATGAAGCGTAGAAGGAAGTGCCGGGGTAAAGGTGCAAGGTAAGGAGATGGAGGGTGGCTGTCATGTGATTAAGTGAAGTGATGAGAAGTGATGATCAGTGGTGGGAGGGTTAGGCAGTGTACACATCATAAGGGGTAAAGGATGGGATAGAGTTGTAGTGGTGGTAGGGTGGGTTGAGGACGTGGATGCAGAGGTGGTAGTGACGGTGGTGGTAGTAGTTGTGGTGGTAATAGGGTTGGTATGACTAGGGAACAACGGAGGCGATGGAGGAGGGGGTGAGGTTACGACGGGCGAAGCAGTTGTAACAGGCATAGCAGGTTCATCTTCTGGCAGCTGGGCTAATATATATGATGGAGTAGAGGTCACTCGGTGTCGGCAGCCATGGATGAGCGCTCCGGTTGCTTGAAGGCGATTGCGGTCGTCCTCAAATGCGAAATGCAGAAGTACATCGGGAGATGGGTCGGGGCCATCATAGAGCCGTGAGGCGCTATGGACGCCGGTCCCGCGGAGGGCGGTCTGGATGTCGTCGTTGGAGGGAGCAAGGCGGACTTCTTCGATTATACAGGTATACATGGTGCGAGGCCGACTTCCAACGAGGTGTCAGGCCGTTATGCGTGTTTGGGATCGGCGGGGTGAAATAGTAGAGGTGTGGAATCACCCGGCCGAACAAAAAGAGACCTTGCGTGGATGATCCCACAGACGTACATACATACTGTACATTACTCGTTTTCATTCCTCGCCGGGAGGGCGAGGCGGGCTCCTTAGAGCGTAACGCGCTCGCTCGGGCCAAGGGAAGCGAAGAGAACTGTGAGGAACAAGGAATGAGTGAGATGGGAAGAGTGATGTGACAAATTTAATGAGGTGGGCTACGGATATGCGAATTTTAGGGGATTTTCGCTAGGATTTAAATTTAGAGAGGATTACTAGGATAGTATTGAAAGGTGAGAAGGTGTAAGGACGTAGTGAGATTATGAAGGGAAGACATTAAGTACCGGATGATATCGAGTGGCGGAGGTGGGTAATGAAAGAAGCTATATGGATGAGGAGGTGGACTGACAGATTGACAAGGTGAGAAGTTGGCTGCCTGGGGGCGGCGGGGAGAATTGTTGGTGGGATGTCTGGCAGAATTGGGGTGGGGGGAGATGGACGGTTCTACTCTATGACGTTTGCCAAATATGTAAGCTCCGTGGTCGATGAGGTGTTGAACATCTATGGCGCTCGGGACGTGGATGCGTACCATGAATGTTGGCCCTGTTGCATTTTTGATGCGGAAGACTCGGCGGATTGGGATGTCTTCAGCTTGTAGTTGGTGAAGTATGGTCCTTTCGGAGAGAGCCGGGTCCACTCCACGGATGACACAGCTGGACATTCTGTGAGAAGTTGTTGGTGGCTGCGAGGTCGATGATGTTGCGGAGGCTGCTGTTCTGGGTGAAGCTGGCGAAGGCGGTGCGTCGACTGTAGTATTCGTTGTTCCAGGAAATACATAGGGATGTGGAGGGATGGGGGAAGTGAGGAGTGAAGAGGTCATTAGTGAAGGATAGTGGCATGGGACAACTGTTGTAACAGCGATCTGGGAAGTACGGAGGGTAAATGTCGGAGTGGTCGATGTGACGGTCGTGGTCGTGGTGGTGGTAAAGGGAGGGGTGTAGAAATTTGACGAAGTTGTAGTTGTGGTGGTCACTGTGATGGCGTAGTTGTAGGCTCGGCTGTGGTATAGGCAGTTGGCAGGGCTGATGTAGTTGTTACCGGAACGTCTTCTACTCGATGGCGCCTGCCTTGGATATAAACGCCATTATCAACAGCGTTCCAGAAGTGATCGGCAGATGGAGTATAGAGTAGCACATCAGTTGATGGTCCTGGGCCGGCGGAAGATCGTATGGCATGGTGGATGCCAATCGTACGGAGTTCTGCTTCAATTTCTTCTTCGGGGATAGCTGGATTGACATTCCTGGCGAGACAGACATATAGAGTGGGGAGGCCGACTTCCATCTTGGTGTCAGCCTGATATGCTTTTTTGGGTTCGGCGAGGCAGCAAAGTTAGATTTGGTGAGCCACCAGGCCGGAAAAAAAAAGATTTGGAGATGCGCAGAGAATAGATCAGACAACTTTCGAGTTGCGCGAGGTGTGTGGCACAGACGTATAAGCATAAGCATAAAGTCAGTTATGTTCAATTCTGTTCCCTGATGGGGGAGAGCGGGCCATCAGCTCAACTAAGGAGCTCTTCAGTCATCGGAAAAAGAGGTAACAGAAAAGGAACTACGGAAGAAGGTATGTATCGTACATACCGGAGGGGAACGATGATTGATAATGGCGAAGGGGACCGGTCACCGCAAGACGGAACCCAGGGAAGACCCGCAAAGGACCCCGCACGAGCAAAACCCCAACCAATACCGGAAGGGGAAGAATTTATTATATAGTTTTTTTTCTAGGGGCTTTGCGTCGCACCGACACAGATAGGTCTTATGGGGACGATGGGATAGGAAAGGCCTAGGAGTTGGAAGGAAGCGGCCGTGGCCTTAATTAAGGTACAGCCCCAGCATTTGCCTGGTATTAAAATAGGAAACCACGGTAATTCATCTTCAGGGCTGCGACAGTGGGATTCGAAACTACTGTCTCCCAAGTGCAAGCTCACAGCTGCGCGCCCGCAACCCCACGACCAGCTCGCCCGGTACAATTACATAGAAGTACGACATGAGATTGCCAGACTGAAGAATGCGCGCGGGAAGCGGGTGAATTATAACTCACTAGCCACGATCTTGGCAACAAAAAAAAGGACCCCTACTACCCTTCCTCACAGCACATGCAAAGTCTCCACCACTTGACTTAGCGCTATGCAAATCGCTTAGCCACGACAAACGGCGTTTTGTGCGTATTTCCGCCAATAATTATGTTAAAGAAAATAAAGATTTAGGAACAAAGCGTGTACAAATAGCTTTTTTTTAAAATATTCCTAGTTCCAGCTGGCTAAAGTGGAATAAAAATGTAATTTTTAATGAACAAAGTGGGTGGGGGGAATGACTGTCCCTCCTTGCCCCACATCCTAATCGCCGCTACTGTTTGTAGACAGGCGTAAGATGCAGTAAAGGATGTCTAATAATTTATTAATTTATACACGTGTAGACATTCCACTCGATAAAAGAGTTGATTATATCAAACAAAAACTAATACTGTTCGGCGAAACACGTGTGTAGAAGGCTTCTATTGCATTCCGACCAGGTTGTCCAGTTTAAAGTAATATCTGGTATTCATCGCTGCTGAACACACTAGCCATTGTCGATATGAAGACTGCAAATATAGTGCGGCTGTACCATACACCAGCCTGCAAGTATGCGTTCGAAAACGAAGTTTACTAAAGCAAGGGGTGCATTAGGCCGGTAGCGTTGAGTAACATGCTGCAAGCGACACTCTGAATCTTATCTCTTCATATTCTGACGTAACCTGCCCGCTGGCAGTAGTTTCCCTGTGAAACTCAATTGGTAGACATCGAATTCACCACTTGTGCATACAGGACATTTATATGTAGAAAGTACGGCGTTCGGGACTCACCTGGTATATAGATTGTGATCTTTCCTACTTTTAAAGACACCACTCTGATATATTCGTCTACCAATGTCATTGCACGCCATCCCTCCACTGACAGGACGGAACATACCACTTAGTCGGGCAGCACGTCTTTAACACCTATCTACTTACAGTGATCCCCCAAAAAAAATTTCACCCCATCAGCGCAGTAATTAAAACTGATAGGACTTTTCCTATTTCAGAAACTCACAACCTGACTTTTAACCCATTTTTTTTTTGCTGGTTGCTTTACGTCGCACCGACACAGATAGGTCTTATGGCGACGATGGGACAGGAAAGGGCTAGGAGTGAAAATGGGAAACCACGGAAAACCATTTTCAGGGCTGCCGACAGTGGGGTTCAAACCTACAATCTCCCGAATACTGGATACTGGCCGCACTTAAGCAACTGCAGCTATCGAGCTCGGTTTAACCCAGTTTATCATCATACCTCTGCCTAGTGTCCATCTTACAACATTATCGAGGTCATTTTGCAGTTCCTCACAATCCGAAACTTACTTATTACTCTATACAAAATAACATCATCCGAAAAATGCCTTATCTCTGATTCCCCTTCTTTACTCATATAATTTATATAAATATAAGGAAATATAATGA
Source organism: Anabrus simplex (assembly GCF_040414725.1). Lineage (NCBI taxonomy): Eukaryota > Metazoa > Arthropoda > Insecta > Orthoptera > Tettigoniidae > Anabrus > Anabrus simplex. Next base: position 406,397,174 of record NC_090269.1, read on the forward strand.
TCCAATAACACTGGCAATTTAGTCTTGCAAAGATTGAAATAGTCTGAATTTCTTCCGAAACGATTCAAGGTATTTAGGAATAACACCGCGAGAAGCTATTAGAAGTCCTATTGCTTCAAAATGTTTCAGATTATATTATTTTCCTTGAAATATCCAATTCTTGGCTCGTATGACGTTTTCTACAATTACTTATTCTGGATGAATTCTTCCCGTTTCAAATGCAATTGTTGGGCAGCTATCCTTTTTCTTATTGCAAGGTCCTGGATTCGATTACCGGTCAGTCAAAGGATTTTAATTCTGGACTGAGGAGTGGAATTCACTTCATACGAGATTTTCTCAAGCTCTTAGTAGCCCAAAGAGAGCTGATGACGCTACTGACCTATACGCGTAATATTTCAAGAAGCATTCTGACAGATAGGGCTAGAGGGAGGAGCATTGCACGGTGTTGCCACATTCCTGCATTCCTTTCTCTTTGCCCTCGCTTCCAGGTCACTTGTTCGTTCTTTCAGGCGGCTCAGAACTGAGAGGTTTGGCAACTCCTTGAATTACGAGCCGGACTGCAGGCTTATCTCCATGTTAACCGCAGTGGACCCGTCCATGTTTCCATAGCAACCTTACCCCTACTCCCATTTTCTCACCCAGGCAAGGAGTAAACGGATCTCTCTCTAAGAAATGTCACAACGCTTCCTTTAGTATTACGACCATATTGACCTAGACGGACACTGGCTCGCATGGTTACAGGAAGAAGCAAATTCCGGATTTACCCCCCACCCCCAGCCCAGAAACATATCCACCTTAATACACTTTTCTTTCAGGAACATCATATATTTTTTTGGATTCAGGAAAGCTTACTCTATCAATAAGAAATGCGAAAAACGACTACTTGAGTATTGTTTAAAGCAACTTTCCCACGTTGAGGTGCTCCTAATAGTTACTTTCAACGGTTAATAAATTGAAACGGTGACCACAATATCAGTTACATGAAATGCCTAATATTCAGTCACTGAAAAATCACAAAAACTCTCTTCACTTTTTGAGAAGTTAGCTAAAAATTGTTCTTACTTTGTACTCCAATCGTACGGCCTGTATCAATTGTACCACAGATCTGAGAGCCTTGTGCTCCTGTGGAACAAAAATACCAAACGTTAATTATGAATGAATAATCTTATTTAATTATTTCTTCAGCATTAGCAAATTTAGGGTTTGTGGTCCTCTTTCATACTTGACCATGGACATTTATTGCGACGGGAAGTAGATTAGGGAACTCTGTTCCAAATAACATCCGAAGTAGTAACTCACTAGAGTCTTTCAAGTCTTCTTACAGAAGGTATCTCCTAGATGCACAAGCCCACAGTGTGAATCTTGATGAGTGAATGGTGGTGTACGGATGTGTGTATAACTTAGTTATTTATTTAAATTAATTTAAACTTATCTATCATTAAATTTCATTTAGTAGTTTGACAAATGATATGTTCATACTGGTATAATTATGATGTATTTATTTTGAATTTATGATACAAATTAGTTTCTTTTAAAATATTTAATATTCTCTACGGTTTTTCAGTACAATGACGTGGTTAAGTGTAAGAGGGGACCTTGAGTCCTAACTTCGCGACGATTAAAGATAAACAAATAAATAAAATAAATGAAGGAGAGGGCAAATAGGTATCTAGTAAGATCACAGTTAGAGTTTGGTTCCAGTGCATGGGTGGCACGCCAGGGTTACTTGATTTGGGAACTGGAGAAGATCCAAAGGAGCGCAGCACTATTTGTTATCGGTAATTTCCGACAAAGGAGTAGTGATACGGAAACGTTGCAAACTTTAGGATGGGAAGACTTGGGAGTAAGGAGACGAGATGCTCGACTATGTGGTATGTTACTAGTTCCGTGCTGGCAGAGGAGAAATGGCGTGTTAGGTGAATAAGTTTGAGAGGAACTTTTAAAAGTAGGGAAGAATATGAAAATGAAATTGGACTTCAAGAGGACAAACTGGGGCAAATATCAATTTATAAGACGAGGAATAAGGTTTTGGAAAATTTATCAAGGGAACGTTCGATAAATTCACAAGTTCTTTGATTTTTTTTACAAAAAGTTAGGTAAACAATTTTTTTTTTTGCTTGTTGCTTTACGTCGCACCGACACAGATAGGTTTCATGACGACGATGGGATAGGAAAGGCCTAGGATATGGAAGAAAGCGGCCGTGGCCTTAATTAAGGTCCATCCCCAGCATTTGCCTGGTGTGAAAATGGGAAACCACGGAAAACCATATTCAGGCCTGCCGAGAGTGGGATTCGAACCCACTATCTCCCGGGTGCAAGCTCACAGCCGCGCGCTGCTAACCGCACGGCCAACTCGCCCGATAAATAAACCATTCATATGGGATCTGCCACCTGGGCAACAGCCCTAAGTGCACTTCGTTGTTGATAGAATAGAAAAACAAAAAGATTTCAAATATGCTTTGCTGGCTGAATGGGAAATAGTACCTCCGAGAGTAACTGCACATTACGTGTACTCCATGCAACGCAGACAAAAAGCGATAATAACCAAAGCTAAAGAATATCCAACGAAATACTGAAGTACCACTGTTGTAGGATAATGTGTATGATTTTTTGACTGGAAGACTAATTTTGACACGTAAGAAAGGGACCTTTATTTATTTATTCATTTATTTATTTATTTATTTATTTATTTATTTATTTATTTATTTATTTATTTATTTATTTATTTACATGTTGTTTCTGGTGTTATTCACATTTTCCTTACTTTCGTCAGTGCTTCATGAAGGTATAAGTGCCCGATATGTTGTATTACTTGTATTCAAGGTTACATATGCATAATGACACTCTACGCGTAAATGGCCCGAGAAGCTTTCGGTGTCCGAATTCTTACGGTTCTTTTTGTATATGCAAGCATTTCGCACATGCGTGACTTACCGCTTGACTAGGCACGCCGACTTCGGGTAATTATAGGTGGTGGGGGCGGCATGGTTAACATGAACACAGGCATGTGAAATGAGGAACAACTATCAACGCAAACAGTCCTATAATCACAAACAAACATAAAAAACAACAATAATAGAGATGTTTCTCAAATACATTTTTGAACGAGTCTTATGTGCGGAGTAAACAGAAAAATAGAACTTGATTCATAAATAAATATTTTGAAGGAATTTTTTATGTACGAATAATCACAAGTAAAAAATTAGAATTTGCTTCATGAATACATTTTCTTAATAAATGTTCTATTACGGTAAATTATGCATTTCATGATACGAAATGTGAAAAGCTCTATCATCAGATGTACAGCCTGAACTGTCTCCATTTGGAAATATAGTTTTCTGAAGGAATGTCCGCTTTCAAATCTTATTTCTTGATTTAAAACTATCTACAATAGTCTCCATATTTAACGCCTTAGGAGCGTTAAATGACTACCAAATCAAATCCAAATCAAACTCACCCTAAGATCATTTTTGAGGTGGGAGGGGGGAGAGCATTTTTGCCTTGGCCCTCCAATGTCGGCGCCACTGCACTTAACAATGACAACGGAATCTTGACAACCAAACCTCGGTGAGATTGCTTATCAATTGAGCATTTACCTAAAAATACACACTGAATAATTTGTAAGCTGTAAGTACGGAAACGGTATTCGCATATCACTGAATAACTATAAAATGTCAAAAACACCCACGTTCCCCTGGCTAATAGATAATACTTTTTTATTGCATTTCTTTCTGCTTTCCCCATTTGGAGACTGCCAAAAAGACAAAGCTTTCATAAAAATTTGATTTAAGGGCCGTTTAAAATGTGTCTATAAATTATAGGTATATTATAGTAAAGTTTAAATAATCAAAAAATTGTATCAGTCAATAATTTTGAAATCCATGAGAAATTCCTCATAGAACAAAGATATAGCTAAGAGTATGAATATTGTTTACTATTGCTAACAATCCTTTTTGGACTGCTAACCCAATGTCCTTAATGAATTGGTTATGCAAATTAAATTTCGTACAAAAGTTGTAGAATGTGTGAGTAATGGTGCCTCTTGCTCCTGTCATCAATCCTAACACATCTATGGAGTCCAGATTATATTTCTCGGCAAAGTATGGAATTGTAGGCTCATATATATCACATTTCTCGTTGTGTACATCATGATGTTGAGTGGATGATGCTTCGGTTCTAATTGTGGGGTCTATTATGAACCCTTTACTTGAGCCTGGTAATGTAGCTAGCATGTCAATCCGCCGGTTTGATCCTGTCTGAGACAATCCAAGTACCTCCTCGTAGACTGTATAGTGCTTTTCTCTCAGGGCTTCAGCAATCATAGATCTTATACGATGATGTGAATTCCGCAGGGCGTCACTAAATGGACAGGAACCCAAGACGTGACCAAGTGTTTCAATCTCACTGTGACAACGTCGACAGTGGTTATTGTCTTGGGACCTGCCAGGTAATGAACGAACTGGAACTACATTTGCTGTCAGTTTTATGGCATTTCTCCAGTCGCTGCTGGTCGGGTTTTCTTACCCACTGATTGGCTGGAGTGTATTCCTTATACAGTATAACACCCTTACCTCATTGTGGTAAGGCATACAAAGCATCGAATTCTTTCTCGCGGAGTTGTCGCAGGAGTGAGACTTTGACCGATTCGTATTCAGTATTCAGGAGTAGGCCAAGTTTTTTGAAGCACTTCTTTGTTTCTGTATGGAGGTCTCTGGTATGGTTGATGTGTATATTGTTGGATCGATGGAGAACTTGGCATGCATTTATGTGCAGTGAGATAACATTGTCCTTACTTCCCGGCTCTATCGGCTTGACACGCCAAGCGCAGTATGTTGATACCCGCTCAACTTAAGTACAGCATTATCGCTATCAGTATAGACGTTGCCGTCGTAATTAAATAAAGGCACTTAACTACATTGTGCGATAAATACCGATAACATATCGTTGCTTCGCTGAGTGCTTAGTTAGTCCGGTAAATACAAAATACATGGTGTTTCAATGTGAGGAATGTCGTCATATAAAGAGATGGTGTCTACTTTCCCTACGGGAAAATCAAATGACCATAAATGAAGCGAATCTTAAAAAGGGACATAATTCATATAAAAATTTGTTTTTGAAAATAACCAAACACAGAGTGAAGGCTCAACTAAGTACAATGTACGCATTTTCGTTGTTTTTTTCTGATTGGTATGTTATAAAAGGGTGTTATATCAAATAAATTTTCACCTTCAAGTAAATAATCTAATTTTTCATTTAATTACTAGCTATATTACCAGACGCTCCCCGGCCACTTTATTGATTGTTTACTTCTAGGTATTTTATTACCTGTTAATTACGTGTGAAGGGAATTTTCGTAGACAACTTTATTGTTACGTTGACTGATATTTAACTATTTTGTAGTTTAAGAGTTTTTGTTACGTGTTTAATCACAAGTTTTATTAAAAGATTATTTTATTATTCGTTAATTAAACTAATCTAGGTCAGTTTGGACATTTTCTTCATCACCACTTCTCACCATGCCTATGTAGCTGAACTGGTACTTAAACTGTATCCAGAGTGTCACAATGCACATCAGTGACCATGGAAACTATGGATTCGACGCTAATATTGGTCGTTTTATTATTCTTGTATGTCATTCCCTCCCTTAGGGTTGCTAGAGGTCTCTTCAGCTCTCAGTAACTTTTTGAGATAGTAATTCGAATTTGTTCGAAGTTTGCTTGAGACCTATTCTGGAACATATTCATATACATACATACATACATACATACATGCTTGCACTATTATTATTATTATTATTATTATTATTATTATTGAATATCCAAAGTAGTTTGTAACCCTAGTTTATATAGTAGGGCCTATACTAGGGTTATAGTTAAAATACATGTTCATTTTTCCAATGAAAATGAATTCATGTACACTGACTGACAGAGCAAATGCAACACCAAGGAGGAGTGGTTCGAAAGGGATGAAAGTTGGGGAAAAACAGAGTCGGCACGGAAGAATAATTGATGTTTATTTCAAACCGATATGCAGGTTACACAATGCGCACGGCATCGACTCAGTAGGATGTAGGACCACCGCGAGCGGCGATGCACGCAGAAACACGTCGAGGTACAGAGTCAATAAGAGTGCGGATGGTGTCCTGAGGGATGGTTCTCCATTCTCTGTCAACCATTTGCCACACTTGGTCGTCCTTACGAGGCTGGTGCAGAGTTTGCAAACGGCGTCCAATGAGATCCCACACCTGTTCGATTGGTGAGAGATCAGGAGAGTACGCTGGCCACGGAAGCATCTGTACACCTCGTAGAGCTTGTTGGGAGATGCGAGCAGTGTGTGGGCGGGCATTATCCTGCTGAAACAGAGCATTGGGCAGCCCCTGAAGGTACGGGAGTGCCACCGGCCGCAGCACACGCTGCACGTAGCGGTGGGCATTTAACGTGCCTTGAATACGCACTAGAGGTGACGTGGAATCATACGCAATAGCGACCCAAACCATGATGCCGCGTTGTCTAGCGGTAGGGCGCTCCACAGTTACTGCCGGATTTGACCTTTCTCCACGCCGACGCCACACTCGTCTGCGGTGACTATCACTGACAGAACAGAAGCATGACTCATCGGAGAACACGACGTTCCGCCATTCGCTCATCCAAGTCGCTCTAGCCCGGCACCATGCCAGGCGTGCACGTCTATGCTGTGGAATCAATGGAAGTCTTCTGAGCGGACGCCGGGAGTGCAGGCCTCCTTCAACCAATCGACGGGAAATTGTTCTGGTCGTTATTGGAACAGCCAGGGTGTCTTTCACATGCTGAAGAATGGCGGTTGACGTGGCGTGCGGGGCTGCCACCGCTTGGCGGCGGATGCGCCGATCCTCGCGTGCTGACGTCACTCGGGCTGCGCCTGGACCCCTCGCACGTGCCACATGTCCCTGCGCCAACCATCTTCGCCACAGGCGCTGCACCGTGGACACATCCCTATGGGTATCGGCTGCGATTTGACGAAGCGACCAACCTGCCCTTCTCAGCCCGATCACCATACCCTCGTAAAGTCGTCTGTCTGCTGGAAATGCCTCCGTTGACGGCGGCCTGGCATTCTTAGCTATACACGTGTCCTGTGGCACACGACAACACGTTCTACAATGACTGTCGGCTGAGAAATCACGGTACGAAGTGGGCCATTCGCCAACGCCGTGTCCCATTTATCGTTCGCTACGTGCGCAGCACAGCGGCGCATTTCACATCATGAGCATACCTCAGTGACGTCAGTCTACCCTGCAATTGGCATAAAGTTCTGACCACTCCTTCTTGGTGTTGCATTTGCTCTGTCAGTCAGTGTATCTAATCAGCGGAAAAGGAAGTGGATGAAGTTAATAAAACATTTGTAACAGCACGGCTTCTTAAACAAATGCAGCACATTCAAACAGTATGTGGTCCACTGTTAGTGAGGATCCACAGGCACACATCTAGCCATCAAGACGACTGATTCCAAATCGATGAAAATAATAACCAAATTTGCCATGACCAGTCAAAAATAGAGTTACTTCAAACTTTGGCACCAACACGTTACTTTGTAGGCGGTTCAAAACCTCAGGAAAAAATATTTCTCTGCTGACTTGGTCTCTAGTAGAAGAAGTCCAAATGTTATTCCACTGATGGATTATGTGCTTCTTTATGAGGTTTTTAGCGTAGCTAGGTGACGTTTTGTCATAAGTAATTTCCAAATTAGATGTTGCCGCTGCTTTTGCCAGAAGATCAGCTTTCTCGTTTCCAGATATTCCACAATGACCGTGATTCCAGCCAAAACAACTTTGTTGAACTGTTGTTCTAATAGCTACAGCTATTGGATTCATATTATATTTGTTATTTATCGTATTCAATGCAGCTTGCGAATCACCTAATAACCGAGATTCTTTGTTGTTAGATATGCACCATTCGATCGCAGATTTGATCGCCCACATTTTAGCCTGGAAAATAGAGCAAATGGAAGAGAGTTTGTACTGGGACGAGAACCCCTCAGAATCGTTTTCATGAACAGCGAAGGCGCATCCAACTTTGTCCTCTTCATCTGTGCATGGTATGCGAGATCTATCTGTGTAAATAAAGCGGTCATGGGTAATTAAACAATTTTCATAAATGAAGTTTTTGAAGAGACTTGGGTGATCAGACTGTACCACGCATACATACATACATACATACATACATACATACATACATACGTACATACATACATACATACATACATACTTACTTACATACATAAATACATACTTACATACATAAATACATACATACATACATACTTCATACAGTCAGACTCGTTGGCTGAACGGTCAGCGTACTGGCCTTCGGTTCAGAGGGTCCCGGGTTCGATTCCCGGCCGGGTCGGGGATTTTAATCGTCTCTGATTAATACTTCTAGCCCGGGGACTGGGTATTTGTGTTTGTCCCAACACTTTCCTCTTCATATTCACACAACACACTACACTACCAACCACCACAGAAACACGCAATAGTGATTACATCCCTTCATATAGGGTTGGCGTCAGGAAGGGCATCCGGCCGTAAAACAGGGCCAAATCCACATGTGCGACACAGTTCGCACCCGCGACCCCACAGGTGTGGGATAAGCGGTAGAAAAAGAAGAAAAGAAGAAGAATACATACTTCATACATATATACATACATGCATACATACATATATACATACATACATTCATACATACATGCATATATACATACATACATACATACATACATACATATATACATACATACATAGATACATATATACATACATACATACATACATACATACATATATACATACATACATACATACATGCATATATACATACATATATACATACATACATACATACATACATATATACATACATACATACATGCATACATACATGCATATATACATACATACATACATACATATATACATACATATATACATACATACATACATACATACATATATACATACATACATACATACATACATACATGCATATATACATACATACATACATACATACATATATACATACATATATATATACATACATACATACATACATATATACATACATACATACATGCATACACATGCATATATACATACATACATACATATATACATACATACATATATACATACATACATACATACATATATACATACATACATACATAATCTCGGACATTTCGAACATTTTCTTTATCCCAGCTTCTCGCTCCCCATGCCGATGGGTGATGACCTTCGACTTAAAGGCATCCGGAATGACAATATTCATCTAAGCGAACCGGAAAACCATAGATTCGAGAGTAACATTCGTCGTTTTCGAATAATGTCATCCCCTCCGTTATGGGTGTTAGGTGTGTCTTACCCCATATTTTGTTTTTCCAGATTTTATAGTAAGTCATATGCTCACACATCGGTAATCTCGGACATTTTGGACATTCTTTGGCACCACTTCTCAACTTCCATTTCGACTGGGCCTGATCTATTATTTAAACGGCATCCCTAGTGTCACGGTGTTAGGAGAGTAGTAGTATAATACAGGGATTCTGCGGCCACCGCCACCACAGACTCCCAGAGGCCACCTCCACCACCACCACAGCCAGAGGCCTCCCAGATGCCTCCTCCACCACCACCACAGCCAGAGGCCTCCCAGAGGTCTCCTCCACCACCCGCGGGAAATTTGAATTTGTAAACAAAGCCACGTGCTTTTTGACAGCTGTCATCGACAACAACGCATCGCTAACCTCAGTACTGCCATCTTGACGGGCCTAAACCTCAGTAGTACCAACTTAACCTAACTAGCGCGAGGTAAACAAAGCCACGTGTTTTTTGACAGCCACGTGCTTTTTGACAGACAACAACGCATCGCTAACCTCAGTACTGCCATCTTGACGGGCCTAAACCTCAGTAGTACCAACTTAACCTAACTAGAGCGAGGTAAACAAAGCCACGTGTTTTTTGACAGCCACGTGCTTTTTGACAGACAACAACGCATCGCTAACCTCAGTACTGCCATCTTGACGGGCCTAAACCTCAGTAGTACCAACTTAACCTAACTAGCACGAGGTAAACAAAGCCACGCGATTTTTGACAGCCATGTGCTTTTTGACAGACAACAACGCATCGCTAACCTCAGTACTGCCATCTTGACGGGCCTAAACCTCAGTAGTACCAACTTAACCTAACTAGCGCGTGGTAAACAAAGCCACGTGCTTTTTGACAGCCACGTGCTTTTTTGACAGCTGTCATCCGCCATCTTTAAACCACAGAGCACTGTGCTGCCCTCTTTATCGTAGTAGATGTAAAATTCGTCACCTGTCATCGGCAGTGCTGCCATCTTGGCGGGTCTAAACCTTAGTGCTACCAACTTAACCTCACTAGTGCGAGATAAACAAATCCACGTGCAGCTGACATCTCCCATCTTTAATCTATAGAGCACAGTGCTGCCCTCTTTAGCTACTTACCTTTGAAATGTGGTGGCGGATAATTTGAAAAATGTTTTTTGACAGCAGCCATCTTGCATCGCAAACCTCAGTGCTGCCCTCTTTAGCTAGATACCTGTGGTGGTAGACAATTCCACGTGACAGCAGCCATCTTTGAGCACAGTGCTGCCCTCTTTGTGGTGGCGGCAAATTCCACGTACTCTACAAACTCACGTGCTTTTTTCTGACAGCTGTCATCCGCCATCTTGCATCACAAACCTCAGTGCTGCACTCTTTAGCTAGATACCTTTGTAATGTGGCGGCGGCAATTTGAAAAATTCTACGTTCTCTTGTTTGGAAACAAACCTATGCGCTGTCATCCACCATCTTTAAACTACAGAACACCGTGCTGCCCTCTTGCGTCAGCTGTCATCCGCCATCTTTAAACTATAGAGCACCGTGCAGCACTCTTGCGTCAGCTGTCATCCGCCCAGCAATTCTCTTTCTATATATTAATTTCGTGTCGCTATTTCTAGTCAAGTGCAGTCTAAAAATAAATCCTAGAATTGTTGTATCAGGAAGGGTAACTGGCTAAATCCCGGTCTTTCAGCGTTAGGAAGGGCAACCGGTCATAAAACAGATTCTTGCGATTTAAACTCTTACGTCAGGAGGGGGAGGGCACTCGGCTGTAAAACATGTTTTTAATCCCAAGAGAATCGAACCCGAGACTGCCGGGTGAGAGGCAAGCACACTAAACCAAACTGTAGGAGCCGGTAATTCTCTTTCTATATAATAATTCCGTGTGGGCTATTTCTAGCCAAGTGCAGTCTAAAAAAATAAATCCTAGTCTTGTTGTATCAGGAAGGGTAACTGGCTAAATCCTGGTCTGTCAGCGTCAGGAAGGGCAACCGGCCATACCGTGAAACAATAGTGTATGATGTAAGAGGCTAGATACTGCTTTTTAAAATCTAAGAAGAGCATCTAGCTGTAAAACCCCGATTCTCGTGTTAGAAAGGTAACTAGTTGTAAAACAGATTCTTAATCCCAGTTCTTTGACGTCAGGAAGGACAACCGGTCGAAAACAATAGTGTATGATGTAAGAGGCTAGATACTGCCAGTTTTGCGTCAGGAAGGGCAACCAGTCGTAAAACAGATAATTGTGATTGAAAATCTCGCGTCAGGAAGGGCATCCGGCCGTAAAACAATAATTCGTGATACAGCGATTTAAAATCTTAGTTCCTGCGCGAAGAAGTGCATCTAGCTGTAAAACCCCGATTCTCGTGTTAAAAAGAGCAACTAGTTGTAAAACAGATTCTTAATCCAAGTTCTTTGACGTCAGGAAGGGCAACCGGTCGAAAACAATAGTGTATGATGTAAGAGGCTAGATACTGCTATTTAAAATCCTAGAAGGGCATTCAGTTGTAAAACAGATTCTTGTGATTTAAAATCTCACGTCAGGAAGGGCAACCGACCGTAAAACAATAGTGTATGATGTAAGAGGCTAGATACTGCTATTTAAAATCCTAGAAGGGCATAATGTTGTAAAACAGATTCTTGTGATTTAATATCTCGCGTCAGGAAGGGCAACCGGCCGTTAAACCGATACTTGCGATTTAAAATCTCATGTTATGGAAGGGGGTACTCGGCTGTAAAACATATTTTTAATCCCGGTCCTGTTACGTTAGGAACTACATCTAGCTGTAAAACAGGAGCTGCAAACATTTACAGTGTTAAGCTTTAGTAGCATGCTATGGGTTACATTTTTTTTCTACCGCATAGAACACTATCTTTGAAGTTGTATCGGCGCAGTCATTCAGAGCGAGGTGCGGAATGCATGTGTTGGCTGAAATTGTACACGCATCTTCCGGCTGCACTAACCTTGAACGGGGACACGGCGTGCTGATAAGCCACTTGTAACTCACGGAACGTCTTCTTAGCCGTGTGTAGCATTCAGCTGGTGTAAGCTCCTAACATAAAATATTATGGTTGTACGGAGAGGTTAAAACACAGTACCAGCATATAGCCTACCCCTATCGAAAGAGCCTGCACGGTGCTGGCATATAGGCTACTCCTGTTGAAGGAGCCTGTACAAGGTTTAACGCCTCCATCAACAGCCCTTACTTAATGCTGGCTTTTTGCACGCCCTCGAAACTACCTAAGAATGTAATATACAACAGTAGGGAGAGGGTAAAACCCAGTGCCGGCACATAGCCTACCCCTACCGAAGAAGCCTGCACACAGCTTAACGCCTCCATCCGACAGATGAATCACCCTCAACATCTTGTACTCACAATCCTTTTCGAAGGAGTCTGCACAAGGTTTAACGCCCCCATCAACAGCCCTTACTTAATGCTGGCTTTTTGCACACCCTCAAAACTACCTAAGAATGTAATATAAAGTAGTAGGGAGAGGGTACAACCCGGTGCCGGCACATAGCCTACTCCTACCGAAGAAGCCTGCACACAGCTTAACGCCTCCATCCGACAGATGAATCGCCATCAACATCTTATACTCATAATCATTTTCGAAGGAGTCTGCACAAGGTTTAACGCCCCCATCAACAGCCCTTACTTAATGCTGGCTTTTTGCACACCCCGCCCCTTAGATCATACACCATAGTTTTACGACCGGTTACCCTTCCTGACTAGGATTTTAAATCGCAGTATACGCGATAAATTTGTTATAGCGGGTTTCATAACTAGATATCCCGGTACCGGCACATAGCCTACTCCTACCGAAGAAGCCTACACAAGGCTTATTGCCTCCATCCGACAGATGAATCACCATCAACGTCTTGTACTCACAATCAGTTTCGGGGAAGCCTGCACAAGGTTTAACGCCCCCCTATCAACAGCCCTTACTTAACGCTGGCTTTTTTGCATACCCCGCCTCTTAGATCATACACCATAGTTTTACGACCGGTTACACTTCCTGACCAGGATTTTAAATCGCAGTATACGCGACAAATCAGTTGTAGCGGGTTTTATAACTAGATGTCCCGGTACCAGCACATAGCCTACTCCTACCGAAGAAGCCTGCACAAGGCTTATCACCTCCATCCAACAAATGAATCACCCTCAACACTCTTGTACCCGCAATCATTCTCGCTACTTCGGAAGATAGCGGGTACGAACTCCTACTGTTGGAAGCCGTAAAAAATAGCAAATGCTAGGCGAGGGGCCTGCGCGATTGTCATAACGTGTAATTACATGATCTAGCTAAATGTAGTTTTAGCTCAATACTTTTAAGTGCCTAAGGTAAGGAATACCGCGGATGAAGCTTAGTACCCTCCCGTTTAAGTCCAGAGGTCGAGGATCGCGCGCTAACTTTCTAAGGCTCGATCCGCTGCAGAACTCTTAAATTCTGACACCTCGGCATCAACAGCAGGTTCGATTCCGGCTTAAATACGTCAGCCTGCAGAACTCAGCGTAAGACCCTCAGGAGAGCTTTTGTTGCATAAAAATTTAGTTCCAACTGTACTGCAGTTGTCAGCGACTTTCACATCCGCTTGGTAACAAGCGGCATATTGACTCGCTGCAGTCTGCGTGAAGTGCTCACAGTTCTCTGTATGCGTTTACTACGTACACATCTCCCGTCTAAGTACTGTCTGCTGTGAATATTATTCTTCAGCCTTTATCTTAAGGTAAGCTAGAACTGTTAGTTACTGTTTGCAAAGCAACTTCTACGCTAGGTAATAGACATCTACATTCATATATGTTTATTCTTTTCTTTTTTAGGTACCGTTCGAGTTACAGGCTTGAAAGTACGCATTTTATTCATCCGAGTAACAGTCTGCAGCACGTGCATTTTTAAGGTATGTTTTCGAACTTTGAGTTGTAAAGATAGCTAGGTTAGCTGATGTACCCTACACTACATTCATATATGTTTGTTCTTTTCTTTTTAGGTACGACCAGAATATTATCATTCGAGTTTCAGGCTTGAACGTACGCATTTTATTTATCCGAGTAACAGTCTGCAGCACATGCATTTTTAAGGTATGTTTTCGAACTTTGAGTTGTAAAGATAGCTAGGTTAGCTGATGTACCCTACACTACATTCATATATGTTTGTTCTTTTCTTTTTACATACGACCAGAATATTATCATTCGAGTTTCAGGCTTGAACGTACGCATTTTATTTATCCGAGTAACAGTCTGCAGCACATGCATTTTTAAGGTATGTTTTCGAACTTTGAGTTGTAAAGATAGCTAGGTTAGCTGATGTACCCTACACTACATTCATATATGTTTGTTCTTTTCTTTTTACATACGACCAGAATATTATCATTCGAGTTTCAGGCTTGAACGTACGCATTTTATTTATCCGAGTAACAGTCTGCAGCACATGCATTTTTAAGGTATGTTTTCGAACTTTGAGTTGTAAAGATAGCTAGGTTAGCTGATGTACCCTACACTACATTCATATATGTTTGTTTTCTTTTAGGTACGACCAGAATATTATCATTCGAGTTTCAGGCTTGAACGCACGCATTTTTTTCATCCGAGTAACAGTTTGCAGCGCGAAGATTTTAAGGTATGTCTGTCCTTAACAGGCTGAAACTTGGTTTCTTCTAAAACATCGTAACTTTAGTCTATTGATAAATAGTCGTTCTCTTCAATCCTCATGCTATAGACGAGGTTAATTTTATAATTTCAAACACACACAAAGCTATGTCTGACCTCAACAGGCTGAAACTTGGTTTCTTCTAAAACATCGTAACTTTAGTCTATTGATAAATAGTCTTTCTCTCCAATCCTCATGCTATAGACGAGGTTAATTTTATAATTTCAAACACACACATAGCTATGTCTGACCTCAACAGGCTGAAACATGGTTTCTTCTAAAACATCGTAACTTTAGTCTATTGATAAATAGTCTTTCTCTTCAATCCTCATGCTATAGACGAGGTTAATTTTATAATTTCAAACACACACATAGCTATGTCTGTCCTCAACAGGCTGAAACATGGTTTCTTCCGAACATCGTAACTTTAGTCTATTGATAAATAGTCGTTCTCTTCAATCCTCATGCTACATACGAGGTTAATTTTATAATTTCAAACACATACATAGCTATGTCTGACCTCAACAGGCTGAAACTTGGTTTCTTCTAAAACATCGTAACCTTAGTCTATTGATAAATAGTCGTTCTCTTCAATCCTCATGCTATAGACGAGGTTAATTTTATAATTTCAAACACACACATAGCTATGTCTGACCTCAACAGGCTGAAACTTGGTTTCTTCTAAAACATCGTAACTTTAGGCTAATCTCTATTGGTTGTTCTCTTTTCAGATGTTTCCCTGCTCGCAGTGCGATGTAACTTTTACAAGACGAGATGCCCTTACACGACATTTAAAAATGAAACATGGAGAAGCGTATACTACGTTCACCTGCGAGCAGTGTGAGGCATCGTTTACGAGGGTAGATGCCCTTACGCGGCATAAAAAATTAAAACACCCTAGCATAAAATCCGCTTTATGTGATGTTTGCGGGCTGTACTTCGCTAATGTAGAGCAATATCAGGCTCACTTAGCAGAGGGACATCAAATATCTACTTGCCCTCAGGTAGTAGTAGGGAAAAAGCGTGCAGCTACTGATGTAGCTGTAGAAAGTACTAGTAGTAAAAAAACCTAGGAAAAATGAACTTCAAACTATTCACTGCGAGCACTGTAACACTGATGTACCATCTTCACATTTTTAGGGACACTTACGGAGTAATGCACAAAAAACAATGCGTGTAGAAGTGGTAGTAACGCAAACATCGAGGAAATTAATACAGCATTTAAAAGTAGGATTGCTAGTTACAGAATTCGCACCAGTCAAAAGTTTCAGAGCACTTCAAACTTTTTAAATTGCGTTCAACCGGATGTACAACAGCTTCTTGCTAAATCTTTGTCCAATCATAATTTATTTAAAGTTAATTTTGAACTTTTCGCCTTGTACATTAAAAGCACGGATGAATCCGAAATAACGGACATAAATCATTTAATACGAAGAATTTTGTCATAAGTGAGTCGACTAATTTTGGTGATGTACTTAGGGATGTCTCTAACATTATTTCAACTAAGAGCGAGGAATTTCAGGAAAAAGAATCAGGGTGGGCTTTAGTTGAAATAATGTATCTAGAAGTTAACATCAATAAGTACAATCCTATGCGTGGATCTTTGCACATCGAGCTGCCGACATGGATTCAGCAAAGAAAAGCTGTTGTAAACATCCAAAACAATGATGAAGCATGTTTTGCATGGGCGGTGATGTCGGCTTTAAATCCTGTGAAATCAGACGTAGCTAAGAGATATCATCGTATCCACACTATTCAACGCAACTAAATTTCGATAGTATAGAATTTCCTGTGCAGATAAAGGATATTAAGCGCTTTGAAGAACTAAATAACATTAGCTTTAATGTGTATGGTGTAGAGAAAAAGTCTGTAGTAGGTCCTCTGTATTATACATGTCATAAGAAGAGTACTCATGTTAACTTACTCTATATTGAAAACAGTGAGTATAGCCACTTTTGCTGGATTAAAAATCTGAATAGACTTGTTGGTAGTCAGTTGTCCAAAGAAAGGTGTAAAAAGTGGCTATGTGATGGATGCTTGCAGTATTTTAGAACTGAAGATCAGTTAACGAAGCATTCCAAGAATGACTGCAATCATGTACGTACAGAGATACCTACTACAGGCAATAATGTTTTAAAATTTACAAATTTTCACAAGCAGATGTGGGTACCGTTCGTGATTTATGCAGACATTGAAGCCATCCTCACGCCATGCAACACATGCTCACCTAATCCTGACAACACTTTCACTAACACTACGCACATGCATGTCCCGTATAGCTTCGCGTATTACATCAAGTGTAGTTACGATAGTTCGCTTAACAAGTTAGAGATGTATCGAGGACATGATGCTGCTAAAGTATTTTTAGAAAGACTTGAAAGTGATGCAGTTCGTCTTGGTCGTATTCTGAATAGTAATATTCCTATGAAGCCACTCACCGAAATTCAGTTAAATGATCATGAACGTGCTACAAAGTGTAACATTTGTGATGGGGAATTTTCCGAAAATGACCCTAAAGTTTTTGATCATGATCATTTAACTGGTTTCTACAGATGTGCCGCTCATTATAGCTGTAATCTTAAATATAGAGTTCCTAAATTTATCCCTGTAATTTTTCATAACTTATCTGGTTACGACTCTCATTTCATCATTTCACAATTTGGAGCTTCAGATGAAAAAGTAGATATAATCCCTCAGAATAAAGAGCGGTACATTGCGTTTGCAAAGTCTGTAAAAGTAGATGCTGAGCATTCTATAAAACTGAGATTCCTTGACTCGTTTCGCTTTATGGCGAGTAGCCTCGATAAACTTTCTAGTCATTTACAGCCTGAACAATTTACGGAAATTCGACGCGTTTTTCCCGAAGAAGCGCAGTTTAATTTACTTCAGCGTAAGGGTGTTTTTTGTTATGAATATCTCGACTGCTTAGAACGCCTCGAAGAACGTGCTTTACCATCGAAACAATCCTTATACAGCTCGCTGAATTCAGCGGATATTAGTGATGATGACTATTTACATGCACAACATATCTGGGAGCAGTTCCACATTCAAACGCTGGGTGAATACTCCGATTTATATTTAAAGACAGATGTACTTTTATTAGCTGATGTTTTTGAACATTTTCGCTGTGTTTGCAAGAAAACCTACAGCCTTGACTCATGTCAGTATTTCACCGCACCTGGGTTAAGTTGGGACGCGATGTTAAAATACACGCAGGTGAATTTGGAACTGCTAACCGATATTGATATGGTGCACTTTATAAAATCATCTATTCGAGGCGGTCTAAGTCAGTGCAGTGGGCGGTATTCGAAGGCAAATAATAAGTACATGCCGAGTTTCGATTCTAGTCAGGAATCTCAGTATATCGTTTATCTCGATGCTAATAATCAGTATGGGTGGGCGATGAGTCAGCATCTACCGGTGAGTAGTTTCCGCTGGCTAACGCAGTGCGAAATTGATGCTTTACAGCTGCACGCCCTAAGCGATGAAGCTGATAAAGGCTATTTCCTCGAAGTTGACTTACAGTATCCTAAACAGTTACACACTTCTCATAATGACCTACCGTTCTGCCCTGAAAATATGAAGCCCCCGTACATCGCATCAACGACGAAAATGCTAATTGCTAATTTGTGTGATAAATCTAAGTATATCATTCATTACCGAAATTTAAAACAGTGTTTGCAGCATGGTTTGAAGTTATCCAAAATTCATCGCGTACTAGAATTTAATTAGTCACCGTGGCTAAAGCCATATATCGATCTGAACAATAATTTAAGAACGAATGCGGTTAACGAGTTTGAAAAAGATTTCTACAAGCTCATGAATAACAGTGGGTTTGGTAAGACTATTGAAAATGTTGACAAAGGCGTTGATGTAAAATTGATTACAAACTGGGAAAATATTAAGAAAAGGTATGGTGGTAACTATTTAATAAGTAAACCAAATTTCCACAGCTGCACCATCATACATGAGAATTTAGTTATTATACAGATGAATCGTGTTAAGGTTAAGTATGACAAACCTACCTACGTCAGCTTCGCAGTACTTGAATTGGCTAAAATACTCATGTATGAATTCCATTACGATTATATGATGAAGAAGTACGGGCATAATGCGCAATTGCTCTACACAGATACCGATTCGTTTATTTATCAAATCAAAACGGATGACTATTACAATGATATAAAGCCAGACTTGGGTAGGTTTGGTTCAAGTAACTATCCTGCAAATAATCAATATCATCTACCGCTAGCGAACAAAAAGGTTCTAGGTAAAATGAAAGATGAATGTGCTGGGAATATTATCGATTCATGTGTAGGTACTAAATCCAAGTCATATTGCATAAAACTCTTAAATGAAATACAAATAAAGAGATTGAAGGGGGTTAAAAAGAATGTCGTTCAGAATCAGCTAAGTTTTGAAAACTATAACAATTGCATTAAAAGTAATCCACCTGTTTTGCATAAGCAAATGTCTGTCATTAGAAGCAAGAAGCACCAGTTGTACACTAATTAAATTAGTAAGGTAGCCCTTAATAGTGATGATTGCAAACGGTTTGTCATTCCAAATTCTACCAACACTCTAGCCTGGGGGCATAGTAGTATTGATCGGTACTACTTTACATAAAGCAGATATGTGTAAACATTATGCTAGAGGTGTGTACTTACGTTACGCTGTCTAACATCACAATTCACTGTACATATTGTAGGGAGAGGTACGCTGAGAGCGTAGTACGGCAAGTTTAAACTTGTACATACACGAATTGCGTCGAGAAGTACGCAAACATCACTAGGGTAAAATGATTCGAGCTAAAACTTGTACATACAAGATGTAAATAAATAATGTAGAATTGGCATATTCTTTTATTTTAAGTTAGGTATTACCTTCCTCCCGCTCCTTATTTGCAAGATAGAGTTTTTGTTTATTACTCATAGAAGGAAAGCAAGAAAGAAGGTGATGAGCAGTTTCGTAAGTATAGTATCGTCTAGCTCGGTAAGTATGTCGAGAACAGAATTTTTTTTCCTCAAAAGTGTTTGATTCTAGTCTTGCAATGAAGTGTTCTACAATATCGAACTATGAACAGCAGTATGTGTTCAAGTATAAACATGTAGGTACACGATATGTGCAAGATTGCGTTGTATGTTCGATAAAGCTATGCCTTAGCAAAGTAAAGGAAGTTATAAGAGTTGCTATCTTACGCAAGCTGTTCAAAATTTTAGTCCTACTTTTTCTCTTAGAACAAAGGTATACACCAGATATGTTGTAAACACATCAACCGATGTTCTAATCATGTGTTGCATCGAGTACCGTGTTCGATTATATTCTTAATCACTTCTCTTGTAATATCTTCTTAGAACAGAGGTATTCTTTGACATGTTCTTTTAAATTGCCTACCGCTACTACAAAGAGTGCACAGCACGGTGCTCTGTTGATTGAAGATGGCTACTGTCAAAAAGCATTTTTCAAATTATCCGCCACCACATGTCAAAGAATAAAGATACCAGCACGATGCTCTCTTAGCAGCTTTTCAAATTGTCCGCCACCACAGAGTGCAGCGCGGCGCTCTGTAGATTAAAGATGGCGAATGTAGAATTTGTCACCACCACATAGAGTGCGGCACTGCGCTCTCTTGATTAAAGATGGCGGATGACAGCTGACGGAATTGCCCGCAAGAGTGCGGTACGGTGCTCTGTAGTTTAATGATGGCGGATGACAGCTGACGCAAGAGTGCGGCACGGTGCTCTGTAGTTTAAAGATGGCGGATGACAGCTGACGCAAGAGGGCAGCACGGTGTTCTGTAGTTTAAAGATGGTGGATGACAGCGCATAGGTTTGTTTCCAAACAAGAGAATGTAGAATTTTTCAAATTGCCGCCGCCACATTACAAAGGTATCTAGCTAAAGAGTGCAGCACTGAGGTTTGTGATGCAAGATGGCGGATGACAGCTGTCAGAAAAAAGCACGTGAGTTTGTAGAGTACGTGGAATTTGCCGCCACCACAAAGAGGGCAGCACTGTGCTCAAAGATGGCTGCTGTCACGTGGAATTGTCTACCACCACAGGTATCTAGCTAAACAGGGCAGCACTGAGGTTTGCGATGCAAGATGGCTGCTGTCAAAAAACATTTTTCAAATTATCCGCCACCACATTTCAAAGGTAAGTAGCTAAAGAGGGCAGCACTGTGCTCTATAGATTAAAGATGGGAGATGTCAGCTGCACGTGGATTTGTTTATCTCGCGCTAGTGAGGTTAAGTTGGTAGCACTAAGGTTTAGACCCGCCAAGATGGCAGCACTGCCGATGACAGGTGACGAATTTTACATCTACTACGATAAAGAGGGCAGCACAGTGCTCTGTGGTTTAAAGATGGCGGATGACAGCTGTCAAAAAAGCACTTGGCTGTCAAAAAGCACGTGGCTTTGTTTACCACGCGCTAGTTAGGTTAAGTTGGAACTACTGAGGTTTAGGCCCGTCAAGATGGCAGTACTGAGGTTAGCGATGCGTTGTTGTCTGTCAAAAAGCACGTGGTTGTCAAAAAACACGTGGCTTTGTTTACCTCGTGCTAGTTAGGTTAAGTTGGTACTACTGAGGTTTAGGCCCGTCAAGATGGCAGTACTGAGGTTAGGGATGCGTTGTTGTCGATGACAGCTGTCAAAAAGCACGTGGCTTTGTTTACAAATTCAAATTTCCCGCGGGTGGTGGAGGAGACTTCTGGGAGGCCTCTGGCTGTGGTGGTGGTGGAGGAGGCATCAGGGAGGCCTCTGGCTGTGGTGGTGGTGGAGGTGGCCTCTGGGAGCCTGCGGTGGCGGTGGCCGCAGAATCCCTGTATTATACTACTGAGAGTCCTGTCCCCAGAGTCATTTTTCAGACAGTAAGCTGTATGTGTACGATGTTTGGTTCGGAGCTATGCTGGAACATACATTCACTCATCCGTAATCTCGGTTATTTTGGATATTATCTTTTAACCCCTTCTCATACCCTACCGATGCAGCCGAACTTGGATTTAAACAGCATCTGGAGTGTCACTATTCATCTCAGTGACCCCGGAAACAGTTGGTTCTACGTTAATATTGGTCGTTTGCTATACTTTTATACTTCAAACACCAGGCCTGTATTCTGCTGTAGAATCCTTGTGCTGACGTTGTCATGGCTACTACTGGTCATTTCTTTATGCGATTCCTGCAGCAGGGTAGTGTGATACCAGTATCTCCACAACGGTTGATTTTAGGTCCTTAAAATATGGTTTTCTGGACCTTTAGGGCCTTACCGAGTTCTTCGCGTCGTGAGGCTTAAAATGAGCTTTGCCTCGTCCTCGTAGGACAAATTCGATATTTCGCCTAAATTAGCTATTTTAGTGTGTCAAAGGGCCTAAATCTAGGGAATGGTGAGGACTGTTAAACTTTCTCGTAGATGGGGTTTCCCGCAGTGTCCTAAAAGTAAATATACAAAATTTGGTTCAGATTGATGCAACGGTAAGGATTTGTATAAGGAGCAGACAGACAGACAGACAGACAGACAGACAGACAGACAGACAGACAGACAGACAGACAGACAGACATTCTGCTTTATATATATAGATACATGTTATTGACTTACGCCGTTTTAAAAATACAACCTCTAACTTGAAAACACGGGTTAGATTTAACTGGAATTAAATGTATTGTATTTATTTTGTGGGACTCCATATGATAATTATTGTAACACACAGCCTCACATATTAGTTCTTAGAAACTTACTTTTCTTTCGTCACAATCTTTCTTTAAATATGCCTGTGTAAAATTTAAGTTCAACAAAGTAAAACTAATACTTAAATTTCACTGTTGCCTTTTACTGTATAGAACAAATTAGGCTAGACATGTAATATCCTTAACATCAATATTTTTTTCCAAACCGCTCCTTTTTTTTGGTATTATTATGTGTCATTTTCATGTTCAGTTGGCCAAAAAATGTTTCTGTACAGACGTTCTAGTGCTCGTGAGGAATGTAGATCTAGATTTTCATCAGATCTTGTAACTTTGCTTTATTAAGGGAAACTTTTCCAAGTTAAACAGAGATATGAAGGAATCAGATTTCTCTCGAAAACAAACTTCAAAAACATAAATCATTAATTTCATGTTTGACATGTAGAGAAAAATTTCATGAAGAACATCAGTAACAGCTGAGATAAAAGATTTTCCGCAAGAATGGGAGCGTTCATCATTTATGGTGGACTTCAGCAGCTTGTGAGGGAGATTGTGAACTTGTAAAACTTTATTTCGATTCTTCAATATAAGTATAAGAAATGACTACTCCTGGAGAAATGTGAAAATGTTCATTCTTTTGACCATGATACACTAAATAGTGAAGTGGAAAATAAAATAAAATTTAGAGGAACATAGTACACTGTCAGAAATCACGCAGAACAAACGATTTCTGGATGACTTAGAACATTTCAGTTATTTTCATCACACTAGCGCCTTGAATTTTACCACAAAAAACTGTTTGAAATATTTTCCCAACGAATACATTTCTCTATTCATGGACTGTCTATTAGGTAAATAATAGCTTTACTCGACCATAAGGCCAAATGGTACAAGAGGTAAGTAGTAGGCGGTAGCGTAGAATTAAAAGAAAAGCAAAGTTTTCTCCATACAGGCCACTTGAAGGCCCTTGGAGAGGTGGAAGGTAAAGGCTTCCAGTACCCTTATCCTCGGCACTTGATGGGGTAGAGTGGCTAGCTTTACTCCTGGTCGCCTAGGAATGAATATTTTACTCATTTTTGGTCTAGCCTGAGTGAACCTTAGGGCCACGTGCACCTCTGGAAGTGGAAAAATCGTTTCTTAAGTTTTTGGACATCGTGATGAGAAATCGAACCCACATCTTTCCAAGTGAACCGAGCACGCCCTTGCCGCCTCAGCCAGGCAGCCCCTTGAATTTTCAAATGCATCCTGTAGTTTTCTCAACACTGGGTAAAACCTACCACCGGAATTCGCGAATCATCGGACATGACCTGAGAGCCACTAACTTCTATTGCAATTTCCTAATGTATTTTTTATTTTATATTGACGTGAAACATCGTTCAAGTTAGTCGGGCTAAGTGGCTCAGACGGTTAAGGCACTGGCCTTCTAACCCCAAGTTGCAGGGTTCGATCCGACCTCAGTCGGGTGTTATTTGAAGATGCTGAAATACGATAGCCTCGGGTCGGCAGATTTAGTGGCACGTAAAAGAACTCCAGTGGGACTAAATTCCGGCACCTTCGAAAACCGTTAAAGTAATTACAGGGCCATAAAGCAAATTATATTTATTTATTTATTTATTTATTTATTTATTTATTTATTTATTTATTTATTTATTTGTTTGTTTGTTTTACGTCGCACCGACACACATGGGTCTTATGGAAACTATGGGACAGGAAAGGCCTAGGAATGGGAAGGAAGCGGCCGTGGCCTTAATTAAGGTACAGCCTCAACATTTGCCTGGTGTGAAAATGGGAAACCACGGAAAACCATCTTCAAGCCTGCCGACAGTGGGATTCGAACCCACTATCTCCCGGATGCGAGCTCACAGCTGAGCGCCCCTAACCACACGGCCAACTCGTACGGTAAATATATTTATTATTATTATTATTATTATTATTATTATTATTATTATTATGATTAATATTATTATTATTATTATTATAATTATTAGTATTATTATTATTATTATTGATGGTGTGCGTTACTGTAGTCACGTCCTAGTTCGTGAACCAGGGGCAACGGCTGAGTGGCCTAGTAAGTGGTCCTGAGAGTCGGTATACAAGTTGCTATGGAATGGGAGTGGGAAACTCGGGCATATTCTGAGTCATGGCCCTCCTAATGCTCAGGCGGCTAGGACTATACAGTCCACCGGTGGTCCCGAACCCGTTAGAGAATGGATCCCATGTGTAAGTAAGGTAGCATCCTGCTTCATGAATTTACCGATCTCAGAACATTTTAGGCATGCCTCGGTCCTATTGGAGTAAAGGAGTCTCACTCTCATTGGACAGGCGACAGACACCTTGGAAATAACTTGGCAAACGAAATGGAATTCCATGGGAGCTATCAACATTAATGGGGCTTATGGAAGAAAGAAAGTAGAACTGGCTGATTTAGCAAAAAGGGTGTATCTGGATGTACTAGTAGTAAGTGATATTCCGGTAAGGGGAGATGACGAGGAAGAGATAGGAGATTATAAAGTGTACTTGAAGGGTGTTAAATAGGGAAGTGCAGAGTATGGGGTAGGTTATCAGGAATTCTATTGCACGAAACATAGTATCTGTTAGGCACGTAAATCAGCGAATGATGTGGGTAGATTTGTCAGTTGGAGGAGGTAGGATGAGAAATGTCTCAGTGTATTCACCATGTGAGGGTGCAGATGAGGATGAAGTTGACAAGTTTTATGAAGCATTGAGTGATATCGTAGTCAGGGTCAACAGCAAGGGTAGGATACTTCGAATGGGCAATTTCAATGCGAGAGTTGGAAATAGAACAGAAGGATACGAAAGGATGATTGGTAAATGTGGGGAAGATATGGAAGCTAATAGGAATGGGAAGCGTTTGCTAGACTTCTGTGCTAGTATGGGTTTATCATTTACGAATACATTCTTCAAGCATAAGGCTATTCAGCGCTATACATCGGAGGCTATTAGTACCAGATCCATAATAGACTATATCTTAACCGACTTCGAATTCAGGAAGTCTGTAGGAATGTACGGGTTTTTTCGGGGATTTTTCGACGATACAGATCACTCTCTGCTCTGTAGTGAACTAAGTATATCTAGGCCTAGGATAGAGAAAGGGAAATCTATCTTCAAAGGAATTAGGCTAGAAAATCGCCAGGACGAGGAAATTAGACAGAAGTACGTGGATATGATTAGTGAGAAGTTTCTAACAGTGGACAGTAAGCAGGTTCAGATATAGAAAGATAATGGGTGTCATACAGGGCCCAGGAATGCTGTAGTAGAAACAGCAAGGGAATGCCTAGGAACGACTGTGTGTAAAGATGGGGAATAGCCACAGACACATAGTAAATAGACTGGTAGCGCTCTATCTCGTGACACGAGTGGTAGTGGAGCCGTAAACTTGCAGCCATCATCATCTTACGTCACTACACACCGTGTTATGTGCAGTTTCGGTTTACGCTGTTTTTATGTATTTTTTGCATGAATTATTCGGCAAACTACTGTGTGGCAGAATGGAGAATACATGGGTAGTGTTTGGGTTTAGTTTTTTGTATTCACGAAGTAAGAAGAAGGAAGGAAGGAATTGGAATTTCAATACACCGGTAAGTGGCTTACATATTTTCATGTACACTTGTTATCTAGTTATTAATCCAATTAAATCAACTATTAAAGATGCCTAATTATGTAGGAGAGAGAGATCACTTGAGGCGTCTAGTATCAAAACCGGCCAAGTCACTCAACGCATATTTTTCAATACGGACGAAAAACCTGTAGAGACAAAGCAATGATGGTCAGAAAAGATTTTTTTTCACAGTTATATCCTTAATGGTTTAATATTTAAGTTCCGCTGTTTTGAGAAATCTAACTCATAACTAACCCATCTTTTTTGTTAATTTAAATTTTGACTTGGCCGTTTTTGTTGCAATTTTGTACAATTTCACAAGGTATAAAAGTAAATCCTTCAGTTCACCACTCGAAACAATATCCACGTTACAGCACACAATAATGACAAAATACGAGCACACCGGAAATAGGATCGCTTTGGCGCCAATGACGGTAAGAAGCCCGCGAATACGTAAATCAGTGTTGCAAACAAACAAAAAACAAAATATTATGACTTCAAAGAATATACATTACAAGGAACGATTTTGCCTACTGATATTATCACGTTGTTGCTTAATGTAACAAAACAAGATTCCAGACAGTAATGCTGCATCATAAAGATTGTCGCTCGTTCCTTGACTTGGCCGGTTTTGAATTCACTGGCTGCATGACTTGGCCGATTCTGTTGCAAGACCGAGAATTCAGTGCTCTATAACATGAAGACATGGACGATTTTAAAGCATATTCTTGTTTCACCTAATGGTGCTATACTTCTACTTCAAATTGATAACCTTAACTCATTTTCGTAAATTTTGTGACTTGGCCGGTTTTGATACTAGACGCCTCACTTCCTTCCGTTGTATATTTGTTGGCATTAGCCCTCTTGTGATGGAGTGCGGCGTAGTAGTAGTAGTAGTAGTAGTAGTAGTAATAATACTAACCATAATTACAATAGTGATATAAATGTTGGTACAACACTGGTTATAGGTTAAGATTTTGTTTTGGTTATGTTAGTAAGTGAATAATACGAAAGTCTCGGTCAATCAATCACTACTGATCTGCATTTAGGGTAATCGCCCAGGTGGCAGCCAACGACCGCAGACGTGTTGAAACACCGGATCCCCTGAGATCTCCGAAGTTAAGCAACATTGGGCGTGGTCGAGATTTGGATGGGTTGACATGCGCTGTTGGTGGGGATAAGGGAATGAAGGAGCGGATAAGAACTGGATACCTTACCGTACGTAAACACCGGCTCAGGCACACATCTGTGGAGGTCCAGACATGCATTCGGGCAGAATACATCCTTACTTTACCCAGGTGGCAGATTCCTTATCTGTTCTGTTGTTTTCCTACGCTTTCCTTAAATGATGGCAAAGAAATTGGAAATATATTGAACACATCCCTTGGTAAGTTATTCCAGTCCCTAACTCCCATTCTTATAAATAAATATTTGCCCCCATTTCTCCTTTTGAATTCCAACTTTTCTTCATATTGTGATCGTTCCTACATTTGAAGACACCACTCATACTTATTCGTCTACTAATGTCATGCCACGTCATATTTCCACTGACTGCTCAGAACATACCACTTAGTCGAACAGCTCGTCTTCTATCTCCTAGGTCTTACCAGTCCAAACTTTGCAGCATTTTTGTAAAGCTATTATTTTGCTGAAAATCACCCAGAACAAATCGAGCTGCTTTTCATTGGATGTTTTCCAGTTCTTGAATCAAGTAATGCTGGTGAGGGTCCCATGCAGTGTAACCGTACTCTAGTTGGGGTCTTACCAAAGATGTATACGCCCTCTCCTTTACATACTACATCCCCTAAATACCTCATAAAATAATGTGCAAAGATCTGTACCCTTTATTTACAATCACATGTGGTAAAATCTGACCAAACTCAATGAAGCATTAGCAAATAATATACGGCACTAATAGCCTCTAGTTACTCAAAGTAAATACATCGCTAACACACATCTTTTTTTTTTGCCACGGGCTTTACGTCGCGCCGACACAGATAGGTCTTATGGCGACGATGGGATAGGAAAGGCCTAGGAGTTGGAAGGAAGCGGCCGTGGCCTTAATTAAGGTACAGCCCCAGCATTTGCCTGGTGTGAACACACATCTTTAAAGATACTGTTAAAATTAGTTTGGAAGGATTTTGTTTACCGTATATCTCAGAATTTGTGGTAGAGATTTTTTTTTCAATTCTCTACAATGTTATAATGAAATGTCGTATGATTTTAGTGCCGGGAGTGTCCGAGGACATGTTCGGCTTGCCAGGTACAGGCCTTTTTATTTGACGCCCGTAGGTGACATACGCGTCGTGATGAGGATGAAATGATGATGAAGACGACACATAAACCCAGTCCCCGTGCCAGAGAAATTAACCAACGATGGGAATCGAACGCTGGACCCTTGTGACCAAAGGCCAGCACGCTAACCATTTAACGATGGAGCCGGACTCTACAATGTGATACTTGAAAGGAAGTAGTTGTACAAAAAGAGCATTCTTATCCATTCATTTCTTTTAATAATAGGGGTAATCCGTAGGCCTAAGTTCCTACGAAAGATGTTGTTCACCTGTGCAAACTTCCTGAGATGTATTTCAGACCGAATACATGTAATGGTTTAGGCTCAGTCTTGAAACGGAACATACCTAATGAAGTCACAGCTCAGTTGTATGAAACAAATTTGTTTTGAAGGCTAAGCTCACATACTTTAGATCTAAAACCGATGGACACGTGTGTTTATCGCCTTATTAGTACCTAATAATAATAATAATAACATTATTCTTCTTTTTCCTGCCGCTTTTCATACACCTGTGGGGTCTTGGGTGCGAACTGTGTCACACATGTGGATTTGGCCCTGTTTTCTGGCCGGATGCCCTTCCTGACTCCAACCCTATATGGAGGGATGTACTCACTATTGTGTGTTACTGTGTTGGTGATATTGTGTTCATCTGAATAATCCCGGAACCAGGAGGATTAATTAGAGACAATTAAACTCCCTGACTCGGCCGGGAATGGAACCCGGGGCCCTCTGAACGGAAGGCATCAGCTCTGACCATTCAGCCAATGAGTCAGACAATAATAATAATAATAATAATAATAATAATAATAATAATAATAATAATAATAATAATAATAATAATAATAATAATAATAGGCATTAATAATAATGATGTTATTGGTGTTACGTCCCACTAACTACTTTTATCGTTTCCTGTGATGCTGAGGTGCCGGAATTTAGTCCTGCAGGATATACTTTACGTGCCAGTAAATCTATCGACACGAGGCTGACGTATCTGAGCACCTTCAAATACCACCAGACTGAGCCAGGATCGAACCTGCCAAGTTAAAATCAGAAGAACAACCGTCTGAACCACTCAGGCCGGCTCGCCTATTAGTGTAATTGCATCACTTTACTTGAAGATAGGTGCGAATAATGCTGTAAGAGGGAAAGAAAACAGATTTCATCATAGATCCGTCAATAACAGGCTGGTTATTTTAAAGCATTTGTAAATTGATATACTAGAGTTTCTTTTTTTTACAGTAAAATAAAGGACCTAATAGGTCTAATTAATCAGAGGTATTGTTCTTATTTCTATGTGCCTTAAATTATTTTAATTATATTCAGTCCAGTATTTCCGTTTCGGGCACTGCTTTACATTTATGCATTGGGATAGTGTAGTGACGTAAGGTGGCGGAGGCCGCATGCTTCCGGCTTCAGAATCGTGCTGCTCATTGCCAGCTTAGATCTATATGTCTGTGGAAATAGCGAACATCTTCGTGCAATGATGAAGTGAGAGCAGCTTGTAAACATAAAAGGAAGGCTAATCAGAAATGCCTCCAAACAAGGGCCGATGCAGATAGGGAATTGTACGTAAATGAAAGAAACGGAACGAAACAAGTAGTTGTTGAATCCAAAAGAAGTCGTGGAAAGATTTTGGTATTGACCTGGAAGGGCTAGGTCAAGCAGCTAGGAAAACTTTCTGGACAGTAATAAAGAATTTTAGGAAGGGAGGGAAAAAGAAAATGAACAGTGTTCTGGGTAATTCAGGTGAACTCATAGTACTGCAGATCCCAGGGAATCACTGGAGAGGTGAAGGGGATATTTTGTAAATCTTCTCAACGTAAGAAAAAAAATTCTGGTGGTGTTGTGAACAACCAAGCTCATGGGGAGGAGGAAAGTGAAGGTTGTGAAATTACGCTTGAGCAAGTGGAAAATTGCCGAATAAAATTCATTGTCATAAAGCAGCAGGAATAGATTAAATTAGACCTGATATTGTGAAGTAAAGTGGGAAGGCTGCTATGAAATGGCTTCATAGAGTAGTAAGATTAGCATGGAGTGTGGGTAAGGTACCTTTAGATTGGACAAAAGCAGTAATTGCACCTATCTATAAGCAAGGGAACATGAAGGGTTGCAACAACTATCCAGGTATCTCATTGATTAGTATACAAGGCAAAGTATTCACTGGCATCTTTGAAGGGTAGGTGCGATCTGTGGTTGAGAAAAAGTTGAATGAAAACCAGTGTGGTTTCAGACCACAGAGGGGCCGTTAGGATCAGATTTTCAGCATGCGCCAGGTAATTGAAACATGTTACGGGAGGAATAGACAGTTGTGTTTTTGTTTCGTAGATCTAGAGAAAGCATATGACAGGATACCGAGCGAAAACATGTTCGCCATACTGGGGGACTATGGAATTAAGGGTAGATTTTTGAAAACAATCAAAGGCATTTAGGTTGACAATTGGGCTGCAGTGAGATTTGATGGTAGAATGAGTTCTTGGTTCAGGGTACTTACAGGTGTTAGACAAGGCTGTAATATTTCACCTTTGCTATTCGTAGTTTACATTGGATCATCTGCTGAAAGGTATAAAGTGGCAGGGAAGGATTCCGTTAGGTGGAAATGTAGTAAGTAGTCTGGTCTATGCTGACGACTTGTTATTAATGGCAGATTGTGCTGAAAGCCTGCCAGTATAATATTTTGGAACTTGAAAATAGGTGCAATGAGTATGGTATGAAAATTAGCCTCTCGAAGATCAAATTGATGTCAATAGGTAAGAAATTCAACAGAATTGAATGTCAGAAGGGTGATAAAAAGTTGGAACAGGTAGATAATTTCAAGTATTTAGGTTGTTTGTTCTCCCAGGATGGTAATATAGTGTGAATGAATCAAGGTGCAGTAAATTTAATGCAGTGAGCTCGCAGTTGCGATCAACAGTGTTCTGTAAGGAGGAAGTCAGCTCCCGGACGAAACTAGCTTTACATCGGTCTGTTTTCAGACCAACTTTGCTTTACGGGAGTGAAAGCTGGGTGGACTCAGTATATCTTGTTTATAAGTAAGAAGTAACAGACATGAAAGTAGCGAGAATGATTGGTGGTACCAACGGTTGGGAACGATAGCAGTAGGGTACTCGGAAAGAGGAGATAAAGGCTAAGTTAGGAATGAACTCGATGGATGAAGCCGGCTTCGGTGGTGGAGTCATGTGCGACGATGGAGGAGGAATGGTTACCTAGGAGAATAATGGACTCTGTTATGGAGAGTAAGAGGAGTAGGGGGAGACAAAGACGACGATGGTTAAACTCAGTTTCTAACGATTTAAAGATAAGAGGTATAGAATTAAATGAGGCCACAGCACTAGTTGCAAATAGAGGTTTGTGGCGATGTTTAGTAAATTCACAGAGGCTTGCAGACTGAACGCTGAAAGGCGTAAGGGTCCATAATCATTATATTATTATTATTATTAATATTATTATTATTATTATTATTATTATTATTATTATTATTCAGATGCATCTGTGGAACTGCAGAGGTGAAAGAAGGTGCGGGCTGGAATAGGTCTCAACTACAAAATTAAAGTTAATTTAAAATTTAACAAAGGTTATATTTTCTTTTCAAAATCAACAAATAACAACAACAGAGTAACAGTTACCAAGTAGCAGGAAAACAAGTTAAGAAATTACATTTGCTGGGGTTCAAGCCCCGGGTGAATAATTAATGAGCTCCAAGCTCCACTTTACCAATATGCAACCAGACTACCTGGGGCAGAATTCCCTTGAAATCAAAGAGCACTTGCTCTCACCTAACACATTCCGGCCTTCTAGAGGCACTCAAAACCTAATTCGAAACGAGCGAACCGGCTCTCAGTTATTCACGGCTATTTAAGGCATCCTCGACTTATCACTTGCCTGCAGGCGCAACTTACAAATTTACACAGGGGCATCATGCACCCAACCTACTGGGCCTACTCAGAAAAGGAACAGGTGAATTACATGGCCCAAAATACCAAATTGACTGGAGACGTAGCTTGCACTCCTAATACACTTTTAAAACCTACTTGGCACTAGGCCGCTTACGCAAGGGCTAATCCCATACTAAGGAGGTGACTCGTATAAGAAAACTTCATTACATTAAGAAAAGAAGAAAATCGGTTATGAAAACGTAGTCACCTCAAAACAATATGAGTGGGAGCTCGAGAGGGTTTGGCACTCTCTATCCCTATTTGTACTTAAAGAGACGGAATTTATACCAAATGTCTTTTACATTTTAAAGGTAGGTTACATGAGAAAAGCTTCGAACCTGCCCCGTGGGTTAAACTGCTGAGCTAGCAAGAAATAAAGTTACTAAACGGCCATTACCTAGTTGATGAACTGCTGCCCGAAGAAAGAGGCGCTTCCCGCGCCCTGCTACATATTCACACACTAAGCAAGATGTCGATGGAGAGGCACCGAGACAAGAAAATCAGCAGTTTTTATACCCTCGTAGAAAATTCGAGACTTTTCATGAATGATAAGAACCCGCCCACAAACTTTTATTGGCTAACAGCAAAAACTAATACACAAGACGAGGAAGAAACACCTTATTGGTGGAAAATTAATTACAGAAATTCATGTTTGGCTACATTCAAAACAGGCGGAAAGAAAGGATTTATATTGCTAACCCTCAAACCACAGAACAAGATTTAGTAAAAACAAAACTTAGGAATACAATATTTCTTCAGGAGAATACATTACTTTACCCCAGAGTGCGTTATTATAGTTTTGGTAGAGACATCTGTTAGAGAATGTCCAAACTTCTTGATACGGAGCAAACAAACACAAATCGAAATGGACACTGTTACGGAGATATCCGTGGTAGTTAGAGGTGAATGAAGGTGCGGGCTGGAATAGGTCTCAACTACAAAATTAAAATTAATTTAAAACTTTAACAAAGGTTATATTTTCTTTTCAAAATTCACAAATAACAAAGTATAACAGGTACCAAGTAGCAGATCAACAAATTAAGAATGTACAATTAAAGTTCCTTTCGAAATTTGGGCTTCGAGCCCCACACTCACAAACCTTGAGCTATGAGCCCAACTTTACCTATGTACCAAGTTCAAAAAAGGGGCAGAAAACTCCAATCATGCCAAGGAGCACTTGCTCCCGATTACCATGTTAAGCCTCCTGGAGGCACACAGAAATCAAATTTAAGAAAGAGCAAACCCGCTCTCAAAGTTCAAGCCTATCAAAGGCACAACAAACTATACCGCAATCTGCCCTCAAGGCACACCAAGAACAGGGGTAATAAATACCCAACCTACTGGGCCTATTCAGTAAAGAAACAGGTTAATTACATGGCCCAAAATACCAACTTGACTGGAGGCGTAACTTGCACTCCTAATACACTTTTAAAACCCTACTTGGCACTAGGCCGCATACACAAGGGCTAATCCCATACTAAGGAGGTGACTTGTATAAGAAAACTTTATTACATTAAGAAAGAAGGGAACGGTTGCGAAAACAAATTCACCTCAAAACAATAGGAGTGGGAGCTCGAGAGGGTTTGGCACTCTCTATCCCAATTTGTACTTAAAGAGACGGAATTTTTTACCAAATGTCTTTTACATTTTAAAGGTAGGTTACATGAGAAAGGTTTCGGACCTGCCCCGCGGGTTAAACTACTGAGCTAGCGAGAAATTAAGTTATTAAATGGCCATTACCTTGTAGATGAACTGCTGCCCGAAGAAAGAGGCGCTTCCCGCCCCCTGCTACATATTCACACTAGGAGAGATGTTACTGAAGTGGCCCCGAGACAAGAAAATCAGCAGTTTATATACCCTCGTGGAAAATTCGAGACCTTTCAGGAATGAGTAGACACACCCACAGCAGTTTATTGGTTACGGAACACAGTTACAGAGCAGGTTGGGGAAGAAAGCCCCTATTGGCCGAAAATTAATTCAAGAAATTCGGGATTGGCTAATTTCGAAACTGGGGGAAAGAAAGGATTAACATTGCCAACTCTCAAACCACAGAACAAAATTTAGTAAAAACAAACTTATGAATGTTAAATTTCTTCAGGACAGTTCATTCCTTTACACCAGAGTGCGTTATCAAAGTTTTGGTAGGGACCTCTGTTAGGGAATGTCCAAACTTCTTGATACGGAGCAAACAAACACAAATCAAAATAGACACAGTTCAGAACACTTCAAAATTTCCAAATTTACAGTAATGACATCTTCTGAATAACCGTTGAATTAATATAGTTTGTTAAAGTTCAGGCGTTCTCCTGTAGAGGAGTTTCAACTGGCGCAATATTTGAATTAGCGGCGTGGAGGTGTACCGCCCGGTACAGACACAGTTCAGAACACTTCAAAATTACCAAATTTACAGTAGTGACATCTTCCGAGAAACCGTTGAGTTAATACAGTTGTTAAAGTTCAGGCGTTCTCCTGTAGAGGAGTTTCAACTGGCGCAATATTTGAACAAGCGGCGTGAAGGTGTACCGCCCGGTACAATTATTATTATTATTATTATTATTATTATTATTATTATTATTATTATTATTATTATTATTATTATTGTCTGAAGTTTCCTCTTCCTCCATTACTCCTTCATATGCTGTTTCTTCTGTTCATCTGTCCAGGTTTTTCCCGTCCTAGCAGTTCTTTCGACTTGAAACGCTTCCAAATTTTGAATCACGGTCCGAAATGTTTTCCTGCCCTATATCTGAACTTCCTGGACGATGGACGTCTCTAGATCTTTATGAACTTTCTTAATCCATGCCGTCGTTGTATTCGGTAGTCGAATAACTTTTAGGTTAGTCTCTGGTTTTGTTCATTCTGTACAAATGTCCGAGAAATGATATCCTCCTCCTTTTCATGGTCTCCGAAATTTTCTCCACATTTTTGTAGACTTCATAGTTGTTCCGAAGTTTACAGCTGGCTTCAGTTTGGATAGGGCTCAAAATTTCCCGTATTCTTCTTCTTTCTAGGATCTCCAGCTTCTCCATCTTGTAATTGGCGGGCATACAGACATTCTGTTTTTACTACAGTGTTGTAATGCTTTATTTGGGCATTCCGTGAGGTGCATTTGTTGTTTGAGATATTTTAGTCAGTCTATAAGCTCTCTCCATTTTATTATTATTATTATTATTATTATTATTATTATTATTATTATTATTATTATTATTATTATTATTATTATTATTATTATTATTATTATTATTATTATTATTATTATTATTGTACCGGGCGGTACACCTCCACGCCGCTAATTCAAAAGGTGCGCCAGTTGAAACTCCTCTGCTGGAGGAAGTCTGAACTTTATTGACGGTATTAATTTTCTACTTTCTCAGAAGATGTCACTACCTGTAAATTTTGGAGTTTTAGAACTGTGTCATTTTTGATGTGTTTTTGTTTTGCTTGAAGTAAGAAGTGTGAACTTTCTCTTCTAGAGGACACTACTGAAGAACTACAATAGTGCACCCTAGTGCGAAGAAAAAGAACTGTTCTTTGGAGAAAATTTTATTTCAAAAGTTTGTTCTTTGTTAAATTTCTTTCAGTCATTGGTTAAGTTGGCAATATTACCCCTTTCTTTCCCCTTGTTTTAAATCTAGCCAATCCCGAATTTCTTAAATTAATTTTCCACCAATAATGTGTTTCTTCTTCATCTTGTGTAGGGGTTTCTCTTTATTCTCCAATAAAGTGATTGTGGGCGGGTGTTCTCATTCCCCTAACGCCTAGAACCTTCCGCGAGAGTATATAAACTACTGATTTTAGGGTCTCTGCGCCACTTCTGTTCCATCTGTTAGTGTGTAAAGTACATAGCAGGGGGCGAGAAGCGCCTCTTTCTTCGGCAGCGGCCAACAACAAGGTAATGGCCAATTAATAACTTCTTTCTTTGCTAGCTCAGCAGTTTAACTCTCGGGGCGGGTCCGAAGCTTTTTCCATTATGTAACCTTCCTTAAAATGTAAAGAAACTTGTATCTATTCCATCTTTTAAACTGCATATCGGGATAGAGAGTGCTTAACCCTCTCGAGCTCCCAATCATATTGTTTTGAGGTGAACTTATTTTTCTCAACCTATTCTTCGTTAATATAATGTAAATTGTTCTTTTCTGAAGTCACCTCTGTAGTATGGGATTAGCCCTTACATTAACGGCCTAGTGCCAAGTAGGTTTTAAATTAAGTGTATTAGGAGTGCGGAGAGCCTCCTTTTAAGTTGGTATTTTAGAGGCCATATAATTAACCTTTTCTCACGTAATAGGCCTCAGTAGATTGGGTATTTTACCCCTGTGTTTATGTCCGTTGAGGACAGCTTGAAGGTGGAGTTTGGTGTGGCCTGGGAGAGGCTTAAATTTGAGAGCGAGTGGCTCTTTTCCGGAAACTGAGTCTTGTATGCCTCGAGGAGGCTTTACGGTGTAATTTGGAGCAAGTGCTCCAGGGTTTGATTGGGGGTCTTCTGCCCCGTTGTTGAAATTTGTACATCGTAAAGTTGGGATAGTTGCTCAAGAATTGTGTTTTCAGGGCTCGAAGCCCAAATCATGTAAATACTGTAATTGTACTTTGTTGTCTTGCTACTCCGTACCTGCCATTCTTGTTATTTCTGAATTTCGGAAAGAAAATATAACCTTGTTAAATTTTACATTTAACTTTAATTCCGTAGTTGGAGACCTATTCACACCCGCACCTTCTTTCACCTCTACCTACCACGGAAATCTCCGTAACAAGTGGTAGCAGAGCGTGGTTGAATGGGACTCATTTTAGCCCCTTTTGACGGCTAAATACTGTTCTGTTCCGAACTCTAACCATTTTCTCAGTTGCTGGAATTTTTGAGGTTTTCAAAATTGTTCTGTCACCATGCCCGGCCCTCGCGATGTTCTCCATCTTAACTATTTGCGCAAGGAGGAGTTGATCTATGAGTTAACTATCAGAAATGTACAATCTGGAGGCACGGTTGCAGTAGACACAAACAAGCTTAGAGAGTCCCTAGATTTGCCCATTTCCATCCCCAATTTGGGAGAGAAAGAAATTGACGACTCTCTTTCCACGATCACGGAGAATACTACTGGGCTAGCTTATGTAGTTAGTTTTTTTGATGAAAATGATCCTTCTCCTAATCAAATTAAGCGTGTGCAAGCTAGGCTGTTTCATTTTTCAAATAGAGTTAACGATCTGTTGTCTCTAAAGTTGAATGACGTTCAGAAGAAGGAAGCTAGTACGCTGCTTGAAAATATTTCTGAATTATCTAGCAAGGTCACTCAATTGTTAAC
This sequence comes from Anabrus simplex, assembly GCF_040414725.1. Taxonomy (NCBI): domain Eukaryota; kingdom Metazoa; phylum Arthropoda; class Insecta; order Orthoptera; family Tettigoniidae; genus Anabrus; species Anabrus simplex. Next base: position 406,435,004 of record NC_090269.1, read on the forward strand.
TGGGGAAGTTCCTCCCAAAACTGATCAACCCGCCACGATGAATGCTGGGAGCGAGGAAGGGCCTCCTAAGGGAGAAGTCAATAGGATAACCGTTGCTGCTCAAACACTCTCTGCCCCATTAGACAACGAGTCTGAACGCCGTAACTCATTGAATAATGTACGTTCTGAATTAACTTCTTTGCCACTTAAACCTTTACCGATTATGTCACCTGGGTTCAGTAGTTTGCCCCATCCATTGGCAATGTTGCTCAGGGGTATCTCTAAGTTTTCAGTTAATACCACCAGTGAAGTAATTTCATTTTTAAGATTTCTAGTTGAATTTCAGGATCATGCCCTTGTGTTTTCTCTGTCCCCATGTCAGATTTTGCAAATCATCTATCCCTATGCAATAGGTATTCTCTCAGACAAAATACTTAGAGCCATTGCCGAGCAATCATCAATTGAAGACTTCCACGCCCACTTGCTAGCTAACTTCATCCCGCTTAGGGCAAGGTCCTCCCTTATTCAGAAGTACTATTATCGTGTACAGCGTTTGGATGAAAACTTGGCTGACTTGATCCAAGATATTAAATTCTATACTAGGGTGTTTGCTCTTCACTTTCCGGAGGACCAGACTGTACAAGCCATTGTGGAAGGCATTTCACCATCCTATAAGTCATATTTGTGTTCGCGGCGTGCCCGCAAACCTTCCTTGAACTTGAGGCATTGGCCGTCTCAGCGGAAGGAGTTAGATACGCCGATTCATTGCGTGTCGCGAAAGAACCCCCGCCTTCTTTTAGTAATACTCGGCCTCCACCTCGCCGATCAGTCACACCTCGTAAATGCTACGCTTGCGGGTCGCCCGACCACCTTCGGAACAAGTGCCCATTGCTCAAATTTAGTGTGACAAGGAATGGAGCTGGTTCATCACAAGGCTGTTTTAAATGTGGGGCTTTCTCACTTATTGCCAAGAATTGTCCCAATTCGAATAGCACCCCCTCCTGCTCAACTTCTGGTGCAACTTCCAACAACAATATAAAGTGACTAGTGCCTTCGGCTGAGTCGATTAATCCATCTTCCCGAGACTCAGCCCCGGGTAAACAGATCGAAAAATCAGGGAAATTTCAATCTTCAAATCCATCCCTTGAATGCCCCAAGGAGTGTCTTAGGATTGCGGCGGATACCCCCGCACCGGTTCCTTTTCTTAAGATTGAGTTAAATAATGAACCTGTAACAGCTCTCTTAGATTCAGGCAGTGTTTGTTCGATTATTTCGGCTGAATGGTATTCTAAATTGAAATCTGTTTGTAAACTACCTGACTATGTCTCATCTCCTGTTCAATATGTTTCGGCTAATTCATCTCCATTAGAAATTCTAGGTTCCGTACAGGTCAAAATTCGTATTTTTAAATTTACATGGAAAACCAAACTGTTTGTGGCTAAGCATTTGTCTTGACCCATCATTCTGGGAGCGGACTTTATTTCTCACACTGGTCTTGTGCTCGATCTTCAGAGTAAGTCGTGCACATTCAAATTTGCGTTCAATTGTAAAATTCCCTTGTTAAAGTGTAATTCTGTATCATGCTCATCTATTTCGCCTACCCAGGATGAGATGTTGTTAGACCTTATACATCTACCTGAGGAGCAGGCTCATAGTATTCGTAAATTATGTCAGTCATTTCCAGAGGTGTTCTCTGATACTCTTGGTGTTACTGACCTTATTGAATACAAAATCGAGGTCACGGATTCGATTCCTGTCCGTTTTCCACCTTATAGGCTTTCTCCACCTAAAATGAAGGCTCTGAAAGAAATCATCGATCAGATGTTGAAGGACGGTATTATTAGGCCTTCTAAGTCGGCGTATTCGTCACCTATTTTTCTAGTCCCGAAACCCCAAGGAGGCTTCAGGCCTGTCATTGATTATAGGGCTCTCAATCGGAAGGTGGTGTTACAATCTGTGCCCCTTCCTGACCTTCATTCTTGTTTTTCATGGTTTCGTAAGGCCAAGTTCTTTACTATCTTGGACTTGAATCAGGCCTATAATCAAATTCCCCTTGCCGAAGAGTCTAAACATCTTACAGCGTTTGCCACGGATTGGAATTTGTATGAATACAACCGCGTGCCTTTCGGGCTCCCCACGGGAGCAGCTGTACTCACTAGGCTACTAGATAGGGTCTTCTCCGACATCAAATTTGAGTACTTATATCACTACTTGGATGATGTCGTCGTATTTTCAGAAACTTTTGAAGAACATCTGGATCATCTGCGAGAAGTTCTCGATCGCCTTCGTAAGGCTGGGTTAACTGTCAAGTTGTCCAAGGTTGCCTTTGCTAAGCCCTCTATGTCATTCCTAGGGCATATTGTGTCACCTGATGGTGTAGCAGTCGATCATTCTAGAACACAGGCCATCCGTGATTTTAAACCTCCCAAGGACATTAAAGGTATCGCCAGGTTCATTGGTATGGTGAATTTCTTCAGGAAGTTTATTCCTAACTTCGCTAATAGAGCGGCGCCCTTGAACCTTCTTCGTAGGAAAGGCATCAAATTCGAGTGGGGACCTTCTCAACAAGCCGCTTTTGAAGATCTGAAATTAGCTCTCTGTAATGCCCCTGTCCTTGCTATGCCTGATTTCTCAAAGAAATTCATCGTCCAAACGGACGCGTCGTCGTCAGCAGTAGCTGCAGTCCTTCTTCAAGAGACTGAACTAGGGAGGCGACCCATCGCCTATGCATCTAGGACTCTATCGGCTCAAGAAGCAAAATACTCCATATATGAGCTCGAAGGTTTGGCAGTCTTATTCGCCTTAGAGAAGTTCCGTCTCTATCTGGAACATGTCAAATTCGACCTGGAGACAGATAATCAAGCCTTAAGTTGGGTCTTAGGTAGGCCGCGTCGTACTGGTCGTATAGCCCGTTGGGCTATCCGTATTTCTGCCTTCCAATTCGATGTCAGGCATATCCGAGGTACCGAAAATATTGTCGCTGATGGACTCAGCCGTATGTTTTCCAACGACATTGAGAACCATGAACCGGTCGATAGTTCATCTCCTCCCGAGTCCATGTTATCTGATGTTAATGCCATCTTAACAGATGCCCCCATGCTTTTTAGGGATATCGAGAAATACCAACGTGAAGATCCGACGCTGGCTCCGATAATGGAAACCCTTTCTTCTGGGGAACGTGTGGTCCCTTATGTTCTGAGGAATGGTGTTCTATGTTGCCCTTCGAGGCAGGATAAGATGATGAAATTTGTCGTTCCAGCTGTTCTTGTACCTATGATCTTCAAGTACTATCATGAGACCCCATTAGGGGGGCATCTTGGAATCTTTAAAACTCGTGAAAAGATTCGTGAAAGGTTCATCTGGAAGGGTATGGACGGTGAAATCCGTGAACTAGTAAAAGCTTGTAAACCTTGTTTGCTTAGTAAACCAACCATGTCCACCAAGGTAGGCCTTCTGTCTTCGCATCAAGCGTCGCGCCCCATGGAACGCCTGTATATTGATTATGTAGGACCCTTCCCCCAGTCAAAGGGAAATGCCAACAAGTTCAGTGTGCGTAGATGGTTTTACAAGATTTTCCTGGTTATTTCCGACTAAGCTGGCTACCGCTCAGTCCACCATTACTTGCCTAAATTCTATTTTTGCTTCTTTTGGTCCGTGCCAATATGTTGTGTCTGATAATGCTAAGGCGTTCACATCAAACCTTTTTCGTAAATTCTGTTTTGACTTGTCTATCTCTCATGTAACTACTTCTGCTTATTACCCTCAACCATCTCTGGCTGAACGGGTTAACCGTAATCTCAGGTCCGCGCTTATTGCCTATCATCATGAAGATCATTCCAGGTGGGACACGTCCTTGCATTGGTTAGCTTTTGCTTTGAATTCGGCGGTTCATGAATCACATAAGTTTACTCCAGCCTCTTTGATGTTCAAGTTTGTTCCCAACACGCCGCTCTCTAACCTCTGGTCTCTGAGTGACATTCTACCCGAGACAATAGATCCGGACAACATCAAAGATCTTTGGAAGAAGGCTAAAGCCAATCTTAAAGTCTCTCATGAAAAGGTTAGGGAAAGGTATGATCGTGGACGGAGACCCACCCCTTTGAAGGTAGGTGACCAAGTTATGGTCAAGAATTTTGTTCCCGCGGGCAAGCTTGCCCCCAGATTCCATGGGCCTTGTATCATTCTCGATTTCCTTACGCCGGTCACATTATTATTAAGTAATCCAGCCACCGAGAGGATATTTAGGGTTCACCTGTCCCAGGTGAAACCAGTGTAAATTTTGTGTTAACTTGCTTCATATAATTTGAAAGGAATATGAAGGTTATATTTTTTTGAGTTTTCACTTTTAAGGCATTCTGCCCCTTCTATAATATTTTCTATATTTAAGCATTTTTGTAAACCTCCCCCGATTCGTTAAACTGCCATTCTGTCCTTACCACGGCCATTACCACGCTCCCGTCTCCTGCTATACACACTGTGGCTTGCTTATATTAAATGCCATGGATATCTGCACGCCGCTGGCCCCTCAACCTCTCCACAAAGTCTGTGCCCTCAAAAAGATGATGGTCCAACAATATTCTGCCGCCTAGCTTTAATGTTTCAGTGCCCCCGCAGCCGCGCGGCGCTGTGCCGCGACTGGGTTTGAGGATGGGCCCCCTCGACCCCAGCGAGGACGACATGTGCACGGCGAGCCGGAGCTCTCCTCCCGGCCAAGGCTGATGTGCGGCGCACGACCTGCTACTTGCCCGCAGCCTGTATATCTTCACCGCGGGCGCGGCGTGTTTCAACACCACTGCTCCCCTCATGGTGCCGGCGAGCGGTATCTCAGGGTACTTGAGGGGTCCGAGCGGCCTCTCCTGGACGCAAGCGGCAACGGCCGATCTGGCCATTCAACTTAGTCTACATCAACTACATGGACATTCCAGTTCGACATTACTACCTTCTCTTGGATTTTTCTGCAATACCTGGTGGACTTAGAAATTTTTTTTCTCAACTTTAAAAACTAAAGTTTATCTTCTGAATTCAATTTCTACAAGCATAAAGACTTTACTTCACCTGCAACAACAAAAATTTTGAAACTGAATCAAACCATATTAAGAAAATCTTAAAAATACTTCTGCAATTAATCTCCACATCTACATCAAAACTTGGACCTAGTTTTCAAACAAATTTCATGTGTCACCCCTGGAGGAACATTTGGGGGGGGGGGAGGTCTGTACCGGGCGGTACACCTCCACGCCGCTAATTCAAAAGGTGCGCCAGTTGAAACTCCTCTGCTGGAGGAAGTCTGAACTTTATTGACGGTATTAATTTTCTACTTTCTCAGAAGATGTCACTACCTGTAAATTTTGGAGTTTTAGAACTGTGTCATTTTTGATGTGTTTTTGTTTTGCTTGAAGTAAGAAGTGTGAACTTTCTCTTCTAGAGGACACTACTGAAGAACTACAATAGTGCACCCTAGTGCGAAGAAAAAGAACTGTTCTTTGGAGAAAATTTTATTTCAAAAGTTTGTTCTTTGTTAAATTTCTTTCAGTCATTGGTTAAGTTGGCAATATTACCCCTTTCTTTCCCCTTGTTTTAAATCTAGCCAATCCCGAATTTCTGAAATTAATTTTCCACCAATAATGTGTTTCTTCTTCATCTTGTGTAGGGGTTTCTCTTTATTCTCCAATAAAGTGATTGTGGGCGGGTGTTCTCATTCCCCTAACGCCTAGAACCTTCCGCGAGAGTATATAAACTGCTGATTTTAGGGTCTCTGCGCCACTTCTGTTCCATCTGTTAGTGTGTAAAGTACATAGCAGGGGGCGGGAAGCGCCTCTTTCTTCGGCAGCGGTCAACAACAAGGTAATGGCCAATTAATAACTTCTTTCTTTGCTAGCTCAGCAGTTTAACTCTCGGGGCGGGTCCGAAGCTTTTTCCATTATATAACCTTCCTTAAAATGTAAAGAAACTTGTATCTATTCCATCTTTTAAACTGCATATCGGGATAGAGAGTGCTTAACCCTCTCGAGCTCCCAATCATATTGTTTTGAGGTGAACTTATTTTTCTCAACCTATTCTTCGTTAATATAATGTAAATTGTTCTTTTCTGAAGTCACCTCTGTAGTATGGGATTAGCCCTTGCATTAATGGCCTAGTGCCAAGTAGGTTTTAAATTAAGTGTATTAGGAGTGCGGAGAGCCTCCTTTTAAGTTGGTATTTTAGAGGCCATATAATTAACCTTTTCTCACGTAATAGGCCTCAGTAGATTGGGTATTTTACCCCTGTGTTTATGTCCGTTGAGGACAGCTTGAAGGTGGAGTTTGGTGTGGCCTGGGAGAGGCTTAAATTTGAGAGCGAGTGGCTCTTTTCCGGAAACTGAGTCTTGTATGCCTCGAGGAGGCTTTACGGTGTAATTTGGAGCAAGTGCTCCAGGGTTTGATTGGGGTCTTCTGCCCCGTTGTTGAAATTTGTATATCGTAAAGTTGGGCTAGTTGCTCAAGAATTGTGTTTTCAGGGCTCGAAGCCCAAATCCTGTAAATACTGTAATTGTACTTTGTTGTCTTGCTACTCCGTACCTGCCATTCTTGTTATTTCTGAATTTTGGAAAGAAAATATAACCTTGTTAAATTTTACATTTAACTTTAATTCCGTAGTTGGAGACCTATTCACACCCGCACCTTCTTTCACCTCTACCTACCACGGAAATCTCCGTAACAATTATTATTATTAAATTGGGCTTATGGGTTCCGGGAAATAACCAGTGTGGTACTGTTCATGTGACGCAAAAAGTGCTTAGTTGAAAAAGTATTTCATATACAGATATGGTTAATAAATAACTTTGAAGCTGAAGTATGAAAACACAAGACGTCATCGCGGTTGCTGACGTCATCACAGGTTACTGCGCGATGTACTTTGGTGTGTAAAGTTGACGCAGAGATGATGATGATGACAATAATAATAATAATAATAATAATAATAATAATAATAATAATAATAATAATAATATCGGTATTGTTTTTTACGTCCTACTGATTGCTTTTACGGATTTCGGAGACGTCGAGGTGCCGGAACTTTGCACAGGAAGTCTTTTACGTGCTTGTAAATCTACCGACATGAGGCTGATGTATTTGAGCACCTTCAAATACCATCGGACTGAGGCCCCGAGGGCAGCAGCTTATAGTAGTAACGTTATGCAGGTGGACAATAAGTCCTGTAAAAGCCTATAGAAAACGTAATGCTATACACTTAAAAGAAAATATCGCCGTCCTATTCTCTTTTCTTAATGGTCCATCACTGTTGCCAATTTGATTAGTTACATATTGAGATTACGAGACCACAACAATCGAAAATGGCAAATGCGTGTTTTGAAAATGACACTGATTTCGAATCCACCACCGAAAATTGTGGCATAAGTGTTGAACGTTACTAACTATTTACTGTGGCAAATGTCAAGAAAAATGTATGAAAATCTATATTCGTAGTTCACGGACTGGAGAAAAATTGAATTAATTCACTTCGTTTGTAAATGCCTTACATTAAGGTTAAAATCTCGAGAATAACTGCGCTGGTCCGTGGAGGCCATCTGTTGAACTAGTCGGGGTCACTCATGGTCAGTATATATCATGCCTGCCATCTGCAGCAATAATTGAGAATATTACCGCCGAGCAGCACGGTTCTGGAGCCGATCTCTGCATTCGGGAGGATTCGGCTGTCCTGAGAATGGTTTTCTATGGTTATCCATTCTCACTTAAGGCAAATACCGGGGCAGTTCCTATTAGAGATCACAGCCGATCACTTCCCACCCTTCATCGCGTCTCAAATCACCACCATACTCATCCTGGCCAGAGAGGACAGTGCCTTCTAAGTGGCCCACATTACCCTTTCAGTGTAAGGAATGAAAACAAAAGAAGAAAAACCTTATTCGAAGCTGGAAACTGAACTGACCAGTGTGGCTGGATTCGTATATTTTTCAATCTATATTTCACTTTGCTGGATCATTTAGTAATTTCTCATAAAACCATTAAATATATTCTGTGAATATAAATATTTTAATTTAATTGATGTAGGCCTATATCTTGTTACGAGGTATTCCTTGTTGTAAACAGTGTTCGTTTTTAGATTTTATGAAAATATTCCTTGATGGTACTGTACCCTTCCAAATGGTACCTTATAGGAATGAATGGAGATTTGCTTTAATTTGCTTGAATTTTAATGCATACGCATGGATCAGGTATCAGCTGATAGACAGGCCGTCCCGTTGCGAGCCAGGAGCCGGAACTGGGTCGAGCGGTCAAGGACACCTGAGTTACGTCACAGCGGAGCGCTCGTAATGCAGCGGAAAGTTGAAGAAGGGGTGAGAGAATTCGGGAATAATCCGTACACTTGCAAGAGAGGACGAATCACATTTAAGAATTATTTTCGACCAATAAAAATCATAATCTGTAGATTACGTCACTTTTTACTCGTTCCTTCGTCGAGGGATGAACATTACAGTGTGTGAAGGAGTGAAAAGTCAGTAAGTTAAGTTGAGTTAGTGCAGTGTGAGAGAGTACACAGAGTATTCCTGTTACCTCAAAAACAGTCGCATATTCTAGTACTTTCTAGAGAAGAAGATGTCAAGGGACAAACTTGATCTTTTGAGAGAGTGTACATGATACGACTTCGTCCGAAAGAATATAACTGGAAACTTCGAGTACATTTTATGTAATCTTGTGGACTTAGCTTGAAATTACCGTAATGAGTTCGTACTTTGACTTTGAATTCGAGAATTATTCAACGATTTCATACGGACTATGTTATTCCGATGTACACTTGTAACAATTTAAGCCGTCAACAAGAGAACATTTTACCGAGTGAACTTGTGAAGACGTACGATATAGAAGACTACAGGGTGTGAGAATGAGTGACAACTTGAGTAGTTCACGACGTGTTGAGCCAGTGTAGGACATCTAATAAAATGATGAATGAAAGGTAGATGTATGGTACATCTATGGTACTAACGAAATTAGACATCAAGTGTTGTACAGCGTTGTATCGAGTGTTGGACAAGTTAAGTATGATAGTACACAACTTAGTGAGACAATACAAGTGGAGCAAACTTCTAATTTAATTTCATTTCAGCCCGACTACAATGGCTACGTCGGATGACTTCATCGAGAACTTTAAGGAATTATCACCGCAACTTCATATTGCCTGACTGCGCCGTCATCATGGACTTCTAAGCTGAAATTGTGGGAGTCAGCACAATGAATATATACGATCCGCTGTAATCGAGAGGAGACCTGTCTTCATGTCTACATCCCAGATGAATTTGTCCACATCGAAACCATGAGTACCATTTAAACTATATTCTTCCTTTCTGTAGATTCTTTGTAAGATTGTGTTCTTGACTGATCAATTTCTTCTATTAGTTAGAGTTGAATTTCTTTCATTGCGGTGTTGGTTGAGTAGAACATGTGTTTCATTAGTTCATGGATGGTGTATGAGCTACTTAAGATCTTCAAAGATTGTCATTGGTATATTGACGCAATAATAATAATAATAATAATAATAATAATAATAATAATAATAATAATAATAATAATAATAATAATAATAATAATAATAACGATGACGTATTAAATTTAAAATCGGGATAGTAATAATAAAAGTTTCAGTAGCCGACCTTAAAGCAATGATCTAAACTAGAATATTTACAGAAATGGAGATGTATTCTGATTATTTAAATCTGATCATGAAATGTATCTAATTCATTTGGCAGCCACGGGATTTACTTCTTCGGAATATTTCATGATCGAGAATAATAATCATGGAATTAAAAGTAATGATTAGGCCGGAAGAATTAATAATGTTGTTGAGATATAAATTTTGTTGGAAGTGATAGTTGTACTGCCGAAGACGCCCGATTCGACTGCGATGATGATAGAATTGAATCCATCCGGCGAACACGGTGCATGGTGGCTTATTGAAATGAGGAGCGTATTAACAACGTTGTGACCACGTTAGTCATGGTCATTGTTATTAGGGATAATATTAATTTGTTGGAATAACTCAACAACTAAATTTGAAATGTGTTGCTATGATTTAGGATTTGATTTCGTGATAGTGAGCATGTGTTATCCGATGTATCGTGATTCTAAGCGAGAGAGATTGTTAAACTTCATCTGATCGTGATCATTTGCCGTCTCATTATATTTCTATTCATAGCTATGAGTCGTGTATACCATTATTGTAGGGTCACCTACAGAATCCGATGGCTCGTGAATAATAATAATAATAATAATAATAATAATAATAATAATAATAATAATAATAATAATAATAATAATAAAATTATTGTCGAACTAAAGGACCTTTGTTGGTGATATTAATGCTCTATTTTTCCAATTAAAGATTTAATTTTGTAGATGTAAAGGTTATTGGTGATTAACTAGGGGAATACACTCAAGCAAGATCTGAGGAAGGAGAGAATAAGCCAACAAATCTGAGAATAATATTTAAATTATCGAAACCTGATATGTAAGAATCTGAAACATATAAAATTTAAGAGAAATGTGAGAATCTTAAGTGTATGAATTGAAGTGAGCTATTGGGTAACCTGAATAATTAGTTATTGATTCATGAGTGAATTATGGTATAAATTGAGCTATAGGGATAATAATCGTAATCCCATTTAATTTATTGAAGTGAATAGGACAAAGTTTCGTAATAAATTTAAACAATACAAAGAGTAGGGTTAAAATGGTAACATAAAATGAGAATAGGAGAAAAATTGCCCATAATTAGCTAGGAACTAGACAGGCTAACCTAGGACTTAAAAAGAAACATAGTTAAGAAGCTAATATAAAGCTTATGCATTTAAATCATTACTGATTTAACTCAAACTTTGTAAAAATGTATAGTAATAGTAAAAGCATGGTTTAGAATAGGAATCAAGATAAATTTAAATTAAAAATAAATTTAAATTAAAAAATTAAATTAAATTAATGACAACGATATTGAAATGGAACTATACTTGGTAAAGTGAACTGCTATAAAGGTAGAATGTTCAATTTCAGAAGTAATATGTCAGTGGCAACAAATGGATTCTGTGTGAATACACTATTATTAACTGAGTAATACGCATTTTCACTAAAGTCTATTTTTGATTTACAGTCTTAGCTTTCAAAATCGAAACCAGAAGTGGAGTATTCGAGAATAATGAGTTCAAAATATGTTCAGAATGTAATTCATGGAAAATCAAGAAGCACATACTTGTAAATGAGATTTTTCTTATACTCAGTGGATTGAATTCAGAAGTTCATTTTTAAGTAGATGTCCATATTTTTATATTATTAATAAATGTTCATTATTGTTTTGTTGTGCCTTTCATTGAACTAACTGTCACCTATCATGTCACCAATGCCCTGCGAAAATTATTTAAGAGAATGTCACAATATAGCAAATTCGGGTCTAGCAAATTGGGAATCTAGTGCAGCCGGCTGAGCGACGCCGGTAAAGGGGACAGTATACACTCGGTGTTACACATTAAGGTACATATTGAACTGTAACCAGCATTTTCCAGTCGGTATCATTTTATCAGCCAGCACATTTCAAATATAGCCCTATGTAGAGCCCAAACCATACATTAAGAGGAGGCGATCCCATAGCGCAAGTTAGAGACCGTACGATTGCTTGAGAAGACCCCGGACAGGAAGGAACGTTTATTTTAAATTTACTGGTAAACACCACGGAGATAGCGTCATCCAGCCACGGAGAGAGAGAAAGGAGATAGAGCTACGGTGACAAAGAGTAACCTCGAGACCGCTTGCCTAAATCAGAATGCCTAGAACAAAGTGAAAATATAGTCTTTATTAGAATGTAACCAGCCCACCCGAGCAGATACTGTGAATTGACAATAAATGGATTACATCGAGTTCGTAATTTTTAGTACAGTATTCGCAGGATATTTGACTAATGAACTTGTCTGTGACCGGTTTGTGACCGTAATAGGCTCCACTTGTAACGGGAATGACTAACTTAGAAGTAGGATATTAGCAAATCGATCTCGCCTAGGTCACAGCATTGTGCCCAGTTACGTACGAGGCTGTAACATTATTACATTAACAAAAATATTATTGAAAATCAGACTCTCCTCTAAAAACCGGTGTCTACTAAATTATATGTCTGGACGGCACATCTAACTTAAAATTCTGATGTGGATTGGACATTGTCAACATTTTCTTCTGCTCATTTTAAATGAGTCTATATTGGGATTTCATCGTCGTGTTTATTATGAAAGATCCATTCGTGGCAGCACGCATATGCTGTGTGTGGACTCTGAGGCTACCTGTCAGTGAATTAACTTGCTACTCTTTCGTACGGACTCTCCCACCAGAGCGCACATTTATTCGCCCGACACTAACGGCGGTACGGTCAACTTCTGAAAGAGATTGTCTGCCATTAGACTGAGGCGTGTGTAGACGCATGAAGCTATGCCTCCGCTCTCATCTGCTAAGATGAAGCCCAATAAAACAGCGGTCGAATAAAGACTTAAATTTTATCCCATTTTGCGATATAGATCATCAGGAATGTTATTCTTATATGTATTTTAAATATGTAAATTAGTTTAGTTATTAATTTGTGTCGGTGATTACCAGTGCCTGGGTCAGGACCGGTAAGTAGCGATTGCAATTCCTCACCACTCTTGTAATTGCTTCTTTCTATATTTGTTTGGGTCATGTAATTTGTTTTATTATACGTAAATCGTATTTCGTGGAGTTATATGGTGAGATTTTTATTTCGGTTCTCTTTTACGCCGTTTGAGCACCATTTTGGTGATATTTAATCACATGTCCATTGTTTGACCGATAAGTTTGAAATTCATATTGCTTATCCTAATTTTATTTTCCCTCTCTGATTATTATTTCTTCGTCTCGTGTATTGTGTTTTCTTGCTTTATTTCGTTTGGCGCGTGTCTTAGTTCTATTCATTTTGTAACGGTTCAAATCCCGTTACAAGGTAATATCTGTATTTTATAATTATCATTGCATCTGTGATATTATTATTATTATTGTATTATTATTATTATGATTATGATTATTATTATTATTATTAGTATTATTATTATGTCCGTATTATTATGATTTTATCTGTGAGATTACTATTATTTTGTTATAATTATTATTCAATTCCATAATACAATGCTTGTCGCTTGCGTATTTGTAATTGAGTGTATGCATATATACGTATATGTAGATTAACATTAAATACCTGTACAGTGAGAGTTTCGATGTATCAGATGTGGATGTGACGTCGTTATATTGCTATACTACTGGCGATTCTGCCAAGTCATCGCCACGTCATGGCTACGTCATCGTATTTAGTTAGCACTGAGCTCACTTTCTTTGAGAAGCCCAGCGAGCCGGCGGCGGTTTCACAACTGTATGTAATATTTGCCGCGTTGTGGGAGTATGTCATTGTTATTTCTGGAGATTACGTAGCTGTGTCAACCAACGTCTATAAAAGGTGGATGCATATTGTAGCGTCAGTCATTAGTTAAACGGAAGCTGAACAGTGAAGAAGTCTACTAGATGAAGAGGCCTCAGTCGGTCAGTCAACGAGTGTGAACGAGAGATGGAGAATACTCAGTGAGCCATTAATCATTGGTCATTGAGAGAGTGAGGCCAAAGTTGGTCCGTCACTTAGTTGAAGACACGGACGCAAGGGCTTACCATGGAGTCAGAGAGGGCAACCCTGGACCTGCCATGAGGTGATAAGATATTGACTTACAAAGAAGTCAGATGATATGGAGAAGAAGCAGTCACAAGGATGTATCACTAAGTTAGGCGTGACACATCTACAGTAAACACCAGATCAAAGGAATACGTCGTAATTACACTAAAAGTGTTGAAGGTACAGTCAAGTGAATCAGTGAGGGAAATATTTCGTGTAAATTGTTAAATGTTCGGTCAAGAAGAATTCAAATTCATGCCTAGTTTCTTTCAGTTGCAATGTCATAATTTCATATTCTCATCTGTTTTATCGCAACAAGACTCACTACTTTTTATATATTATTTAAAGAATATATTTTGTTCTATCAAACGAATTCGTAGTTTTATTTCAATGACAGTAAAATATCTTAACCTCAAAATTAATGGGGAAACCGAACGCCAATCTCCTTTTCCCATAACTTATATGGTATGTTGTCAAAAGTAAGCTTATTACCCCACACCCTAGAGATAGTCAAGATTCTCATTCTATTATTGCTGCACTGAGTGGTAGCTGGCGTCCTTCAAATAACGTATGTGTAAGTAAGCAGGTAACAAGTAAGTGTGAGTACAAGGTTCGACGATTGTGTATTTTATTTAATGAATGTTAATTTTCATAATTTTCATGTTAAATGCGGATATTCAGAGTTTTCAATATAAATTCAGATTAATATGTTTCAAAAGTTAGTCAGCGACTTAGGAAAGTCTCATTTTGGCCCCGCAACGTGGTGCACGAATAAATTCAGAACTTGGTCTGAATGACAGCATATCATAGGTTCATTTTGGGAACAGTATGCACATTTAAGCCAACGAAAATTATTACCGGTAAATGTCAATAGTGTAATTTTGTGATACATATTTGTATTTTGGGGATATGTCAAAGGATCTGAAGAGGGAAATTAATTTGAGATCGCGTACTATCACTAGTGAACCAAAGATGGACAAGGAAGACAATAACAAGTCATGTGACGACGAGGCCATTGCTTCTGCGGACATCCAAGGTGAAATTCAGAGTAGGGAGCAGGTGAATACGATGGGAGCTTCTGAGGAAATTCAGGAAAGTGCAAAAATTGAAAAGCACACTGAAACTGAAAAGGAAATCGCGGACGGAATGAACCAAGATTTTAAATTTATTCATGGCCAGAATGACCGAGCTCAGTGAAAATAGTCAGGAAAGATTGGAGGAAAAGATTGATATTAGTAGCGAAAATAGTAATAAACTAATGGAACAAATAATTAGTAGTAACGAAAATAGTAAGGAAGAGATGAAAGAATTAATTAGTACTAATAATGAAGATAATAAGAGATGAAAGAGATGAAAGAATTTTTTAGTAGTAGTAGTAGTAGTGAAAATAATAAAGAGATGAAAGAATTAACTAGTACAAATAATGAAAATTGTAATAAACAGATTAACTCTCTAAGTAGTAAAATTGAAGAATTGATTAATGGTAACAGTGCGATCATTAGTAATATAGATTCTAAGATAATAGAGGTAACAGAGCAAACATGTAAGTTAGAAAGTAAGTCAAATGCGTTGAAATTGAAGATGAAATGAAGTTGAATCGGAGCGATCTTCTCACTCAAATTGAGCATGTCAAAGGAACATGTACAGAGAATATCAAAGAGTTAAGTAATAACATTTCTAGTAATCTAGACGAAATTTATGAGGGAGTGGAGGAAAGATTGGATAAGATTTACAATGAAGTTGGGGAAGATACGAGGGAACAGATTAGTAGTAATGAACAAATTGAAAGCAAACTTGTGGAGGTCACTGAACTACGAAACGAACAGGAAACGCTATCACAGCAGGTGAGAGAGAGAGAGGAAGAATTGCAGGAAGAAGTGAGAATAGAGGAAGAGAAGGCTGAGAGAGAAGCGGAAGAAGAAATTTTGAGTTGCCAGGAAGTGATACGGCAGGAAGGTACAGGTGAGTCGGCGGGTGAGGTGATAGTAGCGAGTGGTTTGTTCAGTAGGGATCGTGATTTAACCAAGTTTTCTGGAAAACAGTGTAATCCTATAGAATTTGTAGAAGTAGTTGAGAAACGATTTGCAAGTACGTTGAATAATAACGTTATTGAAAGGGAATACGTGCCGGAAATTTTGTCGAATGTTTTTATTGGTGAAAGTAAAATATGGTTTCGAGTGTACTGGGATAATATGTCTAATTTGGGAGAATTTAGAGAAAATTTCATTGACAGGCTTTGGAAGGAATGTGTGGAGGGGCGCGCGCGAGAGAGAGAGCGAATGTATGGGGAAAGTAGTATAGTAGAGAGAGGGGGAAAAATGTTAGCCGTGTATCAGAGGAGAGGGGGTGATCATGATCCGCAGAGGATTAAGAGTTATGTTGATGGTGATAGGGGTCAGAAGAGTAATCAGAGAGAATCGGAAGATGGGAGGCGTACGGATTTGAGTTATCAGAGAAACTATGATAGTCTGAATATGAATGTTATCCAGCTGTCTTTAGCGAGCCAGATTATTTCAGATTCACAGGGAATCGGGTAAGTTAAGTAGACAGGCTGAAGGTAGTAGATGAACAGGTATGTAGTATAAGTAGTTATGTAGTGAAAGTAGATTTAAGAGTAGTGTGAGTGTGACCTAAGTAATGTTAAGTGAGATATTTAAGTAATGACGTAGTCGTAGATCATGAAGTAATTAATGGTAGTAGTAAGGTAGACGTAAGAAGTGTTCTGTTAAGTGATGTAAGTACTTATAATACTGAGAATATGATGTAAGTAGTGAGATAGTAACTCCGATGATGGAAATTGTGGTATGAAGAAGGTAAGTGAAGGTTCTATTAGATAATATAACAGCGGTTGGGTAAGTCACAGTGAGTAAATAAGATGGTAGTGGTACCAATCATAATTGAAGATAATTGTAAGTTTCAGCCACGCCTTGTTGTACCAAAACTTGTGTATTCAGTTATTTTACCGGCTGACTTGGCTGCAAATCATGGAAGTAGAGTAGACTTTAATTTCGGTAGTGTGTGTTTGTTCTGTGAGGAAACTAGCAAAGAAGTACGTGTTAATTATGATGGTCTGAGGTAAGTGTTTGGTAACGTGTGTTCTTTGAAATATATGAGAGGTAAGTGAAGTTGTTCCTAGTGAGAGGAAATGTTAAGGTGTGTTACGTGTCTATAACGACCAGTATCCGCGGGATATTCGGTATGAGGCAGTGACGTGAGGTAATTTGAGTGTATTACAGGAGGAGTAATTGTGTTCGATGTTGGGTAAGCATCGACGTGTATTTAGTGGTAAGTGAGAAAGAACACGTATATGAACATAAATTTGTAGTAAATGACCATTGATCGTTTGTGGGAGGTAAGTACCCCATTCAACTTAAAAATGCTAGTGACGTCTAAGAACAAATAAACATTATGCTGGATTACGGAATAATTGAACCATCTTGTAGCCATAGTATTGATTCTTTAATTATTGTTGCCAAGTAGGATGTGATTTGTTGAGATATGTAAATTAATTAGGGCAAAATTATTTCAGTTTGAGTGACGGAGTGCTACTCAGAGTTCCATTTCATCATCTGCAGAGGCGGGAAATATCTTGAATTCTTTCTTTTGTATCAGGGGTATTTCACTATTGTGAACCATATCGGGAATTGTGCATATTCCTTAAAAGATCAGGAAGGGAAGATTGTCGGTACTTACAACATTAAGAATTTAAAGAAATACGTCACGTGAGATTTGTTGATATAATAATAAGATGATTAACTTTGTGAGAAACTGGCAAAATAAAACTAACATATATGAATTTGCGTGTGAACCAAGTGTCGTATTGGTGTATTGGAAGAATAAGTGCTACATTGTCATGTGTTGTGTGGCAAAACGGAGAACAGGACATTGTACAGTTATCTGCGATAACAATATGCGAGAAAAGTTCTCATATAAGTGAATTTTCACAAAATGTTTTGATATTTAAAAAAAAGAAGATTGTAGTATAATCAATTAAAATTATTTGTATGTGTTAAATTGAGTGCTGTACTCATGTGATTTGTATGAGAGAAAAAGAGAATGGGACACTGAACAGTTATCTACGATGTCAATGTGCGAGAAAAATTCTCATATTTGTGATATTTTATAAAATGTAAGGATGTTGAAAAATAAAATTATTGTTGTATACTCATTTAAAGTGTTTATCTGTGTCAGTGTTATATATATAATTTTGTTCATAAATCAATCGATTCTTTGTTCTTCGATTTATTTATGAGGGAGGCGAATTGTAACGGTTCAAATCCCGTTACAAGGTAATATCTGTATTTTATTATTATTATTATTATTATTATTATTATTATTGCATCTGTGATATTATTATTATTATTATTGTATTATTATTATTATTATTATTATGTCCGTATTATTATTATTTTATCTGTGAGATTACTATTATTTTGTTATAATTATTATTCAATTCCATAATACAATGCTTGTCGCTTGCGTATTTGTATTTGAGTATATGCATATATACGTATATGTAGATTAACATTAAATACCTGTACAGTGAGAGTTTCGATGTATCAGATGTGGATGTGACGTCGTTATATTGCTATACTACTGGCGATTCTGCCAAGTCATCGCCACGTCATGGCTACGTCATCGTATTTAGTTAGCACTGAGTTCACTTTCTTTGAGAAGCCCAGCGAGCCGGCGGCGGTTTCACAACTGTATGTAATATTTGCCGCGTTGTGGGAGTATGTCATTGTTATTTCTGGAGATTACGTAGCTGTGTCAACCAACGTCTATAAAAGGTGGATGCATATTGTAGCGTCAGTCATTAGTTAAACGGAAGCTAAACAGTGAAAAAGTCTACTAGATGAAGAGGCCTCAGTCGGTCAGTCAACGAGTGTGAACGAGAGATGGAGAATACTCAGTGAGCCATTAATCATTGGTCATTGAGAGAGTGAGGCCAAAGTTGGTCCGTCACTTAGTTGAAGACACGGACGCAAGGGCTTACCATGGAGTCAGAGAGGGCAACCCTGGACCTGCCATGAGGTGATAAGATATTGACTTACAAAGAAGTCAGATGATATGGAGAAGAAGCAGTCACAAGGATGTATCACTAAGTTAGGCGTGACACATCTACAGTAAACACCAGATCAAAGGAATACGTCGTAATTACACTAAAAGTGTTGAAGGTACAGTCAAGTGAATCAGTGAGGGAAATATTTCGTATAAATTGTTAAATGTTCGGTCAAGAAGAATTCAAATTCATGCCTAGTTTCTTTCAGTTGCAATGTCATAATTTCATATTCTCATCTGTTTTATCGCAACAAGACTCACTACTTTTTATATATTATTTAAAGAATATATTTTGTTCTATCAAACGAATTCATAGTTTTATTTCAATGACAGTAAAATATCTTAACCTCAAAATTAATGGGGAAACCGAACGCCAATCTCCTTTTCCCATAACTTATATGGTATGTTGTCAAATGTAAGCTTATTACCCCACACCCTAGAGATAGTCAAGATTCTCAATCTATTATTGCTGCACTGAATGGTAGCTGGCACCCTTCAAATAACGTATGTGTAAGTAAGCAGGTAACAAGTAAGTGTGAGTACAAGGTTCGACGATTGTGTATTTTATTTAATGAATGTTAATTTTCATAATTTTCATGTTAAATGCAGATATTCAGAGTTTTCAATATAAATTCAGATTAATGTGTTTCAAAAGTTAGTCAGCGACTTAGGAAAGTCTCAATTTTCTTGAGTCTTGTAGTATGGTATTCCTTGCCCCGGTTCTACGGGGTTTTATTTTCTCATTTCGTTTTGGTTCATTAATACTTTTTGTGTTTTTGAGTCAGTAATTACCTCGTGTTGGCTTATACTCTGTGTAAATCACAATATTCATTTACCTTTTTCTTCTTAGGTTATTATTATTATTACTATTATTATTATTATTATTATTATTATTATTATTATTATTATTATTATCATTATTATTATTATTATTATTATTATTATTATTATACTTGTTTCGTTAATGTTATTTTCTCTTGGATATTTCGTCTCCAAGTTACTTAATATTTATTATTATTATTTATTAGTTCAGGTTTGGTATAATTTAATTTCCCTTTGTTATTTTCAAACCTTTCCTTTACCTATATGTACTGTATATGTCATTTTAAAAATATGTCTACGTATTGTTCATTTATCACTGGGCGTCCCAAATATTTGAAATATGCACTATTTCAAGCTTATGTTTTAACTGTAATATTCAAAAGAGTGGTGGTTAACTTAATATCCATTATTTGGTGGGGGTTTATGCGTTCCATAGTGGAGTGTTTCAAGCGTTTAAAATCCGTTTCCTAACTTCTCATTTCAGCTGTTATTTTGCCTCCACTTTGTCCCATTACGTGATGTTGTCATTGTTGTCTGATCTTGCTCATCTTTCTCTCGTTTTCGCGTGAAGACGCTGATTTGTTATTGTTTTGATCTTGGCGTTAGATCGTCGTTGATACTCAGGGTGTGTGTGGACGCCTTGAGTTACCGAGCCTGTTATGATTTCTATTCTATTGTCCATGGGATTTAATTCAATCGGTTTCCTAATCAATTTAATTTTATTTTGCGATCTAGTTTGGTTTATCTGTGATTGATATATTTTTCTTCATGAATTTTAGGCTTGTTGTGTGTTTAAATATTTTTCTTCTGGGTTTTCCATACGTTCTCATGTCATTTTACCGTGGATGAACCTATGCCTTAGCTCATATTTTGGATGGGTGATACCTCCACTAGGAATTGTCATTAACTCTTCACCTTTGTTCACCCTAGGTGTTCGTCCCGGAATTTAATTTTATTAACTTTGAGAATGTTAAAATGTTGTTTAAAAATTGATGTAATTTATGGTTCATCATTTCTAGTTTTTATTAGTTGGAAAAATTATTTTAAATTCCTATATTTATTTTAATTTCATTGATTTATTTATTTTGCAGAAATTTTATTATCACTAACTTGATCCTAATATTTTCAAATTTGTATTTATTTAAACATTTTCCCTTGGGTATAATATGTTCTTATAATTTATTATATGTTAAACTAAAAGTATACCAGTGTTGTTCTTTAGTAATTTTGCTCAGTATTATCCCGGGATCCCGAGATCTTTATTTTGATGGTGTGGGTTTTCAGCACAGATTCCATTGCTTCCGCTTGTGTCTGGGTAAGCTAATTTATTTAGGGGTGTGTGTTGAATATTTTCTTGAGCTCCTTTCCATTTCCGCTGTTAACGTAACCCTATGACAATTGTTGAGCGTAACGTCATTCCTTTTCTCCTTGAGGTTACGATACAAGGCAGTAAAGAAGAGTAATTTGCAGCAGCCAGTTTCCAGGACGAGCAGAGGACAAGAAAGAAGGAGAAGGCAGCAATGATGTCGTTCCCAGGAATCGAGTGCCAGGATTCCAGATTTAATAATAATAATGCTATTTGCTTTACGTCCCACTAACTACTTTTACGGTCTTCAGAGACGCTGAGGTGCCGGAATTAATTCCCGCAGGAGTTCTTTTACGGGCCAGTAAATCTACCGAGACGGGGCTGTCGTATTTGAGCACCTTCAAATACCACCGGACTGAGCCAGAATCGAACCTGCCAAGTTGGGGTTAAAAGGCCAGCACCTTAACCGTCTGAGCCACTCAGCCTGGCGATTCCAGATTTGACGTCCACAGAACCATGATGGCTTCACTCTACCACGAGACCCAGATGGTAGCCGGAGTAAATGGCGGTGGATATCAGATGAGTTAAACTGCAATTTTTAAGCATGACATATGACATAGGTTCGTCTCAGGCCCTCTTTCTCTTTTGATTACATTTTTATATATTTCATTATGTAAGTGCACTACCTTAGGCATAGTCTCTTCTAGTTACTGTAATTAATGTAACTTGGGGCTGACGATCCACGCTAGCCATGTGTTTTATTACCATTGTTTAAGAGGTTATGAGGTTATGAGTGGTTATTAAGTGTTTTGTTTTATTTTTGTTCCTTTAGCGCCACTTTTTGGTGCCAAGATTGGGTATGTCACTGTCGTCAGTTATATTCGGAGCTAGGATGACCTCTAGTGTTTCGTGTGGGGAATACGGGACCTAATACCATGAAGTTAAGGTGGGGATGTGCATGAGTTCCATGAAGCATTCTTTCAGCTTGGAGCCAGACCCGTGAAATAAATTCCACCGTTGTGAACAGCGAGGATCTTTTAGATTAATATGCAACAGACCGATCCGTAGCCTAGGGTGAGATCTGAACCCAGAGGGGTAGATTGTGAGGCCGGAATGAGCTGATATATTTATGTGTACTACCGCCGCGAGATCGAAGTGGATTAGCTGTGTGAATGCCTAGCTGACAGAGTGAGCCGAGATTCTAACCTGTATGTTCGAGATATGAGACGCCAGAAGCGTTAATAAGTATATATGTACGGGCTACTGTGCGCCCTGACGTGGCGTTTTTTATTATGCAAATGTCTGAATGATGAGGTCTTATTATTGTCGCTTTTCTGCCGAGATGGCAGTTGAAGCTTGGTTTTGTAAGCCACAAGGACAAGCATTTGTGTGGAATGCGGGTAGTCTCAATGGTAGCGAGCCAAGACGTGGTAGTTGAGTGTACAAACAGTACCGTGATTTTTGAGACCGAGGCGAGTGGAGCTCCGTCTGCAATTAAAGCTAAAATTCCGCTGCTCATTCACTTCCGCAGCACGGCTGGTAATGTTAGCTTCGTCGACTAAGACTTGCCGTGTGGGCAGGATACAGCTGATGATATGCCCAGTGCGCGACCAGCATGAGACGACATCAAGTGTATTTTTGTGTTTCCTTTTACAGGATGTGTATTCAGTGCAATGTTTTTCTTGTGTGTGTATTTCGTTTTTTATAATTTGTTAACTTTGTGTGCGGCGTTGTTTAACGAGTATACAGCACAAGCTACATTTATGGTTGCGTGGTTCTGACCTCTCCAATTTATCCGGGCGGTTCCCTTCATGTTAAATTCAGTGGTCTATTGGGTCAGTCCCAAGACAGTGTTTTTATTTATTGTGTTTACCGTCTTATTTGTTAATATGGGACGAGGCATGCGAGTCTTTTCTTGTATGTCAACTGCAGTTTACTGTAACCATTCAATACCCGGCTAATAGGCATTCCATGTGGCCCAACAAGAATGAAATGCCGTTTTTTGCGTCATTCTACGACATATTTGTTCGTAATACGCATTTTTCGCCCGGTCCGGGATACGAGTGGCGCTGCGCTCGCTCGGAGGTCAAGGCTCTAATTACGCGCGAAGAGGGAAAGAGAGCTCAGTACAACGAAACCTTGAAATGACACTCTCTATTTCTCAAGCGAGATGGATATAGCACGCCACGCGCAGAGAACTCCTGGGTCAAGGGGTGGAGTTTGTTTTGCATAATTTTTACTTGAGAGCTGGAGATTCTCAGCGATTTCCCTGTATATTCATGGACTCCAATTCACTATCTTCAAGCGTCAAGAATTTTTGGTACAAGCTTTAGAAAATTTCCACTAAGGATTCGTTGGAGTCAGCATAATTTACGCTATTAAATGATGTCAGAAGATGTACTACTTGATGAAAGTATTGGCAATAACACACATTAGACAGATGTCCATAATGACAACCAGATGTCGGGCGCTCATATCGTGACGGAAAGGAGGGAGTTCCCAGCTTATACTGGCTTGTGCGTAAATTCCTAACAGGATGTTTCTAAGATTACCAGAGATTCAGCGATTCGATTGACATGAAATTAGATCAGTGAAAAGAAGAGTTTAAGATCTACAAAATGAATATTCTCAAGACTCTGAAAGATCATTGCTAACGGAGCGATTTGTCACCTGTGGGCGGAGTTTACCCTCTCTCCAGCCGGCGACCCGGCTTTACGATAAAGGGAACGCAGACTAGCCTTATGTATTCAATTCTTCACTCATTCGTTGATGAGACCGTCAGTGTTGCTCAACGAATACTCTAGCGTTTAAAATTGTGTTGGAGAAGAGGTCTGTTCCAAGTCAGGCCGATAAACGTATAACGTTATCAGATATTTCTTGTGTGAAAAGAATTGTGGTGTTTGAATATAGATTCATCTAATTCCAATATCTATTAAGGGGATGCAGACTAGTAAAGTTAGTATCGGCTCAAACGATTAATATTCAAAGAACGAGTGAGATTCCAATGATTGCCAAGGCGCTAGTGAGTTAGTTACTATATTCTACCAATAATTGTTTTGCCGTAATTGAGGCATGCGCAGTGTTTGTGTTTGAGTGAAGCATTGTTAAGGGTGGAATTGATACTGCAGCAGCCTTCATCATTTATTCCAAGTTTGATTATTTGTGATGGATCTTCATAAGTTTCCAAACGTACATTATTTCAATACTTCACGACTTAATGCATGTGTTCAGCTATCCCACTTTTAAATCTTAAGGGTGCTGACACCTGGAAGAAAGAGATGATGGCTGGAGGTGCAATCGTGATTTTTATAGTTACGCGAGTGAATGCTAATTAAATTACCCGTCGGTTTAGTCACCTTAATGCGTATATAACATGAGTATGAGATACACGTGTGTGAAGTTAAGGATGGAACGAGATGTGTGATAGTGTTTAAGATGACAGTGTGAAATATAATAATAATTGCGATGAGAAGAATAAGGCTGAAAATGGTCCGAATATTGATAAAAGATATTAAATAACAGATATTAGAAGTCAGCCAGGTATGATTATTTGTCAGGAGAAAGGCGAGAGGATTAAAAGGGAATTACGTACGTATATCTGGGTACGACGTGAAAGTCTTCTCCCAGCTGACGAGGACAGGCAGCTCCTTAGAGAAAGATTCATGTCCCTCAAAATGAAAGGAATGTCAGGCGTAAGCGGTTAGTCGTGTTGTCTGTCAATGTTCGTAACATTCACATAAGAAGTCTCCCTCAATTTAGCACCGTATTGATTGTTCATAAGCCAATAATTCCTTACCATCAGCGTTGTATGTTCTATGAACCGATAGGTTACGTAATCCTCCCACCTTTATGTTCACGTGATGTCAGAATAGGCTTTTCAGCTGCACCTCGAGGACTAACTGACACGGGTTCGATACCGTGTAGTATCGACGGCTTTAGATCGACACCAAGTGACCTGTAAAGGATCACAATTTCGGAAGGCATATAAGAGTGTGAATTATATCGTATGTTGTTGTATTTACAGGTGATTGCTTCACTTTTCATGTGTCCGTATTTACGCGTGATATCATTGTATGGTGATTTATGGTGACCTTATACCAGCGTTGCATGGGTTCGCTTTGTAAAATAGTAGGATAAGATCGTACCCCGGAGAGACGCGTATACGCGATAGGATGATATATAATTTGCGTAATTAAGTAGAATTCATTTGTGGCGAGCGACGACATGATTTTCATGGTTATGGATTTGTAGCTTATAAAAAGATCTCAAGACCATGATGAATGTTGTTACTTAATATTGTTGCTTCGCGAGAAATCCCATCTCTGTGTGTAATAAAGTATGTGTGATTAGGTATTAACATAAAGGATACCAGCGGGTACCGATATTAGGCAAAGGGATATACCCCTATTTTATTATGAAGTGCAGGATATGTGTCTCCAGTGTTAACATAAGATGATTAGGGAATGACAAAATGATATTCAGAAAACAGACTGGTATTGACGTTATCGGCATTTCCCATAAAATTGATTTCTTCCTGTGTTTAATAATATGTCATTGTCTCGTGTGTATCGATTTATCTGTGACTCAGTCAGTTTATTAAAATTTCTGTTTTATTGGGAACAAACATCCATCTTATTCCATAGTATAGTTTGTTCCTCCCTATTATAGAACACCCTACTTTCAATATATTAGATTAAATGCCCACTTAGTTTCGAACAGACAATTGACCCGTATGCTCTTGAGCTTACCCGTTGTGCCAATGAAAGTAGAGGGGATGGGACTTCGACGCCCGGGATTGACTTCCAAAGTTCCTCATCCAGAATATTTCCATCCAGATATTTTATTTGTAAATTTAAGTTCTATAATCAGTGCCCTGCCAAGCACGGGACAGGTACAGTGCAGTTAACTTGCGACTTCGTACCATCCGTAGATTAACTCATCTGAATACTCCGCGTAAATACATGATTCCACCGTAATTTTTCAATTACGATGTTTTGATTTGGTTTCGGGACCCACATTGCGACTCACATTCGTGAAGTCGAGTTTCCATGTGTAAATTTGTAAACTTGATATGTTTTAAATTTTATTTTTTATGATTATCTTATTTCTCATGCGTTTTTGTAATTAAATTGGTTCCACACTTTATTTCACGACTTCTCGTTTACTAAAATGTGTAGCCTTGATCCTGTCCTATTCGATTAAAGTAAATTTTCGTTAGAATTTAAGACCCACTTTCCAACCGAACGTTCCACGCACTCACGATAGCGCGTTTCCTCGCTGTCTCACGGCGATTCTCAGTCCACAGAATTACACGAGCAGTCAGTACAGCCTACCGTTCTGTCGCCTCCAGTTACACATTCAGACCTCGGTGGGACACTAGCGACGGCCAACATCTCTGTCGCCCTCAGCCCAACACAACACACAACACACCGATTCTCTCACGGAGTCCAACACTGACTCTGAGTCCAAAATTGACTGCGAGTACCTCACTGGCTGATTGTCCGCGACTAGCCTGCCTTTTTTATAGCTCACTTGATTTGACGCAGAAATTTCACGATGTCACTACAAGCGTAACATTCTCGTTGAATCTCCAAGGAACTCACAGGTAAGCCGGCCGCCGAGAACAATACACGAAAAGGCCGGTCCCACTCTACAGGCCGCGTGGGAGATTCCAGTTCGTCTGAGTCAACAGCCCCTTCCTGGAAGTACCGAAAGGAGCTACCATTGGGCTGGCATGTAACATGAAAATAAGAAAACACCACGCACATTTTTGTCGAGAAAGGCGCCATGATTTCGAGGTACAAACAACAATACTCTGGAGTATTATTGTAATAATTCAGACATTGTACGAAGCAGGAGTGGGGGATATACACCCATGGGTCGTCAACGACCGGGCGGGCATATATGGTTAAGAGTGACAGTTACGTTGTTATCTGAATACCAACAATGTAAGTTAGGCGGTTTTCAGCTTGCGATGAAGGGCTGCAGCAAAGCTCATCTATTAAATTAGCAGCCAGAAGAAGAGTGAGAAGGCCACGATTGCTCAGGACCTACGAGGCTTCATTCCTAAACCTGAGGTGGAAAGCGATCGCTCACTGTGTTAGTAGATAGCATGTTACACACCTCTGCTCTTACTGAACTCTCGAAGCAGAATGCTTACGCAGAGCGTAGGCCTACTACAAGGTAAATATATTCCAGCGGCATTATAGAAATGATAATCCGAAGGAACTTTGAATCCAATTTTGTCTGGCATTGTGAGATGAAGGGGCGCCTGCTTGCTCTATACAGAGTGGTCGGAGACAACGTGAACCGGGTGTATGATCGTTACAGCGATTGTTATACTGATAAATAATTGGAAAATAATAAGTAGATACCCCGCACCGTTGCCATTTTATCAGCTGCTGAATTTAGCCAATCAGATTGCTTCGCGAACGACTTCAGGTAGGCTTTCCCAGGCAGTATTTCTGAATTTGCACGTAGCTATGACTGGCTTGAGAGCACCAAGAGAAGAAATTAACTTCTCCAGGGCAGGGACTTGAACAAGGACCTACCTGCTGATAGGCTGGGCCCATAGCAAGCACGCTACGGTGCAATTGGCTGAAGCTCACGGGGGTGTTAGGGTTTGATGCTCATTTCTCGGCATGGCTCGCAACTCCAACGAAGCTTCGTGCAGATTTAGCTACACCGCCTCGTAAAGCCCATTTGAATTCAACCGCGAAGCCTCCTGACTGGCTAACTTCAGCAGCAGATAGAAAGACAACAGCTCAAGATAACGACGTAACTAGTATTACCAACACTCTAACGCTCATATGCTCGGATCACGTTGTTTCCGGGCACTCTGTATACGCCGTAGGGCTACCCTCTGAATCCGGCATTTAGAGCTTTTTAAATAGGGAAAAACTGATCAGGTGATTTGAAAAAAGAAACAATTGGGGGAATTTTGTAGGCTAAAATGGAAAATTCTATTTTTTGCTGAAAAATCACAACATTTCAATCATGGCTCCCCTTAAACACTAACCATCATTCCTACCAATCTTGAATTTCTGGCAGTATTGGGAATAAAACCTGGCCCCGGTGGACGGAATTATTACCTCTAGCTGTTATCGTACGGAAGTTACCACACAACCGTGTAACATTTGCTCGATCCTTCCTCTCCCTTATCACTGATCAATACATCAAGGTATCATGGGAGATCATTTGAGTATCACAATCGTATTGCCAGAAGCAAGTGAACCGACATTTGAACGCCACTGGTTTGTGTTAGCACACAGGCATTTTTTTTCTTCACTCTTCCGGTCTTTTCAGTTGTAGGTTAGTGTCGGGTGTCACGCCTAACCTGTTGATTATTGAATGCGCTCTTGAGTGACAAGAGAAACGGTATAACACTCTGAACATCTAAGTGAATATCACCCGAAATACTAATGTAATGCAGAGACAAACTTTATTTAAAAATAGACATGATATGGGATTTTGGGCTTATCCTGTGTCAAGAAAACAAGATGAAAATTTTTATGTTTCGCAGAGAATTTTGCTCAGAAGAAAATCTGGAATGTTTACGATTAAGACTTCTATATACATTCTTTCTTTCAGAGTCTGTTTCCCCTCCAGGGTTGGTTTTCCCCTCGGACTCAGCGAGGGATCGCACATCTACCGCCTCAAGGGCAGTGTCCTGGAGCTTGAGATTTTACGTAGGGGGTAAAACTAGGGAGGAGGACCAGTACCTCGCCCAGGCGGCCTCACCTGCCGGGAATAGAACACGGGCCTCCGGGGGTGGCAGCTAATCACGCTAACCACTACACCACAGAGGCGGACTCTATGTACATAAAATCGGTGATTCTCTCTGTCATTCGCAGCGATATAGAGGATACGACAAGGTTTCAACACTTGAAATTGTTACAATAACAATGCAATGATGTCCATCATATTTGTACCGTTCACTGAACATTATTACCTTACAGCGAAATGAATGAATCTTTTTTCCATCCTGATGTTTTTTCTTTTTGCTATTTGTTTTACGTCGCACCGACACAGATAGGTCTTATGGCGACGATAGGTCAGGAAAGGCCTAGGAATAAGAAAGAAGTGGCCGCGGCCTTAATTAAAGTACAGCCCCAACATTGGGCTGGTGTGAAAATGGGAAACCACGGAAAACCATCTTCAGGGGTGCCGACAGTGGGGTCTCCCAGATGCGAGCTCACAGCTGCGCGCGCCTAACCGCAGGGCCAACTCGCCCGGTCATCCTGATGTTTATCTCTTCAATAAGCACGGTGGTGGAATGAGGGGGGCACGTTAATTAAAATATGACATGTTTACAAGAAAAACACACGATCGCACAGCTATATCATTCGGCATGATGTCAAACTACGTACATCCTGGCTTCTGTTGCCTTCCTCAGATATATTCAGTGGTACCAGATATGGGTTATAATAACAATAACAATGATGTCCAGCACATTTGGACCATTCAGTCAAAAATATTATTTTACAGCGAAATGAAAGAATTTTTTTTTCATCCTGATGTTTATCTGTTCAACAAGCACGGTGTGGGAAGGAGGGGCGGGGGGCATGACCGGTGTGCACACGTTAATTAAAGTATGTGTTGTTCGTTCGTTCGTAGTCGGTTTACCCTCCAGGGTAGGTTTTCCCTCGGACTCAGCGAGGGATCCCACCTCTACCGCCACACGGGCAGTGTCCAGGAGCTTCAAACTCTGGGTCGGGGGATACAACTGGGGAGGATGACGAGTACCTCGCCCAGGTGGCCTCACCTGCTATGCTGAACAGGGGCCTTGTGGGGGGATGGGAAATTTGGAAGGGATAGACAAGGAAGAGGGAAGGAAGCGACCGTGGCCTTAAGTTAGGTACCATCCCGGCATTTGCCTGGAGGAGAAGTGGGAAACCACGGAAAGCCGCTTCCAGAATGGCTGAGGAGGGAATCGAACCACCCTCTACTCAGTTGACCTCCCGAGGCTGAACGGACCCCGTTCCAGCCCTCGTACCACTTTTCAATTTTCGTGGCAGAGCCGAGAATCGAACCCGGGCCTCTGGGGGTAGCAGCTAATCACACTAACCACTACACCACAGAGGCGGACGTAGGTGGTGTTTACAAGAAAAATACAATGGACCTCTCACGATCACGACTTCTGTACTTTTTTTAATAAAAGTACGTTTCTATCAACGAAGTCGTAGTCGCATATTCGTCATGATAGCGTAGGTACACAACTATATCAATCTGCATGATGCCAAACTATGTTCATCCTAGCTTCTGTTGCCTTCCTCAGATATATTCAGTGGTACCAGATATGGGTTACAGTAACAATACAATGATATCCATCATATTTGAACACTTCAGTGAAAAATATTACAGCGAATTGAATGAATCTTTTTTCCATCCTGATGTGTATCTCTTCAATAACCACCAAGGAGGCAAGTGGCCAGGCCGTTCGAGCCCCATTCGTTGTAAATACTTTTACCATCAGAATGTTATCTGCAGTGGCGGCTCGTGAAAATATCGTCCTACGTGCTACAAAAAACAAGCTAAATACGCTGTTTTAAATCTGCATATTGCCATGATGAACAACGCATACTTCAAACTTGGTAATACTACTACTACTACTACTACTACTACTACTACTACTACTAATAATAATAATAATAATAATAATAATACAACTTTTCTCACAATTTATAACTCAGAACAAACAAAAACAACATTAATTTGGAAGCAGATGAATTCTTCGACAACTGTCTACGAGATAAATAATTCATTGGAGAAATATTGTTTTTACTAACCTAATGGCGCAACTTACATCAGTGCAAATAGAATCGTGGGAATATAGATCCCCACTAAGAACACTAATTTAATTTCACTTTATATACACTGCGGTGGATAAATAATTTGATAAATCTTCGTATAAACTTTAGCACTAACACAATGACAGAAAAAACACGCACCAGTAATATAACCGCGAGATTAAAAACCGCACAAAGCAACTGAAAGAGCTGCCAACTGATTCATTGAGACCTCCCCTATTACCAGAGTAAATGTCCGGCTCCATGGGTAAATGGTTAGCGCGCTGGTCTTTGGTCACAGGGATCGCGGGTTCGATTCCCGGCAGGGTCTGGAATTTTAAACATCATTGGGTGTACGTGTTGTCGTCATCATCATTTCATCCTCATCACGACTCGCAGGTGGCCTACGGGAGTCAAATCGAAAGATCTGCATCTGGCGAGTCGAACATGTCCTCGGATACTTCCGGCACTAAAAGCCATACGCTATTTCATTTCACCTGAGTAAATTACATTGTAATGCGGATAACATTTAGGGTCAGTCAAAGATTCTTTGACTCACCTACCAATTCCTTATTTTTGACACAAAAGGAAGATGGATATTTTAACAAGCATGTGTGAGATAGATTGCCTCCACTTACGCTTTACTTTCGAACCCAGACGATGCTACTCTCTATTGGCAGATTCGCTTACCACGTTCAACATAAGCACGGCCGACTGGATCCCTCGCTGCGCTCCGGGTAGCGGGAGACATCGAGTACTTCTACCCCCTTGCGGGAGAGGAAGTAACTATAAACGGGATCGGTGAAAGTTGATCCCGGTTTACGGTATACTCCGCCGGCTAGGGGGGGTGTTGCAAGCTTGGCTGCGCCTGCGTATTGCTTCCTTCAGGCTACAGACAAGGGCTCACTTCACATGAGCACGAGCCTTGTTCCCCGGGAGAACGGCGCTAGGTGTTCGACAGATCTCGTCCTGATTTTCACAAAACACAAATTCATATCGTACTCAAAACAACGAAAAGGCACCAGGATAATTGTACTGTACATAAATAATATTCCTTACAGTTCCAAGCTACGTGCTGGAGCCCGGTAGCACGTACTGACCGGCCGCCACTGGTTATCTGTCAGGCTATGGGAGGTAGTGGTGTACAATTTCTAATCACTAGAATGCGTGCCAAAAGCCAGGATTATATTCCGAAACCTCTCCTCAGTGTTCATATGGAGAGAAGGTGTAGGACGCTGTTGACTTTGAAGCGTTTTGGACAGATCTATGTAGCTTTCGCAAGAGTATGCAGATCCATAGACATCAAAGTACAACTGCACTCAGTATGGTGTATAAGAAAATACTACAATACCTGTTTCGATTCCATTCGAATGTCGTATAACATATGGAAAGTGTAACTTTTAGTCCGGCTCTGTGGTGTAGTGGTTAGCGTGATTAGCTGCCACCCCTGGAGGTCCGGGTTCGATTCCCGGCTCTGTCACGAAATTTTAAAAGTGGTATGAGGGCTGGAACACAGCCTCGGGAGGTCAACTCAGTAGAGGTGGGTTCGATTCCCACATCAACCATTCTGGAAGTGGTTTTCCGTGGTTTCCCACTTCTTCTCCAGGCAAATGGCGGGATGGTACCTTACTTAAGGCCACGGCCGCTTCCTTCCCTCTTCCTTGCCTATCCCATCCAATCTTCCCATCCCTCCACAAGGCCCCTGTTCAGAATAGCAGGTGGGGCCGCCCGGGCGAGGTACTGGTCATTCTCCCCAGTTGTATCCCCGACCCAAAGTCTGAAACTCCAGGACACTGCCCTTGAGGCGGTAGAGGTGGGATCCCTCGCTGAGTCCGAGGGAAAAACCGACCCTGGAGGGTAAACAGATTAAGAAGAAGAAGAAGAAGAAGAAGTGTAACTTTTATTCATAAGATACCCTGGAGGGTAAACAGATTAAGAAGAAGAAGAAGAAGTGTAACTTTTATTCATAAGATATTATTCATTAATTCATAAGTCCATTTAGAATTTTATAAATAGTAATTTCAAATGTCGAAGACAGGCTAATGTACTAGTCTACAAAATGACGGTTTGAAGTTAAGAATGATTTACTGTTGGAGCTGTAGTGGTACGCTCAATCTTCACCACGTGGCTCGCTGTATGCTGGCACAGCGCTCCAAGCGGGAGCTGACGGTAACACTAAGCTCCAATTTAGATGTTCCATCACACCGTGTGTGCGTGAGAGGTAACAG
Organism: Anabrus simplex; assembly: GCF_040414725.1. NCBI lineage: Eukaryota > Metazoa > Arthropoda > Insecta > Orthoptera > Tettigoniidae > Anabrus > Anabrus simplex. Next base: position 406,467,883 of record NC_090269.1, read on the forward strand.
AGAGGACATCAGACGAATCAGGGACTAATGCGGTAGAAGAAATAAATAGAAATGATTAAAATAAAACAAAATGCAACGAAAGACACCAGGATAGAATAGGACAGAGATGAATAATGGGAAGAAAGTATGTGGAGAGATGCAGAAGATGAATAATGCTGTGAGTCAGTGTGGGAAGGAGGGGGTGGGGAATAATCGCTGTACACACGTTAATGAAAGTATGACACATAACACATAGCTTAACATTTACACATGTAATTATCGTAATAGTTGTACCACAGTCTAATATATACAGTCGCGAAGCTCTAATAAGAGGAAGGTTCATCCATTTGACAGCTGGAGCGACACTAGTGCCTCCAGCGGCGAGGTAGAGGCAACTTGCTAGCAGACAACAGGGAAAGTATTACCAATACTGTCTAAATTAGTCATAACTTACGAACCATTCATGCAAATAATGTCCTGACAAGGTTATTGTAATCCTTATAAAATACTGCAGAATGACAAACAATTTATTCGATGAAGAACTCGAGGATAATCTCGAAATATTTATTTAATTTTGAGGAGTGTCTTTTTAGCGCGGACTATAACATAAGTAGTATAGCAATGTGTTCTGACTCTATCATAAAAACAAACATACGCCAAATACGGAATTGACTAATACCTAGAAAAAGAAAAAAGGCTTTACGTTTCAATCCGACGCGACCTCCCCTCTTGAATAAGACAAAGCATGCTGTTAATCAAACTTTTTAAAGAGGATCGAAAAAATGCATTTCTCTGTGACCTCTACTAAGGGCAACAATTTTTTGTGTATAGAACATATATATGCTGTTTTTATCTTACAGTAAAGATTTGAATAGTCAGCATATATTCCCATCGTATTATGAACAGTAAAATCTTACCTTGATTATAAATATATGATAGGAGGAGGGCGCGGTACATTGGTGACAAAAAACAAGGGAAATCGGCACGCAGGCAGATGATAATTTCATGGAATAGAACTACCTCTCTCTCTCTCTCTCTCTCTCTCTCTCCTAATTTTAAGAATATAACACCTTCATGACACAAACAAAATAGTTACCGTAACAAAATAAAAAATCATGCATCGAACTCTGATCTCTCTCTGTTCAGCTGTAGAAAAATCCTCTATTATATGCATCATGGATTTAAATCATATTCTCTCTGTTTATCGTCAGAATAATAAAATATCACAAATGCATGCAACATATTGAATCGAACCCTAATCTCTCTGATTAATGGTGGAATAAAAATATTAAGTACATAAGCACTATAAAAAATCACTCTCTTAATTACTGTGTTGGATTCGAACACTGATCACTCTGTTCAAATAAAAAATTATCTAAAACATGCAACAAAACAAAATTTGTATTACAGATATAGATTCGAACTCTGATCTCTCTCTGATTTAGTTTCTGTAACAGAATAACAAAATCATGGATCTAACCCCTGTTCTCTCTGTTCAGCTTGAGAATAAAAAACTCAAATACATGCAACACATAGAATCGAACCCTGATCTCTCTCTGATTAATAGTAGAATAAAAGTACCTCACTCCTTATTTTGTATGCTGTTTACACTTGATTCATGATAGAAACACACTTAGCTTTACGAGAGCGAAAGCTGGGTTGACTCAGGATATCTTATTCATAAGTTAGAAGTAACAGACATGAAAGTTGCAAGAATTATTGCTCGTACAAACACGTGGGAAAAATGACAGGATGTTAGTCAGAATGAGGAGATAAAGGCTAATTTAGGAATGAACTCGATGGATGAAGCTGTACGCATAAACCGGCTTCGGTGGTGGGGTCATATGAGGCGAATGGAGGAGGATAGGTTACCTAGGAGAATAATGGACTCTGTAGAGGTAGACCAAGACGACAATGAGGCCACAACACTAGTTGCAAATCGAAGATTGTGGCGACGTTTAGTAAATTCAGAGAGGTTTGCAGACCGAACGCTGAAAGGCATAACAGTCTATAATGATAATGTATGTATGTATGTTCCGGCGATCGTAGTTACTTTTTAAAAACTCCCTCATGCCTGTTTTATTAGCCATATGGTACTGCCTACTAGTCCTAATTTTAATACCTTCCTTTCTTTCATTTATTTTAAACTACGACAAAAACAGCTTTGTGATCACTAATATTTTATCAGCACCACATCCAAAATATTCTTCCCTCTAGTTGGTTCCATCACTTTCTGAATCAGCTGCCCTTCCCATTTTAACTTATTTGCCATTTGTTGGTCATGCTTCCTGTCGTTCGAATTACCTTCCCAATTAACATTTGGTAAATTGAGATCACCTGCTAGTATCACATTCCTTTCTATATCATTTACAACATAGCTGATTATCTTATCGAATAATTCTGAATCAGCATCAGCACTACCCTTTCCCGGTCTGTACACTCCAAAGGCCTCAAGTTGCCTATTATGTTTAGAGATGAGCCTTACACCCAGAATTTCATGTTTTTCATCCTTAACTTTTTCGTAGCTTACAAATTCTTCTTTCACCAGAATGAATACTCCCCCTCCTACCATTCTTATCCGATCTCTACGATACACACTCCAGTTCCGTGAGAATATTTCTGCATCCATTATATATATTCCCAGCCATTATTCAACTCCTATTACAATAATATCTGGTAAGTAAATATATATATATTAAATCACCTAATTTGATTCCTTTGTTTACAATGCTTCTACAGTTGAGCACTAATATTTTTGTGTCATCCCTACTTGATTTCCAGTTCCCTGTTCGCTTAACACCGCTCCCTAGGCCATCCCGTTTCCCTGAATGTACCTACCTATAACCCTTCTAAACAAGTTTCCTAACTTACGTGTACCACTACGGTTTAAGTGAAGGCCATCTGAGTGCAGATCCCTGTCTCCTACCCACCCATTACGATCTAGAAATCTCACTTCCAGTTTCCCACATACCCACTCCATAGTCTCATTTAAATCCCCAATCACCTTCCAGTCAGTATCCCTCCTACACAGTATTCCACTGATAACAATCTCCGCTTCCTTAAACTTCATCCGTGCTGCATTTACCAGATCCCACACATCCCCAACTATGTAGGTACTTATACCTGCTTGCCTGAGATGAGAGGATTTGTCGTGCTAACCACACATCAACCGCCGCAATCTGCAGGCCTTCGGGGGGTAGTGTAGCGGCTGCTTAGTAGGCCATGGCCATTCTACCCCCTACCAAATCGCCTTGACCGCAACGTTACAGCCATCCAGTCAACTATAATAATAATAATAATAATAATAATAATAATAATAATAATAATAATAATAATAATAATAATAATAATAATAATAATAATAAAAGAATAGGGAGGGTCTGCCTTACTAATGCCTGACAATGTCACGTACTGCACGAGAATTGCTGAGCTATTACATCTGATCATGCCAGCGAACAATGTACTCGAACAGTGTGTGCTTCGTTCATTTGCTTCTATGACTTCACGCAGACTACACACCCACAAACAAAAAAGCTTAAAAAATATGATTTTATATTTTCCCCCCTTTTCACATATAACTATCTCAGGTAATCAGAACTGAATACTAAAAATGTAATTGCTATAATCTGTTAATGAAGTGTGCAGAGAATTAAAACTCGTGTGTTTGCGCATAGTGATAAAATATATGTGTGTCAGCGGCTTTCTCACAGCATTTGCTTGTCCTACAACCAATTCCGTATTTTGCGTGAGGGCTGTTTGCGTATATCACTAAAGAAGTGTACTACTTAAAATAGGAAGTAGTGCGTTTGTTGTCATATAGTCTGTTATCATACACATCAGAGAGTTTCAGTGTTCGAATCCACGCATGTAAATTTTACGGTAACTCTGTGTGTGTGTGTGTGTGTGTGTGTGTGTGTGTGTGTGTGTGTTTGTATCATGAATTAATTGTAAACAGCATACAAAATAAGGAATTTGGTATTTTTATTCTACTATTAATCAGAGAGAGATCAGGGTTCGATTCTATGTGTTGCATGTATTTGAGATTTTTTATTGTCATGCTGAACAGAGAGAAACGGTTTGGATCCATGCTCATATTGTTCTGTTACAGAAACTAAATCAGAGAGAGATCAGAGTTCAAACCTATATCTGTAATGCAAATATTGTTTTGTTTGATTTATTAGAGACTTTTTTATTTGAAAAGAGTGATCAGTGTTCGAATCCAATAGAGAGAGTGATTTTTACAGTGCTTATGTGCTTAATACTTTTATTCTGCCATTAATCATAGAGATCAGGGTTCGATTCCATGAGTTGTATGTATTTGTGATTTTTATTATTCTGGCGATAAACAGAGAGAACAGGATTCAAATCCATGATGGATGTATTACAGATATCTTCTAATGCTGAACGAAGAGAGATCAGAGTTGAAATCCATGATTTTTTATTCTGTTACGGTAACTGTTGCGTTTGCGCCATAAAGTTGATGTTATATTCCCAAAATAAGGAGAGTCAGAGAGAGGTAGTTTAATTCCATGCAATTATCATCTACCTGCGTGTTTCCCTTGTTTTTATCAGCAAGGTACCGCGCCCTCCTCCTACCATATATTTATAATCAAGGTAAGACATTTTCTGTTCAGAACAGGATGGGAATATACGCTGACTATTCAAGTCTCTACTGTGAGATGAGAACATACTATTATATGCTCTATACAGAAAATAAATTGTTTCTCTTAGTAGAGGGCACAGAGCAGTGCACTTTTCGATCCTCTGTAACAAGATTGATTAACATGGGACCCTCACCAGGATTACCTGATTCAAGAACTGGAAAAAATCCAAAGAAAAGCAGCTCGATTTGTTCTGGGTGATTTCCGACAAAAGAGTAGCGTTACAAAAATGTTGAAAAGTTTGGGTTGGGAAGAACTGAGAGAAAGAAGAAGAGCTGCTCGACTAAGTGGTATGTTCTGAGCTGTCAGCGGAGAGATGGCGTGGAATGTCATTACTAGACGAATAAGTTTGAGTGGCGTTTATAAAAGTAGGAAAGATCACAATATGAAGATAAAGTTGGAATTCAAGAGGACAAACTGGGGCAAATATTCATTTATGGGAAGGGGAGTTAGGGATTGGAATAACTTACCAAGGGAGACGTTCAATAAATTTCCAATTTCTTTTAACTCATTTAGGAAAAGGCTAGGAAAGCAACAGATAGGGAATCTACCACCTGGGCGACTGCCCTAAATGCAAGAGAGGAGGTCACGCGTCGGATTGAGACGTAAAGCCATTTTTTTCTTTTTCTATGTATTAATGAATTCCGTATTTTGCGTGTGTTTGTTTTTATGATAGAGTGTGTTGTGTGTGCGTGTAACACCAAATAAAGCGAACATGCGAAAATAAGTAGTGCGTTTGTTATCATGTATAGTCTGTTGTTATCTTGCACATCAGAGAGTTTCAGTGTTCGATTGCATGCATGATAATCAATGTTAGATTTTTCTGTTTAGAACATAATGGGAATGTATCCTGACTAATCAATTCTTTACTGTAAAATAACAACAGACTACAGATGTTCTAAAATACAAAAATGCACTTAGTAGAGGACAGAGCACAATGCTTTTTTCAGATCTCTGTAACAGGACTGAACCTGAAAGATTAACCACATGTTTTATCTTGTTCTAGAGGGAAAGTCACTCGTCAGATGGAGACGTAAAGCCTTTGCTTCGGTGTATATAGGCTTCCTCCAAAAAATAGAAGAGGGGGAGGACCATCTAGGGCAGGAGGGCGTCTGTCCGTAAATTTGTGTCAGATAATGGTACAACAGTGAGGAAGAGGAGGAGGAGGAGGAGGCGGAACGTGTCTAATTCTCGTGAAGATAACTGCAGTGAGATTAGGGTTCGTTTGGGGGCATGTCAAGAAGGGCAGCTGTCCTTAAATCTAGCGTCCTTACAGTCCTCCAAGATTGTAATGGGGAAGGGACATGTCGAGAAAGACAGCTGCCCTTAAAACCAGAGTCCTTAGACCCCCTCTAAGATGGAGTCGGAAAGCGCCATGTCAAGAAGGGCAGCTAGCCTTAAAACTATAATCCTCTAAGGTTAGGCCCCTCTAAGATGGTCTTGAGAAGGGTTATGGCGAGAAGGTCAGCTTGCCTTAAAGCTAGGGTCCTTAGGCGCCTCCAAGATGGTGTCTGGAAGGGGTATGTCGAGAAGAGCAGCTAGCCATAAAACTGCAGTCTTTCCAAGATGGTGCCGGTGAAGGGGCAATTCGAGAAGGTCAGCTAGCCTTAAAATTACAGTCCTTCCAAAATGGTGTCGGCGAAGGGGCATGTCGATAAGGGCAGCTAGCCTTAAAACTAGAATCCTTCCAAGATGGTGTCGGTGAAGGGGCATGTCGAGGAGGGTAGGTAGCCTCAAAATAGGGTCCTTCAAGGATGGTGTCGGGGAAGGGGAATGTCGAGAAGGGGCGCCACACACTTATCAAAAAGCACATGGCTAAGTCCCCGTCCAGATAACAGCAGTGAGGTTAGAGACGATAACTTTTCCAAAATTCCGAGCACGTGGCTAAGTCCCGTCTAGATGACAGCAGTGAGGATCGTTCGAAATTCCGCGCTACAATAAAGCATGTGGCTAAGTCCAGTTAAGATGACAGTTGTGAGTTTAGCCATGCACACTGTTTCAAAATCCACGCCAATGAAGTGCACATGGATAGGACCAGTCAAGGTGATGGCTGCCACGTTCACTCGTTCAAATTCCACGCCAAAAATTGCACGTGCTTAGGACCTGTTAAGATGGTGGATCTCAGGTTAGCCACGTTCACATGTTTTAACTCCGCGCCCACGTAGCCAAAATGTCAGGTTAGGACCTGTTCAGATGACGGCTGTGAATTCAACCATGTGCACTTGTTCAAAATCCGCGTCAAACAAGTGAACATGGTTAGGATCTGTAAAGATGGCGGCTGTCAAGTTAACCACGTTCAATTGTTTAAATTCGGAGCCCACGTGGCCAAAAAGTAGGACCAGTCAAGATGACAGCAGTGAGGTTAGCCCCGTTCTCTTTTTCAAAATCCGCGCCAATCAAGTGCACGTGTTTAGGACCTGACAGGATGGCGGCTGTCATTTTAAGAGCTGTCACTTATTCAAATTCTGCGCCCACGTGGTTAATATGGCAGCAGTGAGGTTAGCCACGTTAACTTGTTCACAAAAATTGAGGTTAGAACATGTCAAGATGGCAGCTGTAAGGTTAGCCGCGTTGTCCTTTTCAAATACGTGAGGTTAGGGTCTGTCAAGATCACGTGGTTTTGTTTGTAAACAATTGCACGTGGCTGGTCACGAGACCGTGACGTCACGGGGTCAATGACTTTGGCCGGGGTCAATGACCTCTGGTGCTGACTCAGTACAAGAATCCTGACAACGTGTTTTAGAACATACGATGCGTTACCACTAACATAAAATCGCTTCTAGAGGGCAATCGGTGGGAAATATGTACTGTACCAGGAACACAAGGCACATGCCGTATTTTTTAAGATGAATGTTATTTAATTATCACGCACGACATTACTGCAAGCTTGGTGTATCAACGCTTAGCAGAGCGAGCCAGCGTGAAGCACGAACAGCTGTGAGTGACGTAGGCGCAGGAGCAAGATAGGCTACCCGCCCGTGCGGCCACGTGCCAGACGACATGGACTAGTATTCCAGAATAAACGTCAAGCCTTCCAGAATCTTCGATTCAGAAATTTTCAAAACTTCTGTGAGAATGGTCGTAACAGCTTTAGAGATATGTCATTTTGCAGGGAATCACGTGAACGTCTCCAATAATAAGTTTCAATCAAATCCAACCAGGAATTCTTGCGTTATTTCACTCTTAAGGAATCACGACATCTGATCATGTATGAGCTCCAATCGTATATAAGACGAGTCAACTAAGCTTTCCTCACCACAGTCTCCACAGTTCCTACAGTCTCCGAAGTCTTGGTCACAGCTGGGAGTTCTGATGTGTCAAACTCACCACGCTACGTCGTTATTCTGTTCGTCGGGACATAGTAATATTCAAAGTCTATATCCAATTCTGCGGGTAAAATGAGCTTAGGTTCTATGAATAAATTGGACTTAGAATTTGTGTACGAGTATGAACTTCGATATTTGTCAAGTCTCTAAAATGTTTCAATGGGTTGTGGAACTTAGATTCTCACCGCCAATTGTTATAAATGTAACTTCGTTATTTGTCAAGTCTTTAAAATTTTTCAAGGGATTTTGGAACTTCGATTTCTAATCATCAAGTGTTATAATGTGCTAATTATTGCAAAGTAACTGCAACTGTGAGGTTTTTCTTAGAATATCCCTAGTGTGAAACTCGGTTCAATTAAATCATTTACTACGCAAAAGGTGATATTGAAAGTGCCTAAAGTGCTCCGCTATGATAATACAAGTGTTTGCCTATTGCGCAATTCATACTCGAGTGCTCCGATACAAGTGATTGATTCTGTGTCGAAGTGAACAGTAATCAATTCAAACTGGATTGAATTTATAACTTTACATAATCATTTCTAAACTGTGTTATTTCATCAGAGTGATTAATAAATTATTTGTTCGTTGCTAACAGCAGTGTCCAGTGGATACACTCTTGAGCAATCATTTATTTATTTTGCCAAGTGCAACATTATTTTCTCCGGAAAAGTTACTACGAACAGTGCATAATACGTAAACAAGCTTTAATTTCATTATTTCTATAAGCTAATCTCCATGAACTGTTTCGTATTTATTTCCTAATTCGATGCTATTCGCATTTTCAACTTTATTTAAATGACATTTAAATTATACTATCTACAAGTTACAAATAAAGTTCTAACTACTTCAAAATTTGTGTTACGTCAATATTACAGTCAACCGTTGGTGCCGGATAAATGTGTCGGGAGACTGTGTGAATGTGGACACTCGTGTGAGTAAAAGACGAGTGATTACCCCGCGGTAAGATCGTCGGAGAACTTCGAGGCCATGTAGCTTCAGGTACGAGATACTATTTCACCCCCACGTTGAACTGACCTGGTTGTTCCAGCTCCATTTCATGGTGGCGAAAAGGGCCTGCAGAACGAAGTCCATTCCATGGCAACAAGGAGACCTGGGAGTACGAGGTTACCTGGTAGGCGATTCTGAAGATGACGAGTATACACACCAACGTGATATGCAAGTGAATATGCATTTAATTTCAATAAACTAATTTCTTTAAAGAAATCTCAATTTTCTTGTGGATAGGACCTATCCTCCTGTACCAAGCCCTAGCTATAATTCACCTAGGATTGCACTGAGAAAGATCTTGTGCGCTTTTAAAATCAACAGTAGAGTCGGGCTATATTTTACTGGTACAGAGAGGACAGGTAAACGTGGCCCCCTACATGTGAGGGAACGATAGCTAGGAAAGACAGTGCTATCAGAATTATCAGAGTTAAACCGACAAATACAACACCCTGGACGTGGTGTTTGAAGCCCGGAGCGGCTTCTCTTGAATATCAAGAGTACAATCGAAGATACAACACCTTTGGTCAAACCTTAGATTCCACAGGTGCTGTTACAAAACAGAACTTAAAATTTTGTAAAACCAGATTGCTTGAAAACGAGGAGGTTGGGCCATTCTATGTTGACATAGTCAATTATTGGCACATTTTCGATGCTGGTTTACTGTATGAAGACGAGTCACCTATTCGTCAACATGTACAACGAAGCCTACTAATTATTAACGTTACCAATGGGGACTTCCAAGTTTCGTCATTAGTGGATTCAGGTGCGCAAATTTCTTTGATCTCTGACAAATTAATAATGACAATCAAGGACAGACATAACATCCTTATTCTACCAGTGGCACAAGTCAAGGTTAAGGGTATCATTCCTGACAAGAATATTAAATGCGAGCAACAAGCTTTCTTTTTCGTTTGATATAAACCGAGAACTGTTTGAACACGTTTTTCTGATAATCTCGCAAATGAACTTCAACCTTATTTTAGATTCAGATTTTCTGAAGGAATATAAGGCAACGATAGACTAATCCTCCAACATTATTAATTTATATAGGGTTGGATCCGAAGAATTGCAGCTGGTAGATGGTGAAGACCATAGACCATAGACCACAGACTCCGAGGGATTAATTTGTCCAATACAAAAGTCGATGGTGTGATTGGCGATGCCGCCTTAGTCGACTAGGTACTACATGAAGAGGGTGATCCCGAGGAAGAAGAGGGACCCATTGTGGAGATTTTGTGTGATAAATGGCCTGACTTTTTCACCTATATCGCCAGTGTAATTGAAGCCCCAGAATACCACCCAGACATCGCTGCGGCAGAATAAGTTATTTATCGCTCTTATCCAATGGAAATGATGAGAAGTTCCTGAGAAGACTCCGATATTTATCTTAAGCCCGACGGAGAGATCATAGGTTCCGCAAGATCATTCGTTTCTTCGAGGGATTGATTCCACATCAAGATCCAGACTACGCCCGGATTAGGCGAACATCTCAATCTTTTTCATTTGAAGATAACTTTCTCTACAAATATCTCGATTCAACTAGGCCCAAGCAACGGATTTATGCTCCTACTAATTTGCGGGAAGCAATCATGTGGCATTGCTATACCATCACAGGGCATGCTGGAGTGGATAAGGTCAACAAATTAGATGACAGTTTCGAAGACATTTACAATGCCTCTAATCTGAAAAAAAAACACTTCTAGAAACATAATTAAAAAAGAAAAATCCTCGTAAGTACCTTTTTTTCCCTTATAGGGAGGGGCGTGTACCAGGAACACACGGTACATGCAGTATGTTTTAAGATGAATGCTATTTAATTATCACGCACGACATTTACCGCAAGGTTGGTGTGGCAACGCTGAGCAGAGCGAGCCAGCGTGAAGCACGAACAACAACGATTGACGTAAGCGCAGGAGCAATATAGGCTACCCGTCCGTGCAGCCACGTGCCACACGACATGGACTAGTATTCCAGAATAAATGTACACCTACTCTAACCTGTACATTGTTTGAGGGAGGTCTATCTTCCTTCCCATCTTCTGTGAGATTATTAATTATCTCCCTCAAACTCTCCAACTCCTCCCTCATACCCCTCAATGCCTCGCCACACCCACAGTTACTACACTTGCACTCCTTAGTCATTCTTTACGGAAAAATGGAAAGAAAAGGAAAAATAAAATTAAAAAATGAACGGAGGGATACTGTATATTGTCTGGGATAGTACTCGAAGATCACACGATAATAAGGTAATTAATATACGACTACACTACAATACTACTTAGTCGAACTCTATTTTTATCCTACAACACCCTAACCTGAAACAAACTGCTGTTAATTACTGAACACCGAAAGGAATACACAAGAATTACACTATTCTAAACTGCAATTAAGCCTATCCTAATTACAACAACAGAATTTTAGTTAGAGAATTTCTAAGGATACCTCTACTATAACGATACTACACAAATATTTTGCAATAATGAACCCGACAGGAGCATGATCCAAGGACTTTTGGTTGATATTGATCTTCGTAATTACGCACGCAATGCTATTTAAGGGAAACAAGGCTGAAACTGATTAATATTCATATCATCGATAGAGGTAATACCGAAACTAATTAATATTCATACCATTGAGATGGATAAATTGTGTCTTTTAAAAATTATTCTACGAGATTTATTTGTCTGCGACTTATTGCGCAGTATTGTCCTTTGTGTAGCGGGGGCCCGCAGAGGAAGCCAAGCCACCTTAGACCCGGGAGGGGTTATGAATGGGGATTCCCCGTGACATCACTCGAGAGAAGACATCCCTCCTTAAGACTCAGAGAATGAGGGGAATCCACCTTTTTCGAAACGAAATATAGGAGCCATCTTGGATTCGGACTAGCCAACTTAATTACCTACGATCTAGAAAATTAATGAGACTCAGATTATGGAGTCGTCTCCCGATTTAAAAGGGATAAATGTCATTGGGACATTTATTTAGAGTGTTTAATGTCCCTTTTTCTTGATAACTTTCAGAAGAAGAAAGAATACTGTGTAGTTTCTGCGTGGAAAAGTACTGGGCCATCTGGTTATTCTCATGACACGTCCTCGAAGAAGGGAGTTCACTACGCAGGGTGGGGGAAGCCGGACAGATTTTAATTAATTGAAGGAGATCCATCGAAGGATAATTGAATGGTTATGTCTCAATCGTATCAACTAAGTATTGGTCACCGATTAGCTGTACTATTATACCTCGAGTATGCCGTGAATAGGCAATACGCAAATTAGTGGAAGGGGTATCGCTCCCTTGTAAAAACCACTGCAGTAAGGGACGAGCGTCATTCGGGACTCGCGGCTCATCGACGGCGAAGCTATGCTCGGTTAAGCCCTCGTTAGTTCTTTGTTCAAGTGAAGCTAACTCCCATTTTAAGTGAAATAATATAATTCGCACAAGCAGTGTATAGTTTTGGTCTCTGTGACGCCAGTGTTAACTTTTTATAAAGCCGTAATGTGTAAAGTAATATTATTATCATTACTGTAGCCCGATAGTATTACGTAGCGGCGGACTGAATAGTGGCCGAGAGATAGACGGGATTCGGTACTGAACCGCGGACTAAGTAGTCGCATACGAGATCGTGACCGGACGTTCACAGTGAACGCTGTTAACCGGAGTGTGGAATTAAACAGTGGCGTTGTGTGTGTACAGGATTAACTGCCACCGGCTTCACCAGCACGGAACCATGTACCCTCAACTTCAAGGTGGTATGGAAATGCAAGTAATCACCGCGGTGCCCATGGACCAGGAGTAAGTCCAGGATGGACCTCCCGGGCTGACGAAGGTGTCATCATGTGATAGAGATGAGTACAAATTTTCAATATCTGGCATGCCTAATGGGGATGGGAATATCTATTGTAAGCTGACGCTATAAAGGTTTAAAGATGTAGTCTAGTTGAAATAGAGCGCCGAAATGGGCGCGTAGTTATTAATTCTTAGTTTAGGAAACCGACGACAGGTCTGAGTAATTGATTGTAAATAATTTAGGGATTATAATACTTTAGTTTTGCATGTGGTAGAGATTTATTCAATTATTTCTTTCTTGGGAGATTTTGTTTGATTATTTGCGTCAGAAGACCAGGAGTAATGAGTTTAGGGGAGTGCAGTGAGAGTAGTTATTAATTAGAGTAATTATTATTTTGATAAGTGCATGGCAAGTAAAAACGGTAAATACTATAGTGTGTAAGGCACGTAACTACGAGGCTCAGCGGCCGAACTGACAGCCAAAAATCCCCCCCTTTGAAATACTTAGATAGGAAGCGTTATGGTTTAAATTGATAATGTGATTAAGCTTACCAGGATGTGATCATAGTGCGAGTGTCAAATATCAATCCGTATGAATATTAATTCATTAAGGTATTGCCGTGTGACGATAAAGTAACCAAGTGCTGACCATTGATTAATTAGCAGCCAGTAATCAGATGTTAATTGCCGTGCGAGTACGTAATTGTGTTGTAATTGTTGAATAGATTCCGCACGATGACCATGTATGATTAACGCAACGGGTAAGTCATGTAGAATGGCAATGATAATAATAATAATAATAATAATAATAATAATGATCGGGCAAATATTAGCATTGTAATACTGGAGCCGCGTTGTGAAAGTGACGTGATACTGTTGGGAAAATATGTGTTGAATTCGAGTTGATTTGCGCGAGTGTTTGAGACCTCGGTTTATTGTAGACGTATTTCCTAGTGGAGTGGTCTTGTGTCCTTATGAAAGGGAATGTTACGCCTGTTAATGGTGGGCGGTCGACCGCATGTGGAATGGGGAGCATTTCGTCTGCCCCTGCCACCAGTCGTGTTTTTTCTTTGTGTATGGCCCAGCTGTGTGGAAAGCAAGGGCTTTTTGAAGTAAAGAGAAAGAGGCCTGTTTGACGGTAAAATATGCGATTCATTCAACACGCCAGAGTAGTGTATTTATTAACAAATGGCCCGGCCGATAATGCTAATGTTTGCTCGTGAATAATTGTTAATTGTTCGAGTATAATATAGATAGGGATTACAGGACCCTGTCTTCATCGCAAGAGGTTGTCAGTTCGATGCTCAACGGAGACATTGGAGGTTTACGGCGTTTGAAGGAGGATCAAAGTGCCTTACATATCTGTTGCATATCATGTATGATTTATGTGTTCTTTATATCATGTGTGGTTGTAAATAAGGTCAGTGGTGGTTCTGTCCATCAGCCTGGCGATGTCTATACTAGTGAGGGTCGGTTCGAACCCAGGTGTTGTTTCATATGTGTGCATTTTTCTTTTACGTCTTTTCATTGGGAAATCTAGGTCTTCATTAGGGATTGCTCAGACACGTTGTCGGTGCATGTTAGTTTTATGTGTTAGTGATAATATAGCCTCAGTGTTATGATGAAATTTCCATTCGCTACATGTCACGATACAACGCTTCGTGATAAACGTACTCGTTTCTATCAAGCATAATGGACAGATGTCCATATAATAATTCACAACAAGTATGTGTAGTAATGTATTTCATTAGTGTTCTTAATGCGCCATTTCCCATCATCATTAAGGTTGAATAAACCGGTTTGTGAGTTAAATTTTTAATTCGAATGTGTTCTCATTGTAGTTAAGTATGCCCGTCATCCTACCCTGTACGCCTTTAAGATAATGTTAGATAAGCGCCTATTTTAATATACTTTTTACCCATGTGCGTCCCTGTAGATTCCATGCCGATGCCTTAAAGGGTAGGGGCGGGTGCAATAATAAAATGAGCACGCTAAATTCTAATAAGGTATTACTCGTATACTACTGAACAGAACACTACAATAATTTTAAACTACGTTCAGACGGCTCCTAATTACAATACCGGTACCGAATGTCACTACTAAGCACAAACAGAAATGAAAATTGCAAGTTTGAAATTTGCAAGAACTACTGTACTCAAAGATTACCAACTAAACTAAATGCTTAGACAGGTTATTATTAGAACTATGCTCTGATAGATACACACGAAATGTACACATGAATATAGCAGGCAAGGTAACGGTACCATCTAAATATACTGTATCTACACTACAATTCTCAGCTGAAATGTGGTTATATAAATTTTTACCGCTGGTTGATTACTATTATTTTCCCTACTACGCGTGACGGAGAATGAAAGTGTCCTTAAGTGCTGAAAAATACGAGGTTGTCTACAATAACTTCTGTCAAAACTACGCCGCGGGGTTGAACTGCAATATTATTCATCAACACCTGACCATGAGGAGCTGGAATATGTGTGATGTTTACATACATATATTCAATTATTTTACAGTCGCCCTCTATCGCTGAATCCCTTTCTATGTTTTTGTCTAAAGACATTATTATAATCTAAGATCACATTCCCTATGTGTTGATCCTGTCATGTTTGTGATGCAGATAGCCGCCATGATGGATCACACTGGCGTGATCAGTAGAACCTTGTGCTCCTGTACATTCTCTATACCAAGTTTTGTTTTGTTTTTAACACAGCATAAGATACCTACGTATGGTTCTCAGCTAATTTCTTATCTTCCCCCATTTTACAATTAATATTTCATCCTTCATAATTTTGGCTTTACTCGATAAAACGACCAGGTAGAGGCTGAGTATAACGTGAAAGCGGAACCCAATAAATAAATTAATAACGAGAATCAGAAGAAGAAGGAGAATCATTTGACAATGCTGTCTTCAGATGATTCTTTTTTAATGCCATAATGTTCGGGAAGAAATATATGCTTGTTGTTGGCTGCGTTGATAGATACTGTGATACAGAGGTACTTTACGATCTCATGAAATGCAGTTGTAAAGCCTGTGGATCATAGCAGTAAATCGCAAGAAGTAATTCGGGATTTATACATTTTAATGAATTCAAAATTTTAACCACTTTACAAACAGATACACATTGTATATTTTGCCATAGTCTTAATTGTAATCAGTATAATAATAATAATAATGATAATAATAATAATAATAATAATAATAATAATAATAATAATAATATATCGTACTGTACTACAGACCAAAGTGTGAAATTTTATAGTATTCCGCTACAACCTAACGAAATGGAAAGGCAGGAGACAAATATAATTACATAAATATCAGTAGCTCACTGAAATACCGTATTTTTTAACCGTACATTCATGTCCTCGTCCCGAGGTGGTGCACTTCTTTTGAAGCACACTCCTAATGGAAATGAGCTGCATGCACCGTTTTAACCACGTATCAAACTCATGCCAATCTTAGGATTCTGGCAGTGTCAGGATTCAAACCCGGGGCCCCGAGGAAGGCAGCTAGTAGCGCCAACCTTTATATTACATATGTGGGCTTCATCATATTATACATACAGACACACAATATAAATAATCAGTTATTGGCAACTTTAAGTGATTCTGAACATTCCTTCTCATGCATAATTTTTGATAGCGTACAGCGGTATCAATATCAGGAATTTCAATAGGTCCAACATCAAGCCTGAGACTTTTTATCAGAAAAAGTTCCTCTACTCTCTTCCTCCTGTTGTAGTTTTCTTTCTCTACGTTGGGATGCTAGGTCGAGACCATTCACACGGTCGATCAGCACACGAGGTGACATGTTCTGAGCAAACTGCATAAAAAACGGCTGAAATATGCTTACATTTCCTGGAAATTATTCATAAAATTATTCGTGAAATAATAACGATTGTTACCAAGGCCTTCCTTAGAAAACATGGTTATGTTTAAAATTAATTAAATTTTAAATTTAAAATTAATCGCCTCCCTAGCAGCATTAACCTACGCTAACATAATATCGTATTAGAAATAGACCAAGGATATTTTTCTGAAGACATTGTTGAATGTGTATATGAACACTAATCTACTTATCACCACTCCACTACTAATGCATACATTACTATGTTGCCTCTACCGTGAAATAGTAGGATATCTAGTGAACCAATGTTACTTTCTGATTACATTTGCAGTTATTGCTTTGGTGCTATTTCCTGCGAACTGTTCTTCTTGTAGATTTATTGCATGACCACTTTCGGCGTCCGGCTCCATGGCCGCGGTTAGCGGTCTGGCCTTTGATCACAGGGGCCCCAGGTTCGATTCCCGGCAGGGCAGGAATTTTAACCATCATTGGTTAATTTCGCTGGCATGGGGGCTGGGTGTATGTGTTATCTTCATCATCATTTCATCCTCATCATGACACACAGGTCGCCTACGGATGTCAAGTAAAGACCTGCAACTGGCGAGCCGAACTTTTCCTCGGACACTCCCGGCACTAAAAGCCATACGCCATTTCATTTTTTACCACTTTCGGCAAGTTCGGAATAATGTTGCCTATTGTTGTTGCAAAAAACACTCTGAAATCCCACTGTTATTATTTAGTCCGCCATAGCAGCACGCGGTCATGCGACAGCGGATATGTGCACGGTGAAACGCATTAACTTACCATGTTCGTCACTCGCAGCGCAGCGGTGCATTTCTCCCATCAGAGCACGGAGCCTATAGTCCATTTCACGTTCAGAAAACAGTACTGATTTTATGACAACAGGGTTGCCATATCGAATGGCTCTGCTCAACACCGTAACGGCAAAACGGTGGAACATAACTTTGTAAAATTCAGTATTGTAGGTTCTAGATAAAAAGGGGAACAAACTAAGTTGGAAATTATTTTTATGAACTAAAGGGGACGGGGTTTTACAGAGGCTATTTTTGATTTGTACAGAATAAGAGGTAAACTACAGCACATAAGGAACCTCGGTATTGAAGTGTAAGGCAAATTGGGGGGGAAAATAGAAAAAAAAAAAAGAAATGGGCTCGAGGGGTGGAGGATGCATTTAATAAACTTCCCCATGCAACGCGGGGTACTACTGTGCTGTCGTATCGCTAATAAAAACAACAGTAACAATTAAATGCGGTCGTAAAAAGTAAGTGGTAAAACTAAATAGCACTTGAGATTGAACTACTAAACAACAAAACCAAGCACAAATGAAACGCACGACAATAAGTACAAGTATGCCATACCAAAACACCAAAATCTCCAGAAACAACTCCTGTACAGTACGAAAATAATAGAACACACACAAATACTACGCAATATACAACCAACTCTCACTCAACACAAGACAAATACTCACTGATTTAAATCCTACAAACACACACGCCGCAAAGAAATACTGTAGATGACTTCACTGCGGAAGTGGCAGTGCCGGCGGTTCACAGAGTGAGGGACTACAGGATGCTTGTACTAGATTACCATTAGAAGGGAAATGAAGGAAGGCAAAGAAGCGATGGCTGTTTCTGCCATCGTGATTCCTCCTACGAATATATTTATGAAGAAGAAAATGCCATGTAGTTATTTTATCTGTCTTTCAAAATTCATTACAAAGTACAGTAAAACATCCCTTAATCACGAGGAATTATGGGTGTCTCAGAGGCAGTGCGTTCACTCCTTGTAAGTCCATGAGAGCAATACTGTTTTCTTAACGTGAAATGAGCTACAGATTCTTGTCAAATCCATGACAAACATGGCTTTAAAAGTTACGTTTGATTCCATTAAGTATCACGTCCCACGGGTTAAACTGGCTAAAACATAACGTATGCTTGCAGCTAATGAGGAGCCATTTACATTGTTGTGTTCGATCATTTCAGTTAATATTATTTAACTAATCAGTGCCTTCACTGTCAATAGTTTAATTTTGATCATTGTATTTTTAAATGCGGACAGTTTTCAGATTATTGCAGTGAAACTTTGACTTTCATACGGAAGTATTTTGAGTTTCAGTGCTGACAATTAACAAATCCCTCCTTATCTTCTTTAAATTGAAGTTTTATCAGAAATACTTTGTACAATAATGGGGTACGATGCGCATTGGTATCACTCAAATATCACTGTAAAATTTGTCACAAATGGTACATAATAATTGCTTTTACACATATCAAGTGAAAAATCCCTGGCAAATTAAGAAATACCGTCGTTATTTGAGAAATATGAAAACATACTTAAGGCTTGTAGACAGGACTGGTTTATGTCGTACTCCGCTGCTGGTGCCGTCTTTTGTTACTTTCTTCAGGTCCAGGGCTAGCACCGTGGAATGGGAGTGCTATGTCTGTGGATTCTCATTATCTTTGTCCATATGACTAGAGCGGCCAGTTCAAACAGCAAAATGGAGGTCAACAGAAAAATAGCATGATCCCTGGACCAATAAATATTTTTATTTCTGTTCGAACGAATGTAGCTCGATCCATGGACCAATAAATCACTAGTTCACTGAATTTTTCTTATGTATATTGGCCATACCATTTTGTCGCCTATTAAATATTTCATATCGCGATACAATTCATGAAATGATGAAGTTTGACAAGTAAAGCAATGAAACGAAAGCAAAAAAAAGCAAAGAACTTCAGTGAACACAGATATCACACACGAAATTGTTGAAAGTGTAAGACAAAAGACATACGTGTGTCACTGTGAACGCAACACCAAATGTACTTGTAAAGTGGTAAAGTACATATTCATAATATTCTCCAAACATCAAATATTTCTTAATTTGCCAGGGATTTTTCACTTGATATGTGTAAAAGCAATTATTATGTTCCATTTGTGACAAATTTTATAGTGATATTTGGGTGATACCAATACGCACTATACCCCAATAATGCATTTATTCTATCTGAACACAATAAAAGTATTTTAGTGAATTTTTAGTTATAATTTTACACTCTGAGAGTTTTTCCTTCTCCTGTATAATGTTACTTTTGAATTTTGTATATTTTGCTAATAATTGAAGAGTTAGTATTATGCCCGCCTGGTGGCCACGATCGTTAAGGCGTTGAAGCTTACGGTCTGACACCGTGGTTAGCCGGTTCGAGTCCCGTTGCTCGAAAAAACATTTCCGCATGAGAATGTTGGCCGGCAGGGTAGGGGAGTTGGTGGTACACCATTTCGAAACACTACATTGCGTTCCAAAACCTATATTAAGTTCCGAACCTCTCCGCAGTGTCCATGTCGAGTGAGGGCATATGAGGCTGTTGATGGTGATTCGTCCGTCGGATGGGGACGTTAAGTCTTGACAAGCCCCCTTGGTGCTATTCGACAGGAGTAGGCTTTGTGCCGACACCGGATGTCACCCTCTCCCTTCTAGTATAATATACCACATCTCCATTTCATCTTATTAACTCCTCTCATGAGGCTGACGTCAGGAAGGGCATCCGGTCATAAAACTCGCCACGACAGATTCATCTCATCTCACATCCGACCCCGCAGAGAAAAGGGACAAGGGTTGGACAAACAAACAACCGAAAAGTAAGTCCTATAACACAATACATCCAACAAAATGAACTTCACCCTATGATGATGATGTTTCTTGTTTAAAAGGGCCTAACAGCTAGGTAACCGGCCGCTACTTTCACCCTATCAGGCAGGCTCATTACGACATGGTCTACTCACTGAAGTTGGCCTCCACATCCCAATATCAAGGGTTCAAACCCATGAAATGTGGTTGGATTTTTGAAGGATGGAAGAAAATCAATTCGCCACTCGACGTCACATGTTGTCGGGATGTAAAACATTTCTGGTGATACATTAACGCAGAAAAATTAGGCTAATTAAAACCCAACCTTAGATCACTCAATAATAATAATAATGAAAAGGAAAACACTACATCGAGTACAAAGAATACACACAATGATAATTGTGCTAAAGTAATTTTATGAGTGTTACTTACTTTAGGATTGACAGTTAATCTGGCGTAATCAGATAAAGACTAGTGTGCATGTATCATTACTAAGGAACTTGGACGTTTTGGCAAATAATTTGAAATCCGTGTCACATAATTAAAGTTATAAAGGAACGTAGCCGATGTGCATCGCAACGCTGCCTGCTGGTGTAACTAATTACTAAATTCTCATCCAGTTGGTGGCGCTCCTGGCGGCTGCCAGCTTAAACTGCGACAATGAAGTAAATATTGAGACCATCGCCCTCTACTATGACTGCGCTATAGTAGAGGGCGATGATTGAGACAGACAGACAGACACGTAGTCTGTTGGTAGTCGACGCTATGATGGAGTCAGCATCAAACGGAATGCAATGTTTCTCGCTAAAAAGGATGGCAAGAGGAGTGAAATATGATCCTGGTTGAGGATCGTTTATGGAGTAAGGGTTGAAGACCTTTCCTTTTACCGGCGCCAGCCGCCGAAGTGTTTTTCTACAGTTATTTAATGTTGGGCTAAGTTTTTTTCCTACGCCATTTAGGCCTAGTACTGCTTTTATTTCATGTGATTCTGCTGTATTTATTCCGGTACTTCTAACTAAATGTTGTGATAGAATTATTATTTTTGTTATTATTATTATGTATGGCAAAATTCCGTGTCAGTTTTATCGGGCTGTGAACTATATCTGATATTCAGGTGTTATTCAATTTGAAATCGGTGGTTTTCGCTAAAATGAAAGTTTTACTTCTTCTAACATCATTACTACTAATATTTAAAGGCTGTTCCCTTATTTAATCTTGGGTAAAGTTCACTCAAGGCCTATTGATGTCCTTGTATATGTGAGGTTATGCCTAATTATTGAATGCTATTGTATATCGTCATATTCATTTCTTCTAATGTAACTGAAACCTCAAAATTATTACGGTAACTGATTTTAGCCTTGTTTTTCGATACGTTACATTTGGTTTTAGCTATTGTTCTGGTTGTTGCCAGCTTATTACAGTTGATGATGATTAGTTTTTTTTTACGCCTACCCATGTTGTTTTTTTTTTTTTTTTTTGTAAACAATTAGTGACTTCAGATGTTACTGATTGAAATGAAGGATGGTTACTGGATAACTATTTCTTGAGGTCTTTAAGCTTGTGACCTCGTGGTAGAATCCTAAATGATTATCCATTAGTTGTGTATCAAACTTAAATTATTTTCACCTTATTCTTGAATCTTAAAAGTTGGGAAATTGTTACTTTAATTCAGATCTTACATTACTGATCTCACCGAACTGAAATAATTTTGGTGTTCCAGATGTTATGCTTTATTTAGGAATAATCTATATTCTTCTAGAGATAATTTAAGTAAACGGCTTTTTGATCGAGGTACCTCACGTAAGTTTTTAATTTTGATTATCAGAAAACTTTAACATTCCAAGTTAGTCATTTAAGGACACTATATTTTTTAATTATCAGCAAACCTTAGCAGTTAAAGTTGTTCATCTAACTACATATGTGATACTTGTTAATATCAGATATATTTATTAAATTATTTTTCTAGATCTGGTATTGCTCATTTCGTGAGTCATAGATAAGAGAGCTGAATCTTTAATACTAGTTCCGGGCCTTACCTTGCTTTGGGATGGGTTGCTCCACTCTACATATAATTACTGTCATTCGTAAGTACTATTTGTTCTGTGACAGTGCACAATACTGCTATCTTAAATGTATGCGGTTATAGTAGTAATAACAACATCAATAATAATAATAATACAATAACAATACAGAACAGTGAATTGAATTATACATCTAGGCTTTGTTATCTTCCTTACCACTTCGTAAATTATCTTCATGCTCTCCCCATACAACAGAGAGATCATCGTCAATCGTCATCATCAATCACCACTGATCTACATTTAGGGCAGGTTCCCAATCTATTGTTCAGCTATTATTTTCTTAAATAATTGCAAAGAAGTTGAAAATTTATTGGACATTTCCTTCGGTTAATTATTCCAGTTCATAACTCCCTTTCCTATAAAGGAATGTTTGGCCGAATTCGTCCTCTTGAATTCAAACTTTATCTTCATATTGCGATCTTTCCTAATTTTAAAAACATCACTCAGGCCTATTCGCCTACCAATGCTATTCCACGCCATTTCTCCACTGACATCTCGGAACAGAACACTTTGACGAGCAGCTCGTCTCCTTTCTCTCACACCGTATAAGGAAAAGGGGTCTTTGTAGAAAAGAGAAAACGTGGTTTACATTTTTTAATAATTCATCAAAGATACAAGATATTCACTTTCTTATTAACAATGTAGTACAGTTTGCCATTACAGTACTATATACAATTTGATAACAAAATTAACATTTAATTTCCTGTGAATGAAAGACAACAATCGAAGTTCAGCTTTGTACATCCTATCTGTCACACGTATACGTAACAATAATGTTTCACAATTAAAGTAGTTGAGATATTACGATACATTGCCATGATCGAACACTTTATAAAGTAATGCAAATAAGCACTAAAGGAAAATGATAAACAAGAAATAATAATTTGGACAATTTCGCTTAATTACCTTTAACAATACATCTGATCATACATTCATCAATAAATACTATACAGTTTTGAAAAATACCTTAATCATGCAAAAATCCAATTTTAGTATACATCAGATTTACAAATATACTTTAATTTACATTTAGTTTATCATTGTAGGGAAGTGAGAATCACACGCACTTCAGGCATTTTCATGACTGAAACGCAATGCATAAAGCAAAAGTTTTGAACTGATCATGTATTTCTGAACAGCAATTTTTCAAATTCAATAATATGGTACTTTCGCCGAAATTGTGAATCAGATATATTTAAGTGGGTATGCAAAATTATTTTTTCATGTGCTTGATTCCCCAGCCATTTGGGTAATGATGCGCAAAGTTTGGGTAATTGTACGTATTAAATATATTTCTCATAATTATAGACATATCTCACACATTAAATTACTTAATACTTTATTCTTAAGTAATGGGAACAAATGAAAGATTGAAGGGAGAAAAGATTCTACCAGCACTTTCCACCAAACTGAATGTGTTAATCCTATTCAGGCTGGCTCCCAGAGGTGACTCGATTATATTTCAGGATAACGTTTCAGGAAACCAGCCATACCAGCATCTTTATTATAGTTACTATGTGATCCATTTTCTTCGCCGTACTAAAAATTATACCCCTGGTATTTTCTAGAGATCGGTTAGTATAAGAATATAATTTTTCAATTAGTTTTCAATCTGATACGATCAGAACGAAGCTGTTGGTATTGATTTGATTTCAGATACTTCTTCACCGTCGACTCAGGTATCCTTAAAATTGTGCCTAAATCTCTAATTTTTCTATCGTTCCCCTAATAGCTCCCTGTTCATTATTTGAGAATTTATTTTCAATTTTCTTTATTAATTATAGTGCATCTCAGATCTTCAGCGGGAAGTTACTGATACTAATCAGTTCAAATTTAAGTAGGATAATTGTGCGCGGAATGAGAATAATTATACCACTCCACTTTAAAACGTCTTTTATATCAGCTGACGTTATAAATAAGTAAACATGTAGACACACAATGTAATAGTACGTACTATAAACACAATCCGTTACAAGATGTACGATGTTATCATTAATTTCTCAGGCAAGGAAATAACTATGAGCAGTTCGGTTTCCGTCATTTCCACATGACACTAAACAAAATTGCTCTGAAGTAAGGTTTAACAGAACGCAGGGCTGGAGCTGTCAGACTAACTTCCCTTTCCAGCTGGCATCAAGACACTTATGCGTACCATCACCCAACACCCGTTTCCTCCACTTTTTCATACTTCTATTCAAAGACACTAAAAAGTAATTCAATAGAGCGTGCTTAATGAATTCATTTAGAAAATGTAACCATTAGTAACATTTACCAAAAATATGCTGTTGTTCTATATGTTGTATTATACAGTAGTTACTTAGGTTACACCTAGAGATAATATAACATACTAAATCACATACAACACTTAAGTCAGAAATTCTTAAGTAAAAAACTGTGCAAGTCATTATCGAAACACATAGGAGGGTAATTTTATATTAACCGCATGTACGAGGAAAATATATACTTTGTAACAAGCATTGAATAGCCCCAATAAGAAAACTAAAATACAATATAGCTTTTGGATGGTTCCGAATTTTTAACACTTATTTGTGGTTCATTTTTATACAAGGACGGTGCATATGCGAAAGGTTTTGGTAACTTTATTACTAATCTTCAAAACGGAAGTACAACATTTCTCGATTGGCTTCTTGTCCTTCGTGCACTTGATTTCAATCAAAATTCCAGACGAAAAATAATTACATAATAACCAGCCTTAGATTAGGTGTACTGGCATATTTAGAGCTAGGACTTAATTTAAGTTTAGAATATATTTACTTTCAAAAGTTTCAAGTATCAATAGATAGATTATTGATCTATTTGCCTTAAGAAACGTTTGTATATTAAATAAGTATATTGTAAAGTGTACATCTTCTTTACTGTACAGAAAATCTTCCTTCCAATACAAACATTTTCTAAACAGCTGAATTATAACAAGATATTGAACATATGAATATACAGTATTTGGTTATTACAGAGGGGTGTCAAATGAATATACTCACCACAATCCAACTGCATTTGATCTAAATTTAATTACCTTAAACGAGAAAAAAATCTGCAGTTGCTTCGTTGGTATTGCTTTCTCTAAAAGTATTCTTTGAAATAATCTTTGGTAGTTATATAAAATTAAACAATATTGTAGTAACATAGCTTATATGACCTGTGACAAATTTTCTGGAAATATATAACGTTTAGTTTAGCGTAGTGCTTTGTGGTCTACCTGGTGTCTTTTAGAATAACGTACTCCACCGTATTCAAAGCAAAATATTTAATGCTTCACCATCATATGGGTAGAATTGAACAAACCACCTTATTCCTGTTTATTACAATTTTATTTATTTATTGAACGAATCAATGACTTCTCGCAATTACGGGTTGCCGCAATGGACAAAGTAAAGCGTATCAGGATACAGAATGTTTTATAGAAAAATAGGGGTAATATGGAATACTTAAATTTTAGAGGTCCGAAAAATTAAATCTCGGGATGTAATTAAGAGTTTTGATGTAATATGCGAGGTAAAGAGTCATTCAATAATATTAAAAACAAATTATGTTCAAGGTAAATTGGTGCTATATGCTCTCATAGAAATACCATCATACTTGCACAGTGAGTGTAAGTGTATGACATCCCTCTGTCCCTCTGTTTTTCTAAACCTTTGCTGTCTACTGTAATCGTAATAGAATCAGATATTTGTTGAATGATTTACTTTGAAGGGATTTCTTCTCACTAAAAGTTACTTGTACTTTCTGACACTATTACACAATCTAGGCCATGGTTATGATCCGGATATCCATACCCACGTAAAACTTGCTTACTTGCTTACATTTCAAGATGAATTACTCGTACTATAATTAGAAAGAAAAAGAGTACACTAAAATATGATATTTACTTGAATGAAGTTAACAGAAACCGTTTTGCACCATTTCTGAAATATAAGGACAGAATAAAATCGTAACGATGGCATAATTGGCTACGGTAATTTGTTTTGGAAACAATCGCGTCAATAAGGCAAAATGTAGAGATACAGATTTTAGGAATATCACTGGTATTACTTATTGGAAATACGATTGCATTTGGACGAGGCAGACCTGGCGTTTGTTTATAGTGCTGGGCAGAGGACAGCTGGGTGTAGTAAGGGCGTATAAATCTTCGATATGACCTCAATTAGAGTATGGGACCCTCACCAGGATTACTTGACTCGAGAACTAGAAAAGATCCAAAGGAAACAGCACGATTTTCTCTGCATGACAGCAGAGTAGCGTTACGAAATGTAGCAAACATTGGGCTGGGAAGACTCAGGAATAAGGAGATGAGAAGCTCGACTATGTGGTATGTTAGTAATGTTTTATTTTACCTGGCAAGAGTAAGGTTTTAAAATAGGAAAGATCACAATATGAAGATAAAGTAGGAATTGAAGAGAACAAATTGAGGCAAATATTCATTTGTAAGACGAGGAGTAACCGAATGGAATAGTTTATCAAGGGAAATGTTCGATAAATTTTCAAGTTCTTCTAAAACGTTTAAGAAAAGGCTGGGTTAACAATTGATAGGGTATCTGCCACCTGGGAGACAGTCGCAAAATGCAAATCATTAATGACTCATTGATGACTGAGCGGGGCGAGCAGTGGGCACGTCGGTGGACCGAGTAAAGTAGGCACACAAGTCTCTTGTTACCGGCAGGAAAAGATGAAGTTCAGAGAAAAGATATTGAGTTCTACGAACGCAAAATCAATAGGGAGAATTCCGAATGGAGTATGTGTTGTTTGTTCAAGGGCTAGCGCCACTAGATCAAACGGAAGAAAGTCCTGCATCAACAGAGACTCTTATGGATTTAGCAC
This sequence comes from Anabrus simplex, assembly GCF_040414725.1. NCBI lineage: Eukaryota > Metazoa > Arthropoda > Insecta > Orthoptera > Tettigoniidae > Anabrus > Anabrus simplex. The sequence continues at coordinate 406,495,070 of NC_090269.1, forward strand.
GCCCCTGTACCTGGCGAAGAACAAATTAACAGAGCACCCGTCATGCCGCCTGAAATTATATTTTAAACATGTAATACAATTTATCATACCCTTCCCAATAGCTACTTGCTACAAACCAATCTGAAGTTATATTTGATTCAGACAGCAAAGGATCAGAATATTTTTCACAAACCAGGTGAAAAATTATACTCTTGAGGTAAACTGACATCAGGTAATGCTATTTTTAAATATATAATTTTAAAATGGGGTTACCCAAGGCCGTACTTCGGCATGTTTTTCGGAGGTCGTTGGGTATTTTGGGGTGGTCTTCCGAAAATAAAAATTACAATAACAAAAGTTTTTTTTAAAACTTTCAAATAGATTTTATAGAAAGGAAAAGTCTGAAATAGTTTTAGAGCAGTACATTTTATAACTCAACGGATGAAGTAGAAAGGTTAATTTATTGCGATCTGATGGACAGAACACGTGTGTGCAGTGCTAAATAAAGGTTTCTATCATTTGTTTAAAAATGGAGGTACTAATATGTTTCACTGTGAGTATTAAAAATATTTAGAGGATTTTACTTATTTTTTAAAAATCTTGTAGAGGCTCGACAAAATATTTCTATATGTTTATTGAAATTGAATGTTATGGTGCAAAATACATTGAGAAGTTAAAAAACAATCCGTATATCTTACCAAAAGGAAAAGATCCATTTATATTTTCAGTAAATTTGTTAACTATATTCATAGAGTAACATTTAATGATGACACACATTTTATATATTAAAATCAATTGTTTATTTTACAAATGATTTTTTAATAATATTTCTAATTTGTTGTAGGCTATTTCGAAACCCGTGCATGCTGTTAAAACTTATCAAGTTCACATTTATATGGGAGGGTTTCGAAACCCACTAACCTTCCTCGCTGGGTACGGCCTCGGGGTTGCCAACGATATAAACAAAGTGTCACTCTAAATAAAGAGTACAATTGATTTACGCCTAATTATATGTAGTTAAATATACTCGTCATTACTATAAGTACTCTTTCTTTTATTCAGATGGCGTAAACTAAGGATCTATCGAATTTCCAAGCGTATATTTACAGTGGAAATGATTTCCTCTACTACTTAGGGAAAATTCCCTTACAATTTGTAAGGATAAGCCGAGATTGGATTAGAATAGATTATAGTTATAACACATTATTGTCAGATCTTAACCCAGAAGTGTCCATATTGAAATTGTCCTCTAGCAGAAATCATTAAGGAAAGGAAATAATAATAGTATAATGGAAACCTAACAAAACCTTGAGACATACACAAACTATTGAAGGTCATGGTCAACCAAGACAGCTGCTACTCGAGAAAACCTTTAAATATTGGAGTGCTACGTGGTCAGCAATACACCATTCTGATCCGTATTGCTTGGATTTCTCGACAGAGTTTGCTCCAGGGTTGGTCTTACGAGGCCGAATAATCCCATTCCAGTTCTCATCCCAGAGTTAAAATCTTGAACTCGAACTCGGGAGCTCTTGGTAGTAGATACAAAGATTTCGCTTCTTATTATTATTCTTTTGCTGCCGCATTTTCCCACACCTGTTGGGTTGCGGGTGCGAACTGCGACGCACATGTGGATTTGGCTCTGTTTGACCGCTGGATGTCCTTCCTGACGCCAACCCTATATGGAGAGATGTTATCACTATTGAGTGTTTCTGTGTTGGTTGGTAGTGTGGTGTGTTGTCTGAATACGAAAAGGAGAGTGTTGGGACGGACACTAACACCCAGTCTCCGAACCCAAAGAATTAATCAGAAGTGATTAAAATCCCCGTCTTGGCCGGGAATGGAACCCGGGACCCTCTGCACTGAAGGCCAGTACGCCGACCATTCAGCCAACGAGTCGTACCTACAAAGGTTTCGCTTACACCAATAATAATAATAATAATAATAACAAGAGAGTTGGGCATAAGTCGTGGTAATTATCTTTTTCGTCGAAGTTACGCGATTGTATCGCTAAATGGTGCAGTATATCTCAAGCAAACTTGGCTTTCACAGTAGGTATCTACATCATAAGATGACTCTGTGATTTGCTTTTCTGACTACAGTTAAATTTATGACATGTTAAATAATTTCTGTGATTGTTTGGTATTTCGTCCGAATACCCATTAAAGGACTACAGGATTTAAATGCGTGAAAAATCTATAAAATTCTGCTTAGTCCCATATCGACGACCTAATTAGAAAACCTCATATCTCCAAATGTTCTTCATTTCCATTATTTTCCTTAAGACTGGTCATGCCTTCCAGCTACATATGGATAGGTAGTCCATCACAACAATTCTCGTTGTGTTCATTTTCCTATGCTGATGTGTAAAGAAAAATGAATCTTAAAAGCATTATAAGGGAGGAGAGCATAAACACGTCACGCAAACATAATTTCATATAGTACGGTGCACAAGGTTAATTTTCCTTTACACACCTGCAGAGGAAAATGAACCCAATGAAAATTGTTCTGATGGACTACATATCCATAAGTGGCTAAGAGGCGTGACTAGTCTGAAGTGAAATAATGGATAGGAAGAACATCGGGAGATACGAGGTTTTCTAATTAGGCCATCGATATTAGGCTAAGCCACGAGTAGAAAATTTCGGTTTTTAAATTTCGCTTTTTATTTACAAAACTTCTCTCAATTGAAGGTTGTCACAATGGACAAAGCATAACGAAACGAATGAGATCATATTTTTATTACATTATTCTCCTATTGTCTTTAAAGTACAAGTTATTACACTTATAAATGATTTCTCGGTAATGAAATTGAACCTGCTAAAGCTAACAAAGAAATAGTTTGCAATTACGGAACGTCTAAATTAAACTATTTCCAAAATTTTACAATGAATCGAGGAATATTCCTGCGAACTAATACCATTAATCCTTAATGTCTTTCAGTCAAAATTTATCATTAAGTGTTATGGTCGGTTCATAGATCAGCTTCATTTCCCTAACAACGACTTCTGGCTGGTCTCTGGATATTTCTAAACGAACTATTGGGTCTATTATATATCCCACACCCTAGGATTCCTTGAAAGCTGTGATGTCAATTCTCCTACTGTTTCCATTATCGGCAAGACCGCATGCCTCTTCGGCGATCATGTAACTTCCCTTTCTGAGGGAATTTTCTATGTTCTGTTTTCTTTTGTGTTCCGCATGAGGGCAAGATCCCAAAACATGAGGAAGGGTTTCTATCTCTCTTCGGCAATGCCTACAGAGCTTTCGGTTCTGGGACATGCCAGGAATAGATCGAACAGCGCACACATTAGCAATCATATTTATTCCCTCACGCCATTCACTGACCGATAAACCAGTATGCGTTCTAACTCATTTATTTGCGAGTTTATATTCTTCAAATAGCACCACATCCTTTCCTTTTTCATGTAATTTACACCATATCTTGAAATCACAGTTTTTGAAATCTGCTGTGATTTAGGAAGTCAAAAGTAACAGCGTTCTTCTTCCTTTAACCGAAACTCCATGAGGCATTTGTTGCTTTTTTTTTTTAAATGACATCTCTTGTTACAGATATGCAGAGTGGTTGGAGGTGGTAGTGGGGAGTTTTCATTCCTCACCAAAGTGAGGCGGGCCACTTAGAGGGTGTCGCCCTCTCTCTGGCCAGTGGTTGGAGACAACGTGAGCAGGGTATATGAGCGTTAGAGGGTTACCAGCTGCTGAAATTAGCCAATCAGATTGCTTCGCGGGCGAATTCAGATGGGCTTTGTGAGGCGACGTTGCTAAATCCTCACGTGGCTTACGACCGGTTTGAGAGCGCCTGTAGAAGAAATAAACTTCTCCAGGAGAGGGATTTAACAAGGACTTCCCTGCTGATAGGCTCTGCCCACAGCAAGCACGCCACGGTGGTATTGGCTAAAACCCACGGTGTGTTAGTGTTTGATGCTCATTTCTCGTCATGAAGCTCAAGCCCGACCAACCCACTTGCAGATTTAGCAACACCGCCTCGTAAAGCCCATTTGAATTCCCCCACGAAGCGATCACATTGGCTAACTTCAGCAGCTGATAAAATAACCACGGCGCGGGATATCGACGTAATTTTCTCAAATCACTTATCAGTATGAGTATGACCAACGTTCAAACGCTCATCATACATTCGGTCCACGTTATTTACAACCATACTTAGGTGGGTTCCTTTCCATACTGTGATTCGTTATTTCAATTTTATTAATGTATATTTCAAACTAAATGGAAGATGTTAAATTTCCTGGTCTCTAACCTGGCATCGTGGAAATTATGTTAAATATACAGTAAGCACTATACTATCTCATGGTCAAGTCTTCTTGCACATCGGAATAACATCAAGCTGAACTAAAAAAAAAAAAGAACTGTTTTCTGTACATTGGTGAGTTACTGAAGTTTCTGGTAGCGAAAGGAACTGGGAAGTTGCGAGATAGGTGTTAAATATATTATATATTATCACGGTTCATTGTTGACAGCATGTTATAACATGAGATTCATTCAATAATTAGCATTTATGGATTTTTCCTTTCAATGCGACAATTTACTAAAGTGTAGTCCGCAGGTTGGTGTTACCATTTTAGGATATATTAACACTTACAGGACCAAATGACAATGTATCGCCAATGCCCATATTTATGAAAAAGACCGTCTGGCGATATATCACCAGTTGCTCCACCAGCCACTGCAATCAGCTGACGGTATCTCGTTGATGGAATAAAGTTAAACGTGGTTTGAAATATTCTTCTTATTCACAATAACTTTTCTTTTAAATATTTCTCGCTAAAAAACGGACAGTTTTCTCAATATTGTGGAAGAAATGCATACCAATATATTGTTTGCGATATATGCAATGGGTTAATAACGGAGAATTTCAAGATATATCTTGTTCTTCTTCCAACACATCTATTAAAGAACTGGTCTTGTTAGGCCACTGTGGGTCTTTTTGGAGACTGTACTAAAAATGTTTAACAGTTAGCTTATTCGTCAGTTTACTATTCGCTGGCCAGTATGATTTGGTACCAATAAAAATGTGATGCAACTCCATTTTCTGTCATCTTCATATTTCAACTCAAGGTAAATACTGGGGTTTTACATTTCCCTAGATCACGATTCCGATGATCATGGTGGTGATAGTTTTTGACATAAATATGGCTTATGGCTGACGGTCACCTGAAATTAGCCATACCATACAGAAGGTGGGGCGCGATGTTACCTAGCAGCTGTTGATGGATGGCCATGACAAAGAGAAGTGGTGGTGGTGGTGGTGATGATGACTAGGCAACAAACCTCTATCAACACTAATCAAAAGGAAAAGAAAGGAAAGGGTTCGCAATTTCGATAAATAAAGGTATCGGCCAACGAAATACAAGGGCCACGAAGGGCGTGGAAAGGAAAGACTAGCTACACCTCGACACTTAATACCGTCGGGGTCGGAAATGAACAAAAGTTAACGAAGGGAGGTCGGGTAGGATAGATGAAAGTCAGGAACCTGGCTCAAGTAAGTGGAAGTGACGCCAAGACTCAGCTAAGGGCTTTGTGGTCGCCAACGCACCCTCCCAAGTTAAAAGCCCAAGGAGCCATAACAGAGAGACATATTTGTTATCATAAAATTTTCCCAAAGTGAAGTTTGACACCATTTTTTATAGAGGAAGTACAACCATCCTCTCCTAACACCAGTCACAGGAGAGAAAGACCTCCAGCCTTTCTAAGAGTGAAGATAGAGGTAAAGAACACAAAAGGGCCACGAAAGGCATTCTTAAGCCTCGCGATTCTACTACCGTTCGCCTCGAAGAGAAGAAGAGAAGACCTAGGGTGGTGTGATGGAAAAATAAGTAAAGAGACTGGCGCAAGTAACAGGAAGCAATGACAGACTCAGTTATGAGCCCCCTATTCGTCACCCCAAGCTATCGATTGGAAAGCAACACCCCCCCCCCTCCCACCCGTGTACCCTTGTAGACGCCTCTTACGTCAGCCAGGGGATAACGATGATGACTGTGTTCCACTACCCTACTCACATGGACAGATCGGCAAAACTTCACTGTGTGCTGATCATCATTAATATCAGTAGTCACCACTTTCAGCGTAGTCATCTAGATGCGGTATATATCTCTTGCAGACGACGTGACAGAGCGCTGCACAAAGCTGCCAACTCAGAACGTACAGAACAGCACATTGTTAGGTCCGAGTACACGCCTAATTGTTTTTTAAACCAAATAGGTTACAAAGATAATAGCGGAACGCAGACGTGGAAACTTGAGACAGCGACTGTGACTCACTCTGGTGGTTCGAACTGCACACTAACAACTGGGCATCGACAGCTGTCAAGTAATACAATGGAAAGTGGGAATGATATATAATTATTTTAAGGACAAATGGCTGGACATGTTTTTTTTGGTGTGTGTTTTTTTTTTTGATTTACGTCGCACCGACACACAGATAGGTCTTACGGCGACGATGGTGGAGGAAAGGCCTAGAAATGGGAAGGAAGCGGCCGTGGCCTTAATTAAGGTACAGCCCCAGCATTTGCCTGGTGTGAAAATTGGAAACCACGGAAAACCATCTTCAGGGCTGTCGACAGTGGGATTCGAAGCCACTATCTCCCGATTACTGGATACTGACCGCACTTAAGCGACTGCAGCTATCGAGCTCGGTGGACATCGTTTTAGACAGTTTTGGGTGTGAAAAATGAATTATGTGCTGATCACTTTTAAGAAGTCCGGCTCCATTGCTTAATGGTTAACCTGATTTCCTTTGGTTCAAGGAGTCTCGTGTTCGATTCCCTGTCGGGTCGGGGATTTTAACCTTACTTGGTTAAACCCGATGGCTATCATAGGTAGGATTCCATCCTCATAGACGCGCAGGTCACCTATACGGCGTCAACATGAAAGACTTGTCACATGCCTCCAATAATCACTACCACCTCTTCGGAGGTCACACGCCATTATCATGCCCTTAATAACATTATAAGGAAGTTTAGATGATGGAAATGTTACCTGAGTTGCCTTTAGAAGAGAGATGTGTTCATTGCGATAGCCAGGGTCCCACAGAGCCCGCCGCCGGAAGTACTTTTATAACCTAATGAAATGTTGCACGTGCCATCGTCCATTAGTTGAGCTCCTACAAGCACTGCCACTGTCTGACATATAAAGGGAGATTACATCATTCCCGAAAGTCAACACTCACACATTCCCTTACCAACCCGCGCAGAATAAGAACAAAGAAAGTAGCTTCATTTGTCTCGGATTACACGTGATTAATAGTTTTCCATAACCTCCGAATTGTCAAATAATGATAAAATATCTATTTTGTTATCAATAAGAACTCGCGTTTCATATTTTGTGAACAGTTGCAATGGAATTAAAAACAGACTATATGACAAAATTATCATAAATATTTCGGCCAGAGGGCTTAATTTAAGGTACCTAAATATGAACAAAGTAATATCATGATCAAAGAAGTGTGGATGGTTAAAATTAAATAATTAAAGAAGGGCCTAAAAATTACAGCCAGCAAATTAGGCTACATTCCTAGTAACAGGGAAGCACGTAAATATTTGACAATTCTGTTACATTATAATAGTGAGTCCGCCTCTGTAGCGTAATGGTTAGTGTTATTAACTTCCGTCCTCGGAGCCCGGATTCGATTCCTGGTACTGCCAGAAGCTTTAAGAATGGCAAGAGGAGTGGTTTGTAGTTGAAATTGTACATGCAGCTCACCTCCACCGAGGTTTGCCTGAAGAAAGAGCTGCATCACCTCGGGATGAGGGCACGGGTTTACAATGATAATAGAGAAACATACATTTTACATACTGGAACAAGTCTTTAATTACACCTGCAATTCAGTACGGTATGTTTATATTACACTAATCTTAGACTAATGGGTCTATCACCTTGCAAAATTAATCCGACACAGTGATATAATCGGCGTCTTTCTCTTACGATTAAGATTTATGAGTAGACCTACACCTTTCTGAGTAATATGACATTTTCAATTAACATAGGTTTGTCATTAATTTTACCTGTTGTAATGGTTCAAATCGCGTTACAAGATATCTGTATTTTATATTTATTTAATGTATGTTATTATTATTATTATTATTAATATTAATATTATTATTATTATTATTATTATTATTAATATTAATATTATTATTATTATTATTATTATTATTATTATTATTATTATTATTATTATTATTATTATTATTATTATTATGCCCCTCCCCTGCTAATCATGTGACCTTGCCGCGGTGGGGAGGCTTGCGTGTCCCAATAAAGCAGATAGACGAGCCGCAGGTGCAACCATATCGGATGGGTATCTGTTGAGAGACCAGACTAAGGGAAGGTTCATCGAAAGGGGGGTAGCAGACTTTCGGAAGTTGCAAGGGCAGCAGTCTGGATGATTGACTGATATGGCCTTGTAATAATACTAAACATGGCTTAGCTGTATTGATACTGCTACACGGTTGAAAGCAACAGGAAACTACGGCCATAACTAACTCCCGAAGACATGCAGCTCTTTCTGTATGAATAATGTACTGATCATGGCTTCCTCCTGGGTAAAATATTCCGGAGGTAAACTAGTCCCCCATTCGGATCTCCGGGTGGCGACTACACGAGAGGGGGCGATCATTAGGAAGATGGATACTGACATTCTGCGAGTCGGAGCGTGGACTGTTAGAAGTTTGAATCGTTGTGGTAGATTAGAGAATCTGAAAAGGGAGATGGATAGTCTAAAGTTAGATGTAGTTGGTATAAGTGAAGTACGTTGGCAGGAAGAACAGTATTTTTGGTCAGGCGACTACCGAATTATCAACACAAAATCAAACAGAGGAAATGCAGGAGTTGGTTTAATAATGAATAAGAAAATAGGGAAGCGGGTAAGCTACTACGACCAGTATAGTGAAATAATTATTGTCGATAAGATAAACACCAAACCAATGCCCACCACAATAGTGCAGGTCTATATGCCTACTAGCTCAGCGGATGACGAAGAAATCGGAAGAACATATGAAGAGATAGACGATTTAATACAATATGTAAAAGGTGACGAGAATCTAATTGTGATGGGAGACTTGAATGCAGTGGTAGGCCAAGGAAGAGCAGGTAATACAGTAGGAGAATTCGGATTGGGACAAAGGAACGAAAGAGGACTCGGCTGGTTGAATTCTGCACTGATCATAATTTAGTCCTTGCCAATACTTGGTTCAAACACCAAAAACGACGGCTTTATACCTGGACGAGACCTGGAGAGACTGGAAGATATCAAATAGACTTCATTATGATTAGGCAGAGATTCAGAAACCAGGTGTTGGATTGCAAAACTTTCCCAGGAGCAGACGTGGACTCTGACCACAACTTGTTGGTCATGAAATGTCATCTGAAGCTGAAGAAATTGAAGATACGAAAGAATGCAAAAAGATGGGATCTAGACAAGTTGAAAGAAAATAGTGTGAGGGATTGTTTCAAGTAACATGTTGCAAAAGGACTAAATGAAAAGGCTGAAGGAAACACAATAGAAGAAGAGTGGATAGTCATGAAAAATGAAGTCAGCAGGGCTACTCAAGGAATGTTAGAAAGGAAGAAAAGATCAACTAAGAATCACTGGACAACTCAGGAGATATTAAACTTGATTGATGAACGACGAAAATACAAGAATGCTAAAAATGAAAAGGGAAGAAAAGAATACAGGCGATTAAAGAATCAAGTGGATAGAAAGTCCAAGGTAGCTAAGGAAGAATGACTGAAGGAGAAGTGCAAGGATGTTGAAGGTTGTATGGTCCTGGGAAAGGTAGATGCTGCATACAGGAAAATCAAAGAAACCTTTGGAGAAAGGAAATCGAGGTGTATGAATATTAAGAGCTCAGATGGAAAGCCAAGTCTAGGGAAAGAATACAAAGCAGAAAGATGGCAAGAACATATCCAACAGTTGTATCAAGGTGAAGATGTAGATAATTTTGTTCTGGAACAAGAAGATGCTGTTGATGGTGATGCAATGGGAGACCCAATTTTGACGTCAGAGTTTGACATAGCTGTGAGCGACCTAAATAGGAACAAGGCACCTGGAATTGATGACTTTCCCTCTGAATTACTGACTGCCTTAGGAGAAACAAGCATGGCAAGGTTATTCTATTTGGTGTGTAAGATGTATGAGACAGGAGATTTCCCGTCCGATTTTCGGCAGAATGTTGTTATACCTATACCCAAGAAAGCCGGTGCTAACAGGTGTGAAACCTACCGCACCATTAGTTTAGTGTCTCATGCCTGCAAAATTTTTACACGTATTATTTACAGAAGAATGGAAAAACAAGTTGAAGCTGAGTTGGGAGAAGATCAATTTGGCTTCAGGAGAAATGTAGGAACACGTGAAGCAATCCTGACTTTACGTCTGATCTTAGATGATCGAATCAAGAAGGAAAAGCCCACGTACATGGTATTCGTAGATCTAGAAAAGGCATTCGATAATGTTGATTGGACAAAGCTACTTAAGATTCTGAAGGTTATTGGAATCACATACGGATAACGAAGTATTATCTACAATCTGTATAAAAATCAGTCTGCAGTGATAAGAATCGAGGGCTTTGAAAAAGTAGCAGCAATCCAGACAGGAGTGAGGCAAGGATGCGGTTTGTCCCCCCCTCCTTTTAAATGTTTACAGAGAACAGGTAGTAAAGGAAATCAAAGAGAAATTTGGAAAGGGAATCACAGTCCAAGGAGAGGAAATCAAAACCTTGAGATTTGCCGATGATATTGTTATTTTATCTGAGACTGCAGAAGATCTCGAGAAGCTGCTGAATGGTATGGACGAAGTCTTGGGTAACGAGTACAAGATGAAAATAAATAAGTCCAAAACCAAAGTAATGGAGTGCAGTCGAATGAAGGCAGGTGATGCAGGATATATTAAATTAGGAGATGAAGTCTTAAAGGAAGTAGATGAATATTGTTACTTGGGTAGTAAAATAACTAACGATGGCAGAAGTAAGGAGGACATAAAATGCAGACTAGCACAAGCAAGGAAGGGCTTTCTTAAGAAAAGAAATTTGCTCACTTCAAACATCGATACCGGAATTAGAAAGATGTTTTTGAAGACTATCGTGTTGAGCGTGGAATTGTATGGAAGTGAAACATGGACGATAACTAGCTCAGAAAGAAAGAGAATGGAAGCTTTTGAAATGTGGTGTTACAGAAGAATGCTGAAGGTGAGATGGATAGATCGAATCACGAATGAAGAAATACTGAATCGAATTGGTGAGAGGAGATCGATTTGGCTAAATTTGACGAGAAGAAGAGATAGAATGATAGGACACATCCTAAGACACCCAGGACTTGTTCAGCTGGTTTTTGAAGGAAGTGTAGGTGGGAAGAACGGTAGGGGTGGGCCAATATATGAATATGACAAGCAGATTAGAGGAGATGTAGGATGCAGTAGTTACGTAGAAATGAAAAGGTTGGCACAGGATATGGTGGCATGGAGAGCTGCATCAAACCAGTCTCTGGACTGATTATTCAAACAACATTATTATGTCCGTATTATTATTATTATTTTATCTGTGAGATTACTATTATTGTATCTATTATTATTGTTCAATTCAATTCTGTAATGGTTATCGCTTTCGTGATTGTATTTAATTTATTGTGTATATATATGTGTGTGTGAATATTAGCATTTAACCATGTAAAGTAAGACTTGCAACATAATATCATATATGGATATGCTTTTTAAAAAGTTTTGACATTGCAACGCACATGTTGCAATACTGCTAGCGTAACTGCCGGGTCATCGCTCCGTCACTGTGTACATTTAGCGATGAGCTCACTTTATGGAGATACCTACTGAGCGCCCCAGGCAATTTCACCATTGTATGTAACATTTGTCGCTGGGTGGGAGTAGATATAGTTATTTCTGGAGATTGCGTAGGTGTGTCAATTAATATCTATATAAGCTGGCTGCATATTGTAGCGTTAGTCATTAGTCATGGGGAGAGTGAGGCCACAGTTGGTCGGTGAGTCAAACGAATGGGAAACAGTGAAGCAGTCAAATGGATGGTAAAAAGTGAGTGAGTCAATTGGAAGGAGAGACCTCAGTCGGTCGGTTAGTTGAAGATACGGACGAAAAGGCTTGCCATGAAGTCATAGAAGGATAGACTTGCCAAGAAGTTATATGGATGGAGACACTTGCGAAGAAGTGTTGTAATGAGATGATAGTAGTCAGTCATCTGGATGGAGAAGAAGCAGTCACATGGATACTTAGTCGTCAGTGAAACAAAAATGATTCATCACCAAATTAGGCTTCATACATCTTCAGCAAACAACTCAAAGGAATACGTCGTAATTACACTCAAGGTATTGAAGGTACAGTCCAGTGAACCAGTGAGGGATAAATTTCGTGTATAATTGTTGAATATCCGGTCAAGAGGAATTCAAATTAATGCCTAGTTTCTTTCAGTTGCAATGTCATACTTTTATATTCTCATCTGTTTTATCGCAGCAGTTCTTACTATTTTTATTGAACTTATTTCAAGAATATATTTTGTTCTATAAAATTAATTTATCGTTTTATTTCAATGGTAGACTTAGATAACCTCAAATTTAATGCAGAAACAAAAACACAATCTCCTTTTCCCAGAACCTACACGGTATGTTGTCAAAAGTAAGCTTATTACCCCACACCCTAGAGATATTCAAGACTCTCATTCTCTTATTGCTGCACTGAGTTGTAGCTGGCGCCCATCAAATAACGTATGTGTAAGTAATCAGGTAAGAACTAAGTGTGAGTACAAGGTCCGACGATAGAGTATTTTATTTAATGAATATTAATGTTCATATTTTTCATTTTAATTCAGATTTTATATGTTTTTTAAATAAGCCAGCGAGTTAGGGACGTCGCACCGTTCCATTTTTTGAAGGCAACCCTCTTTCCTTCGGGGCTTTTCTGACACTCGAAGGATTGGGGACGTCGAAAAGTGTAAGTATGGCATTTTAGCAGCTTCCTTCCATCTGCTCTCTCTACTTCGAATTGACATTCCTTAAAGTGAAGATGCAGGTAAAGATTATAATCAAGATATGGTCAGTAAAAGTATATTTTTAAACAAGCTTTTAAGAAAGGAAATATAATAAACTTGGTGATTATTAGTTTTTTTTTTAGAAAAATGTATGCTACACTTACACAGCTGTGAATGTTCTGTTGGCTGTCACTCACCACGTCGATAGTTCTGCACGCATTTGCCTTCCTAATCTTATCTCTCGGGAATCTAAATAACATAGTCCCTTTCCATGAGTGACTTTTATAATTTGGAGCGACACAATAACTCATTATAACTTTAATCTCATTGCATTCGATAATACGCAGACAGCAGAATGTACAGACCTTTAGTCCCAAAATGGCGACTACCGCAAAGAATTTTTGGAGCGTAACCAGACCGTTGTATATCAACGTCCTTGTTAGGAAACCTCGTATCTCCCAATGCTCTTCCTACCCACTATTTTCTTAAGACTGGTCACGCCTCCTAGATATGCATGGATATGTAGTCCTTCAGAACAATTTTCGTTGTGTTCATTTTCCTATACTAATGTGTAAAGGAAAATGAATCTTAAATACATTATACGGTAGGAGTGCGTAAATACGTCACGAAAACGTACATTCCTATAGTACGGTACGGCAAGGTTAATTTTCCTTTACACATCTGCACAGGGAAACGAACTCAACGAAAATTGTTCTGAAGGACTACATATCCGTAAATGGACAGGAGGCGTGACTAGTCAAGAGAAAAAAGTGGATAGGAAGAGCATTGAGAGATACGAGTTTTCTAATTAGACCATTGATATGGACCTTGTTGAAAACGACAGATAACAGTGCACCATGTGGAGACTGCAATAGACCCCTGCCGAAGACACCGCCATCTCGATCCTAGGTGAAGCAGCGATACAATGTGACGGAATATTGCACGGAAGATGGTGCAGGAGACTTTACCACACTCAGTCAAGTTGAACGCTCCTTTGGTTGTGCAAGAAGTGCAAACGTGTCTTTGTCACGCTAAAAGGTAGGAAATAAGAGTTAATAGCACTCCAGGAGGAAATCAGAAACCTGAAAGACTCTATAAATCAGTCAGTGATAAAGAAATTACGGGACGTTTTATCACGTCCGGTGCCGAGATTAGTAAAAAAAACATGCAGAGCCCTCCATTATCACAAGAATTAGTGAAGACGAGGAGTGAGTAGGAGAAAAAGGAACAATCCCAAACCACCAAGCTAGGAGATTAACACACTGATGCTCAATGAATTTGAGATGAACATGGTCAGACGTTAGCCGGGTAACTCACAAAGAAATGAAAATTTTCACGTGCTAATCCCATCAGCGATCAATGAAGGGGAGGATGCCGATGGTGAGAGCTCATATAGCCGTCCCTGTAGACCAAATATTGACTGAAACAAACACAATATATCAGATAGAGTAGTCTGGTTATATGTAGGCAGCCTGCAGCCAACGACAAAAGTACACCTGACAATGGCATTTTCAGTAGCATTTCGTGTGACGAACTCGGTACCAAAGGAAGGAACAGGGTGTTTAGAGTGGGTATTTATTTTAACTACCTGACTACGATCAACTCCATAGAATTTTAGCCAGATGTTGTCTTTGTTAAGCAGTATATATTTTTAGGCCCCCAAGGAGAACAGATTTATCACTTATTTTCCAAAACTGATAGAAACAACTAACACGCAAATCAAGACATCAGAAAAAATAAACGTGTTGTCTTGGAACAACTAAGGATGTTTAGGTACAGCAAGCTTGCCAAAGAATATGTTACAGGCATAAGGCAGCAATATTCTTTGAAACTTTCCTTATACTTGAGTCATTATTCAACTTACGTCTTTGCAGATACAAAAGTAAACAACCAACAACAATTGGGAGATATAAAGATGGAATCGCATACCTCTTCGACGAGAAGTTCTCATCATTTACTGGACTACACGCGTACTAAAAATACATTAGTAGTACGAATCAGATTATCTGCACCTATATATGTCCGTTCCCAAGCAGATGTCACATCCGCAGATATTACACAAGAAGCCAAACAAAACCCTTATACAGTTCTCCACCCAAGGCAGGCAAAGATTCTTAGGGACATGTCTGTGTTCGTTTGCCAGACGACGTAAGTGCAATTCTAAAATAGAGAGGTACATTACCTATTAGCTTCATCGTAACTTCCCCGGACGTTGAACATGAATCTCGTACATTCACGTGTGAATAAATTGCAGAAACTATACAAAGTCTAAAAAATAGTAAGACTTAAGACATGTGATACAGATAACATAGTTAACGAACGTATAAAAGCTATTCTCCCACTTTTGAAGACTTCTATCATTCAATTCCTGAACGATGGCTTGCGCCAAGGTAGAGAGAAACACACTGCTGGACAAAGTCCAGAGTAAATATACTGCATGAGGGCAAAAGTAACACAGCAGAACCCAATTCATACCGATGAACTGCATCAGAGTGCACACTCCTAAGGACCTTGACTATGCTAGTGTAAAAGCTTCTTACAGAGTTCACAGAAGATAAACTTCTGGACCCCTGTTTGGTTTGAGAAGAGAAAGATCAGCTAATCACGCAGTCCACGCCCTGAGACAACCTACAAGGAAACCACACGCCATCCATATCGATTACACCAAATCATTTGACATTGATGGAACCATCCTCTAAGAGAAACTACAGATGATTGCTGGACCGAGTTTCTACCTAACCTGGTTAAAACAAGCGAGTGGAGATGAATCACCAAATCGTGCGTAGTAATCCAAAATATCGGGGCTCTCCAAAGTGCCACTGTCTGTCCAATGCTTTTTATTATCACCATGACAGATTTCACCGAAGTAGTATAATGAGTACGGTAAATGTATAGCTCCCCAGATACAGTGATGAAGTGGCCCTGGCGTCAATCTCGAAGACAAATCTACAAACCGCCTTTAACAAAGTGATGGAATGGCTGAATAGAAATGAACTGAAGCTAAATGAAGACAGGACTGTCTCTATGACCTCCTTGAGCGTAGGTACACGAGAAACCTTCTGCTTTGGTGACTGGCAACTTAAGTCAGAAATTGTAGGTATCATGGAATTACACTTCAGACACCAGAAAACCCGCTCTCCCTACATGTAAAGGAAAGGCTGATCGCTGCCACAAGAGCAATAAGTGATATTGAATACCTGAGTAGCCTGTCGTTCAAGATATCCACAGAGTTATGTCATTTGATGGTCAGCCACGTAGTGTCGTACGAGTTGGAAAATATACGAATGCGCTTAAGGAAGGGACCCATAGGTAGTATAGAACAACTGAAAGCTTCCTATCTAAAAAAAGAGTGCTTTATCTATCAAATTATATCCTCTCACGCCTTGTATATGAATTTATGACAAGAGGGTGTTCTTCATGAAGCTGTTTCTGCCAGCCATCCTAGCTTATAAAGAACTTCTGCAAGAACTTCAGCAAAGGAGAGCCAACACACGAGAGGAATCCTACCTGCCCAACGCCATGATCATCCAGTAGTGGTTAGGGAGATTATGAGCTTACACACGTAACAACCAGGCTTTATAATATGTGCGCTTTCCATCATAAATTGTGTCAAAATAAGTGCTTCCATGAACCTGGTCCTAACTGGTGCTGAAAGGGCTGTGGCAAACTCTGTGAGCCATACTATTCGCTATGGGGTCAATTAATAACGGAATAGCTAAATAAATTCTGTACTGATAGTTGATTATAAGAACTTCTTTCCCAGCACATTGTGTGCAATTGAACATTATTCAACAGTATGACCTATGGGGGAAAACACTCAGATATTTATTCGTTCACACTGTTTTATTGCGTCCCTTTGCCAGATTTATACAGGCTGAAGCCGTAATCCACCGACAAAATTTCGGAGGTTGTTCAGAGGTAGCATCCTGGTATACCGGTATAAGGGACCCGTGGTCTCCGGTGACTCGTTACAAAGTAATTGAATTTCGTTTGGTTTGTATCTCTAATTAGCTTTGTATTTGTATTGCACTGAACAATACCTGTAAGTAAACAGTTGTAGATTTGTGACGCGTTGCGCGGAAAGGGATAAGTCGGCTTTACAACAGAGCCGAATAAAAGCGTCTGGGGTCTGAAAATTGCATGTCTATGTTTTGACTTCTTGAACGACCAATGGGTCTTCTTAGCAAAATAAGTTACGCAGTAGTTCGAGTCTTCAAAACTGGATGTCATAATTGGTAAGAAATTTAGTGAAAGCTGTAGCTGCGATTTTTCTCAAAATACAGTTTTATTAATGTCAGCAGTCAATAAATAATATCTTATAAATTATTGCACGTAGTTGTATGCACATTATTACTTGATCGCTGGACTTGTTTCAAGAACTGGAAAAAATCAAAGAAAAGCAGCTCTATTTGTTCTTGGTGATTTCCGACAAAAGAGTAGCGTTAAAAAATGTTGCATATTTTGGGCTGGAAAAACTTGGAAGAAAGAAGAAGAGCTGCTGGAATAAGTGGTATGTTCCGAGCTGTCATTGAGAGAGGGCGTGGAATGAGATTAGTAGACAAATACGTTTGAGTGGTGTCTTTAAAATTAGGAAAGATCACAGTAAAAGTTGGAATTCAAAAGGAGAGACTAGGGCAAATATTCGTTTATAGGAAGGAGAGTTAGGGACTGGAATAACTTACCAAGGGAGATGTTCAATAAATTTCCAAATTCTTTGCAATCATTGAAGGAAAATCTAGGAAAACAACAGATAGGGAATCTATGCCGAGGGCGACTGCCTTGATTGCAGATCATTAGGCTAGTGATTGACTGATTGAACTCTTCTTTTTAAATGCTCAGGATTTTATGCCAATTTTTGAAGCACAAAAATCTTTAAAATAACAAATCCGAGTATAGGTTCCTTTCCGCGCAACGGATCAAATTTGGTTCGTACTGCTCTGTAGAGTACACTGACTGAACAGACTCTGATAAAAGTACACGTGTTCCGTCTGAGGATTGTTGCATTACTCTATGTTTGTTTTACGCTTTGGTTATTGTATATTTTGACTGTGTGAAGGTATTTTCAGAGAATAATGTAGACGAGGATAACAAACCGAAAATATTAATAATTATGTGGGCCATTCAAAAAGAAATGATCTGGAAAATGTAAAATGAAAACCGCTGGAAAGATCGTAATGCAATTGCCAGCAGAAGAAGGTGCGGTCCCTAGAAGAAGGCTGAGGTCCTATACTCCCTGTTGGAGTGACATGGGTCTACACCACGCGGCGACAGATCGAGCACGTGCACGCGTTGATCGTTCACTGCACCCAATCGTGCTGGAAACAGAGAAATGGAGACTTCAAAAGAAGAACAGCGGGGTGTGGAGCGTTTCCTCACAGCAGAAGGAGTAAGAGGAAGGAAAATTCATCGAAGAACAGCACTACAGTAATGTGCGGAGAACACTGCATATCCGTTACAAGGATCAAGATATTGTATAAGCGATTCAGGGAAGGACGGGTGTCGTTGTCCGGTGATGCACGGTCTGGAACGCCAGACCGCATTAGCGATGCCATTATCGAGCAGGTGGATGCCCCCGTTATGCATGACCGGCGAGTTACGGTAGCAGCCATTGCCGCAGAGGTCGGAGTGAGCGTCGGAACTGTTCACGCCATCATTAAGGATAGCTTGAAATTTCGCTAAACGTGCACCCAGTGGTTTCCTCACAGTATTCACTCAGCACAGGAAGACGTGGAATGCACCTTTCTCGACAGTGCTGGACAATACTTTTGAACTAACGGTACAGGTTTTCATTTTATAGCCTCCGGCTTGTTTCTTTTTGAATGACCCTTATACATTATTATTCTGTAACGATCCACAAGAGACCACGAATCTCTCATACCAATACACTCAGAATAATTTTTCCCTGAACAACCTCCGGAAGCTTGTCGGTGGAGTCCAGGCTCATCCTCTAGAGTACAGCAGGATTAAGACGTATCACTAGCATGGAGGTAACAGACTACCAATATGGCAGACCACGCTCCGCACACAGAGTAGAATCCACTTCAACAAAGCCGGCTGTAAATAACGACACATGTGAATGGAGTATGCGAAACCATTTAAAAACGCTGTTCTGATCTAATTATTCCTAGAAATATACCCAGCCTTCCATATCAACTGTTGTATAGGTTTTTTATTTAGCACCAGCATTAACTGATATTTACTGTTCATAACATTTTTATACTTCGGAATAGGATTGCGAGTAAATATTTGTATTCGAGATATTGAGAACATGCCTATCATTGACTACAGGCATCCTAAAGTAACCTCTTCTTATCCAGATGTAGCAGGCAATTCATCTGCGAAGTCTGAAGATTTAAGAAAAAAGTTTAGCTTAAGTCGGTTTTGGAAGAAAGTGGTAAATGATGAGATCCTAGAAGGGAGTACTCTACGTTCGAAGAGCGCTGAGGTACGGGAGAATGTACTTAGAGAATGCGAATGGAATAAAAGTTTGGTGGAGAAGGTACGCAGGAGATTGCCTGAGGCAAAAGAATCAAAACGAAATGACCGAGAAGAACGCCCTGTCCCGATGAAGAAAACACTTCTGTAAGTGGTCGTATACATTTTAAATCATAAGAGTGAGTCGTGCAGTGAGTCTTCTAGTGTCTTTCTATAGATCATTTTTAACGTTTGTTGGAGAAGAATATTTTAGGTGTAATCAACTAATCAGCAAGGTTTGTTCAGCTCACGAGACCTGACACTGAAATGAAGATCTTCCTTTGCTGTACGGTAAAATACCATATATCACAGTGCTGCTCGAACATAATACGAAAGTAATTTTTAGAATGAATTTTATAATTTCAGAGAACATTTCGTTTTGTAACATGTTTAATTTTTATAAATTTAAGATGTTGTGCTTTGATATCATTACCTAATTTATCTAAATGTATAATATAATTTCCTTAAAAATCTAATCCGCTCATTTTTTCCCTAAAATGTAAAATACTTAGAGCTGGTAAACGGATGTGAATGATCGTGGTTCCAGACCAGTACCTCACATTAGTTTCCCCTGTGCGGGGTGCGGGGGTGGTGGTGGCAGAATAACACCCGCGGTAACCCCTGCCGCTTGTAAGAGGCGACTAAAAGGAGCCCGAGGGGGCTTTGAAATTGGTATCGAGGGCTGGCTAACATGGGGCCCTTAGCTGAGGCCAGCCATTGATTCCACTTACTTGTGCCAGGCTATTCACTTTCATCTATCCTATTCGACCTCCCATGGTCAACTCTTGTTCTTTCGCGACCCGTAAGGTATTAGAGCACTCGAGGTCTAGGGAGTATTTTATTTTCAAGCGCTTCATGACCCTTACCTTACTTTGACCGATACCTTCATTTTTCGAAGTGTCGGATCAATTCCGTATTTTCTCTCTGGTGCTATAAAGGATGGTTCCTCAACAACAATCACAACCAACACCTCATTTCCGACCCCGACTGTATAAGAGCACTCGAGGCTCAGGGAGTGTTTCATTTTCACGCCCTTCGTAGCCCTTACCTTTCTTTGGCCGATACCTTCATTTTTCGAAGTGCAAGATCCCTTCCATATTTTCTCTCTGATTAGTGTTATATAGAGGATGGTTGCCTAGTTGTACTTCCTCTTTAGACAATAATCACCACCACCACCACTTCACATTAGTTTCGCTTGTAGAATTATGAGAACTATTCACAGTATTGCTCTTCTCGAGTTTTTAACGAGAATTCAGGTGACCTGTAACGTGGTGACCACCGAGCCCAGCTGAATCTGATATTTCTTCCAAACTTTTGTTATGTTCACCTCGTTAGTTCTATTCTATACAATAACTCTTGCAATTTTTTTACTTTTGCCACTGGGACTCACAACTTACAGATTTACATGTGTATGCTATATGTCTTCTCTCCACACTTCTAGAGTCAACTATTCTCCTCTTGTGACTCCGACGCTGTATCAGCTATTGTGTGTGTGTGGGAAGGAAGAGGGGTCCGGTATAATACATCCACGGTATCCCCGGCTTGTACTGCAAGGCGACTAAAAGGTGACACGGGAGCGTTCAACTTGGGAGCGTGAATTGGCGATTATGGATCCACTAGCTGAGCCTGGCATTGCTTCTACTTACAGTACGTGTGTCAGGATACTCAGTTTTATTTTTCCTTCTGAGCTCTCTTGGTAGTGGTGGTGGTGATTACTGTTTTAAGAGGAACTACAACTGGGCAGTCATTCTCTACTGTCCCCCTGTGGGTGGGGGCGGTAGAATAACACCCACGGTATCCCCTACCTGTCGTAAGAGGCGACTAAAAGGGGCCCCAGGGGCTCTGAACTTTGGAGCGTGGGTTGGCGACCACGGGGCCCTTAGCTGAGTCCTGGCATTGCTTCCACTTACCTGTGTCAGACTCCTCATTTTCATCCATCCTATCCGACCTCCCTTGGTCAGCTCTTGTTCTTCCCCCCCCCCCGAAGCTATTAGGTTTGCGAGGGCTAGGGAATCTTTTAATTTTCACGCCCTTCGTGGCCCTTGTCTTCCTTTGGCCGATACCTTCAATTTTCGAAGTGTGGGACCCCTTCCATTTTTCTCTCTGATTAGTGTTATATAGAGGATGGTTGCCTAGTTGTACTTCCTCTTAAAACAATAATCACCACCACCACCAGCATTCTCTACTGAAACTAATCAGAGAGAGGAAATGGAAGGGGTCCGTCACTTCAAAAAGTGCAAGTCAGCCAAAGGAAGGAAGGGCCACGAAGGGCCTTCATACATAAAAGCGTCCCGGTAGGAAAACAACAAGAGTTGACCAAGGGAGATCAGGTAGTATAGATGAAAGTAAGGAGCCTGGCACAAGTAACAGGAAGCTATGCCATGACTCAGCAAAGAGGCCCGTGGTTGCCAACCCACAATCCCAAGTTTAAAGCCTCTGAAGCTCCTGTTAGTCGCCTCTTACGACAGGTAGGGGATACTGTGAGAGTTATTCCATCGCTCCCACACACAGTGGTTGAACTCTCTTGGCCAACGTCTATTCTCTTCCAAACCTGACAATATCAGGTTTTCGATACCTAGGCGAGTCTTTTAATTCCACGCCCATCCCGATCCATTCCTTCTTTTAGCCAATGCTTCATTTTTCGAAGTGTCATACCACTTAAAATTTTCTCTCTGGTTAGTGTTAATAGAGGATGGCTGTCAAGTTGTACTTCCTCTGAAAGCAATAATCACCACCACCGCTGATAACATAGAAAGCCCGCCTGGTAGCCATGATCATTAAAGTGTCGAGTCTATATGATCTGACACCGTGGCTAGCCTGTTCGAGTCCCGTTGGTTGACAAAATGTACACCATCAGAATGTAGGCCGCTACAATTTCTAATCGCTGGATTGCGTGACAAAAGCCTGGTTTCAATTCTAAATCTCTCCACAATGCGTATATGGAGGAAGGCAGATGACGCTTTTGATGGCGATTAGTACGTCGGAGCGCCAAGTTAAGCTTTGAGCACACCCCTTGGTGTTATTCGACAGGAGTAGGCTATGTGCCGGCACCAGGTTTAATGCTCTTCCTATCCACTATCATATATTACGTCGTTCATTTCTGCTCATTAATTCTATTCACGAAGTTGACATCAGGAAGGGCATCCGGTTTTGAAACTCGTTACGAAGTTTCATTTCATTACACACCCGGCCCTGTAGAGAAACGGGACGTATATACATAAACTGTTATTATAGAAAATATATACATCACAATTTTGTTACACAAGTATCTTAATTGATATAACTTGTTGAAGAAGCACTTGCGGTTACAGAGTACACCTCTGCCTACGAATTGGCACGGCTGGTCCGTAGTCTGGCATCTCCACACTCCGACAGGCCAACCGAGCAGAGGAGTGGTGGCCGCGGCTCTGCCATGGCTCTACGCCTCTGTATTCGGGAGAGAGAGAGCGGCTAGTTCCCACCGCCGGCTGTCCTGAGAATGGCTTTCTATACTACTGCATTTAGGTGAATGCCGGGACAGGTCCTAGTAGCCTATAGGCCAAGGCGGCCAACCCCCTCACCTTCTCCGAGCATCTCCTTCACCGTAACAAATCTCCTGGTCTGAGAGACGGCGTCACCGTCTAGAAGGCCCGCCTCTCCCTTCAGGGAAGGAATTAAAATATTTAGTAGTTGAAGTAGTAAGCACTTGAGTAATTGTCAAGTACATAGGGATAGAGGGCGTCACACCCCAAGTACATATCTCGTCGTTGGGGGCATTGCCGCAGACCCAATGTCATTACAGAAAAAAATCTGTCTACGTACCGAGTAGTAAATACATTTGTTTAGATAATTACTTCAAGCTCTTCTAGGTTACATCAAGTCACAAATCATAATATTATAGCCTCAGCTGTACCGTTTAGCATTGGTGATGAGAGAAAATGAAAGTATGCACTAGGGCGGCTTTCTGACGATTTTATACATGCTGGTGAAGTTTGGGTACGCTGTTGACAGTGTACAAAAGGATAGTTTTAACGAAGAAATTTTGTTTCCAAATTCCAAAACATAGTTGCATTCATGAAATTTGGCCATGAATTCAATAGATTTAAATCGTGTGTACTCACGATTCTTATGTCCACCTGTACAGCAGAACCTTGAGGCATTTAGGAACTTTCCTTCGATCGGCAATGAGTAAAGATTGTCTCAATGATCTAGCTGTTCACAGTGAGAAAACAAATTCCATCAACTCCGACGAAATTTTCAATGAGTTCATTGAGCTGCGACAATTTCAATCTTTACCACAGAAATGTTACCACCGTTCCCAACTTCAGTTCATTGGTTAAAGTGGAAAATGCATGCGTTCAGAACGTAATATGTCTTCGTTATACGTAATGCGTCTGAATGTTATGAAAGGTCACTCGTGCTGCAATAGCACTTTCTAGCCCAGTGAGGAAAGCAATGGCAAACTACCTCATTCCTTGTCTTGTGTTGTACGCCTCATTTTGGCGCCCCCATCGGTTGTTGTGGTTTCCCCTTAACTGCATAGACTTTGGTGGTGCTATATGAAAATGTGTTCATAAGGGAAACATGCGCCTGGAAAGCTAACACCACTCGATCATTGTATGATGCCGATCAGAGGAAAGGAAAGTTTTTTTTGTTTTACTCTCCAACCTCCTATGGATGGGGTGGTTGAATACCTTCACGGCATCGCATGCCTGTCGTAAGAGGGACTCTAAATTTGGGAGCGTGGATTGGCGACCACGGGGCCCTTAGCTGAGTCTGGCATTGCTTCCACTTACTTGTACCAGCCTCCTCATTGTCATCTATTCTATCCTACTTTCTGCGGTCAACTCTAGACCTTTCCCGATCCCGAATCATAGGGAGTCTTCATTTTCACACCCTTCACCGCCCCTGTCTTTCTTTGGTCCATTCCTTCAATTTGGAAGTGCGGATCCCTTCCATTATTTCCCTCTAATTGGAGTTAATAGAGAATGGTTGCCCAGTTTCACTTCCTCTTAAAACAATGATCACCACCACCGCTATCAACAAATATATCTTTCTCTGAGTGTAATTACATTTTTTTTTAAACCTATACTAAGTCGAAATCTCTCCACAATTAACTTGAAGCAAATATAATATGAAAACTTATTACAAGTAAACTGACCAATTAATGACCTCTCTCAGACGTTCTCTTCCTTAACATCTGGAAGAGGCAAGAAATATTGTAAGGAGTGAATATGAACATACACGCCAATTAAGAAAAACATCAGCTGAAGTTTCTGCTGATACGATATCAAACGACAATAAAGGAGATATTGTCGCTGCACAGACGATTGTTCGTTGTGTCCATTTTCGTTATTTTAATGTGTAGAGAAATATTAACCTACTGTACCGCGCTGTAGGAATGTATGTTGTTATGACGTATTTACGCACTCCTACACTATAATGAATTTAAGGTTCATTTTCGTTTACTCGTCAGTATAGGAAAACGAACACAACGAAAATTGTTCTGAAGGACTGCATATCCATATGTGGTTGGGAGAGGTGACCAGTCTTACGGAGAATAATGGATAGGAAGACCATTGTAGAATAAGAGATTTTGCCGGTGCAGCGACGATAAAATATTTGGCACTATGTACAACTTATATAGGAAGACAATAATTTCCAAAACAGAAAATTGATGACATTAACATATGATAGACCTATATAATAATAATATACTATGTAGGTTTAATAAATGCAAAATATTTCAGTTCAGCATTTGTCTTGGACATGACTATGAATGCCATGAATAAGTGTAAGATTTTACTGATGTTTGACTGTGACACATTACATAAAGAAAGTTTGTTAAATCAAATACAAAATGTATAGGAATTTTACTATTACTTAAGTTTTATTTTCATTCTCTTCATTACAATTTTAGTCTCCTTGGAGGTAACAGCTCAATTTGGATTTAGTTTTATGAGTTACAAAATACTAAGGAAGAAGTTTCTGGTAATTATTTCAGGATGCAAAGGCCTGATTTACAGTATTTATCTAAAAGTGGCACCTCTGGAGCGGCTGAAATTGGTGTGCAAGAACATAGCTTATACAGGCAAACGTTTTACAACCAGACAATGAAGTATGCTAGAATGATTTCTGCAGAACACCAACTTCTGCACAATGAGATTACCACTGGACTGTTACAAAGATTAATTTTAGAATAAAATCACAATACAAAGTTTGAATTAACTCTTCGGTATTCTGAAGTAAATAAATACATATGAAATAGCTCAATTATATATAAACTATGTCCATAAAAGTCATCACTTTTCTATAATTTTATCGGAAAAATTATGGATATTTACATCCTGAACCATAACATAAAAATAGGAGTTGCCTACAAATTGCTTGGGACCCCCGGTTTATTCAGCAAGAGAATCTGTTATACCAAAATATAGCCTATGTGAAAGAAAAGGAGATGCACCTGAAACATTCAGAATTTTATTGAATAGCCATTGGTAGACAGTGGGTGGGGGACAGTAGAACAGTATCCGCGGTATTCACTGCCTGTCGTAAGAGGCGGCTAAAAGGGAGACCAAGGGTTTTCAACTGGGAGCGTGGTTTGGCGACCATGGGGCCCCTATCTGAGTCCCAGCATTGCTTCCACTTACTTGTGCCAGGCTCCTCACCTTCATCTATCCTATCCGACCTCCCTTGTTCAACTCTTGTTTTATTTTCCGAACCCGACCGTATTACGTAAGGAGGCGTAGGGATTATTTCATTTTGGTGGCCTTCGTGACCCTTGTCTTTCTATGGCCAAAACCTTCACTTTCCGAAATGTTGGGTCCCATCCAGGTTTTCCCTCTAGTTAAAGTTAATAGAGGATGGTTACCCAGTTGTACTTCCTCTTAAAACAATCACACCACCACTTGTATCAGGCTCCTGACTTTGAAATGTCCTGTTCAACCTCACCTGGTCAACTATTGTTCTCTTCCGACCCCGGCGATATTAGGTTTGCGAGGCCTAGGGAGTATTTCGTTTTCAATCCTTCGTGACCTTCTTCCTCCCGTTGGGCGATACCTTCATTCTTCGATTAACGGAGATTTTCTATGCAATTAGATGACTGGGACAAAGGATTTTCCATTGGGAATGCAACAACTTGAGATTTGCTGATGACACCCCTTGATATCATCATCTGAAGAGAAGTTGTCAGAGCTGATCAAGAGAGTGGAGGAAGCAAGCCTTGAAATTGGATTACGCCTATATCGACAGAAAACCAAAGTCATGATTGTTGATCGTAAGAACAAGAAAAGTCCACATATCCAACAGATTGGAGGTTGTGAAGTTGTACATCAGTATGTATACCTAGGCTCCTTATTATCCAATTCTGGTGGTTCCAAAGCTGATATAAAGAGAAGAATTGAAATAGCAAAGGTAGCTATGATCCGTCTGCGGAAGACCTGGAAAGATAACAACAGCTCGTTGAATCTCTAGTCTTCTCAGTCTTCTTGTATGGCGCAGATTCGTGGACCATCCTCAAACGTGATCGTGAACGGATAGAAAGCTTTGAAATGTGGTGCTGGACAAAAATATTGAGGATTCCTTGGACAGCTCATCGCACGAACACATCAATCCTGAACCAACTTCAAATGAATGTTCGTCCATCGTGTACGGTCTCCCAGCGGATCGTACGCTACTTTGGACATATAATGCGTCGAGATGGTAGTCTTCAAAAGTTGATTGTTGAGGGCAAAGTCCAGGGAACCAGACAACGAGGACGAGTACCAACGCGATGGACTGACATGGTGAATGGCCCCCTGCAGAGTTCCCTCGGAGCAACCACATTGAAAGCTTTAGACAGGGAAGAATGGCGGAGTATGGTTCATCGGCTAGATGGCTGAATATTATGATAGTCACGACGCCTCAGTCACGAGGCAAAACAAAGAAGAAGAAGAAGAACAGTACTTGAACCGTGTAATATGTGAGGAGGGCGCTAACGTTTTTTGCAAGTAAGCATTCAAGTGAAGATTAATGGAAAATGGAGCCGCAGTAGAAGACGAAATTATTGGTTGAAAAAAAAAATGAAATTCATCTCCGTACAGGACATGAAGGTCATTCGAGGGGTAAAAGTTAAAGGCTTCTTAATCCGTAACCTCGGCACTTGATACGGTACAGTGATTAGCTCTACGACCGTCCGCTTTTGTGCCAGGAATTAACCTGGTACTTATTTTTGGTGTAGGCTGAATGAACCTCAGAACCATGTGCATTCGAAAAGTGGAAATCTCATTTCACTGTTTGACTTGCAGACGGGGAATTGAACCCATGTCCTTCCGAGTGAATCGAGCTCGCCTTTTCCGCCTTCACAACTTTTAAAATTGGTTCTATTTAGTTGCAATGAACTGCTAGATCTAAGGATCAGATTATTTTGATGATTGCCAACTTTCTCAGAGCAGACAACAGAAGAAGGAGAAGAAGAAGAAGAAGAAGAAGGAGAAGAAGACGAAGAAGAAGAAGACGAAGAAGAATCAGAAGGAGGAGGAGAAGAAGAAGAAGGCATTTCTAGTAACTGGAAATACTTATCCTACTTAGTGTACTGACATGTATTGTCTTGCAAAGGAGTTTTACTGTGCTGTTTCAATAGTGTGTAATCAACGTCACTTGCAAAATGTGACAATCCAGCTGACGAGCCCACTATCACACTGGGACAAAGAAACGATTTTTTTAAGTCTTAACTTATCAATTTTGATTACAGTAGTTTGTGAAATAATTGTGGTTCCCATCCACAAACCTAATTTTTTAAATAAAATAAATCATGATAATGTCACAGTTCACCAGTCGCTCCAAAACACACGACCGTGTCCTTCTTTATCCTCGATATTCTCCAGCAGATTACCACCTGTTGCCCATATTCAGAATCCTGCTCAAGGTGAAGGTAAATGGCGCACTCACCCTACAGAACTAACAACCAAGGATGGACACTATGACTGCTTCGAAAAGTGGTAGGTGGCCGACAAAGCGCGTCACTGACCAAGAGGATTATTTTGAAGGTAGTTTTGTGTAAAGAATTCCACTTCTCTAATAGAAGCGGGTAAATGTATTCGGTTACTTTTTGGCTCTTTTGGTACCGTTATGTTCTCTCCCTGTGGAACGGGATAGTAGTATACATCCGCGGTATTCCTTGCCTGTTGTAAGAGACTAGTAACAGGGAGAATAGAGGCTCTGAACTTGGGAGCGTGGGTTGGCAGTCACAGTTCTCTAGCTGTGTCCGGGAATTTTTCATTTACTTGTATCAGACTCATAACTTTCAAATGTCCTATTCGACCTCCCTTGGTCAACTCTTGTTCTTTTTAGACCCCGATGGTTTAGGAGGCTTAGGGAGTCTTTCATTTTCACGACTTACATGGCTCTTCCCGCTCTTCTCCCGATACCTTCATTATTCGAGGCATCTTCCTTTTTCCTCCTGATTAGTGTTAATAAAGAATGGTTACCCAGTTGTACTTTCTCTTAAAACAGTAATCGCCACCACCTGTCCGAAACAGGAAGTGTAAATGGGTACTTGGTTATACGAAGAACAAATGCTACATTTTTCACATTGAGAAATAATCTTTGACGTGTATATTGAAAAAAAATTATAACCACACGTAGCTTTAATATTCCAATGTAAAGTTCTTTAAATGCCTTTGTTAAGAATAATAAATAATGAGTAAGGCAGTATTAAATCTATGTCTTCCTCAATAATTTGAAACCAAAGTGGCTACACCTGACCAGCTACTGATCGCAATGGAAGTTTTAGGCTCTTCAATATAGGACATTTCATAACCATAAAATATGTATTATGAGGGCAACTTTTTGGGCGCCATCTGATTCGGTGTAGCAAAGCATAGAATAAACTAAGAATTATCCCACAAAGGATTTGAGTCATGAACCATACACTTGCATTCTGGGGGTCCCATTCCTTAAAACTAGCATAATTAGGCATTCTTGACCTGAGTAGTCTCACTGCAGAGTGCAAGTGAGTGGGTGTGTGAGCACGTGATCTAGTAGGGCTGGTGTTCCGGCGGCGAGACTCGTGTCCGTCCTAGAATCGTCGTCATCACAGTCAAAATAATGACTCTGTAACAAGACACAACAAAATAAATTGTAAGTATTCAAATAATATAATTCACACATGAACACATGACATTTCCATGGAGTTGCTGACAAGGCAGGTTTCATTTTTGAGACATAGTATTCCTATACTTGACACAAAAAGCCATAGGAGTACAAGCTGGTGTAATAAAGACTCGTTTTACATCTTCCAATACATTCATTTTACAATTGGATTACACAAGAACCTCGTTTATCCGGATCTCCGGTTCATCCGGATCGAAAATAATAAAAAAGTATTTTTACTTGTATAGTATTTCTTTTACGGGGGCCGGGCTGAGTTGCTCAGACGGTTAAGGCGCTGGCCTTCTAACCCCAACTTGGCAGGTTCGATCCTGGCTCAGTCCGGTGGTATTTGAAGGTGCTCAAATACGACAGCCCCGTGTCGGTAGCTTCACTGGCACGTTAAAGAACTCCTGCGGGACTAAATCCCGGCAGCTCGGCGTCTCCGAAGACCTTAAAAGTAGTTAGTGGGACGTAAAACAAATAACATCATTTATATTATTATTATATTTGACGGGGTCGATTCTACTTGAATGTCTTTTCCGCCAAGGATATTTAAGGACAGGAATTGGAAGTAAGTCGGCCGCGGTCTATGAAAGGTATCATCCCGGCATTCGCCTGGAATTGAGAATGGGAAACCGTGGACTTTTCTGAGTTCCTTGACACATTTGCATGCATTCCCGGATGCTCGAACGTTGAAGTGAACGACGTAAATGTGTGGTTGAAATATGACTGTAATTCAGGCTACGGCACAATGATAGATGAATAAATTATCGCCTCTTGTTCCTCGGCAGTAATCACGAGAGTGATGGTGAATTCGAAAATGAACCTGGCGCTCCATCAGAAGAAACAATGACTCATGGAGACGCTACAATGCAGCTGGACAAACTAATATCTCATGAGAGACTACTGGCAAAAGTGAGTGCAATTGGACTAGACAAAAGAGTGATTCAGAGGGTTGCTATATTTCTAGAAAATAGACCTCAGAGAATTAGAGTACGCGAAGCTTTATCTGACCCTGTAATAATTAAAAGGGGAATTCCACAGGGGAGTATTATTGGACCTTTATGTTTTCATATATATATAAATGATATGGGTAAAGGAGTGGAATCAGAGGTAAGGCTTTTTGCAGATGATGTTATTCCATATAGAGTAATAAATAGGTTACAAGATTGTGAGCAACTGCAAAATGACCTCGATAATGTTGTGAGATGGACAGCAGACAATGGAATAATGATAAACGGGGTTAAAAGTCAGGTTGTGAGTTTCAGAAATAGGAAAAGTCCTCTCAGTTTTAATTACTGCGTTGATAGGGTGAAAGTTCCTTTTGGGGACCATTGTGAGTATATAGGTGTTAATATAAGGAAAGATCTTCATTGCGGTAATCACATAAATGGGATTGTAAATAAAGGGTACAGATCTCTGCACATGGTCATGAGGGTGTTCAGGGATTGGAGTAAGGATGTAAAGGAGAGGGTCTCTGGTAAGGCCCCAACTAGAGTATGGTTCCAATGAATGGGACCCTCACCATGATTACCTGATTCAAGAACTGGAAAAAGTCCAAAGAAAAGCAGCTCGATTTGTTCTGGGTGATTTCCGACAGAAGAGAAGCGTTACATAAGTGTTGCAAAGTTTGGGCTACGAAGAATTGGGAGAAAGAAGATGAGCTACACGACTGAGTGGTATGTTCCCAACTATCAGCGGAGAGATGGCGTGAAGTGACATTAGTAGAAGAATAAGTTTGGGTGGCGTCTTTAAAAGTAGGAAAGATCACAATATGAAGATAAAGTTGGAATTCAGGAGGACAAATTGGGGCAAATATTCATTTATAGGAAGGCGAGTTAGGGATTGGAATAACTTACCAAGGGAGATGTTCAGTAAATTTCCAATTTCGTTGAAATCATTTAAGAAAATGCTAGGAAAACAACAGATAGGGAATCTGTCACCTGGACGACTGCCCTAAATGCAGATCAGTATTGATTGATTGATTGATTGATTGATTTATTGATTGATTGATTGATTGATTGATTGATTGATTGATTGATTGATTGATTGATTGCCTATTTAGCATCCCAGACTGAAACCACACCAGCAGGACTGATGTTAGTAAAACGTCTTCGTGATCATGCTACGCGCAATCGCTACACAAATGTAAAACAGAAAAATATCACACATGTTTAGTGGATAAAACAGAGTCGTAAATGTAAGAAATGTGTTTTTATAATTTTTTTTCAATTTAAAAAATGTATTACTATAGAACTTATGTTAATATATTCTATAACAAGTATTGTATTTGTTTTTTTGTTTTCCGGATTTTCGATAATCCGGATCAGTTCCGGTCCCACTTAGTCCGGATGAACGAAGTTCTTGTATACTTACATTGCTAAAGGGTTATCAAAATAATTTGTAGTAATAGCGATAGATCTAAAGTATCACCGCCCTTAATTTTGTTGTACGAGACATTTTAAATTTGTAACTGAAATTAATTTTAAGTTCCACAGGGTGTTCGGAGGCAACGTGAACTGGGTATATAAGCATTACAGGACTGGTCATGCTGTTCATTAATTTCAAAGAAATAATTCGATATCTTGCACCATTGTTAGCCAGTCAGATCGCTTCACGGGTGAGACGGCGTTGTTCAATCTGCACATGACTTAACAACGGCCTGAGTGTCATGTCGAGAAAGAAGTATCGAATACAAGCACATCGTTGGTTTCAGCCAGTGTCACCGTAGCGTACTTGCTTTGGCGCGATCCTCTCAGCTCGGAGATGTGTACTCAAACCGCTCCCCTGGAGAAGTTTCATTCTTCGACTGGTGCTGTACGAATTTAGAAACATCCCCTCACAAAGACCATTTGAATTCACCCGCGAAGCGATGTGATTAGCCAGATTCAGCAGCTGATAAAGTGACAACGGTGCGAGCTATCGAATTATACATTTCTACGTATCTATCAGTCTGAC
Organism: Anabrus simplex; assembly: GCF_040414725.1. Taxonomy (NCBI): domain Eukaryota; kingdom Metazoa; phylum Arthropoda; class Insecta; order Orthoptera; family Tettigoniidae; genus Anabrus; species Anabrus simplex. The sequence goes on from NC_090269.1 coordinate 406,527,615, forward strand.
CAACCCTCTAACGTTCATATACATGGTTCACGTTTTTCCTGACCACCCTGTATATTAGGTGCACTTGGATTATAGGCATAGAGTTCTCCATTTCATTGTAAATTGTTAAAATGAGTGCTTACTTTTCAGATCATAATGAAATCATCCATAAAATTAACAATTATGAACCACATTCTTTCTTCAAAAAAGGTTGTTGCCATTCTGATGATGTTAAAATGCATTTTGGGGCCGATGACATTCGATGTTAGGCTCCTTAAAACAACAAGTGTCATCACCATCATCAATAGGCACTTTAAATATATCTCCACTGATTCTGTAAAACAGCATGGTTTTCAACACCAAGCCAAAAATCAAACCTTTATCTTTAGTATTTTCTGAGAAAAGTGTACGCCAAGCGTACCTGTAAAATATTAGTCAATAGTCATCATGTATATAACTGCTGTAAGGTAGTGATGGGTAGGTCGTGAATGAGTAGTTCAAAATGAACGCTTCACTCCTATGAAGTGTGAACAAACCACTCAATTTCAATGAACTGGTAGTTCAAACACTCCACAGTACTCACACTTCATAACATTCACAACTCATTCGATTCGTCTGATTCGTCTGTCGCTCGCTCGCTCTCTTCCCACACCCATGATCTGCGTCGTTCATTACCCATTCGCTCCCAAGCCCATCCTACATGACAACTGTGTTCTTGCACGTATGTCTTTATGAGACATGCTTCTCTGCCCTTATCAACGAGGTAAGCCCTTACATAGCTCTGCCATCTGTTGGTAATATTCTTAACTACTATCAAGATTTCTTGAGTGACTGGAGATACTACGAACGAGGACGCTGCTAGTGAACAGTTTCATAGGCTTCTACTTCATGAACGAACTACTTCATTTGAACGATTCACAGTAAAGCATGTGCTTGAGTTAAGTCGTTCATACGAACGGACTGGTTCGACCCATCGCTACTGTACAGTAGACCACCAGTGATTTCTTCATTGAAATGTGACCTTCAGAAAGATGTTTTTCAAACCATTTACGTTAGACCTTCGGGTTTTGTGTCTTTCTAAATATCTAGGTTGTTTTTGATTGCAACACTGAAAAATAATTCGACGAATAAGGTTGAAATGAGCTGAACATCACTGATTTTATCTCAGGTGGTGGTGGTGGTGATTATTGTTTTAAGAGGAAGTACAGCTGGGCAGCCATCCTCTGTTAACATTAATCACAGAGAAGAAACTGAAGGGGTGCGACACTTCGAGAAATGAAGGTATCGAAGAAAGAAAGACAAGAGCCACGAAGGGCCTTAAAATGAAAAATTCCCTAGGCCTCGGAAACATAATACCGTCAGGTTCGCAAAAGAACAACAGTTGACCATGGGAGGTCGGATAGGATAGACGAAATTGAGGAGCCTTGCACAAGTAAGTGAAAACAATGTCAGGACTCGGCTAAGGACCCCGTGGTCTTCAATCCACGCGTCCAAGTTAAGAGCCCCTGGGGCCCATTTTAATCGCATCTTACGACAGGCAGGGGATACCGAGGGTGTTATTCTACCACCCCCACCCACAGGGAGTAGATTTTATCTCATGTTATCAGACAAACCTCGTCATTTCCTGATACAGCAGGGGGAATTATTTCCAGTTTTCGTTACACAAGTTGATTTTTATATTGTGAAGCGGTGATCAAAGGCAGCGAATAACCGTGAAATGTTTAGATAACTTTAGGACAGAGGAAATTGGTTTCGGTTGAGCAACAGTTTTAAGAAAAGTCTCTAATTACTCCCGAGGAGGACAGCTTGTCGTTTAGAATATCAGAGGCCCCCGTGAAGGTAGCGGCGAGAGAATGCATCAAAGGTATCCCTTGCCTGTCGTAAGTGGCGACCAAAAGGGACCCCACGAACTCACAACTTGGAGCGTGGATGGCAACCATGTGGCCCTAGCTGAGCCTGGATTGCCTCCACTTATGTCAGTCTCCTCACTTTAATCTTTCCTGTTCGACCTCGCTAGGTCAACTATTGTTCTCTAGGCCTAGAGAATCTTTCATTTTCACGTGCTTCGTGATCCATGTCTTGATTTTGCCGATAACATCATTCTTCGAAGTGTCGGAACCCATCAATATTTTCTCTCTGATTAGAGGATGACTGCTTAGTTACACAACCTCCAAAAACAATAATAATAATAATAATAATATTTTTCAACAAGTGAAGTAACCAGTGAAGCCTCCTTCCATTTCTTCTTTATGAAATACTATTTCTTTCACCTGGGTCCATTTCTCATCAACTTCAGCAGCTTTTTCAGATTTCTTCTCTTGTCCATGGACTTTTTTTCGATGTAATTTAACCTTTTCACCCTCTTTTCGTTCCCATGCAATTTTTCTTTCCCTTCGGATCTCCATCTTATTAGTGATATGCATTACCAGCAACCTGCGCTGTCCAACACATATGCTTCTCCTAGCATTACCGGTACCTTGCAGTCCCGTACTGTTGGTATTTCACTTTTCGATACATAGATATAATCTATGCTATCCTGGTGTCTTTCGTTGTACTTTATTGTATTTTAACAGTTTATATTTATTTCTTCCACCACATTCGCCCCTGATTCGTCTGATTTTCTTTCAGATAGGCTATTTCTCACATCTTAATTGATTGGAGCACCGCCGTCTCGATCCTCTTATACTGCCTGCTCTATGCCACTAGTTTAACACAGGAAGGCGCGAATACCAATATTTCTTCAAGTCACCGTAAGAGTGCAGTAGTAGACGCACGATCTTCGCTGTCAGTGTGGGTGTAGCACTGTGTTACTGGTGCATGAATGTATGAAAAGCTGAGTTATTTCGTGCAATGAGTAAACGTATCTGGTCACTTCCCTTCGTACAAGAGATATTTTGCATAGAACTGTGAACTTAATTAATCATGTTATGTTTATATATATTTCAAAAATGATTTTAAGGTGAACTTGTTTCTTTCCATTTGTGCAAGGTATATTTTATTGTAGAACTGAAACGTCAGATTCTTTCCCCGAAATATTCAACTGTTGTGTACCATTTTACCAATCTCGGCAAGGTGGTTCGCAGCCAGAAAAGACACGACTCCATGAAATACCGTCTAGAAGGGAATTAAGAGAAAAGCGGTTGTCGGCTTTATCTCGACAAGGACCTAATAAAGGAAGTAATTGGATATCCTCAGATTACTCTAGTATCTGTGCCTTTACACCTTATTTCAGAAGGTGATGGAGTATCCGTAGCTCAGGTGCCAGCGCGCCGGCCTCTCACCACTGGGTTTTGTGGTTGAAATCTCGGCCCCTCCATGTGAGATTTGTGCTGGACAAAGCGGAGGCGGGACAGATTTCTCTCCGAGTTCTCTGGTTTTCTCTGTCATATTTCATTCCAGAACCACTCTCGAACATAATTTCAATTCATCTGTCATTCATTAATCATTGCCCCAGAAGAGTGCGACAGGCTTCGGCAGCCGGCACAATTCCTATCCTCGCCGCTAGATGGGGGCTTCATTCATTCCATTCCTGACCCGGCCGAATAACTCGAAACTGGCTGCGGATTTTTTTTCAGAAGGTGATTTTGGACAACCTTAAATATACCAATCAAACTAGAAACAGAAAATCCAATCCTATTTTGCGGGTACTTGGTTCGTGTTGTTGAAAAGAGGATGGAGTGTGACATTTGCGTCAGCAACATCTCACTGCCTAGAGCTTCGACACCGCTAAATGGAACCAAATACAGTAGAGACAATACGCGACAGTCTGCGAAATATCGAGGGACAGCGATTAGAGCTCTGTCTAGCGGAGTGACCTGGAGTTACTGATTCTGTCATAAGAGCACGTGTATTTGTGAAGTTTTTGGCGTTATTTATGCGTTTGCAGTAAGTTGAAATAAGTAAATAGTAGCGTGTGTCATTCCTTTATATCTCCTCTAAACCTGAGTGGAAATATATGTGCTGTGTTCGGCTGCAATAACTATGAAGTGCAGAAGGATTCGCGGTCTTTCTCCTGTTTCCCTCGTGACAAGAAAAGGTAAGTAAATATTGTGTTTGCATATCTATTATTCATGTGACACGAGAATTTTATAGTACTTCCTAAACTTCTGAACTGCGCGACCCATATTTTAACCGGCTTAAAATGTAATAAGCTTATTTTATTGTATAGTGCAATAGTTAACTTTCAGTACCGATGTGTTGTTGTAGATGTGATCTGTGGATGTTGTATTAATTCAGGAAAATGCATGTGTGTGTGGCTGCTTGTGTTCCAAGTTACCCCATTTGGAACGCCGTAACGCGTTGTCAAGCACTGAAGAAAATATGGGTGACTTAAGAAATGTACATATTTTGTTGAAACGAAGTTATACTAATTTGATTTACCCTAATATAATGGCAAGTATTGCTTTTAGGGAAATTTTTAATGTTTTTCAGTCTAAATTTATAGATTTTCTTTCTGTTAGTAGGCTTCAAGTTAAGAGGAAAATTGTCCAGCTCTAAAATGTTAATCCATTGAATCATGTGTGTAAGAAATGTGCCGATAATTTTATTGACAAGTGTCTTAATGTGAATATACAATGTTTTAAATGAGAAAAAAATGACAGATCTAGCCGTAAACGTTCAGGCACGAATGCTAAAACTAAAAAACTAATGCATAAATGAAAGATCAAGCCCTTTCACAGCAGTCCATTTCACATCTTGATTATACGTCTAGTTTCAGTTTTTAAATAATAACCTGTTGAATAATTCTTCATTCATTTATCCAGAATTGTTTTACCAACTTTGAAGTTAATATCTTACTAACACTTTCTTTCTAGACGTTATTTATTTATCCATTTTCTTATGTGCATTTCCATTGATATTTGAATTTAGCGCGAATTTCCAGGTCACGCCACTACGAGCGCATATTGCGAAATATCTCCCATTTTAACAAGGCTAAATACGGAAGTGTCGCATATTGTCTCTGCTGTATTTGATGTAACTGATTATGCATCAGAACAGCGGAGCAGTTCGATACCTAAAACCTTGTTTTGTTGCTCAGGTGAAGCATCTGCAGAAGTTCTGCTGTGCTCTGCTGTCGAAGTCCTTCAAACGCACGACCGTAATACGAGGACTTGTGACGTCTTCCCTTTCAGAATGTATTTTGTTACAGTGTGAGGTCAAAGAACCAAGTTCGTAAGACCTCTGTTAACTGATATTGCGTTGGCAAGAACACAAAAAGTACGATACCACTCCAAGCCTTTGTCGAGGAAAATCTTTAAATTGTGACATGAAGAGGCCAACTGCGACTTCATACAGGTAATATTGCCGATATTTAATATTACTGATGTAATTTAAGAGCTTCAGTGAACATATGACCATACTGCATAGTATTTTGTAGGCAGTCGTCATTAGAATAAGTTTGGAAAATTGTGCATCTACGCCTGCCATCTAGCGGAGAAATTTTGTCGTACCCTATTCCACGGCCGACTTGATGCGTCGCTCTGCGTCGCTCTAGCTAGCTCCTTACCGGCCTTGACAATCGGGTCCACGTACTGTAATCGGAGTAGTTACACAACTCGACACGTGGCGCTGGCGGCCGACCTATTTGCGGTAGAAATGCATACTTCTTTATGGAAAATATATTGACTTTGGTTGCCGATTTATCGTAATTTAGAGCTATGGAGAATATTACATGGGTTAATACTGTTAAAATGAGTAATCTTAAAGGTTACTTTCGTTGATATTTGCCAAAATGATGTCGTGAAATGAAACTGCGGGGAGATGACTTAGTCCAGCTGACGTTCTGATATTGACTCTGATTGCCGATGTATCTTAATTCAGGGAATAAAATAGTATGTTACATTGACTAATATTGTTAAAATGATTAATCCTAAAGGCTACTTTCATTGATATGTGCCAAAACAACGTCGTGAAATGAAACTGTGGAGGATGGAGTAGTCCAACTTACGTTCCTTAATTGTGAGGAATAATAGTAATCGTTTTTATTATCATGGCATTCAGATACATAGCAGAATTTACCACAATGCTTTTGTCTTCTGATGTTAATATCGAGATTAAGAGTCATTGTTCAATTAGAGTTTTAAAATTATTCAAGCACTGCTCTCAGGAAGGGGGCTGGACAAAACATAAGAGTCTTACTTTTTCCATATTCGTTGTATGCAGAACATAAATATTTTGACTCAAACATGTTTAAATGTTAATTTCAATATATATAGTTTCAGATTATATTTCATTCATACCTTTCACTAGAATATTAAATACCGGGCAAGCTGGCCATGCTAAATTCAGAAAATAAATTTTACTTGAAATGCAGTAGGGTGGAACAAGTTGGCCGCGCGGCGTGGAGCTGTGAGCTTGCATCCGGGAGATAGTGGGTTCGAACCCCACTGTCGGCAGCTCTGGAGACGGTTTTCCGTGGTTTCCCATTTTCACATCAAGCTGTACCTCAATTAAGGCCACGGCCGATTCCTTCCCACTGCTAGCCCTTTCCTATTCCATCGGCGTCATAAGACCTATCTGTGTCGGTGTGACGTAAAACAAATAGCGAAAGAAGAAGAATTTTAAATAAAAATTCAGTGAGAGAAAAGTATTTTGAGTAAATAAAGTGTAAACTGTTCTCTGCTCGATGATGATGATGATGATGATGATGCTTGTTGTCTAAAGGGGCCTAACATCTAGGTCATCGGCCCCATTGCTCAGGTAACAACACTTCATACGCTGGCCTTACCGTCATAGCAGTAGTGATTCTTACTTGTCAATGTTTAAATGTTAAAGTTCAGATTATCTTGAACAAAAATATGTTGTGTTGCTGTCATATGGCAAATACGACACCGCCTAAAGGATTATTCTATGAAAGAAAATTCATGGGTAAAATTGATTAGCGGCCACTCACGGAGGCCCGGGTTCGATTCCTGGCCTTGCCACGAAATTTCAAAAGTGGTACGAAGGCTGGATCGGGGTCTACTCAGCCTTGGGAGGTCAACTGTGTAGAGAGTGGTATCGATTCCCACCTCAGACATCCTCGAAGTGGTTTCCCATAGTTTCCCACTTCTCCTCCAAGCAAATGCCGGGATGGTAACTAACTTAAGGCCACGGCTGATGCCTTCCCTCTTCCTTGGATATGCCTTCCAATCTTCCCATCCTCGACACAAGGCCCCTGTTCAGCATATAAGTTGCGGCCGCCTGGGCGAGGTACTGGTCATCCTTCCCAGTTGTATCCCCCGACCCGCAGTCTCACGCTCCACGATACTACCCTTGAGGTGGTAGAGGTGGGATCCCTCACTGAGTCCGAGAGAAAAGCCAACGCTGGAGGGGTAAACAGAGTAAGAAAAGAGAAAGAAAGAACGAAGGTAAATACCCGACATAGAAACGGAAAACTAAGACGTAGTTTTGTCCTGGTCTACAGAGAATTCGTAAAATGATAGTGTCCCTTTGCTTTTTTTTTCCTGTTCGGAATACAAAAAAGGCACACAGCAATATATATTCGAATATTTCCTAACACAGTTAAAGGAAAGCAAATCAACACACCATTAAAAAACGAATTAGCACATAAATTAAAATCCTTGTTCAGGACGAAGTTACAGCGAGAAATCACTTTGTTCTTGTTTCCATAAAATTTCTGCTCGAAGTACGAAAAGGTGCACAAGAATGTCTCAAATTCCAAGATTTGTAAACACAATTTAAAAAAATATAATCACCACACTACACAATAAAAAATAAACTCACTAGCGCATAACTATCAGATTTCATTGTCAAGTCAACAAGCACCTCATTGCGAACACATTGCTAACATTTACGACAGCAAAACCAAAAAATAAAACTGGAAATGCGGCAATTTGCGGTATACAGCATCCTGTCAATGGGTAGTAGGCCAGCGCTCCAGCGGCATTATGGCGAAACTTTCCAATTACAGCTTTATGCTGGGCTTCACAAGCGATTGTCAAGGCCGGTATAAGGAGCGCAGCGAGGTATCCAGTCGGCCGTGCCTATTCGCACAAAGCCTCGCATAGAGCCGTTGCCTACGAGATACACAAGGCCGGGAAATACAGCACACTAGACTCGTCCTCGAGATACTTCCGGCAAGTGCCGCTAGAGTTCTCTTTACCGATCTGTCTCGCCCGCTCATTGCAACACGTTCGAATATGAAAAAACTATAAAAATTCATTAAAACTAGTAAATTCAGAAGGCAGCAAACAGATTTGAGATCAAAGATAGACTAAGAGCAATTGTTTGTCTTATTTTCTACAACGTATTTCTTACAATATGCTTAAACGAAATAAGTACGGTAATTCACGAAAGAAGCAAAGAAATCTGATAGCGAGTTTGTCTCTTCTTACCGATTACTTTAATTGTGCCTCAGAGTATCCGATAAGCGGATCGAGATTGCGATTATAAATAACTTTGGGTTTAATCGTCCTTTCACCAATTATCAGCGATCCAATCTTTTCCTCCGCACATCTGATATTTTGACATTCGTATTGAAGCCGCTGTTTGGTGAGCGATGTTATGCCCGTTACGTAAATATTTAGCGTCGTTTCACCGTATTTCTCTTTTTTCTTCCCGTAAAATTGAATTTGTGTTCGCCTCTGTGGTGTAGTGGTTAGTGTGATTAGCTGTCACCCCCGGAGGTCCGGGTTCGATTCTCGGCCCTGCTACGAAATTTTAAAAGTGGTACGAGGGCTGGAACGGGGTCCACTCAGCCTCGGGAGGTCAACTGAGTAGAGGTGGGTTCGATTCCATTCTCTGCCATCCTCTCAGTGGTTCTCTGTGGTTTCCCACTTCTCCTCCAGGCAAATGCCACCAGGATAGTACGTAACTTAAGACCACGGCCGCTTCCTTCCCTCTTCCCTGCCTGTCCTTTCCAATCTTCCCATCCCTCCACAAGGCCCCTGTTCAGCATTGCAAGTGAGGCTGCCCGGGCGAGGTACTGGTCATCCTCCCCAGCTGTATTCCCCAACCCAGAGTCTAGTGCTCCAGGACACTACCCTTGAGCGGTAGAGGTGGGATCCCTCGTTGAGTCCGACGGAAAAACCGACCCTGGAGGGTAAACGAATGAAGAAAGAAGAAGAAAATTAAATTCGTTCTATCAGGAATAAAGCTCCTAAATGACCAATTTTAGAATGCTTTTCAGTTTGGTTTGCTTTTTGGTCAAGTTCAGATACCGTAAAACTTTTTTTCTGATTTCATTACCCGTATCCTACTTCTCAATTTACAGATTATTTTCTGTAATCTGGTATTTAATTTTCTCATCCGTATATTTTTAGATTTAACAGAGATACTTATAGACTTTCCTTGATATAGAAACGAGACCTGTACTCATTTTTCGTTTGTGGCTGACGTATGAAGATATGGTATGTTCATCGTTATCTGAATCGGAACGTTTACTAAATTTTGATGGCAATACATCATTTTTGGGAGCTGGACGCTTCCTGCGTTTGACATTTTCCTGTTTGTGAACAGGATACACAATGAAAACAGAAGGAAATTTGATTGATGTGCTTACACTGAAATCTGTTTTATGAGAAGAATTGTTAGGTACCTAAAGAGATCCTTAGAACCTTGCCTAGAAATAGTTTGCTTCCATTTCTCCCTTAAACCGCACTCGGAAGGGAAACTATGGAACGTCAATTTTCATGCTTTTTTAGTGTCATCCGAAATACAGAGAGGTACATAACAGTGCACCTTCTTCTCAACCTCACAGATACTCACCGACAGAAACAATATTCACAATAAAGTGCACAAAATCAACACAGCATCACAGTTACTCCGCATATCACAATGTTAAAGTCAGCCAAGAACAGGACGGAAACCTGACATCTAGCGGCCAAACCGTGAACACGGTCGGGCCGCTTTTTCAGCGACAAATTAGTTAGCTTAATGTTGTCGTCAGCCCCCGCTTGGAGCGCTGTGCGATTGTACAGTGAGCCACCCGGTGACGAAAGAGTGTACAACTACAGCTTCAATGGTAAAGCAATCTTAAATTCACACCCTCATTATTATAGAAGGCTTATTCGCGAACAGTCGAGATTTTCTTCTGAAGAAACGGAGAGAAGTTCTCTGCGAAACGTAAAGAGTTTCACCTTGTTATCTTGACACGGTCTTTAACCCAAACGCCCAATTCATGTCTACAAGTACGATCGTGGAAGCATTAATGTTAACAAGAATACAGTCTATATGGCTGGTGATATTACCATTATTGTACACGTACATAATGATATGCTCTTCCCGTCTATTAACTCCTTATCGGTTATTGGCTAAAAATGTAGAGTCAACGCTTTTTTCTCCATGTGTTTAATTTAATTTTTTTCTCCCTGGTCTACAAGAAATTGTGCTAGTGTACAATAGTTTAGATAGGGGTAATTTCAACAGACGTGTTTTGACTGCTTATCATCACATTTTTCTCCGATAGTATCGTGAAGGATGAGGAAAGATCGAGCGTCCATCTGCAACCGTAACGGATGCCAATATTGAAGAAGTGCGTGATATGATCCTGAACAACAGACGAGTAACTGTTGATGACGTGGCAAACAATATGCACATTAGCCATGGTTCCGCACATGAAATCATGCATAACAGGCTTAAAATTCACAAAGTCTGTCCGAGATGGGCTGCAAAACAACTCAATGGAGAGCAGAAGTGCAATCATGTGAGAATCTGCCCGCACCTACTGGACCGTCATGCTAACGAAGGTGAAACGTTTCTGAAACGGATGAAATGAAATGAAATGTCGTATGGCTTTTAGTGCCGGGATATCCCAGGACGGGTTCGGCTCGCCAGGTGCAGGTCTTTCTTTTTGACTCCTGTAAGCGACCTGCGCGTCGTGATGAGGATGAAATGATGATGAAGACAACATATACACCCAGCCCCCGTGCCATTGGAATTAACCAATTAAGGTTAAAATCCCCGACCCGGCCGGGAATCTAACCCGGGACCCTCTGAACCGAAGGCTCATACGCTGACCGTTCAGCCAACGAGTCGGACTCTGAAACGGATTATCACTGGAGATGAAACATGGGTTCACCACTTCGAAACAGAGAGCAAACGTCAGAGCATGGAATGGAAGCAACCTCTGTGGCTAAATATTCTCCCCGTGTTGTGCTGAAAATCTTCTATGAAATTCCGCTCCTGGTACACCCTCAGACCACAAAAACGGGATTATGGAACGCTGTTCTTTCTTGTTGCAAGCAGAGAGTAGCGTGGCCATTTTTACGTCGCAACAGCGCAAGCTGTACTGATCTGATAACGCTCAAACCTACCATAGGCGTAGACAACGGTGCAATCTAGCGGCTGGTGAGCACAACATGCCATAGAGCCCACCTAAAAATAATTAGAGCAAAATTGCATGTACTTAAGATTTGTCCTCCTATTAAAACAAAAATTATCACAACCACCACCACCATTTTCATTCCTCATCAGAGTAAGAAGGAATAGTTGCCAAGAGTTCCTTCCCCTCGAAAGAATGATCAGCATGCCTTGCCCTCATCAGAATCTTGTGATGATGTCACTCAGCTACAATGCCCTGATATTTAAGGATACTCTTAGGAGGCAAGATGTACCGTACCAATGCAATCTGGGAGTAACCATTTGAGGAAAATAAATAAACTAACCATTTCTCCAGATCATAAATGTATTATATTCTTTTATTCCCTCTAGGTTATTTTGAATGTCATGTTATACTTACCTGACATTCAATGCAGCGACAACTATCTGTCATACTGCAAGCGAGGCCTAGAAGAGCTGCTGCTTCTCTGTACAACTCGGCACTTGATTTGCGACGAGCTTTCCGCCTGGCTTTACTGCCATGTTGCTGGTACAAGTGGTGCTGGTAGATGTGTGCTGAACCATTGCTGGCAGTCACACCTGCTGTGTTACTGGATGGACCACTGCTGCTTGCCGTTACCAGAGCTCGGCCTGCTGGGGACCCGAACAGACTCACCATACCTTCCATGTCCTGCTGAGGAATCACACACACACACATTAGTTTAAAGTTGTATTTGTAAGAAAAAAATATCTTTCAGATTGTTAAATCCTACTTGAAATATAAGGGGCAGTCTAATAACAACCGAACACCCGCCACAACGTGGCCGTGGGATGGTTTTATTTTAAAGTAACTGCCAAAAGCATTAACGAATTTATCCCTTTGGGAGACGAGTCCATCATTTCCGGTTTTGTACAATTAGGTAGGTCGCTGACGAATCCACAACAGCACCCACTCTTGTAATTCCTCTTCCGAATGAAACCGTCGTCAACGAATGTCTTTCTTCAGGTTGCCAAAAATGTAAAAATCACAAGGTGAAATATCCTGGATCTACGGAGGATGTTGAAGTGTTTCCCAACCAAATCGCTGAAGAGTACCCTTCGCCATTTTGGAAGTATGGGCAAGGAACAATATCAAATTGCAAGAGACAATTCTCATGATTGGTCCGTACTGAAGCTGACTATAAGAAAATTATAACAAAAATTATTGTATTACCACCACCTATTCAATACAAGCCACGCGCTACGTGGGTGAAATCTACGTAATACTATACTCGCCTTTCCGCGAGATACATGGAACACTACAACGCCTTTAAACACAACAAGTACTCGGCCATGAGCCTGCACATGACTGAGACAGGACACCTACTTACAACTATAGAGAAGGATCTTACTATTATTAAATGTATCAGTGAAGGAAAGTTAATGAACGAACTAGAAAATTTACACATCTTTTTGGACCAAACTTATACCGGTAATAAAAATCATAATTTAAATGAGGTCACATAAAATAAAATTCGTCTACACGAATTAACTCCCAAATTAATACACATCGTGAATTCACACCAGAATAAAATCCCGAATCTTTGTAAACCCACTCATCCAAATATTTAATCCACCAAACCAAACGTCAGGTCTTCCCACACTAACCCGATTAATCCCCCTCCAGTAACGACACAGGCGCTTAAAGATCAACGTAACCCCTCCCCCTTCTACACCACACCCCTCTTTTACCGCAAAAGAATAACACCAGGAATAGAAGTGGTAGTCAGGCATGAGGTGCCGGAACAGTCAGTTCTACTTAACACTACCTTGACAAGTAAGTTGCTCCTCAACTGACATAGGCCTATTAACTACTTGAAGTTTCTTGTCAATACGCGTGCTTCAAAATACTAATTTTAACTTCTCTTTTAATTCATTACAGACATTATCCATCTCAAAGCCTAATAGTCACATCTACAAGTAAGAATATTCACACACGACTGTTCATAACGTCAAGAACACAATTCAACAATTAAGCAACAGCCTAGTGACACCGCTTTACGCGACAGAAAACATACGATCACAGTTTTAAATTTACAACATTTTAATCACAACACTCAACTTATATTTATTCTTAAATATGCAGCTGTTGTTTATAACAAATGGAAATTTTTTAAATCAAGTTCGGATACAGAACATTTGGGACTGATGTACCCAAAGAAGAGTCAATCTTTACTCAAGACCGTTACTATCCCAAGGATCTGCAAATTCTTAATTATCATTTAAACAATTTTGTAAGTTTTCAGTTTCATTTCTAATTTTCACGAGTATAGACAATATCAAATCTCAATACGCTTAGTGTGTAATGTGGCATTTTTATATTATAATTGTAACATGTTAACTTAAGATGGGGCCGATGACCTTCGATGTTAGGCCCCTTTAAACAACAAGCATCATCATCATCTAACTTAAGATGTTTTTAAGGTGTAACGTATTTTTCAGGGTGAACCTTGTATGAATAGATTATGTTTCAGATATTTGACCTTAAGGTTACCTACATGATGATGATGCCCGTAACACGGGACGAAACATGTCCCTGAGAAGTGTATATAGTATTGTATAGATTCCACCCACGTAGCACGTGGCTTGTATTGAATAGGTGGTGATAATAGAATAAATTAATTCTGCGATAATTTCCTTATGGAACAATATCATCCAACGGGATGAATCCGTCCGACAGCATTGCATGACGGTTTGACTTAAGGGCGCGTCGCAGTTTCTGCAAAGTTTCTTCATAGTGCTGCGCCATCAGAAAACGAACCACACTTCTCTGTTCTTCTTTGCTTGCCTCCATTTCTGCAGCTGGACGAACACAATTGACCAGTCCGCGCACCAGCAAACACATAACCCAACAACTGCGTGCATCTGTGACTTGACTCTATGGACTGTTCTTTACACAGCGATGGCAGTATCGGTACCTAACAACAGTGTTGCCACCTGTCGCGTGTAATTTGTGTTATGGTGGGTGTTCGGTTTTCATTTGTCTGCCCAATAGAAAAAGCAGATAGATGTGAGGCATGTGAATACAGATTTTGATTTCAATTGCTGGATACTTTGAGCTGATGTATTATGTAATCTCTGCCATACATATCTTGTTTAAAATTACGGGCACCCGAAAGGGTTTACCACTGCCACGGCAAATTAAGTGTTTTTAAGGAACATTCTAGGAACATTCTGTCAGAATGTTACAGACCTATAAACGGTACTTTGCATAATTCTTCTTTAGTCCGTATTGTATACATTGATGTGGAAATTTTACGTTATCCGCAGTTTTTCGAAAGCAATTTTGTGTACTTCAAAATTTTAAGTAACGAAATTAAAACGTTTGGGCAATAATTCAAAAACTATCTCTGATTTCAAAAATCCCGCGTTAAAATGTGATAAATAATAATTATTTACACACGATTTGTAAATTCGCGTTCATCATCATCATCATCATCATCATCATCATCATCATCATGAATTCCTCCCAGGGAGCCGGGTAGGATGCTTTAGAACAATTTGCCTTTACTTGTTACGGTCTTGGTATGCTTCTGTCTCGGGCACCTCATGTTTCTCCTTCTCTAGATCTTCTCTTATCTGGTCTAACCTTTCTTCTAGGGCATCCAATCGGTCTTCGTGCCGCATCGATCTTCTCAAAATACTTCTTATCGTGTCCTAGCTGCTTCAACCTTGCAACAATTAGCCTTTCTTCCATCTGAGGCTGACCTGCAGGACTCTTCGCATCTGACCATAATTCTGTCCTTCCTTGTTTTCTGTACAGCTGATCTAAGCAACTTCACTTCATAAGCTTGCAGTTGACTTCCTTCTCTTCTGTGTATGATGCAGCTATCCAGACTATGCGCGTCTGTAAAGGAAAACGAACCTTACGGTATCGTACTGTAGGAATGTTTGTTTGCATGGCATATTTACCCACTCCTAGAGTATAACGTATTTAAGATTCATTTTCCTTTTCACACGAGCATTGTTGTTCTGTGTTTGACCGATCGAGCTGGCCGGGTAGTTAGTCATGCGCAGCCGTGAGCTTGCATTCGGGAGATAGTGGGTTCGGATCCCACTTTCGATAGCCCTGAAAAGGATTTTCCGTGATTTCCCATTTTCAACTCCTGAAAACTGTTGACCTCAAATCCCTCCCAGCAATAAAAATTCTAGAGACAGATATTCATTATAGTGACACCGTTAACAATCTAGGTCTAATTTTCGACAGAACCTTATCCTGGTCTGATCATACGTCAAATGTAATCCGAAAAGTTGTGTCATCCATGCATATTTTGAAACGTAACGTGTCATGTACACCACCTTTCATGCGAAAACTACTTGTTCAAAGTCTTATATTTCCAATAATTGACTATGGTTCAGTCGTATACAACGACTTATCTGAAACTTTGAACATAAAACTACAGAGGGTACAAAACGCATGTGTTCGTTACGTTACACATGCCAGGCGTGATGAACACATAACACCCTATTACATACAGCTACAATGGTTGAAACTCCATGAACGTCGGGAAATCTCAGTAGCTGTTGCTACGCAGAAAATTCTCAAACTGAAGACACCATCCTACCTTTATAATGCATTTAAACCTACGGAGTCGGTACATAACAGAGATAATAGATTTACAAAAACCACCCTTCAAATTCCCCTTCATCGTACCACTAAATTTAACAAATCCTTTGTTTGCACTGCATCACGTATCTTCAACGTCTTTAATCTTCACCGTTTTGCAAGTAACACTAACTGTACCCAACTAAAGCAGTTCTTAACATCTGTCTTTCTGGAGGAGTACGCAAGAGGCTGAGATCAGGCATTCTTGTGTCGAACAATCAGGAATATGTATATTTCGAAGAAAATTGTTTCTCTGCTTTAGCTTTATATTCTTTAAACCCATGTAGTCCAGAATAACAGAAGGGCTTAATGATTTACTTTCTTACTTATTATATAATGTATGTCTTAACCTTACTGGATGTGGTATCTGTATTTTCATTTTTTTTTAAGTTTCTTGTTTAGTTTAATACTTTAATATTATAAAAATGTAGTTACTGTTTTCATAAATCTGCATTGTATTATAAGAAGACGCTGCATAAAGGGGCTTTTCAGTCTCAGTGGCATGTAAATCATGATCAATAAATTCAATTCAATTCAATTCAATTCAATCACCTCCTTACTTTTTCCTTCCATAATGCCTCGTGGGTACAATCTCACTCATGTCGGATCATATGGTGGGTGTCCGGCTCAGTAGCGTAACGGTTAGTGCTATTAGCTACCGTCCTCAGGGGCCCGGGTTCGATTTCCGGTACTTCAAGGAATTAGGATTGGCAGGACTGGTATGAGGTTGGAATTGTACATGCAGCTCACCTTCACATGGTGTAAGCTGAAAAGAGCTGCTCAACCTGGGGATGATGAGACGAGTTTATGTTTATGGTGGGTACTCGCAGATTGGACCATTTTCAAACTGACACTTGATCGACTTTCCGGTTAATAGAACCTCCCAGACGATCAAATGCAGGATGAAACAGATTTTTAGTGAAAGCCTGCAACAATCTCATCATTTTAAAATATATTTTATGCATATACGCTAATTTATAAAAATGGCATGCTGACTTGCTTTATTACTAAGGGAGTACTAATTAAATAATTTTAAAACAATGTTTGATGTTTATCTTTGGGTATAAATTATCTTCTTTTCCATCCTATAAAATAGATCAAAAGGATTACGAAACGTTTTCCTGGGGAATTATTCCATTGCTTAAATACCCCTGTGGGTGGGGGCGGTAGAATAACACCCACGGTATCCCCTGCCTGTCGTAAGAGGCGACTAAAAGGGGCCTCATGGGCTCTGAACTTTTGAGCGTGGATTGGCGACCACGGGGCCCTCAGCTGAGTCCTGACATTGCTTCCACTTACTTGTGCCAGGCTCCTCACTTTCATCTATCCTATCCGACGTCCCTAGGGAGTCTTTCATTTTCACGCCCTTCGTGGCCCTTGTCTTCCTTTGGCCGATATCTTCATTTTTCGAAGTGTCGGATCCCTTACATTTTTTCCCTCTGATTAGTGTTATATAGAGGATGGTTGCCTAGTTGTACTTCCTCTTAAAACAATAATCACCACCACCACCATTGCTTAAACTAAAATTTTATATAGTTGTATCTCATTCGCAATTGGTTGATTCTATTTAAGTTATAAATAATTATGTAAACATAGTCTTCACTCACCGAACAGGCATCACTTGCATCCAATACATAGACTGTATTATTGGTATACTGGAAGTAGAGCTCTCCAATGTCTGAAATGAGAAAGTCAAAATGTTCAAGTTATTCTTTGGATTACCTGAGATTCCTTGGAATGGTACCACTTATATTGGAAGAAGTTGTAAATCTGTAATTAGAAATTGATATGATCAATGTTACATTAGGTTAAATATTTTTTCTACGTGGACTGCTACTACTATTACTACTAGATTGTATCTCTATATGATAGATGTTCCCCGATGAATCTATTCAGGGATATCACCTAAAGTGGAGTACAAAAGGTGGTATTGGTAAAGATGTCTATTTTTATTTTTTATGGAAATTTATCAGTTAGAGTTTCCTCTTTAATTTGATGTACGTTTCATTCATTCATTCATTCATTCTTCATAAATCTAAAAGAATGTGTTACTGCATAAGCCATTTCTCCAGATTTCGTGAGCACTTGCTCAGTTAAGACAAGATATCTCGGGAACTATTTGTTCTAGAAGGCGGTAATTTATGTTGATTTATTACCTAATATCCTGACAAAAGGTTACTGTTATCACAGAGAATGGTGTGTTTTCCTTGGCAACCGTAGAGAGGTGTTGTTTGAATTTCAGCAAATAGTTTGAAGTTTACTGTATTTACTGGTATATTTTGAAGAACTTTGTGCCTCCAGTCGCTACCTAGTACTTACACATTACGATACGCTTAGTCGTGTGCTCCGTTTTTTCAGTACTTGGTTGTGAGGATTCTTTTTTCTTGTTTTAGTGCTAGTGCCGTGTGTTAAGATGGCTGCCTCCAGTGGAGGTGATAGCCTTTTGTTAGGAGATAAGTTAGTTGTCGCGCAGGAGGAAGAAGTTCGGATGCAAGACGAATCTTCTGGAAACCTGGCAGCTCAATCAGTTTTGACAGACTCACAATTATCATAAAATTCTAATTCTAATGGTGACAATGTACTGCCGCCTTTGGAACGTGAACAGTATTCCCATTCACACCTTGGACCTTATATTGTATACGTTGAATCTCTGGAAAACAAAAATTTAGGACAACTCCATCCTATGGCCCTTGGGAGACATTTTTATGAACGTAATATTTCCGTCCAGTCTATCTCCAGTAAAGGTCGTAATCGCCTACAAATAACTTTTAATAATGCGGGGCAAGCCAACGACTTTCTGTGCCACCCTCTGCTCACATCTCTACATCTTAAGGCATACATCCCGTCTAATATTTTTCGTGTGGGGATTATTCGAGATGTGGATAAGAACCTTTCTGAAGACGACATTCGACTTTATCTTACTTCAACCGTACCGGTTAAAGCAGTACAACGTCTCAATCGTCGCATTGTTTCCAATGATGGTGTTGGATATGTCCCCATTGGGTCAATTAAAATTACTTTTCGAGCCCAAAAGTTGCCTACACAAGTGTCTCTTTTCCAAGTCTACTTGCATGTTGAGCCTTTCATTTTTTCCCCTGTTCTCTGCAGAAAATGTCTCCGATATGGTCATACACAGGCCCAATGTCGTGCACAGGTAGCACGCTGCTCAATGGAGCACGCCACCGATCATTGTACATCTCAGATTGTTAAATGTGTATATTGTAAAGGCCCACATCCAACGGGAGCAATAATTTGTCCGGAACACAAATATCAACAAGAGATAAAGAAGGTCATGAGCACGAAACATATCTCATTACAAGATGCTAAGAACAAGACTTCCCTCCCTCATTATCATCCGTCTCAACACCCCCAGGATTTCCCCCCCTGGTACCAGAACAAGTCTCTTGTTCCCCTGTTCAAGATTTTTCTAGGAAACGTAAATTTACACGAGTAATCCAGAAATCTGCCCCTCCGCCTTTGACTCCGGGTTATGATAGAACTGGTTATCTTGCCTTGGTACGCCCTGACCCTGGTTCTACGGGCCGGGTTCCATTATGTTCTTCTCCGCCTGCTACAACATCATCATCTCTTCCCACAGCACCACCTCCCTCTACTTCGGGTCCTAGTTACCCGCCCCGATCCCTCGACTCGCAACTGTTAATGCAAAGAAACCAAGTACATCAAGAAATCCAACAAATCTTATTCTTGCTTCTTCAGAATGTGGGAGGAGAGTCTCCCATTTCACCGGTAATTTATCAACTACGAGATCGCATCGCTCATATCCTTACCCTATATGATACGCGTTTTGCAGTGGAACGCTAGAAGTCTTTTTCATAAAAAACATGAACTTCAACTATTAATTCAGGAAACATGTGCTAACATCATTATAATACAAGAAACGTGGTTTTATGAGACATCCTTTTTCATCTTCCTGAGTTTCGTGTCGAACGCCTTGATACTAATGGAAGTGAAGGCCTTGCCATTTTTATTCATAAGTCTATTCCATATGTCCCCTTCCCTCTGACGCATTGCATTCCAAATACTCTTGCTTTAGGTATTATCGTGCAAAATATATATTTCATCAATGTGTATTGTCCTCCTGATGTTTATATCTCTACCTCTCACTGGTCCCACTTCCTTACCCAATTTGATTCCACTGAAAATGTTTTTCTCTTTGGTGATTTTAATTGTTCCCATACTGCCTGGGGTAGTTCTAAAGATACATCTAAAGGGACAAATTTTCTTACGGCAACTCAATTCCATCACTTTACCCTTTTAAATGACGGGTCCCCAACTCGACTCACCCCTCCTGGTTCACCCCCTAGTGCTGTTGATCTTTCGCTCTGCCATGACCACATGACTCCTAATACCGTGTGGCATATACTACGTGACACTCATCTGAGTGATCATTTCCCTATTATTATTTCTTTTGGTGTTTGTAAACCACCCTTTTCCTCATCCCCACCCTCTCAGCTCAGTAATATTCGGTCTTTCTGAAATTTTGATAAACATTCGTATTGTAGTTTTCTTCACACCCATTTCCTTCAATACACGCCCAATACCTTAGACTATCCTACACTTCTACGCATTCTCTCCTCATATATTGAGACTTTCCATCCTTTAAAATTTATCCCCTCCCTCTGTCCCCGTCCTTAACAGAAAATACATTGGTGGGACGACGAATGTCACAAGTTAATACTGCGGCGAACAGCTTTATTTAAATTGTATCGTAAGAATATGACGCTAGCTAATTATTTAACATTGAAACGTCATAATGCATGTATCAAACGCATATTTAATGCAAAGAGACGCGAGTCTTGGAAAGCCTTCATCTCCTCTCTTAATCATCGCGTATCTGCAACATCCCTTTGGAACGCCATTCGCGCGCTCACCCGTGTTACTTCTGTACACCCTGCGCATTCGATTATTCTGCCTAATGTCCTTCTTTCTTTTCTATATACTATAACACCTGACTTCACAATTCCGCCTCCCTTTTCTTCCTTCCGTCCCATATCCCCCCAATTTTATGTTTTACTTCAACCCATCCAACTGTCCGAATTACAGTCCGTTTTACAAGCAGTTCGTAGTTCATCTCCTGGTCCTGATAGTATCACTTACACTATGCTCCGACTTTTACCCCATACCGGTCTTCTTGTTTTACTTTCTCTTTTTAATAATATCCTTCTCACTTTACAGGTACCGACACAGTGGAACAACTTTCATTTAGTCCCAATTCTTAAACCTGGGAAAGATCCCTCTTCTCCTTTAAGTTATCGTGGCATTGTTTTAAGTTCCTGTGTTAGGAAACTTTTTCAAAAAATTCTACTACGGCGTCTTCTCTGGGTTATGGAGAAACATCAAATCCTTCCTAAATATCAGTATGCCTTTTTTTAAAGGACGTAGCACACAAGATCCACTCAATATTTTGTTGACTGATCTCCTACTAGCTAGACATCGTAAACATAGCACTATTACTGTTTTTTTTATATTCAAGGAGCTTATGATTCCGTTCCTTTACACTTATTATGGTCATGCCTTGATTCGCTTGGCTTTCCCTCTGCTTTTATTTCTCTATTAGAACGCCTATATACTTCTCGTACTCTCATTCTCAAATCCCCCTACCCCCCGTTTCCAGGAAGACACGTTTCGCATGGAGTCCCACAGGGTGATATACTAAGCGGTATCCTCTTTGCGCTTTATATGCGATATTTAGAACGTATAATTACAAAGAACGCACGAGTTTTAGCTTACGCAGACGACTATGTTTTATACGTATCACATGATAGTGTTGATGTGTGTAGGAGAAAAATAGAGTGTGTCCTTCATGAGGTTGCTCTCTGGTTACATGAACATGGCTTCTCACTCTCGCCTTCCAAATGTGCTGCAATCCTTTTTACCCATACTCGCGCACCTAACCGTTCTGCTCTCCTTCTTGATCGTCTTACCATCCCCTTTGTCAACCAGCATTCCTACCTTGGAGTCATATTGGACCACAAATTATCATGGACTCCTTATGTGGTCTCTCTTCAACGTAAAACTGATTGTTTTATTTCTATATTACGTACGATCACCCGTCGAAGTGTCGAAGTTGGGGCGCTGACCCCGTTACAGCTATTCTCCTTTACAGAGCAACTATTCGATCCTTACTAGATTATTGTGCTCTTTTTATCGACACCGCTTCTGCTACTACCCTTGCACGTTTAAATACAATACAATACCGCGCACTACGTGTCTGTTTAGGAACACTTAGAACTACACCAACCAATGCCTTATTAATAGAAGCCGGTGAACAGCCTTTAAAGATTCGGTGACAGACCATAGCCGCTAAGTATGTCCTCAAACATTTTACTGTCACCCGGTCTCAGCTTATCCCCAAGCTACGACTTTTACATTCTTATTATTCTTCCAAATCTCCCCGTGGAAATCGTGTCCCTGCTTTATATACCGCATTTCGTTCTCTTATACCAAGAGAAGTTGAGCTCCTCCGTTTACCCACATTGCCTTTATACTCTATCCCTTATGACAGTCAGTCCTTTTGTCCTCAAGTAATTATATCTTCTTCTGAATCATTTTCTTGTCTAACACATTCTACTCCTCTTTCCCCTCTTGCTACTAAACGTATTCGACTTTCCCTCTACATAAGGGAAGTAAGTATTTATACTGACGGATCAAAATCAGCACACGGCGTTGGAGCAGCCTTTTATATCCCCCAACCGTATACTCTCTCTGAGTTTTCCCTCCCTTCTGCCTTTTCTGTTTTCACCGCCGAATTGTTTGCTATTCGACAAGCCCTCATTACCATCAGGTCACATGCTCATGGTAAGGTTACGATTTTCACGGATGCACAAAATGTTCTGCATGCCTTATGCTCGCATCTCTCTTCCCCTAATTGGTACTTATATAGCTTTAAGTATCTCTTATATATCCTTACTCGTTCTGGTGTTTATAGAACTCTAGTTTGGGTTCCCAGTCACTCTGGTATCATGGGGAATGAAACTGCTGATCAGGCAGCTAAACGAGCATCACAACAATCCCCCCCCCCCTCTTTTTCTTGCGATCCCCCCTTCTGATCTAATTCATGAAGTGCGGGATATAGCATATCGACATTGGCAGTCCGATTGGAATGAAACGTCACGAGAAAAGGGACGTTTTTATCATCAATTACAACCTGTTATTCCTCTTAAACCGTGGTTTTATTATGGTACGTACTCTCGGCGCCATATCACATCTATTATACGTCTACGTTTTAATCATGCCCTTACTCCCCAATATAAAAATCGTTTTCATCTTCCTCCCCCAACTTCCTGTGCTTGTGGCTTGTCTGATACTGACAGTAATCACCTTCTGTTACAATGTCCTGCTTTTGATGTTCCCCGCCAGCGCTTCCTATCCTCTTTGCTTAACATGGGCATCCCCTTCCCCACAAGTATTTCGTGTTTATTATCCTCTCTAACTCCTACTCCTTTGAACAGCATAAATCAGTTTCTTGATGATGCACATATTATATTATAATCCTCTGACAGTCTCTTTATACTCACTCTTCCATTGCAAAATGTTTATCATAATTTTGGTAGGATATAAATCTCTTTACCCTCTGTCTATATGTCATCATCGTTTCTTGTGTGACTCCTATGGTATGTTTTTTCTATCAGTTACATTTTAAAGTACAATACGAGTGATACATGTGTCAGTGTTAAAGTAATTAATGTTTTCGTGACTGGACGATAACACATGAGTCCAACCACACCTTTCAAGAAGAAGAAGATGCTAATATCCTACTACATGCGTTGGCTACATTGGTTGCTCTGATATTACTTCATACCTTGTGTTTATGTTGAAAGAAACATGTTACATTGCACTTTCAAGTGCAATTTCTGATAAACTAATTTTTTTGCGAATGTTTCCCATTTTCTCAGAAAATAGTTAGAGCTTTGAAAATTTTCTCTGTCATTAACAGCATACCTTTTTATACGTATCTACATTGCTAAAGATTCGACACATAGTTTGAGCATAACATCTTTTTAAAAAGTAAATACATGTAAAATGTATGGAATTGATTTAAAAAATCCATATATTAATTTTTTGGTTCTAACCAAGAAAGTAGATCAGTAAATGATTTAAATATTAATCTACTTCCTAGAGAAAATTAGTTTTATTACCTTGGACACTTCCAAAGAAACCGGGAAATAAATGTGTTAAATTTAACATTATCGGGATAGATCTTTGATACTCCCCTTAAAGAACTATATCATAAATTGTCCACTAGAAACATACAGGATGCTCAAGGTGGTCGGACATTTTCAGGAATGTTTGGAAACATTCTTCCATTTCGAAAGTATGGGAAAATTAATATTTTGTCTAATGAGATAGCATTTTTCCATAATGATTAAAATTTGTCTCACCTCTGAATCTTCAGATTACTCTAAGAACATGAAATCGCTTTTAATAATCATGTAGTGTATTTCTAGGAAAAATGTTAACCTATTATGTCCTATCGAGTTTATGGTGTATTAAAGCCTTCCCCAACTTAATATCACCTGATACCGTAATTACTCACAGCAATAGTCTAATCGGAGGAGCAGGTCTAGCGGCAAATGATGTTGCTTGCGTGGAACAGCATCGTCGTTCTACTTCCCAGGGTAAGGCTCCACAAGTAAGCAATATGTTCTCCCTATAGTGAATACTTTGCTACTAGGTGACTTCTACTACTACTACTACTGTTGATGATAATAACAGAAGATGGCTGTACATTTTTCCAACGTGGGAAACGACGAAATTGAAAGAGTTAGCTGATTCATCTCACACTGAGACAATACCGTCGAAATCAACTTCCCAAATGCAAGACCACCTGATGGCCGCTGTGATCTGACACTGTGGTTAGCGGTTCGAGTCCCGTTGGTAGTATAATATGTTAACCCTAAGAAAGTTAAAGGAAGGGTAGGAATGGTGGTAAACAATTCATAATCACTTGATTCCGTACCACAAAACTCGATTCAATTCCATATATTTCGCACAGTTTTCATATGCAGTGTGGGAGTATGATGCTGTTGATGGTGTTTTATTAGTCGGATGGTGGCGTTAAGCCTTGAGCACACCCCTTCGTGTTGTTCGACATGAGTAGAAGAGTAGTTCTTCACCAACATCAAAGATGCTAGCAGAGATACTACTAGAACGGGGACTGAAGACTGAGAAATTTAACAATCTCGGCGAATAGACTGAATCCGGCTTATCCGAAAGAGCATCCTTATCCAAGAGGGTCAACAAGTTGGAACTGGCCTATCGACTAACTAAGAACACATATAACAAAAATTGCCTGTCACGTAACCTGAAACTGAAGCACTACTCGTCAGAAGCTCCGTATGCCATGGAGTGACTTTCATCGAACCGAAGAGGTCTGATGGTGAAACTGGAAGTCAGAGAGAGGAGAATTCTCAGGAAGATCTTAGGTTCGGTAAAGGAAGATGATGAATTCCGCAGACGGCACAATTCGCACCTCTACGACCATATACAGGGTGATCGGAATCAAGGTGAACCGAATATAAGAGCGTTACAGAGTTTGTCATACCGATACGTAATTTGACAAAATTACGTCGATATTTTGCCCCGTTGTCATTTTATCAGCTGCTGAAGTTAGCCAATCAGATCGCTTCGCGGGCGAATAAACATGGTCTTTATAAGGCAGTGTTGCTAAATCTGTACCTGGCTTGGTCGGGCTTGAGAGCCATTCCGAGAAATGACCATCAAACACTAACACACCGTGGGTTCAGCCAATGCCACCGTAGCAGAGCCTATGACCAGGGAGGTCCTTGTTCAAGTCCCTCCCCTGCACAACTTTATTTCTTCTATTCTTCTTCTTCCACCGCTTTTCCCACATCTGTGGGTTTGCGGGTGCGAACTGTGCCGCGTATGTGGATTTGGCCTTGTTTTACGGCCGGATGTCCTTCCTGGCGCCAAACCTATATGGAGGGATGTCATCACTATTGAGTGTTTCTGTGGAACATCCCGGCCGGGAATCGAACCCAGGACCCTCTGAACCGAAGGCCCCAACGCTAAGCATTCAGCCAATGAGTCGGACATGTTTATTTCTTCTATTGGTGCTTTCAAACCGGCAATAAGCCATGTGCAGATTTATCAACACCGCCTCGCAAAGCCCATCTGAAATCGCCCACGAAGCGATCTGATTGGCTAACTTCAGCAGCTGTTAAAATGACAAGGGAGCGATTTATGGACGTATTTCTTTTTTTCAAATTGCCTTTCAGTGCGACCAACGCTCTAACGCTGATATACACGTTTCACGTTGTTTCCGACCACCCTGTAGAGAGGCTCTCTGATTGTGCTAGGAAAAGGAAAGTAGATTTCTATGGCCATGTAATAAGACTGCCTTCCAAACAACTGACCAATCGCCCACTCATCTTCTGGCAGAACAAGAAGATTCGTACCACTTGGCTGACAGAAATTGAGAGGTACATTGAAGAACTTGGAATATCAGATCTTCAAGATAGACGGTCATTACGACGTACCCTGAAAGAAGTCCATAGATTTCAGTAAAATACCCGGAAAGAAGGTAACCGGTGGACAGATGAAGGAAAGGAGTTACATCGGCAGAGAATTCCGGACAAAGACAAAAGTCCAAAAGTTGAACAAGCATGGTCCAAAGTAGGCCCATTCGAATCAAGAAGAGAACAAAACACACTTGTAACTGACATTACAACTGACGGTGAAATCTCGAGAGCAATGTAACATAACAAAAGTACGAATATATGCCAATGACGTAGGACGATCACGAATTACATTACAAAGTATACGTAGGACGCTTGATCACCCTACCAGAGACTTATAACAACTGTTACCATCAGCTCGGGTGATATTCTGGTCCTCTCAAGCCACATGTTTTAACGTGCGCGGCTGAGTACAAAGGTATGCTTAAGAATAAGATGGGACAACCAAAATAACCAACCTGCAGCGGTTACTTCATCCAGGTCGGAGTCGTCTAATGCCGACGTAAGGAGGTCCTCGCTGCTCATTGGCTGCTGCTGTCGGGGACCCAGCATGGCCGCCGCTTTTGGCCTCTCCCTCAGACAGAGGAAGTAGAACGCTGAAAACGAAACGAACTTGCATTAGAGAAGAAATCATAAGAAAATACTGGGATAGGCTTTACAGCAGTGGTGTGTGGTTGCTGGCAGACTGGCAGTGAACACATTGCTGTGATGTCACAGCCCACTCAGCTTCAGTGCACTGTATGAATGTAGAGTGAGTTTCTCTCATCGGGTGGCCGGCAGGCACGCCCAGCTTATCTACCTCCCGTTGACTCATCACTTCCCGTTACACAGTGCAGCGACAGCACGGGAATGCCCGCACTTCGCAGTTCAGGTCCGTGCTTAAAACTTGTACTATGCGTTGATCTGTCGCTCCAACTGCTCTCGAGTTGTGAAGTGTTCGTTCGGGGTATAATTTTCAGAATGCCCCCAGAGGCGTACACGGTAGAGGAAAGGGTATTTACATACGATAATTATTTGCTAACAGAATCTAGTATGGAACACAATTTTCAGGTGTACGCCCTCCACATAGAGAGACCGTGCGGAAACTCGTAAACACATTGGAAGGGACTGGTTCTTTACTGGATAAGAAGTGACGTTTTGGAAACGTGTGCTTAACGAGGAAAACGTAAATGAAATCGCAGAAAGATTACAACATACACCTACAAAATCACTAAGACGACTTGGACAAGAATCCGGGCTTTCGAAGAGCTCAACATGGTGGGTTACGAAAATGTTACAGTTTTGAAGGCCGTGTTTTTAGTACGGAATTATGGCCGCCAGGGTCCCCGGATTTAACTGTTTGTGACTTTTATTTATGGGGGAGCTTAAAAAATAAAGTGCATGTATGTAAGGAACCCTCACACGTTGGACGAACTGAAAGAACATATCCGGCGAGAAATAGCCTTTATTACGGAAGACGAACTTATGCGTGTGAATCAGAGTTGTCTAAGACGATGCCAAAATCTTGTAGGTGCAGGAGCAGAACATTTCCGACCTCTCCTGTCATAAGGTACGAGCTTATTTTCTTAATTCTTAATCACTCATGTTCTTAATTCTTATTTTCTTTTAATTGCTATCTCATATCATGTAAGGAGAAAGTGAGCGAAGTGCTGTCCTTTTTGCTATACCGCGGAGCGGGGAGTGATGAGTCAAGGGGAGGTACATAACCTGGGCGCACCTGACGGCCAACGCATGAAACACACTGTAGGTTTCAATAGTAGTTAACAACTGGGGCTTATTGCGGAAGCGGAGGCTCTCGACTTCAATTTCAAACGAACGATAATGTGATGGGTATGTTGGGCTTCACGTTCCTGCTGTATGTAAACAGCTCTTATCAATGATGAAGATACGCAAGTCCGGCAACAGAAGTAAGCTATCAGTCCTGAAACTTAAACATGCTCTAAGAATAGTGTATATTCAGCTTAAAACATTACATCAAACAATGAGGAAAATCATAAAAAATGTAGTCAATTACGTAAAACTTCATGTGTTGATTGAAAATAGTGGTACCCTTTAATTCCCTTAATATTATTAAAAACAGTGTCATATCAGCACTTGCAGCCCTAAGGGGAAATTTCATTGTGAAAAACACCCTATACAAAATGAAACTCATGTATATAACAGATAATTTATCTTTTGCCAAGTTTTCCCTTCTTGAGTATGTATATTATCTGCGTTAAAGGAACTAATTTGTAATTTGTAAATTAGTTATAAAATTAAGAACATAAGTAATATGTCTTCTTGTGTTAAGCTCTTATTATCATTATTTCAGATGTCCGGTTCCATGGCTAAATGGTTAGCGTGCTGGCCTTTGGTCACAGAGTTCCCGGGTTTGATCCCCGGCAGGGTCAGGAATCGCCGGATGTATGTGTCGCCTTCATCATCATTTCATCCTCATCATGACGCGCAGGTCGTCTACTGGAGTCAAATCAAAACACCTGCGTCTGGCGAGCTGAACTTGTCCTCGGACACTCCCGGCACTAAAAGCCATATGCCATTTCATTTATTTCAGATAAGAATTATCCATGGTTGTGATAGAACAATAGACTTAAAAAACTACGCTCGAAAGGAAAACCTTCTGTGATCGTACGGGTTGTTATTGCCAGTCGAATCATCGCTAGCGTATTGGCCTTGGCTGCTCGTGGGCTGTTCTAGCGAGCCAAGGCTAACCATACCTCTTCTACACGTTTCAGCGGTGGGGGAACTGCCTACGCTGTGGGTGACCGTCCAACGTGTTGTTGACATCCATTATAATATCGGCATGCAATCGCAGCTCTCGAAAATGCCACGTGACGAGTCTTCTCCTCCAGCGCTCAAGCTCCCCACTGCTGATACTCCAGCGCGATACTGACAAGGGAACATCGACAATGGTTAAGTCGCCGATCGCGATGAAACTTGGAAAACACATTGTGGTACACGTAAAAAAGATGTCGGCATCAATTTTGGGTGCCAGCACTCATTAGGGCATTAACTAAAGGGCTTAAAATTTGCGACATTTCAAATTCCGTGGGATCAGCGATGAATACCTGCTGGCCAATGATGCTAAGCCGGCACACTGCGTGCCTGGAGACACGCCTCTGCACCTCCTCCTCTACACACCTCCACCCCTCCTTCTGGTTCGTCACCACACGTTTCCCTTCTCCCCGCGCCTGGCCCACTCCTTAGCCCTCCAAGAGAACCGGTGCTACACTTAGCGTACTCTATCAGCCTTCCTCATATCTCTCCTTTATAATTTCCACGTCGTATTAGTCAGTTTGCGTTTTCTGAAATTTTTATGAAAACGTTTGCACCGGGCGAGTTGGCCGTGCGGTTAGAGGCGCGCGACTGTGAGCTTGCATCCGGGAGATAGTGGGTTCGAATTCGACTGTTAGCAGCCCTGAAGATGGCTTTCTGTATTTCCCATTTTCCCCACCACCGGTGGTGTACCTTAATTAAGGCCACGGCCGCTTCCTTCCAACTCCTAGGCCTTTCCTATCCTATCATCGCCATAAGAGCTATCTGTGTCGGTCCGACGTAAAGCAATTAGCAAAATAAATGTATGGTGCCTGTTGTTAACAGTGTTTTGTTTCGGTTTTGTTTTCACTATTTTTTAATGTTTCGAATAGACCAAAGATTGTTCTTGTTTACTATCATTTATTGACGGGGAGTTTGCCCGAAGTAATGTATACGGAGTCATTAATTGTGTTGCCTTGTAATTGTTTGTTGTTGTAACAGTTCGTACAATAGCCATTTAACTTTTTGCGTATGTAACTGCCATTCTACCCAGAAGACTGTAGCGTGATACTTTAATATCGGTACTTGTTGAATACATAGACCTTCGTCAGCTACAACGCAAAAGTACCGGTAAAGTAAGACCACAGGTCTGCCTGTGATTACTGTATATCTACTGAATCTATAAATGAACATATTTTTTTATTTGTCGAGGCTTTTCATATTACCTCAAACTTGACTACATTCCATGTCATACCCATGTCAAAGTTGCCTATGCATTAAATTTATTTATATTCGACAACCATTGCTGCAATCGAAATGTGTTGTGCCTGTCACTGCACAACATAAATAAATCGTTCAGTACAAGCACAAATAAAAACATTCTACCTTTAGGCCTATTCCTTATACCAGAGTACGCAATACGGAAAATACCAGTAGTTTCAAACTCGGAGTTTATAATTGTTGTTGTTGTCGTCCTGGATGTCGTTTCGTTATGACGAAACTGATAGCGTACACGAAATGGGTGAGGGAAGGGGACATAAAAAGAAGATCTGGACCTATAACGTGGTTGTGATATCCCGAGGTACAGAATCTCATTACATTCATTGAGATCCTCTACCCGGGCACGTAATTTCTTTACATAAAAAGGTATTTAACGTTGTTTAAAGGTGAGAGATTTATTTAGTGGTGGGTGATTTAATTTCATTAATTCCATATGTATGTCCACTCTAAAGGACAATACCGACAGCTCTAAGGCGTTTTAGAAGTAAGTCATAATTTAAGCGTAGGTAGGACGTGATACCCCATCCCACGTTTGACCACACCCGGTGGTACTTAACTCGGAGTTGTACCCACAAATGTGACAACTCGCCGGAATTAGCAGGAACGAATAAAAAAATTAAATAAAATATGGGTATATTAGTCTAGGTTACTTATTATCATTATGTGTGAAATGGAGCGTTATTTAAAGGATTTCAATAATTATAGTGCGAAAAGAAGCAAAGTATACAGCCGGTCCCGTTCAACAGGTAAGCAGCCGGCAAGCGCGGGGTGAAGGGAAACGTGCGGTGGCGAACCAGAAGGAGGGGCGGAGGTGTGTAGGGGAGGAGTTGCAGAGGCGTGTCTCTAGGCACGCAGTGTGCCGGCTTATCATCATTGGCCAGCAGGTATTCATCGCTCATCGCGCGGAATTTTAAATATCGCAACTTTAGGCCCCTTAGTTAACGCTCTAATGAATGTTGGCACCCAAAATTGATGCCGACGTCTTTTTTACGTGTACCTCAATGTGTTTTCCAAGTTTCATCGCGATCGGCGACTTAACCATTGCCGATGTTCCCTTGTGAGGGTTCACCACTCGCCGGTCGAGCTATAGAGTACTACTTACACGACCACGGGTGGTTAGCGTTTGCAAAATCTGCCTCCGACGAAAATGAAACTTCAATTGGAATGCAATCGTAAATACAAGATGTAACTTTTCTAATGAGCAACGAATGTGGCGCTATTTATATATACACTTTACGTTTCTCCCTGTTGGCTAGCAAAAAAGGAATGTGTCCATTAAGCGAGATTTATGGCTCAGTTTTATGCACATGTAAATTTTCTGGTCAACTGGTGATTTGGAGAGCATGTCTTCTGGTAATGGAGTGCTATCCAGAAATTGCTTATCAATTATTTTGCTGCGACAAGGAAGAAACCGACGTGAAAAGGTAAAAAGGATTAATTGGGTGAGAGAATGAATTTTAAGTCTTGAACACAGGGAAGTTGTCAATAATTTGCTACAAGAGCTGTTTGTGGAAGACCGTGCTGTCGATAAAAGTGTTCTGCGAATGTCAGGAAGTGACTTTGATTTTGTTCTCCACATACTCTCTTCGGCATCCACTCCACAAATGATCTAATAAGCTAGAAGTGTGTTTTAAGTACTTGATTTGTTTTACGTCGCACTGATATAGCGTAATGATATAGGAAGGGGATAGTTCTGGCAAGGAAGAGAACATGGCTTTATTTAAAGTACAGAACCAGCATTTGCCTGGTAACAAACTGAAAATCCACAGAAATCTGGCAATGTGGTTTGAAACCACTATGCAAACCTACTGCACGATGAGGTTGGAAAAGATACATCTTCAGTTCACGCTTTGTTTCGTATTTGTATTTTCTACTAAATCCCAGTTTCATTGCTCCCTTTTTTAAATACTTTCATTCTTTAGCTGTGGCCTCAGTCTGTGAACCATTTGTTTAATTTCTTCTGGTGTCATCTTGAGCTCAGTTTCATTTCCTTTTCAAGCATTTCGCCGTTTTTCCTTCATTCGGCCGTTTCAGCGTAACACAAACGTTATTTTGAATAAAATAATTCATTCAAATTACTCATGACCTTCGTTTTCTGTATCCTGAACCATTGAAGCCGATAGGGTGAGTCATTTCTTTCGTCGTGCCTTAATAATATCTGCCGTATTGTATTTTAATAAAATAGGTTCTTTTCTTTTACAATAAGCAGAAATATACATAGCCTTCTTCTTTTCCTTTTTCTACCACTTTTCTCACATCTGTGGGGTCGCAGTTGCACATATGGATTTGGCATTGTTTGGCGGCCGGATGCCCTTCCTGACGTCAACCTTATATGGTGGGATGTGATCACTATTGCGTGTTTCTGTGGTGATTGGTAGTGCGGTGTCTTGTCTGAATATGAAGATGAGAGTGTTGGGACAGACAAAAGCACCCATTCTCCGATGCAAAATAATTAATCAGAAGCCATTAAAATTCCCGACCCGGCCGGGAATCAAACGCTGGACCCTGTGAACCGATGGGCAGTACGCTGACCATTCAGTCGAACAGGAATACGCATAGCCTAACTACCTTAATTCTGTATTTTACGTAGTATTCTTAATATCCCTTCTGTGGGATGGCGCCGATAGAGTAACATCCACGGTATGCCCTGCCTGTCATAAGAGGCGACTGAAAGGGGCCCAGCAGCTCATAACTTTGGAGCGGGATTGGGAGTCCACGGGACCTTAGCTGACTCTAACATTGCTTCCACTTACCTGTGCCAGCCTCCTCACTTTCATCTGTCCTATCCAATCTCCCTTGGTCAACTCTTGTCCTTTTTACGACCCGGACGGTATTGGGTTTGCGGGGTCTAGACAGTAATTTATTTTCACACCCTTTCTGACCCTTCCTTTCTTTTGCCGATAAAGTCATATTTTGAAGTGTCAGACCTCTTTAGTTTTCCCTCTGATTAGTGTTAATCGAGGATTGTTTTAAAGTTATACTTCTCTTAAACCGGCGTCACCACCACTCTTCCTGGAACGGCCTAATTTCCTGACACTTAGAGGGTTGTGATTCAACTGAAGTGAAATGTAATATTCATACAGCCAATCAGTATTATTCAATAGATCTAAATATTATTTTAATCCAACGTTCAGTTTCAAGCTCAAGAATGTTGGAATTATTTTATAGTTGATGTTAACCACTTGATTTTGTATTTATAAAACTTATATTTGATTGTTCATTTATTAATTTATTTATTTCAATTTTCTTCTCCTTCTTCTTAATCTGTTTATCCTCCAGGGTCGGTTTTTCCCTCGGACTCAGCGAGGGATCCCACCTCTAACGCATCATGGGAAGTGTGTTGGAGCTTCAGAATTTGGGTCGGGGGATACAACTGGGGAGAATGACCAGTACCTCGCCCAGACCACCTCACCTGCTATGCTGAACAGGGGCCTTGTGGAGGGATGGAAATATTGTTTTTTTGTGTTTTTTGTTTTTTGCTAGTTGTTTTAGATCGCACCGACACAGATAGGTCTTACGGCGACGATGGGAGAGGAAAGCTCAAGGAGTGGGAAGGAAGCGGCCGTGGCCTTAATTAAGGTACAGCCCCAGCATTTGCCTGGTGTGAAAATGGGAAACCACGGAAAACCATCTTCAGGGCTGCCGACAGTGGGGTTCGAACCTACTATCTCCCGAATACTGGATACTGGCAACACTTAAGCGACTGCAGCTATCGAGCTCGGTGAGAAGATTGGATGGGACAGGCAAGGAAGAGGGAAGGAAGCGGCCGTGGCCTTAAGTTAGGTACCATCCCGACATTTGACTGGAGGAGAAGTGGGAAACCATGGAAAACCACTTCCAGGATGGCTGAGGTGGGAATCGAACCCACCTCTACTCAGTTGACTTCCCGAGGCTAAGTGGAGCCCGTTTCAGCCCTCGTATCACTTTTCAAATTTCGTGTTAGAGCCGGGAATCGAACTCGGACCTTCGGGGGTGGCAGCTAATCTCGCTAACCACCACAGCACAGAGGCGGACCATCATTTTATTTATTTATTTATTTATTTATTTATTTATTTATTTATTTATTTATTTATTTATTTATTTATTTATTTTTGATATTAACTTGATTTTATGTTTCAATTTTAAGTTTAACGTAATAGCTTGTAATTAGAATGTCTTCTCATTGTATAATTAATTACAAATCTAATTTTATATATGGTAAGTGTTTAAATGGCAATGTATGATTATTTATTTTTTATTTTTATTTATTTATCTCCTTGAAAGTACACAAGCAGTAAGTTCTTAACACACATATAATAGGCTACACAATACGTAAGTAAAAATAATAACAAAATTCAAACAAAAAATATTAAGACAAAGAAAGATAAGAATAAGATATGCATAGTCTAAAGTAAGTCCAGGATTTTTCCATACCGGAATATACATGAAATGGGACAAAAATATAAATAAAAGTAAAAAGTGATTGAAAACAACAACAATGCTTATCGATGGCTACAATAGGCCTACCTACTCTTCACGTGCTTCTGTTTGCAGGTAAGTAGTTCACTTCTTCATATACTTCCCACCCGTTATCGCGAAAAGTCTTTTGCAACAAGGCCGCGTAACCGCGTGTTTTGTGATGGTGCGTATTCCTAAGCAATGAACGGAATGGCAGTGGCCGAGAACATGTCCCAACGTTTCAATCTCACTGCAGGCTCCTTACTGGCGCCACGTCTGCTATCATTTTAATGCTTTCAGGCATACCTTTTCTACGAACCACGTATTTTCTTGAGGGTGCTGTGTGAAGAGCGCAATTCATTTACCTTTTTGGAAGGGAGCACCATTTCTTTAACTCCTCGTTTCTTAGCATATACCTGATAGCTTTGCTATTTGATTCTTTTTAAATACCATGTTGATGTATCTTCGAACTATGCAAGCAAATTAATTTACACTCCACTCGTTCTGCGTGACATCTGCATGCAAAGCTACACCACACCGTCTTTCAGCCACCAAAACATGCCTTACCTGACGCTAATAACGTTGGTGGAGTTTCAATCAATTTCTACATTACATGACAAGCTTCGCACTTGACATCCATTTCAATGCGAATGACGTTATACGTGGAAGGGAAACTACAAAGCTCGAGTCTCACACAATGAAACTGTGTTTAATTGCAATTTACTTGATTGCCAGAGCCCGAATAGTGCGGTCATGATGACGAGGGATATCAATGAAAAGATGAAACAACTTTTATCTTTCTGAAAATCAAATGATCATAAATATATCTCCCGATCATGGCCACCCCTCAACGGCTGCAGATGGCAACCAGCTATAACACATAGCCTACCAGGTAACATTGTCTGACCATTCATCCATACCACACTGCGCGGTTGCTATGGTTACACTTCCGTCGCACATTTTATCGCATTACGTAACACACATTTTCGGATGACCCCCCAGCCATAAGGACATACCGGGTGTCCACAACTAAAGTGCGCTAAAGGACGGGCTGTAATGATTGTAGGAGTCTGAAATTTCGCAGATATGCTACCTAAGCAATGCGCTCGCGAATTGTGCATTAAAAATTATTAGTTCCAAGTTTTGCTACGAGGTGGAAATATGGCACTCTAAACGCTCAGAACGTACAATATTCCTTAACTCTGGCGTGAAAATGCCCTTCCGGTAGAATTGCGTTGTGTCAGTTCCTTGGTTGTTGTTTGGTGACGCATGATGATTTCTTTTGTGAAGTGTACATTCGTTGTAACGTAAGAAAGTTGAACTTCCGTGTGAAACGTAATATCTATTGGGAAGAGAGACCGTGCACCACTGCTGAAGTTATTTTGTCAGAATGGCAGCAATAGCAACGCTGCATTGCAGGAATATCATCGATAGAAACAGCAGACAAGAGAGAGGTCCCATGACAAGTAATGGGCTGAAGAAAATGATTAAGAAATTCAAGGAAACATATGAATTAGGTGTCGTGCCAGGGATGTTTTTGATGAAGATGCGTGGCCTTCGAGGTCCCCCGACCTAAGTCCAACTGATTTCTGGTTGTGGGGATATTTGAAAGACCATGTCTAACACGAACATGTCTGGTCTCTGCATGATCTAAAGTAGGGCTTCTCAGAGTGTCCCTACACCTGTCTCACCCGTTCGCCTTCTCCACCTTCCCCGCTGATTCTCAGCTCACTGCGAAATGTTTATGTGCGGTGAGCGGTGACACTGTTGTATGGGACACTGCCACCAGTGTTAAAACACTCTTCTTTCAATTTGGTTTGAGCAGACAATTTACCTTCTGAAGCTCTTATTTTACTTTACCATTGCAATGATACCAGTTATGCCTGGAACAAGGGACTGGCTGGCAGCAATTCTGAGAGCCTTCTTTAAATTACAATCAGAAATAGTTATACTCGCATGCAATCTAGTTTTCCTACAATTCAAAACAGGAAAAAATTCCTTTCACATATGCATTTGGAGCCAAACATGAAATTTTTTTAGCTGCTTCTCGATGCAGCTTAGGAAAACCTTTCTTCAACAAATCCTCGTAGAATTTGAGCAAAGCCTTTGTATTGGAAAATAGATCTTTTTGATTAACTTATCACATAATTATTGTTCATAGATTAAGCATTTGACTTTATCGTCACGACTGAGAAAAAATAGTTCCCAGTTCGATTGAAATGGATTTTCGGAAGTCTTTGCTTTCTTCGAAACAGGTTGCTCCATTATGTTGCTGTCTTGCGCTTATCTATTTCACTGATAAACAAGCCGTCTATCACCGAACGCTACGTCACCCTCAGCACACTACACCATCCGAATCAAGCCGATTTGAGCCGAGTCGGACCGATGCACAGTGCACGGAGCCCTTGCGCCTCGATTTGCACGCGTGACATTTTGGGCGTTTGAGAGGCCCTGTTCTAAAGGCTAGCATACGGCGACATGGCGCTTTGATTTCACCGGATATGCTGTGGGCAACTGTCGATCATGCCGTGTTACGGATGCAGCATGTTGCTGAGTTCGGAGGCCATTTTGAACAGTGTTTCTAACCATAAATTATAATAAACATTCCATAACCACCATTATCATGTGTTTGATTTTTGCTGCCTTCCTTTCTCTGACCTCTACCATTGCCTACAGCGCTATATATTCGCCTGGTGGCAAAACTTGGAACTAAAAATGTTTGCGGAATAATTTGGAAGCGCATCGCTTAGTTACCATATGTACTAAATTTCAGACTCCTAGGATAATTACAGCCCGTGTTGCACGGCGCTGAATACCATAATATTAATTGTGGACTCCCGGTATTTACGTAAAAAAATCGCAATTGCTGGAAACGCTTTGATGTCTAAGAACAGCAGGGTTATGTGATGAAGCAGTTCTGTGTCCGTAATCCACTCTCTGATCTGCTCAGTAAGCCCTTCAAGTCAGGGTGGGACGTGCCTACACCTTAACTGAAGGCATCTACCCGGGGCTCTGAACTCGCATGGTGTAGTGCTGACTACGCGGTTTCTAGTTAAATTTGAGCTACTTGTGTGAGGCTTTACTCTTTCATATTTCCTACCTAACGCCCATTGCAACTACATTTCTTTGCAGAAACAATTAAACCTACAAGTATAACACACTCATGTCCATAAAATAAACCAGAACACCTTGCAAGACTAGAGATAGGAAGTTCATATTCAAAGTGCATGTGCATCAGTATATTCTGAAGGAATGATTAGCATTTGGACCATGTCGGCCTCAGGTTCAGAGTCTACATCGGTATTTCCGCGCACCACCACCGACTGGTAAAATGTGCCTGCGGTTCTCGTTGTCGCTATACTGTAAACCGAAGGTAATGGATCAGTGAGACTTTGGCAGACGTGCATTATGCTTCGCAGATGTATGCGACAACCGTACCATCAAATGATTGAGTTAGGAAGAGAGCGCATTATTGGCATGAGAGAACATGGTGCATCCATCCAGGAAATTGCTGTCCGTGTGGGATGAAGTGTGTCGGCACTACAACGGGTGTGTACAGAATGGTTCACAGAAGGCCATAGACTACGATGAGATGGGTCTGGTCGCACC
Organism: Anabrus simplex; assembly: GCF_040414725.1. Taxonomy (NCBI): domain Eukaryota; kingdom Metazoa; phylum Arthropoda; class Insecta; order Orthoptera; family Tettigoniidae; genus Anabrus; species Anabrus simplex. The sequence goes on from NC_090269.1 coordinate 406,566,075, forward strand.
ACATAGACCACCCCCGAGAAGATCGACACTTCATTGCAGGATCGATCTGCGCCTTCATCGGCTCTGGCGCAATAGTGGAGCAGTGTAACATTGTACACTATCAGGAGTAACAGTCCATCGCCGTGTATTACGGTCTAGGATACCGGCGCTTCATCCACTTCACCGCCTACCATTGCCTAATGTGCATAAAAAATGCTAGACTACAATGGTGTATGGAACGACGTCACTGGGACAGGAATGGCAACAGGTAGTGTTTTCGGACGAATCCTGGTTCTGTTTGTTCGAAAATGATGGCCACATTTTGGTTCACCGCAGTGAGGGAGAGAGGCGTCACATTGTCTACATTCACACAAGAAATACAGCGCCAACTCAAGACCTTATGATGTGGAGTGCTAAAGAGTACAACAACAAATCACAGTGCTGCGTGTCCAGGGCACTGTGATGATGAGTTTGACTTATGTGAATGACATCCAGCGACCCGCAGCCATAACCTTTCTGCCCGACACCCCAGACGCCATATTTCAGCAGGTAATGCGTGACCACATGTTGTTGCACGAACACGTGCCTTCTTGTTGTCACAGGATGTCAGACTCTTTTCCTGGCCCGCCCGATCACCGGACTTGTCACCAATCGAAAATGTGTGGGATATGGTGAAACAACGGGTGCGGATCTGTGACCCAATGCCAATCACCAAAGATGAACTGTGGACCCAGGTGAATGCAGCATGAATGGCTATAACCCAAGACGAAATTCGCACCCTATACGCGTCGATGACGACAAGCATAGAGCAGGTTATCAGTGCCCGTTGCGAACCCAGTGCCTAGTAGGCAGCAGAAGACATGCTTAACCTAGGTGACTGAAATGCTAATCGTTTCTGCGGAACGTACTAATGAACATGTCCTATGAATATGAACTTCCTATATCTAGTTTTTCAATGTGTTCTGTTTTTATGAAAATGAGTGTATTTGTTTTAGATATCTAAAGGACTCGTGTGAATTCATTTCGATAATAATTTTTATATCTGATCAAATATTAATGCAAGGATATTATAACACCATGCGCTCATTTTCTTTATGAGTGAATATCGACGCTGCTCTGCCAAAATTTCGAATGTAACAATGCTCTTAAATCCCTTATTTCCCTTAAGACTGGCCACGCCTTCCAGCCACATATTGATATGCAGTTATCAGAACAATTTTTGTTGAGTTCATTTAACTATGCGCGCGTTTAAAGGAGAATGAACCTTTAATACATCATACTCGAGGAGTGGGTAAATATGTCAGGTGAACTAGCATACCTGTAGGTACATTACGTTAAAGTGCCTGTGTTATGTTATGTCCTCCACATGATGATGCACATTTTGAAGACATCCTGTACCAACGTAATTAAATCACATTTCAGTGTGATTTTTATTTCCGCATACGACATGTAAACCTTTCCCGTGTATTCATTCCTTTTGCGTAACATAAAAAGCCTCTCTCTGATGGAGACCTCCGACCCAGTTTCAATGGCATTTCGCGTGGAGAGAAAACTCCGGTCTCATACAAGGAAAATGAGTTTCATTGCATTTCACTTGATTGCCAGAGGCCGAATGGTGTAGTCGCAATGGCGAGGGCTATTACAGAAAAAAAAAGTGCTGATGCTGGAATTCCTTTGATGTCGAAGAGCAGCAAATTTATTTGATTATCTATGCACATAGAGCACTTCTGTGTCCCTAGGTCACTGTCTGGTCTTCTGCTGAATTTCTTGAAGTCTGTGTGAGACGTGCCTAAAGCGGGAAGGATTGGGAGCTCAATGAAGGTGCCTACTAGGGGCTCTCAACTTTGGAGTGAGAAGTTGTGACCACGGGATCTCCAGTTAAAGTTCGATTTACATGTATATGGCCCTACCCTTTTAGCTTTCCTATCTAACACCCCTTGGTCCAGTCCCGTTTCTTTCTTCATTCTCGACTCTATTCGGCGTGTGATGAGTATGGAGTCTCTCATTTTCACGCCTTCATAGCCATTCCGTACGTATTTACGTTTGGTACAAAATTACAAAATTAAAATTATTAATTACACGCATACACATGCACTGATCTGCATTTAGGGCAGTCGCCCAAGTGGCAGATTCCTTATCTGTTGTTTACCTAGACTTCTCTTAAAATATTGCAAAGAATTTGGAAATTTATTGAACATCTCCCTTGGTAAATTATTCCAATCCCTAACTCCCCTTCCTATAAACGAATATTTACCCCAATTTTTCTTCTCGAATTCCAATTTATCTTCCTATTGTAATATTTCCTTCTTTTAAAACATAACTCAAACTTTTTTAACTGCTAATGTCATTCTACGCCATCTCTACGCTGATAGCACAGAACATACCAGTCAGTTGAGCAGCTCATCTCCTTTCTCCCAAGTCTTCCCAGCCCAAACTGTAAGATATTTATCTAACGCTACTCTTTTGTGGGAAATCACCCAGAACAAATCGAACTGCTTTTCTTTGGATCTTTTCCAGTTCTTGAATCAAGTAATCCTTATGAGAGTCCAATACATTGAAATCTTGGTCTAGTTTTGGTCGTACCGGAGAATGATATGCCCTCTCTTTTACATCCTTACCACACCCGCTAATCCTTGTAATCATGTGCAGATATCTGCACCATTCATTTATGATCCATTTTTTGTGACTACCCTAATGAAGATCTTCCTTTATATTAACACCTGGGTACTTACAGTGTTACCCATAAAGAACTTTCACCGGGCGAGTTGGCAGTGAGGTTAGGGCCGCGCAGCTGTGAACTTGCATCCGGGAGATTGTGGGTTAGAACCCCACTGACTAGTCGCCAAAAGACCTATCAGTGCCGGTGCGACGTAAAGCCTCTAGCCAAAAAAACCACTGTCGGCATCACTGAAGATGGTTTTCCGTGGTTTCCTCATTTCACACAAGGCAAATCCTGGGGCTGTGCCTTAATAAGGCCACGGTCTCTTCCTTCCAACTCCCAGTCTTTTCCTATCCCATCACCGCCATATGACCTATCTGTGTCGGTGCGACGTAAAGCAAATCCCACCAACACAGTGATTAAAATTGGGAGGACTCTTTTCTCTAGTTGAAATCTACTGTACAATTTGCTATTATAGCATTGTCTGCTGTCCATCTCGCAACATTCTCGAGGTCTTTGCAGTAGCTGACAATCCTGTAACTTATTTACTGAGTTCAGTGGTAGTGGTGGTGATTATTGTTTTAAGAAGAAGTACAACTAGCCAACCATTCTCTATATAACACTAATCGAAGAGAAAAATTGGACGGGTTCCAACACTTCGAAAAATGAAGATATCGGCCAAGGAAAGACAAGGGCAACGAAGGGCGTGAAAGTGAAAGACACCCTTGGCGTCGAATGCTCTAATACCGTCCGGGTCGGAAAAGAACAAGAGTTGACCAAGGGAAAGAATAGATGAAAGTGAGGAGCGTGGCACAAGTTTGTAGTAACAGATTTTTAGGCAAAAGTGGCGTAAATAACGTTGTGGCTGACGCTGGTGTACTCATTTAAATGTTTGAGTGATCTAGGTGGAGCTTCATTTTTCGATAACATTATCGATCGATATGAATTTTCTAAACCTTTATTATCTTACGCCAACAACTGTGTCACACACACAATATATAATATTATATAACATTTCTCGATGCGAAACTTGTTTCTAGCATGAATTCTATAGTTTGGCCAAGACCGACTACAATATATCAGACCTTAATGTTACTATCGATTGGAAGGAAAATGGCGACTTCGTGGGCGAGCTTTTGAGACATATGGTTGGTTCATATCTGTGTTTACATTCTGTTAAAGAGTGTTATTTTGATCGAGTTATTGAAGTATAAAGTATATGTTTGGTAAAATAGTAATCTATAACGGTTTATCAGTATGGTATTTGTTAGAAGTTTATTTGATGGTATTTTTAATGTATAATAGTGTTTATATTGCCGTGCTGTAACATAGCACAAAATGGGTCGTTCCTGCTGCGTTCGTGGTTGTAGATCTAATTATACCGTTGCTGAAGCATTTAAGTTCCCTGAAGATAGATTTCTACAGGAGAAATGGATAAGGAACATTCACCGGGAAAATTTGGAAGTAAAAGACCAAATTATCGTAGGCTATGTGTGTAACCAAAATTTATGGTTAGGGAAGATCTCTTTCCAACCGATAATGGTGAGCCTATTCGTTTTTATTTTCTTACTCAGTCGGAGTAATTTCATGTAAGTTGACGATAAGTATTAGTTTCTATGTAGAATATAAGTGTGTGAGTGTATTTATATGGGTCAGTGGTCACTAAGATCTGTAATTATACGCAGTCATGTGAGAATAGTTTGTTTTGATCGTGTTGTGAACCGGATTTAAATCAACTATGGCAATGCCTCTCATACATCTATTCTTAAGTTCGATAAGGAATGAAACATTAAGAGAGAAGTGGATCAGGAACATGCATCGTGAATATTTCTACAAAACAGTAGTGTGCATATGTCATCTGACAGTAAGTCTGAGATTAGGGAAAACTATTTTTCTAATTCTAAATGGTAAACCTATTCGTATTCTTCTACCAAAAAAAAAAAAAAAAAAAAAAAAATCATTTAGATAGTGATAATTGATATGGTGTCTATGTGCTTCAAAGTGTCGTGTGATTTAGATGCAATTTGAAAGAATCTGTGCTTGCCTGCGGGAACATTTGGCTAGATCTTGGTGTATAACAAAACTTATAGTGTGCCAGCAATCTGTACTACACTGTTACACAGAATAAATAGTGCCTTGCAGGGATGGTGGTGGTGGTGATTATTTTTTTAAGAGGAAGTACAACTAGGCAACCATCCTCTATATAACACTAATCACAGAGAAAGAATGGAAGGGGTCCGACACTTCGAAAAATGAAGGTATCGGCCGAAGGAAGACAAGGGGCACGAAGGGCATGAAAATGAAAGACTCCCTAGGAATCCATACCGTTGGGGTCTGAAAAGAACAAGTGTTGACCAAGGGAGGTCGGATAGGATAGATGAAAGTGAGGAGCCTGGCACAAGTGGAAGCAATGCCAGGACTCAGCTGAGGGCCCCGTGGTCGCCAACCCACGCTCCAAAGTTCAGAGCCCCTGGGGCCCCTTTTAGTCGCCTCTTACAACAGGCAGTGGATACCGTGGGTGTTATTCTACCGCCCCCACTCACAGGGGGGGACTTGCAGGGATTAGCATTGTTTGTAACTCAGGTGTTTTATTGTACCAATACCTTCCGATTCACGCTGTGGATATCTGCTATCAAGCAGTCTACACCAAATTGTAGCTCGTCCATGTAGGTTAAAGACATCATTGTTTAGAGTCAATAGTGTTGTTTTACTCATGTTCTTCAATGGGGAAAATCCTATTATATCTTTAGTGTTTGAGCACTTCATTTCTAAGTTTACCATCATGGTTGGAAGTGCTACTATATCATATGTCAACATACGATTTAAGAGTTTCCAGTAAGGAAGGCTTAACATCACCGGGACTGTTCATTGGGCTGGCGTAATCATTTTGGGTGTACTTCATTTTCATCGAGTGCTGAACATTAGAAATTGTCCACCACTTCGAAACTAAGGCAACACGTTATGTTTCATAGTTCTTATGAGATTGAATAAATTTAGGAATTTCGAACCTTAAATTATTTTTAAACATTCCAAATTATGTTATAAATATCATTTTAACAGTTTTATAATGTATTTCCATCTATCCAGCAAAGTGTAATCTAAGAGAAAACGTTATTTGACTCAGTGAAATTTCGAAATAATCAGCTTGTTGTTCTCTTTTGCTGTGGGGTCGTCCATCTATTCTAGCACAATATGTGTGATTCTAGTTATTTATATGTGATGAGTACTTGTTCGCGAAGCGTTTTCATCGGTGCAACAGTGATTTTCCCTATGATGTTACATTTATCATGTTAAATTACCTACCACCGTTTGCAAAATATGTACGTGATCTTTTCGTAATTTCTAGCTGATTGAACCAGATATTGTGTAGCTCTTTCAGTGGTATCAACACAATAATTTAATGTGACGCCGGGCTGAGTGACTCAGACGGTTGAAGCTCCGGCCTTCTGACCCCAACTTGGCGGGTTTGATTCCGGCTCAGTCCGGTAGTATTTGAAAGTGCTCAAATACGTCAGCCTCGTGTCCGTAAATTTACTGGCAGGTAAAACATATCCTGCGGCACTAAATTCCGACATCTCCGAAAATCGTGAGTTGGTTTATCGTCGAAATGAAGTTATTGCGTGCTACCCTAACCTTCATCAGTCGGCAGCTACTGCGCCCACGACGTCCACCATCTTGATTTTGATATTACGGTCTGATATATTGTAGTCGGTCTTGATTTGGCTTTGCTGTGTAAACAACAACAGTACGAGTACTTAAAGTGTACGCCAGATGTCGCACAGCGATCATAAGCGATTCTTAGTTTGTGTTTCAAAGGTTGCCAATACGAATGTCGAAGATAACCAAGGTCGACCGATTCAGCACTAGGGTGTCCATGTCACGCTAAAAAGTGCGCATACAATATTCTCTGATAGAATGCAGTGGTATCCATTGGGCTTGTGAAAGATATTTAAAAAAAATCCTTTGCATCGTCAATGGTCTCATAATTATTCCTATAGCAGGTATGAGTCCATCTGGTAGTTTGGCATGTAAAGATAGAAGAGGAAGGGAACCGGGAAATAATAACAGCAATACAGACTTTTATGAATTATTAACAAGAAAAGTGCGCTCAAGTGGAACATGATTATGCGGAAATAAAGATCATCAGTTTAATATTTTGTATAGTCTGTAAGTGATTTTGTTCTCTTTGCTCACGAACGATATTTCGTACAGTTCTGCTCACATTCTTCGATCAGTTTATGGAATCTCTTGTTCTCGCATATTTGGTGATTAAAACCCTGGATTAATGTTCCTGTTGTCACTGGCTCTTCCACTCCTTTCTTTCAGCTGTCATCCATCATGCCTGAAGTGGTGTATAATTATAGTCTTATCCCCTTTGTCTTCTTTCCTCTGGTATTGACTAGTTCCTGGTAGTGTCCTGTGGATGGTAACCAGTACTGTAGTCTGAATATTTGTCAAACAACACAGAGAGATTCCCAACCATGGACACTCACTATATCAGGAAGTCCAGCAGCAGCAAGTATCTCGATAGTCAACTCTCTGTCCTGAAGATACACCGCTTGTATAAAGAGTTCTACAAAGAACAGAATCAATTTCCAGTTAGGAGCGGTACATACACATCCATATTTTGCATTAGCTACAATTCAGTCGCTGCACGGACGAATCATATCTACCAATGCTCTTCCTATCCATTATTTTCCTTAAGACTGGTCACGCCTCCCAACCACATATGGATATTTAGTCCATCAGAACAATATTCGTTGTGTGCATTTTTCTGCGCTTACGTGTAGGCCTAAATGAAAATGAACCTTATTGTACCACACTATAGGAATGTATGTATTTACGCACTCCTACAATATAGTGTACGGTACTTAAGGTTCATTTTCTTTTACACGTTAGCATACGGAAACGAACTCAAGGAATATTGTTCTGATGGACGACATATCAATATGTGGCTGATAGGCGTGACCAGTCTTAAGGAAAATAATGGACAGGAAAAGCATTGCGAGATACGACCTTTTGCCCGAGCAGCGACGATTTGTTCTCCTTTAAAGCTAAGAAGGTTCAATGTGACTTTTTTTTTTTTTTCAAGTATTTACCAGCTGATCACGAAAGGAAGTTAGTTGCAGGTAACTTACGATGCACATTTGAAACGAAATGAAAACTGTAATGAGGCAAAAGAATTAAATAAGAGAAGGGATCAGACCGATGCCTCGTTTAAAACTGTAACATTTACAAAGTGGTCTTCAGATACCCTCTTTCGAGGTAACTCAAATTTATTACAGCAGGAAATTGTATTTGTATAATTTGACTCGGTATGAAGGAGCTGACTGTTACTATTGAAATGAAATACGTAGGAAAAGGGGAAGCTCGGAGATTTGAAAATTTCTGGAGGCACATAGAGAAGATTCCTGAAACTGTGACAGAATGTGTTTCTTCTCCGTGGTGGTCAAAATCGTAATCAGCATATTAGCAGCTGTTCTTCTGTATACCATATCAACGACACACCTGAAAATTTTCGAATCAGGGCACACTTACACGTATATTCAGTGCGATTCAATGCATTCTGCAATTCAAAATACCAAGAAGAGCAATTCTATGTACATTATGAATGACTGGAAAGATATGATCAATAAATCTCGAACAAAGCGAGGAAGGAATAAGACAAAATATCCTTATGAAGTGAAAGAGCTGAGGTACTGCGAATTCTACAATATAAAAGCTCTAAGTTCTTCTATGATTCATAGTGGAAACATAAATGAAAATGGGGTCCAGTAAAGTGACTTGCCGTAAAATGCCTTCGATATAAAGAGGAATGATCTGGTGTGATATGACCACAGTGGAGAGTATAAGAAGCGATTTGTACAAGAGCGAGGGAGGAGCCGTAAAAAGCCTTTTCAGCTTTCTTCGGCTTACACTGCACCATTACCCATCAGTGAGGCAAGAAAGAAGTACTGGTATGTTTGTGTATAACTGGTGAATTCCAGCGGAACTATAAAATTGGTACAAGAATTTTTTAATCGACAACCAGAGCGCGCAGCTTTTGATGGATATGATTTAGAAAATTAGGTACCGGTACGATATTTGTTACTGTCAGTTTTGTACCACACACTTAAGTAACTTAAAAGTGACTAACGATATTTTCACTACCTTGCTGATGTTTGCTGACTATTGCTTTCAGTTGATAATTTATTGCTTGAATCAATCATATTTTGTGATCGATAGCTGCAGTCGCTTAAGTGCGGCCGGTATCCAGTAATCGGGATATAGTGGGTTCGAGCCCCACTGTCGGCAGTTCTGAAGATGGTTTTCCGTGGTTTCCTATTTTCACACTAGGCAAATGCTGGGGCTGTACCTTAATTAAGGCCATGGCCTCTTCCTTCTCATTCCTATACCTTTCAAATTCCATCGTCGCCATATGACATATCTGTGTCGGTGCGACGTAAAGCAAATAGCAAAAAAATAAAATAAAAATAAAAAAACACTTCTTTAATGCCAATAAGACAGGAATAAGACAAAAGATCCTTATGAAGTGGAAGATCTGAGGTACTGCGACTTCTACAATGTAAAAGCTCTAAGTTTTTCTATCATTCGTATAAATGAAAATGGGGTCCAGTAAAGTGACTTCCCCACTTATCCTCAAATATAACATTAACAAAAAGCCACTAACTGACTTGATTGAAAAACTGTACCAGGCAAAGATCATTAAGTAACTTTTTCGGAGGTTTAGCTAAACTATATATTGACTTTTTAAAAGCTGCAAATACATTGTCGAAAGAAACCCAGTGAAATAGATGATAGCAAATTGATCACAGTGACACAATACAAAATTCCATTGATCTCAGGACCACGAACATGTCACTTTCTCGTTAGCGAGTATTTACCACTAAACCAATGTTATATTGTTTTATAGGAGAACAACGAATGCCCACAGAAGCTCACGTTATGCACATGACGACATCACAAGATTGCCATCCAGTTAAGAAATTTTTGTGGCAGTCGAAAGTCACTGCCTGCGTCGTGTAATTTGGTGTGTAGGGTAACAATTTACTCCAATATGGTGAGACACACACGATGTCACAGCGCGCAACAAAATGGCTGCCAATTTATGAACTTAGATACGACTACAAGAACATTAGCTAGTGATAACAGCATTACAGATGTTGGAATACGTCCGGCTAGTGACAAGATCATTGTGCTGGATTGGTTACGTCCCGCTAGTGACAAGATCATTGCTCTAGATTAGTTAGGTCCGGCTAGTGACGAGACCATTGGGCTAGATTGGTTAGGTCCGGCTAGTGACAAGACCATTGGGTTAGATTGGTCAGGTACGGCTAGTGACAAGACCATTGGGCTAGATTGGTTAGGTCCGGCTAGTGACAAGACCATTGGGCTAGATTGGTTAGGTCCGGCTAGTGACAAGACCATTGGGCTAGATTGGTCCAGTCCGGCTAGTGACAAGACCATTGGGCTAGATTGGTCTAGTCCGACTAGTGACAAGACCATTGGGCTAGACTCGTTAGGTCCGGCTAGTGGCAAGACCATTGGGCTGTATAGGTTAGGTCCGGCTAGTGACAAGACCATTGGGCTAGATTGGTTATGTCATTGGTCTAGGAGCAAGTAAAGGGGGTCTTGGGGGCGCAAATCGCTAGGTGAGTGTCACGTAATGGCCCACAGGCCACTAGTATTCCCTGTGACAGTACTGTCCAGTGACAAGTCCATAGATATTTACAAATATCATTGGCTAGTGACCAGAGCATGACGGCATACGTTGGCATGATACGTCACATTCAAAGTCCTATTGCCGTCGGAGGAGTTTGATTTCCGCTCCAAACGGTCAGCTCCACTTGCGTATTACGCGTGGCCCAGTATGAGAAGACACCATCCAATATACGGCGTAACTTGATATCGAAAAGGTTTCGTCAGTCTGGCACGACAACCTCTTAGTCAAACTATTGGAACTGTATAAAGTTACCCATTATCAGGTTACAATAACGCTGTCATATTTAAGAAACCCGCATTTTTTGTCGCGTGCGAAGGTGAAAAACACACCCCTCGGTAGCTCCTTATATGCGTGCCATAGAGTGAAGCCGTCTCGCCACTTTAATACGCCCTGTACATGAATGATCTCCCATGGGTAGCCGGAATATATTGTGATGCCACGACAACACTTCAAGCCTGGTTACCAAAAATGTTATTCTTGTGTACCAGGAACAAGATAAAGTAAATCCGGGAAAAACCCGGCCTGGTTTTTTACGAATAGACAAGCGAGATTTCGTCATCCCAAAATTCTCAACAGGTACTTTTCATGGTTGATGAAATTTAAGTACATAGGTCTGAAACTTGACCTTATGTTAACCTAGAGATGAAATATAGACCAGTCATTACAGCAAGCCAGGGCTAGAGTGGCAGCATTGCGTCCTCTGGCCCAAAACGAACATCTAAGTGACGTTATCACGAGATCGTTGTACCTCGTGTGTACGTACTATCATCTCATACGGCTGTGACGCCAATGCGGTGACTTCAGGTGTTTCACAGGAAGGCATTGCAGCGCATGACTGGCTCGCCGTGGTACAAGTCGAACCTGAAAACTCACCGGTATCTTAACACCCCAAAAATTCGGCAAAAAATTCAGAAAGTAGTAAAATTACGATCTCAAATTTCCCTCAGTCAATCGTACGACGAGAACATTGCCCTATCAAAAAGGCTTTCATGACCAGGAAACACAACATTCTATTAAGACATCGTGAGCCTTGGCTCCTGTACAACAAATTTTAATTGTCGTCCTTTTCTCTTCTTCTTCTCTTTCTAACGCTTTCGTAGCCTACATACTTCTTACAATTAGGCCCTATTTGGAACCGTTTAGGAGGCGTTGGGAAATGTTCAATTTCTAAGGAGCATAACTAAGGCTCCAATATTTTTAGAATGAGAATATGTGGAAACAAACCATTATGTCCAATGAATTATGTAGGAAATTGAAGTAGCTAGCTTTCATCTTCAGTCTTCATCTATCGACGCTAGTGGGCATAAGCCTAATTACTTTAATATAAATTAATTAAGAAAGGCAACTTTGTAGAAAATGATGACAATCTTTGAAGAGGTGAACGTTTTCCTATAAATTTCAATCACGATATCATCAGGTGCTAAACTTCTGGCTGGTAGTTCAATGGAGGGGTAGTCACCGCCACCGATTTCTTGCAAAAAATCAGCGAATTCCATTTTAGTGGTTTTTCCCACATATTTGTATTGTAACAGTAAATTTGGTACTTTGGCGAGCACGAGAAACGCAGGGCGTGTACCAATTTGTTGAAGTGCATACAGAGGGAGAGGGTGTGTTTAGAAGAAAATCTTTCAATTTATTTTCTGAATTTATTAATAAGTTCAAAACCATGTCACCTCTGTACAGCAGATATAGTAGAAGTATTCCCCGTCCTAGGGCTGGCGACATCCTTGGATTCCGGCAGCTCCTCTCCCTTCCATACCAGTGGACAACCATTTGTCCCTCGATGGAAGTTCTAGAAGATCCATTCGACGACTAGAAGATCCATACGGTGCTGATGAAGGGCGTTGAGACCGAGCACGTAAATGACGAACGTGAATGAACACCGTTACGCCTTGGGGCGAGTTAATGCAAAAAACTGCTTCTGCACAGATGAGAGAAAGGTTTATCACTGGTTTTAACAAGGTTCATGACACGTGATAATGTCTGAAGGTCTATCACGCCGTAGAAATCTATCCCGTGTTAAATCCTCAATCATTTGAAATAAAAAAAGAAGGTTATTAAACTTGAATGAGTATATAAGTTTAACATTCATAAAACGAAAGTCCACTCGAAACTTATTGTCGAATTTCAAAATAGTCACTTAAAGTTTGTGGCACTTGGCATAATGTGAAGTTTTGCCACACGACTTAGTTGTTAGTTTGAAGCACCATTCAATGTAATCAATTGCACTGGAAAAAATAAGGATGTTTCACACGTGAATTCAGACTTGTTCACGCATTGGTAATGACGTAAAAAAAACGAAATTAATCATGCATCAATAGTCCTCGGTTCGACTGTTCATAGAGTCAAAACGCACAGCTGAATGTTCGTAGAATTGAAATGTACAGTTCTTAGTAGAATTGAAATGCACAGTTCACTCACGCAGTCTACAGTTCATTACCTACAAATATTTACACAGTTCATGAAATGGTAAATTAGTGACGTAGTCATGCTTGCAATTCGAGTAATTCTGAATTAAAGCACAGTCTCGTTAACTTGAAGTATTCAGTACTTTGTAAGGAGCAAACTGTTCCAAATCCTGTCCACAACATTAAACTTTAAATTACGAGTACTTGAAAAATATTCACAAGTCTTAGACACTCGTGTAGAATAAACAGTCACTTGATGATGTTCAGATGAAGCACAATTTATATCACGCCCCGTTGGAGCAGAAGTTTATCACTCACAGTTGAAAGAAACTCGTACAAGTTCATACTCGTCGCGATTGAGTTAAAGTCCACGGACTCGAAGTATGACGGCCGCTTCACGCTATATCGCGGTCCTCGCGAACCGACTGCACGAATTCCACTGCCATGTGTGCACATACACACGCTGGTCACACACTGCTCTGCTAAGCGAAACAGTACTGTATTTATATCCGATCCGTGCCTTCACATCTCGTTCCATAACTTCGTTGTGTCATGTCGGATTTACGTGAAACTTTGCAGGAACGTAGATAAAGGATCTGGCTGCACGATGATATGGTTAAATTTGTCTAATTATTATTATGGGGAAAGTTATTATCCATAGAAGCTCGAGGAACATTCCACACCAGTCTAGGCTCTGTGTGTTGCGGTGTGGCAGGCGTGTGACGTCACTCGGTCTACGTCACACGCACACAGCTGTTGCTCGCTGGTCAGTCAGTCTTTCGCTGCCGGGTCGGAGCGTAACGCGTAAGTTTTAAATTTTCATTACGGGAACTTAGTTTCGTACCGCCGTTACCGGTACAGTATATACGCGGTGTATTTTGAAGAAGGGTCAAAGACAAGAATATTCAATACAATTATAAATAAATAATTGTTTGGCGATAAGCACGTGGCAAAACAAACAAAACCTTTGTGTAATCTCCATTAAGAACAATAATTTTCTCACCAGAAGGAATGGAATGCCGTTACCTATGATATATTTCAGAAGACGATACACACACATTAATGAATGATTCTTTCCATTCGAGCTTTATACAATACTGAGTCGCGCTAATCTAATATCGTCAGCTGCTTTGGAATTTAATTTTAATCCAGACATCGAACTCTCATATAAATTTAGAGGAATTTTGAATGTAATATGCACTGGGCAGCAAAACAGACGGCTATTGCTGTCCACGAAGTACAGCTCAGCAGGAAGATGTCTGACTCCCTTCCACTTCCTCTACTGTGCCACATGCCACAGCACTCTCACGTTTGAGGTGGACGCATTGGCGAACGCTTTGGACAATCAGAATGCTACATTTCTCTTTAATAATTTAAAAATATGAGGCAAGATTTTTATTTTTGCTTTTAAGGACATTGCATATCAACTGGCCAAGAGCAGTTGTTAGAATGCTTTACGATGCCAATCGGTTCAGCCGTTCTCTCAAACTCTTGGCGACAAATATCAGGCTGGTGTTTTAAATGTATACAGTAGATTCGTACTCTTGGAGCGTCATATTAGGCTTTTCTCTTCGTTTCTGTTCAAAGGTAGACATAATTTATGACCAATTATTTGCAAATACCGAATAAACTTTTTAAAAGTTTACATTTTGGTAATGATGACAGCACTTAGTCACTTGTATTCCATGCATCAGCATGAAGAATTAAATTTCTAATTCAGATTAAAAGGAATACGTTTTGGTACACCGAAACAATACATTCCATGGTGAATACACAAGCGAGTGTTATCCATGATAATGAAAATATCCAAGTTTCAAAGATCGAAGATAATAGGAAAAGGAACTGACGTTCGTGAATACAGGCCTTATCGTGGCCACCTCTCTGAGAGATAAGGCTGGAGCATTGAACCTGCCATACCACGGTGTTGTCACATTCCTTTCTCTTTCCCCTCGTTTACAGCTCACTTATTCGTTCGTTCAGACCGCTCAGAAGTGAGAGTTTTGGCAGCTCCAAGCAAATCAACCCGGCCAGCAGGCTCATCTCCATGGCAGCCGCTGTGAGCACGCCCACCTTTCCATGGCAACCATAGCCCGTACTCCCTTCTCCTTACCCAGGCAGGCAGAAAACGGACCTCTCTCTAAGAACTGTCAGAACGCATCTTTCAATATTACGACCATAGCCAATGCAGACCCCTGATACAGAGTTGAAGATGCCTGGCGTAGACTGTTTAAATGATGGGTTCTCAAGTGAGCATAATTTATTTATGTCAGTATCATTTAAATAAAGGTTTTCCGCACTGGATGAAATGAAATATTGTTCAAAAATTAAGTACTCAGAAGGAAAACATAATTTAATTTCATCGATTGTAAATGTTAACAAGAGTCAAGCTATTTAGAACTTTTTAATCGTGAAATTACTAGCGTTTCACCCCAGGCATTTATACAAGCGGAGGCGCATGCTTCTTCTAGTGCACTGTTACTGCGTTGTCCTTCATAGGAGGCTTCCAGGGTGTCTCAACGGCGCACCAGCCGTCAGCGCCCTGGGAAGGTGTAGCTATCCAATTGATGCGCCCACTGCTTCACTGGAGTGAAACGCTGGTAATTTAACGATTGAAAAGGCCTAAATAGGTTGAATGTTTTAAGAATATTATCTGTTACATTGGCGAACTCACCCAAACTCATCTCTCACGTAAAAGCACAATTTCGACCCTTAACGCTAACAGTAAACGACCTCTAACCTAAAAATAAAATACCTACGAAATAAAAGTTCGTTTGCGCGCGAAAATAAGGTGAGAACGAAATAAAATTTTACAGTTTAGCATAACATGCACATTTCCCTCCATCAGTAAAGAACCTGCGGTGATCTACACTAACGTTGACCACCACCAATTCTGCTTACGCCCAGAGATACGGCAACGTACACTGTTTCAATAAAGCTGTGCCATAAACATTTATTCCTATGATGCATGTTCAGGATTGGCAATTTAGTACGGCGTACAGCTTCCATTAGATGACTTCAGCGCTATCTGCAGAGACTATTAAAGGTGTGGCGAAAGAGCTGCAAATAGTAATGTGATCTAGTATGCGATATCTGGGATATAACAAACTGGATTATTCATCTGGATTTTAACCACACAATATCTTCGGTTTTCCATTGTAATCTATTCTATCATAAACGAAATGTGTTTAATATAAATACTATTATTTATTTTGTATTTATGTCTCGAATGGACTCATAAACTGCTGGACCGATTTGGCTGAACATTTCACAATTTGTTCTTATTACTCCTGGGAGGGTTCAGGAAGTGGTTTGAACGAAATCCGACGGGTAGTTTTTATGACGATTAGTTTTTGCCATTTATTCTTTGTCATGTACCGTCCGTATTTGCCGGACGTGAAGAGAGAGTAATTGTGACAAAACAAGAATTTATGGAAAGGAAAAATATTACAAGGGAATAATTTGCAATAATAATAATAATAATAATTTCGTGTGACTATTTCTAGCCGAGTGCAGCCCTTGTAAGGCAGATCCTCCGATGAGGGTGTTATGTGTGGTGTGTAAGTTGCAGGGATGTTGGGGACAGCACAAACACCCAGACCCCAGACCATTGGAATTAACCAATTAAGGTTAAAATCCCCGACCCGGCCGGGAATCGAACCTGGGACCCTCTGAACCGAAGGCCAGTACGCTGACCATTCAGCCAACGAGGCGGACAATAATTTGCAAAATCGTTTGTTTCGAGAACATAGCTCTAAAGTCCGTATACACCAACGTCAGTTACTTAGATTTCCAGAACTCGGATAATGTCATTATCTCGGCTAATGCTCACTTCTATATTCACCACAGAATTTATTATCTCAGTTTACCAAAACTAAGTTTGCCTTTCGATATGGATTTGAACCTTAAATTTTTCATACCAACGCGCGTAAACAAATGACTACACACTACCGCCGCTATCGAAATGTGAACAGGTTTTTATTCCCTTCTGGTTCGCAAATAATTTATCATAAATTATGTCCCTTATTGACCAGAATGAAGAAGAAAACGTAATATGACTTTCCCAGGAAATGAATTGTTAACGAATTTGGTGCCTGGAAGCATTAACATTATAGGAAATAAGAAAACTCTCGTCATATATTTCACTCAAAAAATAAGACAGTATTCCTTAATAATTCTTCATTGAAAGTCATCCAGTCGTGTTCCGTACAAGACATAATAATATAATACAATAATGTAAGTTATAACAAGCTAGAATTCATCTGGGGCCTACTACCTATGTGTTGGGTATTCCAGCTTATATTCGATCATGGATAACAGTGACCGTGACGAAGATTTATATAACCTAAAAATGTGTTCCAAATTCATAGACATCGCAGTCTTCAAAGTTTTATTCCATGATCTTTGTTATATTACTCGTTGCTGTGATTTTTCCTTTCATTTGAATAGTCCAGCATCTATCCGTTGCCATCTTGAAAGGAAAATCTTAGATTTCCTGTTTTACCAGCCAACCTCTCTCCGTTAAAATTTTAAACCGAGATAATACACATTACCCGAGATATTGTTGCTGCATACAAATGTAACTGTTATCTCTGTTTTCTTAGATTTAAACCAAGATAACAGCTTTTACTCGCAGTGGTGAATACGGACCTAAGTCATGGAAGCGAATATTATGCACCGAAAAACTGGTGAAGACCACTCGTGAACGAATTAAAACTACGTGAGGAGGATTATCGCATTGTTATCGCTCTATATTTTCTTTCTTTCTTTCTTTCTTTCTTTCTTTCTTTCTTTCTTTCTTTCTTTCTTAATCCATTTACCCTCCAGGGTTTGTTATTCCCTCTGATTCAGCGAAGGTTCAAACCTCTACCTCCTCTAGGGCAGTATCCTAGAGCATGAGACTTTGGGTCGGTGGATACAACTGGGAGGAGGACCACTAACTCGCCCAGGCGGCCTCACCTGCTATACTGAACAGGGGCCTTGTGGATGGACGGGAAGACTGGAAGGGATAGACAAGGAAGAAGGAAGGAAGCGACCATGGCCTTAAGTTGCGTACTGTCCCGGAAATTGCCTGGAAGAGGAGTGGGAATCTACAAAAAAACCACATCGAGGAAGGCTGAGCTGGGAATCGAGCCCCTCTACTTAGTTGACCTCCCGAGGCTGAGTGGACCCCGTTCCAGCCCTCGAACCATTTTTCAAATTTACTGGCAGAGCCGGGAATCGAACCCGGTCTCCGAGGGGGTGGCAGCTAATCACACTAACCACTGCACCACAGAGGCGAACATATTATATTTCCTTTTAAAATAATCACCACTACAACCACTGCAGTGTCCCGCTCCAAATGACGTAAACAGACCATATAAACCTTACTTTGGCCATTGCTTGATGTGTGACTGGAACACTAGCTAGTGCTTTGTCTTTACAGGTACAGGTACAGACGGAACGCGTGCGGTTTCAGACAGTCCATTAACAACTAGTACGCCACATTTTGTGACGATGGATGCATTGTGTCGAAACGCTAGGCAATTTCTGCTGCGCCATTCTCAACTTGCCGCCCGTATGGAGCGAAGGCTATTCGGAGCCCGTATGGCGGGAATAGGGGACAGTCGCTTCAAATCAACATATGAGCACTTTGAAACAAAACGAGCATTTCAACAGCTTGGAGGAACGTCTGGGGCATGAATAATGTATAAAGTAAGATTTCTCACATATACATCGCCATTTACAGTGTGAAGAGAGGCACTAAGAATATATATATATCACATAATCTCAAGGCTGGAGAAGACAGTATATATGAAAGGCCACTGCTGTATGAATCAAAGACATTAATATTATTATCTAGACTCACAGAGTGCGCTGGTGTTATGCGTAAAATTGAACATCTTCGCGCATTGCCATCTTGCGGGCACTTCAGTTTTGAATGCATGGTTAACACGTGGTTTTGTTTACATTTCGTTGTGGGTTTTTCATGGTGTTTCCTATCGGTTAGTGGATCTGTGGTTGTGTTATGTATAAAGTGATTAATATATAGTATTGGCAACTATTTTTAGTGATAACTGCGAGCTTACATTGATCGGCGATATTAAAGAGTAGGCCTAAGTTAAGCCGTAAGTGTGGAGTGGAGAAGTATTCACGATGGTGACCTCTTGTGCAGCTTTCAATTGTACAAATCGGCTTCGTAAAGGATCTGGTATTTCTTTTCACAAGTGAGTACAAATTGAAATGTTATAAAATTACCATAATCGAGAATGGGCTATAGAGTGGTGGATCAGGGATGTATGGACGTGGCATTCTCAATGTTTAGGCTTCTTCTTCTTGACGTTTTTCATTTCATTAGGGACAGTTCTTAAGAATTAAACAGCTATTCTGAAAAAGCTCACATTTTGTTCTTACAGACTATGTAGGGCTACCCGTATTAAAATTTCGGTAACACAGCCTAGAATCCGGAAAATATGATTGATAAAAAGCTTGGCAAAGCCATCTATTTTAGGTCAAAATATGGTTTCAAATTATTAATAATTATGAGAAAAATGATTTATTGATACCATTATCCACGTTTTCACATCATTTTTATAATAAAAGAATGGTTAAATATGCTGTTCCAGAGAAGTTTGACTGGGATGACTCCTACTTTGCACTAGAACACATTAATCAAATTACCTGTTTAACTGTTGTATTCATATATGCTTAATATTCAAGCTCCTTTATCTTCTTCCTTATGTGAATCATAATGCTCCTGTAATAGACAAGTTAGAACACATTTTCAATTTTAATTTGTGTTCGGAAAATCTCCTTTCAGTTCGAGTTTATAAAATCAGTAGGCCTAATATTGGTATTTAAGATGATAATATTATGAGAGGGAATTTTGCATCCTAAATGATATATTTTTCCTCTCTTAAATTTAAACAACTGCTAAAAATACATTAAACTCAGAGAAACTCAAACTAAGCTAGGTATTCTTTTCTTTGTTAGATACATTTAGAATTATGAGGTAGAGTAGCACTAGTGTAAATGAGCTTTTTCAGGAAGAAGATTTTCAAAATGTAAAATAATGTAGTGAAATGTGAATGATTGCTGGCTCCATCACTCTGTTCTGAAATATATCACATGAGGTTCTATTTATTGAGCAGAAGAATATTTTGTGATAAATCAATGGGGGAATGTTCTGTCTTTGTACCAGGAATTGTTGAGAAAAAAATGAGGGATAGAAATGTATTATACATTTCTTTGGTTTTGAATATATGGCTATTATTTTTAGACATACTGCTTACAGGTTTCCATTAAATAAGCCTGAACTTCTGTCAAAATGGCTTGTTGCTGTTAAAAGAGACAAGTTTGTTCCAACTTATTCCCATAGATTATGTTCAATTCACTTCTCAGAAGCAAGTTTTTGGAAATCTGAAGGGAACAAAATTTTGAAAGATGATGCAGTGCCAACACTGTTTGATTTTCCAGATCATCTAAGAAAGGTACTTGTAGGTCAATTAACTTGGATTAGATATTGTATTACTTCATATTTAAAAACAACAATGATAAGGTTTTGCTTATGGTAGACTTAACAGGCCTATGTATTTTTATTTTTTTCAGACTGAAAAAGTTCCCCGTAGGATTTTAAAAAGGAAATTAGATTTTGGAGGGACTCAACAAAATAACACCATAGATCCCAGTCCATGTAGCAGTTCAGTCAGTACTGTTACACAGAGCATTTCATCTGAGCATAATTATTGTAGTGCGGAAAGCCCCACAAAACAAATAAAAATTTTAAGTGAAAGGCTTGAAATAAAAAATAAACAAATTGCAGCATTGAAGAAAGAGAAAGCTAGGAGTAAACAACAGTGTGACAGGCACAGAATACAAATCAGTGACCTTAAAAACTTAACCAAGGAATTAAAAGATCAGAACTTAATTAATGAACATACTCTTGAAATTATAAATACTAACTTTTCTGAGGTAATGTTTGAGATAATTAAGAGATCTGCTGGGGCACACACTAGTGAATATTCAGACACACTTAAGAAATTTGCTCTGACCCTTCACTTTTATTCTCCTGCTGCTTATGAATATGTGAGGCAGAGTTTCAATATGAGTTTGCCTCATAGAAATACATTAAGGAAATGGAGAAATTCATTATCTGGAGATCCAGGTTTCACTCCAGAAGCTTTTATTGCTTTAGAAGAGCAAGTATCACTTTCCCAGGATCCAATCTTTGTCAGTCTAACATTTGACGAGATGTCGATCAAGAGATGTATTGAGTGGGATGGTAGAGGCTTCACAGGATATGTCGATATGGGGGAAGGGATCTGTGTAAGTGAAATGGAAGAAGCTAAAGAGGTACTAGTGCTAATGGTTGTTGCAATAAATGCACCATGGAAGATACCTGTAGGATATTTTTTGATCAATGGATTAAATGCTGATGTTAGGATGAACATAATTTCAGAGTGCATAAGTCGCCTTCAGGACTGTAAAGTAACTGTTGTTTCAGTGGTGTGTGATGGACTGAGCAGTAATATAGTAATGGGGAGCAAGCTAGGCTGTAATTTCCAAGCTGACAGGGTAGATACATCTTTCGAAGTAGGTGGAAGTGTTGTACAGATGATGTTTGATGCTTGCCATATGGTCAAGTTGATGAGAAACCTGTTTGGTGATATGAAAGTTTTAAGGGATCAAGATGATAATGTAATTGAGTGGAGATATGTGGAGATGCTGGAAAAGCTACAAAGTAAAGAATCCCTTACCCTTGCCAACAAAGTAACTAAGCACCACATATTTTTCAAGAGTCAAAAAATGAAGGTTCGCTTGGCAGTACAAGTGTTAAGTGCTTCTGTTGGAAATGCATTGCTGTTTTTATGTAATGACTTGAAATTGAAAGAATTTCAGGGTGCAGAGGCAACTGCGAAGTTCTGTCTCTTCTTTGACAGGTTATACGACATCATGAACTCAAAAAATCCACTTGCTAAGGGTCAGAAGAGTGTTTTAAATTCTAAAAATAAGGAGTTAACTTTTGCTTTCCTTGAATGTGCTGAGGTGTATTTACTGGGTCTGAAGGATAAAGAAGGCAGACCCTTGTATCAGTTGCCAAGGAAGACTGCCATCATTGGGTTTCTTTCGTTGTGTAGGGGAATAAAGAACATTTATGTTGCATTAGTGTAATCCTGTAAGCTGAGCTATTTAGCAACAAATAAATTCAGCCAGGATCATATTGAAATTTTTTTCTGCATGGTCAGGAGTAGGCTTGGTTATAACAACAACCCTTCTGCTCAGCAATTCAAAGCAGCATATAAGTGCCTGCTTATTGCCAATGATGTAAGCAGCAAAATTACTGGCAACTGTGTTGAAGAAAATGTAAAAACAAAGTTGTTGGTATGGGATGGAATGAAGAAGGCTAATGTTATGAGCAGCAGTGAAGACCAGTATCACCAGAGTTATGATCATCGAAGAAGATTTGATCAATTAGACCCTCCACCACCATTTGATGGATATAGCCCCATTTTCTTTTCCTCCTCAGCTGTGTCTGAATATTCAGAAAATGCCATTGTGTACATTGCTGGTTTTATAGTGAGGCAAATCAGTGACAGGGTCTATTGCGATAAGTGCAAGGAGGCACTTTATGGTGATGAAACTGTGATACATCTGGCCTTTTTACTTAGGAAAAATAATGGGGGTCTTGTAATACCATCGCCAGATGTCATTAAGATATGTCGTCATTGTGAGGTAGCAATTCGACAAGTGTGGAAAGAAGCAGAGGGAAGACCTCCCAAAGGTCCTGTTGCCCTCATTATAAAGAGCAGCTCAATGTATCTTCCTTATTTCCCCAGTTGCAAGATCACATCCTGGAAAATGAATTCCTAGATAATCATGTGTTGAGGATTATAACTTTAACTGTGGAAATGTACATGAAAGTGAGATTCCACCATGCTGCTAAAACATACAGTGTGAGTCTACACAAGAAGATTGTCAGGCAGCATTTAACTAAATCCATTCACTTCATGAACCAGTAGGTAAGAATCCTTTTCCCTGCTAACTTTTATCGATAGTAGCTACTCCTTATATTAGAAGAATATCTCAGTAGATTTTAGATATCTATTTTCCAAACCATATAGAAATCAAAATTGAAGGTATACTCACCCTGATATATTAGTTCATACCCTGGAAATAATAAAAAGGAAAAATTTCATTCAGATGGGAATTAGTAAAATAACTTGTAGTGAACACTGGGTATAGCTTTTTTTTCTTTTCAGATTTCTGCAGTCATGTTCCTTTTCTTCACAGGTTTTCTTTTTGCCAATATTACAGATCCTTGCTTTTAATACAACTGTTTGTAAATACTGAAAATATTGAAAGAATTGATGGATTATTGATGTTATTCAGTCTGCTAAGTCACAGGTAATTTTTTTCTTATGATCTGTAAATCATACTGAGGTTGTAAAAATCATACTGAAGTTGTAAACTGCTGTGATTGGAAAATGTCTTGGTATTTTCATGAAAGCGTAAGTGCAGAGTCTAGCTTTTTATTACATGTGTCTATTCCGAATATGTAAACACAAACATGATCATTATAGTAGGCCTAATGTGAGCTACCATACATATTCTTTTTTGAAGATTATTAATTTAATGTACTGGTATACAATGTTTTTCTGTTTTTGGAGAGTGTTCTCTAAATTTAAGAGATGTGTTTAACTACCTAGGTATTTATTTACTATCATTTATAGTGTCTTCTTATCCAGTTTTCTAAATGTTGTTTTATTACGTCTATTAGGCTAGCTATCCAAACGATTTGTGCAGATTTGTTCAATAACAATGCAGATGTGTTCAGTTTGTTTGCATAAGTATCATTTTCGTGTTATTACCATCTTGATTCTTGTGTATTTATTGCGTGTATTTATATTCAGCGTAGGCGGTGCCATTTGGACCTGGGAATGTCTGTTTCCCTGATGCTTGGAATGTAACAGTAGGCCTATTAGACGTTTACCGGAAAATAATGTGAAAGAACACACAGACTTTCACAATTGACGGTCTACTTGTACTTTTCAGACCTCAGGATTATTTCTCCGTATAATTTCTGCGAGGTATTTCATTTAAAATTAGTACAGTAGTTTTGGTTTGCGAACTTACGGGAATTTCTGTACGAATCTTCTGCTTCTGCTTTCTAATGCGGCACCTTTCTAACATTTTATTTTGGATGTATCTAATGAACATATTTTCTTACCGTATTATCCTGTATCGCAGGAATAAAAATAATCTGTCGACAGGTGTTTTCATTCGTGCGTAATGGAAGTTAATGCATGAATTCCATACTACGGTCTCCTCGGCGAGCTGTGCAGTGCCCGCAAGATGGCGGTACACGCATGGACAGCTCTTCCCCAGTTACACGCTACTGCGCAGCCAGCGGTGTTAATACTCAATGGAAGTCCAAAGCTTCTGTGCTTTGAGACTGTAGAATGCAATACATGGTGTCGTAGTTATACAAAACCTCAATGGGCTATAGGACGTTGATTTGATGATTAATGCCCCAGAAATAATTTTCTCCTCACTTTTAACTCTTTCCGGTCTAGCTCGCAGCGGCCGAAATTACGTTCAGGACGCGCTGCGGGCATAGCCCGTAGCAGGAAAGGGTTATTCTGCCTGAAGGCAGATCCGCACCTCCGCAGAGGTGTTCCTGAGCCGGAGTTTACGTGCGGTAGGATGGCCAGCTCCTTTCCGCTCCTCCATTCCCTTACCCCCCACCAACAGCGCGTGGCAACCCATCTAACTCCTGACCACGCCCAATGTTGCTTAACTTCGGAGATCTCACGGGATCCTGTGTTTCAACACGGCTACGGCCGTTGGCATAGCCCGTAGTAAGGTTTGACAATTCGTTAAAAATCGAGAACGAGCTATGCACGCAATCTGGTGGTTACATCCTGTTTCCTAATGTATTAGTTACGAGAATATTTAAACAGATGGTAGTATTATATGTCTAAGTCAGAGAATTTACGATATATTTGAACAGCATGCATCAGTGAGCTCTAAGACATGGCTTCTCGCGGCAAACATGTGCTTGACGAAAGTGATATTTTCGATATTTTATGATATATTATAAGTTTATGCGCAAATAAACATATTATTGACATATGAATTCGAAACAACTTCTTACTTTTCATTATGATTAGAGTTCGTTTTACGGCCTAGCTCATGTTCTCGCGTATTTCATATTTGCGTGAATACGTAAGATTGTCTACATGTTAGTAAAGTTGTCTATTTAGAAGACTGTATTTTCTCTTTCTCAGAAGTCTTTTTGTGGTAAATGGAACAATATTTTTACATTTGAGTAACTTTTAACAAAATTTATAAATTAAAATAAAATTTCGTAAGAGCTCCCATTTTCATTATTGTAATTATTATTATTATTATTATTATTATTATTATTATTATTATTATTATTATTATTATTGAAAAATTATTATTTTTATATCGTACTTATTATCGTTGTTGTTCTGTAATTGCAATGCAAATTTTATATTAGCGAAATAGGGTAAATATTACTGTATTTTAGAAAAATGTACTTGCTTCGTTATCCGTCAGACCATTCCTCCATTAGCTAAACATGGTATAATATATAAACAATTTTAAAATCTCAAGTAATAGTTGACAGGATACAAAGAGCGCTTTTGAAAATTAGATGCTCAAACAAGCACAAAGAAAAAAGAATCATGCCAATATCTCCTACAGGTACAGAGATAAAATGTTTTAAAGATCCTTAAAAATGCCCAGTCCAGAACGTTTGTTAGGGATATTAAGGCCCAGACTGGATTAATAGCTCACTATGAAAACAGTATTATAATTCATTTCATATTATGATGTAAATAGCCTTCTTCTCTTACTCAAAAGAGTACGGAAAATCACACTGTAGTGTACTGTACGATTAATTACTTTTC
The DNA here is from genome assembly GCF_040414725.1 of Anabrus simplex. NCBI lineage: Eukaryota > Metazoa > Arthropoda > Insecta > Orthoptera > Tettigoniidae > Anabrus > Anabrus simplex. Next base: position 406,591,755 of record NC_090269.1, read on the forward strand.
ACGCGGTTTTATTGGAAATTATCTCTGATTGGTTGAATTCCAGCTCACACTAATGTAAGCACGGATAGTCGGAGAGATCATGAATGAAAAACGACCAAACATAAACTTGTTGAATTGCTTCTCAGCACTGTGGTTCTTCAATCTTCTACACAAAAAATGGCGTCTCTGCATTCCCAGCTCAAATAATCTTCCGCCACGACAATGCTGACTAATGTATAGGTTAATCTATTTCTAAGAGATAAATATCACATATATCATAAAGTTCGTATTACCTTCATTAATTCAGAACCAGAGGACCATGTTTACTACTCTGGTAGCTTAGTGGAATGTCCTCTGCTTCAAATAACAGTAATGTCCATGTTTAATTGCAACCCCATATACACATCTCTTTACACCTTTTTAGACACGATCATGAAAACAAGAAAACATCAAAGCAAGGATCAATCATGGGCGATATGTATCGTGACGAATCATAATTACTTAAAATAGGGGAGACGTAGGCAGAATTACATTCACATGTATGATTACACATATCTTTCATATTTTTCACCAAATCTAATTGAAACTCGGTAAACTCATTGAAAATGACTTAGTGAGTTGGTTGTTGTGTATGTTTAAGGAGCACTGTGGTAATTTTCTCTTACGTTATTGAAGTATTAATTTTTTCATACGCCACTATCTTTCGGTACACATTTTGATTAAGATATGACTTCAAATTTCAAATTCAAAATATATTAATAATCTACACTAGCATAGAGACTTTAAAGTGCAGTAACTCTTTCCTAAATAATTTTGTTGATTTTCTGTAATTTTTTGCACTTCATGGAAATTTTTTCTTAGTTTTTAAAAAATATTTTAATGTATGACATTTTTATTATTCAACATATAAAACTTATACTCCACTTCAAACTTCGTATATACTTGGATAACTTATGTTCAAAATTTTATGAAATTACATCAAGTAGTTCTTGAGATAGTTGTACCTAAAGTATGAAAAATCTGAAATTCAGAAAATCTAAGAAAACTTTTCATAATAAAATTTTTAAGACTACACCTCTCCTAAAGCTCCCGATAACCATACTCCTCTTCTTGGTTAGCATCCTCTGCTGATCTCTTGTCTGCTCTGCTTCTCTACCTAGCTGCTAATTTCATACTCTCTTCTCTAACCTCTTCCATTGCATTCAGAAGTGACATGTTCATAGCAGTGTATCTTGGTGTTGGAGTAGGCATGTTCATAATACCACATAACAAGTTCCCACTTTCTCTACCAAGATCAACATACCTTAGACCATAAGCAAACCTAATGTTTGCTTCATAAATTCTGTTATTGGCCTTGGCTGCTTTCAATGGTATATCACTGTTGAAATTTTCACACAAAATGTGTAATATACATGCTAAACCTTCTCTCTTCTCATCATCCATCAAGTCACCTTTCCTCCTCAAGCAGAACACCTGCAAGCTTTCTGCATTACTTCTGCTAACAATACTATATCAATAATTCTAAATCCACTTCTTCCTCCATCATTTTCTTCTTCTGGCAGACTGCCTGCTCCGACTTTCTGCTTTGAAGAACTTACAGATGAATCCAGGTTCACAATTTCAGGTCTGTCTATCCCTAACCTCACCATGTCTTCTTGACTTTATATGTGAGTGTTTATACTTCTTATACACTTTATCAATCCTAGGCATTGTGTAAAAACATATAGGGATCACTAACGTGCTGAATTACACCAAGTGATCACTAAACCACTGAATTACACCAACTATAAAACTCATATACACACACAATTATTGAATGAAGTCCTTTGTCATCCACAGCCTTCTATATCATGCTGGCTTGTTTCTACAACTGCCTGGTCAAGAAGGAAAAAGTATCTGGCCTTCTATAAATTGTTGCCAGAAGTTTAACTGATAGAACTGTGTAAGAAGACATCTTGTAATGCCACAGAGGTTGAGTAGTGGGCATGTTATACTGCAGTGCACGATTCTTTAATTTTTTAATGCCATTTGTAGTTCGAATTTCAATGTAAAATTTCAAGAAACTTCAAGAAAACCAATAAAAATAAATTGTGATTGTTTCATGTTTTCTGCCTACGTCTCCCCTTAAATTCATTTAATTTGAAGCAAGTAAATTCTGCAGTAGAAGAACGGGTACACAAGATGGAAAGAGGATATAGTATCACAAATAATTTTTATAACAAAAAGTGTCGATCCGAAAATCTTAAAATAAGGCACTACACGACAGAGTTGAAACCGGAATGCTTCTATGAAAGTGAATGTCTGGTACTAAACTATAGATCAGATAAACTTGAGGTACTAGAAAGGAGAATCATGAGAAAAATCTTAGGCCCTGTGAAAACAACAGGAGTATGGAAATTAGGATCTAATGATGAAATATACAGGAACATAGAAAACATAACAGAAACCATAAGAAAAAGGAGATTTACATTTTTCGGACATATTTACAGAATGGTTGATTCCAGATGAATAAAAGGGATTTTCAAGTACATTTTGGACAAAAAGGCAACAGCTAGCTGGATTCAAGAAGGAAAGAAAAATTTATAAATAATATAAGAGAAGAAACTATGGTCAGAGAAATTCTTAGAAAGAGGGTAGTAAGTATGGAAGGAATCCAAGGAAGATTGAACAAGAAGCCCGGTGCGAAGTGGTCCGAGGACAGAAGGAAACAGCATAGTGAAAGGATGAAAGAATATTGGAAGGAGCGGAAGAGAAAACAACAAAGTATGAAGAACTAAATTGAAATTGGCACGTGGTCCTTAGCAGGCCTCATCGGAAATCAGAAGAAGAAGAAGCAAGTAAATTCACAGGAGTATGAAATAAAATATTGTACACAACAGCAACTATTAAATTTACGTTATTCGTTTCGAATTCCAACCTCGCTTGCCGTTCGGGCGCAAATATCTCACTTGCAACGTAAAATATCACGTTCCATTGTAGTTGCGTAATTAACTATTAGCGCACATGTACTCTTTTACTTTTAACCACTTATAAACTTGTTTATTCGCCAGAGGAATTTCGTCAGGGAAAGGGATAATCAATCAATCAATCAATCAATCAATCAATCAATCAATCAATCAATCAATCAATCAATCAATCAATCAATCAATCAATCAATCAATCAATCAATCAATCAATCAATCAATCAATCAATCAATCAATCAATCAATCAATCAATCAATCAATCAATCAATCAATCAATCAATCAATCAATCAATCAATCAATCACTACTGATCTGCATTTAGGGCATTCGTAATGAACACATGTCTCCTCTGAGAATATTCTTAAACTTGATACTAGTAACTTCTGTAGGTAATAGCACAGTTTTGTATACAAGTAAAACCGTGCAAACTTGTCATATTTTGACTTTAAGTTGACAAATATTTTAAACAATGTTTTAGAAGTGATTCTACATAACTTCTGGATTATTTATTTAATCCGTTCACACTTCAGGGTTGGTTTTTACCCCGGACTCAGCGAGGGATCCCACCTCTATCTCTCAAAAGCAGTGACCTGTAGCGTGAGATTTTGGGGCGGGGGATACAACCGGGAAAGAGGACCAGTACACAGCCTAGGTGGCCTCACATGTTACGCTAAACAGGGGCCTTGCTGGGGATGGGAAGATTGGAATGGATAGAAAAATAAGAGGGAAGGAAGCGGCTGTGCCCATACGTATGGTGTTATCCCAGCATTTGCCTGGAGAAAAAATACGAAATCATGGAAAGCCACTTCGAGGATGGCTGAGGTGCGAATCGATCCCCCTCTACTCAGTTGACCTGGAGAGGCTAAATGGACCTCTTTCTAGTCATCGCACCACTTTTCAAATTTCTAGGCAGAGCCGAGAATCGAAACTGGCCAAATATCTCCAAATTCTTGAAGAATAAGCTCCCGGTGTTGTGAAGAATAATGGTTATGAAGACGAGCGAATGTCCATCAGACTTCACAAACATTTTACCATCTGAACAAGCCGACCAGATGAATTCAGACATGAAAGATTAAAGAGACGATAAAATAATAATGATACGAAACTTAACTTTTCCAGGATTACAGTGATGTCATAAGGTTACAAAACTTGAACAGGTAGATAATTTCAATTATGTGTTTTTTCCCAGGATGGCAGAATGATATTTTGAGCGAGATTGAACAAATGAGCAGCAAAGGTGCTCGGAGTTGCGATCAACAGTATTCTGTAAGAAGGAAGTCTCTTCCCGGACAAACGTCTGTTTTCAGACCTAGTTTGCTTCACGGGAGTAAACGCTGGGTGGACTCAGGATATCTTATTCATAAGTTAGAAGTAACAAACATGAAAATAGCGAGAAAGATCACTCGTACAAACATGTGGGAACCATGGGAAGAGGTTACTCGGAATGAGGAGATAAAGACTAAGATAAGGATGTACTCGACTGATGAAACTGTACAAATGAACCGGCTTCGGTAGTGGATTCATGGGAGGCGAATGGCGATGAATAAGGAGAATAATGGACTTGGTCACGGCGGGAAAGAGAAGTAGAGGGAGACCAAGACGACGATGTTAGACTCGGTTACTAATGGTTTAAATATATAACTAAACGAAGCCACGGAGCTACCAGGTGTATGCATACGTTTTGCCGCTTTTTGGTAAAGAAAACATGTAATTTTCAGAGGAAATTAATTTTTTATTCAAAATATTGGCCATCGGCTTCTGCACACTTCGCCCATCTTTCAGGTAAGTTATGAATACCATGGTAGAAAAACTTGTAATTTTTGCGGCAAACCATTCATCGAGCCATTTTCCAACTTCCTCGATAGTGCGAAAGTGCTGCTCTACGAGCGCGTGCCCTATTGATGAGAAGAGGTGATTGTCACATGGCGCCAGGTCGGGGCACAAAGGCGGGTGCGGAAGGATTTCCCATCCAAGCGATTTCAAGGTGTCCTTCGCTGGTTTTGCTATGTGAGACGGCACATTGTCGTGTAACAAAATCACTTTGTCATTTCTTCTGGCCCATTCCGGTCGTCTTTCGATCAATGCATGATTTAAATTGATCATTTGTTGGCGATACCGTTGTGCATGAACGGTTTTGCATGCAATTGCTCGTCTTCGCAATTTTGTGGTCTACCAGAGCGCGCACTGCCTTTCACATTGAAATCACCACGCTTAAATTGTCGAAACCATGTCTCACATGTTCTAATCGATGGAGCGTGTTCACCATATGTTCCTACCAAGGCCCCATACAGCCCGCTGTGCAGTAGCGTGTGACTGGAGAAGTCCATGCGCGTACCGCCATGTTGAGGGCATTCCTGAGCCCGTCAAATTTGGAATACGTGCATTAACATACATTAACAAACGCATCAAAACAGCTATCGATGTTATTATTATTATTTCAATTACACGATATACCACAGATAACACGGTAAGAACGAATGTTAATTAGGTATGTACAAAATGTTTTAAAGAGGCACAGCAATAGGAAACAAAAGATCCGTGAAGACATTCTCGTCAGTTAGCAAACCAAACAACACTGTACTGTTAATTTGAAATCAAATGCCAGCCAGAAGTTGTATACAGGGAAGTAATCCGAGGTCTAAAGTGGTAAGAGAGAACCGTGAAGCGTGAAAGTCTGTGTGTACTTTCACAATGATTCTCAGTAAATGCCCGACAATGTCTTCTTAAGGCCTCAGGTAAACTTAGCCATTCCCAAGTAGTTGATAACGAAGGACAAAGCCTACACCAACTACCATGTACACAAACAAACTGAGCACATTTTGCATTGTTAGTAAACAATTACATTACATTAAATTAAGAGAACACTCCCCGAAAACAGAAAGGAATATACCAGTACATGAAATTAATAATCATAATAAAGACATCGTGGCTCACAGGCTTGTAATAAGCATTTTATAGACTTGGTCCTAGTACAAATGTTTTGAATAGCATATTCAAACCATTCCTTTACCATAAAACAGGTGTGAAAAAGGAGAAATAAGAATTTACGGTATCGGTACTTAATGTATAAATATTTCTTTTTCAGATTATGTTTAATAATTTGAAGCAAAACATTGCCTAAAACTAGATAGGTTTTATTAAGCTTTATCAACCACATTTTACAGATTCTAGCCCATGATTTTTCAGTTATTAATACCGGTACACAGTCTGTAAGGAAAGTAAGCACGTTTAATTTTTCAGAATAACTGTTGAGTTATTAAGAATAATTCCTCCATACCTTGGAAAACGGCCAAGAATAAGAAGCCTATACATTCAAAATTGCATGTCCACACATTCTCTGAATGTACCGTCTTATAGCCTGCTTAATACACGATTATGGTAATTGAAAACAATTTCATAGCAGTTCAATATCTACTCACTTATGAGAAGACATACCAGATCCCTTCTGACAGCGATCGGAACAATTAAACGCTGCGCACAGGTTCATTATCCTTATATAATTTTCCACGCAGGGCCTAACTTAACTTCCATTCAATATTGCCCATCAATTTAACTACTGGAAAAGCTCTCACGTTTTCACCGAAAACATTTAGCAATATATTATCACTCCATTACATACTACAACAGATCCACTAACCGGCACAGTTCGATATGAGAGCACGCAAGGAACTGTAAATGAATGTGCTAACCATGTATTCAAAGCTGAAGTGTCCACAACATAGCGATGCGCGAAGGTGTTCAACATTCCTCATAGCATCAGCACGCTCTATGAGTCTAGATAAAAATAAGCTGAACTTGTATTCCAATCATTTTGTAGTTCTGAGTAGGCAGTTAAAATACCCGTAATACATATTTGGCTCCCTCGATCTTTCAGTATTTATGTGCGGTTAGCTGATAACAATAAAGTCCATCTTGCACCCGACAGGGGCATGATCCAAGGACTTTTGGTTAATACTGATCCTTGAAATTATGGACGAAATGGTATTTAAAGAAAGGGAGACCGAAATTAATTAATATCCGCATCATTAAGACAGATAAATTGAGTCTTTTAAAGTCATTTGACAGGATTTCTTTGTTTCGACCTATTGCGCAATAAATTTCTTCATGCAGCGGTGGTCAGCAGTGGAAGGCAAGCCCATCTAGACCCAGGAGGGGCTACGATTGGGGATTCACCGTGATGTAACTCGAGAGAAGTCATCCCTTCCTCAAGACTCAGAGAATGAGGGGAAACCAACTTTTTCGAAACGAAATATGGGAGCCATCTTTAATTCGGACTAGCCAACTTAATTATCTACGATGTAAAAATTAATATAATTTGAATTCTGAAGCCGTTTTCCGATTTAAAACAGATAAACATAACTGGGTCATTTATTTAGAGTCTCTAATGTCCTCTTACTTGTTGACTTTTGGAGGGAGAAAGAATACATGTCAGTTCTGCGTAGAAAATTACCGAGGGCTGTCTGGTTATCGTCAGCACACATCCTCAACAAGGGAGTTCACCCTCGCGTGGTAGGGGAAGCTGGACAGACTTTAATTGATTAAAGGAGATCCAACGAAGAATAATTGAATGGATATGTCTCAATCACATCAGGTGAGTATTGGTCACCTGATAGTCGTACTATTACACCTCTAATGTGCCGTGAATAGGCCATATACAGATTTGGGGAGAGGGAAAGTGCCTCCTTGTAAAAACCACTGCCGAGAGCGCAGTCTCTCACTCGGGACTCTCAGCTTGCCGACGGCGGAGCTATGTTTTGGCTAAGCTCCCATTAATTCTTTGTTCAAGTGAATTTAACTTCACTTTCAAGTGAAATAACAGAATTCGCATAAATAGTGTATAGATTTGGTCTCCGTGACACCAGTATTAACTTTTTATAAAACCGTGATGTGTCGCGAACATTCAGTGCGGAAAGTAATATTATTATTATTACTATAGCACCATAGTATTAGGTAGCGACAAAAGCTATAGTGGCTGAGAGATAGACGGAATTCGGTACTGAACCGCGGACTACGTAGTAGTATCTGAAATCGTGACCGGACGTTCACGCTGAACGCTATTAACCAGAGTGTGAAATTAAACAGTGACGTGTTTGTGCACAGGATTACTGCCAGCGGCTCCACCAGCAAGGAACTATGGACCCCCAGCCTGAAGGTGGAATAGAACTGCAAGTGATCACCGCGGCGCCCATGGATCAACAGTAAACCCAGGATAGATCTCCTGAGTTGACGAAGGTGTCATCAAGTGATAGAGATGAGTATGAATCATATTATCTGGCCTGATTAGAGGGGATGGGAAAGGTTTATCATAAGCTGATGCTCTAAAGGTTAGGGATGTAATTTCATTCGAATATGAAGCGCGATAATGGGTCACGTAGTTGTTAATTCGTATTTCATATAGTCAACAACAGGTCTGAGTGATTAACTGTATATAATTTAATAATTATAATATGTTAGTCTTGCATGTGGTAGAAATTTATTCATTTATTTTATCTTGGGGAACCTTTGGTCGATTATTGAGTCAGAAGACCAGTAGTAATGAGTCTAGGGTAATTCCAGCTAGATTGTAGTTAGTCTAATATTGATAAGTGCATGACTGGTAAAGAGGTAAGTTTTATGTAACGTGGGGGCACAAAGCCACGAGAATTGTCAACAGAACTGATACCCCAAGGCCTCCCCTGAAATATTTAGATAGGGAGTGTTATAATTTAAATTGGATTATTTGATTAAATTTATCAGGATTTAATTACAATTCGAGTGTGAGATAAATATCGTGTGAATATTGAATTGATTATTGTATTGTTGTGTGACGATAAAGTAACCAAGCGCTAACCATCAATTAATTAGAAGTTATTAATTAGGTGTTAATTGCCGTTTGAGTACGTAATTGTATTGTAATTGCGAAGTAGATTCCGCACGAAAGACCGGTATGATCTTAGCACCAGGTAAGTCATGTGGAATGACAGTAGAAGGATGATAATAATAATAATAATAATAATAATAATAATAATAATAATGTTGGTGGTGGTCATGTAAATATTAGCATTGTAAAACCGGTGTCATGCTGTAAGATTGATGTGATGTTGGAGTCATGGTTTGGCCATGAAATATATGTGTTGAATTCAAGGAGATTTATCGGAAGCTGGCGCGATTTGTGAGGAATAGACCTCAGGTTATTGTGGACGTACTTCAGAGCGAAATGGTTTTGATTTCCTATGAAAGGAAACGTTACGCCTACTAATGGCGGGGCTGTTGACCGCCTGTGGAAAGGGGCTGATCCGTCTGACCCTGCTACTAGAGGTGTTTTTATGTGTGTGTGTCTCCCATATCTGTGAAAAGGGGGACTTTTAAAGTAAAGAGAAGTAGGCCTGTCTGAACGGCTAATAATGTGAAATATTCAACACGCCAGAATGATACATGCGTTGACAAATGACACGGTGGATGATGCTAATGTTTGCTAGACAATCATTGTTAATTATTTGAATATAATTTAGCTAGGGATTTCAGTATCATGTCTTCATCCCAAGGGGTTGTCAGTTCGATGCTCGACCAGGCATTGGAAGTTTACAGTGCTGAAAGGAAGATTGGAGTGCCTCACGTATTTATTGCATACAATGTGTGATTTTTTAAAATGTTGTTTTATATGTCATGCTGTGAATATAATTATCCCAGCGAGGGTTGGTTAGAACCCGGATGTTCGTTCCAAATTCGTATATTTTTATCGTATTTCATTGGGAATTTTGTGTATGTGTGTACATTAGAATAGGGATCACTCAGACTTGTTGCATGCATGTTCGTTTTATTTGTTAATAACGTGATGTAGCCTCAGTGTTTATGGTAAATATTTCCGTTCGCTTCATTTCACGACACATCGCTTTGCGATAAACTTACTCATTTCTATCACGAAGGACAAAAATTCATTGAATAATCCACAACGATAATCATAAATAATTAATGTAACTCATCTGTGTTTATAAATGCGACATCTCCATCATCATTAAGGTTGAATAAATCGGTTTTGTTAGTTAAAATTTTAATTCGAATGTGTTCTCATTTTAGTTAAGTATGACCCGTTTCTCCTACCCTGTATGCCTTTAAGGTTTCTTTAGTTAAGCGCCTATTTTATTATTCTTTCGACCCGTCAACGCCCTGAGGCATTTTGCCGGATCCTTTGGGTAGGGGTGGGTACAATATATCTCAGTAATTGCAATTCAAGGCCCTGGAGTAGTAGGAGTAGTTTTGACAGAAATATTTTTGAGAAATTATTTAGACAACCTCGTATTTTTCAGTAGGCCTAATTAAGGCCATTATTATTCTCCGTCCCGTGGAGTAGGCAAAATAATAGTAATCCACCTGTAATAATCACATAACCACATTTCAGTTGAGAATTGTAGTGAAGATAAGGTTGGTATATTAGATAGTATCTTGCCTGTTATATTCGTGTATTTCTTTGTGTACGGCAATCCTTTCGATACTTAAGCATTTAACCAAACGCAAGGTTTCATTTCTATTAGAGCATAGTAGGGTAAAGTACTTTAACTTTGTTGGTAATCCTTGAGTACGATAGTTCTTGCGAATTTCAAACTTTAGGCCTAATTGCAATTTGCACTTCTATTTGTGCTTAATAATAACCTATTGTAATTAGGATACGTCTGAACGTAGTTCTTAAACTGTTGTAGTGTATTGTAGTGACTTATTAGAAATTCGAGTGCTTATTGTATTATTTTAATTAGTCTTGCGAATTTCAAACTTTAATTGTAATTTCCATTTCAGTTTGTGCTTAGTAATAACTGTTGTATTATAAATAGGATACGTTTGAACATAGTTTAAAATCATTGTAGAGTATTATAGTAGGTATCTTATTATAAATTAGAGCGTTTATTCTATTACTGTGAAATATTTGTATAGTATCTGTAGTATCTATAGTATCTGTTGTATCTGTATTAACTCTCTTACTAGAATTCTGTTGCAGTAATTATGTTAGATTTAATTGCATTTTAGAATTGTTTAGACCAAATTCTCGTTTATTACTTTCGGTTTTCTGTAATTAACAGCAATTTTCAATCTGTTAGGGTGTTGTAGAAAAGAAATTCGTACAACTAAGTAGTATTGTAGTGGAGTAGTAGCAGGCGCGGTTCTGCCTTTAGGTCACATGGTCACGTGCCCCTCCACCGATTAAAACTATTATAAAAATCAGAACAGCCTTATGCACGATTACTGTCACGACCACCTTCAGTGAGTTCAAGAGGCTATGATTCACCATGGTTGTTCTTGTTCTAGCAGCCCTGGACTAAACTAGGCAACATAGTAAAGGTCTAATCCTGTATGGGACCGACTCGTTCTTATACCTGAACATCATCCCCTCATTCTGTGAGCTGTGAGGGGTGAAGGGGGTTATGGCAAATTCCATTGACCCGGTCACAGTATTTCTACGACGCGACACTTCAGCGCTAGTTCGTATTTTGAACTTACTTCTCGTACAGCCTACTAGATAGCACCCAGATACACTTTCTTGTCGGCATATGTATTATTAACGGGCGCAAAAGTAGTGTTTGTAGCAAACCTGTGTCTGTGTCGATGTTCATTGTAAGTGTGAAAAGTGTGTGAAGATTAGTGTGATGTATTGGAGTGTATTCCTGTGCGAGCATAAGTGTTTTTAAAATGAATCAAGTGAGCTATTTACAAATAAAATCTCTTAATTACGAAAACAGATTATTAGTCAAAGAAATGGGCCGACCAAGACCAGAGCTTAGCATAAATCGTTCAAAGATAAAAATAGAACCTACAATCGCAGTTTTATATACAAGAAATAAAAAGGTAAGTTTAATTTAATTGATTTAATTGATTCCTAGTGTTCATAATATGTTGAATGTGCCCCACCTATTTTTATCATCACGAGCCGCCACTGAGTAGTAGCTTATATCAATTACATTGTTGTTGTGTGATCTTTGTGAACTATCCTAGATAATATTTTTTTCCTTTCATTTTTATAGGCAATATTTCTTTCCTTTCAGTTTTATTTGCACAGAATAAGTTATTTTTTCCTTTTCTTCCTATTATTACGTAAATAAAAGCTACGCTATGCAAGTGTAGGAACTGTGGGTGTGGCCAGGCATTAAGGAGTATGAGGAAGAAGTTGAAGAGTTCGAGGGAGATAATTAGGATTCTCTCGGAGGACAGGAAGGAAAGTAGGCCTCCCTCAAAGAATGTACAGGATACAGCAGGTGTAAAGGAGGGATGGTAAGGAAATGGGGGAATTGTAGAAGACAGGTGGTCTAATGATTTAAGGGGAAGGAGACTGCAGGCTAAGGGCTCTGTTCTGGATTGGAATTCAGGAAAGGTGTCTGTGAGAAATCGGTACGAGTCAGTGCAGGTAGAAGAACCGAGGGAAAATGAGGAACAGGGAACTGTCGCTGACATGTGTGGAAATAGGAGGAAGGGAAAAGGTAGGAATGGAAATTTAGTGTAGTGGAAAGGAAAAGACAGGTGGAACAGGGTCATGAGTGGGTGGAAAGGGAGGAGGAAGTAGCTTCTGCAGCAGTGAGAGAAGACAGGGCTGACCAGGAGGTGAGGGGTTCAAATGATGTGGGTAGGGTTGGGGCTCTGGTCATGGGGGATTCCATCGTTAGACTTGTGGGGAAAGTGTGTGGAGGAAATGGAACCAGGGTAGAGTGTTATCCAGGAATCAGGATGAGGTAGATGTTGAGGCAAGTAGAAGAGAAGGAAGGGGGAAAGGAGAAGGTGGTAGTGTTTCACGTTGGTACTAACAACGTAAGGCAAGCAGGTATAAGTACTAACATAGTTGGGGGATGTATGGGATCTGGCAAATGCAGCACGGAAGCAGTTGAAGGAAGCGGAGATTGTTATCAGTGGAATACTGTGTAAGATTTATACTGATGGGAAGGTGATTGGGGGTTTAAATGAGACTATGGAGTGGGTATGTGGGGAACGGGGAGTGAGAATTTTAGATCCTAATGGATGGGTAGGAGACAGGGATCTGCGCTCAGATGGCCTTCACTTAAACCGCAGTGGTACATGTAAGTTAGGAAACTTGTTTAGAAGGGTTATAGGCAGGTACATTCAGGGAAACGGGGTGGCCTAGGGAGCGGATTGAAGCGAACACGGAACTGGAAATCAAGTAGGGACGACATAAAAAAATTAGTGCTCAATTGTAGAAACATTGTAAACAAAGGAATCGAATTAATTTAAAAGAGAAATACTTACCAGATATTGTAATAGGAGTTGAATCATGGCTGAGAAATGATATAATGGATGCAGAGATATTCTCACGGAACTGGAGTGTGTATCGTAGAGATAGAATAGGAATGGTAGGAGGTTGAGTATTCATTCTGGTGAAAGAAGAATTGTAAGCTACGAAAAAGTTAAGGATGAAGAAACCGAGCTCGATAGCTGCAGTCGCTTAAGTGCGGCCCGTATCCAGTAATCGGGAGAAAGTGGGTTCGAGCCGCACTGTCGGCAGCCCTGAAGATGGTTTTCCGTGGTTTCCCATTTTCACACCAGGCAAATGCTGGGGCTGTGCCTTAATTAAGGCCACGGCCGCTTCCTTCCAATTCCTGGGCCTTTCCTATCCTATCGTCGCCATAAGACCTGCCTGTGTCGGTGCGACGTAAAGCAAATAGCAAAAAAAGAAAAAGGATGAAGAACATGAAATTCTGGGTGTAAAGCTCATCTCTAAAGATAATAGGCAACTTGATGTCTTTGGAGTGTACAGACCGGGAAAGGGTAGCGCTGACGCTGATTCAGAATTATTTGACAAGATAATCAGCTATGTGGGAAACGATAAGGAAAGGAACGTGATTGTAGCGGGTGATCTCAATTTACCTAATGTCAACTGGGAAGTTAACGCGAACGACAGCAAGCATGAAGAAGAAATGGCAAGTAAGTTAATATGAGAAGGGCAGATGATTCAGAAAGTGATGGAACCAACTAGAGGGAAGAATATATTGGATGTGGTGCTGATAAAACCAGATGAGATCTATAGAGACACCGAAGTTATAGATGGTATTAGTGATCACGAAGCTGTTTTTGTCGTAGTTAAAATAAATAAGGTATTATAAATAAGGACTATTAGGCAGTACCATATGGCTGATAAAACAGGCATGAGTGAGATTTTAAAAAGTAACTATGATCGCTGGAAAACAGTAAATAAAAAAGTAAACAGACTCTGGGATAAGTATAAAGCAATTGTTGAGGAATGTGAAAATAGGTTTGTGCCTTTAAAGGTGGTAAGGAATGGTAAAGATGCACTATATTGTAACAGAGAAGTAAAAAGACTAAGAAAGAGGTGCAGGTTGGAACGAAGTACAGTTAGAAATGGTTATGGAAGTAAGGAGAAATTGAAGGAACTTACTAGGATATTGAATCTGGCAATGAACTGTTAAGGATAACATGATGGCAAGCATAATTGGTGGCCATACTAATTGTAGTGAAAAATGGAAGGGTATGTATAGGTACTTTAAGGCAGAAACAGGTTCAAAGAAAGACATTCCAGGAATCATTAATGAACAAGGGGAGTGTGTATGCGAGGACATTCAAATGGCAGAAGTATTCAGTCAGCAGTATGTAAAGATTGTTGGTTACAAGAATAATGTCCAGATAGGGGAGGTGAGTGATACTAAAGTAGTATTAAAATTTACCTATGATAACAATGACATTTACAGTAAGATAAAGAAGTTGAAACCTGGAAAAGCAGCTGGAATTGTTAAGATTTCTGGGGATACACTAAAAACATTGGGTTGGGATATAGTACCATACCTGAAATACTTATTTGATTATTGTTTGGTTGAAGGAGCTATACCAAATGAATGGAGAGTTGCTATAGTAGCCCCTGTGTATAAAGGAAAGGGTGATAGACATAAAGGTGAAAATTACAGGCCAGTCAGTTTGACATGCATTGTATGTAAGCTTTCGGAAAGCATTCTTTCTGATTATATTAGACATGTTTGCGAAATTAATAACTGGTTTGACAGAAGGCAGTTTGGGTTTAGGAAAGATTATTCCCCTGAAGCTCAGCTTGTAGGATTTCAGCAAGATATAGCAGATATCCTGGATTCGGGAGGCCAAATGGACTGTATTGGGATTGACCTATTTAAGGCATTTGATAGGGTAGATCATGGAAGACTACTGACAAAAATGAGTGCTATTGGACTAGAAAAAAGAGTGACTGAATGGGTGGCTATATTTCTAGAAAACAGAACTCAGAGAATTAGAGTAGGCGAAGCTTGATATGACCCTGTAATAATTAAAAGGGGAATTCCTCAAGGTACTATTATTGGACCTTTATGTTTTCTTATATATATCAATGATATGTGTAAAGAAGTGAAATCAGAGATAAGGCTGTTTACAGATGATTTTATTCTTTACAGAGTAATACATAAGTTACAAAATTGTGAGCGGCTGCAGGCTGACCTCGATATTTCACAAATAAGAGAAGTCCTCTCAGTTTTAATTACTGCGTTGATGGGGTGAAAGTTCCTTTTGGGGATCATTCTAAGTACCTAGGTGTTAATATAAAAAAGATCTTCATTGGGTAATCACATAAATATGATTGTTAATAAAGGGTACAGATCTCTTCACATGCTTATGAGGGTATTTAGAGGTTGTAGTAAGGATGTAAAGGAGAGGGCATATAAGTCTCTGGTAAGACCCCAACTACAGTATAGTTCCAGTGTATGGGATCCTCACCAGGATTACTTGATTCAAGAACTGGGAAAAATCCAAAGATTTGTTCTGGGTGATTTCCGACAAATGAGAAGCGTTACAAAAATGTTGCAAAGTTTGGGCTGGGAAGACTTGGGAGAAAGGAGACGAGCTGCTCGATTAAGTGGTATGTTCCGAGTTGTCAGTGGAGAGATGGCGTGGGAGGACATCAGTAGATGAATAAGTTTGGGTGGTGTCTTTAAAAGTAGGAAAGATCACAATAAGAAAATAAAGTTGGAATTCGAGAGGACAAACTGGGGCAAATATTCGTTTATAGGAAGAGGAGTTAGGGATTGGAATAACTTAACAAGAGAAATGTTCAATAATATTCCAATTTCTTTGGGATTATTTAAGAAAATGCTAGGAAAACAACAGATATGGAATCTGCCAACTGGGCGACTGCCCTAAATGCAGATCGGTAGTTATTGATTGATTTGATTGAAATTTACGATTTTCAGAGAAGGTTATATGCTGGAAAATTTTTCTCACATTACGTCTTTTACAGGCTCATGATTGTACCTACACGAATCTGGCGTATACAATAAATTTCATACGGTAGGACCGCAATAATCCGGCACGCTCGGGGATCTCCCAATGCCGTATTATCAAGTATGCCAGATTATCAAGGTCATTTAGAAAACCTGGCAATGAGATATAGTTAAGAACTAAAGTTTGAACGTACAGAAGCGAATAATTGTTATTTATTAAGCACATCAGATGATGTTACAGTATAAAAAAAGAAAAGTATCTAGTACTGTATTAGGTAAGGTAAGGGTTATTCTGCCCGAAGGCAGGTCCGAACCTCCGCAGGGGTGTTCCTGAGCCGGAGTTTACGTGCGGTAGGGTGGCCAGTTCCTTTCCGCTCCTCTATTCCCTTATCCCCCGCCAACAGCGCGTGGCAACCCTTGTCTACGTGAACAAAGAATCGTAGGGAGGCCAAGATGGTGTCTAGCTGATCTCGGCAAGAGCACACTCGCACAGTGAGGCACGCATTAGTGATTGACGAAACGCCGAACGCGTCCGACTGTACAGCCACCCGTGCCAAGTGCTGAATCCCTCAAAATAGGGGGTGGGGGGGTGGGGTGGAATTATTTCTGACGCGTGCCGGACTATTGGTTCTGCCGGTGTATCGAGTGCCGGATTATCGCGGTCTTACTGTATATGCTACTAGACTAAGCCGGGATCGAACCCACCAACTTAGGCGAAGAAAACCAAGTAACAATGGTGGTGAATATTGTTTAAAAGGGAACTAAAAGTTGACAACCGCCCTCTAACACTAAAGTGGGGGAAATGGAAGAGTTTTTATCCTGTGACGAGTGAGGTTATGTGCTAAGCGAAAAGAGGGGCCAGGGAGGGCATGAATATGAGGAATATCCTAGTACTTGCAACCATATTACTGTCGCTATGGAAGATAACACGAGTTGATCAAGAGAGGGTATTGTTTCCTCGGCACACTTTCACTCAAAACAACAATCACTTCTCTTCTAACTTGAGCATCACCATTTGAGTGACCAGTAAATTGTCGTCATTTAGCGGAGGTTGATGTAATTTGGACCTGCGTGTAATATGGACCGATAATATTTTTGGTATCTGCAAGTTTGATCACCACCGTCTGAAGCAAGGTCAGAAAGACAGCTCAGGGTAGCTTTGTTCCAGGAAGTTGTTTTGCTAATGGACTTAAGGTTGAAGGGGGAAGGGGAAGCAATATTAATACTCACATTCCTTGTTAACTTGTACAGTGGCAAGTAAGCGTACTAATAAGTAGTTATTTCAGCCAAGAGGGTGTTAAGCTTTACAATTATTGGTAAAATATCTAGGTACGTTTAAACATAGCTTCATTCATAAATTTTAAATACTGTGCATATTATTTAGTTCTTGATTAAATGTTTGCATGTCGTGTAATTCGAACCGCCCGAGAGAGTGTAATTTGGACCGTTGAAACAATTGTAATAATTACGTTTCTTCGTAGTTTTACTGGGGATTCTAAAATAACTTGTTTTATAATTTGAAGCCGGTCCCACTATGTAGGGGTAGCGTGCCTGCCTCTTACCTGGTTCGATTTCCGGCCAGGTCAGGGATTTAGCCTGGATCGGAGGGCCGGTTCGAGGTCCACTCAGACTACGTGATTACATTTGGCGGCCTATCTGATGGCAGTTTATGTTACAAGTCATATGATGACGATTGGAGTTAGTCCTAAAGCTGCGAATTGTGAGATCATGTAAAGTGCGTCAAAATTCATTGTCCTACATGCCGAACGTAACGAACGAAATTCATACTGTCGTATTTTATTGCTTAGTATTTCATAGTAAATATATTAAATAACTTGTAAGTGTTTATATTTACCAGTCGAAATTGCACGATCACCTGGTCCAAGTCACACGCTATCGGTCCAAATTACACGATCGCCTGGTCCAAGTTACACGCTCTCGGTCCAAATTACACGATTGCCTGGTCCAAGTTACACGCTCTCGGTCCAAATTACACGATCGCCTGGTCCAAGTTACACACTATAGGTCCAAATTACACGATCGCCTGGTCCAAGTTACACGCTCTCGGTCCAAATTACACGATCGCCTGGTCCAAGTTACACGCTCCCGGTCCAAATTACACAATCGCCTGGTCCAAGTTACACACTATCGGTCCAAATTACACGATCTTCTGGTCCAAGTTACACACTATCGGTCCAAATTACACGATCGCCTGGTCCAAGTTATACACTATCGGTCCAAATTACATTATAACAAATTTTAGAATACATATTACTCCTAAACAAATCATAAAGCTAATATGGACATTTATTTTCACCAAATCATTTGACATATTGTACAAATTATCGTTTATGAAATTTGGGAAATTTTCGTTACGGTAAATAGAATTACGGACGTTTAAAATTAAATGGTCCAAACTACAAGGACTTCCCCTGCTCGTAACTACTAAGTTTCTACTTTAAATGTCGTGAATTTTCCACGAGTATTCCGTACTTCATACTTGCTCCGTGTTTTAAAATGTCAGCTCAGATTTAGTCCCTTAGCCGTAGCTTATTATTTTAAGTGTGTGCTCAACTTATGGATATGCCTGCCGTAAGTTATCACGGAGATGCAGCGGCACGGAGAGTATATTTTACAGACCGCACATTTCTTACCAGATTCTTTAACACTTTGTGGCAGCTTGGCTAAATCCACCGCCACTTGAACAAACCACTGTTAAAGATACCATCTCGACCACTCTAAATAATTGCAGTCACAATATCTACCGCGTAGAGAATGACGTATCCTGAATCCGCAAGGACAATGATGCTATCGTATTACAGTTTGTAAAGTTCCGCTCTCCTGAGTACAGTTTAAGTACATCTACAAGTTTTTCTCCGTCCGTTTGATTGCCCCTCTGGAATTAATTTACAGCTGCACAAATTTAAACTGTTCCAATTTAATTGCAAGAAATAACTGAGGCGCTCAGAATAATAATGGCATATCCCAACCAGAGTAAACTGAAATGTTATGTTTCCCTTTGTAGCTCAGGTAATGTTTAATATTACTTCATCCATTCGTGTGTATGTTGCTTATTGTGCCCGAAGGCTGGTTTGATCCTCCATACCTCCACCAAAAGCTATCATAGACAGCCTAGGTGTCACTGAAGGGGCATACTAGGGAAATGAGGAGTGAGGTAGTTTCCCGTTACTTTCCTCACCGATCCAGAAGTTACTATTGCCTATCAGTCTACAAACCTCACTGAAATGCACTTTCATATTGTCAAAGCCAAGGATGAGATTGAGACTGGTCAACGAAAGTAACAAATTGGTCTAGCCCATATCAGACAACATGGCGCACTGTAAACACTACGTGTTTTATTTGTTTCGGGCTCAGATGATAAGTGTATATTTTTAACAATGAAAACATTTCGTAGCACACACAGTAGGGGTCCCGATAGTAAGACAAACGTAAAATTGACTAATTTCCTCAATTATGCCTAAAGTTGAATGGTTAAAGGGTCAGGAAAGGTTTCAAATTGCTAGTCATGGATAGCTCTATCAAACTAAAAAAAAAAAAATTCGAATATAATTTCCGGCCAAAACGCAGTTCCGGAAAAACTGTCTAAAATCGCTTGTTTCTTTACTTGTTTTCTTTTTGATTCTAGTGGAAAATTCGAAATTCCCATGGAGGTAATTACAGTAGATATTTTTCACCAATAGAGCATGTCAAAAATGTCAAAAACATATCAGATGTAAGGCTTTTTAGGCGTTTGCTCTATTAACCAGCATTTCGTCTTAGGTCCCTGATATGTTTTTGACATTTTTGATTCTAATCCTAGCCAAATGAACTTACTTGCTTAATTATGTCTGTAATATGTTCCTTGGTTCAATACTCTAATGCATTTTTTTTATTTTTTTGAAAAATATCAGCATCGAATATAGTTATAAATTCTTAAGCGAAACTCAGCATTGACTCACATTAGCGCTCGTAGTGGTGCTTGTGTGAAACAATGCATTGACTCACATTAGCGCTCGTGGTGGTACTTAAGTGAAACAAGGCATTGGCTCACATTAGCGCTCGTGGTGGTACTTAAGTGAAACAAGGCATTGGCTCACATTAGCGCTCGTGGTGGTGCTTAAGAGAAACAATGCACTAACTCACATTAGCTTTCGTAGTGGTAGAAAAAGGCAAATCTAATCGACCGGACAACGATGATTAAGGAAATGATTGTCATTTTTAGGAATAAATACAGAATGTATTCTCGTACTTTCTTATATTTCACTCACCTAAAATTCGTAGTTCATATTCCTAGAATGTTTTCAACACTGAGTTGCCTGCTGAAGGGCTAGAACTGTGTTTTTTTTGCAATTTATTTTAAGTCGCACCGATATGTATCGTCGTCTTTACAGCAATATTTTGTATCTCCCAATGTTATTCCTATCCATTATTTTCCTTAAGACTGGTCATGCATCCCAGACACCCATGGATACGTAGTTCACTACAACAACATTCGCTCGGTTCATTTTCCTATCGTTATCTCTACAGGAAATTGAACCCTACCGTACCACGCTGTAGGAATACATTTTTGTATAACTTATTTACACATTCCTACAGTATAATGTATTTAAGATTCGTTTTACTTTCCACATGAGCATAGGAAAATGAACGCAACAAAAATTGTACTGATGGACTACATACCCATATGCGGCTGGGAGACGTGGCCAGTCTTAAGGAGATAGTAAGAGCATTGGGAGATACGGGCTTTTGTTGTAACAGTGGTGATATAGGTCTTAAATCGACCGTGGCCCTAATTAAGGTACTGCCCCAGCATTTCCTTGGTATGGAAATGGGAAATCGCCGGAAACCATCAGCAGCGCTGACGACAATGGGGTTCGTACCCAGAATCCCAGGATTGCAAGCTCACATCTACGTGACTCGAATAACGCAGCCATTCGTTCGGTAAAACAATAAGTGTAACTAGTGGGTGCTCTGATGATCATGTGGTTTATGGTTGTAATTTGTTTGCTAATTTCACTTCAAATGTATAGGTGGCGCCATTGTGTAAATGTAAAAACTCTGTCTAGTACCGATGTATAAGGTCCAAATAAATCCCTAGAAACCTCCGAAAATATTTTCCTAAATTGTTGTTTTAATAGGTAAGTCATATTTCACCCATTAAACTAAATAACAAACAAATATTTAATATCTAAATCTCTCCCGGGAACTCCCAAAGACCCTGGGCAAAATTTTTGCCTTTGTCATGGTTTATTCTCTAAAAGCCCATTAAGGGGAGACGTCTACAAAAATTAATTGATTTTTTAAATTCTCTGTAACTTGGGAAATGTTGAGTTTGAATCACGAAACTCGGCACACTGATTTAAAATACATTGTTCTTAGTTATAAACATTAGGCCTAATCAGTTAATCTAGTTAAATTTTTTGAAAAAAATTCAAATTTGAATTTTGGCGACATCCTAGGAAGTGGGTCATGACCATAGGGCCCATAGCTGAGCCTGGCATTGCTTCCACTTAGGCCTACTTGCGTTGGGAGCCTAGCTTTAAACACCCCTACCTGACATTGCTTAGTCAACTGTTGTCCTTTTCCGACCCCGACGGTATTTGATTTTCGAGTCCTAGGGGGTCTTTTATTTTCATGGCCTTCGTGACCTTTGTCTTTCCTTTTTACCGATACCTTTATTTCTTCCTGGAGTCGTATCTCTTCCATTTTCCTTCTGATTATTGTTTATAGAGGACGGCTGCCCAATTGTATTTCCCCAGAAACAATAATCACTACCAGCACGGCCACCACGTAGGTTGGATCTTCGAAACTACCACCATAGTTTATGCCTTCGTGCAGAATCTCCCTAATGAAGCGTACAAGGCAAGATTAAGAGCGATGCTGTTTGCCGTTACTTTCCACAGACAGACAGACAGACAGACAGACAGACAGACAGACAGACAGACAGACAGACTGCATCATCAACGCATGCTGAAATTCAACTCCGAATGTCCAGTGCTCCACAGTGGCCCTCTTCGGCAGCACTCTCATAGTAAATTGATTGCCCTCCACACCACAGTCGTCTGGCCCGCCTTAAATAGGGAGGCCAGTGAGTGAAGAGCAGTCCGGAAGCTGGATAAGCAAAACCTCTCGTATCCTAATCATATCGAGGTATTTCTTTTAATTGGCAGTAATTCTCCGGGAGACCGGAGGGAGTTCGGCACATCCCACGACAACCCCCTACATGCTGTATACTCGGAGTCAACTAAAATCTGAATCAGTCCCTTTGATGTTAAGTATGTTATAAACGCGCTTACATTACCCCACGTCCTGGACGAGAACCGATATTGAGAGGAGGAAAAGAGGGGAACTGATCACAAGGGCGGAAGGATATCTTCCTTAGTTCTTCAGCTGGCTACCGGTATAGCATCAAGGGCGACACTTAGGACTTGAATTGACGCTGAATATAGCGGGCAATATCTCAGCTGTGACGTCACTCGCTTATGGGCGGGGCCAGATCAGCTCACTCCTTTCGGCCCGTAATCAATATGGTGGTCACCGTCAAAGTATTATTTGTTCACACGTTACTGTCATCTGACCATTTTATGTGGTCAAACGGTTACATGATGAAAGAATTTCGGTTTGTTGCTTTAATTTTTGATACTGGTATAGGTAGCTAGCACAGGTATACATCTGTATGCAGGATGTGTGAGGGATACTCTTCGTCTTACGTCAAGAACAAGAAGTACACTTCTGACTTTCTTTGTCGGAATAGTTCTGATACATCATGTATTTGCTGAGTATCGATTTGTACAGGAAAGTTTAGTAGGTGGATAACTGTGAAATACCGCTGAGAATTCTTCCTAGTTTTGATCTGTAGTAAATTACTGAAAATTAAAAGAAGAAGGAAGCCTGTTGTACTAAGAAAATGGAGGCCGGTATCGTTCAATGAAGCCATCAATAATTCCATCTTCCTCACATCGGTAATGAAATAGTTCTGTCCCAATTTGATCCCTATGCTCTTCCACGCATCAGAATACTTATTTCTACTCTTATGGTCGCGATTATGAATTTTTAAGTTTAAGCAACACTCAGTCTTTGTCCCATCAGACCATTCTATAGCAGAAACTCTAGCAGTATCAGGATGTGTGGATCGAGTCCAAGTATGTTGTTTGCCGGATGTCTGTCCAATTTGATTTGTGACAAAAGACCGACTCGAAGCACCGATTATTTGTGACAAGCAGTCGCTCCACACTACTCGGAATTTGGCAAGTGCTTGCTTGCGAGTCGCCGGTTACCAAATGTGTGGCGCCTGTACTCTGCGGCAGGAGGTCTTGGCAGCTTGGTGCGAGGCATGACATGTTGATATACTGTACATGTGGTGTCTTGCGCTGCATTTGTCTGCTCTGATTGCGGGTGCATCTTGAATAGTTCCATTTTTAAAAACAACGAAGTTGGTATCGTTATCCTCACTCCTTGCCAAAGGGAATGTCATGTTTTGCAAACCATTTAATACGATTTACGAATATGAAAAAAGAACGTACCGAGCGAAAGGCTGCACAATTTGGCTCACGTAGATGTCAGCTTGCATTCGGGAGATGCGGGTTCAAACCCCATTGTCGGTAGCCCTAGATTTTCCGTGCTTTCCAACTTTCACACTAAGCAAATGCTACAGCTGTGTTTTAATCAAGCCCTCTCTCAGCCTTTTCCTGCCCCATCGTCGCCAAAAGAACTATCTGTGTCGGTGCAACGTAAAGAAAAGCAAAACAAAACAAGGATAGAACACAATGTCGATATCTGGATGAATTTCAAGTGGGTGTACCCTGTACATGTTGCGCCCTACTTATTCAACTGTTCTCTTTATACTGGCATCTCTCTACTTGAAAAGAATTTGACTTTGAGTGCGACGAAATGAATTCTCATAAGAATAAGCACTATGAAAGGGGATGGTACAAATGGGAATAGAAAATATCTTGTAGATAGTTGTATAGCACACAATGTTGCATCATTAATGCGAAGTATGAAAGCTCAAGAACTTTTATTGTTCTCTATAAAGGATGTGTCAATTCTGAAAAGGTCAGACATAGTTACAAACAGGAGTGGGAAGGAAAAGATGCGATCTGAAAGAAAGAGATACTCATGTTACGTTTTAAGTTATAAAATTGAAATGAAGAAAAAGGAGAGAATGTTACAAATAAAAAAATAAATATTGCTTAATAAGAGGTTTTACATTTTACTTAGACGAGATTTTATAAGTCAAAAACTAAGAACAAAATTCAGAAGTATAATCAAACATTATGGATGATCAAAATGAAAGGGATGGACTATTGAAATGTCGAAGGCTAAAACTCTTGATGGAGCTTTTTCCCCAATTAGGGATGTCCATTTTTAGTTATAACTAATTTCACAATAATGATAACCACAGAAATACGGTGCGGGCAGGTGGACGGGTTTTAATGAAGCCGCTCCAGTTCATGATATATTAATCGATCCTCCTACAAAGCAGCCAATCCGGTGGCATGATTGTGAAGGCGATAAGTCCTTTTGGTCCAGTACTGTGGTTAGCTGGTTAGATTCCAATTAATGGAATAACACACCATCAGAATATTGGCCATAAGAGTAGGAGGTGGTGATAAACGATTTTTAGTCATTACGTTGCCAGCCTAAAGCCTGCATTTTGATTCCAAACCTATCCGCGAGGTCCAGAGTTAGACGCTCTTGATAGTGATTCGTCCCTTAGATGGTGTTGTTAGCCTGGAGCCGACCCTTCTTCTGGTTCCACCTTGTTTAGGATTTGTTTAGATTCCCTTCTGCATTTATACGGATCAAGTGGTCAAACCTCTCGAGAGACCTCGTATCAAACAACTCCAATGTGGACGTCACTCCAGCCTCTTACAGCTTTTTTCCATATCTTGTCTCTCATATAATTGTTGATGTGAATGTTTCAGTAGTCGAATACCCGTCCTTTGGAGGAAAATGAGGAATGTTTGTTAGAAGGTCCACCGAGCTCTGTAGTTGCGTTCGCTTAAGTGCAGCCTAACCTAACCTAACCCCATCGCACTACAGCCCTTGAAGAGCCTTGGCCTACCAAACGACCGCTGCTCAGTCGGCAGGCCTGCAGATTACGAGGTGTCGTGTGGCCAGCTTGACGAATCCTCTCGACCGTTATTATTGGCTTTTTAGACCGGGGTCGCTAACTCACCACCAGATAGCTCCTCAATTCTAATCATGTAGGCTGAGTGGACCTCGAACCAGCCCTCAGATCCAGGTAGAAATCCCCGACCAGGGCGGGAATCGAACCCGGGACCTCCTGGTAAAAGGCAGGCACGCTACCCCTACACCACGAGACCAGCTTAAGTGCAGCCAGTATCCAGTATTTGGGAGATAGTGGGTTCGAGCCCCACTGTCGGCAGTCCTGAAGATGGTTTTCCGTGGACTGTACCTTAGTTAAGGCCAGGGCTGCTTCCTTCTCACTCCTAGCCCCTTCCTATCCCATCGTTACCGTAAGACCTCTTTGTGTCGATACGACGTAAAGCAAATTGAAAAAAAATGCCGTGGTTCTTGTTGCTCCTCCAGAAACACCACGAGAAGGTGACTGTTCAGGGAAGAGCCATTAACAATGATACCGCCATTCATTGTCGCTTGTAAAGAGAATTTAATGAATCATTATCACAAAACATCGGAACGAAACATCGTTACATGTTTTCATTATCTTACAGGAAACACGTGTGCTAAATTTAGCACTCTAGTCCTCTAGGAAGTATGAGATCTGTATCAGTGATATAGTGATTATAGTATACATCTCGATTTCACTCCTTTTATCACACAACCTAGGAATGAAACAACTTCACTTTTCCTAAATAGCTTATGAGAAACAACCTTGGCAAACTGAAGCTCTCTAGAATCGTGGGAAGAGTGAGTATTAAATATTAAAATAGAGGCATGTAAGTCCCTGTTAATACCCCAACTAGAGTATGGTTCCAGTCTATGGGACCCTCACCAGGAGTACTTGATCCGAGAACTGGAAAAAATCGAAAGGAAAGTAGCTCAATTTGTTCTGGGTGATTTCCGACAAAATAGTAGCGTTACAAAAGTTTTGCGAAATTTCGGCTGGGAAGACTTGGGAGAAGGCAGACGATCAGCTCGACTATAGATAGGGAATCTGCTAGCTGGGCGAATGCCCTAGATGCATAATAATAGTAATAATAATAATAATAATAATAATAATAATAATAATGCAGAGCAGTGGTGATTGATTGATTGATTGATTGATTGATTGATTGATTGATTGAATGATTGATTGATTGATTGATTGATTGATTGATTGATTGATTGATTGATTGATTGATTGATTGATTGATTGATTGATTGATTGATTGATTGATTAAGGAGTTAACCCAATTTCAGCGCCATGCTCACAAAAATTGGGTTTGGAATATTCCTTACTTCCCTTATTTAATATACAAGGAACACTTTCGCCAAATTTCAGCCATCTAGCTTCGTTACACATTTATTTTTCTTTCTTAATCAGTTTACCCTCCAGGATTGGTGTTTCCCTCGGACTCAGTGAGGGAACCAACCTCTACCAGATCTGGGGCAGTGTCCTAGAGTGGGAGACTTTGGGTCGTGGGGATACAACTGCTGTGCTGAACAGGGACATTGTGAGGGGATGGGAGGATGAAGGAAGAAGCGGCTGTGGCCTTAAGTTAGGTACCATCCCGGCGTTAGCCTGGAAGAAAACTGGAAAACCATGAAAAACCACTTCGAAGATGGGTAAGGTGGAAATTGAACCCCCCTCTACTCAGTTGACCTCCCGAGGCTGAGTGGACCAAGTTCCAGCCCTCGTACCACTCTTCAAATTTCGTGGCAGAGGCGGGAATCGAAACCGGGCCTCCGGGGATGGCAGCTAACACACTAACCACTACACCACAGAGGAGGACTTGTTACACATTTACGTGCTGAAGATAATTTAAGCACTATATTAGAGTAAAGAAACAAAGAAGTTCTTTCTGCTGACGGTAGGTGCTATAATGCAACAACGATATTACTGTGGTGATAGACATTTGCTAACAGGTTAAAGGTGCTCATATGCTTGCAACGAATTAGTCGGTGGAGCCACGAGCTGCATAGTCTATGTGGTAATATGAATTCAGTCCGGCTCCATGACTAAATGGTTAGCGTCCTGGCCTTTGACCTACGTGATTCCTGGTTCTATTTTCGGTCGCGTCGGTGATTTTATACTTGATTGTTCAATTCCATTGGCTTGGGGGCTGGTACGTCGCCTATAAGGCTTCAGATACTAAGACCTGCACCAGGCTCCTTCGGAGGCTACAAGCCATTATTGTCTGTCTGTTAGGTCATCAGCCCAGAGGCTGGTTGGATCCTCAAATAGCACCACCAAAGGTTATGCGGTTATAAGGAAAACCCAAAAACCAATGGCAGCACCAAAATGAGGCGTACTAGGCAAGATGAGGAGTGAGGTAGTTTGCCATTGCTTTCCTCACTGGGTCAGAAAGTACTATTGCAGCACGACTGACCCTATGAGCAGCACCTTTCATAACACTCAGGTGCACTAGATGTGCTCTTGAATGCCATTACTCAGCACCACCCATACCCCAGCAACTTCCATATTGCCACAGCCATGGATGTTGACTGGGACTTCGGTGGAAGCTACACTTTACTCTGGCCTGTGCCAAGAGATGGATGCAAAAGTGCTGTATCCATCAAGAAATGACGGCAGGCAGACGCAATTATTATTAGGGAATAATGTAACTGTTGTGATGTTGGTTAATGGCCGGCCCCACGATGTACGGCTAGCATGCCTGCCTCTTACCCGGAGGCCTCGGGTTCGATTCCCGGCCAGGTTAAGAATGTTTACTTGGATCTGAGGGCTGGTTCGAGGTCTGCTCAGCCTACGTGATTACAATTGAGGGCCTATCTGATAGTGAGAAGGCGGCGGTCTAGGAAGCCATGAATAACCGCCGAGAGGATTCGTCGTGCTGACAGCAAAACTCCTCATAATCTGCAGGCCCTTGGGCTGAGCAGCGGTCGCTAGGTACGCCATGGCTGTTCGGGGCTGTTGCGTCATGGGTTTTCTTCTTTTGATGTAGGTTAATGAGCCTAATATTTTTCATGTGAATCTACAAATTGTAAGATATTTGAAATATTATTTTTTAAGAAATGTTTGTGGAATAGTGCAAAAGTATATAGGAAAAAAAATTGACATTTTAATTTAGCCTGCTTAATAAATAGAGACCGCGGTATGTGAAGTTTTTTGGTAATATGGCAGTGCAAATACATTTTAGAAGTTAATTCAGCGAGACGCAATAATGTGCAGTCATCGGCGCGGAAGTTACAAGATATGAAAAGATTCATAGAACAAGTCTGTCTTACCTTTCTTCTTTTGTGTTCTCAAAATTACTAGAAAAGGGATTTTCCTTATCGCCTTTGCTCCTAGTTCCCAAGTTGGACAGGCTGCGTTTATCAAAAACGTTTTAGCGTTAATTACCAGCCATTGGCTTGTAGGAGGCCATGGAAGACGGAGACAGAGCAAAACTTCCGTTGGGTTTAGTCCAAGACATATAAATCTGACGCCAGACCAACCGGCGCTGGTGGCTTTGGTTTGCAGCAGCAATACGACCATTAGTGAACTCTGCAGCTACCTGAGTGGGAGGGAACAAACATTCTTCTGCTTTTATAAGCTATGGCTGCACTGTACAGCTACTCCCTCGTACAAAAGTGACTTGTATTAGCCCGTAAGAGCTGACAATAAAATTAAGTGCGTGATTACTGACGTAAGATCTCGGGGACTGCCACTGGAGTTAGGAAATGCCAACGTATGGACTATTATATAGTGAAATAAATAATGGAACAAAAATTTGTTGAATTAAAACATTAAAACCATAGGAAAATAACAACAGAGCAAGTATCCGTGCAGTTAGTGTCACGCAGCTGTGAGCTTGCATTCCAATGATGGTGGGTTCGAACACCATTCAACGGCTGGCCCCAACCGGCGTACTAGCCGGCCAGTGTCTCGGGAAGGTGCGGTATCCAACTGATGAGCCTATGCCGCACTGGGGCGAAACACTGGTAATTTTTGACGATTGAGTTTACTGAATTGTATTTAGCTATATCAAGCGGAAGCCATAATTTTGATCAAGAAAAAACATTAAAAGTTGGATCATAATGTCTTAGATCATGTTTCCAATCTTATCGTGTTCATATAAAATCTATATTGCAATTTAATAATTCTGCAGTTATTGTGGTTCACTATCTTGGTGTGGCGACAAACGTGCCCTTCTTATAGCGAAAACGCACTTGTGCAGATCTCTTATTTATGTCGTTAGATCTAGTACGCTGTAAAATAAGCTATTGCTAATACGCCTCCAACTGAGGACTGGTATGTCAAGGATTATCCTGCCAGGTTGAATAAAACCAATCATGTTCAACAATGTGAAGGCAATGGAGTGCCACACTACAACAGACAGCGGGAGAGGATATTTCTGTCTGGCTTCTCGATGACTATGACACACCTACTAACGCTTCCGATTTACGAGGGAGACTCCCGATCATTTGCATAGTTTTCCCGACCTCCCGATCAGTTAGTTTTCTCCCCGATTGTAAGACAATGACCGCATAATTTGGAGTTTGTTTTGAAACTCCTGCCCTTGTATGGTGGTCCTTCAAAGGTTGAAGGCCCTTCACTTATTGGTCACCGTAAATATGGAAAGTCCTCCGCTTTCTGGCCGCCACGAGCTGTTTAAAAGATGCCTTTTTTATCTGCCGTGTAGTTGAAGTCCTGTTTTCACTGTCGGTTTTAAAATGAACAGCTAATATCTGAATTTCGCGGTGCTCAATCTGGTATTCATTTTTCACTCTTGTGTTGCGTCGGTTTTTGGTTTGCCGTGGTCAAGATTGCGGTGTTTAGGAAGTTGACCATTGTGGCTTGAATGAATTCAACTGTGACCATTTATTAATGCATTTTTATTTAGAGAAGGTATTTTTAACTAACTTATTCGTCCACGTGATAAAGCCAGATAAAGTGCTGTTTTTTGTAAGAGTTAGCTTAATTTATCTTTTTGCTATATGGTTTGATGTTTGATTATAGCGAAGCGATAATTCCGATTTTCTGAAAAAATCGGCCAGATCTCATGCATTAGTGAATCGAGGGAATTTTCATGTTTTGTATTTTGGGATTTTTGCCGGTGTGATTTCTTGGCATCGCTTGGCAGGAAAGATATGTTTGGATCATCTCCCGATTTTTGCTTTTCGAGGGTTGGCAGGTATGCATATGACTATTACTTGTTTTACTGTGCAGAATGAGTTAAATCATTTACAGCATCCGGGAGATAGTGGGTTCGATTCCCACTGTCGGCGGCCCTGAAGATGGTTTTCCGTGGTTTCCCATTTTCACACCAGGCAAATGCTGGGGCTGTACCTTAGTTAAGGCCACGGCCGTTTCCTTCCCATTCCTAGGCCTTTCCTGTCCCATCGTCGCTGTAAGATCTATCTATGTCGGTGCAACGTAAAGCGAATAGCCAAAAAATAATAATCTTTTACACAATTGAGGTGGTACAATACTGATCAGGCGGATGCACCAACATGACTAGTTAATGTTAAGTAGGTAGTCAAGTAATTATGGATATCTCATGGAAGAGAAAACACTATATTGGTGTATCGGAATGGGCCACATATTCTGCACGCAAGTGTACATGCTCTTTCGTGACCTGTGCTGAGAAGCCATAAAACTGCACGGCTTTGAAGGCAACATGTTGCTTGGCTCTCCACTTACTATGTCGCCACCTGGAGACCATTCAGCATGTGTAATAGCCAGATCCGGGACATTAAGGATGCAATAAGTTGGAATGTAAACTAATTTGATTAGTATGAACCGTCGTCCAGCTCGCTCCTCCGCAGTGTAGAGAGAGTAATATAAATTCTAGGGGATCTAACAGGTTGTACTCCTAATGTTTATGCAAGCCTCATAGCACAACCGTTGGGCGGAATAGAGTAACTACGCTTTGTTATTCGCTTCAGGATGTTTGCATTCTAACCTATGCCTACCTATAATTCCAGCCTCTGGTAATGGCCATCTAGTGGTTCTTCAAGGAAGTATGCATATAAAAGGAAAAGATTGCTACCGCATTTCGTACATACAGTGTTTAGGATATTTCTGTCTGTCTGTTCGATGACTCTAGAACTGGCATTCGTCGCCACAAGGCCTATCTGTGTCGGTGCGACGTAAAACCCCTAGCAAAAAAAATAAAAATAAAAATAGAACTGGCATATGTCGAATATTCGACACTTTGGCCCCCATTGTAGTGGCACTGTTGAGTATTCGACACGTTCTTATTCCTTTCTTTCTTACTTAATCGGTTTACTCGCCAGGGTTTGTTTTTCCCTCGGACTCAGCGAGAGATCCCACCTCTGCCGTCTCATGGGAAGTGTCCTGGAACGTCAGACATCGGGTTGGGGGATGAAAATGGGGAGTAGGACCAGTACCTTGCCCAGGCGGCCTCATCTGCTATGCTGAACAGGGCCCTTGTGGTTGGGGGAGGGTGTGATGGGAAGGTAGGAAGGGATAGACAAGGAAGAGGGAAGGAAGCGGCCGTGGCCTTTAGTTAGGTACCATCCCGACATTTGTCTGGAGGAGAAGTGGGAAACCACGTAAAACCACTTCGAGGATGGTTGAGGTGGGAATCGAACCCACTTCTACTCAGTTGTGTGGACCCAGTTCAAGCCCTCATGCCGTTTTTCAAATTTCCTGACAGAGCCGATAATCGAACGCGGGCCTCCGGGGGTGGCAGCTAATCACACTAACCGCTACACCACATAGGCAGACCATGTTCTTATTTCATCATGTAATTTCCTCAGTTCTGCAAAAGATGTCCACTTTTTCCCGTTCCCGAAGTCCACAGCAGCCGGGAGTTCAGTTTCATTCATAATTACGATCTCTTTGTAGGCAAATTCACGGAAATATAGTGTATGAGTGCAGTTTTCCGAAGACCTGTTTGAGTGCAACTGCTGTAATATTTGTAAACAAACCGTCGGGCTCTGGTTTGCAATTCTCTTTTATTTTATTCCATAGATTTCCGTCCTGTGCAAGTTATTTACTTCCGTACTATCGTGTTATTTGATTGATTACGGTATATACTTTTTAGTACAGTGTTTTTTTTCTAAATGTGGCATCTTGATTACGGAAAATTAGTGATGAAGTTTGGCGAAATTTGGAAGATGAAAGTGACGGATCTGACTTCGAGGAGATATGGAGAATAAACCAGCAGATTCTGACTCGGATTTGGATTTTGTATCAGCTATTTCTTCCCATCAAATATCGGAAAGTGAAAGTGATGACGAGCATACAGTACTGTAATATATCACAACAAAGCGGTCTAAGGTCACACTTCATGAGCAAGGCATGCCAGTACATTTTTCATCACATTTTCACGAATATACCTTTCAGAAAGATGAAACTTTTGCTTGTGCATTACAGTTACTTTACCGACAGTTCGTATATCTCGGTTTGCCTATGAGATGTTTGAGTTTTGTATACATATGATCAAAACTTGTATTATTACTTTGAAATTGGGAATTTCTCTTATTGAGCAGAGCACTCTTTTCTAGTGAAAACATTAATGTAATTTCATGTCGCCATAACAATCGTCCATATACAGGGTGAAGCGAAATTCGTGCACACGGGCATCGCAGCGCGACTCCTCACATGCCAGCAATAAAAAAATGTCTCTCACAAAACTTCGTTCTGCGAGCATATCCGGCAGAAGAAGGACGTTGAAGAGTGGCAATCTGGCAACACTGTAACCACATGTAAGGTGATTACCTACATCAGCACATATTAGTCGTGCTGTACAGTTGGTGCAGTGGATAGAGTTTCGGTTAGCATGCAGGAGGTTGAGGGGTCGATCCTGGGTTAAGCCGTATGTTTTTTATTTCGTAAATATAGTCCAGGTGGTATGGTATCTGGCATCGTAATCGTCAACAGAGAATAAATTCACGCCCACGACCTGGAAAGGGCGTCTTTCAAAGCTGATCAATGAAAAGGACTGTTCGTCCTTTTCTAGTATCGTAGTATGTAAGTGCGAATGGTTTCTAGACGACCCGCTGCAATCTGTGTTGACGATTAAGTTGCCACATACCATATCACCTGGACTACATTTACGAAATAAAAAAAAACATACGCCTCAACCCAGGATCGAACCCCTCGACCTCATGCACGCTAACCCAAAACTATATACACTGTACCAACTGTACAACACGACTACGATGTGCTGACAGACATAGTTACCCTACATGTGGTTACAGTGTTGCCAGATTGACACTCTTCAAAGTCCTGTTTCTGCCGGATATACTCGCAGGACGAACGTTTGTGATATACATTTTTTATTGCTGACAAGTGAGGAGTCGCGCTGCGACGCCCGAGTGTGCGAATTTCGCTTCATCCTGTATATAAAACTTCGTAGATTTATTCCATACCTCGCTGATATTTTGCTTCTCAGACAAGTAGACAAGTAAAAGGTGGCAAATATGACTTCCACCGCAAGATTTGACATTGCCAGTTGTAGGGTTAAGGCAGTGCCTCAAATACCTTCATGAAACTTCGCTACTGGTAACCATTAATTTTGTTTCAACTATACTTGAAAGTTAATTCCCATAATGCCGTTCTTTACCATCTGATATCGCGGAGCTGTTCGTTCACTATCGACAGGTTGACCCATTTTACGAACGCGGCATCCTGTCGGTAAATCATATTTTATCTGCGGGACGCGAATTGCATGACATTACCAGATCGGGGCAGTTTCTACCTACTTTTCAAGCTTTTTGCATGGCTAACACCACGCCTTCCAATTCATTTCTTTGTTTCTCCCTTACGATATTGTCTGAACAGTCGGTGATTATGGAAAGTACTTGTATGTTTGAGTTCCTGCAAGAAATGAAACCTAAGTCAAGAGAACAATCTTCTACGGGAGAATTATAATCTTGAGGTAGCATTCCTATAGAACTTCTACTACTACTACTACTACTACTACTACTACTACTACTACTACTACTGTGATAATAATAATAATAATAATAATAATAATAATAATAATAATAATAATAATATCATTTCTGTATTTATTTCGTATGGAAAAAGAATATACTATTACGATAGTACCAATATGTGTAAATTAGTAGTAAATTTAAATACATACAAATTATGACTGATCACTGACTAATTGCAGTGCCATTAAAGCTGAATATAAAATTTTCTTAACAAATTCATAGCTTCATCAGTGGCTTCGTGCATATCCTTCATTGTGCCATTAAATTTACTGTATGGGCACTCCATGACAATTTGATGGATGGTGTGAGGCACATGTGAACAGAAACAAATAGGGTACTCGACGATCGATCTTCCATTTGTGTTTCCGGAACTTACATCCGCCATGTTAAGTGACGTCCAGACGTAAGTTGAACACATGGTCACTTTCTGATCGTATTACTCACTCAATGTTGAGTTGTAGAATGTTTAAGGAGAGATCAAAGTTTTCAGTGGAGCTCTGAGATGTACCATTTCTAGTCCTAGTCATTATACTGCAGTTTCCTCTAATTGCTGGGATATCCACAAAGCAAAGCTTTAGGTCCAGAATCAGATATGGTTGCAACGTATCTGGGCACCATCCAGGGAAATTGAAAGTAAAGATAATAATAATAATAATAATAATAATAATAAAAATAATAATAATAATAATAGTAATAATAATAATAATAATAATAAGGGTTCGGATATTTACGTCCTAATAATCGCCAAAATATGTTCTTAATAATATATACAAACATACATACATACTTACATCATCATTGTAGACCGTTATTCCTTTCAGCGTTCAGTCTGCAAACCTCTGTGAATTTACTAAATGTCGCCACAATCCTCTATTTTCAACCAGTGCTGCGGCAGCATGTAGTTCTATACCTCTTATCTTTAAATCGTTACAATCTAAGTCTTGGTCTCCATCTACTTTTCTTGCCCTCTATAACAGAGTCCATTATTCTCCTAGCCTACCTATCCTCCTCCATTCACCTCACATGATCCCACCACCAAAGCTGGTACAACTTCATCCATCAAGTTCATTCTTAACTTAGCATCTATCTCCTCATTCCAACTACCCTCCTGCTATTGATCCTACCTGTTTGTACCAGCAATCATTCTCGCCACTTTCATGTCAGTTACTTCCAACTTACTAATACGATATTCTGAGTCCACCCAGATTTTCGCTCCCTAAACCAAAGTTGGTCTGAAAACAGACCGATGTAAAGACAGTTTTGTCCGGCAGCTGACTTCCTTCTTACAGAATACCGTTGATAGCAACTGCGAGCTCACTGCATTACCTTTATTGCACCTTGATTCAATCTCACTTACTATATTACCATCCTGGGAGAACACGCATCCTAAATACTTGAAATTATCTACCTGTTCCAGCTTTGTATCACCGATCTGACATTCAATTCTGTCGAATTTCTTACCTACTGACATCAACTTAGTGTTCGAAAAGCTGATTTCATACCATTCTCATTGCACCTATTTTCAAGTTGCAAGATATTAGACTGCAGGCTTTCGGCAAAATCTGCCATAGACCAAAAAATGGAATATATGACCAAAAACATACTGTTAATACTACGAGCCCTGCGGTGTAAAGATAGCTTGCCTGTCTCTTATTCCAAGATAGTTCAAGAATTTTAACATTGTCTCAGGAGTAGAACGGGGTTCACTTGATACGAGATTTTCTCAAGCTCTTAGTTACAGGTAGGAAGCGCAAAGTGAGAAGATGTCGCTACTGACCTAGTGTACATGGACAACACTGGTAGCAGAACGTGGTTCACGTGATACGAGATTTTCTCAAGCTCTTAGTTACAGGTAGGAAGCGCAAAGTGAGAAGATGTCGCTACTGACCTAGTGCACATGGACAACACTGGTAGCAGAACGTGGTTCACGTGATACGAGATTTTCTCAAGCTCCTAGTTACAGGTAGGAAGCGCAAAGTGAGAAGATGTCGCTACTGACCTAGTGTACATGGACAACACTGGTAGCAGAACGTGGTTCACGTGGTACGAGATTTTCTCAAGCTCCTAGTTACAGGTAGGAAGCGCAAAGTGAGAAGATGTCGCTACTGACCTAGTATACATGGACGAACACCGGTTGCCATGGTTACAGTGGTGTCGGGAAATTGATGACGCTAATTCCAGACAGCCTACACCCCCAGCCAAAAAAAATCCCTGGTAATTACATTGAATATATCAGTTTGATATCATAATTTTCTTAACCGGGTGAGTTGACCGTGCGTTTAGGGGCCCGCAGCTGTGAGCTTGCATCCAGGAGATAATGGGTTCGAACCCCAATGTCGGCAGCCCTGAAGATGGTTTTCCGTGGTTTCCCATTTGCACCCCAGGCAAATGCTGGGGCTGTATCTTCATTTAGGCTACGGACACTTCCTTCACATTCCTAGCCCTTTCCTCTCTCATCGTCGCCATAAGACCTGCCTATATCGGTGCGACGTAAAGGAAATAGCAAAAAAAATCCTAAAGCAAACATTATGTTTCTTGAAAATTTTGTACGGAAATTAATGTGAAAATAACACGCTAAGAAGTCTGAGCAAGGCCAATTACTTTAATTTTAAATACAGTTCCCATACAATGTTTAAACCATATGCCGTCGTTGCCCTGACGGCATTTACCTCCCTTCCCAAATTTCGGATATTCCCGTCGGTCCATTGTTGCTTGCTAAAGCCTTCCTTCAAGAATTCGAATTTTTCAACGCGTTAGACAATCCTTTCTAGCTTGCTCCGCCAAGTAAGATTTCACTTGTAATATATACACGTTGAAATATTTTCACTTGACATTGTTACGTGCAAAAAACTTCAGAGAAACACTAACTATACTTTTTCGAGAACTGAACACTCTAGAAGCTTTGATACTAAGACGACACGAGCGTAAACGTGTAAGCCAATTGGAGAAAACTGATTACGTAAACGGTCGGGCTGGACCTGAGGGAACTAGGTGACAGATGAAGACTATCTGATGAATAGGCATTAATAGGTTAGAATGCACACATAAGGGAGTGTCCAGTATACGCTAGCTCGCACAGTAGTTCTGCTGTGAGATTTACACTAGGGAAGGCGCTTTCTAGTAACCAAATTAGTTCAGTTCTGACCTATTGCTACTTAAATTTCAAGGCACTACTGATGAAGAATCTAGATAAGAAATTTAAAACATTCTTATGACATTTTTAGGAAGGTGCAGAAATGACTTACCCTACAACTGTTGTGACCTTGAGGTATTAGGAAACAAATCACACTGCCAGGTGTCACAGACCTAGTCCGAGCGTTCTAGGTATTGCATTCTGGTCCCCTGAACCGTCATGTTGGGTCCAGTCGGAGGATATTTCATTCCAAAAGTTTAGAAAGAAACGAAAGCTTTCTTTGGCACTTCCAATGTAAACACACTTCTTAGAATTGGAAAACAGAAATAACTGTTTAAAGTGCTGGATTAATATGAAATTAAGCTCTTGGCAGTCCAAGAATGAATGTTTGTATCATTTGAAATATCAGTTATGGTTGGGTACAGAATATTGAAAGGATTGCAAGCCATCATAGAGAAAAACCAGGTAAGAAGAGAAAGTCTTCAACCATGTTATGAACGGACTTCTTTGTTCACAGGTCAATGTAGGATGACGTCATGGAATACAGGTCTCCATCCATGCAAATCACAGTGCTAGCCCTGAGAAGTGGAAATAAATCCTCTGTAGTTTTCAGTACCCATGTCCCAATCAACGTCGACAGCAAAGGGAATTCTACAACCCTTGCACAAATTAGATCCTGCTTGAAAGAAAGCTCAGGGAAGTGCCTGGTCAGCAAATAAAACTCCTGATGGTGATTTTGATGCACAAATTGGGAATGAAAGGGAATACCGGAAAATTGTAGACGAAAATTCAGTACATAGAAAGACGAATGAGAAAGGGGAAAGGCTAATCGAAGTCTGTGATTCATTCAACCTGAAGTTAACGTCCACCCTGTTGAAGAAAGAGACGATGAAGTTGATTACATGACGATCCCAAATTGATCACGTGGCTATTTCCATTCCTCGAGAGGCAATGAATGTCAGAGTACAGAAAGAAGTCATCACTGACTCCGACCACTACCTGAGTAGAGTAACAATCGGGTATATTCCTAAAACAAACAAGACATCCCACCAAAATTATAGATATGAAATCATTCAAGTTAAATCAGAATATTGTGGGTGAAATATCGCAATGAATGTGAAACATTGGACCCATGTAAATATGAGAAATGGATAGGAGAATTCAGAAAGCAGCTGAACAGATATTTTTCCTAGAAAAGTAGGAAATTTCCAGTGGTGGAATGACAGTGTGATGAAGCACAGCGGGGATCATCCAAAGCACGACACGGATGTCGGTCAAACCATAAGGATTGTGATGAATTTAAGGAGCAGTGAAAACGTACACCTAAAATTCTCAGATACGTGAAACGAAAATACGCAAAGGAACAGTTAAATGCGTTTGAATAAGACTTTAAAAATAATATGGATATTTACCATGTTTTAAAGAAGACAGTTAATGGATTCTCTCCAGGCAAGAAAACTCAAAATGACCAACAGTAAATCTATGAGCTACTGGCCTAGTATTTCCTAAGCTCTTGAAAAGTGTCACCTTTATCCACGAAGAGGGCTATCTTTTGAAACACCCGCAGGAAAAATACAAGATTCGTATCCCTCCGAAAGAAACCCAATCACGGATATCATAAGGGAGTTAAAAAATAACAAAGCTCTTGGGAAAGACTTCATCACTGCAGAACTGATCAAGTGTGCTAGACAAAACTTGATGGCACAGATTGAAAGGTCCTACACAAGGAAAAGAAATATCAAAGTAGAGGAATAACGCATTCACTTACCCTTACATAAGAAAGAGGAATAAATAAACAACAATAATTATAGAACCGAATTAAAAACTCAAATTAAAAATCCTAAAATTTGGTGAGCACAGGAAGAAGGAGAGAGAAACATGGCATTGGCAACAAAACTGTGCCATGGCACCTAGAATTGCAGATCCAGATCCATATCCTTCAAGGAAACTTTGAAAAATTTGTTCTGCAATATTCGGACTGGAGGGAAGCTGTATTGCCTAGGCTTCACGGACGATATAATGCTAATTGCAGACAACATCCACATAACAGTGAATCAGATGGAAATACTAAAAAAGCAGCAATAAATGACACAAGGATATCTTTTGAAGGGCAAAACACATGGATTCAGAGAAGATCTAATCTGCCGGCGAGATTGTGAACAACGTGTGGAACTGTACGGAAAAGTGAAAAATGTAAATACCTAGATGATATCCTAATTCCGAAAGATAATGAAAATCCAGCAGAGGGAGAAAAAGCGAGCTCGACTAGGAGGTATGTACCGATCTGTCAGTGGACAGATGGGGTGGAAGAATATTAATATACGAATACGTTTGAGTGGTATTCTTAAAAGTATGAAAGATCACAATATGAATATAAAGTTAAGAATTCAAGAGAAAAAATTGGGGGAAAATTCGTTTATAGATAGGGGAGTTAGAGATTGGAATTATTTACCAAGGGAGATGTAAAACAATTTCCTAACAATTCTTTTAAATCAGTTAAGAAAAGGCTAGGTGCACAACAGATAGGGAATCTGCCACTTGTGCGATTGTCCTAAAAGCAGATCAATGTTGAGTGATATTGATTAAGGTTGGAAATAGCAGTAACGCTGCGCAATGATACCGACTAATCGAGACCCCTCTCCTATGAATCAAATTCAAACAATGCTCTACTGTAGTAAGACCACAGTGCCCATACACTGTCTATATCCTGACCAACATACGTTCCTTCGTTAAGAAAAAGGAGATTAAGGTTCTCAGAAAGATGGCCTATTAGAGCTCAAGGAAGTGTCAGAAATATTTCCGTTCAATTTTTGGTCCCATATGCGAATATAGATGACATGTCCGCGCAGTAAGAAAGATAAGGTTGACATTTGATATGCTTATGAAGAAACAAACCGCAGAGAGATTCACAAATAAAGTACCTGCGCTTGAGGAAAAATAGATAACCCGTCCCTGCTGGCTGGGAGGGGGGCACAAAAATCTTCAGGGAGGGAGCATAACGTCAGCTGAAAAATCTGCTAAGGAGCGGAACACATCAGCGGAAGAATGACAAACGAGAAGCCAAATGTTGAAGGAAGTCTGACAGGAATGCTGGCAGCTAGAGTTATCGTTGATCATACATGGGTGTATAACTGTATTATTATTATTATTATTATTATTATTATTATTATTATTATTATTATTATTATTATTATTATTATTATATAATTCGCTGGGGCCATCAAGGACCACGTTAAGTCTTGTTGCATTTGACACTGAACTTGGCCTTCTTTAGAGTCCAAATTTCCCTCATTCTTTGTGAGTGGGCCTGCTTACGCTCCTCTGTCCAAGGGGCACCGTGTCTTCTCTTCGGTTGCTCGTCTCGGTTTAGCCCGTTCGTCAATATTTTCTTGCGGAAGAGATCTCTGTTAAGGGAGTCTTCTGCTAAGATATGTAGCATTTGCAGGTCTTCTTTGGTATTTCTAAACCAGGGAATTGTGGTTTTGGGGTTTGAATAAAAAAAGTGAAAGATTCTTTAGTTAACTTTCTTCGGTACATTCTTTTCAGATGACCGTAAAATCGTGCCCGTCTTCTTCTGATTGTGTCGGTAATTTTCTCTATTTTGCTGTAGACTTCCTTGTTGGATCTCTTTTGATGGATTCCATTTCTGTACTTTGATCCCAAGATTCCTCTCACAATTTTGCGTTCTCTTTTCTCCAGTTCTTCAAGGAGTCTTTTGTTGGCATTTACAGACAAGGTTTCGGCTGCATATAGAACTACTGGCTTCAGAACTGTTTCATAGTGGCGTATCTTGGTGTTCTGGGAAAGGCATTTTTTGTTGTAGATTGTGCGGGATGTTTGGTAGGCTATTTCCAGTTTGCGTACTCGCTCCTGAAGTGTTTCTTTGTCCAGTCCATTTTTCATGATGATCTCACCCAGGTATTTGAATTTGTCTACTCGGGTGATGTCCCCGTATTTTGTATGGAGTTTTGGTGGAGCCTCTTTGATGTTAGTCATTACAAACGATATCTGCAAACCAGTTTGTTCGGCAATTTCCTTTAAAATTTCAACTTGAGCTCTAGCGGTTTCTATGTCGTTTGAGAGAACAGCAATATCATCGGCAAATGCTAAGCAGTCTGTTGCGATCCCCTTGGATTTGGTTCATATTCTCAACGGACTGTAGTTGGTTTCCTGTAATCTCACCCGCCAGGTTCTGATGATCTTTTCAAGAACACAGTTGAAGAGTATCGGGGATAGCCCATCACCTTGTCGGACTCCTGTTTTGATGTCAAAGGAATGCGAGAGACATCCGTGGAACTTCATCTTGGATTTTGTATCGGTCAGGGTGGCTCTAATTAATGCCAGCAGTTTCAAATCAACTCCAAATTCATTTAAGATGTTTAGCAGGACTTCCCGGTCCATGGAGTAGTACGCTTTCTTAAAGTCCACAAAGACAGACACATAATGCTTGGACCTTAGTGTACAATATCTGATGATCGTTTTGAGATTTTGGATCTGTTCAGCTGTTGAGCGACCTTATCTGAACCCTCCTTGGTATTCACCTATTTGATGTTCGACTTGTGCTTCCAAACGCTCCAGGATGGCAAGTGATAGAATTTTGTAAGTCACGGGTAGCAAAGATATTCATCTGTAGTTGTTGATGTTCTTCTTGCTGCCTTTTTTGTGTAATGGATGGATCAAAGCTATTTTCCAATCTTTGGGTAGGGTCTCCTTGTTCCAAATTTCTTCTATTTGCTTTTGCAAGATATCAAGTGATTCTTCTGGGGCATATTTCCATAGTTCTGCTACTACTGAGTCTTCCCCCGGCGCTTTGTTATTTTTGAGACGGGCAATGTGGCGCTTGATATCATCTCTGTCGGGTGGTCTGGAATCTGGGTATCTGAGTAAGGGTTCCTTGGTCTCAATGGAGATTTGCGGTTTAGAGCAGTTAAGTAAATTCTTGAAGTAATCTGCCAGAGTGCTGCAATTTTCTTCATTTGGCGTTGCAATTGTGCCGTTCTTTCGCTCAAGGCATAGAGATGGTGGTTTATAGCCAGTGAGTTTGCGTTTGAAGGCTCTGTAGTACTCTCTGCTTTCATTCTTCCTAAAGTTTTGTTCTATATTTTCAATGAGAGATTTTTCGTATTTACGTTTCTCAGTTCTGAACACCCTAGCTGCTTGGGCACGTTGGGTTTTGTAGGTTTCCCAATCATTTTCTGATTTCGTAGAGTAGTACTGTTTCCACGCATTGAGTCTTTCTTGGAGGACTGATTCGCAGGTACCATTCCACCAGGCATGCTTTTTGCTTCTCTTTATTTCTGCAACGTCTTTAGCGGCCTCAACAAGGAGACTTTTGGCGTTGTTAAAGTCACAGTCGTTTGGTCTAGCCTTCTCCTGGAACTCCTCGACTCTTTGCCGAAGTTTATCATTGTCATAGCGTGTGATCTGTTTGGTTGTCTTCCTTGTGCTTGCGGGAACTTGTTTGAATTTGATAAGAGACATATAATGATCTGAGGCCACATTGATGCCTTTCTTTACTTTCACATTCATAATCTCAGGGCTGTTTCTCCTGGAGATTGCAACATGATCAATTTGGAACTCTCCGAGAACTTGGACGGGAGAATGCCAAGTCATTTGCTTTCTGGATAGATGGCGAAAGTGGGTCGACATGACCTGCAGATTGTGATTTTCGCAAATGGACACCAGT
This sequence comes from Anabrus simplex, assembly GCF_040414725.1. Classification (NCBI taxonomy): domain Eukaryota; kingdom Metazoa; phylum Arthropoda; class Insecta; order Orthoptera; family Tettigoniidae; genus Anabrus; species Anabrus simplex. The sequence goes on from NC_090269.1 coordinate 406,634,760, forward strand.
CTTTTGCCGTTGGAATTGGTTCTTTTGTGAGCAGGGTAATTTCCTATAACTTTCTTATACTTCTGTTCACGACCTAGTTGGGCATTGAAGTCACCCAAAAGAAGTTTGACATGGTGTTTGGGGATTTTGCTTAATTTTTTCATCCAGTAGGTCCCAGAAATTATCAACTTCGTCTGGATCAGACTTGTTCTTATCGTTTGTAGGAGCATGTGCGTTAACTAGGGCGTAGGTTTTTTCGCGCATTTAATTGTGAGTATAGACAATCTGTCATTCACAGGTTCGAAATTTGCAACCTATTTAAGGATCTCGGTTCTAACAGCAAACGCGGTTCCAACCATCACAGCTCCATTGAGGATTCCTTTTTGCGCTTTGCTCGTGAAAAATCGGTAGCCTTCGGATTCAAAAATCTCTTCATCTGGGTACCTTGTTTCCCGTAGGGCCATTATGAATATCTGATTTTCGTGAAGAGCTTTGGTGAGGGTTTTCAGCTTGCCAGTTTGTGTAAGTGAATTTATGTTGAAAGTTGCTAGAAAGGTTTTAGATTTTGGCCTAATTTTTTGACTCTTCGGGGTACACCGAGACGCTCCGACTCGTCTCTTGCATGAAGTCGAGTCTCCCCCAGAATCCGAACGAGACTCGTGCGCCGTGGCGTTCACGACGAGGGATTTATCCGAAGATTTACCCCCTGGGGTATGTTTCTCGAAATGTTATGCCATCATGCTTTTTGACTTGACTTTGCTTTGGACAGGTACCCATCCTTTTACAACTAGGGTTGTTAGCCCTAGAGGTTGCCTCAAGATGTTTTCTGGCTTCTGGCCATTTACCAGTCTTCGCCGTAACCGTGGCAAGGGACCAGTTTTTTTCACGGTGGTATTTTATTTCCGTACTACCCTCTGACTCTGCTGGCGGCAGAGCCAGCGAGCTTCCCCAATTCCCATGGGACGCGCCCGATTGAGGTAACCGGTAAATCCCCACACGGGATTATTATTATTGTTATTGTTGCTGTTGTTGTTGTTGTTGTTGTTGTTGTTGTTAGGGTTCGGAAGTTTAAGAACTAAATAAGTACAAAGTATGCAAGCAAATATGCCCTAAAACTACTTAAACATTGCCTAAACACTATAAAATAGACTTAAAAAACTACAAAATATGACATGAATTTTTGGGATAGGTAGAGAATTATTAACATACGGTAAACGTTCTAAGTGCCAAAACATTATCAGTGATAATACACCAGACACATTTAATCATAAAAACTGACAGAGAGCTACAGTACATTAAAACTTTGAACATTCATTATCATAGCCTTGAGATGCAGTTCTTGCTCGGTTTGCCTAAAAGAAAACGAAAAACCCCGAAATATTAGCATGCTTTATTATATCTGTCGGCTTAAGTTAGAAGACACTGCCTAACAGGAAGTTTATTGAGTTCATAATCGTACATACCTTTTAATCTTCTTCTTTGCCAGCATTGCACATTACGAATACGTGCATTCTCAGGGTGTCGAAAAGAAATCTCTGCTGCGGGTCGTTTTCGCTTAAACCAGATCCATTACCTTCTAAAATGGCACCAATTCTGCACATTTTTGCGTATCGTTCATGTGCACTCAGCACCTTACTAAGTTTGTTCTTCCCCGCAACTGACACTGTACCTCTTGCTTGTTCTACTATGGATACCATGTCCTTTACTATTCCCAAACTCTCACGTAATTCTAAACCAGCAGTTTCTAGGAGAGATAGATCTCTATAATTTGAAGAAATATATACTAATTGTCCCGACAAATCATTGGAAAACAGTTCCTGTGCAATTTTTATTGTCGATTTCTCACTACTGTCAAAAGTAGAAACAATTTCTTGCACAGATTCGTAGTGTTCACAGTAGTACTCTACTGCGTTAAGCCACGTTCCCCGTCGGGTCAGCACTGGCTGAAGAGGAAGAGGAAGGTAAGGCGCGTGATCTTTGAATTTTGACCTTTGATATTAAAATTCTTCTCTGTATGGTGCAGCATCGGTTAATTTCGACAGCACGGGGGCCGGGCGTATGTGTGGTCTCCATCATCATTTCAACCTCAGCACTACGCGCAGGTCGCCTATGGGAGTCAAATCAAAAGACCTGCGTCTGGGGAGCCGAACCTGTCCTCGGACACTCACGGCACTAATAGCCATACGCCAATTTTTTTCAATAAAATGCAGTGTGTTTCGCTCGGCCCACTCCATGTTTACTGATCAAGCAGACAGAGGCGAATGCTATGCACGTCCAAGCTTGCTGTAACTGATGTGACGCGGGAAATCCGACAAGCAGTGGAACGCAGCGAACCTCGTTCCGTATCGTTCATGTCGTGGGCTAAGGTTCCGCGACGAAGTTACGCAGTACCGCCCAGACAGGAGCGCGACCCGGTTGCGTTGTTGTTCTGTTGCAAGTCTGGACGAGCCTTAACTTGTCCAGAAAGATGTGCTAAAAGACTTCCGTAGAGGAGCGTCTTCTTTGAATCAGGTCTTCTAAACCTGCTACCTGCCTGTTCCGGGAAAAGAAAGAAAAATATATCTACTACACTATTCGGTAATCCTGTGTTTGAAACTCGACGCAGATAACACGTACCTTGTTAATGACGCCTCAATTTTGACAAAAATGCTGAAATTAAAACCAAATATGACCTTATATCATTGAAATGAGCAAAATATAACCAAAACAACAAAAATGACCGAAATATTCATTTATAGCTAACATCAAATTGCTTTAAACTTATTTTTCATATTTCGGGTAAAATGTGCTCAGGAAAATAATATGACTTTTCCTTAACATCCGAAAATTATTTATTATTATTATTATTATTATTATTATTATTATTATTATTATTATTATTATTATTAAATAAAAGTTTAGCTTATTAGGTCGTGTTGAGTACGTATACGCTGATGTGCCGCAAGTCAAGGAATAGAGGTCCGGTATTGTGTAGGCAAGGTGTAGCAGGTCGTCGAGGTATCGATTCCTGTGGATGAATTCTAATCCATACTGTTTTGATAGCTATCTACAGATTCCTGGTATTTGTTAGTCGAGGGTTTAGGGTGTCAGTGCACGTCACCGCCAATTCCGATAAATGCTCAACAGAATTCAGATCAGGAGAGAAAAAAGGCTACATCAGTCCTAATCAGAACGCTTCGGAACCAATTTTGGAAAAGTTTGGGCCCAGACATGGTGCAGTATCTCACCGTTATGCCGGCATTACTCGCTAAGTCTTTTCGTGGGTTGTTACTCGCTCGTGAGCGCGGTGCTCACCTTCAGTTTAAAAGGCCAAAATGTGCCCATATAAAGATGGAGGTATTTTAATACATGAAATTGAGAAGTTTATTTGTTTAGGAACAGGAATACTTAAATTTAAACGAGCAGTTTTTTATTTAGGAACCCTAATAATTAAATTAAACAAATTTGAAAAAGGAGGATTATGCTAGTACCAAATAAATTATTCAAACATATAAATCAACATAACAGGAAATGAATATTTTACACAGTTAGTCATCATGACGAACTACACTCACTTATCACTTTCGTCGATTTCGGCATAATTTTTGAAACACTGTTTGCACATTATTACAGTATGTTATTCGCAAATGGCCGCAGCACATTGCACATATAGAGCGGTCTTTGTTCTGTTCTTCTTGCGTGGATAATACATGCACATTTGACGTTCCATCCCAAGAGGACCTTGATGTTGCTGCTGTTCCACTTCAGGCAAAACAGCTTCTCTTCTTATGTGCATTTTCAAAATTGTATCCAGATTTACAACTGATGATCGTGTAACCAAGTGCGATTTTACCATCTTTCTGCGCGAACATTTCAAATACTCGCGCCGGGACGACTCTGTATTATCCGTGTTGCTACGATAAATGATTTCACTATTTACCGCAGCAATATTCAACACTGAAAAGAAAATATTGAGGAGCCACCTACAACTTACTCGAGCTACTGAATACACACTCTTTATTTCATTGACAACAACAACTGCTCCTTTAGTAAGGTTTCAAAAAGTTGTAACCTCCGATTTCTCCATATCTCCAATATCTGGATCAATTTTGTCATTGTCGTGCATTGTAGAAAGCATGACAATATTTTTGTTTCCTTTTGAAACATGCGACACCAAGAGGCACTTTTCCCCATACCCAAATATGCTGCTGTAAACTGGTCTCCCTCTGACTTCAAGAAAGGAAGGGGGTGTGTCACGTTTATTTTTCCTGAGTGTGCCGACAATCGTCCTACGGTGATTTTCCAAAAGAGCGATGGCTAACGGCACAGAGGTAAACCAATTGTTTATCGTAATATTACGCCCTGTGTTGGCAATCGTCTCAATTAGTCGTTTCACCACGCTCCTTGCGCTATTATCCAATTTGCATAGGCCACCAGGTTGCTGTCCTGCGTAAATCTCCAGTTTCAGGGTAGAGAATACCCTAGAATCCACCAAAGCAAACATTTTAATTCAATATGTTTTAGGTTTTCTAGGTATAAATTGCCGAAAGCTACATCGCTCTCGAAAGCCCTCCAATATCTCATCTACAGTGCAATATTCACCAGCTTGGTACAGAACAGCGGAAGACAAAATCATCGAAGAACTTCCGGATGGGAGCTAGTTCGTCAGTTTTTTCCTTTCTTCTCTATCAAAAATACTGTCGTCCGGCTCCATGGCTACATAGTTAGCGTGCTGGCCTTTGGTCACAGGGGTCCCGAGTTCGATTCCCGGCAGGATCGGGAATTTTAACCATAGTTGGTTAATTTCGCTGGCACGGGGACTGGGTGTATGTTCGCCTTCATCATCATTTCATCCTCATCATGACGCGCAGGTCGCCTACGGGAGTCATATCAAAAGACCTGCATCTGGTGAGCCGAACCCGTCCTGGGATCTCCCAGCACTCAAAGCCATACACCATTTCATTTCATAGATACTGTCGAATCGCAGAGCACAAAGCAGTGTGCAAAACCGGCTTTTGAACATCACAGTGCGAAAGAATAATGGAGCAGTGGTATCATTTACCCATAGATCGTTCAGGTTGACATGTGAATATTTCAACACGCCAGGCATATACATACAGTAAGCCTATCAAAGCCCTAATTTCATAAAAAAATATCCGGAACATCCCTTGTTCTAGTATAGTTTAGCGTCATTTTAGCTAAATATACATTCATATATGTGACAATATTCTGCTGAGTTTCCGTAGGAAAAAACAATTGCCACGATTCAATAGGTGTTTTGACACATTGGCTTTCCTTTCCAATGCAGGTAAATGTGACACCAAATTATGTCTCCGCGTTCGAATATTTTTAGGCGGTGCATGGAGGCCCCACTTGGTAATTCCATCCCTTCCTAGAACGAATGTAATGTGGCCTTCAACCTACGAAACTCCTCATCTTCCTCAGAACATGCGGACACTTCTGTTTCAGTTTTATGATCACTTTCGTAAACACCATCTGTTTCATTACCATCACTTTCATTGTGTAAGTCCACTTCCTCCTCCGTTTCACTCCACCACGAAAGTATCTGATAAATGGATGTCATTATAGCTTGTATAAATTCACCAACAACAGTTACAGTATAAATATTTCGCACTAACGCAAGCATAAGTCAAAACTCGACTTATTAATGTGCGAAAAATTTGAGTAACACTGTTACTCGCCACTGAGCGCTCCGCTCACAAGACATGCAGTGACGCATCTAATAATGGACTGAGGGTCTTTGTTTAGAAATGTAACTGAAATAACTGGCACCTTCACTTCATAACAGACTGTTTGAAATGTATAGGGAGTTTCAAAAGAACAGGTCGTGCAAAATTCCAACAACAACCATTATACAACCTATGACAATAATTCTCGGTGAATAGTCCTGTACTATCAACATAGATAAACAATGCACGACAGTGACCTTAATATCCTTCGAAATAATCTCCTACCATAACTATTCACTGCCGGCCCCGTGGTGTAGGGGTAGCGTGCCTGCCTCTTACCCGGAGGCCCCTGGTACGTCTCCCGGTCAGGTCAGGGTTTTTTACCTGGACCTGAGGGCTGGTTCGAGGTCCATTCAGCCCACGTGATTACAATTGAGGAACTATCTGACGGTGAGATAGGGGCCCCGGTCTAGAAAACCAAGAATAACGGTCGAGAGGATTCGACGTGCTGACCACAGGACGCCTCGCAATCTGCAGGCCTTCGGGATGAGCAGCGGTCGCTTGGTAGGCCAAGTCCCTTCAAGGGCTGTAATGCCATAGGGTTTGGTTTTTATAACTATTCACTGCTGAGATCGGCGATACATGTCCTGGAAACTTTGCAAGAAGGCTTCCTTTGGGATGGTGTTCAATTGCCTCGTCACGTTTCGTTGGATGTCAGGAATATCGTCAAATCTCTTTCCTTTCAAAGCGAGTCGTAGGAATAGGCTCTGGCCTTTCTCCGACGAGGGGATCACGGAGAACGCCATTCCATGCTTTACCGTTTCGTTACAGGGTCGTATCTGAGACACCAGGTTTCATCATCAGTGACAAAACAGTTTAAGAAATTCGGTGTCGCATCCGCCGTTTCGACAAAATCCTGTGAAGCCTCTAAACGTGCCTGCTTCTAATCGTCAGTCAAGTGATGTTGCACAAGAGGAGAACACGTTATCCTCTTCCCTAACTTCTCGGTAACGATTTGTCGCATGGATTCACGGCTAATCTGAAGTTCATCCGCTATAATGCGCACAGTTAATCGCCGATCGTTCGTGATTAATGTCCTCACCTTCTCAATGTTTTCGTCACTGACGGCGGTCGCCGGTCTTCCGTTATGGGGGTTGTCAGAAACCCTAACCGGCCTCCTAGAAATCGGTCGAACCACTCGTACACAAACTTCAAGTACAGTGCTTGATCTTCATAAACACGTACCATCATCGCATGCATTTCCTTCGGTGTCTTGTCAAGCTTTTAAAACACTCTACATTGATCTTTTGATCGTTCATGTTCCTGCTCGCAGTTCAGAACCAACGCACTAAGCACGCACTGTATCAAACAGGTCTTACACGGCACACATATGAAGCTCAACTGAACAACGTTTGGAGCAGGTGGTCAAAACCTGCTGCTACGCAGCTGCAGCGTTGTGTGTCGCCAGTGTTGCCGGATAGACCGTTCTGACTTCATTCACCGAACTTCATTGTCACAGGTTGTACTACGGAGGTGAGCGCCGCGCTCAACTAGCGAGTGACCGCGGGTTATTTGGGCACGTAGTGCATGAAGGGCTGCAAGTGGTCACCAGCAGCTCAATGCAGCAACTACTGGGCAAGGAGCTGTTCAGGAGGATCAGCGGATCCAGTCCATGCCACGTGAACACATCCCACACCATTAGGCTAAGGTCACAGAGAAAGCAGTTTTAAGCAGTAAGAAGCGAGAGCAAGCAGGAAAGCATCGTTGAGCTGCGTTGGTACGTTGGCCTGATAGAAAGCAGTGCAGCAAAAGTAGTTGTACAGAAATCATGACGCCAGAGCCATCACGATTTTTAAGATTATTGTTGCTAAGCGTGCTTTGTCCAGTATGGATTGATCTCAATGACAGTGGACTCATGAAATTAATTTAAGACGGGGGTAACTTAGCGAGTTTCTTAACTTTCAAAAAGAATTACGCAACAGCAGCGAAGGAATTTTTTTAATACTTGCCAATATTTGATCTATTATTACTTAAACTGATACCCAGGATACAGAGAATGGAACCAACTACATTACAGAAAAAGCATCAAGGAAGAGGAAAGGCTTGTTGTTACCTTGACTATTGAACTTTATTGAATAACTGAAATAAGCTTAGTTTCGTACAAAGTGAAAAATACAGATATTAAATCACCTACTCATGGGACTTCGTGAAAAGTAAGGAAATTAAACATTAAACAATTAAAAGAGGAAGCTAAATCCACAAGAAAATAACGTTACGTTACTAGATATATTTTTGCATTTTTGATTACATGAAAGAAGCATAGTTTCATATAAAGGGAGAAAATATATTACTTTTGTCGATTATTTTCAATATCAATGACAATCGCAGTCAGGTAACGTTCCTGTATTTAAAATATTTGTGAGATAAAATACCGGTCGTTTAAAAACTGATGGAATCAATTCCTCTGTTCCAAAATACATGATGAGCTCGGAACAGCACGCTTACAGGCGACCAGCAAGAAACAAACTAATCTGACTTAAGTAAGTGCGCGAGAATTAGGCCCGGTTCTGTTCTCTATCTGGCCATGTCCATGTTCAACCGCTGGTTTGATTCTACGCGCTCATCTGTTCAAGACCACTTGTTAACTCTTGCTACTTCAAAACGCTTTCTGTGTGGCCTTACCCTTATGGAGCTACTACCTGCTTGTATTGACAGGGAGAGTCCATGGCTTCTGGGGCCTGCACCATGTCCGAACACTACCATCAGCTCGAAACAAATGTAACAGTGACTCATTAGACCGAGTTCTAGGGTCCAATTAGCGTCACGCGCGCTGGTGAGACACTGTCCTGGTGTCCTGGCGTTAACAAGGGCACTCTAGAAGGTCCACTGATGTTAACCCGGCGCTAGTGGCGCTCTTACTGCGTACAAAAATGGTGGCACCGGGTCACCAAGACCCAATGTTCTCGGATGTTTTAAAAACCCATGACGTTTATGTAAATTCATACACATTGACGCACATTTACAGAGGTTGTGAAATGAACATCAAAATGAATTGTGTTTTTTAACCAATATACAACAAAATTATTAAATCAGAAGGAAATGGACTGAGAAGTTACACCTGTTTGAACTAGCTCATAAAAATACAAAACTGCTTGCTGTTCAGGGATACCGCATAAACATGTCCTTTCTACTTGTCTTATTTAGATTGTAGAGCGTCCATTTGTGGGCATTTGGCGCAGCCATTAGTGACTACATTCCAGCTTCCCCTTGATTCCCACAAACAAACTTGTTACAAATTGGACAGGAATGACATGTCTTTGTGTCCTTGTTGTTGGGACAAAACACATCTCTTCCTTTTTCGAGGACCTTCCTGAGGGTCTGTTATCTCTGTGTGAGTTCCCTCATCTTCTTTGATTATAAATAAGATTTCCGACCTCAATCACCTTGGCTCGTCTGCTACAGTCTCAGTCTTATGAAATCCACAACCAATTCCTGTCGTAATAACTTCAGGAACTTCTGTGAACCATGTGCCTGTTCGCACGTTTGTGATTGCAACAAAACACTACATGAGCATTGATTGCAGAAAAATTAAGGATGACATGATGATAAAATACAAATATACGAAAAAAGTAAATGTAAAAAAGTAAAAGTAAATGGGTCACTGTGACCGGGAGATGTAAACAATGCTCAAGGAATTGGCGCGAACTGAGATATGCTGGCCGGGTTGTATAGATAGTGGGGGCAGGAAAGTACTAGGAGGGGAAGTACAGTTACTGGCCGGTTGAGGAATTAAAAGCAGAAATATGTGGTGTTGGGTCATGGTTATGCGTCTGGTACCTTCTGCTTTGAATGTGGATATGATTTGAGCACATGTGGCTTGTCTGTTACCACGAGCAGTTCTACTCAGACTCCACTAATCTCAATCGTTAATCATCCCTAGTCGGCCACTGCGTGACGCTACACAAGTGACGCTGACGATCGATGAATGTTAAATGTCAGCACACTTCGATAATGGAATGTTCCATTTATCTGACCCCAAATATTATGTCCCTTTACGAACCAGGTCATTCACGTCGCCTTGCCACAACCAGCACATACGGTGTTTACCCTCACTCTTGAGACGTCCGATCACACCTGGGCTCTTCCAAGACGTCGCAGTACGCTGCCGACATCATGTATTACATTTAAATACTGCTGCTATCCCATCCATGGTCTTTGACAGGTCAGTGTAGTACAATGGACGGTCAAATGTAAACCGAACAACCGGGCGAGTTGGCCGTGCGCGTAGAGGCGCGCGGCTGTGAGCTTGCATCCGGGAGATAGTAGGTTCGAATCCCACTATCGGCAGACCTGAAGATGGTTTTCCGTAGTTTCCCATTTTCACACCAGGCAAATGCTGGGGCTGTACCTTAATTAAGGCCACGGCCGCTTCCTTCCAACTCCTAGGCCTTTCCTATCCCATCGTCGCCATAAGACCTATCTGTGTCGGTGCGACGTAAAGCCCCTAGCAAAAAAAGAAAAGAAAAAAACCGAACACTCGGTACAACGAGACCGTCGAATGATTTCATTCAAAAATAATTACCAAAAGCATAAATACATCTATCCTACTGGAAGACGAGACAAACAATTCCAGTTTTGTAGAAAGAAGTAGGTCGGTGACGGATCCACAAGAGCACCCCAATCTTGCATTTTCTCCTCTGAATGAAGCCGACATCCAAGAGTGACCTTCTTTAGGTCGCCAAAATTGTGAACATCGACGGTTAAATATCCCGCCTCGACGGAGATGCTGAAGTCTTTCCCAAACAAATCGCTGAAGCGTAGCCTTTGCCAGATTGAAAGTATGGGGACGAACATTATCATGCAACAGGGTGAATCCGTACGACAGCATTCCAGAGCGTTTTGACATTATGGCGCGCCACAGTTTCTGCAAAGTGTCTTCATAGTGTTGCGCCACCAGTAAACGAATTACATGTCTCAGCTTTTCTTGGCTTGCCTCCATTTCTGCAGCTGGAGGAACACACTAAATCAGCCCGCGCACCAAGAGAGATACGAAAGTAATACCAAAAATAAGGTATCCAATTTTTTTATAAGTACAGAACTCTCTTCGTGTGGCTGCTGCCCACAATATTGTGAAGAGTGTATCCCGCGCTAGCATATAAACATGCGCATACCGCGTTTGGCTTGGCAGCCGTTGAGAATGGAGCTCCCATTTGATTTTACCGCCAAGTGCGAAGTGTGTGCAGTTATTCGGGTTCTGAACGCAAAAGGTACTGAACCGATTGAAGTCTATCGCCAATTGACGGAAGTGTATGGTGAGTCATGCATGGATGACGAAATCTGGGCGTTCCACTTTTCACCTAAGATCAAACAACAATCATATCAGTGGCGCTATCCCTCTTCGCCAAAGCCGCGGAAATTCAAGCAAACACAGTCTGCCGGCAAAGTCATGAAAACTGTGTTTTGGGATCGAAAAGGGGTATTGTTGGTCGACTTTATGCCCACTGGAAAGCGATTCAGTACCGACGACGAGGTGAAAGACGAGGTTCACAACTTCCTGAACAGCGTGGTGGTGAACTGGTAGGACATGGGCATACAAAAACTGTCACAGCGTCTACAAATATGCATCGACAGAAATGGTGATTATGTAGAATAATACCTAAATGATCAAGGTATAAAATGATATAAACCATTGTAGAAATAAACGAGTCTACGTAGTTATAAAAACACAGGAGGCCTTATTTTTAGGATTACCTTCGTATAACCCAACAACTGCGTGCATCTGTGAGTTGTCACTATGCACTTCTCCTGCCGCAACGATGGATGTATCGATACGTATAAACAGTGCTGCCACCTTTCGTGGGAATGTGTCTTATGGCGAGTGTCAGGTTTTAATTTGACTGTCTTTTATACATCACGGAAATGTTACTTACAGAACAAACGAACACATAACCTCTCTATTTCACATCAGGTACTCTACCTATGCTCTCCTAGGCCATATTTGTTCAGTTTGAAAGAATCTGAATTGAATTTAGTGGACTGAAACCGGATATGCTGGAGGATTAATAGGCCTATAAATGGATTTCTAGGTAAATAATTACACGACAAAATGTGCAGCCCTTCATGCAACAGGGATCACAGACTCTCTACTTTAATACGCGGGAAATGGGCTGTCTCCAGCTTACCTTGCAGTGGATTTTAGTCCCTCTATTAATGTCTCCATCGACTGGAAATCATAATTTATATAGTAGTCTCCCTTCTTCGGATATGCACCAGCATAATGGAATCACCTCGTAACGCGGCCTGTAGAAGCTATAAATATCAGCGATTGTGGATAATAAAGTTTGAATTATAATATTCGTCCTCTGCTGACTTACAGAGCAAGGAGGTTGTTTGCGCAAAAGAGAGGAGTTCGATTAAAGAAATTAAAAGAATGTAGGACAGAGATAGAAGTTTGATTCGTTATTTACAGCTGCGCATGCAATATAATCGAGGGGATGTTTCTCAGAGGAGTGCCACCTCTATGTCTACAGGGTGTAACAATAATGTCGGCTTAACTTTCAAGACACATCCCTCACACGTACGGGAAGAAAATATATTATATTGGCATAATACTGGAAACGTTAGAACTAATTTTATGTAACTCTAAATACAATGGAACCTCGATATTTCGAATCACCTCGGGAAATAAATTTTATTTCGAGTTATAGAAATTTCCAGATATAAATAATACGTGTTTTGAGCATATACAGCGCATAATTGAATCATATGTATCTACGGGCTTATGCTGAATACAATATTTTTACAGTATTTAAAAATGTGCTAACAAACTCGTATTTTACGGCATCGCTTTGATTATAAACCTTATTAAGGTAACTTTTTAGAAGACAGGATACAGTATATCGTCGCTGCCGGGACAAAACCTGCTATGTGAAATAGTTTAGCTCAGAACTTTGGCCGGTAAGGTTCTGTCATCTAAGGTGCAATATTATCGAGACATTCTCGCTCTTCATAGTGTATGTGCTGCGGGTCAGTATATCTCCAAGGAGGTTTTGTCCCGGCAACGACGGTATACTGTAGTTAAACAAGAAACATACCTCCGTTAACAAGTTTGGAAAAAATTCGTTAGTCTCTTCCGTTTTTTACTGTTAACCTTCTTTTCTTCCACTAATTTCCAACGACATTCATTGCTGTGAGAAACACTCTCATTTGTATTCGACTGACTCTGTATGTACTGTAGGTTCGAAACCCACGCAGCCAAGATTCGTAAACTGAGCTTGTCTCCACGACTTCCGGGGTTGGTTTCGTACGTGACCGGTAATGAATTCACACCCGAAAAACAACGAGGCTTCGCCGATTTTCCAATCTCTAGAACAGGGGTTTCCAATCTGTAACCGCTCGAGGGCCATTTTGGAAACTTTAGTCATGTTCGCGGGCCGCACTTGAATAAGCCAATTTTCGTAAAATTCTGCAAATAATGCATAAGCACCATTATGAAATAATATATATAGTTCAGTTGAAATGAGGGTTTGATCATTTCAATTGCTTAAAACATTGTTTTAAAATTGCATAAAAGATTGAAATTTGGAGCCGGGCTGAGTGGCTCAGACTGTTGAGGCCCTGGCCTTCTGACCCCAGCTTGGCAGGTTCGATTCTGGCTCAGTCCGGTGGTATCTGAAGGTGTTCAAATACGTCAGCCTCGGCCGGTAGATTTACTGGCACGTAAAAAACTCCCGTGGGACAAAATTTCGACACCTCGGCGTCTCCGAAAACCATCAAAAGTAGTCAGTGGGACGCATTCATAATAACATTATTAGTTTTAAAATAAAAAAGTAATCTGTCGAGAAGAAGTGAATACTTGAAAAGAGGAACTAGTATTAAAGAAAAATGCGTATAAAACGACCTCCAACACCCGGACCCCATGTTAGAGAAATTAATCAGATGCAGTCAAAATACCCTACCAGGCAGGAATCGATTCCGGGGTCAAATGAATCGAAGACCACTAAACTGACCATTCAGTCAAGGGGGCAATTTCTTCTTCTTCTCCTTCCTCGGGCTCTGATAATTATCATCAGTCAAACTTAAACTTGGGATACATTTTATTCAGATTATTTTTTTTGTTTTTTGTTTTAGCTGAGGATTTAAGGCCGTGTGCCCTTCTTAAAGCTACGCAATTCTTGAGACGAAAATCTCAACCCAGGAATCGACCGGGATTCGAACCTCAGATTTGTGGTTGGGAAGCCAGCAGCTAAGCCACCGAGTTAATCACGACCCCAAGAAATTACTGGCCAATAAATAATGTGAGTGCTATGACCAACACTTCGAAATGGATTGTGGTGGACACCGTCGGTTCATTTTTTAGTGGATCTAAAATATAAAATACAAAATGCAGAACATTTCCTTCAAATGTAATTTCTCTGGGCTTGAATTTCTATCAAGAATTTGCTGTTCATAAACAATTTGAAATATGGGCACCTCTGGTATGACAATTCAGCGTTACTTCGACTTAGACATAAAATAAACTTTTACGAATTTTGCAATAACACTTGACTTTTTCTGCACATGTGGCACATTGTCCTTCTATTCCTTGTTCGATTCTTCAAACTAGGGTTATAAATCATTTTCACAGTCTTCTTCCAGTTTCTTATACGCTTATACCCCTCTATCATTTCGAAAGCAACGATCCTAAACAGCGCATTGCACTTAAAAGACAGGAAAATTTGAAAACTATTATGACAAAAAGTTCTTGTAATTAAAAAAATTGTAGAAAGGGGAACAATCTAAGATGCTGTTCTCAATGTCTTAGGAAACGTTTATACTAGGTGAACAGGAACTGATTGGCATTCGCGAAAAAATCTTCATAGATTCTATCGAAATTCTCTGTCACATTATCAACACCACTTGACCCAAATTTCATTCTAGTTTTCGCTTTGTCGTTAGAATTTCAACTGATTGGTAAACTGTGCAATATTCCATTTGCTAAATGGAGCAGTCTCACCTCATATCTCAATTTTTTAGCTTCTCTCGCATCAGTTACCCAAGTTCGTATGGTCCCTAGCGAGGTCTGAGGATCACGTTCTATGTTGGCGATTCTGTGACGTGATACCCTTCCCAGTGAGAGAAAATAAATATACTAACCGAAAGTGCTAGGATTCGACCTGAAATACTTGTCTTACGAACTATGTGACAAAACCAGTACTCGAGTACGTCATACATTATTATTTATGTTTAAAGTCATTCAAGAGAACGAAAATTGCAAATTCTAGAAGTGAATTTGCTGGTCAAAATTCTCTGCGGTCATTTTCTGTCAATCGATTTCCTTTCTTTTGTCCATCGTCTGTTCTGTTCTCGTTCTTCGCAAAAGCTGTTGAAATTGTTGATCTGTTACCAGTATTTTGTTAGGTTTCAAATGTATTTTTGACTTTGCTCAATCCTCAAAACGACTCCCATTCCTTTGAACCAAGAATAGAACAATCTACCCTTTTAAATATTTAGTGTTGAAGCATATGATTATTATCATTATTATTGAAAATGAAAATCCACAGCCTGTTTCCAGTCATTCGACCGGGTCAGGAATGGAAGCCCCTATCTAGCGGCGAGGATAGGAATTGTGCCGGCTGCCGAAGCATGTCACACTCCTCTGTGGCAATGGTTAATGAATGTCAGATGAAATGGGAGAGTGTTGCTGGAATGAAAGATGGCAGGGAAAACCGGAGTACCCGCAGAAAAACCTGTCCCGCCTCGGCTTTGTCCAGCACAAATCTCACATGTAGTGAAGGGAATGTGAAACACAGAACCCAGCGGTGAGAGGACGGCGCGCTGCCGCCTGAGCCACGGAGGCTTACATTCCTCTTCTTCTTCTCCTTCTTCCTCTTCTTCTTCTTATTATTATCAGCTTCTTGGCTGAATACTTAGCGTAGTGACTTCAGTTCAAAGGGTCCTGGTCCGATTCCAGGTCTAGTCGAAGATGTATCCGCTTATGGTTAAATTCTACGGTCCAACGGCCAGATGTTTCTGTTGGTCTTAATGCCCATATATTTTCAGGGCAACATTACAAAAACATATAATAGTGGATAAATTCCAACGAATACGGTTGCATCAGTTTCATCAGGAAGAGCACCCGACCGTGAAACTCGGCTTGAGTTCACACGTATATTATGATTAAATATCAGATAGTGGCTAGAGCCCTAACATCACCACTTACAAATGCCAAAAAAAAAAGTTGATAAATTAGTGATGTCATAGTACCAAGCATTTCGTAATAATGCCAGGAAAGAGATTAAGAAACATTAATGGAGGAAAAGGAAGAAAAAATTAATTTATTTGAAAAGTGAGAAGTTTTCATTCAGCATTAGAAAACTCTCCACTAAGAAAAAAAGAATACGATGGTTCACCGAATTGAAACAGGATAAGGCTGAGCTGTGTATATCACACGAAATTATATATTAAATTAAAGAGAACCTTTTTTAGATGAAACATGGGATTATGGAGTTTGGGGGCTGCAGCATAAAGAGAAGAAGCAAAGGACATATTGTGACCGTGAGGCCACAAATGAAAGAACAGGTGTTGGTGCGGCTTGTGTCTGCTTGTCGGCGAGATGGGGTGCGCGCGACCTTGGCAGGGGCGAGAACGAGTTTTTTTGTGCAGAGAGCGGCCGACTGGCTAACGGAATAAAAATAAAAAAAAAATGAAGGTTGGTGACTGGAAGAAGGAGGCCAGCGCGTGTCACTCGTAATTGCGAGGAATGATATGAACGAAATATTTGTAATATCTTTGGTGGCGACGTGCATAATTACGGAAGGCTCAAGGACTAAAGTAAAATAAACTGGATAAAAGAATAGCACATTTGGAGGATATAAATTAAAAACTGAAATTTTGGAATAATTTGCGCGACCTTGTGGCTAAGATGGTGATGAAGTTGTAGATTCGTACAGGAGAAGAATTTAGCCCCTCAATTGACTTTACTTCCGTGTATGTGCACCAGACATGACATTTAAGTCATGTGATACGTATACTCGCTCTCACACACCCTCTGGCGTGTCTTGGACTACCACCTTCAGTCGCTCAGCGTGGAACGTCACTTCACTCCTGTGCTCTACACGTCTGAAAATTGGATATAATTTAGAACAGTGCTGTGATCAGACGTCGAATGTGCAGACATTAATCCCTTAAAGTACGTGTCATTTCTAAAATACTGTTACGTGTGTGCTTGGAGCCTACTCTAAAACATTTTGTGTAAGTTTCAGCTTTCTTACGAGTGGACGCGGAAGACGTGGACGTGAATAAATTCCAGAAGAGGACGGAATCTCACATCATGGATTATCAGTGCTTCACCATGAGGTTCTAAACCTTTGACCATCGTTGGCGGCGCCGGGATGCAGATTCTTTCTTCCTGGCATGGCTGATTGAGAACCCAGACTTCCAGACATGAAGATTCATCTATAAGTTAAGTCGATTACGTCTCATTTATATCTGTTCTATGTAGTTTTGTTCTATCCTTTCTTTTTCTTCGTAAGCTATTTTGACACTCTTTTATGGCAGTTTATTTGCTCGAATACGTCATAAAACTGACACATGTGACTATTTAATGACCATGTGGCCATGAATTTGACAGTGAAGGTTCTGACAGAGTTATCCATGTGTTATCGACACCATCTTTGCTTATTGAGTAAATTTCGTCACGAATATGAACTAGTTTATGTTTGATGGATTAAATGGTAGGATATTTCGCCCGTATTTTCTATATTTTCCTTGTATTTTGGAACTTCTACTTGTACCTCGTGTCTGAGACAACGTGTCATCGGGATATTGAGTCCGAATTCTATGTGCGAATTTAATGTGAACATGTGCATTGGAAGCATGTGATAATTAATTGGATGTAATTAATCATCGAGACACTTTTAAGTGGATATTGTGTATTTGTAGGACGATGGTAGGTCCTGATATTTCACGGCTATATATTTGAGATTAAGATGCGACAGGTTACAGTTGTCATTGTGGTATATTGTACGTATAGAGTATATGGAATAATTGGTATGAATCTTCGCGAAACTGAGCTTTTCACGTGTTTATGGATTATTCGCGATAAATGCAGTGTAGCCTAATATTAGTGTCTTCAGATGAAAAAAATGAAAGTCCATGTTTATCGATGTACTTTTCATTCGTGGGAATATCCTAAATTTTCTCAAGTAATACAGTAATTTCAATCTCAAGGTACAGATGAATGTTCGAGAAGGCCTTAGGTCTAAAGAACAAGTCTTCGACGAAATATCTGAATAATGTCTGATTCGTGATTATACCAGCTCATTCGTTGATGTAATTTTTACTCTCATGTGATAACTCAATCTTGCTGTAACTCAATAAATTTGTTAATAGGAGAGTAAAACGGTTGATCGACACTCGTCGACATGTACATAATGTTGATATTTTCTTCTTAGTACTCACAGTCTTCTCACCAATTTCCGTAGTTAGCTGTAGAAGTAGTGATTTATTAGTATTTAGAGGGTTATTTTTTATGTGTTCTATTCTGAAACATGTGACACTGATATTATCGATTGGTAGTGGATCGGATCTCCACATGGATGGTATTATCCCCATTTATTTACGTTTGCAAGCCCAGGAGGCGTTTTATTTAGTTTAATCATTGGTCAAATACTTAATGTTCAATATAAATTCTCACGAAAGGAGATGTGAGATGACGTGAACAGGTATATCCGACGTCTCGGATTAACTTAGAGAAAACCAAGGCAAATTCAACTTTTCATTTTTGTTAAGATAACGACCGTAAATTTTATTATTTTGTCATAAGTGTTAACTTTTTTGAATCTTGGTTATTTCTTTATTAAATTCGTTCTTACCATTACTGCATTTTTTCCAGATTATCGATGAAGGCTTGGCCCAGACCTCATTTTTCTGAATGAAAATTTTTAATTCAACTTTAAACAAATAACTTAATAACTTTGAAGACGATAAAAAAAATTTTTTACAATGTAAATACTCTGTTAGAATGTCAGGGAAACAACTGCCGTGTACCATCCCATTTGTGTGTGCCTAGGTTTGTTACATCAAGAGCCAGATAAAATTCCTTAACGTAACGATCATAATCATAATCATAGATTTCAGGATGGCCAATACTGCATTTAATTGAATAAAAGTGTCATATTTGTTTTCTACTTGGAACGCACTCATTTGATGAACCCTATGATAATCCTGCCACATTCATTTATTTTATAAGCCTACAGCCTCCGAACTGAGCACCCCTGGGGTGTCTCGTGTTCGCAGACTGACTAGGACGGGCACAATATTTCTAGCCGGAGGAAAGGAGAGAACGTAGCGAAAGAATTAAGATATAAAGGAAAGACCGGAGGGCAAGGAGAGGAAGAAAATCATGTTAAATAACGCTGTTCATAGCTGACCAGTATCTTAGAAAGAAAGAAAGAAAGAAAGAAAGAAATGAAGAACGGAATAAGGAAAGAGAGAAAGAAGGAAAGAAAAGTCATAATTATGACTTTGGTATTTTCTTAATAGTATATTCATACGAGGGCTGTTAGTAAAGTAAAGGGAACCTAGTCCAGACACTCGCAGGAGATCGGGCATGCGCAAATAGGATATATGCGCAGTTAGGTGGCGCTGTTATTGTGTAGTGTACTTTTGAGAGGCATCCAGTTGGGAGTGTTTTTTCTGTGTGGCGTTGAAGTGAAGAGTGTCAATTTCATCACTCTAAAGCACGTTTTCAAAAGGCGATCGGCGTTCGTGGATTAAAATCGATTTGCCGGTGACAAAAAAGCTTCAGAATATTATCGAGGATTACGTGAAGCCTGCGGCGAGAATGCATTATCGTATAGGACGGTTGCACGATTGGTCAAGGCGTTTCATGCGGGTCGGAGTGAGACTGAGGATTTGCACCGTACACGTGTGCCGTCCATTCCTCAGGATGTGATTGACATGGTGAGTGGTCTCGTAGATCATCGATGGAATGTCCGGGAACTATCCGTAGAGGTTCGTCTCAATCATCAAACTGTGTGGCACGTACAGACGAAATGTCTTAACATAAGGGAAATTGTCTCCCGCTGGGTTCCACATCAACTCACCGACGTACAGAAGTGGCCCCGGTATGGACGGGATGGCATCCACCTGCACAGACACCGCGACGAAGGAGACGCATTTCTGCAGCGTATTGTCGCCATTGATGAAGTGTGGGCACGAGCCTACGAGCCTGAATTAAAGCGTCAATGGAATGACAGGACCGCCACGTCAAGAGAAGTTTCGACAGGAACTCAGTCGGGTGAATCTTATGCTGATTGAGACATATGACTACGAGGGTATTATTCTTATGCATGCTGTGTCTGAGAGACAAACTGTCAACAGTGACTACTATTGCCAATTTCTGGAGCGATATCTGCGTCTGGCTATGCGGCGCAAACCTCCACGTTCATTACAAAAATCTCCATATCGTGTTGCACGAGAATCCAAGTTGCATGTCGAAAACCAGGCAATGGTGGTATTGGGAGGTCTTGGATCACCCTCCATACTCACCGGACATGGGTCCTTGTGACTTCTACCTGTTTCCGAACCTCTTATTTCCTGACATGGCATCTGTATTCCACGCTGCAGGACGTTCCGTCGCTGCCATCATAAGAGTACGCCATGCCACGTACGGCTTCCCGACTTTTGTCAATGGGTAATGGACTTTGTGGGTGACTACAATGAAGAACTGTAATGCAATCGTATTTGTAATTTCATTAAACATTGTGTTCTATCAATATTGTCAGTTTTTTATTTACAGCCCTTGTATGTTTAAGATGATGAGAAATTTTATTAAAATATACACCTGGGTGTAACACATTCGTAACATTTATTAGGTAGAACAGGTTTCATACGAGTTATACGTGGATTTATAAGCGCGTAATTGAATTATGTAACAAATATATCCCACACGTAATCCGGATTGCACTCCACCTGATTCATGGGTCATATTTACAACACATAAATCGTGTAGAAGTGAAATAAATACATGAAATTACTCGTAGATTATTATTAATGTCCTCACGGCATGTGCTAGATAACCTGCTGCAGCAGTGTTACCAACTCGCATAGTAATTGGTCTCCATACACAGCATTCAAAATTACTCCACACTCAACTGGTAACTGTAAACAAATGCCCACGATGTCATCATAATATGGCCAAAGGTATGGTTTTTAACAGTTGAAAGTGAATTTATAACTGTTAAGTCCCTCAGACTGCCGAAACTCATTTTGAGTAATACATTCGTAAACTACCTGAAAAACAAAACATAATTAGGGTAGAGCACCCTGAAGGTCATGAATACGATCCTTGCTGCCGATCCCCACTCATTACAGCAGTACGTACAAAAACGCAATTTTACAGGGAACCGTACGTTCCTGGAATTGTATCCCGGCTGAAATTAGAGGCGTAATTCACCTAAAGCTATTCAAAAGAAAGTTATGGAATTTTTATCTACATAGAGGTTAGTGGAACTAGGAAGCATCCTCAAAAGTTAGATTATGAAATCAATATTTTGTAAATGAAAGGTTCGTAATATTATAGTTTAAATTTTCAAGGTGTACTTTCTAATCCGTGTAAATGATGTACATTCACTTAATATAATTTTAAAATGATTTTTATGAGATCTCCGAAGTTAGCAACATTGGGCGTGGTCAATATTTGGATGGGTTGCCATGCGCTGTTGATGGGGGTGGGGTATAAAGGAATGGAGGAGCGGAAAGGAACTGGCGAACCTAACGTACGTAAACTGCGGGTCAGGCACACCTCCGCGGAGGTTCGGACCTGCCTGCGGGAAGAATACACCCTTACCTTACCTTTACATTTTATGTTAACTTCAAGTTATAATAAATTTAGTTTTAATGTTAAGTAGTTATAATGCTCAATATTTATTATATTTATGCAAATGTATAATTACATGGTTTAGCATAAGAACAGGCTTCATAGCCTGAGCCCCACCAGATACCTAAAGTCATTATAAATAAATAAATAAATAAATAAATAAATAAATAAATAAATAAATAAATAAATAAATAAATAAATAAATAAATAAATAAATAAATAAATTCTTGTGGACTTGCGTTTCTCAGCAGCATTCGTTATAAAGAGGTCAAATAACTCGGCTCGATATGCATCTCGTAGTCATATTATTTTGCCTGCCCTTCTCAATAGTTTTATGAACATTTGATGCCGGTACATAATAACTGATTCATTTGTTATCTAGTTTATAACACTTCTTTCTACACAGTATTCACTGTGCTTCCACCATTCGGGTGAATCCGGATCTTAGCACTTTCCAACGATCTTGCCCGAGATTGTGCAACATACAATTGGCCGTGACTAGTTCGGGTAAGTAAACACCCACTTCTTCAAGAGGTTGTCCCTGCGCTTTATTACTGGTAATCGTCAGGCAGAAGGCTAGTTGATTTCATACCTTCCCATCTGTGCTTACGTAGATGTTTTCTGTTAACATCATGTAATTTATTAGTAAAGTTCTGCCTCTGTTGAGCGTATTTAGAAGCTGGGGAAGGTCAGAGAATCAAAGTGTATATAGCACGGAATAATATTATTCCATGATCAAAGGAAGTGCTTACTCAGGCTTGACAGCTAGAAATCAAACATGGCTGCGTGCAACGACATTACTAAGGATGGAAATCACATAATCAGATCAGAATATTAATGAAAGTATTAGTCGGTTAGCAACCTGCTAAATATAGAATGTATTGCGGGTAGATCGTCTACCAGCACGCTTACGAGTGCACATGTGTTAAACAGCCTTCTTAAGTGATGAAATTCTGTTAATTAAAGCCGAATAACATTTTCGTCGCATTTAGCAACATCCTTACTCATAAGAGAAATTTGCCTGAATTTTGCTCATATTAGAGACGGAAAACACATTCTCTCCCTCAGAAAAACAGGAGAAAATGTACGTATCTTAACTCTTATAAAAAAGAAGCTATTTATATTATTTCTTGTCTAAGTATGAAACTTACCTTCTCCTCCTCCGTGTAGGGACATGTTGCTACGGTTGGCAACATTGTATTGCAGGCGTACGGATATCCACGCCCTACCATTCCTATACCAACTTAGACTGCAAAATACAGGACTGGTCTTTCGTTTTTCTGATCTGCAGCATCACGGAGTTATATTTGTTACAAACCGCTGATATCAAAATAAAAATACTATCCTCGAGGATATTTTAATAAAAATCCTTGTGTAAGCTGGTGACTTTCACAGCTAATAGAGGAGAACCCCTCTATAACTAGACTCGCTGCAGGGCGCGTCTCCTTTTTCATTTATTTCTTGAGCGGAGTTCTTTTGTTTCGCTGCGAACCTACGTTGTTCATTACAGCCATCCAGCCGCAGGCCAGCGTTGAATGTGGTGCGAGAGGGAAACGGGAGGATGTAGGGTACAAGTTTCTTATCAACGGAATGAGGACGAAGGAAATCAATAAGGTATCGATATTGGAAGCATTTTTGTATACAAAATATATAATAAATGTTCTACTGTGGTGAACTAATATGAATCTTGCCTGTGTCAAATATCGGGTTAGTTACGGGAGAGAAATGCCGGGTACCAGATCGATCGCTCTTTACAGGATACTTCATAAAGTGCGAAATCTAGGATATTCGATCATCAGTCCCAGTAGCCTATTTTCATTTTTACATTGAAGAACTCTAGCTGCTATTAATGGGTGATTATCACTTACGGCTGTGGTAAAATGAAAATTAGCTCTCTCTGTGGATCAGGGTCGAGTGTCGAGTGTTCAAACCCGGCAGAATTAGTCGAATTGTTGAAGAACAGCAGGAAGTGCATGATTTTGGCATGTGAAATATCTGCGGTAACGTGCTTTACCCGAAAATTTAAAATTGGATCGCCCAAAAGGGACCTGTTTTGGATTCCTGGATGACCGAGCATGAAGACTGTAATGGGATAGTCTGACGCCGAGCTATATCGGCAAACCGCCACATGTTTCTGTGAAGCAGTATTGTATACTAAAACAGAGTGTTGGTCCTCTTGGGCCTAAGTTCGATTTCCAGTACTGCTAGTAATATGCCATTTGGAGGAGGGCTAGTATTTGGTTAAAATGGCCCATGTAGTCCCCCTTCATTGATTGTGTGCATAAAAAGAGGTGCACAACCGCGGGATGAGGACATTAATTTATTTTGACTTTCTATGGTCAACACGAGCAGTTGCTCGACGTGTGATCTGTAGTCAAACTGTTGTGGATGGGACATGCAAGCGGTACAGAGAGACAGGAACTGTTCATGACATGCCTCGCACAGACCATTCATGGGCTACTACTGCATTCGGTGGCCGTTACATTTGAATTTCAGTTCTGATAAACAATGAATGCAATACCACTACGCTGAATAATGATCTTTGTGCAGCCACAGGTCATCGCCTTTCATCTCTATGACACAAGTTGCAGGAGGAACAACTTCAATCTCGATCCCCATTGCAAGGCCCAGCTCTCAAGCTTAGACATAGTGAGGCGCTGTACAGATAGACCCATCATTATACTGAATGGTCTCCTCAGAATTAACACAAAGTTTTTTCACCTATGAGTATCGCGTAATCCGCGTTTCTGATGATCGATGGCAACGTGTTTGGTGGCATTCTAGTCAGCCATCACGTCACAAACACATTCTAGCAGGTGCAGCAAGATGGTGTGGAATTATGTGTGTGAACCGTACATCACTCAATGTCATGCAGGACAATGTCACGACTGTACGATATAAGGACAATATCCTCCGACCAATACTGACCTCGTATCACCCACAGTTTGGAGAATAACATGTCTTAATTGGTAACATGGAAATCCATCATGTGGTTTTCGTTTAGACTTCGTTCGTCATCACGATGATGCTGAAACTAGCGTGGCCTCCAAGTTTTCCGGACATGTACCCTATTCAGCTTGCCTTGAACAAATTAAAGAGGGCTGGTTATTGACGTCACGATCCACCAATCACTCTGCGAAATCTACACCGAATCACAATTTAGGAGTGGGATAGTCTGTACCAAATTAGCTTGATGAACTAATAGACACGGGGACGTGTTACTAAAGGTCTTGGTATGTGTTGAATTCAGTAACTTAAATTGAGAAAGCAAGGCTGCAGTGTTGTAGAGGCTCTCATTTGTTCTATAATAAGGTACATCTGTATGTCTCTCTTTCGGTTTCTGTGAAGAGTCAGGAACTCTTCGGTCCGATGCGACGCAAAACTTTATTTGATGGGCCTACAATCATAATCTTCTTATGGGGCGTGACATTTAATTGACTGTCCTTTAACTCTAAGAGGAAATTAAAGCGAAATGAGAGAGAAGGTAGTGCCGAAAGTGAGGGAAGAGCATGCAGGTCGTTAAAATGGATACTCCCTCGATATAGAAAATTTAGTGCCTTCAGCGTTGGAAGAGAACAATAGTTGATCTGAAAGGGACAGATAGGAACTACGAAAATGGTATGCCTTTTGCAAGTGAGCGGGAGGCAAATTCCTACGCAACTATGGATCCATTTGTAGCTAACCTACGTCTAGGTTGAAAGGAAATGAGAAATTATTTCTTTTAAATACTTCTTACGACCAGCATGTGATACCTTGGTGATCTAAACAACAGAGAGGGTGGTTAGATTCAGCCCAGGGCTCCGTAATCACCCTTTGTTAACAGAATCCAACTCGTTAGACTTGCTTCCCCCCCCCCCCCCGTCACCAAAACAACCTCATATTTAAATTGATTTTACGCAAGGTCTGCTCGTCTATGGAACCTTCTACCATATGAAGTGAAACTGCTTCCTCTTCCCTTCTTCCTCCACACAGCAAAGAAAATGCATATGCCAACAAAAACCCACATATAATGTACATAATTGATAATTTCGAGAGTGATGTGTGCAAGTACAGTTGAATGAAACCGTATGTGGTTTCGTTTGGGTGTGTGAGTTGTTGTGGACGAGTATCTGTTCCGAAGTGTGTATACAGGGGTATGAATTACTGGGTATCTTTACTGTTAATATGTACAACATTAATTAAGACAATTATTATTCTATGAGTACAGTGCGGAGTGAAGATATGTAAATTTGAAATTGTCTATACCCATGTAAATATTCAGTAGAATTTATGTAAACATACATGTTGGCATGGAGGCACTTCCGTGTACGTGGGGTTTACCCTTTCTCTATCCACCACCCCTAGATTGCACATGTACAATTTAAGGAAAGTAAATAAATAAATAAATGGAAAACAAATTTGCTTTAAATTCTTAGGAGAATGGATAACGAACAACACAAAAGAAAGGGAAGCCATAGTAATCAGGATACACAAAATGGAACGATGTTTCATATGAGAAATATGTATATAACAAAAAATACTTATCCTGGAACACGAAATTAAGACACTAACAAACAGTGGTCAGGCTCGAAAGTCTACAGTATATACTGCAGAAACTTAAACTAACTAGAACTGGAGATCGCGAAAAACTAGAGAATGTTGAAAGAAGAATTTTGAGTAAAATACTTGAAGCTAAAAGAAATAAAAATGCATGATACAGGTTAAGGCCAAACAGAGAGCTATATTTGAAAATTGGAAAAGTAACTGATGTACCGAGGAAGAGAAGACTGCAGTTTTTTGGACACAGTTATAGAATGGAAAGCAAAAGACTAACCAATCAGAACTCCAATTTATTGAACAGTTACAAATCCAAACCCACACAGTTTGTTGAAATTGAAAAATGTATGAAGGACGCAGGAATTAACACACATTAAAAAACTAAAAAGGTTTTTGAGAATAAACTCAAAAGGCAGGGTTTCATAAGAGGAAGAAACAAAGAACTAGAAGAAAGTGGACTCAAGAAGAAAAAGAACGACACTCTCTAAGGATCAAGGAAATTTTGAAGCAAAGGAACTCCAATACAATGAAAAATAGCCAAAGTTGATTTATCGTACCCTCCAAATGGGTTATTCGAAAGAAGAAGAAATAAATAATAATAGTCAATAATTAAAACTGGAATATATTACCCAAAGCCCAACACAGAAATGTACATAAAAATACCTAAACTTAATGATACAATGAGACTGTGGAGAATTTAATTTATAAGCTACTTGTAAAAATGAATAACAATAGACTTATTGATCACGTACACAGTTTTTTGCAATAAAACCTACGAGATCGAAATGGTATAGCCTAGGCAAGTAGAGAAATACTTCACCGAATCAGGACCACCAAATCTGCAGGATATAACTGTAATCAGGAAAGTTGTTCGTCTGCCTCTGTGGTGTGTTGGTTAGTGTGATTAGCTGCCACCCTCGGAGGCCTGGTTCGATTCCCCGCTCTGCCACGAAATTTTAAAAATTATGCGAGGGCTGGAACGGGTTCCACTCAGCCTCGGGAGGTTAACTGATTATAGGTGGGTTCGATTCCCACCTCGCCCATCCTGGAAGTGGTTTTCTGTGGTTTTCCACTTCTCCCCCAGGCTTATGCCGGTATTGTACCTAACTTCAGGCCACGGCCACTTCTTTCCCTCTTCCTTGTCTGTCCCTTTCAATCTTCCCATCCCCCCCAAGGCCCCTGGTCAGCATAGCAGGTGTGGCTGCCTGGGTGATATACTGGTCGTTCGCACCAGTTGTATCCCACGACCCAGAGTCTGAAGCTCCAGGACACTGCCCTTGACGCGGTGGAGGGGAACCCTCGCTGATTCCGAGGGAAAAACCGACCCTGGAGTGTAAGCAGATTAAGATATGAAGAAAATGAAGAACTATTGGGCAAGGAAGGAAGCTCAACAAATGTTGATTCACCTTGATCCTACGTGACCCATTCCCGAAGAGAAAAGGAATAATTATCACTTGCAAGTTGTGAACCCCAGGGAGTCACTGTAGGTCACTACTGGCAGGTTGGATTTTATACAGAGTTGTAAGCTGCAAGCAAATCTTGACTTCTATTTCAGGCTTATGAATAAATTGTTGTTGATGATGATAATGAGATGATGATGATGCTTGTTGTTTAAAGGGGCCTAACATCTTGGTCATCTGCGCCTATGAATAAGTTACACTAATGACAAGGAAGTGAAATTGATGACTTTTCCAAACATTAACGACATTTTATGGAAGGTTTTTCCTGTGTGCTTATTGGCGTCTAACTTATTAGGCACTATACCGAAATTGTCCGGCTCCGTGGCTAACTGGTTAGCATTTTCGTCTTTGACCAAGGAGCCTCGGGTTCAGTTCCCGGCCATGTTGGGTATTTTAAACTTGAATGGGTATTTATTCCCGCCAAGGGACCGGGTGTTTGCGTCATCTTCAACATTAGGTATCATTTTGGGTAAAGCCCCATCCTTACTGATATGTAGGCTTCTACGAGCGTCAACTCGAAAAACCTGCACCAGGCATCACCGGAGACCATACACCATTCTTCTTCTTCTTCTTCTTCTTCTTCTTGTTTCGTATAGGCCAGCTAAGGACCACTACATTCAACTATTACATTTTGGAATGGGCTTTGATGTTTGCGCAGTAGTTGCGCATCCTCCGGCTGTGTTGCTCCTTCCTCTCCTTTGTCCAAAGGGCGCCAATCTTCTTCGTTGGTAGTCTGTCCTGGAACTCCTTATGTTTAAGTATCTTCCTGAGTGTTGTCCGATCCTTTAAGTTTTCTTCTGTTATTCCCAGTTCCTGAGATCTTTATCCACTTCCATCAACCATGTTGACTTGGTCTTCCTATTTTGCCAGTAGCTGAGAATCCGGTTGGTCAACCTGGTCGGATGCATCCTATAGATGTGCCCATAGAATGCTAGGCGTCTCTTCCTTGCTACATTCGTTATTCTTTCACAGTACTTGTAGACCTCTTGGTTAGGCCGTCTTCTATAACTGTCACCTTCCTTGACTGGCCCCAGAATCGTCCTCATTATCTTTCTTTCCCGGATTTCAAGTTTTTCCATAAGTCCCTTCCTGTTGAGTGTTAAACATTCTGAAGCATATAGCCTAAGGCTTCCAGGCGGATGACTGTTCGGTAGTGCTTCATGTTAGTATTACGAGAGAGACACTTTTTATTATAGGTATTCTTCGTCAGTTGGTAGGCCATTTCAAGCTTGTTAACTCGAGTTGACAAAGCTGTTCCTTCAGTGAGATTGGATTCCAACCTTTCAAGTACTTAAACCTGTTGGTTTTCTTGATCTCTCCCCTATACACTATAATTATTATTATTATTATTATTATTATTATTATTATTATTATTATTATTATTATTATTATTATTATTATTATTATTATCATTATTATCATCATCCGTTTACCCTCCAGGGTTGGCGAGGGATCTCACCTCTACCATCTCAAGTGCAGTGTCCTGGAGCGTGAGATTTTGGGTTGGGGGATACAACTGGAGATGAGGACCAGCACCTCGTCCAGCTAGCCTCACCTGCTATGTTGAACAGGGATCTTGTAGGGGGATGGGAGATCGGAAGGGACAGACAAGGAGTTGCCTGGAGGAGAAGTGGGAAACCACATCAAGGATGGCTGAGTTGGGAATCGAATCCCCGTTTTCTCAGCTGACCACCCAGGCTGAGTGTAACTCGTTCCGGCCCTCGAAACACTTTTAAAATTTCGTGGCAGTTCCTGGAATCGAACCCGGGCCTCCGGGGTGGCAGCTAGTTTCACTAACCACTACACCACGGATGCGGACATCTTTATTATTATTATTATTATTATTATTATTATTATTATTATTATTATTATTATTATTATTATTATTATTAGACTATTCCTGAAATCCACTTTCAGCAATTGAAGCCGGTTCTTTTATTTGCTCCTTTGAGAATGCAGTCCTTTCAATCCTCATTGCAGGATTTTAAACCCCCTTCAAGAAGCTTCAGCTTCCACTTGGATGAATCCTTAGCGACTGAATACACAGTACAGGATACTTTTATTTCTGAACAAAATACTTGTCCCAGTTTCTGTGGAGCATAGAGGCAGAATATTGCCCGGTAATGTTCTTCGCTTCAATATGTCGCAGCTGCTATTGATTCTCCTTCCACCTGTTTTCCGAATGCGTCTCTGCGTGTGAACTCTCCACAGTAGATTTGCAGATATTAAAGGCATATTGGGAAACACAGAAACAATACTTCTACTGTAGCACAAAGGTAGTTATTGCTTGGTTTATGCACTTGAACTTTTAGGGCCTCACAATTTGTGATCGGGGTGGTTTGTAGTATTCTGAGCTGTACGTAAATGAAGTCGTGTTTAAATATGTTCAACAACATTCACTTCTCAGTCCCCAAACCAGAGGAATTATCCACACTTATTTAAAATCTCCCGCCCGGCCACGAATCAAACACAAGTCCTTATGAATAATAGCCCAGTGCGCCGAGCATTCATAATAAAAATACCCTAACATTAATAATAGTCAGCCTCTGTGGTGTAGTGGTTAGTGTGATTAGCTGCCATCTCTGGACGCCCGGGTTCGATTCCAGACTCCACGTGAAATTTGAAAAGTGGTACAAGGACTGGAACACTGTCACTCAGCCTAGGGAGGGGGTTCGATTCCCACCTCAGCCACTCTCGATGTGGTTTTCTGTGGTTTCCTACTTCTTTCCCAGGCAAATGGCGGGATGGTACTAACTTCTCACTTCCTTTCCTGTCCCTCCAATCTTCTCATCCCCCACAAGGCCCTGATCAGCATAGCAGGTGAGGCTACCTGGGCGAGGTACTGGTCTTCATACCCAGTTGTATCCCCAAGAAATGACTCACGCTCCAGGACACTGCCGTTGAAGCGGTGAAGGTGGGATCCATCGCTTAGTCGGCGGGAAAACCAACCCTGTAGCGTAAAGGAATTAAGAACGAAAGAAAGAAAGAAAGAAAGAAAGAAGAGAATAATAATTATGTTATACCCTCGGTTACCGTTTAGAGGCATCATGATTTGAAGCTATTTGGTGTACCTACTTTCCATTTCAACGTTCCGCTACTCTCTAAATGCAGTTGGTCAAATGACGCTTGTGTGAAAATCCACAGCCTGTTTCCAGGTGTTCTACCGAGTCAGGAATATAATTATTGATGTTCCCACCCAATGGCGAGGATAGGAAATGTGCCGCCTGCCGATGCCTGTCGCACTCCTGGGGGAGAATGACTAATCACTAACAGATGAAATGAACAAATATTTGAGTGTTGCAGGAATGGAGGATGCCAGGGGAATCCACAATACCCCGAGAAATTCCTACCCTAACTCCAGTTTGCCCAGAACCAATATCAAAGGGAGTGACGGGGATTTGAACCACGAAACCCAGTGGCGAGAGGCCGACTCGCTGTAGTCTCTACAAAAGCTATCTTTACTTGTACATTTAAAGGATCCACTTACCTGACACTGCTCGTTTCACTATAAATTATTCGACAATGTTTCAGATCTGAATACTCCGGCACTAGGTTGATGGCTGCTTTTTCCCTCGTGTGTTGTGAAAGACCTCTATCTTTTCCATTTGTGACTAGCATAATGGAAGCTCACTTGACACTAATTTCTTTTCTCTAGTGATATGATTAAAACATAGCACGCTAACAACTACATTCAGTGGCATAACGGTATGAAAGGCTCTATGCTTCTCTGTGCTCGTGTAACTGTGCAGTGTATCTCTTGCGAACATGACGCACTAGTGTGAATTGTAATTACAATATATTTAAAATGCCAAATGAGGACAACAGAGGAAATAATTGAAAACTGAGAATTCTGACATTAAGCGTATTACGTTGTATGAAGACAGGCAGTGGAGTCTTAGAAAAATATCAAAGAGAGAAAAGTGTTGTGATAAACTGAAAGAAAGGACAATGAGACTTTTTTATTTACCTTTACAAAAGTATCAAAAGATTTATCAAGGCAAGTCATAATTACAGAACTGTATGGTGTCTGTTTCACTGATGATATATCTTTTAAAACTGACTACAGAAGCGTATGGAATCTTTGAAAAGGCTGAATGTTTTTTATTTCAAGAATAATATCATACAAGTAGATGGTTAACCAACATTACTGTGAAAGAGGGAATGTGTACACAAGACAATATAAAATGAGAGTAGAGTTGGGAACGTATGTTTGTCTGATTGTGTATTTGTATGAAGTTTCTTTTGTAAATCTGATGCTCTTCGAAATATAAAGTTTAGTGGTAAAGTAAGATAAAACGGGATTGTTTACTGTTGTGGCGGGATAAAGTAAGAAATAGCAGAGAGATTTGGACTCCTGACAAAGAACTTGCTATTTTCCACTGGTACACAGAATAGAGAGAATAAATGTAAAAAGAAAAGCAAAGCAAAGTTATTTTCGTACTGGCCATGAAGGCCCTTGGAGAGGTGGAAGGTAAAGGCTTCCTCTATCCTCAGCCGCGGCACTTAATGGGGTAGAGTGGTTAGCTCTACTCCTGGCCGCCTGTGCCCCATGCAATAACCTAGGTTATGGACTTTAACTTTTTCCAGCTGTCAGGCAAGTCTTACAGCGCCCGCACTCATAGTAATACTGTGAGTGCTGTGGACACTGTTGCTGTAATAACATATAGATTTCTATGGGTAATTTGATGTAGTTTTTTGTAAAATCGTTCATTATGATGTACAGTAGTTAGTTTTTCAGTATTTGTGTACAAGCAATAGCCGTTTAAAAAAATATTGTTTTTTGTAATACATTTTGTTACTTGTTGGATGACCCTCGTGAGTTAAAATTTTTTGATTTCGTAAATATTAAAATATGTGACTAGTGCGCCTCCGGAAGTGAAAATCTCGTTTATTAAATTTTACGACTTCCTGACAGGGATTCGAACCCACGTCTTACCGGAAGAACCGAGGACGCCTTTACCGCCTTGGTTAGGCAGACCCTGAACATAGGAGTGCTCGGCTGAACTTTGTGTTGACGGTTTTCTTGTAAACATACGATTTGACCATCACATGGCAACGCAGGTGGGCCCGCGCCGTTAAGGAGCCTCGAAAACCGTACGCAAAAAGATAAAAATGTATAGTTTAATGTCACTCTGCACAGAAATGTTCAGAGCAGTTTTGTAGAATCGGTCGAAAGAGTTTGCAATTTGTAATTATCATCATCATCATCATCATCTGTTTACCCTCCAGGTTCGGCTTTTCCCTCGGACTCAGCGAGGGATCCCACCTCTACCACCTCAAGGGCAGTGTCCTGGAGCTTCAGACTCTTGGTTGGGGGATACAACTGGGGAGAATGACCAGTACCTCGCCCAGGCGGCCTCACCTGCTATGCTGAACAGGGGCCTTGTGGAGGGATGGGAAGAGTGGAAGGGATAGACAAGGAAGAGGGAAGGAAGCGGCCGTGGCCTTAAGTTAGGTACCATCCCGGCATTTGCCTGGAGGAGAAGTAGGAAACCACGGAAAACCACTTTCAGGATGGCTGAGGTGGGAATCGAACCCACCTCTACTCAGTTGACCTCCCGAGGCTGAGTGGACCCCGTTCTAGCCCTCGTACCACTTTTCAAATTTCGTGGCAGAGCCGGGAATCGAACCCGGACCTCCGGGGGTGGCAGCTAATCACGCTAACCACTACACCACAGAGGCGTCCGTTTGCAATTTGTGCGTAGAGGAATTGCCACTTGGTTGCATCTAGCAGCAGTTTATTTTGTTGAGTGTAAACAACACACTGCTTGCCCTTGCGCCCCTCGCGACACCGCTGCACGGTCCTCACAAAAGACCTGCACCAAACGATTCAAAAATAATTATAGCACTGAAAATTAATACCAAAATATCATATTTTACTTAGATAATTATATTTTTCGTAGCACACCTCAGATTTTTTTTATGCACAAATTTTGCTGAACATTTATCGCACATTTATTCGACAACAGTGTATATCGCCAATAAGAAGTCGATGTACTGTCAGTCAACTCAGTTTCAAATGAACTCTCTTTCCTCGAAGTTAGTCATATACTAATCATATCAGTTGTGCGGCATGATTTTTTTCGAAATATATTTGAACAGCTTTTGATTTAACTTTCTTCGTATATTCGTATATTTTTGTGTTGTAATCGAATGAATTATTGTAACCGAGATTTCGGTGTCTGTTACAGAGTTTAGTTCTGTAGTTACTGAAAAATAATAAGAATTAGTACGAATATCTAAGTGATACATGGTTGGCAGTTCATCAGATTAGGGGTTAAACCACGGAATCGGTCAAATAAAACCCATTAGACATTAATTTTTAACAATCTAATGAGGCATGAAAATTTCCACTCAGACAAACACACAAGATTTCTATATAAATTATAACACTATAAACATGCCTGTAAAAAATACGTGCTCTTATGCAAAATGACATGTTTTATAATATTTAAGTGATACTGCAATTTTGTGGGTTTGTCAGACTTGAAAGTGTTTTTCTGTCTGATTTGACTAAGTCGACACTGGTAGGAATGGTTTCCTTCTTAATATAATAATAAACATTCTTCTTATTCTTATTCTTCTTATTTTTCAACAGCTTTTCTCGCACGTGTGGATTTGGCCCTGTTTTATGGCCGGATGGCCTTCCTGACGCCAACCTTATATGGAGGGAAGTAATCACTATTGCGTGTTTCTGTGGTGGTTGGTAGTGTAGTTTGTTGTGTGAATATGAAGAGGAGAGTTTTGGGACGGACACAAACACCCAGTCCCCGAGCCAGAAGAATTAATCAGAAGCGATTAAAATCCCCGACCCGGCCGAGAATCGAACCCGGGACCCTCTCAACCGAAGGCTAGTACGCTGACCATTCAGCGAACGAGTCGGACAAATTTTAATAATCTTTCAATATTTTTTTATTAATATTAGAGTAAACTTGACAATATACTGCGTTACTCCCCTGGAAGCAATATAGAAAGAAAACACACAAAAGTAGAGACTAGAAAACATTCTTGTTGAGTTCAAGGCCTGTTCAATATCCAGTCACCAGAACAGTGTTTTGTATCACACTCCCTCTCAAAGTATTCGACAGTTTGGGGAGAGGCATCTCAGACACACTGGGGAACAGACAGCATGACCACAAGGTATCCTATTAACCCTTTTGCTCTCAAGTTCTTTCCAGCCTCATGCATGTTCCACACCAGATTTTTCTGGAGGATTCGACAATGGCTAAAATAGGCTACTAGGTGTATGCATAATATTTTGCCGGTATTTTTTGGAAATGAAAGCACCTAATTGTCAAGGAAATTTTTTTTTTTTTGTTTATTTAAAAAATTGGCCATCGGCCTCTATACACTTCGTCCATCTTTCAGGAAATTTATGAATACCATGCTAGAAAAAATGCTTGTCTTTTGCGGAAAACCATTCGTCAAGCCATTTTTCAACTTCCTCGGAATTCCTAAAGTGCTGCTCTGCGAGCGCGTGCCCCACTTATGCGAAGATGTGATAGTCAGATGGTGCCAAGTCGTGGCGGTACGGCGGGTGCTGAAGGATATCCCATCCAAGGGATTTCAAGGTGTCTTTGACTGGTTTTGCTGTGTGAGAATGGCGTATTGTCGTGTAACAAAGTCACTTTGCCATGTCTTCTGGCCCATTTCGGTCCTATTTCTATCAATGCGTGATATAAATTAATCATTTGTTGGTGATAGCGTTGTGCATTAACGGTTTCGCCGAGCTACAAGAGTTGATAATACACAATACCGCTCTGGTCCTACCACACACAAAGCATGGCCTTCTTGTCTAAGAGATTTGTCCAAACCATGTCTCACATGTTCTAATCGATGGAGCGTTTTCACCATATGTTTCTACTAGCAAATGAAGATTTTCCATAGCATTTTTCCTTTCGATTAAATAAGAAAAGCAATGCGTACCGCAAATGTTCTTTTTCGGCAAAAACATCGACATGATCTCTAAACGATACAATACAGACGCTAGTGTTCGTCGGCCTCAACTTTTGTGTGATGGTAGGTTAATGTCAGATGAAAAAAAAACTGAAGTATTTGTCACATTCATACGCTGCATACTGTTAGCTGGCGCCATGTCTTAGAGAAACCGGAAAAAGATTTTTGCATACACCTGGTATCTTCTAAAATATAATCTTCCTTTTCTACGCACCCATCTCAGAATGCATATGTCAAAGAAAAAACGCAGGCACATAATTATTGTCAAGGTGATTATTACTATCTTAAGCAGTGAACCATATCATAACCATGTGCACTGAGGAATATCAATACACCCTCACGCCGTAGAGCACAAACGCTGTTTGAGAGAATACTAAAAGGTGAGCAGCAATCCTGATTTTCCCCTTCATTCCAATAGTCGTAATTTGTAAGGCTATTTATGAATAGCATGTCTTCTGAACAGAGCACGTGATGAACAACAAACTTAAACCGCCAAACCTAAACTCAGAATTGGAGAAGAATGCATTACTTGACATCCGATTTAACTCGGGTATGGGATGGAAAAGTTTAAATATGGATTTAATTCATCTTGTCAGATCAAGCCACGAGTTTCACTGTAGCAGAGGCCGAAAGTCTTGTTCAGATTTAGAGATCCACTTTTCCTTTCATTGGGCTTTGGGGTCAAAATCACCTTCCGTCATATTCTGTGCAAAGGAGGTTGATGGGAGATGGGATTTTAGTTGGTTCCTCTGGAAATTAGGACTATTGGAATGAATGGTAAAATCAGAAGTGTTGTTTATCTTTTAGTGTCATCTCAAACATTTTTTGTGCTGTACGAAATGAGGCAGGATTGCTATTGCTCACTGCACGTAGTTATGGTATGGTTCACTGCTTAAGATATTTGTAACCTGAAACATCACCATATTCACTCATTCAGTTCGTTCTTCCTTTCTTTCTTTTATGGCCTTTGTTCACTTACTTCGACGTTTCATTACAAGCGAACGAAGTCCAGTTTTTCACTGACAGGGCCACAGTACACCAGTCAGAGTACGCAACGTAAATATTTTATAGTCATAATATGTTTGGCATGGAAAAGAAGGCGGATCCATTGCGGTTGTCATGGATATAAGCCTGCTGGCCAGGTCGAGTTGCTTGGAGTTGATAAACTTCTCAATTCTGAATTACGTACAATTGAACACAGCACTCTGAACGAACGAATAAGCGAGTCGGAAGCGAAGGGAAGGAGAAAGGAATTCAGGAATATGGCAACACAGTGCAGTCTCCTCCCCCCAGCACTATCTGTCAAAACGCTTCTTTTAACTTTACGGGTATAGTTGTAGTAATCCTAAGATATACATGATACAAAGTTCTATGTTTACAGGGCAGAATCTTCACCCAATATTAGTGCAAGAGTATCCAAGAATTCACCAACGATGGCTCCTGTAATATAAATCAATATTCTTGTTGCCCTAATGCATATTAAAGTGAATATCCAAGTACTAGCCTTGTCCCGCTTGACAGAATGCTGATTGTTTGATAGTATGCCCCAACATGGTCGTGCATATGTCAGACAAGTCCGGAGAAAATGTGATACAAAGAGAATGACTAATTTATTGTTGACCACGGCGATGAGTTAGTTAAGTGTCAAAGGGAGTAAATGGACCGTCTAACCTCAAAGGATACGATGACAAGGCAAAAGTCACCTTTGAACACAAAGCGGAAGAAGTAAACAGGTTAACTTAATTCAGCTCTTCCAGCAGTGAGTTCAGCCACATACGAGTGGAACGAACTGAAGACAGATGACATAAGGTGAACTAAAGAATTAAGCAGGGTTAGAGTGGCTCAAGAGTTAAGCACTGTTTGGTGATGAAAAACAGGAAATAAAATATCAATTTACGTAAATAGCTGAGAGCGCATTTGGCACATCATAACTGTTGACTCAAACAGGAAAGATTGTGGGTTAGAACCTAACAATCAGAAGCCCCGAAACACTTTCCATGGTTCCTCATTTTCATCAGAATAGTAAACAAAAACAAATACAATTTTTTTCATTATAAATTCTGTTACAACAGTTTTCGAAAACTAAATTCCATCATCAGTAAAATGCTTGATTGAAGGATCTAGCTGATCATCTGTCTATACTGACCTTTATGTGGACCGTCGCCCAGGTAGCAGATTACCTACACGCTTTGTTACCTAACCATTTCTTAACATTATTTGAAAGACTGGAATTGTATCAAACATCTTCCTTGGCAAATTATTTCAATCACTAAATTTCTCTCCCCAGAAACGAGCATTTGTCCCTGTACCGGGCGGTACACCTCTACGACGCAAGTTCGAATCTTGCGCCAATTGAAACTTCTCTACTGGAGAAACCCGGAACTTTTACAACTGAACTAACTCTACTGGTAATCAGAAGATGTCACTGTGTGTTTTTGATTTGCTTTTGTTTTTCATTGATCAAGAAGTGTCTACATTCTCTAATAGATTTCTCTACCAAAAACTATGATAACGAACTCTGGTGTAAAGGAATGAACCTTCTTGGAGAAATGTTGTATTCATAAGTTTTGTCTTTACTAAATTTTGTTCTGTGGTTTGTGGGTTGGCAATATTAATCCTTTCCTTCCGCCTGTTTTGAATTTAGCCAATCAGTAATTTCTGTAATTAATTTTCCTCCAATCATAGCTTTCTTCTTCGAATTTCCATGTGTAACTCTTAGTCAACCAATAAAAATTGAGTGGGTGTGTCTACTCATTCCTGAAAGGTCTCGAATTTTCCACGAGGGTATAAAACTGCTGATTTTCTTATCTCTGGGCCACTCTTATAACATCTTGCTCAGTGTGTGAATATGTAGCAAGGGGCGGGAAGCGCCTCGTTCTTCAGGCAGCCGTTCTTCAACAAGGTAATGGCCTTTTAACATCTGTTTTTCTTGCTAACTCAGCAGTTTAACTCTCGGGGAAGGTTCGAAATCTTTAATATGTAACCTATATCTTTAAATATGTAAGCCTTTTCTACCCTTGTAAAAACTTCACATAACTTGAACTGTAATTCGGGGATAGAGAGTGCTTTACCCTCTAGAGCTCCCCTTCATTTTGAAGTTGAGGTGACTACTTTTTCATAACCGTTTCTTCTCTTCCTTAATGTATTAAAGTTTTCTCATACGAGTCACCTCCCTTGCTTGGCATTAGCCCCTGTGTAATTGGCCGAGAGCCACTTAGGTTTTAAAATGTATATTTAGGAGTGCAAGTTCACGCCTCCAGTACTCTCTGTACTTCGGGCCATTAACTTACCCTGTTGTTTTTTCTTCATTGCGAAGGCCCTGTAGGTTGGGTACTAGTTACCCCTGTTTATTTATAAGCGTGTCTTAAGGGCAGTTAAGTGTACAGTCTGTTTATGGCCTTCTGATAGGCTTGAATTATTGAGAGCGGGTCTGCTCTTTCCTAAATTTGATCTCTGTGTGCCTCTAGGAGGCTTAACATTGTAATTAGGAGCAAGTGCTCCTTGGTATGATGGGGGTTTCTGCCCCTTAGTTAAAAAGGTACCTTGGCAAAGTTGGGCTTGAAGCTGAAAGATGTAAGGTGGGGCTTGAAGCCCAGGACTTGTAACGAACATTGGACTTGTTCTTTCATTTGGAAAAGCATACTTGTGCCTAGATTTTGCCTTATGGTAATTTCACCCAGTGAAGATATGTTTAATTGCCTTTTAAATTGCCTTCATTGTCTTGGACCTTATTGTTGGTTATTGGTTGACTTCCTGTTATTTGTTGAAGTCTAAAGCTTTGTTAAATCTTGTTAAGTTTTGGCATTTTTGAAAATATAACCTTTCTTGAAATTTTAATTCGCTTTTCGGACTTGTAGTTAGACCCATTCTAGCCCGCACCTTCTTTCACCTCTGCCTTCCACGGAAAACTCCGTATCAGTCCCAATTGTCCTCTTGAATTCTAACCTTATTTTCGTATTATGATCCTTCTACTTTTCAAAAATCAGCGTAAGCTCACTTGTCTACTAATGTTAATCCACCCCATACCTCCACTGACAACTAGGAGCAGTCAGCATCCTTGCTCCTAAGCGTTCCCAAATTCTCATACCAATGACCTAAACACCCCCTTTCTACTACAGTCCCGTTATTTATTTTAAATAGAATCCTGTCAATATGATTGCCCCAGTGAAGTAAAATTCTGACAAAGGGACGCAGAAGAAGAACCGGAAGATCATATTTTGAAGACCTGAATAAGGTAATGAGGGGCTACAAGGAGGTGAAGAGGAGAAAGGAAGATGGTCGCAGCGACTAGGCTTTGCGTTTACTTGTTGTCGTTGTTGCTGCTGCTGCGGCTGCTGCTGATGGTGATGATGATTGAAATAAATTTATCAGGGAAATGTTCGATAAACTTCCAAAATCTTCGAAAATATTTGGAAAAGATTAGGTGAACAACTGATAGGGAATCTGCCACTTGGGCGACAGCACTAAATGCAGATTATTGATTCATTGATTGAGTGATTAAAATGCTTCCACTACACGTAACCACAGTACTAAGTGGGGTGGCGGGGGTAGTTTGGTTGGCGAAGTACCCAATCGCCTTAACCTCCAGGAATTAACCTGGTACTCGTTTTTGGTATAGATTGAGTGAACCTCACAGCAAGGTGTGCCAAAACATCCAATGTGGCTCGGGCCACGTCATAGCGCACTATACAAGGCTGCCATCTTAGGAACTTAGGTACTCTTAGTGACCAGACTATAAGACCAGGCTTGTGACGAGACCATTGGACTGAATTTATTAGGTCTGGCCAGTGACAAGGTATTTGAGCTGGATTGATTACGCCCGATTAGTGACAAGACCATTGGGCTGGATTGGTTAGGTCCGGCTTGTGACTTGACCATTGGGATGAGTTGATTAGGTCAGGCTAGTGTCAAAACCACTGGGCTAGATTGATTAGGTCAGGGTAGTGAAAAGATCACTAGGGTGGATTTATTATGTCAGGCTAGTGTCAAGACCACTGGGCTGGATTGATTAGGCCAGGCTAGTGTCAAGACCACTGGGCTGGATTGATTAGGCCAGGCTAGTGGCAAGACCACAAGGCTGGATTGATTAGGTCAGGCTAGTGACAAGATCACTATGCTGAAATGATTACGTCAGGCTAGTGACAAGACCACTGGGCTGGATTTATTAGGTCAGGCTAATGACAAGGCAACTAGGCTGGATTGATTAGATCAGGCCAGTATCAAGACCACCGGGTTGGGTTGATTTGGTCTGCCTAGTGACAAGACCACTTGGTTGGGTTGGTTTGGTCTTCCTAGTGACAAGAACACTTGGTTGGGTTGATTTGGTCTGCCTGGTGACAAGACCACTGGATTGGATTGATTTGGACAGGCTAGTGACAAGGTAACTGGGCTGGATAGGTTAGGTTCGGCTAGTGACAAGACCATTGGGCTGGATTGGTTAGGTTAGATTAGTGACGAGACCATTGAGCTGGATTGATCATGTAAGGCTAATGACAAGATCACTGGGCTGGATTGATTAGGTCAGACCAGTAAGAAACCACTGGGCTGGGTTGATTAGGTACGCCTAGTGACAAGAACACTGGGCTGGATTGATTAGATCCGCCTAGTGACAAGACCACTTGGTTGGGTTGATTTGGTCTGCCTAGTGACAAGACCACTGGATTGGATTGATTTGGTCTGGCTAGTGACAAGGTAACTGGGCTGGATAGATTAGGTTAGGCTAGTGACAAGACCACTGGGCTGGATTGGTTAGGTCCGCCTAGTGACAAGACCACTGGGATGGATTGATTAGGTTTGGCTAGTAACAAGGCCATTGAGCTGGACTGATTAGGTTTGGCTAGTGACAAGACCACTGAGCTGGATTGATTAGGTCCGTCTAGTGACAAGACCATTGATCTGGTTTGATGAAGTCCTCCTAGTGCCCAGACTACTGGGCTGGGAGCAAGCAAACAGAGTCTGGGTGCGTTAACCGCCAGATGATGTCCGCCATGCTGTCAAGAGGCCTTCAGAAACCTACGCATACCAATTGAATAAAAGTGACAAAATGGCGAACAATAATATTAAGTACGCTCGCCATGTCAATTTGAAACTGCGCTTATTTTCAAGCTGCCCTGTGATAGGGCATAATGCGAATTCTACCGAAGACAAAAGAAATGGTGGCAAATCCAACATTTTCATAGTCGCCGTTTATTATTCATATATATAAGGAAAAATATTACTAGGGGCGGGGTGGAGATGGTGATTTCCATTTTTACATGAAACCGCTTTTGGAAACTTTTTTAAAATTATGCTCTGCGTCATCAGAACGTTTGAATTAAATTTACCATTAAACGTATCCTCGTTGTTGTGTAGATGACTCGCTATATGCTGGTATATGTTACAGAACTAGTTCATGATTCCATGTTTGCTTACATGTCCGATATCATCTTGATCGTGGGCCAGGAAACAGAAAGTAAAATACTGAATGGAGGAATAAATGAATAGAAATATATAAAAAAAGTAAAAACATAAAGAATATTATTTTCACCTCTCTTTGATCAGTCTAATGACATTGACAATAAAAGAGAAGAAGGAGGAAGGTAAACCATATAGTCGGTGGTTGCAGAGTGGGCTTCGGCTAGTCCGACGGCTGTCTACTCTGACCGACCAACCGAGCAGAGGAGCGGTGGCTGTGGCTGTACACCTCTGCATTCGGGAAATGGAGAGCGGCTTGTCCCTACCGTTGGCTGTCCTGAGAATACTTTTTCCGTGGTTTTCCATTCTTCTGCAGTTAGGCGAATGCCGGGACAGTTCCTTCTTTAGACCACGGCTGCCAACCCTCCGCACATCTCCTTCACCGATACAAATCTCTTGGCCTGAAAGACGGCGTTGCCCCTTCAGGGGAGGATTGAGAACATTAGTATAAACCATATAGGACTACGCTAACCTGCATCGCACAATGTAACTTAATTCCACCAACCCAAAACAAACCGATCATCAACGGACACATGACGCCCTCATTATACAATTGCAAATTCAGTGTTAGACCTAGGTATTCCTATGTATAATATGATTCTGTGATTTTATATTCATTTTTCTATCAACAAGGAAAAACGACTTGGAGGGGAAAAAAAGGAAAATAGATTGTAGATTGGATTATGTACAATTGTATTTTTTAATGGTTTTGTAAGCTCATAAATAGAGTATTTGTAAATTTACTTTACGTTCATTCTGAGGCAATACGGGTATAGGTTACTTGAAAAATTATTACAATATAAATACACTAATATTTTAGAATGTAATCCCAAATAAGAAAATTATAAAGTTTAAGCAATGTATATACAGGACAGTCGAAAACAGTGGCAACCGAGCATCAAACCCTAACACACCGTCGGTTTCAGCCAATGCCAACCTATCAGCAGGGAGGTCCTTCTTCAGGTCCATCCACAGGAAAAGTTTCCTTATTCTATTGGCGCTCGAGCAGCCCATATAAAATCGCCCGCGAAGCGAGCAGACTGGCTAACTTCAGCAGTTGATGAAATGACAACGGGACGCGATATCTAATTATTCTCAAATTATTTTTCAGTGTGACCAACACTCTAACGCTCATAATAATTATCTATCATGTGAATGATGTATACTGTAATATTGAAGTGAAAATAAGAAAAAGTAAAATATACAGGAAAAGGAAAAAGCTTGACCACAGCACCGGTCCCTCCTCTGAACATCTCTTTTACATTACACCCCACAAGTATCCGCCTCCAAAATACCTCACATCACCCCTAACCTTTAGAATCCCCAGGATAGGGAGAAGAGGTTACCTTCTAGTTGTCCCGCCCCTAAAACTCAGGGAGAGGAATGGAAACTATTTATTCTGAAACCCTATGTGGAATACCGATCTGAATGTATAAGTGGCAATTATTCCATACACTATGTAAGCTTCGACCTGCACTTAGCTTATCTACGTAAATATAATACGCCTACGATCGCACCCTCAACATCTTACACGGAAAAAAGAATGACATCTAAGACGACTTTTATTCATCCGACGCAACGCTGACAGAAGAGTGGAAGAAATCAAGCT
Source organism: Anabrus simplex (assembly GCF_040414725.1). Taxonomy (NCBI): domain Eukaryota; kingdom Metazoa; phylum Arthropoda; class Insecta; order Orthoptera; family Tettigoniidae; genus Anabrus; species Anabrus simplex. The sequence goes on from NC_090269.1 coordinate 406,678,284, forward strand.
AAGAATTAAGACATTTAGCGACACAATTTTGCGGTGCACGGTTTCCATTACAAAGTTTATAAGCCCACTGCACAAAATATTTGTCAGCCTAGTGTGCATGAACAGATGTATCATTCACATGTACAGATGGCGCGGCGAACGAATCCCGAGCTCAACAGCACGCGCACTGCCTCTACGTGAGCATAGGGCAGTAGCGATCAGTGAGACATTGATGTTTCAAGCGGACAGTGTACGTCAACATGGTTAGATGTAAGGATGTGACATAGTGGCAAAAAGGTGCAATCGTGTTCGATCGTGCCCATGGCCGTACGATGCGTGAGTTTTCTGGATTTGTTTGTGTTTCACAGCGGACTCTTCAATGTATCTACAGACAGTGGTGTACTACATGTGGCCACGAAGCACGACGTCAGAATTGTGGTCGGAAAGAGATCCTGACTGAGAGGGACCGGAGACGTGTTTCACGGCTTGTGAATCAAAATCTCTTCCAAATCCGACAGGAATTGTTGCAGTCAGTTAATGAAGGTCCATCCCAACCTGTTAAACAGACATCGTTGCGAAGGGAACTGCATTGAATGACCATTTGGAGTTGGTCACATCGCAAGAGGCCATTGCTCACACAGGCGGAACGTTATGTAGTCGGACGAATCCCAATTTTGCCTTTCTTCCAATGATGCACGTCGCTGAGTGCATCGAAGACCAAATGGAGCATTTCATCCTGGATTAGTACAAGGTCAGTTTCAAACCGCAGGTGGGTGTGTGATGGTTTGGGGGTGTATTTCATATCATAGATAGGGGCCACCCACTGAGGTGAAAACCGACAAGAAACAGCATGTTTATTTAAACAATCTTGATAATCAGGTGTTGTCTTTCAATCTACATCTGAATGATAAGTATGCTATTGATACGCCAATTTTTGAAAATGACAACAGCAATGTTCCTCGGGATTGACGCGTGTGTGACTGGTTTTATGAACACTCCCCCACGCTATTGCATCTCGATTGGCCTACAAATTCACCTGACTTGAACCCCATTTAAAAAATTTGGGACATGTTGGAACAGTGGGTAAAACGCCGACATCAGCATCTCCGCAATTTTGTGAAATTGCGCTATCAAATCCTCAGCGAGTGGCTTAACCTGTATGCGACAACCTTGCGGACTCACTTTCCAACCGCCTGAAGTCCAGAGGCGGTGTTACATGGTATTAGATGATGCTTGTGATGATTTCTCAAGAAGTGACTAATTTTTGTCCGGTGAGTTTATTATCAAAACATTTCACAACCTAAATGAGGGCTGCAAGTGCGAGTTGTGTGAATAACAGTGTGATCTACACCGTGTTGGACAGTATAAGAAGAGATCACTATTTTTAAGTAAGTGCTTTTCATATTGAAAGGCCATTCACCTGCAATAATAACAATTACTTATATTATAAAGGTTCCCCAGCGTAAATAGCATTATATCGAAACGTAAATAATGGAAATATTGTATTGGATTCCTGTACAGGAGAAATCTGTTCGTTATGAAAGTCAGGGTAACACCAACTCACCCAAGCACGTATGTATATGTTTATGACGTAAGATCAATTATCATATTTCCTGCGGCTACTGCCATTGTCATTCGGTGGAATATAACGTCACTTCTAGAAAAATGAGAGTTAAGTATCGTTTCCAACCACCGCAGAAGAAAATGTCGTAAACCAATGGGCCGAAGGCTGACACGTGCGGGGGATCAATCCAATCGCGAGGCTTTTTGCTAAACACCCATGATGTGTTAGACAAATAGCTTTTTTGTCCTTTCTTAAATAATTCCAAAGAATTTGGAAATTTAGTGAACATCTTCCTTGGTAAATTATTCCAATCCTTAACTCTCCTTCTTATAAATGAATATTTTCCTTTTTGGATTCCAACTTAATTTTCATATAATGATCTTTCCTACTTTTGCAAACACCACCCAGACTTATTCGTCTACTTTTGTCAATACACGCCAACTCTCCACTGACAGCACGAAATATACCACACAGTCGAGCATCTCATCTCCTTAATCTCAAATCTTCCCAGCCCAAAGTTTGGAACATTTTCGTAAAACTAACCCTTTGTTGTAAATCTCCCAGAACAAATCCATGGGGAGCGGGGTTCTAAACCCCTGTAACCCCCCTTTGCTAGCCTCCTGAACCTATAATCCCCCAGAATGGCTAATATCTTCTCAAATCAAATCAAAATCAAATCAAAATCCCTTTATTTGCAAATGAGGTGTCTACCTCGGTGGCAAATGGTACACTAAAATACATTATTGTCAAGCACTAAATTTTAAATTAACAGGAGACGAAGAAAATTTTCCTAGAATACAATATTATATAATTTACGAAAATAATTTTTTCTATTAAACACACACATCATCCTTAATAAATTTATATTGTTTACAAAATTCTACTTATAATATCTTACAAACATATTCATCTCATATACAGTACGGTATGTGAAATTACTTCTAATAATACTATACAACTGGTATAAGATTAAAATTAACATTGAATTTATTTACATATTTATATTTTACCCATTTTGGAACCTAAGTAGCATAACGACCTGCTGCGTCTTAACCAGAGCCCCTTTTGCCACCACTTTTCAGAGTTCCCGAAGGGCCTTCACAGCTACCGTAGCGGTCACAGGGCCCTCGAAGTCCCCACTGTACTTCACCCCTACAGGCAGTCCCCTACTTTGGCTGTCCAACTCCTTAGACCAGGGGATGGAATTAATTTAATCACACACATTTTTATTTACAATATCCTGCACTGGTCGAATGCCCTCTAACATTTAATTTATTATCTCTGTTGTTGTTTATTCTCTTCTTGAATATCTGTACAGATTTTGGAAAAGGATCAAACACTACCCCTGGTAAACTGTTCCACTCCTTCACGCCCTTCCCAATGAAAGAAAATTTACCCCAATCGCTTCTGCTAAAATTCCTTCTAATTTTGTACTTGTGGTCAGTTCTACCAATATAATTATTTTCCAACTGAAGCCTCTCACGGATATCTCTCCATGCTTCTTCACCTGTATAGGCTCTATATAATCCTATACGTCTAATTTTCTCCCTTCTCTTACTTAAAGTTTCCCACCCAAGTTCCTTTAACATTTCTGATACACTACTCTTTCTCCTGAAATCCCCTGTTACAAACCTTGCTGCTTTCCTCTGCACACCATCTAGTTCTTTTATTAGGTATTCTTGGTGAGAATCCCAAACACTGTTTGCATATTCCAATACTGGACGAACCATACTTAAGTAACTTTTTTCTTTTAATTCTTTGTTGCATCCTTTAAGTAGCCTCATTATGAAATGTAATGATTTGTATGCTTTCCCAACAATGTCATCAACATGACCCTTCCAGTGCAAATTACTTTCAAATCTCACACCTAAGTATTTGCACTTGCCATCTTTTGGGATAACTACCTCATCCAAAGTATATTCAAATTCAGTTTTAAAGCTCCTGTTTGTAAATGTTGTAACTGTTGATTTGCCTCCATTAATCTTCATATTATTTTCTTCAACCCATTCTTGGATACTCTCAATGTCCCTTTGTAATTCTGAACAATCGTCAATGTTATTTATTTCCCTATAAACAATTATGCCATCTGCATACAATCTTATTTTCGATGTTATATTGTTCCCTAAATCATTTGCGTATATTAAGAAAAGTAACGGACCGATTATACTACCCTGTGCAATTCCCTTCCAAACTTTCTCTTCCTGTGATATATTATTTCCTACTTTGACTTTCTGAACCCTTGAATTTAGAAATGTTCTTATCCAACGTATAACCCTTACGTCCAATCCTATCCCCTCCAATTTCTTTAATAATATTCCATGTTCCACTCTATCAAAGGCTTTGGAAAGATCTATGGTTATGCAATCTAACTGGCCTCCTGAATCTAACTGATCTGATATGTCCTGCTGAAATCCCACCAGTTGTGCCTCGCAAGAAAATTTATTTCTAAATCCATACTGCCTCCTCATGAACCAATTTTTATCATCGCATATCCCTCTGATGTACTTTGCTATTAAACTCTCCAGTATTTTACAAACTATACTGGTCAGGCTGATTGGTCTGTAGTTTTCTGGTTTCCTTTTATCACCCTTTCCTTTATAAATTGGTATTATTATAGATTCCTTCCATTCCTTTGGTATTACACTATTTTTTTTTTGCTAGGGGCTTTACGTCGCACCGACACAGATAGGTCTTATGGCGACGATGGGATAGGAAAGGCCTAGGAGTTGGAAGGAAGCGGCCGTGGCCTTAATTAAGGTACAGCCCTAGCATTTGCCTGGTGTGAAAATGGGAAATCACGGAAAACCATCTTCAGGGCTGCCGATAGTGGGATTCGAACCTACTATCTCCCGGATGCAAGCTCACAGCCCCGCGCCTCTACGCGCACGGCCAACTTGCCCGGTATATTACACTATTATTTATGACATAGTCAAAGAGAAATTTTAAATAAGGCACTATATATACCACCCCATTGTCTTTAATACCTCCCCAGTAATTTGATCACTTCCTGCTGCTTTTCCTTGCTGAAGCAGTTGGATTTCTCTGAAAAAAAATATCTTCATTTGTGAATGAGAAGCTTCTTTTATCCCTGTGTGTCTCTCCCTCTCTATCTTCTGTTACGATTTCCAAGTCCTGACAATCTTCTACTGAATCTCTGAATTCCCTACTAAAGATGTTTGCTTTCTCAGTATCTGTTAAATAGTGTTCACCCCCTTCTCCCACCATTGTAGGAATTTGGATTCCTTTTCCTTTTTGATTCCTAATATATGAATACAGCTTTTTCCATTTCCCTTTGTGGTCATTACCCTTCGGGACTCTGTCACATGCCTCCTCTAGACTTACAGACCAGAAATAAACAAGAATTACTCTGGTTTTTTCCAGTTTTCCATTCAAGTAGTCCTGGTTTGGGTCCCATACAATGGAACTATACATTAGGGACGTTGACTATCCCACAACGCGATCATGCTCGAATAGGAATTTTCGAAATGTGGTGGTGGATGAAAACTTTGAGGAATTTTTGGGCAGATCATCACACGGACACGTCTGTTCTGAACAAACTTGAGATACATGTCCGTGCAATGTCTCTCACTTGGTCAGATAATGCACCGATAAAGTGGTCTTTAAAAGCTGATAGTTCGGGGGAAAATCCGAGGAACCAGAGCACGAAGTCGAGTACCAACACCATGTATCGACATGTTGAATGGCCCCCTTACAGAGTTTTCCTTATCTTTTTCCAATTTGTTTTACGCCGCACCGACACAGATAGGACAAAGGTTTTATGGCGATCATGGGAGAGGAAATGGGTAGGAGTTGTACCGTACCCAGGAGTAAATACCCTCTAGGACGATGCCTCCATTCCTGTATGAACATCCGACTAACTCAGGGTTGGGCAGAGTGTGGGTTGGTTGTCGATTGGGTCAGGATAAAAGTCGAAGTTCAACACTAAAATAGCAATCAATGACAGGAAATGGAGGTATAACACGAATGAGAAACAATCATAGGGGGTAGGATGGATTTATTAACAAATATCCCCGATCAAATCACACGAAAATAATTGAATAAAAAAAATAATAACTTGTAAAAATGAACTCAAAGTAATAAAATAAATCGAAATCAGAAACGTTAAATGAGTGATAATACAAATTTGACATTAAAAGAAAAACAAGTTCAATAAAGAACATATATAAAAATCAAGACTGAGTATCTTCTAATAGTCCAATGTTTATGTTGTATGGCAACAAGTGTATGCAGACACTGCCATGTGGTGTTTCGGAATGGAGTTTCACACTATCGCATCCCAACGATACGGTTTCAAAATTAAGTTACTCCCGAGAGTCATCAAACTATTTCCGTAAAATCAAAGTTACATCATGTGAAAAATTACGACGGAAAGAAAAATAATTAAGACGCACCGGACGCTATGTAAGGTATGCAAAATACTAGGGGCAAATCCTACACTATATTTACAATAATTCAAATAATCAAACTAAACATATATATACATCGGATATCGAGTAAAGTCTTAAATGCTACACTGCTTCTAATGTGAATCCCGGTTCACTACAAAAGATCTAGACAGAACTAGATGAACCAACAATACATCAGCACTCGGGCTGTTCCCTTTAAAAACAACGAGACAATGTATATAATCACAAAATAATAAGATAAAACCATCCTGTAAGAGAAAAACATATAAATAATCCTTGATGTCATGAAGAAAGCAATGGGCAACATTGCCTCCTTCTGCTGCGTTTGAGCGCTCAACAGCGCGGTCATCCGTCATGTACTTCCGGGTAGATTACGAGCTGTGAAGAAATATTGAACTCCACTACGCTGAAGATTGGATTTTGTCTCCCGTGGCCGCCGCAAGGAAATACTGTCTCTTTCACACATGCCGATAACACAGGCCAGGAGTCAGCTTGCCATGAGATAACGCCCATCATCAACTACACGGAAACACCCGTATATTAATTGCTTCTTAGCATGCTTGGGCCATTTAACAACATCAGACTCAATAGTCTGGAATTAACACTGTCCATTCTGATCACAATATACTCAGAAGACGCTAAGCAGACACACCTGCATTTTTTGTCAACTTCTGCAATACCTTTGGGCTAAATAGAGATTTTATCTATAACATCGCCATTACCACACTCAAGAAGTCCATCATGATCTTCAAGAACCATGCTTGCGGACCTCAAATAAATGTTTGACATGCCTCACTCGACTGCCTACATTTAACATCATACGAACACATTATCTATTGTATCCACATCCATTATTGTTGTGAAGGTACTCTTTGTCTTTGGGCAACCTGCAGCTGTTGCAGGAAGATTGTATAATAAATAAATAAACTGCATAATTTCTCTCTATCTTGTCAAGCATACAATCGGCCTGCACCAATACATTATAATTAAGCATGCAATTATTATCTCATCATTCCTCATGAATCCTACTGGCCTTTCCACATAACGAGACGCTATTCGAGTCCTTGGCAGACCATCAGGCAAACAGAATCCAACTTAACTTCAAAGATCTTAATTTAACAACGACGTTCTGCAGCTCCTTCTGGTAGCTTCTGTAAAACCATGCATCATGCAAAATAGCTATACCTGTCTCTCTGAATAACCGAAATAAAATGAATTGATACGTGTTTGACGTAATATAGAAATGAACCTGTCGATCTAACCCTTCTAGCATATATTTAAGGAAAACTCGGAATATCCTACGCTAAGTACTATATTTACAACAATAACTGATCCTATCAATCCCTCATTTTCCCAAACATCTAATCATAAATCAAAATGAAAATAAAATAAACATGCATTAATCTCGTATCTGAATCTACCATAGTGACAAAATTAAACAAATACATGCCGTCAGGCTTACTTTAAATGAAACTGAAAATTCTATCTACACTGCCCTAGTACCTTAACATAACTTACATATCATGCCATATATAATACGTGCATCTTTCTTTATGATGACTCTCGGGGAACCAGGATAGCAGCTTACATCCCCACTAATTTGGGGATCTACACCATGTTAATCACATCCTTAACATGTGGGAATGCACTTCCTTCCTCTGCAGGTGTATCCATCATCTTACTGGAAAACAATTCACTGGAACACAGAAGACTATTATTGATAACCTCTTCACTGCTTAATGCTGCGAGCCGAGATACCCTTTCTTTTACCAGATCAGCTAACACACTGATTCACATATATATAACACACTTCACTAAAAGGGTAAAAAATAGTTTAAAAAGCAGCCCACGGTTCGGTACGGAAGTTCCACGCGAATACGCGCCCGTCGCGAAATAGTGAAACACTAGCACGTTTCCACCACACTTGTTACTCAGCGGTCACTACACCGTCTTTATCGATTAAAAGTAAACTCTGTCAAAGCACAGTAAATATTACGACTGCACAATTTGAAGTATCAACGAGAACCAGTTACTATTTCTGGAATAACGCCACGTTAATTACAACCACCAGTCACAGAGTTGGTACATCCGCACTGTTCAAACTTTTACTACAGAGTGCCGAGTTAGTACATCCGTACTGCTCAAATTTCAACTACAGAATGACGCTCTCCAGAGCTTGGGTTACTGAGGAGGTTTCGGTGACGCTAATAATGTTGGGGTTCCCGGGTATCTGAACCAACCACCAATCAGAGAGTTCGTCATGTATGATGATACAATACTTATTGTGATATATTTATAAAACACAGCTCAAACATTAGCAAATCTCTTCCACCAATTTCTATAATACATTTCCAAATATATCTAACTTCAGAAACTGTGGAAAACCGATTGTCTACAGAAACTGACTTTATCCACAGAGCATGTTGGTCATCCTGAAATTAATATTTAGCGCGGCGTAGCCTCCAGGTTTGCCAAGTCCTTAAGTTCCCATTGGCTGAAATATCTTGCTTGGTCAGCATGTAATACACGTGTCGATCCTTGCCAGCGCGTCGGTACGCTTACTTTCTCACGGTCATGCGGAAATATGAAGCAACATCCAGCGACTTACAGTCTTGCTCAACATCCGGTATTAACTATCTTGGGATACGATGCTTTAACATATTAGACTGTATCTTTTATAAATAAATTTCACATATTTGGTCAAATAATGTTCCAATTATTATTATGGGCCGGTCGGATACGGCTCAGAGTGGGAAGGAAGAGACCGTGGCCTTAATTAAGGTACAGTCACAACACTTGCCTGTTGTGAATATGAGAAAACGTGGAAAATAATTTTTGAGTTGCCGACAGTGGGCTTCGAATGCAAGCAGATAGTTGCACGCCCCTAACCGTACGACCAACTCGCTTGGTAGAGTGTTCTCTCCGAGTAACCACAATGAAGGCTTTGGTGAGAGAAGAATGGCGGAGTATGGTTCGTCAGCTAGATGGCTGAATTGTGACAGACACGACGCTCAGTCATGAGGCAGAACTAATAAGAGGAGGAGAAAATAGCCATTATATTTTAAAGGATTAAAACTGAATATAAACTGAACGGGAGTGAAAACTGAAAATCAGGTAATTATTTAAAATATTTGTATTTAACCTAACAACGTAACTAAACAGTTAATTCAAAAAATATTGGTCAGACTCATGTAGTTGTTTGAATATTAGTGTTTATTCCTAAGTAGGAAACTAATTGTTTTTGCAATTGGGTGATTTCTTCTGAATTAAGACTGAAATCTTATTTTATTGTACGTTCTGAAAATGTGCAACTGTCGTAAATAACAAAAATGATATAAAACATTCTTGGTTGTAAAACAGTATTTCATAATTCTTCTATGATTTCCGATGATAGCCAGAACCACTCTAACACTGTTCCATTAAACCCTGTTATTTCTATGATTGTCAAGTAGGGCTGTTACGTGAAGCCGTATGAGAATGGTGCTATGGAATGGTAAGGAGTATGGCTTTTAGTGCCGGGAGTGTCCGAGGACACGTTCGGCTCGCCAGATGCAGGTCTTTCGATTTGATGCCCGTAGGCGAACTGCACGTCGTGATGAGGAAGAAATGATGATGATGAAGACAACACATACACCCAGCCCTGTGTCAGCGGAATTAACCAATATGTTTAAAATTCCCGACCCTGCCGGGAATCGAACCCGGGACCCCTGTGACCAAAGGCCAGCACATTAACCATTGAGCCATGGAGACGGACAGTGGTGCTATAAACCTGTATCTTAGCGTTAAACAAGAATTTGAACGAATATTTTGAACTTGCTACTTGTTGTGTTGAGAAATGTATACTTGAAATCCAGTCGCATATTTTAATTAAACTTTGTAATTATATTGTTCATGTTAAATTAAGTCGATTGAAGCATGTTGTTTCAGTATATAATTACATATTTTTATGTTAATGCTAAGAGCATATTTGATGCATATTTCTGGACCTTAGTAAAACACAATGTACAGCAGACCATGGTAGCCAGGGGTGCTGATATCACCACACTGACTTCTCTTAGCCGACTGTATCTCGTTATTGAAATTTGCTAACTTCGTAAGACCTTCATTATCTTTCATAAGAACCTTAGCCTTTTTTTAAAATGCTATTTCCTCGGGGCGTCGACCTAAGAAAATTTTTGCCCCTACTTCGCACCATATGTTGTGCACCTGCGTGTATTAAGAAATGGCGGGAGTGTAAAGTGTCGAATGTGAGGAAAGAAACATTAAGGACGACACAAACACCCAAGCACCAGGCCAGGGATATTAATCATTTACTATTAAAAACACCTGATCCGGCCGGGAATCGAAGCCGAGTGACAGGCGGACGCGTTGCCCCTACACCCCAGCGCCGGACACCTTAGGCATTACTTTGTTAGCTTCAGGTAACGTATTCAAATGAAGGTGTGGCTACACATGTCACTAACCACAGCAAGACTTGGCTGCACCCAGTGTACATAACAACCATGTGCACCTAAAATCGAATTTTCAGAGTATTTGCAAAAGCATCAAGCAGTTGGAAACGCAGGGCAGGAAGCTTTCTGAAAGTCTGGTGTGATTCATGCTACCGTCAAATGTTTGGACATAACTAGTTGAAAACATGGTAGTGATTTGAAGAAGGAAATGGAAATCTTCCTTGTAAAAAATAATGGAATTGTGAAGATAAGGGAAATTAACAAAATCCTTGAAGTTTCTGTTGGTAATGTGAACAGTAACATTAACTTATTGCCCGATGTTAAGTTCTTGTGATGACGAAACAATATTCTCGGTACAGAAATCTATTTTTACAGATGGGAGGAATACGCGTGATGCAGAAAATATGGAAACATTATACTATCTCAGAGTTCTACTAAAGCAGTTCTAGTTGAAAAGTAAAACGAACGTTAGAAAAAAGTGTGTTTGAGTTTTACAGTAACAAATTGTTTATATTTATAATGAAACGTTTCATGATATGTTGATGATCATTTCTAGTATTATACAATAGAAAGCATTCACATTCAATTTTAATTTTTGTGCTTACATGTAAGTTCATATTTCGTCATTCGTACTGAATATTTTCATTCATATTTTGAGATTCTTGATACATAAATATTTCAGCATTTCATATTTGATTCTAGGTCATAAATATTTAATTGCACTTTATCCATAAACATGTACTTTTAACTGTGTCGCTGTTTTCAGCGATGAGTGATATCCTTCCTTAATCATGTTTGTAATTGAAAAGAAAAGTTAAACGCATTGCATTTAATTACTCAAGCATGATATTATACAAAGGTTTCTTTGCTCCTCCAGCTGCTGTTATTACACTGTCGGTGTTTTAGTAATACGAGGTAAAGTCGTGAGTAATGCAGGTTTCTTGTTAAAACTAGGAACAGTAGCCGCAGTGCCTTAATGAAACCGCTAGCTTGTATGGGTGGGCAAGTTTGAGCACAGCACATTCCATTTCAATCGCCTCTCTTGTGAGCACGCCAAACCCACTAAGCCCTTCTTGCCGTCTCACTTCGCAGTAATTCGAAGAACCCTGCCCTAATCGGTTTTGGTTCAGAGTTCACAAAGGCGAACTCATGTTGAACATTGAAGACATGACTAGTTAGCGTAAACTTAGGATAAGGTTATATACTACTCTCAATAATGAGCGGGAGAATTTCTGTGTCGTAGACCCGAGATGAGTACGAGGGAAGGTAATATGCTCCTTTATTGTAATGCGACATTTGTTAACAAGAAAAGCAGGTGAGCTGATTGAAAATTCTTCTCATGCCCCTCCGTTGCACGACTAGAACACACTTTTAAGGGGACAGCCTTATAACGTGATGACGTCTCATTCCGCAAGGCCGGCATGCGCAGGAACTTGGTATTATTGTAAGATATTCGTCATCGTTTATACGCGAATAATCCGCGCCATCGAATAATCTGTGCACCATAGTTTTAAGAGAGAATTAAAAAACAAAGATAGCCTTTATTTCTTGTTTTGTTTAAAATAAATGAATTCTACACAATGATGTACAGTACCCCGAAAGTGAATACGGATAAGTTTGATTTAATGATCCCATCATGATATTAACATCAGATAGGCAACTCGCTGATCAGAACTGTCATGCGGTTGTCCTAACTTTCCCTAATATTCACTTTTAAAAACTTTTTATCAGTCTAGTCAGATCCTTTTTTGCCTCTTGACTTAACAGTCGCTGTTTTCAGTAACTGCATAGCCTACTAACTAATGTTCACATCCAAGTGTCACATAATTTGTTTTACAGGGAGTGGAAACTGAACATATACTGTTATGTTGAAAGAATTTTCAGTATACTTGCAAATGTGCCCATGCTTCGCCACGGAATTCTCCACTGTATCCCTTTCAGACCTGAAAGAAAACTGGAGGTGTGAATTTTTGTTTGTACGTCAAGAACTGACTAAAATGCTCCTCAGTACACATATTAATAGTTTATTTTACAAAATAAAAACTAACATCCGAAAAACAGGACCAACACAATAGTGCGTATCAAAATTCAAAACCTCGTTGTATCACGTACGATGGTGTAGCTTCAAAATATACGTTCACTAACCAATGTACACACTTCATTGAATATATTCCGGTATTCAGTAAAGCTTCTAGATTAATATAAACGCAGTAAATAAATACTTACATTCGGCACTACTGCTTCCTGCCATCTCGCCGATCAACTGTGCTTTTTAAACTCTTCTTCCTTCGCCCTGGCGGTCAAGCGCATACTAAAATCAATTGAAATACATGCCACGTGTCCTGCACAATCACTGCAGTCCGGTGTAGCGCCGAAAAAACATCAAATACGGTCAGGGATAACTAAAATACGAACCCGCACAATTGTGCGTACTCGGTCTGAAAGGGGTATACGGATTTCTACGTAAGTAACTATACATGCAGTGAGTAAGATTATATTAGATAGCACATCTCTTAGCGTTATCCGAGAAACCCCACAAGAATGTCCCCATACGTTTTTTCCTATGTAAGGTGTGCGTTGGGCAGTTTGCATGACAATGGAAGGCCAGGTTCCCTACTGCCATTCATAATCGTGTTTGGAAGTTTCTACAATAACGGCAGGCTCACTTGCCACTATCATTCACAATCTAGTTGAGGAGTTTTCATTATAACGACAGGCACATATTGAAACCGTACAGTGTCCTGTACAGCTCATGAGAATGATATGTGCCCTTCTACTCCATTAAAATTGGTAGCAGTATGGGCGATGGGGATCGAGCGGCGTCCTGCCAGAATGGAACCCGCGAAAAGAGCACTTGCCAAACAAAGGAAAGACAGAGTAAGAGCCAAGCCCCCACGGAAATACCCTCTCAACTTGCAGAGGGAGATAGAAGAGGACGCGATGCTGGAGTAGTCAGATACGCCCCGAGGTGTGGCTTAGCTTCCCAGAGTTCCAAACTAACATAAGGAACTTCCGGTTTTTTATGCACGTGTCACGGGTGCCAACGTCGGATTTTGGCGCGTAAAAATGGGATGATATTTTTGATCCAGACATAGGAAAATTATGTGAGACGCACCATTGAATAGAGCGGAATTTCCTGCGGTTCCCAGACTAAAAATATGTAATAATTTATTCAGGGGAAGAAATGAGGTCACCAGCTGTCAAGATGTAACATATCGCTAACACATGTGAAAACAACGGCGTCACCCAAGCTAAGAGTCGCGCTCAAAAGAGGACTCCGCCCTCCAAAGGACGCTATGAATTAATCAAAGGCGGGAAGCAAATTACATAAAAACTGCCGATCGTAGGTCCAGCACGCTTTGCTCAAATGAAAGAGGAGACAGAGGGCTACAAGATGCACTATTTAAATTTCTTCAATTCTTGGTATGAGAGGAGCTCTTGTTCTTAATGAACCGTGAACGTTGACGCCTCCAAGCTTCCGGCGGGCAAGATAATATAGGCCGGGCAGGCCATTGCAGAGACAGTTGTATCGTGCGGGTCGTTGAGACGGACACTGTGTCCCGCGGTGCTCCAGTTTACAGTTAGAAACCCTTGACCGCGTACTGAAAGTGCCATTGTGTCCAGCACGCCTTTGTGAAGTGAACGGGAGGCCAAACGAGCCTAGGTGAATTGTTTCTGTGCTGCGTGTCAAACTAGTAACTCCGCGAGCATAATTTACAAACAAAACGCAGAATACGGCTGAGACAGTGCCGGTTTAATGAGTCAGTGAAATTCATAATTTGGTATCACCTAAAGTGTTACTTTGAATCAGGGGCTCGAGTCTCGTGAGCCACCCGATTCTTACTGTGAACGCGCCCGCCGTGGTTTGAAAGACCGTCTTATTTGTGGGTGTAAACTCTGAAATAGAGGCCGTGTGACGAGTGTAAAGTGTACCCATCTTGGATTACTGTGAGATTTCAGCTGTGAACGAGTTCCCCAGGATGTCAGACTTGTATGGACCAGGGATGAAGGACTGCACGCCCGCCACCTACCGAGTGGTCATGGAGTACTAAGAACTTCACCATGGGTCTCCCGTGGAAGGAGAAACAACGGCCACCAAACAGATGAGTGATGTCCAAATTTAATTTCTAAGCATGATATAACCGGGGGATAGGATTAGCTTTCTTTTGTAAATATCAAAATGTTGTGAGATAATGCATGTCCTATATGGAAATTTTATTGATCTTTAGATAGCTGAAGTAAATTCAGGGAAGCTAAATTCCCGGACGACTCATTTTTTTCCTTAATGATTAGCTTATCGTGAGGGTTATATTTCTAGTAATATGTAGAATGTCCTAGCAAATATGGGAACAAGGTTACGAGAATATTTGAGTTTCCCATAGGGGTGGTTGGAACAATAGTGCTGGCGAGCAGGGAAAACCATGTCAAAATGTTGGTAGTTACTGTCCCACGTGGCTGTCGTAGATGCCGGGGAAACTCATGGGTCAGTCAGACAATGCATGCCTAGCTTACACATCTAATCAGTGCATGTACAGCAAGAAAGAAGAAATCCCGACCGAGAGAGGTATATGTGTGTTATTTAGGCAGGTGTGTGGAACCATGTGCAAGTCTCCCGTGATTTTTGATTAATTGGCCAGAATGGTTTGGAGTGTTTTTTTTTAATCTATAGCCGGGGTGAGGCCCAGAGGCAGGAGTCTCTAATCTTTGGTCAGAAGATTTAAATATAAGTATAGTTCCTGTGGCAGGAACGAGGGGTCATGAGAGCCATATGCCCAAGGGAAGAAGATACGCGATATGAGACGTAGTGAGAGGGCCGAATGCCCGAGTAATTTACGATGAAATGAGTTAGAAGTGATTGTGCCCATAGTCGGCGCTCAGCGATAATAATGAGAGAGAATAAAAGAGTATTTTATGGGAATTCCACGATAAAATGAATGGGCCATGGATATGTGTCCCCGAGACGAGAGGGTGAACGTTTGAGGGAGAGAAGAATCTGGCGTGGCAAATGAATGAGAAATGGCCGTGCGAAGTGAATGACCGCCCTCCCTTCCTTGTCTTTTTTTTGTGAATGTCTGGCTCTCGCCCTCGTGACAGAGGAATCCTTTTCTGCCATTGTGTTAAGACTTGGAGCCCTCGCTCTCCACGCGCCCCCACTGTTTGGTTTAAATGGCCTAGCTAAGAATACTTGTATAATGATAATGTCACGGTGATTTTTTTTAAGGGTATTTAATTAATGAGTAGGGATCTCCCCCAGATATCCGGTGATATGAGACTATAGCGATTCTAGGGATCTACAGAAACCCACGGTACCTCTCGGTCGGGAGTCTGCCAGTTCGACTCCGGATTATGATGGCGCCGTTGAGCGAGCTGCTCCAGGCTTGCGCCTTGGGCCGGAGACATTGATAACCATGCTGTTCTTTCTAGAAATGGCTCTCCTTTGTGTATGAAGTGTATATATCCATATATCAGTGTATGTTTCGTAATTATGTGCATATATTTTTGAGTTCAAACAGAACCTATATGCAAGTTGTGTGGTCTTGGTGATAGATGAGGAGTCCGGGGTTTAGCTAAATGGTATGTGTGTTTGTTTGTGTATCATGTAAATGTTTCTTTTAATCTGATAATGATGTAGCGTAGGCCCCGGTTATGTTCGTGCTTAGAACAGCTAGTAATATTTGTGTATAGGGACATCAGGTCATCTCACGGTGTGATCGACAGAATAATATAAAATTTTCATGAACGGTCTGAACAATGAGGAAAGATGAACGATAGCAAGTCGCAAAACCTCAATCATACCGTTATGCAGACGACGCCCATGGGCGATTCAGATTTTAAAGTGATTATTGTTTTCTTTTCCTCCCATATGTGGAGAGTCATTGTATAGAGCTGTATCAACCTTTTTAAATTGTCATATTTGAATAAATTCGTATTCGTAACCCCTATTTTATGATTCTTGTCATTTGTAGCAGTGCTAAGCGGTATCCAATAGGCATTTGAACCCAGAGATCCTACTTTCATATTATAGACATAAGGCTCCATCGTAAGTATTTTTTTTCTTTCTTTCGAACATACCACTCCCCCAAGTGCTCAGGCTGCCGGGCCGGCACAGAAAGTAGGAAGGGGAGCGGTTCGAAGCTCGTTAAGCAATTCGACCCGCTCTTCAATCCAATCTCATCCGTGGGTGTTTACCCCGTTACGTGGAGGCATTCTTATGCGTGGGTCATCCATTCGAAGCCCGGAGGGTGTATACTTGGCGCCCTTCGTGGCAGGGCATTGTTTATAGTTTACGCTGGAGCATTTTTAGTAATAGATAGGCCGCCCACAGGGAGGATAGTGTGCTATGATGGAGTCAAATTGCCAGTTTCGTGCCACAATCTGATTACATTTGGTAGCGAACGGTTTGGCAGTTATTTGAAATGGAGTACCCGCCACGTAACCGAACGGATGGAGACGTTAAGCACATGTCCGAAGTGCTAAGATTCATAATTATAGATTGGATACTGCAAGGGTTGTTCAGATTGTGTGAGACTCAGCAGGACTCTCATGGTCATCGTACGGGTGTGCGTAAGTCACAACTCGTGATGATAACTCACACAAGATCAGCCATGAAAGGGAACGACGTGAATAATAAATAGGATAGGAAAATGACAAGAAGAGAAAAATCATGTGTCCAGTTTAAGTGGAAATCCGCATGAGTGTCGCTCATAAATTCAAAATGGATACCCGGGACAGACTATGAAGTCGTCAATTCGTTGGGAGACAGTGTTATGGTTCTCTCAGTGTGAGGTTAAAATGGCCGGCAAAATTCTTCAAATTCCGCCAGTTACGGGTATCGGCCAAAGATTGTGCGCTGAGGTAACAACATTTGGCAGATATAAATATTTTTTCGAGAGGGCTTTATATGCCGCGGATAGAGCAGGGTACCTCAACCCAGGCTCTAATTTTTGCGCAGTGACGGATGCGATGTTGCCAGTTTGAGACGGGTAATTGTCTGCTAACGTCATCTTATCAATCTCAAGGTGATAACATCCATTTGTGACTGGGGTATGCCATGTTTCCGGCATACGTAAAATCGAGCCCACGGTAGGCCGCGCGCGTGACCGGAAAACTTATTCCAGGATAAAAGGGCTAACGTAGAATCAGTATTATTATTGTTATTATTATTGTCAAATGATATGACGAAATTTCCTATACAATGAATAGTGACGTTAATATGGTAGGGGGCGTGACACAAGCCGTTTGTAGGCCCAGTTTGGATTGATTTGTGGGAATTTCGAGTAAAGTTAGGTCACGCTGAAATTTGTATTAAATATTAGAATGTATCTATGCTTTCTGTCGATCACCGGTGGTCATTTTCTGCCCACGGGAGATCCGCTTTCTCCAAGATTGAATTTAATATGGACATGGAGGTCATGAGGGAAATGATGTGCCAATTATTGGCAGAACACGAGGAAGGCTTAAAGGAACATTTCGAAGAACAATTAGGCAAGCAGGCAACAAACGTTAAAGCGCAGCTAGACAAGCAGGCGGCAGACGTTAAGGCGCAGTTCGAGAAGCAGGGGGAACTTTTGAAAGAACAATTAGACACGCAGGCAGAGCTTTGCCAGGCTCAGGCGGCCACGAATAAGGCTTCGTTAGACGAGCTCGCAGAGGATATGAGATTAGGTCGTGAACGCAGCGACGAAAACGCCGCGAGATTGGAGACGAAGATGACCGAGGCGTTAGAGGACGTCATCCAACAATTAAAGCAAGTGGAGATTAGGGTGACGAATAGGATCGACGTGACGGACACTAGGGTAAGCGCGTGCGAGGAAGAGATGGAGAAGGTGAGCACCCGCGTAGAGGAAGTTGCAAGAGACCTGCAGGAGGCCAAGGCGGAAGTCCGAGAACTAAGGACACAGACGACGGAGGCCCTCGACAAGGTGGCAAAAGAGGTCAGTGACCGGCTGATCCAAGTGCAGGATATTGCGACCGCTAAGCTCAAGGAAGTCCAGACTCAGGCCCGTGGAGAAGTCATGGAGCTTCGGAAGGAGGTGACCGAAGAGATGGAAGCGGAACAAGAAGAAGTCCGAGGGAAAATCCAAGGCCTGAACCGACAGGTGGAAGAGTGGGGCAACAAGACTCACAAGGCTGCCGTCCAAGTAGAAGTCCACACGGAGCTTATTAAGGAGATCCGGGAGGAGGCCGAGTTGTTAAAGTTCCAAGAGGCGAGAGGTGAGATCGTGATGCGATCGATCCTCAAGAAGCAGGATAGCGTTGACAGAGTGAGTCCGCCCAGCAGTATTGGTCACGAGGCCAACGTTGACATTTCGCAGGGAAATGAAAATGCACAAGTGCATAATGCACCTCGGGGACAATCGACCCCGCAAGAGAGTGGAGCAATTCCGGTATATAATCTCCTCCGGATGACGAATGACGAGCCGAAGAAATTCGGGTCAAACACTCATCTTACCCCGAAAGGTTTCCTTGCTGAGGTAGACCAATACTTCATTGATCATCGAGTCCCAGCGGACCGAAAACTGAGAGTAGTCGAACGGTACCTAACGGATCAGCCTTTGGTCTGGTATCGGGCGTTCAAATATTGTTTCGATGGGTATGAGGAGTTCCGCCGGCGCTTCCTTGAGAAGTATTGGGGGATCGAGACGCAACAGAATTTGAGGCTGGAATTGTATTCACGAAGGTATTCTGGTGCAGGGCAGACCCGTTTCTGCGAGTACTTCGTGGGCCAGTTGTTGAAGTTTAAAGAACTGGATAGTCCTCCCACAGAGCTAGAGTTGATTTCCGCCATCGGTAAACAGCTTCCACCGGAAGTGCAGAAGGTGCTCATAGCGGCGAATGTCCGAAATGCGGTCGATGCTGAACAAATATTGAGGCAGCTCGATCAAACGGGTGGAATGCAGGCGCGACATCGTCATAGCGAGGCGGTCCATGTGGTCGACTTAGCTCAAGATGAAAGCCCACCGAAAAGGAAGAACCAGGGGACTAGTACGAATGAAGTTCGGGAGATGTATCCCTCGAGAATCAGGAGTGATTGGGGTCCCCAGGCATGGAATGGACCGAAACGGGAATACCAGGATGGCTGGAATACCCGTGAACCAGGACCCCGTGAGAGGATGCATCAGGGGCCAAGGCTTCGGTATCGCCAGTATGGACAGCGGAAGAGGCCGTACCAGAATTGGGGACCGAGCGGACAACGGTCGACAGGGCAACGACCAGGAAGAAGGGAAGAGTACATACGAGATCGCAGGAATGAATCACGACAGTATGTGGAACAACTGCGAAACACGCCGCCCGGTATTGACAAGTGGCAGAGACCAACACAGGGTATGGCCGCCGCGGGAATGTGCGAAGGGGCAGAAAGCCTGCAACTGCAAGCCCACAAGGAGGAAGGACGTGGAAGAGAGTTGAACCCCCAGGCTCCGGAGTATGCCAGTAGCTCCGGAGCGCAAAAAAAAATTCGCATAACCAGTGAGGAGATAGCCTGCGGTTCGGGGAGCAGCCATTCTTTCGATTCGCAGTGGACGTCAGTTACCATAGCTGCGTGGGTGATCCAACCCGAGGATTTGATCGAAGACGCACACCGACAGAATAAGAGGATTATAAGGGAATTACCAGTGGTGTACATCAGAGCTAATGGATTGCGCGTGCGCTCTCTTGTAGACACGGGAGCCAGCGTAAGCGTCGTATCTAGAACGCTCATACGGGAAATCCGATCGAAGGAGCAGATCCCATTATTACCGGTCTCTAACATGAAGGTACGAGGAATCATCCCAGATCGCACCACAGTGTGCAAGGCTCAGGTTTATTTAGATTTGCAGATCGGAGAGGCCATTACCTCACACCCATTTATCATCCTCGAGAAGATGGAATACAACATTATATTAGGCGCCGACTTCTGGAGGGACTATAAGGCAGTTATCGACATGCACCGAAATGAGATCAGGCTAGAGATCAACATGCATTCCGAAGGGGTGAAACTAAACGAAATTGGAGACTGCGTAGTCGATGAGAGGATTTGGACTACTCAAGTGACCTACGACGAGGAAGTCCGTCCTGATCAGATTCTGGATGGGAAACATCAGGTAGAAGAGATAATAATCGGACTCGAAAGAATGGTTGCAAACTTGGAACAGGAAGAGGAAGAACCGACATTTGAGGAGGCGGTGCTATCAAAAATTAATAAAGCAATGATAGGTGAAGAGGGAAGAGCTAGACTGAAAGAAATCTTGGAACGCCACCGCGATGCATTTGGGTCACAACCGGGAAAAATTTCGAATTTCAAATACAATTTCGTCGTCACAAGTTGGGAACCTTTTCGACGGAATCCGTACCCGATTCCCGAGAAACATGATGCCAAGGTACGACCTATCATCAAGGATATGGAAGAAAACCAGTTAATTTCCAAATCTCCGACGCCATTTTTAAACCCTTTAGTCATCGTGGAGAAGACGAACGGTTCGCTGAGGGTGTGCCTAGACGCACGTGCCATTAACGAGCGCTTGGTACCAGAGTACGATAGGGCACCAAACATTAAGGATATTTTGAAGAAGTTTAGTCACAAAAATTATTTTTCGGGGGTCGACTTGAGATCGTCCTACCACCACATTGAGTTGTCAGGGGAATCCTAGGTACTGACGGGATTCATGTTTGACGGACAGACGTACGTCTACAACCGTTTGCCGTTCGGCGTCAAGAACGCAGGATCGGCCTTGATAAGGGCACTTGATAGGAATTTGAGCGAGCAGGTGAAGAACTTTACGGTGCGTTATGTAGACGACATTCTGATTGCGAGCGAGACTCTGGAGGAGCATTTGGAACACTTGAACCTGTTGTTAGCAGAACTGAGTGAAAACAACTTCAAAATCAATTTGGATAAGTCAAACTTTTGCCAGAAAAGCATTTTGTTCCTGGGACACGTCATAGATTCGGAGGGTGTTACTCCGAACCCCGTTAAGATTCAAGCTATTCAAAATTTCCCCAAACCAACACGAGTCAAACACATCAGGCAGTTTTTGGGAATCTGCGGGTTTTTCGCCGATCATTGACCTAGTTACACTGAAGCGGTAGCTCCTCTTCAGGACCTCCTGAAGAAGAATAATAGATGGAAATGGGATTCGACCTGTGACGAAGCTTTCCGAAGGACAAAAGAATTACTTGCCAACAGCATCAAGCTTGGGTACCCCGACTTTTCGAGCAAATTCGTAGTCCAAACCGATGCATCCATGATAGGTGTAGGGGCGGTATTGTACCAGGAGACGCCGGATCAGGAAAAACGCAGAAACTACATCGCGTTCATGAGTCGTAGACTTCGGGCCTATGAGTGCCAATATACCGTCACGGAATTAGAGATGTTGGCAATTGTTACAGCCCTCAGTCACTGGAGGAAATATATATACGGATTCCCGGTCGTGCTGCGGACAGATCATAAAGCTTTGACCTTCGCTTTGAAGTCGACGATGGCATCCGAGAGAGTAAACCGCTGGACGTTATTCATCCAACAATTCGACTTAGAGATCGAACATTGTGCAGGAAAGGACAATGTGATCGCTGACGCATTAAGCCGAAACCCCGAACCGGAAGCCCAAGTTATTCATCACCTAGAGTTGAGCGGGGGTGACCGTGAGACGTTGGACAGGCTGCAACGCATCGGAGAAGAGCAAGAGAATTGGCCCGCGACCAGACGATTGATCGATTTCTTCAGGAAGAGGATACCAGCAGGAACGCCTGAATACCAGGAGAGTGAGAGGCAGGCACCAAAATATAACTATTTCCCCGGGATCCTTCACCAGTTCATAGATGAAGATCATACGAAGTACCGTATTGTTGTTCCGCCCGTGCTGCAAGTGGAACTGATTTGGCTCGCACATCATTCCATCGGTCATGCGGGAATCGATAAAGTTACCTCGACACTACAGGAGACCTTTGTCTGGCCGAGAATGAGGCGGATGTTTAGGACCGTGTTGACAACATGTGATACTTGTCAACGAATCAAACCAAATACCTATCTCCTGCGGCAACCACCTAAGCCGCTGTTGCCAGAGAAGCCACGAGAGCTATTTGCGATAGACTTTTACGGGCACTTACCCAAGGCAATTAGAGGGTTACAATTCATTTTGGTCTGCGTAGATGTTTTCTCGAAGTATGTGATGCTGTGCCCAGTACAGAAGGCAAACTCCAGGTCGGTACTGACACAGATCCGAAATAAGATCATTCCATCTATGGGGAAGCCAGACAAGATATTGAGTGACCATGGGTCTCAGTTCACGTCCGCCATGTTCAAACGCGAGATCGAGCAACTCCAAATCCAGCATATCTTCAGTTCTATTAGGCATCCTGAGGCCAATCCATCAGAAAGGATCATGCGCGAAATAGCAAAATTTTGCAGAGTGTATTGCGCCAGACAGCATTGGCGATGGGTTGATGTTCTTCCAATCATAATGGAGTGCATCAACGGGACGATTCATGAATCTACGGGGCAGATCCCGATAGCGGTACATTTTGATCAGAAACCAGAGAGACCGTGGCACCGCGTGCTACAGTGCCCAGAAGATCCCAGGCCTTCGGCTGAACTTCGTGTGAGGATAGCTTTGGACCATCTCAAAGCCCAGGCAGAGAAGAGGCTCAGACGTCATCGAAACCGGAGATTTCATCGGCCACTTCGTGTGGGAGAACTAGTTTTAGTCAAACGACCAGCCATGTCCGACCCTCCGAGGAAGTACTACCACAAGTTTGCAGAACTTTACATCGGGCCGTATAGGATAATCCAGAACCTAGAGAATAATGCCTACAAAGTACAGTCAATGGATGGGAGAACAGAGGCCACTTACAATGCGGCAAATCTCAAACTTTACCATGCCCCAGGACAACACCCTGAAGAAGGTCCGGAGGAAGAAGAACCAGGAGAAGCCGAGGATGACGGGGACAACCCGGATCCAATGGAAGAAATGGATGCCGATGAAGAAGATGATGCCGTGAATCACATTGTTTTGGAAGAAGGGAGCGAGTCCGAGGCATCAGCCTGTGAAGATTGTCCAGAATGTTCTGAGAGGACCGGTCTTAGGAACGCTTTAATTAATCTATGCTACCAGATACAACTGGAGAACACAGAGTTGACCGAGAAGGTCTACAAGTTACGCGACCATCACCAGTGACTACTTTCCGAGACAGTTAAAAGGGAAAGAAAAATCCCGAGTTCGTGATTTTTCTTTGATGAAGCAGGAGGAGAATGAAACCGTACAGTGTCCTGTACAGCTCATGAGAATGATATGTGCCCTTCTACTCCATTAAAATTGGTAGCAGTATGGGCGATGGGGATCGAGCGGCGTCCTGCCAGAATGGAACCCGCGAAAAGAGCACTTGCCAAACAAAGGAAAGACTGAGTAAGAGCCAAGCCCCCACGGAAATACCCTCTCAACTTGCAGAGGGAGATAGAAGAGGACGCGATGCTGGAGTAGTCAGATACGCCCCGAGGTGTGGCTTAGCTTCCCAGAGTTCCAAACTAACATAAGGAACTTCCGGTTTTTTATGCACGTGTCACGGGTGCCAACGTCGGATTTTGGCGCGTAAAAATGGGATGATATTTTTGATCCAGACATAGGAAAATTATGTGAGACGCACCATTGAATAGAGCGGAATTTCCTGCGGTTCCCAGACTAAAAATATGTAATAATTTATTCAGGGGAAGAAATGAGGTCACCAGCTGTCAAGATGTAACATATCGCTAACACATGTGAAAACAACGGCGTCACCCAAGCTAAGAGTCGCGCTCAAAAGAGGACTCCGCCCTCCAAAGGACGCTATGAATTAATCAAAGGCGGGAAGCAAATTACATAAAAACTGCCGATCGTAGGTCCAGCACGCTTTGCTCAAATGAAAGAGGAGACAGAGGGCTACAAGATGCACTATTTAAATTTCTTCAATTCTTGGTATGAGAGGAGCTCTTGTTCTTAATGAACCGTGAACGTTGACGCCCCCAAGCTTCCGGCGGGCAAGATAATATAGGCCGGGCAGGCCATTGCAGAGACAGTTGTATCGTGCGGGTCGTTGAGACGGACACTGTGTCCCGCGGTGCTCCAGTTTACAGTTAGAAACCCTTGACCGCGTACTGAAAGTGCCATTGTGTCCAGCACGCCTTTGTGAAGTGAACGGGAGGCCAAACGAGCCTAGGTGAATTGTTTCTGTGCTGCGTGTCAAACTAGTAACTCCGCGAGCATAATTTACAAACAAAACGCAGAATACGGCTGAGACAGTGCCGGTTTAATGAGTCAGTGAAATTCATAATTTGGTATCACCTAAAGTGTTACTTTGAATCAGGGGCTCGAGTCTCGTGAGCCACCCGATTCTTACTGTGAACGCGCCCGCCGTGGTTTGAAAGACCGTCTTATTTGTGGGTGTAAACTCTGAAATAGAGGCCGTGTGACGAGTGTAAAGTGTACCCATCTTGGATTACTGTGAGATTTCAGCTGTGAACGAGTTCCCCAGGATGTCAGACTTGTATGGACCAGGGATGAAGGACTGCACGCCCGCCACCTACCGAGTGGTCATGGAGTACTAAGAACTTCACCATGGGTCTCCCGTGGAAGGAGAAACAACGGCCACCAAACAGATGAGTGATGTCCAAATTTAATTTCTAAGCATGATATAACCGGGGGATAGGATTAGCTTTCTTTTGTAAATATCAAAATATTGTGAGATAATGCATGTCCTATATGGAAATTTTATTGATCTTTAGATAGCTGAAGTAAATTCAGGGAAGCTAAATTCCCGGACGACTCATTTTTTTCCTTAATGATTAGCTTATCGTGAGGGTTATATTTCTAGTAATATGTAGAATGTCCTAGCAAATATGGGAACAAGGTTACGAGAATATTTGAGTTTCCCATAGGGGTGGTTGGAACAATAGTGCTGGCGAGCAGGGAAAACCATGTCAAAATGTTGGTAGTTACTGTCCCACGTGGCTGTCGTAGATGCCGGGGAAACTCATGGGTCAGTCAGACAATGCATGCCTAGCTTACACATCTAATCAGTGCATGTACAGCAAGAAAGAAGAAATCCCGACCGAGAGAGGTATATGTGTGTTATTTAGGCAGGTGTGTGGAACCATGTGCAAGTCTCCCGTGATTTTTGATTAATTGGCCAGAATGGTTTGGAGTGTTTTTTTTTAATCTATAGCCGGGGTGAGGCCCAGAGGCAGGAGTCTCTAATCTTTGGTCAGAAGATTTAAATATAAGTATAGTTCCTGTGGCAGGAACGAGGGGTCATGAGAGCCATATGCCCAAGGGAAGAAGATACGCGATATGAGACGTAGTGAGAGGGCCGAATGCCCGAGTAATTTACGATGAAATGAGTTAGAAGTGATTGTGCCCATAGTCGGCGCTCAGCGATAATAATGAGAGAGAATAAAAGAGTATTTTATGGGAATTCCACGATAATATGAATGGGCCATGGATATGTGTCCCCGAGACGAGAGGGTGAACGTTTGAGGGAGAGAAGAATCTGGCGTGGCAAATGAATGAGAAATGGCCGTGCGAAGTGAATGACCGCCCTCCCTTCCTTGTTTTTTTGTGAATGTCTGGCTCTCGCCCTCGTGACAGAGGAATCCTTTTCTGCCATTGTGTTAAGACTTGGAGCCCTCGCTCTCCACGCGCCCCCACTGTTTGGTTTAAATGGCCTAGCTAAGAATACTTGTATAATGATAATGTCACGGTGATTTTTTTAAAGGTATTTAATTAATGAGTAGGGATCTCCCCCAGATATCCGGTGATATGAGACTATAGCGATTCTAGGGATCTACAGAAACCCACGGTACCTCTCGGTCGGGAGTCTGCCAGTTCGACTCCGGATTATGATGGCGCCGTTGAGCGAGCTGCTCCAGGCTTGCGCCTTGGGCCGGAGACATTGATAACCATGCTGTTCTTTCTAGAAATGGCTCTCCTTTGTGTATGAAGTGTATATATCCATATATCAGTGTATGTTTCGTAATTATGTGCATATATTTTTGAGTTCAAACAGAACCTATATGCAAGTTGTGTGGTCTTGGTGATAGATGAGGAGTCCGGGGTTTAGCTAAATGGTATGTGTGTTTGTTTGTGTATCATGTAAATGTTTCTTTTAATCTGATAATGATGTAGCGTAGGCCCCGGTTATGTTCGTGCTTAGAACAGCTAGTAATATTTGTGTATAGGGACATCAGGTCATCTCACGGTGTGATCGACAGAATAATATAAAATTTTCATGAACGGTCTGAACAATGAGGAAAGATGAACGATAGCAAGTCGCAAAACCTCAATCATACCGTTATGCAGACGACGCCCATGGGCGATTCAGATTTTAAAGTGATTATTGTTTTCTTTTCCTCCCATATGTGGAGAGTCATTGTATAGAGCTGTATCAAACTTTTTAAATTGTCATATTTGAATAAATTCGTATTCGTAACCCCTATTTTATGATTCTTGTCATTTGCAGCAGTGCTAACCGGTATCCAATAGGCATTTGAACCCAGAGATCCTACTTTCATATTATAGACATAAGGCTCCATCTTAAGTATTTTTTTCTTTCTTTCGAACGTACCACTCCCCCAAGTGCTCAGGCTGCCGGGCCGGCACAGAAAGTAGGAAGGGGAGCGGTTCGAAGCTCGTTAAGCAATTCGACCCGCTCTTCAATCCAATCTCATCCGTGGGTGTTTACCCCGTTACGTGGAGGCATTCTTATGCGTGGGTCATCCATTCGAAGCCCGGAAGGGTGTAATATTCTAATGCCAGTCACAATCCAGTCTGGGAGTTTTGATTGTAATAGATCTAATGTATAAGGGATCGAGACAAGACTAAAAGTCAATGGACGAAAGTTGTACATCTCAACAAACTGAGCGGCGATTGTGCTATCTGTTTTGTGATATTACTTACCGTTTAACCACCAATTGCCCGAAACGTTATTAAAATTGCCTCCATCCTTTGATCTTTTCCGGGCCCAAATTGTTACACATATGATCAACTTGGAATTTTTCCTCAAAGAAGAGAGTGTCCAGGTTTCGGAATTTGGACTCGTATATATACGGAGAAACTATGGAGGAAAGTTGGCACTAATAGGAAGTAGGACAATTACTGAGGACAGCCGGATACGACAAATATGTAAATACCACGTGGATGGATTAAAAAATAAAACGTCCCTCACTGAATTGAGATGATATGAGGTTTTTCAAAATCATATTTCTTCGTGGCGTCGACCTCTAGAGATCTTTTGCCACTACGTTTATCATATGATAGGAACCGGCGTGTAAGTGGAATTGCGGAAGTGTAGAGTGTAGAATGTGAGGAAAGGAACGTTAAGGACGACACAAACACCCAGTCCCCTGGCCAGGGATATTAATCATTTACAATTAAAAACCCTTGACCCGGCTGGGAATCGAACCCGGGGCCGCCGGGTGACAGGTATACGCGTTGTCCCCTACAGTGCGGGGCCGGACATGATATGAGTTACGGATTTAAAAAAGTGTTAAAAAGGAGAAATTTAGGCGCAGAGATACTAGGTAATCAGATAAGAATGTAAGAAGAAATTAAAGCAGAAAACGGAAGTACTGAGCTCGATAGCTGCAGGCGCGTAAGTCCGGCCAGTATCCAGTAATGGGGAGATAGTGAGTTCGAGCCCCACTGTCGGCAGCCCTGAAGATGGTTTTCCGTGGTTTCCCATTTTTACACCAGGCAAATGCCGGGGCTGTACCATAATTAAGGCCACAGCCGCTTCCTTCCACTTCCTAGGCCTTTTCTATCCCATCGTCACAATAAGACATATATGTGTCGGTGCGACGTAAAGCAAATAGCAAAAAAACAAAAAACAAAACGGAAGTATTAGGAAAACACAATAAAGACTGTAGCATATGCCAGTAAACACCTTACGGTGTGAACAAATGGGCTATAATCCGCGGTACTGTCGAAATATTGACAGCTACCCTTAGTGCAATTCGAAGACGATTGCAACCTCGAAATGTATTCAGCAAATATCTCGCAGAATGACAGGTTGACGTCTCTTTCGCCCTCTACCCAACGAACAACCACAAGTTTACAGGAGAGGTGACGAAAATATCACTACGTTACTTCTCTGCTGGCAAGCAGCCAGAGACGTTGTCATGGTAACGGGTAGGTTCGTTGTCTGTCTCGTCGATCAATGCAGAGCACGAAACGCGCAGGAATTAGCAATTTTCTTCGTCATTTGTAGATTAAGTGAAATTATGGTGATAATAACAAATATCTGAAACGAAAAGATTTTACAGAAAATCAGTAGTGTGTGATAAAATATCATTTAATTCGTATGATTTCCCTACAAACCCCAGGCTTTTGAGTTTCAGAACCTGTTTCTGGGTGAGTAAACTCTAAATATGAAGTTTGGTGAGGTCTATCGATCCGTTTCGTCGAGGAACATACAAACAGACACGAAAGCTGAGAACCACTTACATGGTCTTAAACGGATATATATATATGAGAAATTGGCAACATAAATGAAATTACAGACACCGGACCTCATATAACTTTATTTATGTAGATTAATGGAGAAAAAAGAAAACTACATGGTAGTTATTCGTAATTGTATAACTACTCTGCCCAAAAAAAATCCGTTAGCTATTTGGGTCTCTGTTGGTCAACGCTATATTGCTTCCCTCAAGAGGGGATGAACTTGTTTCAAACACCGCACAGCTTATGGGGACCAAAATTATTCCAGGCGGCTTTTTTCATCTTTTACCGTTTTTAGAAAACTCTCTAGGCAGTGTTTCTTGACCTTCTGTATGTAGTGGAGTAATCTCA
The DNA here is from genome assembly GCF_040414725.1 of Anabrus simplex. NCBI lineage: Eukaryota > Metazoa > Arthropoda > Insecta > Orthoptera > Tettigoniidae > Anabrus > Anabrus simplex. The sequence continues at coordinate 406,707,499 of NC_090269.1, forward strand.
TTGACAGCCATGTTTGTACAAAGTATTCGTACCTTTGCTAGTTATTTATGTATAGGCAGTGGATGCATCTGGGTATGGTGTTTGGCGCTGCATAGTACTGTACATCCATGTCCAGATTTCACGTATTTTCGTGCAAGCACTACATCTGAGGTGCTGAGTATCCATTCTTCCGTATGTCCTGCAAAGGGTGATTTGTATAATTTCATGAATACATTTTTTCTGCTCTGTAGAACTTATTTCAATCACTGCCTTATAGGCTCTTAATTTCCATTCCTTGGCTGTGGTGTCTTAAATTACTTCAAAATGTTATTCCAATTTATATTTATAAACTTTACCGTTATATGTGGTATGCTCGGCTTGTCTCCTGAAGGTGGTTTTGGTAAATGGCAGAGTCCGCTAGCCTGAAATCACGACACGTTTGCGTGCTAAGTATAATATTTCTTTTAAGCCTTGTTGAATGACGGGGTAACACATTCTATAGCGGAAATTATTCATTTATGCGTTTCTTCGTCACCTAATCCTTTCCTGCCCACCATTATTGAACTTTTCGACATTGCTATTAGCCCTTGTCCTCCTTGTTCTTTTGATTTCCAAAATTGCTGCATTGTTACTCTGTATATGTTGCCCACTATCAACGATCCTTTTCCCCCTAGGTGTAGAAAGTTTAATCCGTGGCATTCATACACTGCTGAGCAACATCTAGATTTCGCATAAACTCTGATGACATCACCGTCCTTTTACAACGTCATGATACAGAAAACGATTTTGTCACAGCAAAACAGATGTACAAAAAGGCATCTAATGCAAAAGTGAACTAATAAAAGTCCAGTTTATTACCTTTGGAAAGATTGCCTACATCGGTGATATTAGACAATATTCCGATGCGACAGGTTAATTTAGAACTCGGTTTGGAATTTGCGAAGGGTACTCAAGAGATGAAACAAACTGGACCGCGATAGTCAACAAAGTGAGACACAGTTTATCGTCAAATTTAACAAAGAATTTAAATATTTTATTCAGAATCTCTGGCACATTAACCTCTTTGCAGTCGAAAATAAATGGTACACCGCACAAACCTTATCGCTACCTGAAAAATTCACCAAACAGGTGGAGCTTGACATCAGCCATTACCTATGGTGAGGATACGTCAAAAGCCGGAACATAGTCAAATGTTTCCAGTAAATTTCGTAATTTCGTGTGAAAATAATTATTGCGTAACAGAGTTATACTCTCTATATTCTACGCAAACTTGTCATTTATTTCACTTAAAGTATGTGCTCGATTAACAATCTCCAATTAGACTGGCTACTCGTAGCTAAATGCTCGAAAAGTACGTGAGTCATCTTCGTGACCTTTTCAAGTCTTTCTTATTGAGAGACGCATAAACTCTTACCCTTCGTATGTTCATAAGTAACTCGACTGTGCTGTTCGCATTTGATGCATTTTACGTTTAATACAAGAAAACGTTTTAAATATTTCCCTTTTGGAAAGAAATGATAATATCTATTACATAAAATAACATGTTCTGACTGATGATTGTTTTATAATTGTCAAACAAAAACTACCGGACATAAAGAAACGATTACTTGTGCATACGTTTATATTACGGTGTAGGTGCTCACCAAGGGATAACCTTTTGATATTCCATCGCTAAGGGTGAAAAATGTAGGTGAATTATTTAATTGGATATAAATATATCTCGAAAACTTAACAGTTTATACACGTAAAAGTTGGTATTTGTTATTTATTTATTTATTTATTTATTTATTTATTTATTTATTTATTTATTTATTTATTTATTCCTGATTTACATTTGTTGCGAAGTTAGGGCTCACGGCCCTCTCTTACACTTCAAAAATAAGGAAACACATGTGTTTAGTTTTAGGAAAGTCTACTTGGAGGTATACTGTCGTTGCCGGGACAAAACCTCTTATGTGATAATATTTTTGGAGATATACTGACCCGCAGCACATACATTATGAGGAGCGAGAATGCCTTGAAAACTGTCACACAATATTGCACCTTAGATGACAGAACAGTACCGGCCAAAAGTATAAGATAAAATATTTCAAATAGGTGGTTTTGTCCCGGCAGCGACGATATAATAATAATAATAATTGTACCGGGCGGTACACCTCCACTCCGCTAATTTAAAATGTGCGCCTGTGGAAACTCCTCTGCTGGAGGAAGTCTGAACTTTATTTACCCTATTAATTTTCTGGTTTCTCAGAAGATGTCACCACCTGGAAATTTTTGAGTTTGTGAACTGTGTCATTTTCGACGTACTTTTGTTTTGCTTGAAGTAAGAAGTGTGAACTTTCTCTTCTAGAGGACACCACTGAAAAACTACAATAGTGCACCCTAGTGGGAAGAAAAATAACTGTTCTTTGGAGAAAATTTTATTTCAAAAGTTTGTTCTTTGTTAAATTTCTTTCTGTTATTGTTTAAGTTGGCTGTATACCCCTCTCTTTCCCCTTGTTTTGTATTTGACCAATCCCGAATTTCTGTTATTAATTTCTGACCAATCATTGGTATCTTCCCCCAACTTGAATATGTTTCTATACCCTAGCCAATAAAAAGTTTGTGGGAGGGTGTTTTCTTTCCCCTAACACCTAGAACCTTCCGCGAGAGGATATAAACTGCTGATTTTTGGGTCTCCGGGCCACTTCTGTTCCATCTTTCAGTGTATTAAGTACATAGCAGGAGGCGGGAAGCGCCTCTTTCTCCGGCAGCGGTCAACTATAAGGTAATGGCCGATTAATAAATTCTTTCTTTGCTAGCTCAGCAGTTTAACTCTCGGGGCGGGTGCGAAGCGTTCCACCATGTAACCTTTTCCTAAAATGTAAATGTAACTACTCTTTTCATCTATTCTCTTGGAAAGCTACATTCTGGGATAGAGAGTGCTAACCCTCTCGAGCTCCCACTCATATTGTTTTGAGGTGAACTTATTTTTCTCAACCTATTCCTCGTTAATGTAAAACAAATTGTTCTCTTCTTAAGTCACCTCTTTAGTATGGGATTAGCCCTTGTATTAACGGCCTAGCGCCAAGTAGGTCTTAATCTAGTGTATTAGGAGTGCAAGTTCGCCTCCTCTCAAATTGTTATTTTAGAGGTCATTTAATTAACATTCTTTTCGTTTAATAGACCTCAGTAGATTGGGTATTTTACCCCTGTGTTTATGTCCGTTGAGGACAGCTTGAAGGTGGAGTTTGGTGTGGCCTGGGAGAGGCTTAAATTTGAGAGCGAGTGGCTCTTTTGAAAATTGTATGTTGTATGCCTCGAGGAGGCTTTTCAGTGTAATTTGGAGCAAGGGCTCCTAGGTATGAATGGGGTTTTCTGCCCCTCTGTTAAAACTTGTGTTTGGGGTAAAACTGAGCTGATTGTCCAAGCATTGTGAACTCGGGGCGCGAAGCCCAAATTCTGTAAATATTGTAACTACCTTGTTTTGACTTGCTATTCTGTACCTGCCATGCTTGTAACTTATTTATTTTGAAAAGAAAATATAACCGTATTAAATTTTAAATTTACTTTACAGGCACTATAATTTCGTAGCTTGAGATCCATTCACACCCGCACCTTCTTTCACCTCTACCTACCGCTAAAACACGGTAACAAGTGGTAGCAGAGCGTGGTTGAATGGGTCTCAATTTAGCCCCTTTTGACGGCTAAACATTGTTTGTTCCGAACTCTAACTATTTTCCCAGTTGCTGGAATATTTTGAGTTTTTCAAAATTGTTCTGTCACCATGCCCGGCCCTCGCGATGTTCTCCATCTTAACTATTTGCGCAAGGAGGAGTTGATCTATGAATTAACTATCAGAAATGTGCAATCTGGAGGCACGGTTGCAATAGACACTAACAAGCTTAGAGAGTCCCTTGATTTGCCCATTTCCATCCCCAATTTGGGAGAGAAAGAAATTGATGACTCTCTTTCCACGATCGTCGAGAATATTACTGGGCTAGCTTCTGTAGTTAGTTTTTTTGATGAAAATGATCCGTCTCCTAATCAAATTAAGCGTGTGCAAGGCAGGCTATATCATTTTTCGAATAGGGTTAACGATCTGTTGTCTCTAAAACTGAATGACGTTCAGAGGAAGGAAGCTAGTACGCTCCTGGAAAATATTTCCGAATTATCTAGTAAGGTCACTCAATTGTTAACTGGGGAAGTTCCTCCCAAATCTGATCAACCCACCATAGTGAATGCAGGTAGTGAGGAAGCGCCTCCCAAGGGAGAAGTTAATAGGATAACCGTTGCTGCTCAAACTATCCCTGCCCCATTGGACAACGAATCTGAGCGTCGTGCATCTTTGAGTAACATCCGTTCTGAATTAACTTCCTTGCCATTGAAACCTTTACCTACTATGTCACCCGGGTTTAGCAGCTTGCCTCATCCATTGGCAATGTTGCTCAGAGGTATCTCTAAGTTTTCCGTTAATACCACCAGTGATGTAATTTCTTTTTTAAGATTTCTAGTTGAATTTCAGGATCATGCCCTTGTGTTTTCTCTTTCTCCATGTCAAATTTTGCAAATTATCTATCCGTATGCTATTGGTATTCTCTCAGATAAAATCGTAAGAGCCATTGCCGAGCAATCATCTATTGAGGATTTCCATGCCCATTTGCTAGCTAACTTCATCCCGGCTAGGGCCAGGTCCTCCCTTATTCAGAAGTACTATTACCGTGTACAACGCTTGGATGAAAACTTGGCTGATTTCATACAGGACATTAAGTTTTATACTAGGGTGTTTGCTCTTCATTTCCCTGAGGATCAGATTGTACAAGCTATTGTGGAAGGGATTTCACCACCCTACAGGTCATATTTGTGTTTCGCGGCGTGCCCGCAAACTTTCTCTGAACTTGAAGCGTTGGCCGTCTCAGCGGAAGGAGTTAGATACGCCGATTCTTTGCGTGTCGCGAAAGAACCCCCGCCTTCCTTTAGTAATACTCGGCCTCCACCTCGCCGACCAGTCAATCCCCGTAAATGTTATGCTTGCGGGTCGCCTGACCATCTGCGCAACAAGTGTCCACTGATCAAGTCAAGTGGGACAAGGAATGGAGCCGGGTCATCACAAGGCTGTTTTAAGTGTGGGGCCTTCTCACATATCGCCAAGAATTGCCCAAAGTCAAATAGCACCCCCTCCTGCTCAACTTCTGGTGCAAATTCCACCTATGCCAATACTAAAAAGTGACTAGTGGCTTCGGCTGAGTCGACTAATCCATCTTCCCGAGACTCAGCCCCTAGTAAACAGGTTGTAAATGCAGAGAACGATCAGCCTTCAAATTCATCTTTTGAATGCCCTAAAGAATGCCTTAGGATTGCGGCGGATACCCCCGCACCTGTTCCTTTTCTTAAGATTGAGTTAAATAACGAGCCTATAACAGCTCTCTTAGATTCAGGCAGTGTTTGTTCGATTATTTCGGCTGAATGGTATTCTAAATTGAAAACGGTTTGTAAACTTCCTGACTATGTCTCTTCTCCTGTTCAATACGTATCGGCTAATTCATCTCCATTAGAAATTCTAGGTTCCTTACTGGTCAAAATTCGTATTTTTAAGTTTACATGGAAAGTTAAATTGTTTGTGGCCAAGCGATTGTCTTGCCCCATTATATTGGGAGCTGACTTTATTTCTCACACTGGTCTTGTGCTCGATCTCCAGTCTAGGTCGTGCACATTCAAATTTGCTTCTAATTGTAAAATCCCACTATTAAAGTGTAATTCTGTGTCATGTTCTTCTATTTCGCCTACCCAGGATGAGATGTTGTTAGACCTTAGACATCTACCTGAGGAGCAGGCTGATAGTATTCGCAAACTGTGTCTGTCGTTTCCCGAGGTGTTCTCTGATACTCTTGGTGTTACTGACCTTATTGAATACAAAATTGAGGTCACGGATTCGATTCCTGTCCGTTTTCCACCTTATAGGCTATCTCCACCTAAAATGAAGGCTCTGAAAGAAATTATCGATCAGATGTTGAAGGATGGTATTATTAGGCCCTCTAAGTCGGCGTATTCATCGCCTATTTTTCTAGTCCCGAAACCCCAAGGAGGCTTCAGGCCTGTCATTGATTACAGGGCTCTCAATCGGAAGGTGGTGTTACAATCTGTGCCCCTTCCTGACCTACATTCTTGTTTTTCATGGTTTCGTAAGGCCAAGTTCTTCACCATCTTGGACTTGAATCAGGCCTATAATCAAATTCCCCTTGCCGAAGAGTCTAAACACCTTACAGCGTTTGCCACGGACTGGAATTTATATGAATACAACCGCGTACCTTTCGGGCTCCCCACGGGGGCAGCTGTGCTCACTAGGCTACTAGATAGGGTCTTCTCCGACATCAAATTCGAGTACTTATATCACTACTTAGATGATGTCGTCGTATTTTCAGACTCTTTTGAAGAACATCTAGATCATCTGCGAGAAGTTCTCGATCGCCTTCGTAAGGCTGGGTTAACTGTTAAGTTGTCCAAGGTTGCCTTTGCTAAGCCCTCTATGTCATTCCTAGGGCATATTGTGTCACCCGATGGTGTAGCAGTCGATCATTCTAGAACACAGGCCATCCGTGATTTTAAACCTCCCAAGGACATTAAAGGTATCGCCAGGTTCATTGGTATGGTGAATTTCTTCAGGAAGTTTATTCCTAACTTCGCTAATAGAGCGGCGCCCTTAAACCTTCTTCGTAGGAAAGGCATCAAATTCGAGTGGGGACCTTCTCAACAAGCCGCTTTTGAAGACCTTAAATTAGCACTTTGTAATGCCCCTGTACTTGCTATGCCTGATTTCTCGAAGAAATTCATTGTCCAAACCGACGCATCGTCGTCGGCGGTAGCTGCAGTCCTTCTCCAAGAGACTGAACTAGGGAGGCGCCCCATCGCCTATGCATCTAGGACTCTCTCGGCTCAAGAAGCAAAGTACTCCATATATGAGCTTGAAGGTTTGGCAGTCTTATTCGCCTTAGAAAAGTTCCGTCTCTATCTGGAACACGTCAAATTCGACCTGGAGACAGATAATCAAGCCTTAAGCTGGGTCTTAGGTAGACCGCGTCGTACTGGTCGTATAGCCCGTTGGGCCATCCGTATTTCTGCCTTCCAATTTGATGTTAGACATATCAGAGGTATCGAAAATGTTGTTGCTGATGGACTCAGCCGTATGTTTTCTAACGACGTCGAGACCCACGAACCGGTCGACAGTTCATCACCTTCCGAGTCCATACTATCTGAGGTGAATGCCATCCTAACAGATGCTCCCATGCTTTTTAGGGATATCGAGAAATACCAACGTGAAGATCCGACGCTGGCTCCGATAATGGAAACCCTTTCTTCTGGGGAACATGTTGTCCCTTATGTTCTGAGGAATGGGGTTCTATGTTGCCCTTCGAGGCATGATAAGATGATGAAAGTTGTTGTTCCAGCTGTTCTTGTACCTATGATCTTCAAGTATTATCATGAGACCCCATTAGGAGGGCATCTTGGTATCTTTAAAACTCGTGAAAAAAATCGTGATATGTTCATCTGGAAAGGTATGGACGGTGAAATCCGTGAACTAGTAAAGGCTTGTAAATCCTGTTTGCTTAGTAAACCGACCATGTCCACCAAGGTAGGCCTCTTGTCTTCTCAGCAAGCGTCGCGCCCCATGGAACGCCTGTATATTGATTATGTAGGACCCTTCCCCCAGTCAAAGGGTAATGCCAACAAGTTCATCTTTGTGTGTGTAGATGGTTTTACCAGATTTTCTTGGTTATTTCCGACTAAGCTGGCTACCGCTCAGTCCACCATTACTTGCTTAAATTCTATTTTTGCTTCTTTTGGTCCGTGCCAATATATGGTATCTGATAATGCTAAGGCTTTTACATCTAATTTATTTCGTAAATTCTGTTTTGACTTGTCCATCTCTCATGTAACTACTTCGGCTTATTACCCTCAACCATCTCTGGCTGAACGGGTTAACCGTAATCTCAGGTCCGCACTTATTGCCTATCATCATGAAGATCCTTCCAGGTGGGACACGTCCCTGCATTGGATAGCTTTTGCTTTGAATTCGGCGGTTCATGAATCTCACAAGTTTACTCCAGCTTCTTTGATGTTCAAGTTTGTTCCCAACACGCCGCTCTCTAACCTCTGGTCTCTGAGTGACATTCTACCCGAGACAATAGATCCGGACAACATTAAAGATCTTTGGAAGAAGGCTAAAGCCAATCTGGAAGTGTCTCATGAAAAGGTTAGGGAAAGGTATGATCGTGGACGGAGACCCACCCCTTTGAAGGTAGGTGACCAGGTTATGGTCAAGAATTTTGTTCCCGCGGGCAAGCTTGCCCCCAGATTTCATGGGCCATGCATCATTCTCGATTTTCTTACTCCGGTTGCATTGTTAGTAAGCAATCCAGCAACCGAGAGGATATCTAGGGTTCACCTGTCCCAGGTGAAACCGGTGTAAATTTGTTACAACTTGCTTCATATAATTTGATAGGAATATGATGGTTATATTTTTTTTTGAGTTCCACTCTTAAGGCATTCTGCTCCTTCTATTTTATTTTATATGTAAGCATTTCTTGTAAACCTTCCCCGATTGTTTTTTTTTTTTGCTAGGGGCTTTACGTCGCACCGACACAGATAGGTCTTATGGCGACGATGGGATAGGAAAGGCCTAGGAGTTGGAAGGAAGCGGCCGTGGCCTTAATTAAGGTACAGCCCCAGCATTTGCCTGGTGTGAAAATGGGAAACCACGGAAAACCATCTTCAGGGCTGCCGATAGTGGGATTCGAACCTACTATCTCCCGGATGCAAGTTCACAGCCGCGCGCCTCTACGCGCACGGCCAACTCGCCCGGTCCCCCGATTGTTAAACTGCCATTCTGTCCTTGTCACGGCCATTACCACGCTCCCGTCTCCTGCTCCACTACACACAGTGGCTGGCTTAGATGAAATGCCATGGATATCTGCACGCCGCTGGCCCCTCTATCTCTCTACATGCCTGTGCCCTCAAAAGAAAAATGATGGTCCAACACAATTCTGCCGCCTAACTTTAATGTTTCAGTGCCCCCGCAGCCGCGCGGCGCTGTGCCGCGGCTGGGTTCGAGGACGGGCCCCCTCGGCCCCAGCGAGGACGACATGTGCACGGCGAGCCGGAGCTCTCCTCCCGGCCAAGGCTGATGTGCGGCGCACGACCTGCTACTTGCCCGCAGCCTGTATATGTTCACCGCGGGTGCGGCGTGCTTCAACACCTCTGCTCCCCTCATAGTGCGGGCGAGCGGTATCTCAGGGTACTTGAGGGGTCCGAGCGGCTTCCTTTGGATGCAAGCTGTAACGGCCGGTCGGGCCATCCAACTTTGCCTACATCAACTACATAGACATTCCTGTTCAACCTTAATACCGTTTTATGGGAATTCAATAGCAATATTTGGTGGACATTGCAAAATTTTTCTTCACTTTTAAGTATTAAAAGTTTATCCTCAGAATTCAACTACTACAAACAGAAAGACTTTACTTCACTTACAACAACAAAATTTTGAAACTGAAACAAACCAAATTAAGAAAATCTCATAAATGCTTCTGCAATCTATCTTCATATTTACATCATAACTTGGAACTTGTTTCAAACTGACTTCATGTGTCATCCCTCGTGGAACTTTTGGGGGGGAGAGGTCTGTACCGGGCGGTACACCTCCACTCCGCTAATTTAAAATGTGCGCCTGTGGAAACTCCTCTGCTGGAGGAAGTCTGAACTTTATTTACCCTATTAATTTTCTGGTTTCTCAGAAGATGTCACCACCTGGAAATTTTTGAGTTTGTGAACTGTGTCATTTTCGACGTACTTTTGTTTTGCTTGAAGTAAGAAGTGTGAACTTTCTCTTCTAGAGGACACCACTGAAAAACTACAATAGTGCACCCTAGTGGGAAGAAAAATAACTGTTCTTTGGAGAAAATTTTATTTCAAAAGTTTGTTCTTTGTTAAATTTCTTTCTGTTATTGTTTAAGTTGGCTGTATACCCCTCTCTTTCCCCTTGTTTTGTATTTGACCAATCCCGAATTTCTGTTATTAATTTCTGACCAATCATTGGTATCTTCCCCCAACTTGAATATGTTTCTATACCCTAGCCAATAAAAAGTTTGTGGGAGGGTGTTTTCTTTCCCCTAACACCTAGAACCTTCCGCGAGAGGATATAAACTGCTGATTTTTGGGTCTCCGGGCCACTTCTGTTCCATCTTTCAGTGTATTAAGTACATAGCAGGAGGCGGGAAGCGCCTCTTTCTCCGGCAGCGGTCAACTATAAGGTAATGGCCGATTAATAAATTCTTTCTTTGCTAGCTCAGCAGTTTAACTCTCGGGGCGGGTGCGAAGCGTTCCACCATGTAACCTTTTCCTAAAATGTAAATGTAACTACTCTTTTCATCTATTCTCTTGGAAAGCTACATTCTGGGATAGAGAGTGCTAACCCTCTCGAGCTCCCACTCATATTGTTTTGAGGTGAACTTATTTTTCTCAACCTATTCCTCGTTAATGTAAAACAAATTGTTCTCTTCTTAAGTCACCTCTTTAGTATGGGATTAGCCCTTGTATTAACGGCCTAGCGCCAAGTAGGTCTTAATCTAGTGTATTAGGAGTGCAAGTTCGCCTCCTCTCAAATTGTTATTTTAGAGGTCATTTAATTAACATTCTTTTCGTTTAATAGACCTCAGTAGATTGGGTATTTTACCCCTGTGTTTATGTCCGTTGAGGACAGCTTGAAGGTGGAGTTTGGTGTGGCCTGGGAGAGGCTTAAATTTGAGAGCGAGTGGCTCTTTTGAAAATTGTATGTTGTATGCCTCGAGGAGGCTTTTCAGTGTAATTTGGAGCAAGGGCTCCTAGGTATGAATGGGGTTTTCTGCCCCTCTGTTAAAACTTGTGTTTGGGGTAAAACTGAGCTGATTGTCCAAGCATTGTGAACTCGGGGCGCGAAGCCCAAATTCTGTAAATATTGTAACTACCTTATTTTGACTTGCTATTCTGTACCTGCCATGCTTGTAACTTATTTATTTTGAAAAGAAAATATAACCGTATTAAATTTTAAATTTACTTTACAGGCACTATAATTTCGTAGCTTGAGATCCATTCACACCCGCACCTTCTTTCACCTCTACCTACCGCTAAAACACGGTAACAATAATAATAATAATAATAATAATAATAATAATAATAATAATAATAATAATAATAATAATAATAATAATCATATAGTTATTATGTTTACGTCCTACTAACTACGTTTGACGGTTTTCGGCGACGCCGGAATTTTGTCCCACAGGAATTCTTTTAACGTTCCAGTGAATCTACTGACACGAGGCTGACGTATTTGGGCACCTTCAAATACCACCGGTCTGAGCTGGGATCGAACCTGCCAAATTGCGGTTAGAAGGTCAGCCTTTCAACCGTGGGGATAAAAAAAAGTGAAGAAGGACTTCCTTTTATGAGGATACTTATGTCTCCAAAAGTAGCGATGTTACGGACGTGAAAACTGGTGTTTGGAATCTCCTTTAAAGTGAACTCTGATCTCGATAGCTGCAGTCGCTTAAGTGCGGATAGTATCCAGTACTCGGGAGATAGTAGTCGAACCCCACTGCCTGCAGCCCTGAAGATGGTTTTCCGTTGTTTCCGATTTTCAAGCCAGGCAAATGCTGGGGCTGTACCTTAATTAAGGTACAGTGTCTGTGTAGGTGCGAATTAAAGCAAATTGTTAAACAAAAATAAAGAATCACCTATTTGTTGTTTTCGGGAAGTCCGCTTTGGGGCGCGTGGTGAGGGGAGTGGGTGGGATATGTGAAAAAGGAGTTGAATTTTTGTTATAAGGATACTTATACGTCAAAACTGAAGATGTTGGAGACGTGAACATGCCATTTGGTATCTCATTTACAAATAAAGAAACACGCACTTTTTTTTTTCGGAAAATCCACTCGGAGTGATGGAAAGGACTGAAAAATGGGTTGATTTCCTTCTATGGCTATACATATATTTCAAACACTGAATATCTTACAAAATTGGAAATTATTATTTGGAATCTACTTTACAAATAAAGAAACACGCATTTTTTTCGTCTTGAAGGAGGAGTGTTTCTCACACTACATATCTATGTCGCATGTTCCAGAGTTAGTTCTGCCTCTAGCCTGGTCATCTCAGCCCAAAAATGCAATACCAAAAGGCATGGTGTATAAAGAAGTACTGGGGTAAATTAAACTCATTTTCTCGGTGAGTTTTTACACTTTCGGTATTTTCAGATAATGACTTAGTGCAGTACCGATGAATGGTTATTTTTATCAAAGTACAAAATCCAGCGAGCGAAGCAGCGAGTGCAGGTAATCTCTTATATGTCTCTAGGTCATGGCCATCTATCAACAGTTGCTAGGTAACATAGCATTCACACCTTTTGTATCGCTAGCATCAGATGACCGGCAGCCATAAGACGTAGCCTGCACGGTTGCTACATTACAATTCTGTTACAAATTTTGTGTCGGTCGTTTTCGATATGACGTCCTGATTTACAACACGTACTGGTGTCAACATCAGCCTTAGAAATATATAACAGTACATCCATAGCTTTCCTAAATATGTATACACATATAAATAAATAAATAAATAAATAAATAAATAAATAAATAAATAAATAAATAAATAAATAAATAAATAAATAAATAAAGCCTCCGTGGCTCACACGGCAGCGCGTCGGCCTCTCACCGCTGGATACCGTGGTTCAAATCCTGGTCACTCCATGTGAGATTTGTGCTGGACAAAGCAGAGGCGGGACAGGTTTTTCTCCGGGTACTGCGGTTTTCCCTGTCATATTTCATTCCAGCAACACTCTCCATTCTAATTTCATAGCATCTATCATTCATTAATAAATCACTTTGGGAGTGGCGACCTCATCGTACTAACAGCCTATATCTGCTTCATTCATTATATGACTAGAAATCAGGTCGTAGGTTTGCATTTTCAAATAAATAAATAAATAAATAAATAAATAAATAAATAAATAAATAAATAAATAAATAAATAAATAAATAAATAAATAAATAAATAAATAAATAAATACGGTGGTGATTGGTGGTGGTGATTATTGTTTTAAGAGGAAGTACAACTAGGCAACCATCCTCTATATAACACTAATCAGAGAGAAAAATGGAAGGGATCCGACACTTCGAAAAATGAAGGTATCGGCCAAAGAAAGACAAGGGCCAGGAAGGGCGTGAAAATGAAAGACTCCCTAGCCCTCGCAAACCTAATAGCGTCGGGGTCGGAAAAGAACAAGAGTTGACCAAGGGAGGTCGGATAGGATAGATGAAAGTGAGGAGCCTGGCACAAGTACGTGGAAGCAATGCCAGGACTCAGCTGAGGGCCCCGTGGTCGCCATCCCACGCTCCAAAGTTCCGAGCCCCTGGAGCCCCTTTTAGTCGCCTCTTACGACAGGCAGGGGATATCGTGGGTGTTATTCTACCGCCCTCACCCACAGGGGGCATAAATAAATACGCTTAGGGTTATGTAAATAGACGGACATAAAAATACCGAACAGGGGTAGAAATGAGATAAGTTACTACAGCCGGAAGTGATGAACATAGAGAAAAGTTGCATTTAGGAACTTTCCCGCTTTATAGAGAAAAATAAAGACCGCAGTATATAAGTTAAATATAACAAGGTTAGTTTGAGGAGCTTGGGGAATTATACTAAATATCCGACCCAGTTTTAAAAAGAAAAAGCCAAACGACATGGTACAACAGCCCCGAAGGGCCATGGCGTACCAAGCGACCGCTGCTCATCCCGAAGGTCAGCATATTACGAGGTGTCGTATGGTCAGCACGACGAATCATCTCGGCCGTTATTCTTGGCTTTCTAGACCGAGCCCTCTATTTCACGGTCAGACAGATCCCAAATTGTAATCATATAGGCTCAATGGACCTTAAATAAGCCCTCGTATCCAGGTAAAAGTCCTTGACTCGGCCGGTAAAAGGACCCAGGGCCTCCGGATAAGAGGCAGGCACGCTACCTCTACACCTCGGACCTGGCTTCTATCTAAGTTTAGGACTTATTTAAGCATAGAAACGGAACTATTGAGAAACATAGTTGTAGTTTCTATTCGGGGTATAGTATATTAATTTTGAACGAATCTTTATACGGTAAGTAAAATAGTGTGTTGCATACTTATTGTTAATAACTATTTATTGGTTTCTCGTTCTATTTGTTGTCTGAGAAGTTTGTTTTATATTTTAATAGTGACGTGTTTCTCTCTTGCTTTATAAGATAATGACTGTTATAGCTTCGACACCATGATGACGTAAATTTTTGATAATGAAGTATGCCAGTGTCAACCATATAATTAGGAAAATTGTAAAATAAAATAAAGTAATTCACCCTTGGGGACCGTTAATTCATTCGTGTCGATCTCTTACACTACTTAACTCACTGCCATATTTTAAAGCCATACGTACCCAAGAGACCTCATTATATCCAGCAATATCACTATAAATCACATTAAATTTTCATGCGCCATGTGTCATCGTAATTACTGCTCTTTTCTCTTTCCTCTCCAGAGTTTCTAGTTTCGGTAAACCCTCTTCCTCCCTCTTTTCCTTCTGACGCCACTCCTTTATCACATGCTTTTAAAACGAGAGTGCATCTTCTTATATCTCCAGCTGAAGTGCACATTCCGGCAGAATTCCGCGCCATTTTCGCGATATAAAAGCATGTCTCTGGTAATTGAGCAAGTCAAGTGAATTGCTCATACTAGCAGCTCATACTGAATACCACTCTAGCGTAAAACACTTGCCACGGTAATAGGCATGGGAGTAGAAATTAGAGATCTGCATGATAGAGTATGGAGAGCATAGATTAAAATAAAAGAGTCGAAGCCCGGTAGTATCGGCAAACCACTAAACGTTTCTGTGAAGCAGTGTTGTGTACTACAATCGAGTATTAAGAATCGGGCCATGTTCGGTCCCATAACATAATTCCCTAATTTTTCGCAGAACGACGACTTGGTCATAGATTTTGGGTTTTAATTCCTATTAGAAGATACGTTTATTTCAATTAGTAAACACTGTCCACTAATTAATATAAATACTTTTGTTAACATAGTGAAAATACAGCAAAAATACAATTAGTTAAGCGTTACGACCCAGAAATTCCTGTGGATGCCATCCATATCGTCTCTTGAGAACCAGCACCACGTAAGAATAAAATATCAAATTCACGCGAGAAGAAAAGAAGTATAGATGACATTGCTGGAAGAACGATCAAGAAAGTCTTTAGAATTGCTATCATACTGGCCTACAGAACTAGAACAACTAATTTATGAGTAAGAGAAATACAGTTCATTTCTATACATAGTTATCCATTTTAGTTATGTATTATGTATTTATTTATTTATTTATTTATTTATTTATTTATTTATTTACTAGCTACAGCCTACGCAGGCCGCATTACACAAAGAGTATACTATATTTAACTGTTAAAAATTTACCAACAAAAAGAAATAAACGATAAAATCACACAAGAACAATACAATAATGAGAAACAAGAGTAATGGCAACGTCAGATAAGAATCATTATTCAGGAAATGCAGGTATGGTATTAACAAGGAGAACGTTATCTGAAGGTCTGGTAGGGAAAGGAAAATCGGGGTTAAAACTAAACGAATCTTCTTACTTTCTCGTTGAATGTTTAATAAGGAGAAAATTTATCAACATTTGAAAGGGAGTTACTGAGAGTGAAATTCGGGGAAAGTTGAAATTCCAGGCGTGGGCGAGACACATAATCCAATTGGTGGTTACGTGTTGAGTGGAAGAGAACATGGATTGTGAAATGGGTAATTAACATGTTGCATTCAGTATAAGAGTTTGTTACCTTGTAGATAACACTCGTCGTAAAACTGTAAACGGTACAATGAGTCGCTTTAAGATATCCAACTTGATCAAGCGCCTTGGAGAAAGCTTTAACAATAGAAATGAAAAAGTAGGGAACACTGTTCAATTCAGGGGCGTTAGTTACGGCAAATAAAGTCCAAATATGGGAAAAGAAATATAATATGTGAAGGACATACCGTCGCTGCAGTAGAAAAACATTGTATCTTCCAATGCTCTTCGTATCCAATATTTTCCTTGACTTGTCACGCCTCCCAGCCATAAATGGATATGTCGTCCAACAGTAAAATTTCCTTTGGGTTCAATTTAATGTGTGGTGGTGTAAAGGAAAATGAACCTTGTCGTACCGTACTCCAAGAATGTATGTTTGCGTCACGTAGACCTATTTACGCACTTCTACAGTATAATGTATTTAAGGTTCATTTTTCCTTACACATTAGCATAGGAAAATTGACACAACGAAAATTGTTCTGATGGACTACATATTTATATGTCACTTGGACGCCGTGACCAGTCCAAGGGAAGTGATGGATAGGAAAAGTATTGGGAGATACGAGGTTTTCTAGTTAAGCCATCGATACAAGGTGTTTTTGTAACATCAGGGATATGTGAAGTAAAATTTTAAAGCACCATCCTCTTTAATTTTTGTAAACCTGAAATCACCTCATTTGGCTCTAACCTGTAAGCTACGGGGCGGTGATATATGTAGCGACAAAACCGACTGCTATGGAATATTTGCCCTAGTAATACGATCACATTTTTTCTGGCTGGATGAATTAGAACGATGTCTTAACCAGGTTACTCCGAACACTAATACGTAGAAATATATGACAGAACACATCGGTCTGGGTGCAGGGCATTGTTCTTTAACTCGAGCTCCTGATGATGTTTCTAATACCGTTGTAAAACATGTTATACTACTAACTTCTAGAAGAACTAGTAATTTCAATGGCATAGTTAATTTTATAACGCTCTTTAAATAACTTTTAAATATAAAAGCAAAGTAAGTAAATTTAAACCAGAAAATCGTGCATTGACATTAAAAAAAAAAGGAATTTCTGTTTTTGTTGCTAGGGAAATGTTGCTTTAAGGAGAAAATGTGGGAAAGTGAATCAAATTAAATTATCGCAAATAAATCTTGAGTATTTTGACGAGTGACAAAGATTTCTCTGCCAAATTGTTGGTTGCGGTGGTTGACAAGAATATTCATAATGAAGTCTCTGAATTGAATGTGGTTTTCCAGAAATTTCTGCTTTTAAATCATTCAGAGATTCTTTCAAGTTTTATTTTTAACACTCTTTCAGTTTTCCAGCACATTTTAATAAGTTATTTAAGGATATCAAATGAAAAAAAAGTGTTAATGATCGCATCGTCCTGAAGTGATTTAATTATTGAAACTAAACCTGTCCTCTTTCTGTTGCTGGACCATTAGTTAAATCTAGGCCAATTGTTTCCAAGGCTATTCGTATACATGTTATTGTGAGTTAATTCCCTGTTCTCATTTCAGGTGCTGAGATCAGAACTGTAAAAGCATACAATAACATCTTAAAAACCATCGTTCCAGGCAGCGGCCTAGACTCTCTGGGCTTAAATCCGACCATGAACCCACTACGAGGAATCCAATGCCATCCGAAGTACCTAATTTAAGCACCACAAATGTTGCTCTGAAACCTCAGCTATAGTTCTGAACCACTTGCAGACGCTTGCTGTTATTTCCCCACCTTATAAATAATAATAATAATAATAATAATAATAATAATAATAATAATAATAATAATAATGCTACTTGCTTTACGTCCCACTAACTACTTTTACGGTTTTCGGAGACGCCGAGGTGCCGGAATGATGTCCCGCAGGAGTTCGTTTACGTGCCAGTAAATCTACCGACACGAGGCTAACATATTTGAACACCTTCAAGTATCACCGGACTGAGCCAGGATCGAACTTGCCAAGTTGGGGTCAGAAGTCCGGCGCCTCAACCGTCTGAGCCACTCAGCCAGGCTTTCCCCACTTTCACCGGTTTTCTGCGACTTTGTGGTTTGTCAACATTCCCGGAGTTTTTGTTCTGAAAAGGTTCAACTTCTGTAAATAAATCCACAGATACTAGTACGTATGTTGAGACATTACCAAAAATAGTGGATATTGAACGCGTTTTGATATATTTTTTCGGTATTAATCGTTTCTATAATTGATCACAAAATCAATTTCCACACGAAAAATTTAGTAGAAAGTATTTCGTGCTAAATTGATATTTATTTGCAAATTAGGACAAAGAAAATTAGGCCATCTTATAAAAGTGATTGAATTTCCTTTAATCTGTTATTTATAACTACGTGGAGTTTATAACTGTGTGATGTTGTAGAAGTGTATGTACATTGTCATAAGTCGAACATTTTAGGAAACGAGATTTCCACTTTCGGAGCTGCACATGACCCGGAGGTCCACTAGCCTACACAAAAATTTAGGACCAGGTTAATTCCTGGACGCAAACACTGGTTTGTCTTCCACCCCTCCAAGAGCTTTCACGGTCTATACGGAGATAACTTTGCTTTGTATGTACATTGTATAGCTATAAGACATTTGGCAGGACAGTAGGCTCATGGCCTCAGCAACGCCATGGAAATAAAGGTATAATCATGATAGACTAAGGCCATACTATATTCAAATTGGAAGAGTGCATATAGTCCTCCTGCGTATACTTAGAATGTCTTAGTCCTCATGTTACAGAAGTCACTTGGGCCATTAGGGAAGAATTATTCTTTCTTTCACGAGACTAACCTCCCATGTTTGTTGAACTCTCCTAACTTCTAATAGGTGTCTCTGGGGCCGCGTTACTCTCCGAGCATTAGAGTGAGCGGAACGAAGAGTACATACTATAAGATATTCATTAAATGAAACCATCTCGGTTGCCTTCAGCTGGTGACTTCAACCTGTACTTGCTGTGTGGAAACTGGGCGTTTGGTATAACCTTAGACCAATGTGTGTGCCTTGGCTCTCTTAACATATTATTTCAAGATATGATTTCACAATTTAGATACTAAGCCGACATTACAATAATAATAATAATAATAATAATAATAATAATAATAATAATAATAATAATAATAATAATAATAATAATAATAATAATAATAATAATAATATCTGGAAATCAAGAAGAAATGATGAAATACGTAGAAACATAGAAAACGTAACAGAAACATTAGGCTACGGAAGAGGCGATTTACATATTTCTTTGACATTTATACAGAATGGATGACAACAGGTTAACCAAACATATCTTCAAATATCTTTGGAACAAGAAGTCAACAACAACCTGGATTCATGTAGGAAAGAAAGATTTGGAAGGAAACACTATAGGGGAAGATGGAGCAACAGAGAGAGAAAGAGATTTTTAGAAAGACAGTGTAAAAAATGGAAGGGTTACAAAGTTGGAATGGAAAGAAAATAGGCTCAAAATGGTCCGAGGTGAGGAAAAGGAGATATCGTGAGACGATGAGGGAGTATTGGAAGAGGAAGAAGAAGAAGGAAAAAAAAAATACATTGATATTGGCATGTGATCGTTGAAAGAACCTAACGGAGAAGGGAATGATAGTAATACTACTAATAATAATAATGATGATGATGATGCTTGTTGTTTAAAGGGGCCTAACATCGAAGGTCATCGGCCCCAATAATAATAATAATAATAATAATAATAATAATAATAATAATAATAATAATAATAATAATAATAATAATAATTGTTACGCAACTTACGTGGTTCACAGAGGAACAGGAAGTGCCTGGGTGGAATGGCTGGACGAGGAATATCATAAAGCAACTTTTGTCATAACAAAATTTGGAAATTTTATTTCTTTTTCTTAAAAGTGAGAAATAGAAAATCTGATAGAATCACGGAGCAATTGAACAGGTTAATAATGAGATCGTCAGAGATCCCCAAGGGAACTAAAACGGAAGAACAGTTACATTAATGAAAGTACAGAATAAACAAGGTCATCATTACCCATACTACACGGCCTTAAGAGTAAAAAGAACATGTTGCACATAACAGGTCATCAACAAAAGGCAAGGAGGCAAAACACCAGCACTCCTCATAGACCTTTCTAGAGAACTAGGTGTGCTTAGGGCTCAATGCTGCAGAGGTAATCGCTTACTAAAAAGGGTGTCTAAAGGAGGAACATTTAAAGCCGAGACATGATTTCTAAAATTTAGAGCTTGAAAACTTTAATCACCCAATTGAAAGGTTAAATGGGAGTCGGCACATGGTCAACCCTCGCGTTTCCCTTACATTACGTATTTCCCAGTAGTGAATAGAAGTAGAGTCCTCAGACTTCGCCGAAAATCCTACATTTAAACCACCAAATTACAAAATTATTAAAAGAAATCGGCTGCAACCTTCCTCTCAAACTACCCGTAGGTTCTGTCACATGTTTAACTAAACTCTCCCATTACCTTGTCAAGTCTCACTCCCAAGCACTGGAGAAATTCAGACAAGACGGCCCTGAAGTGTCCTGCTTTTATAGTTCCTTAGAGGAAGCTTCCAGCTTAAATTGAACTACCTTTGCTGACAGCCTAATTTCCCATACACACCCACGTGACTAATTGTTTAGAGAACATTTTTACAAGCACCTCATCGGTAGATTACAATAGAGGAGGAACCAGCTGAAATGTTGACAACTTTGATACATTAAAGTACTATCCTGAGAAAAAAGGTTTACCAATATCAAAAATGAAATTTCCTATCTCCTAGTCTGTTTTAGTCCATGAGAGTGCGCTAACAAATCGATGGTAGAGCCATCTAACCGTATAAGAAGAAAGTTTTTGGGAGTATGAAAGTTCATCTCCGTTGGTATAGATGGCCGTAAAACCGGGCGAGTTGGCCGTGCGCGTAGAGGCGCGCGGCTGTGAGCTTGCATCCGGGAGATAGTAGGTTCGAATCCCACTATCGACAGCCCTGAAAATGGTTTTCCGTGGTTTCCCATTTTCACACCAGGCAAATGCTGGGGCTGTACCTTAATTAAGGCCACGGCCGCTTCCTTCCAACTCCTAGGTCTTTCCTATCCCATCGTCGCCATAAGACCTATCTGTGTCGGTGCGACGTAAAGCCCCTAGCAAAAAAAGATGGCCGTAAAGAAGACCCCGCAGTTTAAATAGCCGGTGAAGGTGTACCCCTGGTACAACAACAACAACAATAATAATATTTTTTATTTTTGTTGTGTTGCACACTTACAAAAAAGCATTGAAATAAATCGTATTGACGTAATCAATCAATCAATCAATCAATCAATCAATCAATCAATCAATCAATCAATCAATCAATCAATCAATCAATCAATCAATCAATCAATCAATCAATCAATCAATCAATCAATCAATCAATCAATCAATCAATCAATCAATCAATCAATCAATCAATCAATCAATCAATCAATCAATCAATCAATCAATCAATCAATATTGATCTGCATTTAGGGCAGTCACCCAGGTTGCAAATTCCCTATCTTTTGTTTTCCTAGGCTTTTCGTAAATGATTTCAAAGAAATTGGAAATTTATTGAACATCTCCCTTGGTAAGTTATTCCAATCCCTAACTCCCCTTCCTATAAACAAATATTTGCCCCAATTTGTCCGATTGAATTTCAAATTTATCTTTATACTGTGACCTTTCCTACTTTTAAAGACGCCTCTCAAACTTATTCGTCTACTGATATCATTTCACGCCATTTCTCCACTGACAGCTTGGAACATACCGCTTAGTCGAGCAGCTCGCCTACTTTCTCCCAAGTCTTCCCAGACCTAACTTTGCAACACTTTTGTAACGTTACTTCTTTGTCGGAAATCACCCAAAACAAAACGAGCTGCTGTTCTTTGGATATTTTCAACTTCTTGAATCAAGTAATCTTGGTGAGGGTGATATATCCAGGAATTTACCTCAAACACCCAAATCGGTCATTCTGGCCCAAGAATGCATGATGCGTTGTTGTGTTTTTCTTTCCACTCCTTTTACCTATTTCCTGTTATTGCTATGTCCAGGAGTGGCATAATTTGTTAGAAATGACGTAATACTGCCCACAAACTGAAAGGTTATTCTGGTAACAGTTTCTATAGTAGGAATGATACAACAATGACTTGTGTGTGGTTATTCAATGTCTCACAGCTACTCTATTTACGTGAAGTTGATCTCCTGTCCGAAGTCCAGAAATGTCTTGAAGATCATTATGACGGGGAGGCATTTTGCCTGACATTTTCACAGAATTATTTTGCCCCTCTAGCAAACGATGTTTGTCCTTTAAAACAATGGTTGGTGAAAAATTGCACTTTGATATTTTTAAGTGCACCTAATCAGCAAATATTCTGAAGTTTATTTTATCATATTTTTGTTTTAATAATTATATGTGAAATACTATATTCTTAACATATTAATAAACAAATTAGAGTAGATGTAGGATGTAGTAATTACGTAGAAATGGAAAGGTTAGCAGAAGAAACCAGTCTATGGACTGATGACTCAAGTAACAAACATATTAACAATAATTTCCTTCGTCTTAATTATTACAATTTCATTCCACTAATTCCCTGTCATTTCTGCAAATCCCTACACCATATTAGTTAGGATCTAACTGTCCAACTGTAACGGAAATATATGTTTACAAAATTATTTACTTTTCTGGGGTCAAATTGACCCGCTTAGGTACTGAAGGTAAACCAAGGGAAAAAGAAATTTCGTAAATTTTCTCCGATACATGCTTTTGGGCTTAGAAGGCAATAGAGCAAGTAGAGATTCTTTGGTTGTTCCACTCTTGGTAGCCTCTTACGGCATGTAGGATTAGAGATAATGCGCCCTTTCACTCCACTCAGAGGGAGACGAAGAGTTCTGATAAATCGAAAAGAAAATGTGGCCATAGGCCAATGTGGAACGTTCTTATTGGATTAGGAAGAGAACCATATGGAAAATACGGATTATTGTACATATTTGTCGTTATGTAGGTTTTAACCTTGGTACAGATATGAATTGTAGTTACTGCTGTGAATGTCTGGTGAACATTAAGGCGAGTCAAGACAAATATTTTCAGAGACTGTACAGGGGAAAACTTACGGTGGCCTCAGATATTTAGCTGTTAATCGAAAAGCTTGAAATAGAAATTGCACAAGCTCTTGTATCATGCTTCTGGCTTTATGTAACCTGACATACATTCTTTACAATTGAAGTGAAACAGAATGACGAAATAACGACAAATTCGTTCCAAGAATCTTGTTTCTGTGGTACGTTCGTTAATATTGCGTGAAGCTTACAATACAAACAATCAGCAATGCGTTGATCAATTATTTTTCTGAGAAAAGTAGTGAATTTTTGAAACATATGACATCAAAAGGGAAATACTTGTTGTAGCCTAAAATTGACGTTTCGAACACATGCTCTTCATAGTCCTAGTAACTTAGTTTAGTGGTTTACCAATTCCTTAATGTTCAATAAAATTTAAATGTTGAGATATCCTCACTGCTGTGGCAAAACCGAGAATGTGACAATGCTCTTCCTATCCATTTTTGCCCTTATGACTGGTCACGTATTAAATACATCATACTCTAGGATTGGGTATATATGTTATGAAAATATGCATTCTTACAGTGCGGTACAAAGAGGTTAATTTACTGTTACACCCGCACAGGAAGAACACAACAAAAATTGTTCTGATAGACTACATATCAATATGAGGCTAGAGGGCATGACCAAGGAATAATAGGTAGGAAAAGCATTATCAAATTCGTGGTTTTGCCACAGCAGCGACGATATATGTGCAGTATTAACTTCACAATACACAGAAGATAATTATACGTTTCCAGGTAACTTAAAAAGCATGGTATTCGAAATGGTTTTCATTACTGTGCTAGAAATGAGATTTCACGGTGCAAAGAGCGCCTTTGCATTGCCTTTTGTCAAAGCACGTCAGGCGAGTGGTAAGACGGCGTTGTCAGTTCGAATGCCACGGCCTTCTACTGTAGACGGTTAAGGTTGCAGTCGCGGCTAACGGTTGCTGGTGACGCATTTTCCTCCGATCAGTTTTCTGGACACACAGACGTCTCTACAGTAAAAACCTTGAGATAAAGGCTCTCTGCATCTGCTCAACAGCTTTGCTACATTTTATATCGATGACACACCTATGTGTATTAGCATGTTTTAAATAATTTTAAATCACTAATGCTATGCCTTAGCGTCTTAAAACCGGTTCCGAACTTAAAATAAATATCCGTGAATTCGACTGTCTAATTTTAATAAACATAGTAATAATAATACTAATGATTATGATAATGATAATAATAATATATTTTAATATTTGCTGGAAACATTACAAGAGAATGGTTCGGAAAAGAATGCCGTTAAGGAGCAGGCGAGAAAAATTGCATTTCAACTGATAAGGAACACCTACAACAAAATGGTCTTAATTTATGTGTCTAAATTGAGGCACCTAGACACCGTTGTTAAACCCGAGTGTCTGTATGCAACGAAAACATTCGACATGAGTGGTGAGAACTTCCTAACTCGCTGACTAACTTTACAAACATATAAAACTGGATTAAATTGAAAAATCTGAATATCTGCATTTAAAATGGAAATTATAAAATTAACATTCATTAAATAAAATACACACTCGTTGAACCTTGTACTCACACTTACTTGTTACCTGCTTACTTACACATACGTTATTTGAAGGGCGCCAGCTGTCACTCAGTACAGCACTAATAGAATGAGACTCTTGACCATCTCTAGGGTGTGGGGTAATAAGCTTACTGTTGACAACATACCATATAAGTTCTGGGAAAAGGAGATTGGCGTTCGGTTTCCCCATTAATTTTGAGGTTAAGATATTTTACTTTCAATGAAATGAAACTATGAATTCGTTTGATAGAACAAAATATATTCTTTAAATAATATATCAAAAAATAGTGAGTCTTGTTGCGATAAAATAGATGAGAATATGAAATTATGACATTGCAACTGAAAGAAACTAGGCATGAATTTGAATTCTTCTTGACCGGACATTTAACAATTTATAAGAAATATTTCCCTCACTGATTCACTTGACTGTACCTTCAACACTTTTAGTGTAATTACGACGTATTCCTTTGCTCTGGTGTTTACTGTAGATGTGTCACGCCTAACGTGGTGATACATCCTTGCGACTGCTTCTTCTCCATATCATCTGACTTCTTTGTAAGTCAATATTGTATGACCTCTTGGCAGGTCCAGGGTTGCCCTCTCTGACTCCTTGGTAAGCCTTGCGTCCGCGTCTTCCACTAAGTGACGGACCAACCATTTGGTCTCACTCTGTCAATGACCAATAATTAATGGCTCACTGAGTCTTCACCATCTCTCGTTCACACTGGTTGACGGACTAACTAAGGCCTCTTGATCTAGTAGACTACTTCACTGTACTGCATCCGTATAAGTAATGACTGACGCTACAATATGGAGCTACCTTATATAGACGTTGGTTGACACAACTACGTAATCTCCAGAAATAACCATGACATACTCCCACCTACGCGACAGATATTACAGACAGTGGTGAAATAGCCCCGCGGCGACTAACTCTGAGCGCATATTCTAAATAAATACAATGACGTAGCCATGGAGCGGCGATGACTTGGCAGAATCTCCACTGGTATAGCAATATAACAACGTCACTTCCAATCTCTGATATATACAACAATTCTCACTGTACAGGCATTGAGTGTTATACTACACATACGTATATATGTATACATCTAAGTGCAATCTTGCAAGCAACAGGCAATTGCAAAATTGAATAAAACGGATAATTACAATAATAGTACAATATCACAGATAACATAATAATAATACTGACATAATAATAATAATAATAATAATAATAATAATAATAATAATAATAATAATAATAATAATAATAATAATAATAATAATAATAAAATGCAGATAAAATCATACAATAATAAAAATACAGATATCATCTTGTAACGGGATTTGAACCGTTACAGTGGGAAAAAATGGACTTAAAGATATCAGAAAGGGTGAAAGAAAGAAAAGAAAGAATGCTACGAAAAATTCTGCGTCGAAATGTAAAAAATGGGAAGAGAAGAATCGAAACCAACAAATCATTGCAATAAAGAACAGGAGTGTTTGAATTGATGAGAGGGAGGAGGTTACGATTCTGTGTACACATGTTGAGGATGGACAATATTAGACTAACGAAGAGCATTTTTATATTCTTGAGGAAATGGAAAACGGAACTAAACTGGTTTGGAGAAGTGAAGTTCGAATGACGAAGATGGCGGTTCCGGAAGTTTATGTAATAAACAGAAATCGATTTAGAAAAGGTGTCAAAACGTTCCGCGGTTTCAGGGGGCGGAGGAAGCGCTAATCAGGAAAGGGAGAACAAATACAGAGAATCAGAAGAAGGAAGTAGGTGAATGGATGAAAATATACTGGCAGAGGGCGAAGGCAGAGAAAGCTTAAAATATTGCAACTATTGTCAAACGTGGCCCATATACTGCAGAAACGAAAATTAAAAAATAGGAGTGATAACAATACTAGTAACGCTGTTTTAATAGAATGGCTATTGTATTCTATGATGGTTATAACTCTGCATATATTAATGATTGCCTTAATAAGAACTTGATAATTACATGAATTTTAGCAATCTACTCTATATAATATATATAAAAGAATGTTTCTTTGTATGTATGTCTCGGATGGACTCAAAAACTATGGGACTGATTTCGCTGAAAATTTCATAGTTTCTTCTTATTGCCCCTGGGAGTGTTTAGGAAGTGGTTTGAGAGAAATCTGAGGGGTAGTTCGGCATAGGGGGTGAAAAAATGAAATGGTGTATGGCTTGTAGTGCTGGGAGTGTCCGAGGACAAGTTCGGCTCGCCAGATGCAGATCTTTTGATTTGACTCCAGTAGGCTACCTGCGCGTCGTGATGAGGATGAAATGATGATGGAGACGACACATACACCGTGCCAGCGAAATTAACCAATTATATTTAAATTCCCGACCTGCCGGAAATCGAACCCGGGACCACTGTGACCAAAGGCTAGCACGCTAACCATTTAGCCATGGAGTCGAACATAGGGGGTGAGAAGGGTGAAAAGAAGGAAATAGGAGAAGGTAAGTAAACCGCATGACAAGTATGATCAGCGGATTGCCTATCCAAGAGTATGTAGAGATTATGATGTGTTTCTTAAAACTTATCCTCTTTCTTGCTCTTCTTTTTCTTCTTCTTCTTTAAACGATATTTAAAAGTGAAAACTCCAAGTTCAGCGCCCATGGCATAGGGGGTGAGAAGGAATGAAGAAAGACAATATAGAAAATGACAGAGATTACTGGTGATTGTGTGTGCATGTTTCAGCATAGCTCCCAACCAAAGTGGATACACATATAACTTAATATCTGCAAAATTACTGTAGGGAAAGGAACCCCGAATAACCCTAAAGGAATGGGTGAAATATAAAAGGCCGAAAAATTATCGACATTAGTGGAGAGTTCAGAGTCTTTGGGGTGGCTGAGATGAACCCTGACACTCTGGATGCTGTGAGAGCCAAAGTTCATTCCCAATTGGGATGGGGGTTAGGAGGGGTGAAAGGAATGTCCAAAGTGACCGAGATCATGGATGTACGTGTGCATATTCCGGCATAGCTATCAACCAAACATTACACTCATATGACTTCTGTTTGGCAAAGAAAAAATAGGGTAAGACACCCCTACGGGCGGGGGTTGAAAGGAGGTTAGATATTAAAATAATAGAAAACGGCCAATAATGAAAGTGAAAATTATGTAGGCTATGTTAAGGGCAGCCGGAAGGGGTCATGTCTGTCATGTTAAAACGGTGGTTTTTAAGGAACATTTTCTCATAATGTTATGAAGTAAGGAAATTCATTTTTGTATACATGTTTATTTGACCCTCGCATGTAGATAGACGATGTTATATTTTAAAACCTTCTTTTTTTGAAAATATACATTTTTAAGTAAACATCAAAATTTTAGGTTTTAAAATCAGACATTTTGTTCAATAATTCAGAAACTGTACATTTGATTTTAAAAATCTCGTGTTAAAAACGTAGAATGATTAGTTACATACCACCTACAAGTTTGGTTAATGTACGTTCAATGGCATCCGAATAAATGTTCCTTAGACACACAGAAAACTACTTTTCAGGAAACGAGCCTCAAAGTTCCGTATGCATTTTATCTCCGTATGGAGGATCATCTGGGTTCTCTTCCATCTCATCTTGTAATCTTCTATTTACACTTCCTTTCTAAGCTTCACCAGCTCCCTTTCTGCTGCATCTGCTTTCCTTTTTCGTTCCTTATTTATAACTGACATTTGTTTCAGTGTTGTGTCCTGGAGGTACATATAGGCCTAGTCTTTGTAGAACTTCACTCTTCGAGATTTTGCCCCCATTGTATGTTGCCACGGCATCATAAACACCGAAGAGGAGTGTTTTTTTCTCACAGTTACTCTCTTGGGTATCCGAGGCCAGATCAAATTATTTAAGCATTCATTATGGTTTTGGGTTTTACCGTGAAGGCATTTCCGGAGGAGTTTTTCATAGGATAAGTCTCTGAAGGCTGGCCTTATGGATTTCACGACTGTATACGGGAGACTGTGCTTGTGGTCGTGGTCATGGGTGCAGTTTCCTTCAATTTATGGTATTTGCACCACGTGTCCTCTCCTTTTGGACACAAACTGTGCGGTGGTTGTTCGTTCTGCATCTTTTTTTGTAGTCAATTGAGAACACACGTTTGCACACTCGCTTGTAACTTTCGGAATAACAACAGTGATTTTTGGCTTTCCGACATTCTTGCGAACCTTGAAAATCCTATTACTATGTCTGGGCATCTAAGTCAATGTATAAAACCGAACAGAAACAAAGCAGCTGAATACTGTTGTAGAAGAAGCCGCCAAAACAAACAGTAAACACACGCAGTTATGTTCTCAATCGTTCTGATGTCCAGGTTGGCCAACAATTGAAAGTTGTTGACCACGTTCTGAAACACGAACACCTTCAACAGAGTCTTTGTCACCGCTGACAAATGGAAAGTAATGTTATGTCACATCAGTTCGAGGATATGTCAAGCCCGACATCTGAAGCACTCCAGATAATATAAAAATTAACACCATTCCAAACGTCGCAGAGGTCTGAAATAAAATGTATTCGAAAGAAAAAATTCACATGTATATAAAACACCAAGAAAATAAAAAATGAAAATTTTTCGATTTCACCCCTTCCGCGTGCCCTTAATAAATACAGTTTTTCTCTTACATTAAATTAAACGGTTTAAAAAATCTAAAGTGCTTGAATTAATAAACGGAGCGAAGCCGCGGGCTCCTGCTAATATGAAATAAACATGACTTTACTTTTATTCAGAGCCAAGTAATTGATGCATCGGTAAATACAGATGATTAATTTTTAAAGCTTGTAATCTTGAATAAGGGAAACAATGAACAAAATTAACACAAAACTAAATTTTCCCTTTCATGTATCGTGGTTTCACTGATTATTTTTTGACTGAAGAATTACTAAATATTTAATTTGGCTTTGTATTGATTTATGACATTATGATCTTTTTATCTCATCGTTCACTGTGTTATACGGCTTATAGGAGAGACGCCTGTCAGACCATCCACGGTAGAATAGTCAGCCATGGCTAAGACCAATATCACCTGCTTGGTTTGCAGTGGGGCTGTGCTTAATTTGATGACAAACAGACATGAAATGAGAATAATGGGGACAATTGATGTACGTCGTATAGCGAATAGCTTAATTAATTATATGGATTGACAGCCAGCTATTGATTCCCTGGCTTTCAGTCAGTTAATAATATTTGTGTAGTTGCTCCATATTTTACAACGCATACCCATTAGTTGCACGATTGATGGACGAATATTGACGAGTTATTGCCTTATGTCGGCATTATCTCGAACAAAACTTTGTATCTTTAATGTGAATGTTTGATTAATTAAATTATAGTGTGTCGGGTATAGTGATGGAGAGCCAATTCATCTTTATGCGAATATCTGGAAATAGAACGCCATCAACAGTATTCAAAATGCAGTATGACGATAATGTAGAATACCGCCGTGTTCATCTGCTGGCTACCGTACGGAGTGCTTCAGACACACACCTACTAAACGTCTGAAGTACCATGTGCTTAAGAAGCAGATTTTCAGTCCAAACTCCTGATATGCAGGCAAAATCTCTGCTTTACCCGTGCACTGGGTCGATCATCCCTAAAGGAGAAAGCTTGGAATTATGTAATCCACGGAATATGCCCACATGGTGGCCATATTAGATAGGGCGTCAAGCGTTTGGTGGTCTGACACTATGTTTAGTCGGTTCGAATCCCGTCGGTGGAAAACAATATTTCATCAACAGGCAGGGTAGGATAAGTGGCGGCATAGATACAATTTCTAGAGTATGTAATAAAAGCCTGGGTTCAATTCCGAACCTCTCTGCAGTGTTCATATGAAGTGGGGGCATATAAAGTTTTTGATGATCATTCGTCCGTCGGATGGGGATGTTCAGCCTTGAGCAGACCTCTTGGGCAATTTTCCTTTTTATATACGCTTTTGAATGTTAAGTAAATCCTCCACTAACAGAAGTGCAGGTTAACTAAAATGACGAAATTATTTTGAGGATAATGTTTGTTCAGTCTTTGGAAGACAAGTTTCCTTTCTTTTCCCAAGATAACACCAAAAGCAATGAAGGCGAGTAACTGAGCACGTGACTTTGGGACATCACCCAGCAAGTGCCTGATCATTAAGTTTAGGACACTTAGGCACTAAATCAGGTTTTACGCAGCCTGAATTGACATTGAAATAATTATTAACATAGGCGATAAATGTAGGCACTAAAATTTTGTTTATATTTATATTAACTATTACTGGATCATTGAACTATCTTGGAATCGGAGCGGTGACCTCAAGTGACTAAGCCTACAGCAGCGTGCGAAAGAGGGAAGGCTGCGGGGACTAAAGATTTTGACTTTGTTTCGTAAAGCAGTTTGTTTCGTGTTTCATTGAAAACGAAACCTATGTACAAGTTAGTGTGATAATAAATGGAAAGTTATAGTAAAAATAGCCAAATTATTATTATATGCTACTCAAGTGTTTATTTACGATTTATGATCCTTATGTCGGAACAGAACCCGCTTGCGTTGTTAGGAGATTATTTCAAGTTAAAATCTCAGATGTTAAGAGTTCCAAGTCGTGTGACTGTTCATAGGTTAGTTAATACGTTTCAACAAACGAGACATACTAATGTTAAGAAGCAAAGATGATGACGTATAGTGTTAAGAGAAACAAATCTTGAAGATATTGGTAAACGCCTCGAAAATTCTCTTAAGAAATCTCTTATCCATCTTTCTCAACAAACGTTAATTTTTTATGGTTCCGTACCAAGGACTACGAAACTTACTTAAGTTAAAATCCTATAAATATACTGCACTAGAAGAACTCAAACCAGAACTGGACGGTATTTTGTTAGAAGAACCAAAATTTCTCAAATTTCACTGCATAATTATCAATATATTCACTCTTATTTTTTCTCAAATTAATGAACTGCCAGGCTGAGTGGTTCAGACGGTTGAGGCGCTGGCCTTCTCACCCCATCTTGGCAGGTTAGATCCTGGATGGTATTTGATGGTGCTCAAATACAACAGCCTCATGTTGGTAGATTTACTGGCACGTAAAAGAACTTCCGCGGGACTAAATTACGGCACCTAGACGTCTCCAAAAACCACAAAAGAAGTTAGCGGGACTTAAAGCAAATTACGTTATTAAAAATTAATGAACTATATATCATGTCGCCTGCCATGTTGGTCACTGGTGATCCTCAGACAAAGTTTCTCTAAGTCCCATGAGAGGCACAGTCGATCCTTAGGTAGAATCATCTCTAATGGAACGCAGTATATTGTGGCACAACACTGCCTTTACTTGTAATATGACACATAAGGAATGCCCGATAATACAGAGAAATCAAACTACCATCTACCAGGCAATTCCTGGACTTGTGCATTATCTTTAGTACTTATTTACACTTCTATTACTGTGGCACTGGGTAAGAATATGATTACTTATATTGTGGCGGCGAACGTTATAAATAAATAAATAAATAAATAAATAAATAAATAAATAAATAAATAAATAAATAAATAAATAAATAAATAAATAAATAAATAAATAAATAAATAAATAAATAAACAATTTAATGTCATTAATAAATACAACCATAATGATCTCTGTAAGGCATTGACAATCTTAAGGATATTTCAGAACCATTCTCAAAAACTAAGACATTCACAATGGCACGGAGAGATCATAATATTGAAAGATAACGCACAGAGTTAGCTTGCAAGTCGCATTTTACTTGACAGATTTTTCACGGTGGTACACTAACTAGCCGAAAAGGAGTTTCAAGTATATTCCTAAGGGGGAGCTACGAAACAAGCTCCAGCCAAAATGCAATATTAATTGGAGACTGATTCTTCAAACACAAGAGCTAATTTCTTACTATTTAATGACCAATGGAAAAAGCTCCAAAAGGAAGAAAGAATATAAAAATAGAATAATGAAATGAGTTGAAAAAATGATAACAAATTCCACAAACGAAACGCATCGGTGAACAAACTAATGAGGTACGTCCGCCCAATCCAATCAGGGTATAAGCCCAAATTATGCTGAAGAAAAGAAAACAAGAAAATAAAAAAAATGACAGGGATTTTTATTTTGGAAATGCCTAGCCGCAGTAAGAGAACGTAAATGGAAATAACCAGGGTATATCATTCGAATATCTTTATGAAAAGTTCACAATTTATATTACATCATTACGTTAGCTTTACTGACGTATTACATGCTCACGATAACCTCGAACGGCGGAACCGCATAACGCGAACCTATACCAGCTCAATGATTTGTCAAATTACATTGATATTCCCTGTGTTTGAGTCATCAGACCATAGACTGGTTTGATGCAGCCCTCCAAGCCACCCTATCATGTGCTAACATTTTCATTTCTACGTAACTATTGCATCCTACATCTGCTCTAATCTGCTTGTCATATTCATACCTTGCTCTACCCCTACCGTTATTACCACGTATACTTCCTTCCAAAACCAACTGAACAAGTCCTGGGTGTCTCAAGATGTGTCCTATCATTCTATCTCTTCTTCTCGTCAAATTTAGCCAAATCGATTTCCTCTCACCAATTCGATTCAGTATCTCTTCATTCGTGATTCGATATATCCATCTC
Organism: Anabrus simplex; assembly: GCF_040414725.1. Taxonomy (NCBI): domain Eukaryota; kingdom Metazoa; phylum Arthropoda; class Insecta; order Orthoptera; family Tettigoniidae; genus Anabrus; species Anabrus simplex. The sequence continues at coordinate 406,740,666 of NC_090269.1, forward strand.
ACCTTCAGCATTATTCTGTAACACAACATTTAAAAAGCTTCTATTCTCCTTCTTTCTGAGCTAGTTATCGTCCATGTTTCACTTCCATACAATGCCACGATCCGCACGAAAGTCTTCAAAAACATCTTTCTAATTCCGATATCAATGTTTGAAGTGAGCAAATTTTTCTTAAGAAAGCTCTTCCGTGCTTGTGCTAGTCTGCATTTTATGTCCTCCTTACTTCTGCCATCGTTAGTTATTTTACTACCCAAGTAACAATATTCCTCTACTTCCTTTAAGACTTCATTTCCTAATCTAATATTTCCTAATCTAATATTTCCTAATCTAATATTACCTACATCACCTGCCTTCGTTCGACTGCACTCCATTACTTTTGTCTTGGACTTATTTATTTTCATCGTGTACTCCTTACCCAAAACTTCATCCATACCATTCAGCAACTTCTCGAGATCTTCTGCAGTCTCAGATAAAATAACAATATCATCGGCAAATCTCAAGGTGTTGATTTCCTCGCCTTGGACTGTGATTTCCTTTCCAAATTTCTCTTTGATTCCCTCTACTGCCTGTTCTATGTAAACACTGAAAAGGAGAGGGGACAAACTGCAGCCTTGCCTCACTCCTTTCTGGATTGCAGCTTCTTTTTCAAAACCCTCGAATCTTATCACTGCAGACTGATTTTTATACAGATTGTACATGATTCTTCGTTCTCGGTATCTGATCCCTATCATCTTCAGAATCATACATAACTTGGTCCAATCAACATTATCGAATGCCTTTTCTAGATCCTTCTTGATTCGATCCTGTAAGATCAGACGTAAAGTCAGGATTGCTTCACGTGTTCCTACATTTCTTCTGAAGCCAAATTGATCTTCTCCCAACGCAGCTTCAACTTGTTTTTCCATTCTTCTGTAAATGGAAATGGCGTATGGCTTTTAGTGCCGGGAGTGTCCGAGGACATGTTCGGCTCGCCAGATGCAGGTCTTTTGATTTGACACCCGTAGGTGACCTGCGCGTCGTGATCAGGATGAAATGATGATGAAGACGAAACGTACACCCAGCCCCCGTGCCAGCGAAATTAACCAATCTAGGTTAAAATTCCCGACCCTGCCGGGAATCGAACCCGGGACCCCTGTGACCAAAGGCCAGCATGCTAACCATTTAGGCATGGAGCCGGACATTCTTCTGTAAATAATACGTGTTAAAATTTTGCAGGCATGAGATACTAAACTAATGGTGCGGTAGTTTTCACACCTGTCAGCACCGGATTTCTAGTGAATAGGTATAACAACATTCTGCCTAAAATCAGATGGGACTTCTCCTGTCTCATACATCTTGCACACTAAATGAAATAACCTTGCCATGCTGGTTTCTCCTAAGGCAGTCAGTAATTCAGAGGGAATGTCATCAATTCCAGGTGAATGTTTCCTATTTAGGTCACTCACTGCTCTGTCAAACTCTGACCTCAAAATTCTGCCTCCCATTTCCTCAGCATCAACAGCCTCTTCATGTTCCAGAACCAAATTATCTACATCTCTACCTTGATACAACTGTTGGATGTGTTCCTGCCATCTTTCTGCTTTGTCTTCTTTCCCTAGAGGTGACTTTTCATCTGAGCTCTTAATATTCATACACCTACATTTCCTTTGTCCAAAGGTTTCCTTGATTTTCCTGTATGCAGCATCTACCTTTCCAAGGACCATACCGCCTTCGACATCCTTGCACTACTCTTTCAGCCATTCTTCCTTAGCTATCTTGCACTTTCTATCCACTTGATTCTTTAATCGCCTGTATTCTTTTCTACCCTCTTCATTTCTAGCATTTTTGTATTTTCGGCGTTCATCAATCCGGTCTAGTATTTCCTGAGTTATCCACTGATTCTTAGTTGATCTTTTCTTCCTTCCTAACATTTCTTCAGCAGACCTACTGACTTCATTTTTCATGACACTCCACTCTTCCTCTATTGTGTTTCCTTCAGTCTTTTCATTTAGTCCTTGTGCAACATGTTCCTCAAAACAATCCCTCACACTCTTTTCTTTCAACTTGTCTAGATCCCATCCTTTTGCATTTTTCCTTTCTTCAATTTCTTCAACTTCAGATGGCATTTCATGACCAACAAGTTGTGGTCAGAGTCCACGTCTGCTCCTGGGAAAGTTTTGCAATCCAACACCTGTTTTGTGAATCTCTGTCTAATCATAATGAAGTCTATTTGATACCTTCCAGTGTCTCCAGGTCTCGTCCACGTATACAGCCGTCGTTTGTGGTGTTTGAACCAAGTATTGGCAAGGACTAAATTATGATCAGTGCAGAATTCAGCCAGCCGACTTTCTCTTTCGTTCCTTTGTCCCAATCCAAATTCTCCTACTGTACTACCTTGTCTTCCTTGGTCTACCACTGCATTCCAGTCTCCCACCACAATTAGATTCTCGTCACCTTTTACATATTGTTTTATATCTCCTATCTCCTCATATATTCTTTCGATTTCTTCATCATCCGCTGAACTAGTACGCATATAGACCTGCACTATTGTGGTGGGCATTGGTTTGGTGTCTATCTTGACGACAATAATTCTTTCACTATGCTGGTCGTAGTAGCTTACCCGCTGCCCTATTTTCTTGTTCATTATTAATCCAACTCCTGCATTTCCCCTGTTTGATTTCGTGTTGGTAATTCGGTAGTCGCCTGACCAAAAGTCTTGTTCTTCCTGACAACGTACTTCACTTATACCAACTACATCTAACTTTAGCCTATCCATCTCCCTTTTCAGATTATCTAACCTACCACAACGATTCAAACTTCATACATTCCACGCTCCGACTCACAGAATGTCAGTATCCATCTTCCTGATGATCGCCCCCTCTCGTGTATTCCTCACCCGGAGATCCGAATGGGGGACTACTTTACCTCCAGGATATTTTACCGGGGAGGAAACCATCATCAGTACATCATTCATACAGAGAGAGCTGCATGTCCTCGGAAGGTAGTTACGGCTGTAGTTTCCCGTTGCTTTCAGGCGTGTAGCAGTATCAACACAGCTAAGCCATGTTGAGTATTATTACAAGGCCGTATCAGTCAATCATCCAGACTGTCGCCCTTGCAACTACCGAAAGGCTGCTACCCTTTCGATGAACCATTCATTAGTCTGGTCTCTCAACGGATACCCATCCGATATAGTTGCTCCTGCGGCTCGGCTATCTGCATCATTGGGACACGCAAGCCTCCCCACCGTGGCAAGGTCACATGGTTCGCAGAGGAGATGATATTCCCTATATAATGTCATAGAAAACTTCCGAAGTCTTACCCTAACATTTAAACGAATTTCACACTACGATTTAAAACCAAGAAAACATATCCTTCTTATAGGGATGGCCATGGGGTTTGGGTAGCGTAGTTCTGAGTTTGCATTCGGGAGATGGTGTAATAATAATAATAATAATGGCGTATGGCCCCTGAGAGGCCTGGTGCGCGTCTTTTTCTCGTAGACGGCCTATGTGTGAAGATGCGGGCCCTACCTAGGATGATTTCTAATGCTGAATACGTTACACTGCCATTGGAATTAATCAATGAAGGTTAAAATCCCCGACCCGGCCGGGAAGCGAACCCAGGACCCTCTGGACCAAAGGCCAGCACGCTAACCATTTAACCATAGAGCCGGAACGGGAGATGGTAAGCCATCGGCATCCCTGAAGATAATTTCTGTATTTTTTTCAATTTTCACACCAGGGAAATGCTGGGCCTGCACATTAATTAAACCCGTTGCCACTATCACTTAAAAATCCTTCCCATCCTTGTGTCAACGAAAACATTCGATACATTAGTGCTACGTTAAACCACTGGGAAAGAAATATCTTCCTCAACCGGGAAAGGAGTTACGAAGATACTTGAAGTCTTTAAATTTTGAAAAAATAGCCATTACCTTGCCTCCAATAGAGCGGATTTATCCGCAGATATCCACGAAGTTAATGTCTGGCGGATACAAACCGTATGGCAATGCGGGGAACTTTACTGATAATTTCTAAATAATGACGTTTATTGATTTTCACTCAGGTATACTCTTGATTTTGCTTGTGGTTAGGCGACCCTTGACAGTGGTATGGGAGAGGGATGATATATAATGAACCTTGAAACCATAAAGCCGTAAATCTGACCTAAGCCTAACTGGCTTCTGTCTGCAATTAATGGAAGGAAGGAGCAAAAATTAATACATCGATATTTGTCGCAAGGGAAAATCCCTCATAAACCTGTGACTGCCAGGCCTATTGTATTATGTTAACTATTATGTTAGGAGTTCTTTCCGTTTCAATACTTTAGGTGTAACATACTGTAGTTGAATATTTAAATTATCCGCGGATAACCATTTTGCGGACGCGGATGACCATTGGCGGATGCGGATATTACATTGTATATCCGCACAGGGCTCTAGGCTATAAACCAGCATACACGAAATGTATGAATTCACACCACCACGCTGATGGGACACTCACTAAGCAAGTGAATCTCCCTTTTATTGGAAGGTGGCCGGATGCTAATTGGACACAGTTAGTGTCAACTTAACAATCCAGAAGAAGTGTGTACCAACCCCGAGAAAAGAATTGATCACGGCTACACAAGGTTCAATGTGATATTGCTAGATGGAACGTAGTATATATGTGATAAGTGAAGCCTACTTGCAGAGGAGGGCCAAGAAACAACAGCCACAACAACAGCAACAACAACCTCAACAGTAATAGAAATAAAGATATTCGTTCTACATCCCACATACTTCTACGGTTGAACCTCTGGAATTTTGTCCCACATGGTTTATTTTATGTCAATCAGCAAACTTGAGCCTATTTTATTTGAACACCTACATACAGGACCGTAATGAGCCAGAATCAAACCCATCAACTTAGGCTCAGAAGACTGGGTTCTCTGAGCCACTCATTCCATCAAACTCAACACGCTGTCCTCCCACATAGGAGTGTCTACCCAACATAGCCTCACTCTTGGCTGTAACAGCCACTTGAATTTGTAGAGATTTCTCTGCCTCTACTTAATTTTTTTGCTAGTGGCTCTACGTCGCACCGGCACAGACAGCTTATGGCAACGGTGGGATAGGAAAAGGCTAAGAGTCTGAAGGAAGAGGGCGTGGCCTTAATTAAGGTGCACACCGGGCGAGTTGGCTGTGCGTGTAGAGGCCCGCGGCTGTGAGCTTGCATCCGGGATATAGTAGGTTCGAATCCCACTATCAGCAGCCCTGAAGATGGTTTTCCGTGCTTTCGCCTTTTCACGCCAGACAAATACAGGTGCTGTACCTTAATTAAGGCCACGGCCGCTTCCTTCCAACTCCTAGGCCTTTCCTATCCTATCGTCGCCATAAGACCTATCTGTGTCGGTGCGACGTAAAGCCCCTAGCAAAAAATTAAGGTACAGCCTCAGCCCCTGGTGTGAAAATGGGAAACCACGGAAAACCATCTTCATGGCTGCCAATATTGGGATTTGAACCCACTATCTCCCGTATGCAAGCTCACAGCTGCGCGCCCCTAACCACACCGTCGACTCGCCCTGTGCGTCTATTTTACATGGATTATACTTGAGTTGAGACTTCCAACATTTTACTAATTCATTTCGATGATTCATTATCTTATTTTAGTTATTTTCATGCCACTAGTGTAAAATATTGCGTAGTGTGAAGCGAAGAGCAGAAACACGCACAGCGTATGTATCAGGCGAGATAAATTACACCACACATGCGTGCAGTTATGGATCAAGCACTTCACGAACGGCGTACGAGCAGAATATTAAACAACCTACCATGAATTCAAACTCACACACCGTACCCTTTACAAGATTAAGTATCCTGTCACTGAATATTAAATCCATGTATCACTACAGATTGGTATCAGAAGAAGGGAAGTATCCAAAATATAGCGTGTTCCCTGCCTTCTGCGACACCTGCTTTATTTCCTCAAGATGAATTCTTTGATGCCCAAAAAAAAAAAAAAAAAAAAAAAAAAAAGGTTGAGAATGAGATATCCTTGCCGTTGTGTCAAACCTGCGAAAGTGACAATTCTCTTTCTATCCATTATTTCATTTCAGAGTGGTTTCGCCTCCCAGCCACATATTGATACACAGTCTATCGGAACATTATCGTTGTGTCAATTTTACCTTGCACTTGTGTAAAGGAAATGAAAATTAAGTAAATCATACTCTAGGAGTGGGTAAATATGTCATGAGAGCATGCATTTCTACAGTAGGGTAGAGTAAAGTTCATTTTCCTTTACACATGAGCATAGGAAAATTTTGTGGTGGACTGCATACCGATATGCGGCTGGGAGGCCTGGCCAGTCTTAAGGAAAATAATGGAGAGAAGTGTAGTGTCACGTTCACGGTTTTGGCACAGCAGAGATGATATATTCTCTGCAACTTGCGTTGAACGCTTTCTCTTCTTGGAAAAACATCAGATAAACAAACACGATAGCCTTCATGGTGCTAGGGGTTCTGATCGGAAGTGTATGACTCAGGATTAGGCGTTTATGTTTTGGAAAATGAATCCATGTCAGATATCGATGGCGTAGTTCTAATTCTACCTATCTGACAATGCTATTCCTTTCCATTATTATCCTTAAGACTGGTCACGCCTCACAGCCACATGTGAATATATAGTCCATCAGAATAATTTTCGTTGTGTTTATTTTCCTATGCTCCCGTGCAAAGGAAAATGAACCTTACTTTAGGAGTGCGGAAATATGTCTTACAGACAACATTCCGACTGTGCGATACGGCAAGGTACATTTTCTTTTACAAACCAGCGTAAGAAATGAACACAACGAAAATTGTTCTGAGGGACTGCATAACCTTACGTGGCTAGGAGGCGTGACCAATCTTACACACAAGGGATAGTAACAGCATTGTCCGATACTTGATCATCATCATCTGTTTACCCTCCAGGTTCGGTTTTTCCCTCGGACTTAGCGAGGGATCCCACCTCTACCGCCTCAAGGGCAGTGTCCTGGAGCTTCTGACTCTTGGTCGGGGGATACAACTGGGGAGTATGACCAGTACCTCGCCCAGGCGGCCTCACCTGCTATGCTGAACAGGGGCCTTGTGAAGGGATGGGAAGATTGGAAGGGATAGGCAAGGAAGAGGGAAGGAAGCGGCCGTGGCCTTAAGTTAGGTACCATCCCGGCATTCGCCTGGAGGAGAATTGGGAAACCACGGAAAACCACTTCCAGGATGGCTGAGGTGGGAATCGAACCCACCTCTACTCAGTTGACCTCACGAGGCGGAGTAGACACCGTTCCAGCCCTCGTACCACTTTTCAAATTTCGTGGCAGAGCCGGGAATCGAACCCGGGACTCCGGGGGTGGCAGCTAATCACGCTAACCACTACACCACAGATGCGGAGATACTTGATATTAAGGTTATTTGCTTTACTTCCCACTAACTACTTTTGCGGTTTTTCGGAGACCCCGAGGTGCCGGAATTTAGTCCCACAGGAGTTCTCTTTGTATCAGTAAATCTACCGACAGAAGGCTGATGTATTTCAGCACTTTCATATACCACCGAACTGAGCCAGGATCGAATCTGCCAAGTTGGTGTCAGAAGGCCAGCGCCTCTACCGTCTGAGTCTCTCAGACCGGCACGTGGTATTAGAACTGGGCCGTCGATATGCCATTTTGGACGCTTTTATTTTGCAGTACAGTAGAGAATGACTTGTGAGTTCCAAGTATTGAAATTGACCTGTGTGTTAACAGTGCAAGTCGCTAATACTCATATGAACTATATTTTCGCTTGGTACTCTGTTGAGTTAACTATACGGCACTTTCTTCAGAGATTTGTCAACACGAACTACGGTACCAATAAGTATAATAAATTTGACATTATATTGTTGCTTACTTTAATGCTCGAGTGAGTGATGTAAGCCATCAATTCCAGAGGATTAGTTTTCAAACAGCCTGATCTAGATAACGTTTTTGTGTGATACCTTTCATATGAACGTAAATCTAAACAGACCGACTAAGGAGTACGCTGCGCAAGTGCAGACATGTGGTAGCAACCGATCAGTGCATTGAAAATACCTGTTTCCAGCATTTCCAGTGATGGGCAGTTCTACTGTTCATTAACCTGGGTTTACTCCGTGTCACTATAAATATTTTTCGGGCATGTTTTATTTTGTCGCCCCAGTAGTTACCCATTAGCCACCACACCATACATCTTACTTTTCTATTCGTAACTGTTTCTTGTTTGGTTATTTCCCAGAATTCCCGTAATGTTCTCTTCGTCCTACATGTCTTTCTCAGTACATTATTTTCACTCTAATAGCTACTGTCATATTTGGTTATATTTTGATAATTTCCGATATTTTGCCTTTTTAAAATGTTACATGTTATCTACGTCGCATTTATTTTCTTCGTTATAACTCCTTGTTATTCCACATTATTGTTGTTTTTTAATTTGCCTACCAGATATAATCTGTTAATTGAAAGTTTAAAATACACGCATGACATTTCCCTATATTCAAAATGATTTAAACGAATGTTCCATTTTCCTTCTTGCTAAAACTATTTTTACACATTTTTCTATGCACCGAGGGAAATTTCCCTACATCTTGCCACGCTGGCTCTTTCTCTCACCCATGGAGGGGATTTTTGTTATGAAATGGAATCATGTTCATAGATGATGATTAGTAAGTTTCGGATGGATGTTAACGAAAAGTCGTATTTGTTTCCTGAGCTTATATTACCAGAAGTCTATGTGTGAATGATTGGTCCCTGGCCGCGTTTAAACAAACTTTACGTTGCTTATAAATTAATATTTAGGCCGTTTTCATTAGTTTGGTGAAATTTTGTTAATCTTTAATTATATAACGTCATATTCGGTTATAATTTGAGCATTTATGAATTTTTGCGTTTTTAAATTGTTACATGTTATCTACGTCGAATTTCCAACACAGAATTATAAAATACTCTAGTAGACATAGCCTACTCTTCTTCCTTTTCCCACAATAGACATGCAGCAAGTCTAGAAGACCTGATTCCGAGAAAGGCCTGCTGTGCGGATGTCTCATTCAAGAGGATGTCACTGCAGGAGGTAACTTACATTTAGCTGTCAACACAAGACATATTTACGAGGAAATTGCATGTTTTTCAAGCCCAGTTCATCTTTGACGAGTCCAGATTACATCCCTCTTTCGCTAGGACCATCAACGAATTTCAACTGATTGATCACACTTCTAGTACTACAGTGGATCCTATCATACCTAAAGTGAAGTGCAGTGAAGATGTAAAATTAAGAAATCATGTTATAGAATTCAGTGAAGAGATCTTCAGTAGGGCTCCTGACGGAACAGTTCTCTATGGTAAAGCCTTTGATGTTAAGGTAGCGGCAGTGAAGCCATTTGATGCGAATGCACACTGAAAATTTTAACGTACTGCAAATCTGTCACTTTGTATCACTTTATCTATCTGCTGTATTATTGGTACTTTAGATATTTAATGTTAGTAACACTCTCATATTTGCTAGCAATCAGTAAATTCCAGGAGTCATATTTTAACCTTTTATGTCATATTTAGGTAATTTTTAGGGCATATTTGCTTGCATATTTTGTACTTCTTTAGGTTATAAACTTCCAAACCCTACTGATTAGTGTTACAATGCAAACGTATTTGAACAAGGCGTAAGTATGATCTAGACGCTCTACAGTTATGTAGGCGAGTTGCATACATTTGAGGGGCTCTCTTAGTTCAGATCGCTAATATTTATACAAATCTCACTGCAGAACCCTTGTGCGGGCTAAGATACACTTGCACCTTGGTTAAATACGTTTGCACTCTAACTACTTCATGCCTAAAAACTTCTTCCCTAAAATTATATACCACTTATTTGTACCGTATCTCATCAACCTGCAGGATCCCTTTTATTTAATGTTGGATTTATCGGAAATTATTTCTCAAGTTTCTTTCAGCGACTCTCGTTGAATTTTCTTTCATCGCGCCCTCAGGCTCTTGGTGCCCACTCATCCATGTTACTTATTCCATTCACTGCATGAGCTCTTCTTCAACTCACACATCACTGAGTCCACAAATATTTCTTCTTTGAAAACAAATCCCGGCCATTCTTTCATGTTCCTCTGAGAGAAGACATTCAGTTGAGACATCTCTGTCAAACTCACCTACGAATTTCATTCCGCCTCCGAGGTAGATAAGCAATTCAAATCTCCTGAGGAACTGTCAGGAACGTGTGTTTAACTGTCAGTGTAGTCTCAACGAAACTTTACCTCTTGTGATAGTGAGTTGACTTATGGTCTTCACTGCTTCTGATCGCAAGGAGTTTTGAGATCGCGGTCATCATTCCAGCGTGCTTTGAATTTGTTAGGTTTGGTCTTATAATTTGTGTCCATTTGGTATCTATTCTGATGTGGGCATTGATAACTGACTAGGGCAGTTGTTCATACAGAGTATTTTAACGAATATCTGGATGGTCATTTATTAAATAAATAACTATTTCTATTTCTGGATTAAAGGCAATTTATATTACGGAATCATTAAAAAATAAGCCACGCTTTTAGCCAATATGTCCTCATATGAATTCGAGGCACAACGACGTGCAATAAAAGGAGGATTCCAGCCAAGTATTTTGGTGACCGTTTATGTGGGTGCGAATGCCATTGAAACATAAAATAATGAATGTTTTATGGAAATAAAATTTTTCTGAAAATCGTCAATATGCCCAGAGACGTGAGCACCGATATTCGTCTCTGTTGAGAAGAGAGCATTTCCCAGTACTTTAATACTTTCGTCCTGCTATTATTTAAATATTTCTTGTCGTGTTTTGCAAGTATTTCATACAGATAGCACGATTAAATGTATACCCTTATTATTGATGACGTCACTACATGACTTCAGACACTTGTTTGTGATTTGGTTGGTCCTTCCTCTTTCAATGAGGTATTGAACACTGACGACCGACAAGCTGTCGGTAATTCATTTTGATTTTACACGCATTAAGGGACGCATGATTAGCTTAATGGCTTAACTTCCTACTTGGAAAGATTAGGTTGGAAACTCAATCGATCCTAGGTTGAGATTTACAGCTCATAAGTCACGTGGCGCCAAGAAGGGCATCCGACGCAAAACGCCCGGCAAAAATCGAAATGAACCTGATTGGCTCCTTCAAAACACCTGGGATACGCTGAAGACAATTCTTCTGTTTGCTAACTTGTAGTTAACCGGCCTTCAGTTAGGAGGGGCCAGGTTCTATTACCGGCCGGGTCGGTGATTTCAATTGTGTGTTGTTAATTCTTCTAGTTCGGGGACTAGGTGTTTGTGCTCATAAGAGTTCACCTTTCTTCATTTAAGTAAATAACACTACAAACCAGCACAGAAACACGAAATAGTAAATACACATCTCCCATAGAGTTTGCGTCAGCAAGGGCATTAGACCATAAAAACAGGCCAAATCCGCAAAAAGTGCCGATACTAATGAATTGGAAAAAGCCAGGAGGAAGAAGAAGAAGTATATATTTTTGTGACGCTCATCGACACAACTACGGTTGTGAAACTATTTTCCAATGACCCAATTCTACGTCAAAGGCATTAAAATGTAAATAAACCCGAAAAGCATCTTATATTCTTTCCACCTGCTCTTCTGTTTCATAAATTCCATAGTTATAAAGTTGCCCTTAGCAAAATGTATACTTGCCGGGCTGAGTGGCTCAGACGGTTGAGGCGCTGGCCTTCTGACCCCAACTTGGAAGGTTCGTTCCTGGCTCAGTCCGGTGGTATTTGAAGGTGCTCAAATACGTCAGCTTCGTGACGGTAGATTTACTGGTACGTAAAAGAACTCCCGCGGGACTAAATTCCGGCACCTCGGCGTCTCCGAAAACCGTAAAATGTAGTTAGTGGGACGCAAAACAAATAACATTATTATTAAAATGTATACTTCATTTGCGCCGGCCCTGTGGTGTAGGGGTAGCGTACCTGCCTCTTACCCGGAGGCCCCGGGTTCGATTCCCGGCCAGGTCAGGGATTTTTACCTGGACCTGAGGGTTGGTTCGAGGTCCACTCAGCCTACATGATTATAATTGAGGAGATATCTGACGGTGAGATAGCGACCCCGGTCTAGAAAGCCAAGAATAACTGCCGAGATGATTCGTCGTGATTACCACACGACACCTCGTAATCTTCAGACCTTCAGGCTGAGCAGCAGTCGCTTGGTAGGCCAAGGCCCTTCAAAGGTTGTAGTGCCATGGGGTTTGGTTTGGTTTGGTTTATACTTCATTTGCAGTACACAACTTATCATCCCTGCTTAAATGGTTATAAAACATACTACCTAAGAAACCATATTACATTGACATGAAACGTCTTCCATGTACATCACAAAAAGAACTAAGAAGGAACTAAGAAGGAATTCCAAATTTATCTCCATATTATGATACTTCCTACCTTTAAAAACACCACTTAATCTTATTTGTCTACTAATTTCATTCCACGCCATCTCTCTACTAACATCTCGGAAAATACCACTTAGTCCAGTAGCTCGTCTCATGTCTCCCTAGTCATCCCAGTCCAAACTTCGCAACATTTTGGTAACACTATTATTTTGTCAGATATCTGCTAGAAAAAATCGAGCTGCTTTTCTTTGGATTTTATCGTCGCCATAAGACCTATCTGTGTCGGTGCGACGTAAAGCCCCTAGCAAAAAAAAAAAAAAAAAAATTCATTGGATTTTTTTCCAGTTCTCGAGTCAAGCAATTCTATTGAAGTTTTTCATACACTGGAATCATTCTCTAGCTGGGGTCTTACGCGCTCAAAGCATTAATATTGTGACTGAATATTTAGCAGTCCCCATCTTCAATTGCAATACGAGACCGTAGGTTCATAAATGCCCTTTCCCTCTAAATCCACTCCTTCAGAATGAGCAGAATGCAATTCAAATCGAACAATTTTGTCAATGATCATTCCGTTCATTTTTCGCGGTTTAAAGGCTATGATCGCTCTTCGCCTTGTGCTTCCTTTTGCCCCCTATCCATAAAATGCATCGTGTACCATATAGCCTTGTTCTTTGAGAGCGACAGCCATAATATGTCGAATGTCGTGGTGTCGACTACATCCGAGAAGACAAGCACACAGGACACGGGGATTTTTCGTGCTTTCTATGGCTATAGTCTACGGTAGTGTAAGTCGTCACTCATGTAGGTTTCATGAACTTAAGAGCTTTGAAATTGATTCCTTATAGCCATAATTTACAGATAAGGTAATAAATTTAATAACTGAAAGTGAAGCTATTGTGCACCTATCATCTGAAGTGGTTATTTAGCCCTCATACTCCTTAATAATCAACTTGAGCATTCCGTCTTGAAGCTGGGCACGAATGCTTATATCTGTGTGGTGAACTTTGATTGCTCTGTACACTGAAATCTGCCCACATCTTCCACTTTCAACAGAACACGGGCCAAGTTCTGTCTTGTTTGCTCTGCTCTTCACTTAAAAGGTTGATGCGGGGCTTAATACCTGGAGGGAAATTGGAAGCCTACACTTTAATTTGGATGTTAGAACGCTTAAAGCTCTGGATCTTGTGGCAAGGAATCCATTAATTTAGGCAATTAAAAGGAAAGCGCGTGGGGGGAGGAGAGTAACTTCCTAAACAGGAAGCTCGTTCTAGGGCAAACATGGCAGCTTTCAATTACTTCATAAATCTCTGAAATGACAGCCTCGTCGCAGCTGTTGTGAGTACGCTTTCAGGTAATCTAGTCCACTTCTGTAAAGTTTAATAAACACAACATCTAATCGAATAAAATATATAATGTACCAATTGTATAATCGCATGTAATGTCTATAGTCCTATAGACGTAATATTGAAGATGCGTTCTGACAGTTCGTAGAGTGAAGTCCGTTAACTGACTGCCTGGGTGGGGAGAAGGGATTGCCATGGTTGCCATGGAAACGTAGGCGGACCCACTGTAGTGGCCATGGAGATGAGCCTGCTGGTTTACTCATGTTGTTTGGAGTTGCCAACCTCTACCTTCCTAGCTATGAAGAACAAAACACAGAGGTATAAACGAATGAACAATGAGCGGGAAGTGAAGGAAAGGAGAAAGAAATGCAGGAATATATGAATGTGGCAACACCGTGCAATGTTCCTCTCTCCAGCCCTACCTGTCAAAGTGCTTCTTTTAATATTACAGGTATTAGTCCCGTTATTTCAGGTGTAAAGGGCAGAAATGTCTGACCGTGATCTATGATAGCAGGGCATCAAGGAGATTTTACTTTTTCTAGTGGTTTAATATCACATAAACACACTGAAGCTTTTATGCGACGCAAGGACTTTAAAGGGCTAGGATTGGGAAGATCGCGGTCACGAACTGAATTAGGGTACAGCTCCAGTATTTTCCTGGTGTAAAAATGGGAGACCATTGAAAACAATGTTCAGGATTACTGACGATCGCATTTGAGCTCGCCATCTCCCGAATGCAAGCTCACAGCTATGCGCTCAGCCAACCCGCTCGGCAAAAATGTTTCTTTGTGTATCTAAAAGGTAGGAGCAGTGAATAATAAAAGAGGCGTTGTGAAATTGACGGCTACCAGGGGCGTGGCTTGCACGTTACCGTCGTCACCGCCGGTAACAGTAAAATATAAGAGGAACAGTTGCTGTTATAACTTATGGAGTGTTTATTATAACATTCATAGATAGAACTTGCGGAATGTCCACCATGACAATAGAGGGAAAATTTGATTCGTAATCTGAAGACAAAATTAAATGCACACCAGCACACGAGAGGAAATAATTTCTAACAAAGGAAATTTGCTTACTTCGAACATTTTCATAGGAATTAGAAAGACGTTTTCGAAGGCTTTCATCTGGAGCGTAGCATTGTATGGAAGTGAAACATGGACGATAAATAGCTCAGAAAGGTAGAGAATAAAAGATTTTGAAATTTAGTGTTACAGAAGAATACTGAAAGTGAGATGGGTAGATTGAATAAGAAATTAAGAGATTCTTAATTGAATTGGTGAGAAGAGAATGACGTGACAAAATTTCACCAGGAGAAGAGACAGAATGATAGGACACATTTTAAGACACCCACGACTTGTGCACTTGGTTTTTGAGAGAAATGTAGGCGGTAAAAACGGCAACGGTAGACCAAGGTATGAATAAGGCAAGCAGATTAGAGTAATTGTTACGTACAAATGAAAATATTAGCACAGGACAGGGGTTAAGAAACAAAACATCATATCTTCCTAACCATTATTTCTCTTAAGACTGGTCCTTCAGAACAACGTTGGCACGGAGAGCTACATCAAACCAGTCTATGGACTTATAACCCCCCAAAAATTAGTCACTTGCTATATTTAAGACCAAACCCCCATCGATTCGAAAAATGCAGGCGTGTTTGTTGTCTGCTGCCAAATTCGAGAAGTGGCCATATTTACGCCCCGTCAGTGTATGCTACGGGTGCATACAACGCGGCTCTGCGCAGTTACGAGGGGAATATCGGCGCTGCTCAGTACCGACACAAACTTGCCCGCTTGTTTGCTTACGTAGCCCCTCACAGAGCGGAATTGAAATATCGTCGATGCCCCTGCAAAAACCGCTATGGGATGTTAATGTGGGAGAAATACTGACCCGCAGCACATAAATCTTCAAGAGCGAGAATTCCTTGACATTGCTCGCACAACATTGAACCTTAAATGACAGAACTTTACCGGCCAAAGTTCTAAGCTAAAATACATAGCAATTTCTTCCAGGTGCAATGACATTTAACGCTGTAAATAAATGTATTACAATTTTTTTTGCTAGTTGCTTTACGTCGCACCGACACAGATAGGTCTTACGGCGACGATGGGACAGGAAAAGGCTAAGAGTGGGAAGGAAGCGGCCGTGGCCTTAATTAAGGTACAGCCCCAGCATTTGCCTGGTGTGAAAATGGGAAACCACGGAAAATCATTTTCAGGGCTGCCGACAGTGGGATTCGAACCTACTATCTCCAGAATACTGGATTCTGGCCGCACTTAAGCGACTGCAGCTATCGAGCTCGGTAATTACAATTTAATGAACTTAAATACATAGTAATTTTTTAATAAATTGCTTTACGAGGTACGGATACAGGTAGGTATTATGGCGACGATGGGATGGGGAGAGGCTAGGACTGGGCAGGAAGCGACCGTAGCCTAAATTGTGGTACAGCCCCAAGGTTTGCCTGGTGCGAAAATGGGAAGCCACGGAAAATCATCATTAGGGCTACCGAACGTGGAGATCGAACCCGCTATCCTCGGAATACGTTTTTATGTTAATTAAGTAGACATATTCCTACGAAGGGTCAGGTAAGAAAACAGGTAAGTCAACTTCTTGTCGTAATCGAGTTAGCGATTAAACAACGGGCATCGGACCAAGCTTAATTCAGTCTTCTACATTTCAAACTTCAGGTATTCAAAGAATTTGACTTTCTAACTACTTAGTTGTTTATCTAATAAGGTTTTCAAACTCAATTTTCGTTTTCCTGAGTTATGAAGATAGTTGTCTTTCCTCCATTTTCCCCCCTGACATTTCATATATAAACTTCATAAATACCTCTAGTATAGAATAACTCACTATTACCGACTTTGTAGCCTATGTCTGGGTGATGAACTCCTGAAATACTACTGTGTATGAAAACTGGAAATATCATCTTTTTAGGATTACCTGTATTTCACTTAAATGAGTCACTACTGAAATATTGCGATGTTTTACCAAAAAAAAAATCGAATTTTTTAATTTTAAATTTAGAATATTACCCAATTCTTCTTATTTCAAATTCTGTTACCCCTAATGCCACTTTCAAAGCTCCAAATGCCTTTTATTAGATAATTCGCCCTTGTAAGTTATTCTAATCCCTAACTTCCCTTCCTAAAAACGTTTATTTGCCCAATTTGTCCTCATGAATTCCAAATTTATCTTCATATTATGATATTTACTGCTTTCAAGGACACCACTCAGACCTATTCATATGCTAATATCATTTCACGCCAGTCCACTGACAGCTCGGAACATACCACTTAGTCGAACAGCACATCTCCTTTCTCCCAAGTCTTCCCAGCCCAAACTTTGCGACATTTCTGTAACGCTACTATTTTGTCAGAAAAAATCGAGCTGCATTTTCTTTGGAATTTTTCCAGTTCTCATATCAAAGTAATCCTTGTGATTGTCCCGTACACGGAAGCCATCATGTTATTGGGGTCTTACGTGCTCCTTGTAAATGTTATATTTTTCAGTTCACGTTTTTCTCTATAATACAATACCTTAGGTTCATAAATGCGCTTGTCCTCTAAGTCCACTTCCTCAGGTTGACCAGAATGCGATTCCGTTGGATCAATTATCATTCCGTCCTTGTTTTCCTTTTTAAAGTGTACGGTATCTATTCTCCCGGTGCTTCCATTTCCGGACAATGCAGACACGTCCCCGTATACCATACAGCCTTGTTCTTTGTGGTGTCTACTCTCTCCAAACGGACAAGCACCCAGGACACGGGGATATTTTCGTGCTCTCTGCGGCTCTAGGATAGTCTTATTCGAGTGTAGTCTGTCACTGATGCATATTTGATGAACTTCGAAGTTCTTTGGAACTACCATTGCAATAATACTACTGGGATATATTTGCTTCGTAATAAATCTACGCTGTGTTTAAGAGGAGAAAGATCTGAGGGAATAATTTAGGTCCAGAGTAGTTTTCAAGCAAGGATGTTTCTTAAAACTTCCAATTGCTTTTGTATACCTTCAATTTTTCTCAACTCTTCGCCATGCACTTTGCGACAGAGTTCTTAACGGATTCACATAAAACGTTCAGAAAATGTTTGAATATGTACACGAATTTTTTCCTAGTTGCTTTACGTCGCACCGAAATAGAGAGAGCTTATGGTGACAAGGTACACGAATTAAAAGTAGTTCTGAATGTTATTGTCAATTGAATATTACCTGCGCATATTTGTTCCTGAAGTAGCACGAAATGCCTGATGAATGAACAATTAAGTATTGACAAAATTACATCTCCAGTGCTTTACATATAACTGCGAAACCCGGAGTTGTTCGTAAACATATGTGAAAATTTTAGAAGTCTGCCCAAAGAAATAAAAAGTCTGCCACAAGGAACATTTTCCAAGCAACATATAAAAATCATTTGTCAAAAATTTTGTAAAAATTAATTAATCAACTCCACATTTCGTGTGGGGCCATATAATATTATTAACATGTGCTTAGGTCTTTAGGCGAGGAGGACGACATTATGCGGAAAAGTGACATAAAACTAGATAAGATTTGAACTAGAATATCTTCCTCCCTTTTTACAATATAACTTGAAAATACTGAGAACAGGTAAAATTGTACTTCTTCTAAAATTTTCAACGTTATTAGAAAATAGTGTGATTCTATATTTTTAAATTGAGTAAATTTAATTTTTAGTATTCATCCCAAATTTCAGGAACTCTTTGCTAGGTAATGACTGTACTTCTGGAAGTAGAATTTCATAATCATGCCCAATAGGCTTACTGTTTGATAATAGAATTTATTTAAAACAAAAATTATGCCTACTTATTATTTTCAGACACTTTAAATTCCTGACTATGAAAATTACAAAATATTATTTACAAAAATAATTCTGTTGGGCCACTAAGGAATAAATCTGTTACTTTTTAGAAAATCTTGCAGATGATAATACACATAAATAGAATGTTTAATTTCAGATCTGTATATTTAATAGTTCCTCAGTAAAGTGTACCTGAAGTTTGGGGTAAATACTAAAAATTATATCGTGCTATATTTAAAAATATAGAATAACTCCGTTTCCTAGTAACATGAAAATCTTTTAGGACGCCAACAGTTAAGAAAATGTACAAATGCATCTGCTCTGAGGGTTTTTAATTTATATTTATATTGCAAAAGTGAAGTAGGATATTCTAGTTCAAATCCTACCTAATTTTATTTTTCACCCCCACTTAAATTTGGTTTTGATAAGTAGTAAATCGTAGATGTTCAAACTTTCATTCGTGATTCCGCTGAACTAGATATGTAGGTCCACATACGTACGTAAATCCTTATGTAGAGGAGAATCCACACTGGAAATAGCTACCTCTTTGTTATTTCCGTTAATCTCCTGGGCATCAGGACAGTACGATAATTTAAAATAGCCAATTAAATCCGAACTTAACCTAATGTTGCACGCTTTGGGAACCTCAAATGAAGCCGGGTTATATGATTAAATCAGTTGGTAATTTCCAAGTTCCAAAATTCTCTCAATCTTAAAATGACACCTACCATTACGCGACGTTCAACCAACCAATGGTCTAGTGGCGCGTGTTCTGCATACAGGATCATTTATGCCTCTGCGGCACAGCGAAGCACTTAGGGATTGAGCAGAACATCCGACATGTCCTTGATGGTAACAGAGGGAAAATCTGGTCCGGAATATGAAGAAAAGACCGAATTTCTTTAATCAATTATAGTGATGTGTTTGTGGAAAGAATCGCTGATTTGAAATTATACGCGTAAGACAGACACATTTTAAGTGAGTTTTTTAATAAAAGTTTTAGCTTAATGCATAAGGTATAACTGGCTTGACCGGCGACAAATTTCAAACATATTCACCCGGCCACTGACGGATATTAAGTACGCTTAAGTTGAAATTGAATGCAGTGAATAAGAAATCAAATGAAATCTTTTGGTACATCGTTTGGCTGTAATATATTTGAACACATTTTTGGAACTCTTTCATTAACATTACATTCTTATACGTACTGTTGTATGCATACTGAAATTAGTCATTTGTGTAGATCAATATTTAGCAGGAATTTGGTAGACATACCGCAGGTGAAAAGTATAAATGTATGGTTCGTTAGATTATTTTTTGTTTTTACAATTTGTTCTACGACTCATCGACACAGATAGGTCTTATGGGAACGATAGGATAGGAAAGTGCTAGGAGTGGGTAGGAAGCGGTTCTGGCCTTAATTAAGGTCCAACCATTGCATTCGCCTTGTATGAAAATGGGAAACCACGGAAAACCATGTTCAGATCTTCCGACAGTGGGATTCGAACACATTATCTCCCGAATGCAAACTCACCGGTACGCGACCCTAACAGCTAACTCGCTCGGTAGGTTTCTTAGACATTGCTCGGAGAAATACATTATTTTCTTGATTGAATATTGTGGACCATCTCTCATTAGACGTAAGTATTTTGTGTTTAGACGTTCTGACTCGTTAGCTGAATGGTCAGCGTACTTCCCTTCGATTCAGAGGGTCTGGGGATTTTAATCGCTTCTGATTAATTCTTCTGGCTCGGGGATGGGTGTTTGTGTATGTTCCAACGCTCTCCTCTTCATATTCAGACTACACAACACATTATCTACGACCGCAGAAACACGCAATAGTGATTACATCCCTCCATATAGGGTTGGCGTCAGAAAGGGCACCCAGCCGTAAAAAATAGGGCCAAATCTGCATGTGCAACGCAGTTCGCACCCGCGTACTCACAGGTGTGGTAAAATCGGTAGATAAAGGAAAATACAAGAATATTGTGTGTTTGGACATTCATCATCATCATCATCATCATCTTCATCATCATCATCAGCCAATTATATCATTACACGATGTGGCCTCTTTAAGTCGTGATCTCAGGTAAGTCTTTAGCAGAACTCATCACGTAGAACGGCTCGAGCAGTTCTCTGCCAAGACGTTATTCTGTAGATATATCTATTAAGTGTCCGGATTCATGGCTAAACGGTTAGCGTGCTGGCCTTTGGTCACAGGGGACCCTGGTTCGATTCCCGGCGGGGTCGAGAATTTTAACCTCAATTGGTTAATTTCGCTGGCACGGGGGCTAGGTGTATGTGTCGTCTTCGTTACCATTTCATCCTCATCACGACGCGCAGGTCGTCTATGTGAGCCAAATCAAAAGACTTGCATCTGGCGAGCCGAACTTATCCTCGGACACTCCCGGCACTAAAAGCTATACGCCATTTCCATTTCATCTATTGAGTATCGTGAGTACAATGGGTAAAGTTAATTTGTTAAATTCTCATGCAGTGTTTCCCAACTTCTAAAACATTTTTTCCCCTTTCAAACTGATTTTTATAAATTGGAACCCTTGTTTAAAATAATGGTGCCTAATTTCCCTTTGGGAGAGTGAGATGACTGTAGATATGTCTTTCAATGAATGAAATTCATATTAATAGCGATTTACTTATTTCACGTCATCTAGAAATATGAATTGTTCGTGATCACTTGAACAACTTCTATCCAAACATTACATTAACCTTGGAGAGTGAGTGTGGAGAACGTTTTCCGTTCTTGTATACTTTGGTTTCAGGGAAATCTGATGGAACTTTAGGTCATTCGGTTTACCGTAAACCCACCCATATTAACCCGGGAGGAGGCGCGCAGTACTTGCTTGTTCGCCAGTTTTAAGTGATCGTTGTACGGCTCCCTCATTGTTACTGACGTTCCGTCTGAGATGGTGGTGGTGGTGATTTTTGTTTTAAGAGGAAGTACAACGAGGTAATCATCCTCTTCCGTCTGAGAGACTCCGCGAAATAAACTTCAAATTATGGACTGTTTGTAGAAGTTTTCTAGAGCAAAGGATTAACAACGAGTTTTTCATGCATTGCAGGAAACTGTTTAATGTAAGATTCGACGTTACGTGCTTTCTGACTTGTAATAAACATGGCATACTTTTAGTGTTCGAAAAATCGTTAACATTTCACACGTGCTCGTATGAAATAAGAACTAAAGCGTGCATAAGTGAATAAATACCAGAACACTACATCATAAGGTATGATAAATTTACAGAATATTTTAATTTCAACGTGCTCCATCATAAAACTGGCACGTACTTCATCGTACTGACGTGGAGTCTGTGAGACTCTTACACTACTATAGAAATTATTATTTCGGTTCCACATTATTGCTCAATAATGACCTGCTGTGTGATCGCTTAAGACGATGAAAGAGGAAGGAACCAGGGAGAACAAGGTCTAAACGTGAGTGAATGACATGTCTTCTACAGGAATCTGTGAGATTCCACGCTAGTAACTGAGGGTTAACTTCCATCAGTTAATAATGCTGTTCTTATCCATTATTTTCATTATGAATGGTCATGCTTTCCCGCCGCATATTGATACGCAGTCCATCAGAACAATTTTTGTTGAGTTGATTTTCCTATGCGCATGTGTAAAGGGATGAACCTTACCGCACCGTCCTGTATGAATGTATGTTTGCATGATATTCTTCTTCACTCCTAGAGCATGATGTATTTTTCTTTACATTTTAACATAGGTAAATTAACACAACGAACATTGTTCCAATGGACAGCATATACATGTGTGGATGAGAGGCGTGGGCGATCGTAAGGAGGTTAATGGATAGGAAGAGCATTGACATATTTACTATGAAGGTAAGAATCGTTCAACATAAAAAAATCAAAAATGTCTACATAAGAAGTTTCCGTACAGTCCTGAATCGAGAAACCAATCAGGCAAAATCGCCGTAAGCATTGAGGCGCTTACGTCAATGACGATACCCGTGTGGTAAAACACCCTGTCCTGTTGTACATCCTCGTCCGAAAGGAAGCATCGATCATTCAAGGCCTTTTTGACCGCACGAATGGTTATGCGCCTTTCCACCCTAATCGCCTCATCCATTGCTTACTTGTTGTCCGTAGTGGATGAGGCTGGCCTCCCAGAGCAATCGACTCTTGTGTCGAAACGCGTCCCACACGGAAATTAGTGTACCATTCCACAACGGTGCTTTTTGACAGACATGCTGACCCATACACAGCATTAATTCTCCGATGGATGTCCTTCGGCAGACAAGAACAGAATAACAGCACGTTGGTCCTGTTTGGTCGCATTTTCTAATAACGCCAGAGTTCACATGGCCACAGTTATCACATGCACCTCGGCACAGCACGACTGCTACATTAATCCCTTTGCCTACATGTCCGTGCTTCTGTATCCGCATCAGTGTCGCGCTACGTTGCATGTCCCGTGCAGCAACGCCCTCAGACGGAAACATCCTCGATTCTGTCGATCTGTCTTTCTGTGACGGCTAATCCCGAAATCCACTAGATGGATATTGATTCAGATTTCAGCATTCTATAAAGAATTTCTCGAGGAAGTTTCTTGTACAGAAACATTCATCTTTGACCACAGGAAGCCGAGGAGTAACGATTTCTGTGGAGCAAGTGGAAGGAAAGACGACCGCCCACAAGCTATTTTAGCTTACGTTAACTAGACCGTTAATAAAAGTAAGCATTGTTCAGCATAAAAATATAAAAACATGTCCATGACAGCATATATATAACAAATATCCCAATATAAGTGTTTTTATGTTACAGTTGTCAGAAAAAGTTCTTCAGTTAAGCAACTCAATGCTGTAAACATATTAGGGATATGAGATACAAAGTTTGCGTAAATAAAATATAATAATGTATGAGAATGAATTCTTTCTTTGTTCCTAAAAATAAAATCCTTTTCTTAATCCTTATCCGGTTGATTTCATGAGTGATTTTCTTTTTATTGCCACTACGAGTGATAATGTGAGTCAGTGCTGAGTTTCACTTAAGCTCTTATAACTACATTCTGTGTGGACAAAGTTCAAATATTATGTAGGTATGTTAATTTGTCTAGGATTTGAGTGAACAAGAAGACGGGTAAGGAAACAAGCGATTTTGGGCTGTTTTTCTGGAACTGCATTTATGCCAGAAGTGATTTTCAAAATTTGTATTATTTAGTTTGATAGAGCTATGGAAGACTCTTCTTATTCTTAATCTGCTACCATCCAGGATTGGTTTCTCCCTCGGACTCAGCGAGGGATCCCACCTCTACCGCCGCAAGGTCAGTGTTCTGGAGCGTGACACATTGGGTCGGGGAGACAACTGAGGAGAATGACCAGTACCTCGCCCAGGCGGCCTCACCTGCTATGCCGAAGAGGGCCTTTGTGGGGGATGGGAAGATTGGAAAGGGCAGGCAAGGAAGAGGGAAGGAAGTGGCCGTGGCCTTAAGTTAGGTACCAACCCGGCATTTGCCTGGAGGAGAAGTGGGAAACCACGGAAAATCACTCCCAGGATGGCTGAGGTGGGAATCGAACCCACCTCTACTCAGTTGACCTCTAGAAGTTGAGTGGGCTCCGTTACAGCCCTCGTACGAATTTTCAAATTTCGTGGCAAAGCTGGGAATCGAACCCGGGATACCGGCGGTGGCAGCTAATCACACTAACTACTACACCGCAGAGGCGGACCAGTAGAAGATACATTGCATTGTAAACACGAGGGCTTGCCTTGGCTGGCTCGTTTTAATTTCATCGCGCAATCTCCATTCTGAAATATGGAGATGTGAATGACAACGATCGGATGGAGTGCGCTGGCCTCTCACGCAGGCTATCAACGACTTGGACCAGCAGTTAACGGTCGAGTTAAGACTTAAATAACAGTGGATGTGTTGCGAGTTTTGCTGTTCATTCGATTTACCTCGCCTTTCCTCCATTCCATCTGTGAGCATTTCGTTCCAGAGTCTGTTTGGAGTTTCCGTACTAATTTGACACATCTGAACTTTTCCTCATTCTGTGTGTCAACATTTCGTTTCGCTGGCTACACAGTCGAGTTGATTCGGGTGAGGGTGCGATGTGTCTGGAATTTCGCTGCTAACTTAATGCACCTCGGCTTTCTAACATTCTATCTGTGAACGTTTCATTTCACATGCTTCGATGGAATAATAGCTTTCCTGTGATTTTTCGATACCCAAGTAAAATCGGTGATAACCCATCATGCCGAGAAGGAAGGGAACATAGGTCGTAGTGCACTAAATTCAAAGTACGTAGTCTACATCCGCCAAAGTTATAAATGAAATGAAATGGCGTATGGATTTTAGTGCCGGGAGTCTCCGAGGACATGTTAGGCTCAGCAGGTGCAGGTCTGTTGGTGTAATTCCCGTAGGTGATCTGCGCGTCGTGATGAGGATGAAATGATGATACACCCAGCCCCTGTACCAGCAAAATTAACCAATTATGGTTAAAATTTCCGATCTTGCCGGGAATAGAACCCGGGACCCCTGTAACCAAAGGCCAGCCCGCTAATCATTTAGCCATGGAGCCGGACCGCCAATTTTGTACAATGGGAGGACGCAATTGGTTGTGAAATTTGTAAAAAAAAATATTTGGTTGAAGCTATTATTTTGACTGGCTGTTGCACAGGAGAAGCGATCTCAACAGGGGAAATCCGTGGAAGTTTTGACCACTTAATTTTAAACTGTAAACGTCCATAACTCTATTGGCCTTGAAGAAAATGTCTCAAATTTTATACGAGATAATTAGTACAGTGTACAAAATTATTTGGTGTAAATAAATGTTAATATTGAACCCTTTGGTCCATACTGAGAGATACCTACCTTTCTTACCTATCAGCAAAAGTTCATGAGATCTGTCTCTTGGGTCGTATCGGGTTCTTCGTCACTTGCTGAGGTAAAGGTAGGGTTCAGTAATTCTAATCTATCTACTCAAATGAAAGGTTTGTTTTAAAAATGTTTCTATTTATTGAAGTAATTCCTGAAGTATTCCTGAGTTATCAACGGTATCATTTAACTCAATCGTGTCCACTGGACAATCATTTTTTACATAGAAGGTCAGAACACTGGTGTGAGCCTTCAACGTAACTGCCTGATGGGCAATCTTACTAGAAACCATTGTCTCAATTATTAATTTAAGAAAGGAAAGTCTGGAAATCCTTAAATTCGGCTTCGATGTGAGACTACATGTACCATCATAGTGATTCTTTATGGTCCAGCACTCGTAACACGAACTCTGGACTCTGGGTATAATTAAAGCAGTCCAATCGGTGTGTGCCACACAGTGGTTATACGGCATAGACCCTTAATTGAATCGATGTGACCTGCGACTCTGTCATGGACCGACATCTAAACTTCTAAGTTACTTTAAAGTGATTGTGGATGATGACCGCAAGGAAAATGATGCTACAGTGGCATATGGCCCTACTCTAAGTCACTGAGGTTGATGACCCGCTGACCATCCAATTTTCTTTTTTTTTTTTTTTTGCTAGGGGCTTTACGTCGCACCGACACAGATAGGTCTTATGGCGACGATGGGATAGGAAAGGCCTAGGAGTTGGAAGGAAGCGGCCGTGGCCTTAATTAAGGTACAGCCCCAGCATTTGCCTGGTGTGAAAATGGGAAACCACGGAAAACCATCTTCAGGGCTGCCGATAGTGGGATTCGAACCTACTATCTCCCGGATGCAAGCTCACAGCCGCGCGCCTCTACGCGCACGGCCAACTCGCCTGGTCCAATTTTCTAAGCTGAAGGCTAAACGCAATTAAGTTACATCGGTTGATGACCAAAGTTTCCACTTTACTATCCCCAGCACATTTCTGCTCAATCAAACAAAGTCAAATCATGCAACAACAACAATGCTCACTATACTTCGTGGCAGTAAAATCCATTACCTTCGGGTATGTCCCCTTAATCGTTACGTTAACATTTACATATACCCCAGAAAATAAACTACGATTTCCAGAATGCATCTCCAAGTTATTCACTTGATTTAAAGTTATTTCAAAATGCGGTTTTCACTGAATTTAATCTTTCTTCTTCTTTTCCTGCCGCTTTTTCCCACACCTGTGGGGTCGCGGGTGCGAACTGCGTCGCACATGTGGATTTGGCCCTGTTTTACGGCCGGATGCCCTTCCTGACGCCAACCTTCTATGGAGGGATGTAAGCACTATTGCGTGTTTCTGTGGTGGTTGGTAGTGTAGTGTGTTGTCTGAATATGATGAGGAGAGTGTTGGGACGGACACATACACCCAGTCCCTGAGCCATAAGAATTAATCAGAAGCGATTAAAATCCCCGACCCGGCCGGGAATCGAACCCGGGACCCTCTGAACCGAAGGCCAGTACGCTGACCATTCAGCCAACGAGTCGGACTTTTCACTGAATTTAATAATTAAATAAATTTAAATGATTTAATGAAATCTTAAAAAACAATAAATTTTATTTCCACGGACGGATGGTTTCTTCACAAATTGCTACACAATGTGACGTAAATTTTTTAAATCATGTGATGTTTATCCCTTGATTCCGATAGCTGGAAAAGAACTATTACATCATTCATGTCCAGATTTATATCTTGTTTCAAGACCTCACACTTTCAATCTAATCTAACCTTAGCCATTATTAACACGTGGATAACCCTAATAATTACGTACAAACCAAAAGCAACTCGCCATATAATTACGATGTCATATCTCGTCATAACATTTTATAAAGTTTGCGCACCCCTCACAGACAAAACAATCATCACTACCACCGCTCTATATTTTGAACAACCATGAATTTGGCTAACCTTGCTCATTATACTCTAAGTTAGTGGTCTCAAATGCACATTATGTTCTCAATTAAACAAATTTACAGTATCTAATAACACACATGTTATTCCCGGATGAAAATTTCAACTAAATCCAACATTTAACGTTATCCTCTGCCGAGATATGCAATCTCAATTCAATGCGTAACACATTCTGCATGTTCTGTTATTCGAGCGGCGAACCCCTATCAGCTGACGGCATTTCTCCCCAACCCTCGCTTGTCAGTGATATGAGAAATATTTAGTTCTACCTGACGGGCCTCTCAGGATGCAATCTTTAAACTCTGCCGACATAATTACACCAATATGATATTATAACCAACAAAATGCACATAGATTATACTTCGAAATGCCCACACTAGCGGTACACGTCGCAAATTAATACCGGCGCGGATTCCTGTATACTGCTTTCCCTTCCAAACATTGTAAAATCGTCCTCGGGCTTCCACAAGTCCCGGCTTCATTGACAGGTCTCCAACACCTGATTCACAAATCTCATCTCGACTCACACGACAAAACTAACCTCTGTTTCCCAAACTCACAACTATCATTGACAAAAGAACTGGAAGGAAATCCTTACTAGAATCCACGAAGTCTAATAACGCACAGTGCTTTAATGATGAATAACTTCGCATAAAATTATATCGTATTTTAATAACAGGATTTTCACGAAAATGACTGTAAAATTCTACTAAATCTATTTTATTGTCAGTCAGACACAGTTTAAATGGGCCTAGAAAAACGTTTCACTCCGTGCCCTTCACTTGTTCTTGTTGAGCGCACACGATGGACTGTAATTATTTCCGCACACGAATTACTTTCTTTATCAAATACAAATTTATTCAGTACATTGACCGTCCTTTTTGGTACAATTATTTCCACTCAAGAAGACTCCACATGGAGTCAAGACCCCAGCTACAACGGCTAAAATCTGTCGGTTGGACTTAGTCTACTTTTGTCGTTCGATTTTACAGAGAAGCTCAACCCTCTGTCTCCAGCCTCGTGGTACAAAATGCAGGGAGCTTTCATCATGGCGTTCCTTCTTATTTATAGAAACTACCCCCTCTCTCCAGGCATCTCCCTTTGCCGCGAAGAAAATTTCCGTAACTTTTCTGACTTAACTGAACTGTAATTACAAGGGTTTTGAAGGTAACCACATACTTGCTACATTTCCGGCGGTAGTGTTCATTGACATTCAAAATTTATACATATAAAATTAGCTGGATAAATGACCTCATTTGATAGGCACTATTTTTTGTCGACTTGACTTGGGTACGCCATACACACGCGCTCTTCTGAAATAGCCCACAATATGACTTAGATTCTTCCGCCATCGACACGTGCGAATGACGTCACGTATCCCAGAGCGTGGGACAGAAAGTAGCCATCCCCAGCCACGTGTCAACTCCGCGCTATCAAGAATCGAACTTCTTATTCCAATTGACAATTTAATACATAATATTCTTGGGGCAAAAAGGTCATGGGTTCAATATTATATTAAGGATTTGTTTAAAGACATATTTATTCTAAAATTTGTTGTCGTGTAATTTGAACTGATAAATATAAATACTTATACGTTATTTAATGTATTTATCCTGAAATACGAAGCAATAAAATACGACCCTATGAATTGGGGTCATGACTTTTGGCATGTAGGACAAAATATGA
The DNA here is from genome assembly GCF_040414725.1 of Anabrus simplex. Lineage (NCBI taxonomy): Eukaryota > Metazoa > Arthropoda > Insecta > Orthoptera > Tettigoniidae > Anabrus > Anabrus simplex. The sequence continues at coordinate 406,769,708 of NC_090269.1, forward strand.
AACAATTCATCCCGAATTCCGGAGCAGTTTTCATGAACCCGCTTCTTACAACTATTGCACTGAATCCAATCGGCTTAATAATACTTGTCACATACAATGCCGCCAGACAGCTCATCCTTTATTATCACGTAGGCAGCGTGGACCTCGAAACGGCCCTCAGATCCAGGTAAAAATCCCTGACCTGGCCGGAAATCGAACCCGACGCCTCATGTTAAGAGGCAGATACGATACCCCTACATCGCAGGGCCGGCCTCAAATTACAAAACAAGTTGTTTTAGATTCACAAGTAAAACTGCGAAGAAACATTTACTATAATTGTTTCAACGGTCCAAATTAAACGACCTCGGACTCAGCGAGGGATCCCACCTATACCGCCTCAATGGCAGTGTCCATGAGATTTCAGACTTCGCGTCGGGGGATACAACTGGGGAGTAAGACCAGTACCTCGCCCAGGCGGCCTCACCTGCTATGCTGAACTGGGCCTTGTGGAGGGATGGGAAGATTGGATGGGACAGGCAAGGAAGAGGGAAGGAAGCGGTCGTGGCCTTAAGTTGGATACCATCCCGGCATTTGCCCGGAGGAGAATTGGGAAACCAAGGAAAACCACTTCGAGGATGTCTGAGGAGGGAATCGAACCCCCTTTACTCAGTTGACCTACTGAGGCTGAGTAGACTCCGTTTCAACCCTCGTACAACTTTTTCAATTTCGTGGCAGAGCCGGAAATAAAACCCGTGCCACCAGGGTTTGCAGCTAATCACGCTAATCACTACACCACCTAGGTGGAAAATGATGAAAATTCCAAAATCTACGCTTTATTAGGTACACATTTGAAACTTTGCACACTATTTAAGTTGGGTTAATCTAGTTATAACACAAAATTTGGAACCAGAATATTATATAGTATTTCAGTTAATTGATATTTCATTAATCACAAGGCGAATCTGAGAGAAGCGAAGGGATTCCCGGTAGGGGAAGTCCGTGTAATTTGGACCTCAATGTAATTTTGGCGGATAATATTGCTGATATTTGCAAGTTTGCTCATCTCCTGTCTGAGGCGAGGTCATCAAGAAGTTGTTTTGCAAATGGAGTTTAGGTTGAAGGAGGAGAAGGAAAACAGTTTTAATACTCACACTCCTCGTAAGCTGATAAGATGACAAGTAAGTGTACTGTGAAGTTTTTATTTGCGCCGAGAGGGTGTTTAGCTTTTGCAAGTACTGGTGAAAAATTTAGGTAATTTTTAACATCGTCCGCCTCTGTGGTGTAGTGGTTAGTGTGGTCCTGCTCCTCCACAGTTGTATCCCCCGACCCAAGGTCTCACGCTCCAGGACACTGCCCTTGAGGCGCTAGAAATGGAATTCCTCGCTGAGTCTGAGCGAAAACCCAACCCGGGAGGGTAAACGGATTAAGAAAGATGAAGAAAGAAAGATTTTAAACAAATTAAATTCCGCGTAATTGTATGCTTTGGGATAAGAATAAATAAAGCACAGTGTAAGACGATTAGCGTGACTGGAGTTGAGCTCGGTGGAGAATGTTTTCTCGTGGACAGCTTACGTGTCCGTTCGTGTGTTAAATCAAAATGAAATCTTTTTCTATTCAATACTGGAGGTAAAACGACTGATGTCTTCTACAGGTAAATCTTACAAATCCTTGGTTAAAAGTAGCCTACCGGGCGAGTTGGCCGTGCGCGTAGAGGCGCGCGGCTGTGAGCTTGCATCCGGGAGATAGTAGGTTCGAATCCCACTATCGGCAGCCCTGAAGATTGTTTTCCGTGGTTTCCCATTTTCACACCAGGCAAATGCTGGGGCTGTATCTTAATTAAGGCCACGGCCGCTCCCTTCCAACTCCTAGGCCTTTCCTATCCCATCGTCGCCATAAGACCTATCTGTGTCGGTGCGACGTAAAGCCCCTAGCAAAAAGAAACAACAAAGTAGCCTATCGTCCTAAATTCATAACTCCTCCAGTGCGAAGTCGGACCGGGTAGCCAGTGTACTATAAACTTTACCGTACAACAGCCAACACGAGCTTCGAGAGGGACCCGATATATGAAAGAAGTGAGGAATCAGATTAGCAAACAAGGAGTAGGTGAGGTGTTACCGACCTAGCTTTAGTGCCGAACGACTTCTTAACTTGATAAGAAGAGCGATGCTTATCGATATAATTATCCTATAGGCAATCTGCCCGTCTCAGGTTGGGACCGTATCTGCGGTTAAGTTAAATACTGAAATTGGCACATACACGCCGTCCAGAGCCATCGGAATTAACCAAAGAATGTTAAAATACCGCACACGGCCACTTGGATCAAAGACCAACACACTAACCATTTAACTATGGAGCTGGACATTATATTACTGATAACATAATGTATTACCCGTCCGAACCATGGGTAAATGGTTAGCGTGCTGGTCCTTGGTCACTAGGCTCCCGGGTTCGATTGCCGGCTGGGTTGGGAATTTTAGCTTCGTCTGGTTAATTGCTTCTGCTCGGGGGCTGGATGTTTGTGTTCTTCTAAAATTTAGAGGTTCAATTGATATTTAATAATCAGAAACATACAAAATTTTACCTGGCTGAATAGTCGTTAAGACGAAAAGTCAAGTTTTTAAAAGGAATGATGTGTTACCCTTTCTAAGGAAATGTGACAGATATTTTTCGCAATGGTTTAAAGTCGCACTAAGACATCGAAGGTTTTCGGAGATGCAACGATGAGGAAGAGCTAGAATTGGGAAGGAAGCACCCGTATCCTTAACACTGGAATGGAAACACGGGGCCTAAATTCCTCAGAGAAATGCCTTCTTGACATCATTTTATGTTGCTACTATCAGTGAATGCCATATGACATAACTTTTCTTCGGAGGGAGTCAGCCTTCGAATGCAACGATTTATTAGTGTGTATAACCTTTCTTTTGTGACCTGAGGTAGCTTTGGGGCATGCAGAATACCACGTTTTACTTTATATTAGTCCGTTATTATTCCAAGTATTTTGTTGATTGTGGAACTCCGGCAGGGAACATAATGGATTTGTATTCTATGACTGGTTGAATACTTACAGGTTAATAGTATGATTTGAAAGGGTTTATGAGAAACATTATGACTGGATTCAAGAAGAACTAGTGAATTTATACCAAGGGAATAGTAGATGGAACCTCACTCACATCAGATGACGAAGACGGGGTCACTTAAATTGAGAACTCCGAGGAAGAGGACTTCATATACCGTATGTTCCAGGTGCAGGGTTAATTAAAGGAAAGGACGGTAATCCACGCCTCATATGAAACATCGGGGCGTGACATTGTGTCCATTAGACTCGGTCCTGAACTCAGGAAAACAACAGCCGATGCTTTCGTTTTGTTTATCGATGCTGGTATATTCGGCAATATACAGCAGTTCGTTCCACCTAGAAAGAAATTACCGCACAGCGGGTTAAATATGAAGCTCCCCAAAGATTTAATAGTGATACTGATACAAATTTTGTTTCATTACTGATGAACATATTAATTTTGAAAATAATATTTCGTGTATGTTCGTTAAGTATTAATTTTGTAAGTGTTATGGTCTGTTTCAGTCGTATTAAAGGAGTATGCCGCACGGAAAATCTCATTTACAAAAAGGGTCACTCAATGCCCAATGTCTTACTTTATATCCTAGAAAATTACGTTTCCAGTTCAGGGTTAATTTACCTTTAGATGCTGAGGTGCGAACTCAATAACATTGTTACTGATGTTGGGTCTGAGACACTCAACAAAATAAGCTTCAAGTTTGTACAAGTTTTCATAAATAAAGTATTGTCAAAGAATTTAGTATGCACTGTAGGAAACGGTTTTGTATAAGATTCAACACGACGTATAATTTTACTTTCATTAGAAAAGGCACACTCATTAATGACCGAAAAATTTCACGTTTCACATTTGTTCTCATCAAATAAAAACTAAACCGTGCATCAAGGAATAAATGCCAGGTTATGTGGCGTAAAGAATTTTTTTTTGTTATTTGCTTCACGTAGCACCGACACGATAGGTCTTATGGCGACGATGAGAGAGGAAGGGGCTGGGAGTGGGAAGGAAGCGGCCGTGGCCTTAATTAAGGCACATACCCAGCATTTGTCTGGTGTGAAAATGGGAAACCACGGAAAACCATCTTAAGGGATGCCGACAGTGGGGTTCGAACCCACGATCTCCTGAATACTGGATACTGGCCGCACTTAAGCGCCTGCAGCTATCGAGCTCGGTGCGTAAAGAAATAGTATGTGGTATCAATAAATGATATATTCATAGGAATGACGAAAACGATGTAAATCACAGCACAGGTAATGAAAAATGATCGACCCACGTTACAAAGGATCATCCAACAGTATATATTTTGAGCCGCTCAGCGCCTAAGGCAGGCAGGTATCATTTGACTGGTGGGAACTTGTCAGACCGCGGAAGGGCATATGTTTGATACCCCAAACCGTAAATCTTGTTACGTTACGGCAACACACAAAACTGATGTGTTAAACATGACATTTATCAATCAGCAGAGTCAGTGCAACGACGGCGGGCCGACCAAGAGGGCCGTTCGTGGTGAGTGCAGAGTAAAAAGAAAAGAAGGGAGAACAGAGGGGAGGGAGCATACAACAAACAAAATTAAAGAAAAGGGAATCAATTTAAACAACTTATATTTCAACCATAAATGACTAGAACAGGCAAAGTGCAATAATCCAAGAATAGGAATCACAAAGGTTTTAGTAAGGGCTCGGCCCTTTTAACAACAGAATTCAATTGAGACAGATCTTGATTAAAGAAATTATTGCGAATAACACCAATAAGTTTCTGCAGAAGCCCAAGACCCGTATTCGGCTGAAAACCACAATTAGTATATATTTTATGTAAATATTTTTTTCTTTTAAAAATGACACTGATTAAGGAAGGAGGGGGAGGTATTAATACAATTTGACAATAGTGCTTAAAGGCCACACTTACAATCAAATATCAAACCCAAAGAGTTAGAGCACATTGAAAATGAAAATCCACAACCTGTTCCAGTCATTTGACCGGGTCAGGAATGGAATGAATGGAATTGTGCCGGCTGCCGAGGCCTGTCGCACTCCTCTGGGGCAATGATTAATGAATGATTAATGAAATGAAATGAGATTGGAGAGTGTTGCTGAAATGAAAGATGACAGGGAAAACCGGAGTGCCCGGAGAAAAACCTGTCCCGCCTCCGCTTTGTCCAGCACAAATCTCACATGGAGTGACCGGGATTTGAACCACGGACCCCAGCGGTGAGAGGCCGGCGTGCTGCCATCTGAGCCACGGAGGCTTTCAGTTAGAGCACATTACAAGACAGAAATATACGACTTAATAACGTGAGAAAAAAGGAAAAAAGGAGGCAGACTGAGAAGGGAAGGAAAGGGAGGGGAATTTTTCCAGGCTGATTAAACCCTATAAGTTCGCAGTGTGAGCGACCACTCCGGCCTCAAGGAAACTTCAGGAAGTGGCAACACTTCTAACATTTGTCCAGATACAGTTTATCATGTAAAGATTAATTAATATATCAGTCTGAAGGACTCTGTTAGAATGAAGGCCATAAGGGCACAGAATAATCAATCATTCAGTGTTCAAGTCTTGATGGAAAACACGAAAGATGGAAAAGTTATAACATTGCTCACCCAGTCTGAAGATTTTCAATGCAGCTTTTCACAGAATAAAAATGTAAAACATCGCAACGGGCCAGCCGCCTGAGAAATGTAACGCTCTCTCCACTGAGGGATGTTTTCACTCGATGTCTGCCGGAGAATCAAAGTAATAGCACGCTTATATAGGTGGTGAAGTGAGTCCAGAAATTACTCGAAGAAAAATACGTAGCGTGACGTCACAGCGGAGCAGCAACAGTGGAGTGGAACAGGCCAGTTTGTGAACAGCTGGGTGAGCAAGCAGATAAAGAGAAAATGGCAGCAGTAGAATGCGACGGATGGAAGACGGTAAGAAGAAAAATTCTTGATGTAGTAGAGAGGCCGTAACAATTATTGCACCATAAGGTACGATGAATAAAAATCTACAGAATATTTTATCATGCTAGATTATAAAACTGGCACGTACTTCATCGTACGGACGTGGAGTCTGAGAGACTCCTGCCCTACTTCAGACATTATTATTTCGGTTCCGCATTATTGCTCAATAACGAACAGCTGCGTGATTAAGACGATAAAAGATGAAGTTACCAGGGAGAACAAGGATGTAAAAGTAAGGTCTTAACGGAATAGAATTCCCCATCATCTGCAGGAAATGCTGAAACTCCAGTAGCTGAGGATTAATGTACAGCCGATGCATTTGCCTGCTTTGAAAATGGGAAGCCACGGAAAATCTTCTTCAGTATTTCCGATAGTGGGATTCTAACCCACTATCTTCCAAATTCAAGCAGACAGCTACGTGAAACAAACAACGCGTAGTTATTAAAGCGTCACGACTGCTAACTGTGAGAGACGTCTACTTGATTTAGGGAGTCTATTTTGACAATGATGTCAGCTCGTGCGCGATAGAGACGCAGAACAAGATTCCCTTCTGTGCGATGTGTGGCTCCCACAATGCCTCGTCGTGCTGCTGGCAAATGGGATGAGGTGCTGTGATTTCACGGTAGAGAGCACCACAATACGATTAGATGTGAGAGAGTCCAGAGCGTGGGGGCTGGCTCAGAAGAGTGAGAAAAAGGAACTGAGTTCGCTCGTCTTTGTAAGGCCTCAGGTGTCAGGAGAGCACTGACGTTGTTAATTCGCACGATTTCTATGTGAGGTGTCTCCACATTCAACTCCACTGAGTGGTGAAGTGATTTTCTGTCACATATCTGGTGCATTTCTGCTATACTCCACTGGTTATAATGTGGGATAAAAAATGTTAAAGAAAAATATTACGAAATGCATAAATGAAACATACATTTTATACTAAGAATAAAAACACGTAAGGTGCACAAAATACAAATTTACTCTCCGCTAAAACACATTTCTTTCTTAATCAGTTTGCCGTCCAGGGTTGGCTGTTGCCCCGTATTCAGCAAGGGATGTGGCCTGCACCACTTCAATGGCAGTGTCAGCGAGCGTGAGATATTTGGTGAGGGAGGAAACTGGACAGGAGGACCAGTACCTCGCCCAGGAGGCCTTACCGGTTATACTGAACAGGGACCTTGCGTCGGGTGGAAAGACTGGAAGGAAAGGGAAGGAAGCGACCGTGGCCTTAGGTTATGTACCACCCCGGCATTTGTCTGGAGAAGAAGTGGGAAACCACGGAAAACCACTTCGAAGATGGCTGACGAGGGAACAGAAACCCCTCTGTTCAATTGACCTTCCGAGGCTGAGTTGACCTCATTCTACTCTTCGTGCAACTTTTGAGTTTCATGGCAGAGCCGGGAATCAAACTCGGGCCCTTTGGGGCTGCTATCTAAAAAATTACATTGGAGATTTTTCTTACTTTACAGCACATGATAGGATAGTCGTACTTAAGGGGTGAAGTGCTCGACTAAACGGTACGACAGGGGCTGTCAGTGAGGAAGTGGTGTGGAATGGTATTAGTAGAAAAATAAGCATGATTAGAACTTTTAGAAGTACGACAGATCATATTATCAAGATAAAGCTGGAATTAATGGTGACAAATTGTTGAAAATATCCATTTACAGGAGTAACCCCATTGTTAGCAGCACTGAAAGAAATGATGGGGCTCTACCTTAATTAAGGCCACGGGCACTTCCATAGGGGTCAGTGGATGCAGAGTGGGTCTCGGTCCACAAGAGGCCACGGCTCTACCGTGGTCCGAAAGTTCTGTACTCTGACCGGCCAATCGAACAGAGAAGGGGTGTCCACGGCTCTACCGTGGATCTACGCCTCCACATTCGGGAGACGGAGCGGGGCTGGTCCCCACCGTTGGCCATCCTGAGAATGGATTTCCGTGGTTTTCCATTCTCCTGCACTAAATTTTGACAGTCACATGGTCTTATTTAGGTAGGTAGAAGAGTTTGATCTTCTCTGCATTGCAGTTGGGGCCATACATTCTCCAGATCATATGTTACCAGTGGACCGACTTTGAAGATGGAAGAATCTCATTACCGTTGACAGTGAGGAATTACGTATTTGTGGGACATCGCTTAATATGTCCGAGTCGTTGGCTGAACGGTCAGCGTACTGGCCTTCGGTTCAGAGGGTCCCGGGTTCGATTCCCGGCCGGGTCGGCGATTTTAACCTTAATTGGTTAATTCCTATGGGACGGGGGCTGGGTGTATGTGTTGTCTTCATCATCATTTCATCCTCATCACGACGCGCAGGTCGCCTACGGGTGTCAAATTGAAAGACCTGCACCTGGCGAGCCGAACCCTTCCTGGGATATCCCGGCACTGATAGCCATACGACATTTCATTTCATCGCTTAATATTTTATTTTGCAGCATTCAGCCTTTCTCCAACAATCGTGAAGATATTCTTTGTTGTTTAGAGTGTAAAATTTAGATATTTCATAGCATTTTCTGGAAACTATCCAACTGTAACTCCGTACTGTTCCATAAAATAGGGAATGTATAAAAATTCTACCAGTGAAAACTCGCTACAATTCCTGTCCTGAACGCGAATAGAACCCAGCACACTCCGAACCAAAGGCCACTGAGTTGGCGATCCAGCCAAGGGACTTAACAAGGTAAGATCTTTGGTTGTTCTACATTACTCACGAGATACCCATATTTCAATTTAAATATATCGTACCTGTTAACCAAAACCTCGTGTGTAAAAACACTCTTCCTACTGTACCGCGATGTAGGAATTTATGATTGCTAACGTATTGACACGATACTACAGTATAAAGTATTTAAGGTTCATTTTCCTTTTCGCGTTAGCGTTGGTATCTTGCAACTTCTAGTCAGTTTTGTTACAAATTTGTCATATATGACAAAGATCAACGATATTTAAAGGAACATGAAATTGATTAAAATCATTACCAAAGTAGAACGTATTGCATTTCAAATTTTAATTTCGTGTGGCTATTTCTGGCCGGGTGCAGCCTTTGTAAGGCAGACGCTTCGATGAGGGAGGGTGGTATCTGCCATGTGTACGCAACGGCGTGTTATTGTGGTGAAATACTGTGTTATATGTGGTGTGTGTGTGTTGCAGGGATGTTGGAGACAGCGCAGATACCCAGCCCCCGAGCCACTGGAATTAACCAATGAAGGTTAAAATCCCCGACCCGGGCGGGAATCAAACCCGGGACCTTATGAACCGAAGGGAAGTACGATGACCATTCAGCCAACGAATAGGACGTATTCCAAATAGAGAGCATGCTTGTCTTTAGGTAAGCAGATGAGTCGTCCTCATCTCCAATCTCACAGTCTCGTACATCAGGGGAAATCTATGCAACCCACTAATCGTTGCTGTGAGGATGTTCAGCCTAAGTACACAGCAGAAAGGAGGTGGGCACAAAGCACAGTAGTTAATCTAACCAAACCGAACACTTGCGGTTTGAAGAGCAACGGGGGACGATACAGGCTTTAAGCGCTTGTGTGCGGCGGCTTTGCCTATGTACTTACCAGAGAAACTGTACTGGGATACATCGTAAACACAACGCAAGAGCAATGCCTTGTATATTTTAGTCAACGTTTATGTGAGAAATTTAATATGACCTTTACAAGTGGAGTACATATATATTAAGGAATGATTTGCGATATGAAGTATATTGTTTGTTAAAATTTGTTATGTTTTTCTATGACTTCCCGTGAAGTATACTATTTTCATGAAAACAATGCGCAAAAATTGTTTTGCGGGAATAGGAATTGCTTGAGAACATATAACCATAATTTATAGGACTCTTAATTACATAATGCTAGTTGTTTGATGACCCACTAGATACTTTCACCGTTTTCGAGACATTGAGTTGCCAGAATTTCGTACCACAGCGAGTTTTATTATACCACAGCAAATCTGCCCTCATAGGCTGGCGTAATAGAACATGTTCAAATACCACAGGGTGAGTCTGGATTGAACCAGCAGACTTAGTGTGAGAAGGGCAGCACTCATCCATATGAGGCACCCAGTCCGGCTAGACTTTTCCTCATCTTCATATTGTTATTACTTTTATTAACGGAAGCATTGCAATCGGCTAGACGTTCTGGTGAGAATGTAAGCTTACAATGGTACATATCAATTATAATAAAACTATTATACAAAATGGCATAGAAAATACTGAAATTTGAAATGACCACTATACTCTTAATTAATAACTTATATTTTAATCTCAGGGCTTCTATATAATTCACACAGCTCTCACGACAACACCAAGTGTTATTTTCTTACCCCAAACGGGAGCTAGCTTATTCCTGGAATTTCAAGACAGTAGCTAGCCCAGGCCATCGTTTGAGACCTTCCCTGTTCTCTTCAATTTGAATACGGCAACACCCCTTTAGTGTGTTAGCGTGAGGAGCTATGCAAAACGTGGGAAAGTTCGACTTACTAAGAAGAAGCTACTAGAATGGATTTGATGGGGGGATTGATTGATGTAGGAGAGGGAGAGTAAAGTAAAATATGATTAGATCATGGGATATATCAACTGAGGAGTCCAGTAAGTGGTTGACAAAGAGAAACGTGATAGTAGGAACACACCCCGCAAACCGCTTAACTTCAATCTGTTTTCAGAATATACTGATCTGTGAAAACGTAAATTAAATTGACATTTACCCTATTGGCATACACAGGATAATCTACAACAGAAGAGGTAATAATTGCTGGTAGAGCGAGGTGGCATCTGGGAAGAAGAATGGGAATGTTACAAATATATTTTTGAAATGAATCACTTTAGATGAGTCCTGCCCGAAGAGCACGCCCTCCATCCTCCTTCCTTGTGAGGTGGGCGCTCAGATGGACAGGCGCTGAGGGGTGAGAAATAGGACGGAAATGTTAGCAGCCTGACCAAGCGTCAACCCACCTGAAAGGCAATTATTCGACTAAAGTCACTAACTTTCACGCTCCAGGTTTTACAGTCGTAGTAGAAGACGGAGAACACCAGTGATTTAACCAATCACATCTTTGTTTTCTCGATACTGCCCGGTTCTGCCAGACCTTTGCGAGTCTAATCATCGCAGCTAAACCTAGGGCAATACAACTGTGCATTTTTCACAGTTCCCGTGTTACTGATGAGTAAATCGTCGCTCCTATGCCAACCGGGCGCGTTGGCCGTGAGGTTAAGGGCGCGCAGCTGTGAGCTTGCATACGGTAGATAGTGGGTTCGAACCCCACTGTCGGCAGACCTCAAGATGGTTTTCCGCGGTATCCAATTTCCACACAAAACAAATTCTGGGGCGGTACCTTAAGGCCACGGTCGCTTCCTTTCCACTCCTAGGTCTTTCCTATCCCATCGTCGCCATAAGACCTATTTGTGCCGGTGTGACCTAAAGCAATTAGCAAGAAAATAAGAGCTCCAATTCCAAAACCACGAATGTGATAATGCTCTTCCTATCCATTATTTCTCCCAAGACTGGTCATGCCACATATTGTTATGCAGTCCGTCAGAAACATTTTCATTCAGTTAATTTTTCTATGCGCATATGTCAAGAAATATGAACCCTAAATACATCACACTCTAGGCGTGGGTAAATATGTCATGCAAACAAACATACATTCGTAGTGTACAGTAATGTTCACTTCCAGCCTCTGTTCCAGGACCTTCCAATCAGGACCTCCAGATAATTTTTGGTGTAGGGTGTCCTCACACGATATGCATTCTGTCAACAAAATTTTATTTAAGTTGCAATGTGATATCACTGACCATTCCTTTATTAGTTCATTTGAAATATAGGTCTACTGGCAACGGATGTGGATGAGAAGGATTGAATCAAATGTGAAATGACGAAATAATGAACACGTAGCGAACAAAAGAGAATATTTATGAACGTCAGTAAACGGAAATCTTGAATTGTATGATAATGTGATGTGATGTTCTGATAGATTATTGCCCGCCGTAAATGTTTCGTGAAGGGGAAGGTTGAAGAATAAATTCGAATTATTTTTGCGGGTTATCATGGTCCTTGAAATTAAAAGGACAACACCTAAAGGCAGCATGTTCTAGTATGGAATAAGTTTATTGATAAAAATTTTACAGGTATTTACAAGTGCATTTGCGTTCTCCAAGCTGCTCGTGCTCTCAAATGAGGTCAAATACACAGCCCTCTAACAAGTCAAACACCTGCCCTCCAACATGGCCTTTCGCAGTGCTCTCCTTTGCAGAGTTCATTCTGGAATTCACCCAACTTAGCGTAACCAAGACAGTCCTACTTCTGGCGGACGCACTGACTAGTGACCGTCCCGTAACTCACTCAGGACTGAGTCAAGACATACTTGTTTTCCTAGATAATATAGCGTTTCTTGCGTAAAGTGCAAAATAAATTTAATTAAGTATAGTAATAATCAATTAGTCCGCCTCTGTGGTGTAGTGGTTAGCGTGATTAGCTGCCACCCCCGGAGGTCCGGGTTCGATTCCCGGCTCTGCCACGAAATTTGAAAAGTGGTACGAGGGCTGGAACGGGGTCCACTCAGCCTCGGGAGGTCAACTGAGAAGAGGTGGGTTCGATTCCCACCTCAGCCATCCTGGAAGTGGTTTTCCGTGGTTTCCCACTTCTCCTCCAGGCGAATGCCGGGATGGTACCTAACTTAAGGCCACGGCCGCTTCCTTCCCTCTTCCTTGCCTATCCCTTCCAATCTTCCCATCCCTCCACAAGGCCCCTGTTCAGCATAGCAGGTGAGGCCGCCTGGGCGAGGTACTGGTCATACTCCCCAGTTGTATCCCCCGACCAAGAGTCTGAAGCTCCAGGACACTGCCCTTGAGGCGGTAGAGGTGGGATCCCTCGCTCAGTCCGAGGGAAAAACCGAACCTGGAGGGTAAACAGATGATGAATGAATGAATGAATGAATAATCAATTAATTGTTAGAGGAAAATGTAATGCATGAATCGAACCTTAATGAATTGCAATAGAAGGGTGTACCCTATTATATTCAAGACAGACTTACAATCACTGACATAGCAGCGTAAGATCCGCACAGTCTCCATTTTCAGAACATTTTTAGCACCTTCTGTATTGTTTGGTATAGCTCCTTCATTCCAACAATAATCAAACAAGAACTTCAGATATGGTACTATATCCCAACCCATTGTCTTTAGTATATACCCCGAAACCTTAACAATTCCAGCTGCTTTTATAGTTTTCAATATTGGTATCTTACTGTAAATGTCATTTTTATCATATGTAAATTTTAATACTTCTTTAGTATTAGTCACCTCCTATATCTGGATGTTCTTCTTCTAACCAACAATGATTACATACTGCTCTGTGAATACTTCTGCCTTTTGAAGATCCTCACATAAACACTCCCCCTGGGTGATCCCTGGGATATCCGTCTTGGAACCTGTTTCTGCCTTAAAGTACCTATACATACACTTCCATTTTTCAGTAAAATTTTTATGACCGCCAATTATGCTTGCCATCATGTTATCCTTAGCTGACTTCTTTGCTAGATTCAATTTACTAGTAAGTTCTTTCAATTTCTCCTTACTTCCAGAGATCAACTCTATTTCTTTCCAACCTGCACCTGCTTCTTACTCTCTTTAATTCTCTGTTATAATATGCTGGATCTTTACCATCTTTACCACCTTAAAGGTACAAACCTATTTTCGCATTCGTCAACAATTGGTTTATACCCATCCCAGAGTCGGTTTACATTTTTATTTACTGTTTTCCACCAATAATATTTAATTTTAAAAAACTCCCTCACGCCTGTTTTATCAGCCATATGGTACTGCCTAATAGTACTAAATTTAACATCTTCCTTTCTTTCAAATTTATTTTTAACTACCACAAAAACAGCTTCGTGATCACTAATACCATCTATTACTTCGGTTTTTGTAAGGAGCTCATCTGGTTTTACCAGCACCACATCGAGAATATTCTTCCATCTAGTTAGTGCCATCACTTTTGTGAATCATATGCCCTTCTCCTCTTAACAGAATCAGCGTCTGCGCTATTATCTTTAGAGATGAGCCTTACACCTAGAATTTCATGTATGTCAACATTAACTCTTTTGTAGCTTACAATTCTTCTTTCACCAGAGTAAATACTACCCCTCCTACCATTCGTATCCAATCGCTACAATACACACTCCAGTTCCGTGAGAAAATTTCTCCTTGCATTATATCATTTCTCAGTCATGATTCAACTCCTATTACAATATCTGGTAAGTATATATCTATATATCTATGAAATTACTTAATTATATTCCTTCCTTTTCAATACTTCTACAGTTCATGACTAACATTTTAATGTCATCCCTACTTGATTTCCAGTTCCCAGTTCCCTGTTCCCTTATCACCGCTCCCTACGTCACCCCGTTTCCCTAAATGTACCTCCCTACAATCCTTCTAAACAAATTTCCTAGCTTATATGTACCACTGCGGTTTAAGTGAAGGCGATCTGAGCGTTGTTATCCGGCTTGCAGATTCTTCTAAAGAGCTAGCCACAGGAATTCTCCGTAGCAATTGTTTTACTCACCATTTCCTCACTCCCCCACCCCACACACACACTGGCGCTGATGAGCGACCATTTTTCCTGTCACCGGCATTGTAGTCTTCCGCATTCCCTACACCCTCGGTCTTAATTGTCACAAAATCTGAAAGTGTGCTTCAGAATATATATATATAAAAACCCATGGCACTACAGCCCTTGAAGGGCCTTGGCCTACCAAGCGACCGCTGTTCATCCCGAAGGCCTGCAGATTGCGAGGTGTCGTGTGGTCAGCACGACGAATCCTCTCGGCCGTTATTCTTGGCTTTCTAGACCGGGTCCACTATCTCACATTCAGATAGCTCCTCAATTCTAATCACGTAAGCTGAGTGGACCTCGAACCAGACAGTCTTTCTGAGGATGTAAGAAGGCAGGTGGAGAGTGATTGCCATTATAATGAAAACTCCCCAACCTGATTGTGACTGAAGGTAGGCAAGCGGGCCTACTACTATTACAATTAAAATTCCCTACCCTACTCTTCGTATGAGAAAAGACGTTTTGTGACTTCCCAGTCGCGTTTCTAGGGTAACGTTAAGAGTTCTGCAATTTAATTCAATCTTGCTCACAACGTATATACCACCGAACGTCGAATTCTGTTTACAGTGTAGAATTCCGTAGCGAAGCACGGGTACATCAGCTAGTCTACCATGAAAACTTTCGTGGAGCAGTAATAATGGAAACGGTTGTCTACGGGATAACCATTGTTTACTGCTTGCATGTAGACAGTTATTAGAATATGTTCCTTTTGACGATATATTAACTCCTTCATGCACTAAAAAGTCAATTTTTCCGTGTACCAAAATGGACGTACAAGTAATATCTACAAAATTAAGAGTTATTTCAGCCTCTAAATATTAATATTTCATGGGATCATAACTTTATTCAGTGCTTTTTTCTGCCTGTACGCAGTGGTGCGTAGTAGCGACGCCTTTTTCTCCCAAGACATTTTAACAACAGAATTGTGATTCCTGGACAGAGGATATTATTATAAATATTCAGTAGATGGTACTGTGTCCAAACTAAGCGTTCGTGGCTCAGGCGGCGACCAGCCAGCCTCTCACAGGTCGGTTTCGTCGTTCAAATCCTGGACACTTCAAGTGAGATTTGTGCTGGAGAATGAGGAGGCGGGCAGGTTTCCTTCGGGTACTCCATTTACCCTTGTCATCCTTCTTTCCAGCCATATTATCCAATATCATTTCATCTGTCAATCATTAATCATTGCCACAGAGGAATTCGAGAGCCTTCGGACACCGGTGCAGTTCCTACCCTCGCCAATATATGGGGCTTCATTCATTGCATTCCTCACCCGGTTGACATTGGAAACAGACTGTGGATATCTACGGCACTATGTTCACGAATTGAATCTTAATTTTTCATTATCGCCAGTTGATACTGTACCGGGCGGTACACCTCTACACCGTTTATTTAAAAGTTGCGCCAGTTGAAACTCCTCTTCTGGAGGAAGGTTGAACTTTATCTATTCTATTAATTCTCTACTTTCTCAGAAGATGTCACCACGTGGAAAATTTTGAGTTTTTGAACTGTGTCACTTTTGATGTGTTTTTGTTTCGCTTGAAGTAAGAAGTGTGAACTTTCTCTTCTAGAGGACACTACTGAAGAATTACAATAGTGCAACCTAGCGCGAAATCAAAGAACTATTTTGTTGGAGAAATTTTTATTTCAAGAGTTTGTTCTTGGTTAAATTTCTTTCTGTCATTGTTTAAGTTGGCTGTATACCCCTCTTTTTCCCCTTATTTTGGATCTAGCCAATCCCGAATTTCTTTAATTAATTTTCCACCAATAATGTGTTTCTTCTTCCTCTATGTAGGGGTTTCTTTTCCCTAGCCAATAAAAACTTTGAGGGAGGGTGTTTTATTTCCCCTAACGCCTAGAATCTTCCGCGAGAGGATATAAACTGCTGATTTTGGGGTCTCCGGGCCACTTCTGTTCCATCTTTCAGTGTATTAAGTACATAGCAGGAGGCGGGAAGCGCCTCTTTCTTCTTCAGCCGTTCTACATCAGGTAATGGCCTATTAATAACTTCTTTTCTCGCTAGGTCGGCAGTTTAACACTCGCGGCGGGTTCGAAGCATTTCCATCATGTAACCTTTTCCTAAAATGTAATTACTCTTTTCATCTTTTTCTTGTAAAGCTACATATTGGGATAGAGAGTGCTAACCCTCTCGAGCTCCCACTCACATTTGTTTTGAGGTGAACTTATTTTCTCACACTATTCTTCGTTTATGTAATGTAAAGTGTTCTTCTCTAAGTCACCTCTGTAGTATGGGATTAGCCCTTGCGTTAGCGGCCCAGAGCCAGATTAGGTTTAAAAAAAAACAAAGTGTATTAGGAGTGCAAGATCGCCTCCTCTCAAATTGTTATTTTAGAGGTCATGTAATCAACCTTCTTTTCATGTAATAGACCTCTGTAGGTTGGGTATTTTACCCCTGTGAATACGTCCTTAGAGGACAGCTTGAAGGTAGAGTTTGGTGTGGCCTTTGAGAGGCTTAAATTTTAAGAGCGGATCGCTCTTTTGAAAATGGAGTGTCATATGCCTCGTGGAGGCTTTTCTGTGTAATTCGGAGCCAGGGGCTCCTAGGGATGAATGGGGTTTTCTGCCCCTCTGTTAAAACTTGTGTTTGTGGTAAAACTGAGCTGATCGCTGAAGTCAGGGCGTGAAGCCCAAAACCTGTAAATATTGTATCTCCCCTTGTTTTGCTACATTGTACCTGCCATGTCTGTTATTGCTTGGTTTTTGAAAAGAAAATATAACCTAGTTAAATTTTAAATTAATTTTACATTAACTTTGATTCCGTAGTTTGAAACCCATTCACGCCCGCACCTTCTTACGCCTCTACCTACCGCTAAAACACGGTAACAAGTGGTAGCAGAGCGTGGTTGAATGGGTCTCAATTTAGCCCCTTTTGACGGCTAAACATTGCTTTGATTCGAACTCTAACAATTGTCTCAGTTGCTGGAATTTTTTGAGTTTTTCAAAATTGTTCTGTCATCATGCCCGGCCCTCGCGATGTTCTCCTCCTTAACTATTTGCGCAAAGAGGAGTTGATATACGAGTTAACTATCAGAAATGTGCAATCTGGAGGCACGGTTGCAATCGACACCAACAAGCTTAGAGAGTCCCTTGATTTGCCCATTTCCATCCCCAATTTGGGAGAGAAAGAAATTGATGACTCTCTTTCCACGATCGTCGAGAATATTACTGGGCTAGCATCTGTAGTCAGCTTTTTTGATGAAAACGATCCGTCTCCTAATCAAATTAAGCGTGTGCAAGGCAGGCTGTATCACTTTGCAAATAGAGTTAATGATCTGTTGTCTCTAAAGGTGAATGACGTTCAGAGGAAGGACGCTAATACGCTCCTTGAAACTATTTCTGAATTGTCTAATAAGGTCACTCAATTGCTAACCGGCGAAGTTCCTCCCAAAACTGATCAACCCGCCACAGTGAACGTAGGTAGTGATGAAGAGCCTCCTCAGGGAGAAGTCAATAGGATAACCGTTGCTGCTCAAACTATCTCTGCCCCATCGAACAACGAATCTGAACGCCGTGCGTCATTGGGTAACATCCGCTCTGAATTAACTTCTTTGCCATTGAAACCTTTAACGACTATGTCACCTGGGTTCAGTAGCTTGCCTCATCCATTGGCAATGTTGCTTAGAGGTATCTCTAAGTTTTCCGTCAACACCACCAGTGATGTAATTTCATTTTTAAGATTTCTAGTGGAATTTCAGGATCATGCTCTGGTTTTTTCTCTTTCGCCATGTCAAATTTTGCAAATTATCTATCCGTATGCTATTGGTATTCTCTCTGATAAAATCGTAAGAGCCATTGCCGAGCAATCATCTATTGAGGATTTCCATGCCCATTTGCTAGCTAACTTCATCCCGGCTAGGGCCAGGTCCTCCCTGATTCAGAAGTACTATTACCGTGTACAGCGCTTGGATGAAAACTTGGCTGATTTCATTCAAGATATCAAATTCTACACTAGGGTGTTTGCCCTGCACTTTCCTGAAGATCAGATTGTGCAGGCTATTGTAGAAGGTATTTCGCCATCCTACAGGTCATATTTGTGTTTCGCGGCGTGTCCGCAAACCTTCTCTGAACTTGAAGCATTGGCCGTCTCAGCGGAAGGAGTTAGATACGCCGATTCTTTGCGTGTCGCGAAAGAACCCCCGCCTTCCTTTAGTAACACTCGGCCTCCACCTCGCCGACCAGTCAATCCCCGTAAATGTTATGCTTGCGGGTCGCCTGAACATCTGCGGAATAAGTGTCCTCTGATCAAGTCAAGTGGGACAAGGAATGGAGCAGGGTCATCACAAGGCTGTTTTAAGTGTGGGGCCTTCTCACATATCGCCAAGAATTGCCCAAACTCAAATAGCACCCCCTCCTGCCCAACTTCTGGTGCAAATTCCAGCTATTCCAATAATAAAAAGTGACTAGTGGCGTCGGCTGAGCCGACTAATCCATCTTCCCGAGACTTAGCCCCTAGTAAACAGGTTGTAAATGCAGAGAACGACCAGCCTTCAAATTCATCTTTTGAATGCCCTAAAGAGTGTCTTAGGATTGCGGCGGATACCCCCGCACCTGTTCCTTTTCTTAAGATTGAGTTAAATAATGAGCCTATAACAGCTCTCTTAGATTCAGGCAGTGTTTGTTCCATTATTTCGGCTGATTGGTATTCTAAATTGAAATCTGTTTGTAAACTCCCTGACTATGACTCATCTCCTGTTAAATATGTTTCGGCTAATTCATCTCCATTAGAAATTCTAGGTTCCTTACATGTCAAAATTCGGGTTTTTAAATTTACATGGAAGATCAAATTGTTTGTGGCCAAGCGTTTGTCTTGCCCCATCATATTGGGAGCGGACTTCATTTCTCACACTGGTCTTGTGCTCGATCTCCAGAGTAGGTCGTGCACATTCAAATTTGCGTCCAATTGTAGCATTCCCTTGTTAAAGTGTAATTCTGTATCATGTTCATCTATTTCGCCTACCCAGGATGAGATGTTGTTAGACCTTAGACATCTACCTGAGGAGCAGGCTGATAGTATTCGGAAATTGTGTCAGTCGTTTCCCGAGGTGTTCTCTGATACTCTTGGTGTTACTGACCTTATTGAATACAAAATTGAGGTCACGGATTCTATTCCTGTCCGTTTTCCACCGTATAGGCTATCTCCACCTAAAATGAAGGCTCTGAAAGAAATCATCGATCAGATGTTGAAAGATGGTATTATTAGGCCCTCTAAGTCAGCGTATTCTTCGCCTATTTTTCTAGTCCCGAAACCCCAAGGAGGCTTCAGGCCTGTCATTGATTACAGGGCTCTCAATCGGAAGGTGGTGTTGCAATCTGTGCCCCTTCCCGACCTTCATTCTTGCTTTTCATGGTTTCGTAAGGCCAAGTTCTTCACCATCTTGGACTTGAATCAGGCCTATAATCAAATTCCCCTTGCCGAAGAGTCTAAACATCTTACAGCGTTTGCCACGGACTGGAATTTATATGAATACAACCGCGTGCCTTTCGGGCTCCCCACGGGGGCAGCTGTGCTCACTAGGCTACTAGATAGGGTCTTTTCCGACATCAAATTTGAGTACTTATATCACTACTTGGATGATGTCGTCGTATTTTCCGAAACCTTTGAAGAACATCTAGATCATTTGCGAGAAGTTCTCAATCGCCTTCGTAAGGCTGGGTTAACTGTTAAGTTGTCCAAGGTTGCCTTTGCTAAGCCCTCTATGTCATTCCTAGGGCATATTGTGTCACCTGATGGTGTAGCAGTCGATCATTCTAGAACACAGGCCATCCGTGATTTTAAACCTCCCAAGGACATTAAAGGTATCGCCAGGTTCATTGGCATGGTGAATTTCTTCAGGAAGTTCACTCCTAATTTTGCTAATAGAGCGGCGCCCTTAAACCTTCTTCGTAGGAAAGGCATCAAATTCGAGTGGGGACCTTCTCAACAAGCCGCTTTTGAAGATCTGAAATTAGCTCTCTGTAATGCCCCTGTACTTGCTATGCCTGATTTCTCGAAGAAATTCATCGTCCAAACCGACGCATCGTCGTCAGCAGTAGCTGCAGTTCTTCTTCAAGAGACTGAACTAGGGAGGCGACCCATCGCCTATGCGTCTAGGACATTGTCAGCTCAAGAAGCAAAGTACTCCATATATGAGCTTGAAGGTTTGGCAGTCTTATTCGCCTTAGAAAAGTTCCGTCTCTATCTGGAACACGTCAAATTCGATCTGGAGACAGATAATCAAGCCTTAAGCTGGGTCTTAGGTAGGCCGCGTCGTACAGGTCGTATAGCCCGTTGGGCCATCCGTATTTCTGCCTTCCAATTCGATGTACGGCATATCAGAGGTACTGAAAATGTTGTTGCCGATGGACTCAGCCGTATGTTTCATAACGACGTAGAGACCCACGAACCGGTCGACAGTTCATCACCTTCCGAGTCCATACTATCTGGTGTTAATGCCATCTTAACAGATGCTCCCATGCTTTTTAGGGATATTGAGAAATACCAACGTGAAGATCCGACGCTGGCTCCGATAATGGAAACCCTTTCTTCTGGGGAACATGCTGTCCCTTATGTTCTAAGGAATGGTGTTCTATGTTGCCCTTCGAGGCATGATAAGTTGATGAAAGTTGTTGTTCCAGCGGTTCTTGTACCTATGATCTTCAAATACTATCATGAGACCCCATTGGGGGGGCATCTTGGAATCTTTAAAACTCGTGAAAAAATTCGTGAAATGTTCATTTGGAAAGGTATGGACGGTGAAATCCGTGAACTTGTAAAAGCTTGTAAATCTTGTTTGCTTAGTAAACCCACCATGTCCACCAAGGTAGGCCTTTTGTCTTCGCATCAAGCGTCGCGCCCCATGGAACGCCTGTATATCGATTATGTGGGACCCTTCCCCCAGTCAAAGGGTAATGCCAACAAGTTCATCTTTGTGTGTGTAGATGGTTTTACAAGATTTTCCTGGTTATTTCCGACTAAGCTGGCTACCGCTCAGTCCACCATTACTTGCCTAAATTCTATTTTTGCTTCTTTTGGTCCGTGCCAACACATTGTATCTGATAATGCTAAAGCTTTTACATCAAATCTGTTTCGTAAATTCTGTTTTGACTTGTCCATCTCTCATGTAACTACATCTGCTTATTACCCTCAACCATCTCTGGCTGAACGGGTTAACCGTAATCTCAGGTCCGCACTTATTGCCTATCATCATGAAGATCATTCTAGGTGGGACACGTCCCTGCATTGGTTAGCTTTTGCTTTGAATTCGGCGGTTCATGAATCTCACAAATTTACTCCAGCTTCTTTGATGTTTAAGTTCGTTCCCAACACGCCGCTCTCTAACCTCTGGTCTCTGAATGAAATTCTGCCCGAGACAATAGATCCGGACAACATTAAAGATCTTTGGAAGAAGGCTAAAGCTAATCTTAAAGTATCTCATGAAAAGGTTAGGGAAAGGTATGATCGTGGACGGAGACCCACCACCTTGAAGGTAGGTGACCAGGTTATGGTCAAAAATTTTGTTCCCGCGGGCAAGCTTGCCCCCAGATTTCATGGGCCTTGTATCATTCTCGATTTTCTTACGCCGGTTACCTTATTGCTAAGTAATCCAGCCACCGAGAGGATATTTAGAGTTCACCTGTCCCAGGTGAAACCGGTGTAATTTCTGTGTTAACTTGCTTCATATTATTTTGAAAGGATATGAAGGTTATATTTTTTTTTTTTTTTGAGTTTCACTTTAAGGCATTCTGCCCCTTCTGTAATATTTTGGTTTTAGATGTAAGCCTTGTGTAAAACCTGCCCCGACCCGTTAAACTGCCATCCTGTTCTTGCCACGGCCATTACCACGCTCCCGTCTCCTGCTCCACCTTACACTGTGGCTTCATAATAGTAAATGCCATGGATATCTACACGCCGCTAGCCCCTCAACCTCTCCACAAGCCTGTACCCTCAAAGGAAATGATTGTCCAACACAATTCTGCCGCCTAGCTTTAATGTTTCAGCGCCCCCGCAGCCGCGCAGCGCCGTGCAGCGACTGGGGAGGGGGATGGGCCCCCTCCTCTCCAGCGAGGACGACATGTGCACGGCGAGCCGGAGCTCACCTCCCGGCCAAGGCTGATGTGCGGCGCACGACCTGCTACATGCCCGCAGCCTGTATCTGTTCACCGCGGGCACGGCGTACTTCAACACCTCTGCTCCCCTCATAGTGCGGGCGAGCGGTATCTCAGGGTACTTGAGGGGTCCGAGCGGCCTCCGTTGGACGCAAGCTGCAATGGCCGGTCCGGCCATTCGACTCAGTCTACATCAACTACATGGACAGTCACCATAAGCAATAACTATACTTGGGAATTCAACTACAATATTTGGTGGACATTGCAAAATTTTTCTTCACCTTTAAGTATTAAAAGTTTATCTTCACAAATTCAAATTCTACAAACATAAAGACTTTCATTCACCTGCAACAACAACATTTTGAAACTGAATTAAGAAATCTTGTAAATGCTTCTGCTATCTATCTTCGTATCAACATCATTTCTTGGACTTTGTTTCAAACTGATTTCATGTGTCACCCCTGGAGGAACTTTTGGGGGGGGAGGTCTGTACCGGGCGGTACACCTCTACACCGTTTATTTAAAAGTTGCGCCAGTTGAAACTCCTCTTCTGGAGGAAGGTTGAACTTTATCTATTCTATTAATTCTCTACTTTCTCAGAAGATGTCACCACGTGGAAAATTTTGAGTTTTTGAACTGTGTCACTTTTGATGTGTTTTTGTTTCGCTTGAAGTAAGAAGTGTGAACTTTCTCTTCTAGAGGACACTACTGAAGAATTACAATAGTGCAACCTAGCGCGAAATCAAAGAACTATTTTGTTGGAGAAATTTTTATTTCAAGAGTTTGTTCTTGGTTAAATTTCTTTCTGTCATTGTTTAAGTTGGCTGTATACCCCTCTTTTTCCCCTTATTTTGGATCTAGCCAATCCCGAATTTCTTTAATTAATTTTCCACCAATAATGTGTTTCTTCTTCCTCTATGTAGGGGTTTCTTTTCCCTAGCCAATAAAAACTTTGAGGGAGGGTGTTTTATTTCCCCTAACGCCTAGAATCTTCCGCGAGAGGATATAAACTGCTGATTTTGGGGTCTCCGGGCCACTTCTGTTCCATCTTTCAGTGTATTAAGTACATAGCAGGAGGCGGGAAGCGCCTCTTTCTTCTTCAGCCGTTCTACATCAGGTAATGGCCTATTAATAACTTCTTTTCTCGCTAGGTCGGCAGTTTAACACTCGCGGCGGGTTCGAAGCATTTCCATCATGTAACCTTTTCCTAAAATGTAATTACTCTTTTCATCTTTTTCTTGTAAAGCTACATATTGGGATAGAGAGTGCTAACCCTCTCGAGCTCCCACTCACATTTGTTTTGAGGTGAACTTATTTTCTCACACTATTCTTCGTTTATGTAATGTAAAGTGTTCTTCTCTAAGTCACCTCTGTAGTATGGGATTAGCCCTTGCGTTAGCGGCCCAGAGCCAGATTAGGTTTTAAAAAAAAACAAAGTGTATTAGGAGTGCAAGATCGCCTCCTCTCAAATTGTTATTTTAGAGGTCATGTAATCAACCTTCTTTTCATGTAATAGACCTCTGTAGGTTGGGTATTTTACCCCTGTGAATACGTCCTTAGAGGACAGCTTGAAGGTAGAGTTTGGTGTGGCCTTTGAGAGGCTTAAATTTTAAGAGCGGATCGCTCTTTTGAAAATGGAGTGTCATATGCCTCGTGGAGGCTTTTCTGTGTAATTCGGAGCCAGGGGCTCCTAGGGATGAATGGGGTTTTCTGCCCCTCTGTTAAAACTTGTGTTTGTGGTAAAACTGAGCTGATCGCTGAAGTCAGGGCGTGAAGCCCAAAACCTGTAAATATTGTATCTCCCCTTGTTTTGCTACATTGTACCTGCCATGTCTGTTATTGCTTGGTTTTTGAAAAGAAAATATAACCTAGTTAAATTTTAAATTAATTTTACATTAACTTTGATTCCGTAGTTTGAAACCCATTCACGCCCGCACCTTCTTACGCCTCTACCTACCGCTAAAACACGGTAACAGATACCATTATTACATGTTTCATATGCATCATAGGTTGGAACGGCAGCCCGAAAACAAAGTTGTCCATTGTTTTCAATGTCAGACTATCAGTTCCATATCCGCTCTGCAACAAGCAGGTAATTACGTGAATTTTGAAGGAATCTACTGCAAGTTAAATCACTGCAATAATTGTTCAAAATGAGTAAAATAATTAGTTATTTTATGTCAATGGGCAAAATGAGGACGGCTGAATAAGTAGAAATTGTCACATCTACTTGTGATCCTGTAAAGCACAAACGAGCACCGAAAATACAAGTTGTGAAGAGGATTGAAAAACCAAGACCGAAGATTCACGGGGTCAAAAGCAAACAGTTTCTGACAATGATTGGCCTCTTCTCCAAGAAAATGAGCACTGATTATATTTATACAGTATAATAGCACAAGAAATACTTTAGTAATTTAAAACTCACGGTCCTGATCAAGAAAGTAGGTATGGTTTTCTATGGTTCATGTATTTTACCTTATATTTTTCAAGACATTATTGCAGTAATTATCTACTCTTCTGGTAATATAACCTGTATGCACTCGAGCAAATTGTATATTGATTTAGTTCTCCAGCTGGTATGCTTACCTAATCAGAGAAAAGACTATTATGTAAGACAGTGTGAATATGAAGAGAACGCTTTGCATTCTTCAACTGTCAGCCCGATATATCGGCTTTGCCATCAAGACGTCATTAACGTTAGTGGCGACCCGGTAGGGAGGAATGCTTATTGCCTCCCGTATGAGCACGTCCGTCACCTATCGTCTCCTCCAGACATCACATTACGGCAGAGAGGGGAATTTATAACCGCGCCGCACTACAAAACATTTCTCTGAAAGAGAGATCCGGCACTTCACGGGAATACAGATATGAGACGTAGCAAGTCGGGAAGTAGTTTCCGTCATTCTTTGTAGGAGACGAGGGAAATAGAAGGGAACGTAAAGAACATGGCTTGATTTCGGAACATCTCCACAGGGTGGTATGAAACTGTTTGATCAAAATATTTCGGACAGCAGCAATGATCTAAAGGAATAACATAAATACTCGTTTATAGGAAGATAAACTCGGGATTAAAATAATTTATCAGGGGAAATGTTTGTTAAAGGAACTTCCGCGGCTCAAGCGGTTGGGGGCGGCGCCTCACCACTGGGTTCTGTGGTAAGAATTGTGCTGGAAAAAGCGAAGGAGGAACAGGTCTATCTCCGGGTACTCCGGTTTTCTACGTCACCTTTCATTCCAGAGACATTCTCCTATATCATTTAATTTCATCTGTCAGTCATTAATCACTGCTCCAGAGGAGTGCGACAGTCTTCGAAAATCGGCACAATTCCTATCCTCACCGCTAGATGGGGGCTTCAATCATTCCATTCCACACCCATTCAAGTGACTGTAAACAGGTTGTGGATTTTCAATTTTCAAATATTTGATGAATTACCAAATTCTTTCATATCATTTAAGAAAAGACTACGTAAACAACTGATAGGGAATATGCAGGTCAAGGGTGATTGATTGACTGATTGATTAATTTATTGATTGATTAATTGATTGATTACTTGATTGATTGATTAATTGACTGATTGATTGAATGATTGAATGATTAACTGATTGCTTGCTTGCTTGCTTGCTTGCTTGCTTGCTTGCTTGATTGATTGATTGATTGATTGATTGATTGATTGATTGATTGATTGATTGACAGTTAGCACTACACGCTTCATTTTATGAACTTAAAATTATGGCCGGGGACTAAAATCCTAGGTTACTTTTGCGAAAAGATTAATGATCATGAAAATTTATTTCAATAAATGAAACTTAAATATTGAAGAAGAACGATTTATTTTCATCATTTCACAGAGATGAAACTTATCGTGTAGCCACACCATATGCCCCAGGGGCTTTGAACTTTGGAGCGTGGGTTGGCGACCACGGGGCCCTCAGCTGAGTCCTGGCATTGCTTCCACTTACTTGTGCCAGGCTCCTCACTTTCATCTATCCTATCCGACCTCTCTTGGTCAACTCTTGTTCTTTTCTGACCCCGACGCTATTAGGTTTGCCAGGGCTAGGGAGTCTTTCATTTTCACGCCCTTCGTGGCTGTTGTCTTCCTTTGGCCGATATCTTCATTTTTCGAAGTGTCGGATCCCTTCCATTTTTCCCTCTGATTAGTGTTATATAGAGGATGGTTGCCTAGTTGTACTTCCTCTCAAAACAATCATCACCACCACACCGTATTTGGTAAAAACCAATGTGACGCCACTTCCGTCACGCATTTTGTAGCGTCACGTTACACACATTTTCAGATGATCCCCCTGGTACAAGATATATTCATGTCAAACATTTTAACAGCTTTTATGAAAATAAAAAGTTGCCGTGCGTAGAATACAAATCTCATAAAAATGAAACGATATAAATGTATAGGCTTACATGAAAAGCTGTACTTCTAATATGTTATTATCTGGCTTCACTTACATATTCATAGAGGAAATTACACTTATATTAAGTATCAGCTACCAAGGGGATTAAGTTCGGAAATACCGGGCGAGTTGGCCGTGCGGTTAGGGGCGCGCGGCTGTGAGTTTGCATCCGGAAGATAGTGGGTTCGAATCCCACTGTCGGCAGCCCTGAAGATGGTTTTCCGTGGTTTCCCATTTTCACACCAGGTAAATGCTGGGACTGTACCTCAGTTAAGGCCACGGCCGCTTCCTTCCAACTCCTAAGCCTTTCCTATCCCATCGTCGCCATTAGAACTGTCCGTGCCGGTGAGACGTAAAGCTACTAGCAATAAAGAAGTTCGTAAATAGTTTTTTAATTAATATTGCAAAATTATTTACAGTATGTTCATAAATTTTAAAAATCAGCCATTCAGATATCTTACAAGCCTTAGAGGAGGAGGGATGGAAACTGAGCCACCTCCCACCTGGACACAACCTAGTTGACACGCGGCATCCATAGCTTCATGGGGTATACGCCACACTCTCACGCTCCCATCAGCTCAACAGAACTAGAATCGGGATTAATCGGACCATACCACATGGCGCCACTTTCCCATGGTCCATTGCCTATGTTCGCGTGTATTTTCCGCAATGCTATGACCCATGAGCAGTGCGCCAATGATCATCTCATATTCTGAGTCGATTAACTCGTAACGTGTTGCCACCTTCACGACACTGGTGTCTGTGACAGACTGCTCAGCTACGCCACTGGTAGCCGTAATGCTCAGGGGTCATACACAACATAATTTCTAACGGGACTTTTGGCCACTCAGCGTACGTGACTTTCATCCTTAGTAACGTAACTGAATGCAGCCATCTCAGCGTACGTGACTTTCATCCTTAGTAACATAACTGAATGCAGCCATCTCAGCGTACGTGACTTTCATCCTTAGTAACGTAACTGAATGCAGCCATCTCAGCGTAAGTAACTTTCATCCTTAGTAACGTAACTGAATGCAGTCATCTCAGCGTACGTGACTTTCATCCTTAGTAACGTAACTGAGAATGCAGCCATGCTTCATTACTACGTGCCAATCCTGAGAGTATACACTTCCTCTGATTATGGAAAAATTCTACGAGTATTCTCTGCTAGATATTAGTTGATTCTCTGACTTTCCCCAGTTTTTAAGTATACTCAACAGATGGGGGAACGTTCCTAATAACTTCCTAATAACTAACAGTCGACATACGCACATACGGGAAGGGATCAAGTCGAATAGTCTTCTGTATGACCATTAAAAAATCGCAGGTAAATGCTCTTCAAGAAGAGGGTATCTACTTACGCGAACCAGTATTCGTGAATTCGGGTTTCCGAGGTCAACAGTATCGTCGATGTATCTTCAATATCCCGGAGATAATGTTACCACCCACGCAAACCACCGCACGGGAAGACCATAGATATATAACGAACGACATCACGTCGCCTCCACAGAACCATACTGGACCCTAGACGGGTTACTGTGAGTCAGATCACCGCCCACTTGAATGTTGCGAGTCAGGAACCCATTTCTACCCGGACTGTGAGGAGGCTACTGCATCGCATAGGCTTCCCCAGCCTACGACCAACTCGTGTCCCTCTGTGGCACTTGTCTTTATTTGGAGTGTACCTCCATTTCCCGAGGTCGGTTACCTTCCTTTCCTTTTCCTCTGATTAGTGTCATACAGATTTTAGTGAAAAATGGAAGAGTATGTACATGTACTTCATGGCAGAAACGGGCACCAAGAAGTGCATTCCAGGAATCACTAATGAACAAGGGAAGTGTGTTTAGGAGGAACTTCAAAAGGCAGAAGTATTCAGCCAGCAGTATGTGAAGATTTTTGGATAAAGGGATAATGTCAAGATAGAGAAGGTGACTAATACTAGAGAAGTATTAAAATTTACCTATGATAACAATGACATTTACAGTAAGATACAAAAATTGTAAATTTGAAAAGCGGCTGCAATTGATAAGATTTCAGGGGATATACTAAAGACAATGGGTCGGCATATAGTACCAAATCTGAAGTACTTACTTGATTATTGTTTGCATGAAGGAGCTACACCAAATGAATGGAGAGTTGCTATAGTATTCCCTATGTATAAAGGAAAGGTGAAAGACATAAAACTGAAAATTACAAGCCAGTCAGTTTGACATGCATTGCGTGTAAGCTTTGGGAAAGCATTCTTTCTGGTTACATTCGACATGTTTGTGAAATTAATAACTGGTTCGAAAGAAAGCAGTTTGGGTTTAGGAAAGATGATTTCTCTGAAGCTCAACTTTTAGGATTCCAGCAAGATATAGCAGGAGGTCAAATGGACTGTATCGCAATTGATCTATCTAAGGCATTTGATAGGTTAGATTATGGAGTCTACTGGAAAAAATGAGTTAAATTGGACTAGAAAAAAGAGTGACTCAGTCGGTGGCTATATTATAGAAAATAGAACTCAGATAATTAGAATAGGCGAAGCTTTATCTGTCTCTGTAATAATTCGGAGAGGAATTCCTCAAGGCAGTATGATTGGATCTTTATATTTTATTACATAATCAATGATATGTGTAAAGAAGTGGAATCAGAGATGAGGTTCTTTTCAGATGATGTTATTCTATACAGAGTAATAATATAAATAACTTACAAGATTGTGAGCAACTACAAAATGAACTCGATAATTTTGTGAACTGGGCACTAGGCAACGGTATGATGATAAACGGGGTTCAAAGTCAGGTTGTGAGTTCCACCAATAGGAAAAGTCCTCTCAGTTTTAATTACTGCGTTGATGGGGTGAAGGTTCCTATTGGGGATCATTGTAAGTACCTAGGTGTTAATACAATAAAAGATCTTCATTGGGGTAATCACATAAATATGATTGTAAATAAAGTGTACAGATTTCTGCACATGGTTATGAGGGCATTTAGGGGTTGTATTAAGGATGTAAAGGAGAGGGCATATAAGACTCTGGTAAGACCCCAACTATAGTATGGGTACAGCGTATGGGACCCTCACCAGGATTACTTATTTCTAGAACTCGAAAGAAAACAGAGAAAAGCAGCTCGATTTGTTCTGTGTGATTTCTGACAAAAGAGTAGCGTTACAAAATATTGCCAAGTTTGGGCTGAGAGGACTTTGGAGAAAGGATACGAGCTGCTTGACTATGTGGTATGTTCCGAGCCGCCAGTGGAGAGATGGCGTAGAATGACATCAGTAGACGAATAAGTTTGAGTGGTGTCTTTAAAAGATTGAAGGATCACAATATGAACATAAAGCTAGAATTCAAGAGGACGAATTTGGGCAAATATTCGCTTATACGAAGGGGAGTTAGAGACTGAATAACTTACCAAGGGAGATGTTCAATACATTTCCAATTTCTTTGAAATCATTTGAGGAAAGGTTAGGAAAACAACAGATAGGGAATCTGCCACTTGGGCAACTGCCCTAAATACAGATCAGTAGTGACTGATTGATCACTAATGGAGTGTTCATAGAGGATGATTCCTCACACGAGAGAGAGCGAACAACTTGAGCACTTCATTAATATAAGTTCTAAATTTCAGGTATTATATGGCATGAACAGAACTTAAACATTAAACATTTCTAAATTATTATCTAAAAAACTGTTTATCAGTTAGAAATAAGAAAGTGTTTTTTTTCGCCAGTTGCTTTGCGTCGTACAGACACAGAGCGGTCATATATCGACGATAGAAGAAAGTGTAATTTGACAAATATGATGTTCTTTCAATAACGGAACATGCCTTTTTTCGCTTAATATTGTGCATTTTTACAGGTGTGTTGTGGGTATTTTATTTAGTTTTCCACAGAGTGAAAAGCTTTAAAGTTACAAATACTTCCACGTTTGCCTTATTTAGTCGGTTATCCGCTGTATTTAAACAATCGTTCAGTGTTTGACCCGAAATATCGCGTACAGCTTCTAGCACTGGTACAGATTTCATGTTGTTCTTATTTTACGCAGTCTTAACATAAATTTACTGCGATTTAGTTGCGGGTTCCAGTCGATGCCCACAACATTAAAGGACGGCCAAACACAGTGCACCTTGCTGTACTGTCCATGTGGAATAAACCTCAGATAATTCTCTCCTGTTGGTGAAACCAACGCTTAGAGCTTGCTTGAATTGGCAGAACTTGCAGCTTACGGAAAAAGGACAACTAATTAATGGAGTCACCTCCAGAATGGCGGCAACGTCAGCGCCACACACAAAGGCGGCCGTAATTAAAAGCTCTAGCCTCCTATACGACGTGAACAGCTTTTCAAGTCAATCGCTGGAATAAATTGCCATTTCAGCGCGTGTTCACACAAACACACACAATTCTTCTGTCGGCAGGTCGTTTAATAAACATTTGAATTAAAAACAGTGAACACATTGAATGGCCGTCCTATGCCTGTTCTCTGCCACAGAATGGACCCTCTTTTGAATATACATTGGATTTTAGCAGCCATGACCTCTTTTTCTTCACAGTCATGAAATAATGTGACACTTTCTTTCCAATGAAGACTGATGCGTTGCTATTAACCTTTAAAAATAGATTATCAAATGAATTTAAGTACGGAAATTGTATAAAGGTAATTTCCGAAATGAGGAATTGAGCTACCGACTAGGAATCATCAACTGTAATAGATGATGTAATACTGTGTTTATATAGGGTGTATCTGAAATACTCTTAACGAATGCCGTGATGGATATCCCTGACAAGTGAGTTGGGCGTGAGGCTAGGTACCGCAGCTACGAACTTGCATTCTGGAGAGAGTGGGATCGAATCGCACTGTCGACAGCCCTGTATATGATTTTCCGTGGTTTTACATTTTCAAACAAGGCAAAATTCTGGGCCTGTACCTTATTTAAGGCCTTTCCTATCCCATCGTCGCCATAAGACCTGATTGTGTAGGTGCGACGTAAAGCAAATTAAAAAAAAATATTCGTATTTTTGTACTAGTTCGAAGAGATGTCACTTCGTCGAGAAAATGAGCGAACAGGTTTTCAGAGCACAGTTTAGCAACCTTTATGAAATATCTCTAAATTAAATGTCATATCGTCTTTGCGTCTCGAAATACGGCTATATGACCCGCAGAACAAATATCACAGAATGAAATTTGTTATATTCCATGCAATACTGAACCCTCCTGGTGAGAGTTCTAAGCTAAAATATTATCACAGAGCGGTTTTTCTAGGCGCAACCACGATATACCAGCAGATGTACCCGTATTCAAAATTCTAGGGAAAGTAGTGTTCACCTTGTAAGATGTTATTAAATTATATGGCTCTTAACTTTCCCAGAGAAATACGATTGGGAGGTCGCCACACGTATTTTTTGATGTCAGAATTGGTTCAGGGAGTTCTCATTATAATGGCAGGTCTCCTTACCCATTGCCGGCCACAAACGATTTGGACACTTTTCATTATAATGGCTCCGGCTGCATTATTATGTTCTCAGAAGGACCGTCTGTGTGGCTTTCCCACAGTCTTAAATTATCTTTTAATCAGCAGAAAACCAAGCAATATTAACTCAATAAACAAATGAAAATGAAAATTCTCAACGTGATTCCAATCATTCGACCGGAGCAAGAATGGAATAATCGAAGCTCCCATCTGGCGGCGAGGATATGAATTGAGCTGGCTGCCTAAGTCTGTCACTCTCCTCTGGAATAGTGATAAATGATTGACGAATGATATGAAATGATACTGTAGAGTGTTGCTGGAATAAAAGATGACAGGGAAAATTGATGTATCCGCAGAAAAACTTGTCCCGCCTTCACATTTTCCAGCACAAACTGAACACAGAGAGACAGGGATCTGAACCACAGAACTCAGTAGTGGGAGTCCAGCGCACTGCCGCCTGATCATGGAGGCTCAGTATAAAATCAATAATGTTTGAAAAGTAGGCTATGTAAATCTGCATAAGTACAAATTTTATGGATAAAACTGTTAATTATTAATTTTTTAATATTGGAATATTATTTGGGATAATTGACATCCGTATAGATACCGTGTAAAACGCATTCTTAATGGACATCATGTTTGCAAGATATACCATATCGCTGAGGTTTGTCATAACACCTTGGAGAATGTTAAGAATCAAGAGCCGGGCTGAGTAGCTCAGACGGTTGAGGTGCTGACCTTCTGACCCAATCTTGGCAGGTTCGATCCTGGCTCAGTCCGGTGGTATTTGAAG
The DNA here is from genome assembly GCF_040414725.1 of Anabrus simplex. Taxonomy (NCBI): domain Eukaryota; kingdom Metazoa; phylum Arthropoda; class Insecta; order Orthoptera; family Tettigoniidae; genus Anabrus; species Anabrus simplex. The sequence continues at coordinate 406,803,040 of NC_090269.1, forward strand.
GTGCTCAGATAAGTCAGCCTCATGACGGTAAATTTACTAGAACCTTAGCGGACTCCCGCGGAACAAAAATCCGGTACCTCGTCGTCTCCAAAACCCTTGAAAAGTAGTTAGTTTGACGTTAAAACAATACCATTATTAAGATCAAGGAGCCTGTGATTGAGCGCAAAGTGGAAGGCACTCTGTTACGTTATGTTTGTGCAGTATCGTACAGTGAACCTCTGTGCTGACCGAGTGTGTTTATGTCTTATTCGTTTTGTCTTATGTTTAACCTTTTCGTGTTCCTCGCCATTAACATGAATTAAAAATAATTCTCACAGGCGGCGCTAGTGTACGGTCCTCAGATTGAGGCAGAGTTGGTTGGATATGGTTTGTCCTTGGTTACGGAGAAAAGTAATGAAACGGTGAGAGCGAATTAACCCATCAAGTTTGGCCACTGGGAATGTTAACTACTTTCAAAACAAGAACATCAAAAGAGGTTGGTTCACTGAGACAACGGTGACCTTGAAAAACTGGAGGTCACACATAATAACTAATTTAGTTATTACGATGTGTGGTCTAGCCCGTTCTTCCCTTACGTAGCAAGAGTAACATAAATTGTAGGTGTTCTGGTGGACTGTACACCCTTAGATTATGCAAGATTAATAACTTAACCGTTGTCTGGGCTAGACTACACTTGTTATTCGCTTCAGTAGGTTTGCATTCTAACCTATTCTGCCTAAAATCTGGGATCTAGTAATAAAATACTGGAGCGTTTCCCACTCAAGAAGAAACTTCAGTATGCCACGGTTTCCAGGAAAGGCTCAGGAGAAAAAAGAACAACACATAGAACAAATAGGCCCTACGGAATTACTGAGGAAATATCAGGTATCACGGCCAGAATTGGATTAAAGGGTATACTGTCTCTTCGGACAACTTGAACAAAATCAAGCAGCGTCACTTATTAAGTGTTCCTTTCATCACCCACAAGCTCACGTCGTCCATGGGCGTCAGCTGGAAAGACCAGAACCATACACCTCTATAGTCCTCTCCGTGTAAGGACGTACACTAAGGGTGCAACCTTACCCTTTCTCCCCTGTAATATTAAGGTATTGATTTATAGTGACTTTTCTTGCTGTTGGGTCGTTTTCAGTGTCGGTAACCATACAGTTTAGGGACCCTACTTGCCGATACGACGTCTTACTGTTACCGTTAATCTGGCACGTTGGCAACGTTCAGTCACTGTTCTAGCGTGAATTGTGTGTTGCCACCGCATTGCCTCTAAAGTCACTAGCGAAACATTTGCGAGAATATTTAAAGCATATTTTCTTTTTCTGTGGGATTGTAAATCTATTTGGCTAATACCAGGTAAGTAGAATTGTGGCATGTTCGGATAATGCATTTAATAACATAGTTTGTGTGAAATGATGAGCACATCATTTTATTAATTACGTTCCTATTTCGTCCCATACTTATACGAACAGAATTCGATTGGGATGTCTAAGAAGGAAGAAAAATCTGCAAAAACTCCTCCGAAAAGGAAACCAAGGTTACGTCCTTTACAAGCTTCAGGTCAAGAAATGCTTGTACATTGCTACGAGCAATTGAAACAGGAAGACGACGAAGAAGGTATCAGTCGTAGTGATACGAAGCTAATGGCAAGAGTTTCATTATTAACTGGGGTAAGTGTTCGTTTTTATCTTGTTTCTATGATAAGTTTCTGGCATAATGACAATCAGTTGAAAAGGAGCAGTATTTCATTCTGAACCTAACCTAACCTAACCTGATCATGTAGGCCTAGGCCTATACCGGTACCATGTCTTGTGTCGACTTCGATACGGTTCGTAGACTTAACCTTTGTGTATTCATGTTGACTTATGGTATATGTGTATGTAATATATTTCTGTGTGTGTATTCTTACAGTGTAGTTTCGGTTTAGTCCGAAAAGTAATAGGAAATTTCAAGAAGGGAGTTGAATTTTCTACACCAGGTAAACGCCGAAAGCGTGAACATCCAGTGACCGGCATAGACAGTTTTTCTAAGGAAACGATAGCAAGGTTTATTTATGATAAATTACATAAAGGTAAGGTGACTTCATAAGGAATCTATTGCAACATTATTTATAGAAATTGGCACGCAGGTGAGATAAGCTCCCAGAAATGTTTTGTGCATGTATTGTCATACAGCTCTTTTGAGTCCCTTGTAACTCTCTTTTTTCTTCCCACAGGAGAAGTCGTAACTGTAAGAAAGGTTTTCGACCACATGAAAGCAAATTATGACACTTATTTGTACAAGGGCTCCGAAACATCATTAAGAAGAATTTTGAAGGCCATGGGGTTTGTGTGGAGTAAAGGTGATCCCTATGCGTATGTTAGAGAAAATGAAGACATTTGTTTTAAGAGATCCTGTTTTCTGAGGGAATACATGCGTAATAAGGACAGTGAGAAACCAAAACCTGTTGTTTTCTTGGATGAGACTTGGATTTTTATGAATGGTGAATATATATGTTATATATTACATTTTATATTTAAAAAATCTTGGAATAATTTATCTTCATCAGGTGTCTTTGGTTTCAATTGTGCATTTGTCTTTCAGGGTCACTCACATACTCCTGGAATAAACCACACAAATCTGGACATGATGTTCAAGGAGTAATTCGTCGACCTGTGTCTGAGGGAGGAAGACTGGTTATTGTTCATGCTGGAACGAAGGATGGCTTTGTACCTGGTATGTTCTTAATTTATTTTACTTCATTTTATTGTAGTGAGGTGATCTCTCTTTACATAGTTATGAGGGTATTTAGGGTTTGTAGTACGGATGCAGGGGGGGGGGGCACATAAGTCTCTGATAAGACCCCAACTTAAGTACAGTTCCTGTGTATGAGACCCTCACTGGGATTACTTGGTTTGAGAATTGGAAAAGTTCAAAAGACAGAAGCACGATTTGTTGTGGGTGATTTCTGACAAAAGAGTAGCGTTACAAAAATTTTGTCGGGTTTGGGCTGGGAAGACTTGGGTGAAAGGAGACAAGTTGCTGGACTAAGTGGTATATTCCGAGCTGTCGGTGGATAGGTGGTGTGGAATGACATTGGTAGACGAATACGTTTCAGTGGTATTTTAAAAGTAGGTAAGATCACAGTACAGTGATAAAGTTGATGAAAAGTGGGGCAAATATTTGTTTTTTTTTAAGAAGGGAGTTAGGGATTGGAATAATTTACCAAGGGAGATGTTCAATAAATTTCCAAATTCTTTGCAATTATTGAAGAAAATACTAGGCCTATCCCTGAAACTACATCTTCTGTCCTAAGTGCAGATCAGTGGTGACTGATTGATTGAAATTGACTGGCACTAGGTCGGAAGTGGCATTATAACTTACCGCTCATTGAGCTCTGTACGTGGTTTTTGATTTTGACTTCTCCACTGTTATTAAAAAGACTTGCAGGTATTCACTTTAGGCCAATGATTAACCTTAGAGAGGTATTTCAATCAAAACTTACTCAGTGTATTTTCATATAATATTACTGGATATTTGTATCAGTAAATTACTTGTATTGTAGGCCTATTTATTATGTTTATTCTGCATTCGACAATCTCCACCTGAATCAGTGCTTGATACCTGACTGTTGAACACCTTCCAAGCTTCTTATTTCTTACTGCCTGATATAGGTTCAGTGTTCGCAGCAATTACATTTGTTCTAAGGTATTGAAATGGGTGTTTATACTTATATCTTTTATGCAAGTGATCGTGGACTTCTAATCCAGATATAGGCCTACTAATGGAGATACATTCATGAGAGATGTTACGATAAAGTAGTGTAAGTAGTAATTAATTGACTTCATCATCAGGTGACTTTGCTACACAGTAGTTGGTTTTACTTAAAATCAGACAGCTTTTTGTATCATTCAACAGAAATCACATTTTTTATTAATAGGCCTATACTTTTTTTAGAACAAATAACTTCATACTAAAACTTAAAATTCTTACAGGTGCTGATTTGATATTTGCTACAAACTTGAAGAGAAATCAGGATTACCATGGTGCTATGAACAGCGAGAAATTTCAGATGTGGGTGAAGACGCAATTAATCGTAGGATTAAGAAATATAGGACCCTGTGTTATTGTAATGGATAATGCACCATATCACTGTAAGCTTGTTGAGCATCAACCAACAACGAAATGGAGGAAGGATCAATTAGTGGTAATTATACTTAATTGAATATTTCCTTCTACTGAATGATGTTTAATGATGTTACAGAAATTAATTTTTATTTTTCCTTTAATTTACAGTCATGGTTAAGGCAGAATGGAGTTTCTCCACCAGAAAATGCCACAAAAGATGAGCTGCAAAGGTTGTGTAATATGAATCGAAGTCACTTAAAGAGGTACAGAAGCACGTAAACATAAGTTTAGATAATGTTGTTTACACTCGTGTATTTGACTTTCATGTATGCATAACAATATTTCTCTGTTTCTTTAAAACCAGGTACATTGTTGACGAGATGCTGCACAGTGAAGGCCATACTGTCTTACGACTTCCTCCATACCACTCATTTTTCAATGCCATCGAATTTGTATGGTCTGTGGCAAAACAGTATTATAACAAAACAGTGGCTTCAAGACCTGGTCACGGATTGGACAGAGCTACAGCTGTGTGGAAAGAATCTCTTGATCAGGTAGGCCAAGTGGAAATGTTATTTATTGGATATATGCAAGTGGAGTTTATAATATACTTGTCAGGTTGTGATACTTCAATATATCTTATAGGTGACAGCAGAGATGTGGAGAAATGAAGTAAAACACACTGAGAAGAAGATTGTCGAGTTCTACAATAATGAGGTGAGAGGTCTTCCTGAAGTGGAGGAACTAGTCATTCATCATGGAAGCAGTGAATCGGAGGAGGAAGATGAAGAAGATGAAGAAGAAGAAGAAAGAAGAGAAGCCGAGGAGTTAGCTGTACCATTGTAAGAGCCATTCCATGAGATTAAGAATGTTATAACTTTGCTGGGAAATAATACATTTCTGATTGCCCCGTCCTTTCTGATATAACGAAGTTACATTTCAAAATTGTGGGAATTGTGTATCTACAAGTTACAGGGCGGTATAGATGTGCAGGTGGGGATCAGTGTCCAATCGGAGTGGAATTATCTAGAACTGCTGTGGCGCAATGTGATGAGGAGCGGGCAAGGGGGGGAGAGAGAGAGGGAGACAGCACTCTGTCACCAATACACGATGTAAACATTGTAGGCCTGTTAAAATACTGACATAACTTAAATTTTATACACTATCTAATGGTTTTCCACAGTTCTCTGAAAGTCACAACTCACGTATACTGTATATATATAGAGAGAATTACATATAAAAATACCTGTGTACACCATAAGTAGCCCACATATTAAATATAAATCAATTTGCTTTACGTCGCACCAACACAGATAGGTCTTATGGCGACAAAGAGGATAGAAGAGATAGGAAAGGGCTAGAAGTGGGAAGGAAGCGGCCGTGGTCTTAATTAAGGTACAGCACAAGCATGTGTCTGGTGTGAAAATGGGAAACCACCGAAAACCATTTTAACGGCTGCCGACGGTAGGATTTGAACCCACCATTCCCCGAATGCAAGCTCATAGCTACGCGACCCTAAACGCACGGCCAGCTAACTCGGTCATCTTTGAAAATGTATTTTTCTATCAGCAGAGGCTTTTTTAAAATCGTCATATTTTGTATAGGCTACAGGAGATGTACAGTAGCCCACTGGTTTTCTGATTAAACATCATTTATTTAATCTATTGCATCAGTCTACTTACATACTCACTGCCCACGTACATCGGTAACCTCGTGATTCGATTATTGAAGTATTGTGCAATGATGCGACATACAAACTAAGAGAATACCGAGTGGTTCTTCCAAATATAAAACAGACAATTTCGAGTGGTCATGAGCATGACTCATAGTCATAGGGTAGGCTAAATAATAATGTTATTGGCTTTATGTCCCACTATCAACTTTTAGGTTTTTTTTTGAGACGTCGAGGTGCTGGAATTTAGTCCTGCAGGAGCTCTTTTATGTGTCAGTAAATCTACTGACATGAGGCTGAGCACCTTCAAATACCACCGCACTGAGCTCGGCCCTGCCAAGTTGGGTTCCGAAGGCCAGCGCCTCGACCGTTTGAGCCACTCAGCCAGGTGTGGAGGCTAGAGAGCTGAGTTTAAGTAATTGTCGAACGTCAACTAGTTATAAAGATACTGATTGATTAAACTAATACAGTAATTAGAATAACCTAATTGACTACCTACTTACAACCTAGGTACTTTGGAATTGTGTTCTATCTTTTTAACACTGCAAATAAATCCATGTATTGTTTAAAACTCCCTGTAAGAAGAGGACAGTGGATGCGAATAGGTATTATTTTCAAATGAGCTGAGCTCGAGAGTCCATTATAGCATACGATTTTTTCAGTGTACCATGACTCTGTATGTATTGCTTCAGAGGAAGTTCGGCTCCCCGCCAATGTCCAGTGTACCGATAATGAACCATGTGTGTGTTGTGTCTCACTGATCCATGACTGCGTACGATTCTTTCAGTGTGCCATGATTCACTGTGGCTCGCTGCAGCGAAAGCTCGACTCCCCGCCAGTGTCCAGTGTGCCTATAAGGAGCCGTGTGTGTCGTGTGGCTCACTGAGCCGTGATTGTGCATGATTTGTGTGCCGTGAGCTTGCCGTTCCTGTGAATCGATTCACTCGGACACTGAATGAATCGATACACTGCTTCGAATCAAGCACTCAGTAGCCTACACTAGTAGAGGTACATAGTACATTACCATTAAGATAGATAGCATTGCAAAGTAATTTGTCTTTACCATAATAACAATAATAATAATAATAATAATAATAATAATAATAATAATAATAATAATAATAATCGTATGGCCTCAGCTACCATGTGCAGACATTTCAAGTTGACGCCATCTGGCTGTCTGCTCGTCAATTTTGACGTTCCGTTATACTCTAGGCCCACTAGATGGCAGACCGAGTAAACCGAAACTCTCTTGGGCGTCTGTGGCTGAGATTTAATGAATTTTGTCGGGTAAACACCAAATGTGTCACCAGAGATCTTTTACATGCCGACATCGTACGACATGAAGTGTCGAATGGACTTTTTTCTGCCCTTCAAAAATCCGACTACCTCTGCCGGGTTTGAACCCGCTATATTGGGATTCGGAGGCCGTCACTCTACCACTGATCCACAGAGGCAGCTGTCTTTACCATGAAATACATCGTCGTCGTACATGACTGAATTACTATCAATATATCTTAGAGAAACTGTAATGTACATGAAACCGAAATTGAGTTAATTTCCACGATACATTCTTCCTATATAAAGGAGACCATGTAGCTTATCCACCTTCATTTCAGCCACATAAATATTCAGCAAAAATTGCAAAATCACATTAAAGGACAAATACAATTTTTTAAGTAGAAATAGTCTGGAACATAGATTAGTGAGGTTGGACATCCTGCCCGTCATCATTCAGGAGTCGCTGTTGAACATACTGTACTTGTCAAAACTAGTAAGTTTCTATTTTACACAATAATAGTGAAATGTTGATGAAGACGACATACACCCAGCCCCCGTGCCAGAGAAATTAACCAACGGTGGTTCAAATTCCCCACCCTGTCGAGAATCAAACCCACACCCTGTGACCAAAGGCCAGCACGCTAACCATTTAGCCATGGGGCCAGACAATAATAGTGAAAAAGCATGTTCACTGCAGCTATTGTTGACAGGATATTTCTTCTCTTTAAAGAACAATGAGTACCACGAATTAATATCCTGTTTTGTTGATTCCTGTAAACTTTGTATGTACGGTTTTGGTTCGCCAGTTCCTAGCGTATCTACTGAATGAAAACTTTGTAGACCAATGGATTCAGTTTTATGTTTATTGCCTTCAGTCGTCACGACAATTTTTTCAATGACAACAGTCGCTCAATTACAAATCCTGTCAAACCTAACCTAACCCTGCGACAATCAGTGGTTTTCGATGGATCACTACCTAACCGGTCATTATAATTTGTTTTCGGTGGATCACAACCAAACCTGTCCCTATCAGTGGTTTTCGGAAGAATACAGTGGTTTTGTCACAAGTCAATACAGACTCTTGAATCAATGTGTGAAAATGGGAAAGTGTAGAAAACCCTCTTCAGGAATGCCAATCTCTAAGTCCATAGTCTTTTCAGCGTTGTCACACAGCTGAAATTCACTTTAGAAGTAATTGTAAAAAGTCGTATATAGGCTCTACAGATACATAGTACATTACCAATTCCATCTCGATTGCTATGATACGCACACTGCATAGCGGTTTTGCTCTTTAGATAAATCATATTATAGTGAAAAAAAATTTGTTAAAAAAAAATCTGTCTGGCATGAAGGTCCAGAAGGAAAATACTTTCATTGAATTCTTATTTATGTGCTCACCACCCTAGTAGGTTTAAATAAACCTTATAAATACGTTGTACGACCCATTCTCGAATATGGATCTGCATGTTGGTTTAATAAATTCCCTAGAGAAAGTTCAAAGAAGAGCGATGCGTTTCGTAACTGGGAATAGAAGGAATACCATTAATTGGGAAAGTCTTGAATCTAGAAGAACTAGAGCTCGCCTGTGTGGTCTTTATAAGAGCTATACGGGAAGGGCTGCTTGGAGTTGTATTAGGAATAGGTTATAACCTCCCTCATTGTATCACTATTTGCAGCGATAGCCAGGAAGCGTTAAAAGCACTATGTGCAGTTAAAACAACATCAAAAATGGTATGGGAATGCCAAAGGATGTTAGATCAGCTGTGTGAATTTAGCTCAGTTACCCTATTACGGGTCCCTGGGCACACAGGTATCAGTGGAAATGAAGAAGCTGACAAACTAGCGAAACAAGGCTCAAAAGGTCCTTTTATAGGACCAGAGCCCTTCCTGGGAGTGTCACTCCGAAGCGTGAAACTGGTAATATCCCAGTGGACAAACCAGTCTCACTTAAGACATTTGGAAGAGGTTAACTATAGCAAGGCAGGCACGTGAACTTATCAAAGGGCCTAGCCAAAGTTATAAAAAGGTCCTGATAAATTTGAATAGGACCAGAATGCGAATGGTAGTTGGACTGTTGACAGGCCACAATACCTTACAGAGACACCTACACATCATGAAAATCAGTCAGGATCCGATGTGTAGAAGATGCGGTAGGGAGGAGGAGACCTCCGCGCATGTGTTATGTCAGTGTGAGGCTCTTGCAAGCACTAGACATCGATACCTTGGCTCACATTTCGTGAGCCTGGAAGACATCAGGAATGCCAACATCCGGGCACTGGTATCCTTTATAGGAGCACTAGGTCTGGACTAGGCGAACCCGTTTAAGGGACACAAAGGGTCTTCACAGACCTACGTGTGGAGCCCTGCGAAGGCAGGGTTCACCCATTCTTTATCTATCTATCTATCTAACCTCCCTCGTACTTATCGAGAAATTATCATAAGCATAAAATTAGGGCCAGAAACCAGCATACGGATGTGGGCAAGTTTTCCTTCGTCAACAGGACCATAAGGGATTGGAATAAATTACCTGCGGCAGTCTTTGATAGATTCCCTTCTGGTATCAAGTCGTTTAAGAAGACTATTTGTGTAAAATGAAAAGTAAAAGTTGTAAATTACGGGCACTGAATTTGTGATTTTCTGCTTGGTTTCGATTGTGAAACTGGGAGGCTTTTTCTTGTGGTTTTCTCTTTCCAGGGAAGTGCTTGCTGTACTCATGTTTTTGTAATTGTTGTTGTTCTTGGTTAATTAACAATGTTTTTAACTTTATTTTATCATCACTTGTAACGTTAAGCTAGTAGTAAGCTCAATCTATAGTTTTGTAAGCCATAGTAGCAAGTACTGGAAATAATTAAATTGTGTATGAAACTGTACATGATGCTGGATTTAGAATGACTAGTAGTATTTCTTGTAATATTTTTTTCCATGGAATTCCTTTTTGTACTTGAGTTGTTGTAGTTGTTGGGTAGTATGATTTAACTTTATTATCACTTGTAGTGTTAAGCTAGTAGTAAGTTCAATCTATAGTATTGTAATTTGTAGTGTTAAGTACTGGAAATACTTAAGTTGTGTGTGAATATGTATATAATGACACTGGATTTAGAAAGTTTAATTAGTAGTATTTCTTGCTTGTTGTAATGTTGTTGTTGTTGTTGTTGTAGGGTAATTACGGTTTAACTTCACTTTATTATCACTTATAATGTTAAGCTAGTAGTAAGGTCAACCTATAATATTGTAAGCCAAATTGTTAAGCACTGTAAATACTTAAGTTGTGTGTGAATTTGTATATGATGTTGCTCGATTTAGAATATTAAACTAGCAGTAATTCTTGTTATATTTTCCTTCCATATATCTGCTTCTTGTACTCTTGTTGTTTGTTTGTTTGTTTGTTTGTTTGTTTGTTGTAGTTGGGTAATTATGTTAACTTTATTATCACATTACTGTAAGTGACCGTTGCCACCGGGGTATTTCCCATTTGCAATTTATTAATAATAATAATAATAATAATAATAATAATAATAATAATAATAATAATAATAATAATAATAATAATAATAATAATAATAATAATAATAATAATAATAATAATAATAATGAGTGACAGAGGTTTAACGTAATTTGGAAGGAATGTTTTGCGTATGATAAATGAGTACCAGTTAACTATTGGGGGCAAAGGCGGTCATGCGTTGAGCTAACCACTCCACCCCACCCCACCAAGTGCCAACGTCATGGATAGTGGAAGCCTTCACCTTCCCCCTTTCCAATGGCTTTCATGGTTTGTACGGAGATGACTTTGCTTTTTGCTTTTTAAATAGTAGTATTCATGTTTATTATGTTTGTTTATTCATACCCCTGCTTTGTAATTCAGTGACCATGGAATGGCTCTAAATGTTGTAAATTATATTTATATTTACTTGTATTTATTTCCTTTTTCCTTATTGCACACGTTTGTTGTTGTTATTGTTATTACTACTACATATCGCTTAACATGTAAATAAACTAATATTTAATGCAGTAAATAATGCTTATCTCTTCGGATTAATTTCTTCGTTGCGTATTCGTTTTGCTATGACAACATGACTTCTTTATGATATAAATAAATATAAAATAAAAGTATTTCTTCCCAAACATATTTGTTATACGTGCACCAATCAGAGAACCAACTAGGGAAGTACCTCTTACTAAGGTGCATAATGTTTTTGCATACATGTATAATTGAAGAATTGAAGATCCATATACAGGTAAGTGGGTCGCCCATGTGGTAGGCCTATTACGCGTCATAGGAAACTGAGTGAACTGGCTGTGCAGTTTGATCACATTGCTGTTAGCTTGGTTTCAGGAGATGGTGATGTATTCGAACCCCACAGTTGGCAGGTCTGAAGTTTTTTTTGCCCGTCATTTTCATTTCAGGCTAGTGCTGTGTCTGTACGCTTATTTACATCTTAAATCCTAGCCCTCTTTCCTATCCAATTCTTGCATCACAACCTGTCTTCATGTGATTTAAGCCAATATATATGTAAAAATCTGGTAATGTTGTTTGACTCATAGTGCTCCTGTACATTGGTTTCCGTAATGTTGAAAGCTTGAGATACACCAACTTGTAAGCTGAAAATATGTTTAAAATGCCAAATGCCGAAAACCGTAAAAGTTCTTAGTGGGATGTAAAGCTGTTAGCATTATTATTAAAAGGAAGGACATATGTCTTATGTGGTAAGTCCTTGAACTTGCAGAAATCGCAATGAATTATTCAATCTATATTCCCTCCCCCCTTTCTTTAAGAATGCAGTTATAGTAATGCATACATCAGAATCAGAATAAAGGCAGGAAATGTTTAACATTATTTTAAGCGAGTGAAGGAGAGAATGTATGACTAGCTCAGGTTGGCGGATTCGAGTTCGGCGGTATTTGAAAGTGCTCAAATACTCCAGCCTCATGTCTAGATCTACTGGTACATAAAGAACTCTTGCGGGACGAAATACTGGCACCTCGGTGTATGTGAAAACGATAGAAGTAGATAGTAGAACTAATATTCAATTCTGCAGTGAGCTTGAAGCTGACCTAATTTCCGTTCACGTAGCTTGGCACATTAGTATTCCTATATGTTTCCTGATAACCGTGAAGATATAACCAGCCTGCAGGCTGAAAATATGCCCAATCTCTCTCCTTAGGCTACGGGTTACCGGTATTGAAGAGAGAAGGAAATGTTCGCGCAAAAGAAAGGGAAGTCATTGGACTTTCGAAAATCACACTGCAAAGACTTATTAAACAAATTGCATCGTTTAACACGCCCCTATTTTCAAGAATATGGTTATAGTACGCCTACTGCATATCAAAATAAAGACAGATATATGTAACATTAATTTGAGTGAGAAAGGGTGTTTATTTCCTAAATTTCTCCTTGAGCGTGGAAACCGACTTAATTATGAATATCTTGATTTATTTCATCTTAACTTTTATCATTTACTAGGGTAGGGAAACATTTATTATCGGTGTTTACATTGAGGTTAGTTTGTTTGGTTATGTCTGGTGATTTTAATATGTAACCAGGCAGGTTGGCAGCAGTGATCAGCCATTACAAAAAAGAGAAAAGAAGAGCATCGGGCGGCGATATTTACTTTCTGGGGTATTTCGTTACGTGGCGATTACTATAGAGGCCATGTGACACAAATCAATCAATCAATCAATCAATCAATCAATCAATCAATCAATCAATCAATCAATCAATCAATCAATCAATCAATCAATCAATCAATAAATCAATCAATCAATCAATCAATCAATCAATCAATCAATCACATATCTTCAGTTAGGCATGTCGCGCAGGTGGCAGATTTCCTATCAGTTGGTTACATAATATGTTCTCGATTGCTTCATAGAAGTTGGAAATTTCTCGAACATTTCCCTGGATAAACTATTCCATCACTAATTCCTGTTACTACAATGAAGTATTAGCACCATTTTGTCCTCTTGACCGGGCGAGTTGGCCGTGCGCGTAGAGGCGCGCGGCTGTGAGCTTGCATCCGGGAGATAGTAGGTTCGAATCCCACTATCGGCAGCCCTGAAGATGTTTTTCCGTGGTTTCCCATTTTCACACCAGGCAAATGCTGGGGCTGTACCTTAATTAAGGCCACGGCCGCTTCCTTCCAGCTCTTAGGCATTTCCTATCCCATCGTCGCCATAAGACCTTTCTGTGTCGGTGCGACGTAAAGCCCCTAGCAAGAAAAAAAATTGTCCTCTTGAAATCCAAAGTATCTTCTCATTATCATCTTTCCTATCAATAGAATTGCCGCTTAAGCTGATTCATCTACTAATGTCAATCCGCGCCATCCCTCCACAGATAGATCGAAACATACCGTTTGGTCGAGCAGTTCGTCTCCTTTCTCCCAAGTCTTCCCAACCCGAAGGTTGTAACATTTTCGTAACACTACTCTTTTTTCGGAAAGCCCAGAACAAATCGAGTTGCTTTCTCTTGGATCTTTTCCAGTCCAAGTATCAAGCAATCATGGTGAGGGTCCCTTACTTTGGAACCTAAGTCTAATTGTGTTCTTACCACAGATATATGCGACCTCTTCTTTACATCCTCACTATAGCCACTTAATTCTATCATAATCGTATGAAGCGATCCCAAAATCGCGAATGTATGAATGTTTTCCCTATCAACGATTTCCCTTGAGACTGGTAACGTCTCACAGCCATACATGAATATGCAGTCCATCAGAACATTTTCATAGTAGTATATTCATTTTCCTATACTAAGGTGTAAGGAAAATTGAACCTTAAATACATCATATTCTAGGAGTGCGTAAATACCTCACGAAAACATTCATACAGTACGGTACAGTAATAATATATGGTTCATGGTGTTGGGGGTGTAGGGTACAGTATTCATGTCCTTGTTCATGAAACATGTGTCCTAGTAAGTGGTCCTGAGTGTTGGGATACTAGTTGTTATGGAATGGGAGTAGGCATCTCGGACATATTCTGAGTCATGGCCCTCCTTGTGCTCAGGGGCTAGGACTATACAATTCAGCGGCGGTCTAATCCACTAAAGAAGAGATCCTTACTCGGGCTATGCGTAACTAAAGGTAGCATCCTGCTTCACTGAATTTTCACCGAGCACGGTCGGTACGTTTCATACAAGCCTCGGGCCTTTGGGAGTAACGTAGTTACACTCCTATTTGACAGGCGAGGGACTCCTTTTAAAGAAATTGGTGAACGAAATGGAATTCGATGGGGAGCTATCAATATTAATGGGGCTTATGGAAGAAGGAAAGTAGAACTGGCAGAGTAAACTAAGGGGATGAATCTGGATGTGCTAGGAGTAAATGATATTCGAGTCAAGGGAGACAGCGAGCAAGAGATTATAAAGTGTGCTTGACTAGTGTTAAGAAGGGAAGGGCAGTGTAGGATAGGACTGTTCATCAAAAATACTATTGCATGCAATATAGTTTTGGTTAGGCACGTAAATGAGCGAATGATGTGAGTACATTTGGCAGTTGGAGAAATTAGGATCAGAACATTCTCAGTGTATTCACCATGTGGAGGTATAGATGAGAATGAAGTTGACAAGTTTTATGAATCATTAAGTGACATTTTAGTCGGGGTCAACAGTAAGGATGGGATAGTGCTGATGAGTGATTTTAATGCAGGAGTTGGAAATCTAAATGAAGGATAGGAAAGGGTGATTGCCGAATGTGGGGAAGATATGGAAGCAAATAGGAATGGGATGCGTTTGCTGAAATTCTGCGCTAGTGTGGGTTTAGCAGTTACGAGTAAGATCTGCAAGTATAAGGCTATTCACCGCTACGCATCGGAGGTTAGGGGCACCAGATATATAATATACTATGTCTTAAACGACTTCGAATTCACGAAATCTGTAAGAAACCTGCGGGTTTTTCGGGCAATTTTCGATGATACAGACCACTATCTCATCTCTAGTGAACTAAGTATATATAGGCCTAGGATAGTAAAAGTGAAATCTGTCTGGACACGAATAAGTGTAGAAAATCTTCCAAACACGGAAATTGGACAGAAGTACATGGATTAGATTAGTGAAAATTTCCAAGCAGTGGAGAGCAAGCACGTTCAAGATATAGAAAGAGAATGGGTGGCATACAGGGATGATGTAGAAACAGCAAGAGTATGCCTTGGTACAACTGTGTGTAAGGATGGGAAAAAGGGAACATGATTGTGGAATGATGAAGTGAGAGCAGACGTATTAGAAATGGCTCCAAACAAGGACCGACGCACACAGGGAATTGTACGTAGATGAAATAAATCGAGCGAATAAAATAGTTGCTCAATCCAAAAAGAATTCATGGGAAGATCTTAGGAACAACCTGGAAAGGATAGGTCAGGCAGCAGGGAAAACTTTCTGGACAGTAATAAAGAATCTTTGGAGAGAAGGGAAAAAGGAAATGAACAGTGTTTTGTCTAATTCAGGTGAACTCACAATAGATCCAAGAGAATCACTGAAAAGGTGGAGGGAATATTTTGAATATCATCTGAACGTAAAAGGAAATCTTCCTAGTGATTTCGCGAACAACCAAGCTCATGGGGAGGAGGAAAATGATGTTGGTGAAATTACGCTTGAGGAAGTGGAAGAGATAATAAATAAAGTCCATTTTCATAAAGCAGCAGGGATATATGACATTAAACCTGAAATGGTGAAGTCTAGTGGGAAGGCACGAATGAAATGGCTTCATAGAGTAGTAAGATTAGCATGGCGTGTTGGTAAGGCACCTTCAGATTGGACAAAGGCAGTAATTACACCTGTATATATGCAAGGGAACAGGAAGGATTTCAACAACTATAGAGTTCTCTCATTGATTAGCAAACCAGGTAAAGTGCTCACTGGAATCTTGGAAAGAAGGGTGCGATCAATGTTTGAGTGTAAGTTAAGGTGGATGAAAACCAGTGTGGTTTCAGACCACAGAGGTGCTGTCAGGATCATATTTTTGGTATGCGCCAGGTAATTGAAAAATTATATGAGAGGAATAGACAGTTGTGTTTATGTTTCGTAGATCTAGGGAAAGCATATGACAGAGTACCGAGGGGAATGATGTTCGCCGTACTGTGGGACTATGGGATTGTGAAGATGTAGGGTAGATGGTTAATTGTTTAGATAATTAAAACTCAATAATTAATTTTTAATTTCGTGTGGCTATTTCTAGCCGAGTGCAGCCCTTGTAAGGCAGACCCTCCGATAAGGGTGGGCGGCATCTGCCATGTGTAAGTGACTGCGTGTTATTGTGGTGGAGGATAGTGTTATGTGTGGTGTGTGAGTTACAGGGATGTTGGGGACAGCACAAATACCCAGCCCCCGGGCCATTGGAATTAACCAATGAAGCTTAAAATCCCCGTCCTGGCCGGGAATCGAACCCGGGACCCTCTGAACCGAAGGCCAGTACGCTGACCATTCAGCCAACGAGTCGGACATTAAAACTCAATCAAAGGCACGGAATTGATCTTCAGTGATAATTGATGGTAGCATGAGTTCTTGGTTCAAGGTACTTACATGTCGTAGTAAGGCTATAATCTTTCTCGTTTGTTTTTCATAGTTTACATGGATCTCTAGCTGAAAGGTATAAAGTGACAGGGGGAATTCAGTTACGTGGAAATTTAGTAAGTAGTATGGCCTATTCTGATGACTTTTTCTTAATTGCAGATTGTGCTGGAAGCCTGCAGTCTAATATCTTGGAACATGAATATTAGTGCAATGAGTATGGTGTGAAATTTAGCCTTTCAAATTCCAAATTGATGTGAGTAGGCGAGGAGTCCAAGAGAAATGAATGTCAGATTGGGGATATAAAGATGGAACAGGTAGATAATTTCAAGTATTTAGGATGTGTGTTCTTCCAGCATGGTAGTATAGTAAGTTTGAATCAATGTGCAGTAAAGCTAATGCAGTGAGCTCGCAGTTGTGATCAACAGTATTTTGTAAGAAAAAAGTCAGCTCCCGGACGAGAAAAATATTTACATAGTTCTGTTTTCGGACCAATTTTGCTATGGGAGTAAAATCTTGGTGGACTCAGGATATCTTATTCATAAGCTAAAAGTAACAGATATGACAGTAGCGACAATGATTGCTGGTAAAACTACGAGGGAACAATGGCAGGAGTGTACACGGAATGACGACATAAATTCTAAATTAGGAATGAACTCAATGGATGAACCGGCATAAATAGGCATCGAAGGTGGTTTCGTGTGAAGCGAATGGAGGACGACGGGTTACTTCAGGAAAAGAATGGTCTCTGCTATTGAGTATAAGATGTGTAGAGGGAGACCAAGAGGCGGCGGATAAACTCAGTTTCTAGCGATTTAAAAATAAGTGTTGTAGGACTAAACGAGGTCGGAGGAATAGCTAAAAATAGAGGATGTTTATAGCGTTTAGTAAATACGCAGAGGTTTTCAGACTGATCGCTGAAGGCCATAACGGTCTACAATGAAGATGTGTGAGTATGTATGTGTAATACTATTAATAATAACAATAATAATATTAAGTGCGTGTGACCTCCGGAGACGCCTGTTGCAGGTCTTTAGATTTGTCGCCTAATAGGCTACCTTCACGTCTGTGAGAATGGGGTCATACCCATAATGAGTTCTAATGTTGAAGATGGCACTTGCCCGCCCATCCTCCGAAACATCGGAATTAACCAATGAAGGTTAAAATCAACGAACACGCCCGAAATCAAACCCGAGGGCCCTTCCTTGGACCAATGACTAGGTCACTACCCATTTAGCCTTGAAGGCAGACTTCCCTTATAATAACACCGAGATACTTCGTGCTGCGCATGAGGAAATTTCATCCAATCAACACAGTAATTAAGAGTGAGAGGAGTGTTGTTCTTGGTGAAACCCACGACCTGACGTTTCGTCTACTGTCTGTCGCACAATTTTCATCAATTAAGTGCAGTCTAGCTTGTCTTATAGCCAATAGTGTTTGAAGAGAAGCTAAACATCTAAGGTTAGTCGGAATCAACGTGAACCTGGTGTATGAGCATTACGGAGCTCCTCACACTAATACACAATTTCGAAAAAATCACTCATCCCCGGGTAAAAACAAGATAAGTCAACAAATTAAAGTTATCGAGGAAAGATTTTCTCGTTTTTAAACAATACGAAAGTACCGATTCACCAGATGTTGTCAAATCATAATGCCTTATATGAAACATATATTTAAATAATACATTTTGTTTTTGTTTAACTCAAAATTTCAATTAAGTATCCGCTTTGACTCGAGAATGAAAGTAACTAGTTCTGTTATGACCAAGCATTATTTTCTTATGTGGGCCAGTAAAAACCAAAACGTATAAGTCACATTTGTGTATTGTTAGCTAGTGAGATTTAATAGTTACCTTTATCAGAAGTAGCTGTGTAAATTCACAACATACTAACCACAAACAATGCATTACACACATAAGAAAAACTGACTTACCTGGTTGAGATTACATGGTCTTTCATAAAGAATGAACCGATTTCGAAGCCTTATTGCGCCGTACTCAACCCACGCAGTGGAACGAGTCGCATATCGTTATAAAGGGCGTGGCCTCACATTCCTATTACTAGTCATTAGATGCTCCGTGTATTCCTCCCTCCCCCTCCCCGCCCCTCCACGCCCCGTGCCCGACTACATTCAAACTGCACAGCAGTGAGCTCACTCAATTGCCGCGTGAGTCTAACAATGGCAACACCTCAGTACAAAGCATTCTGTGTTGTTGCGTTTGCACGGACCGGTCTGTGGTCACGGTGTAACGCGAGTCTCGTAGGATCTTTAACGACGAATCGTACAGGCCCTCTCCCAGGAATATCCGACGGTGGTTCCAACAGTTCCAGGATACAGGGTGTTTGTGTAAAGGAAAAAGCCATGGGCGACCTGCGAACTGCACAGTCAGAAGAAAATGTGAGGGGAATCCAGAAGGCGTATATTCGGAGCCCCCGGAAATCCATCTCAAGGTCGTCTTCAGCTTCAGGTGAGCAGTACGAGTATCTGGCTTGTCCTGAAAAGACGCTTACACATGAAGCCGTACAGATTTCACTAGTTCAGACACTCAGACATGTTGACAAGGGACAAAGCATGGAATTCTGTGCTGCGATACTGAACATGGAAAATGATCATGAAGACACCTTTTCGCGTTTTATTTTTAGTGAATAAGCAACCTTCCATATCAATGGCTGTGTCAATCGTCACAAACTTCGGATTTGGGGAACCGAACTCCCACATGTTACAATCGAGTACGAACGGAATTCTCCCATGGTAAATGTTTTATGTGCGGTCAGTAATGTCAGGGTTTCTGGCCCTTTCTTCTTCAACACTAACACTGTCACAGGACAATGCTATCTCGCAGTGTTACGGACATGGCTCTTCCCTTCGCTGCAAACACACTCATGCGACTTAATTTTCCAACAAGATTGAGCCCCACCTCATTGGAGCTTACCAGTTTCCGAATGAAACAGTGCCTCAACGGTGGATTGGTCAACATACTGATATATATCGTGCTCTACTCGCATGGCCTCCCACATCTCCAGATCGCACTCCTTGCGACTTCTTTCTGTCGGGATACGTCAAGGACAATGTTTATTTTCCGTCACTACCCACAACACTGGATGACCTTCAAGGGCGAATAAGACGTGCAATCAACTCACTGGATCGTGATGTGCTGCAACGCGTTTGGGAGGAATTGTCCTATGGCCTTAATGTGGTCCGTGCTGCTGGTGGTGGTCATACTGAACACTAAACTTGAACATCAGTCAAACACATGTGTCCTAGATTTAATCTTGTACTACAGACTGATGGGAAAATATAGCTTGATGAAATCGGTTCATTCTTTATGAAAGACCCTGTACATTAAAAGAATATTTAGAATATCACCCAGATCACTCAACTTATCTGCTTCTTACCGGGGACAGTTTTGTATTCTTGAATAATCTGGAAGTAAAATAGGCTTTTTTTTCAATATTTTGACGTAATGACTGGTTTCCTTAATGTCAAATGGTGGAGAGTATTGACCTAAGTAGGTTACCGAAAAAATCAAAAACAAAACACTGAAGAAATGACTTTTAGGGTTTGTCCCCGGGGTGGGTGAAATAATTCTATATCTCGTGCCGTTGTCCTTTTATCAGCTCCTGGAGTGTCCGCCTCTGTAGCGTAAGGGATAGTATTATTATCTGTCGTCCTCGGGGGCCTGTGTTCGATTCCTGGTACTGCCAGAAATGCAATAATGGCAGGAGGGCAGTTATGTGGTTCAAACGGTACGTGCAGCTCACCTCCATTGAGGGTGTGCCTGAAAAGAGCTGCACCACCTCTGGATGAGGAAACGAGTTTCGTCCGGCTCCATGGCTAAATGGTTAGCTTGCTGGCCATTGGTCCAGAGGGTCCCGGATTCGATTCCTTCCCCGGTCAGGGATTTTAACCTTAATTGGTTAATTCCAATTGATCTGGGGTTGGGTGTGTGTGCCGCCTTAAGCATTAGAATTAAGCATAGTTAGGGCCCCATCCTCACATACGCGCAGGTCGCATATACGGCGTCAAACTGAAAGACCTGCACCAGGCCTCTCTGGAGGCCACACGCTATTATTATTATTATTATTATTATTATTATTATTATTATTATTATTATTGCCAATGACCGTAGCCGTGTTGAAACACCGTATCCCGTGTGATCTCCGAAGTTAAGCAACATTGGGTGTGGTCAAGCTTTGGATGGATTTTCACGTGCTGGTGGTGGGGACAAGGAAATGGAGGAGCGGAAAGGAACTGGCCACTCTACCGTACGTAAATTCCGGTTCAGGCCCTTACCCCTTATTGTTATGATTGTTATTGTTATTATTAGCTCCTGAAGTTAGCTAATCAGATAGCTTGGTGGACGAATTCAAATGGGCTTTGCGAGACGGTACTGCTAAATATCCTCATGACCAGCTGAGCTATGCAGAGAAATCAGCATCGAACACAAACACACCGTGGTTTCAGCCGGCGTCACCGTAGTGAACTTGCTGTCCGCTAGGAGCTCCGTGCTCAAATACCCCCCACCCCCTTTTCTTGACCGATTGGCGCTTACAAATCAATCTTAAGTAAGCCTCGTACAGGTGTAGTGGTTAGCGTGATTAGTTACCAACCTTGTAGGCCCGGGTTCGATTACCGGCTCCACCACGAAATTTGAAAAGTGGCACGAGGGCTTGAACCGGGTCCATTCAGCTTCGGTAGGTCAACTGAGTAGGGGAGGTTTCGATTCCAACCTCAGCCATCTCGGAAGTGGTTTTCAATGGTTTGTCACTTCTCCTCCAGGAAATGTCGGGATTGCACCTATCTTAAATCCACGGCTACTTGCTTCCCTTTTCCTTGTCTATCCCTTCCAATCTTTCTATCTCTGTACAAGACCCCTGTTTAGCATAGCAGGTGAGGCCACCTGGGTGCATAACTGGCTCTCCTCTCCAGTTGTATCCCCTGCCTCAAAATCTCACGCTGCAGGACACTGTCCTTGAGGCGGTAGAGGTGCAATCCCTTGCTGAGTCCGAGGGAAAAACCAACCCTGGCGTGTAAATGGATTAAGAAGGAATGAAAGAAAGAAAACGGAAAGAAAGAAAGAAAAACCAACATTTCAACGCTCATACACCAGGTTCACGTTGCTTCCCACCACCCTGCATATTACATTGATGCACAACTGTGTATGATGTTTCTGTGTAACTGTTACTGGGTATGAAATGAAGACAGGAACATTTTAATATCAACATCTTCTGACATTTCGGAGCATCTGGCAACATGGGGTCACTGCCTCCTACGGCTCAGTTTGCCGTATACGACAGGGCTACACTCTTGACAGGCTGTATTGAATACACTTTCAACAGTGTTTACATTTTAGTGTAAAATGTAGAGATCCAGGGTGCTCTGTCCGCCGCTAAAACCTAAGTGAGATGAGGTTGCGCTAAACTTCTGTCGCCAACAGAGCAGAATACAGCCCTACAGGAAGGGTGGAAGCGATATTTTTCTAAGGACGAATTTAATACAGGGGTCGAGCTAAAACAAGGAAACTTCCCTGTTGTGTTCTGGCGAGCTGCAGACGGATTGGCTGCGGTGCGCATCGAGCGTCGTGCCACAGCACAGCGCGGAGGAAGAGGGAGTTGCTGGGACAAATGTCTGGCGACAGCGCGTGCTACATTTGGTTCTACTCCACATTCCTACCCATCCAGGAATTTGCATCTCAGACAATCTTTAACCCTTACTCCACCATCAAGCCGTCGGCCCAGTTGAAATCCTTTCTACGACGGAAATTAAATCTCGCGTTTTCTCCTCACTTCAAATGAAATGAAATGCGAATTAGGCGACCGTACTCAGGACTTCTAGCATGAACGGAGAAACTCATTTCGCTTTTATTCTGAAGAGTACTTCTTCACAATTCGCCTTCCCTAAATATTTCTTAATTAAGACTCTCTCTCTGCTTACAAGCGTACTCGAACGTACAAGAATAGATGCCATGATAACAAGGAAAAAGGCCAATTAGAATTTTAAAAAGGTTTTTATTTATCACAACGTTGTTCAGTCTTAACAAGATATAAGCTGGAGACTGGATATAAATCACCTCTTGCGGTTTTATTAAAGAATAAATCTTAATCCTTAGTAATAAAATATTGAGATGGCAAAAATTGTATTCTGCCCAATATCAGGGCCCAGATTTTTATACCCTGACCAATGCCAAAATAAGACCTAGAAATTAATCTGAAAATCTCAAAAAAAGACTTAAAATAGGAAACTAAACGACTCAAAAATATAAAGGGAATTATCTACTTCCTCAAGATGGCATGCGCGTTTCCCATATTACCTTGAATTCAAAATACATTAAATACATAAAAATTATTATTATTATTATTATTATTGTTATTATTATTATTATTATTATTATTATTATTATTATTATTATTATTATTTAATCAGTTGTTTTTTCCCTCGGACGCAGTGAGGGAGCTTACCTCTACCGCCTCAAGCGCAGTGTCCCGGTCGGGATAACCTGGGAAGGAGGACCAGTATCCCGTCCAGGGGGCCTCACCTGCCACGCTAAACAGCGCACTGCTGGGGATGGGGAAATTGGGAGGAATAAGCAAGGAAGGGGGAAGGAAGCGGCCGTGGTCTAATGTTACGTATCATCCCGGCATTTGCCTGGAGGAGAAGTGGGGAAACCACGGAAAACCACTTCTGGAATGGCTGAGGAGGGAATCCCCACAGCCCCCTAGTCATACGGCCTGCTGAGGCTGAGCGGACCCTGCTCAAACCCTAGTGCCACATTTCAAACTTTGTGGTAGAGCCGGGAATCGAACCTGGTCCTTCGGGGGTCGCAGCTAATTACACTAACCACTACACCACAGAGACGGTACTCTCTGTTTTATTGATATAATTTAATCCAAGAATGCTCGTCTCCTAGCTACGATCGTTAAGGCGTTGAAGTCCATATGGTCTGACACCGTGTTTAGTTGGTTCAAGTCCCGTTGGTCGAAAATAATTTCTTCATAAAAATATTGACCAGCAATGTGGGGGAGCTGATGGAACACAATTTCTAATCATCTGGTTGCGTGCCAAAAACTTGGATTAAATTCCAAAACTCGCCACATTTCTAATATGAAGTGAGGTCATATGACGCTGTTGATGGTGATTCTTCCATCGGATGGAGACGTAAAGCTTTGAGCAAACCTCTTGGTGTTATTTGACAGGAGTAGGCTACGTGCCGACACCGGGTTTCACCCTCTCCCTACGTCATAATCATTATCCTCCCACGTCCAGACGCGCATGTCGCCTATGGGAGTCAAATAGAAAGACCTGCACCAGGCGAGCCGAACGTGTCCTCGGACTTGGGACTTGGGACACGCCATAAAAATGTGTGAAAAATGCTCCACTGTTTTCTGAATGTTATAGTGAAATACTCTTGAGATCCTCGATGTGATATTTCTCTGTCGGTGACATAGTTTCTATAAAGTTTATTAAGTTTCTTTTAGATGTCGCATGAATGTGTTCAGGTAGCACTTTCTGTCTGAATAGACAAAATAGAAGTGCCTGAAAAGAAACGAATATTGTTGTGATGGGCAACATATCGATATGAGGCTGAGAGGTGTGATCATTCTTAAGGAACATAATGGATAGGAAGTGCTTTGTCAGATACGCGGTATTGCACCCGCAGCGACGAAACGTAGAAATAAACACAACAGACAAAATATTCTTCTTTTCCTACTACTGTATTTCCCAGACTTTTGGGATCGTGATGTCACCTGTGTTTAGAGGTGGATTTAGCCCTGTTTTATTGCCGGATGCCCATCCTGACGCCAACCCAATGTCGAGTCACGTAATCACTATTGCATGTTTCTGTGGTGGTTGGTAGAGCGGAGTATTGCATGAATATACTGGACCCAGAAGAATTAATCAGACGAGATTAAAATCCCCAACTCGGCCGGGAATCGAACCCGGGACCTTCTGAACCAAAGACCTGAACAGTGACGATTCATCCAAGGAGTCGGATTGTATTTAAAAGTATTATATAGGCCTACAATAAATACATACTTCGTTGCTAGAGAAGCGTGGACGACAGATGGGCAAAAATGTCAGTGCTATTTGTTTTCCGTATACCGCACAAGGAGACGTAACTGTTAACCAGTAAACTCGGCTTGGATTACGGGAAAAAACTAGGCAATTATTACGGCTGGAGAATTGTTTTGTATGGACTGGAAGCATGGACACTGGAGAAAGTGGGGAAGAAATATCTGAAGACTTTAGAAGTGTTCAGCTGGAGAAGGAATTAGGAAATTAACGTGGACGGACAGAGAGTGAAATTTTTGTGGCCCTAAGAAGAATTTATGAGGGAAGAACAATCCCTGACACAGTTCTTCATAGGAAATCTAACTGGTTCGGGCATTTCTAAGAGGAAATTACTGAGCTCGATAGCTGCAGTCGCTTAAGTGCGGCCAGTATTCAGTATTTGGGAGATAGTAGGTTCGAACCCCACTGTCGGCAGGCCTGAAAATGGTTTTCACACCAGGCAAATGTTGGGACTGTACCTTAATTAAGGCCACGGCCGCTTCCTTCCCACTCCTAGCCCTTTCCAGTCCCATCGTCGCCATAAGACCTATCTGTGTCGGTGCGACGTAAAGCAACTAGCAAAAAAAGAGGAAATTGGCTATCGCTTGATATCGCTGAAGGAAGCATAGAAGGAACACCTAACAGAAGAAGTATCCAGCTGTCAAATTATTAAAATGATAAAAGATAAGATAGATGCTGAAGGAAGAAGCAGAGGATGAACATAGGTGGGGATCAAATCTTAAGAGAGCCTCAAAGGACTGCCACTAGAAAGATAGAGAGAGACCTTTATAGTAATAATAATAATAATAATAATAATAATAATAATAATAATAATAATAATAATAATAATAATAATAAAATTAATAATAATAATAATAATAATAATAATAATAATAATAATAATAATGTGGGCCCTGCAAAAGCCACTTCCTAGCTTTAAAGCAGACGATGTCACTGATAAATTAAGTGAAATAGTTGGTGGAATAGTGAAATCGCCAAACACAACATGAAACAGCTTGCTCTGAGGTCTAATTGTTTTTCAGTTCACTTTAGGCCATAGGCGAAGAGCTTTCCCTTTATAGAAGTTTATTAAATTCCTTACTAAATATTTGCTGGAGTTAAATTCCTAGTAAACTCTGCGGCCTCTTTCTCCGAGTTTGACAAGCGCTGAAGTCTTCATCACAAGCTGTTTACCGCAAGTTTAGAACACGAAGCGTTCATGAACTCGCTGGTCGGCATCTTGGCATTTATAGTCTTCCCTTGTATTATGGAGTGTAACTGCTTTAGCGAGATACCACAAGTGAATGTCATCTGGTTGTAAAGAGTTAACATGTTAGGAAGTGGATCCATGTGCCCCTTCCAATTCAGGTTAATAATAATAATAATAATAATAATAATAATAATAATAATAATAATAATAATAATAATAATAATGTGACATCTGCTATAACCCAAGTAAATGTCTTGGAAAGAATCGCCAGGAGAACTGGCTTAAGAATTTCTGCAGAAAAAACAAAATTTTTAAGAAATATTTGGGATGCGCCAAAATTATTGAAAACAGATGTTGGCCAAATAGAGAGGGTAAAAAAAATTCAAATATCTAGGGGAAATAATCCAAGAAAATGGTTTAGGAAAATCTGCAGTAGAGGAGAGGGTTCATAAAATGGAGAGAGCTTATGGTGTCACCAAAGATATCTACAATAAAAGATGCCTATCCAAAAATGCAAAAATAAGGCATTACAACACAGTAGTGAAGACAGAATGCCTATATGCAAGCGAATGTCTGGCATTAAACTATAATTTAGATAAACTAGAAATACTAGAAAGGCGAATCATGAGGAAAATATTAGGCCCACAAAACACAGCAGAAGGTATGAAATTACGAAGTAATGCTGAAATATATCAAAAAATAGAAAATATATCCGATGTAATGAGGAAAAGGAGACTTACGTTTTTTGGACATTTATATCGAATGCAAGATAGCAGATTAACCAGTAAGATTTTCAGATATTTGTGGTTTAAAAAATCAACGACAAGCTGGGTCAATGAAGTAAGAAAGGATTTAGAAAAAAACATTATAACAACAGAAGAAATAAATAATAGAGAAGGCTTTCGGGAAAAAGTATTGAAAATAGAAGGATTCCAAGGTAGGAAAGTAAAAAAGACTGGTTCAAAGTGGTCTGAAGACAGAAAGAAGAAACATAGTGAACAGATGAAAGCGTACTGGAAGAAAAGGAAAGAACAAAGAAGAAGGAATTGAAATTGGCACGTGATCCTCTGGTGGCCCATTCGAAAGAATAATAATAATAATAATAATAATAATAATAATAATAATAATAATAATAATAATAATAATAATAATAATAATAATAATAATAATACTCTATATCTACAAGTGGGTGACGATATGGTATGCGGCTAAATTAACAGTATCATGCCCGTTCAAAGAGATTGTGATAAACCAATGAACTACTTTTTCTGTGTTCTGTGCCAGTGTTCTTTCTTATTTTAATCCTGTCATTTTGTTGTCTTTCTTTCTTGCTTTCTTTTTCACTTTCTTAATCCGTCTACCCTCCAGGGTTGGTTCTTCCCTTGGACTCAGCGAGGGATCCCGCTTCTATCGCCTCAAGGGCAGTGTCCTGGAGCGTCACACTTTGGGTCGGGGGATAAAACTGAGAAAGAGGACCAGTACCTCACCAGGCGGCCTCACCTGCTATGATGAGCAGGGGTCTTGGGTGGGTTGGAAAAACGTGGAAGTGCTAAAGGGGGAAGAGGGAAGGAAGCGACCATGGCCTTAAGTTAGGTGCCATGGTGGAGAAGTGGGAAATCATGGAAAAAGAACTTCGAGGACGACTGAGGTGGGGATCGAACCCTCCCGAGCATGAATGGACCCCATTCCAGTCCTCGTACAACTTTTCAAATTTCGTGGCAGAGAGCAACATGAAGTACTCTCACCATAAAACAGAGGAAAACACAATACCTAGGACATATCATGAGAGGTGAGAGGTATCAGTTATTACAGCTTATTATCGAAGGAAAGATACAGGGGAAGAGATCTGTTGGGAGAAGAAGAAATTCATGGCTGAAAGACCTTCGATGGTAGCAATGATGTTCTTCAGGAGTGGCATTCCATTCTGCGCTGTCAAGATCAGAGCTAGTTACGTGGATCGCCAATCTCCGTTCGGAGACGGCGTCTTGAAGAAGAGGAAGTAAAAACTTGCTATTTAGAATCCACCTGGCCCTGCGGCAGGTTTTACGGTCAATATTATTTCTGAATCCCTAAACTGACTGTGGGTTTATATGAAATCGTAACCGTGATTTTGCACTCCCACAAAATATACACAACCAAACTTAATGGAAATCCACCTGCCGTAATGGA
The DNA here is from genome assembly GCF_040414725.1 of Anabrus simplex. NCBI lineage: Eukaryota > Metazoa > Arthropoda > Insecta > Orthoptera > Tettigoniidae > Anabrus > Anabrus simplex. Next base: position 406,831,018 of record NC_090269.1, read on the forward strand.
AATAAATTTCTAAAACTCTTTTCTCATGTGCATCCTTTCGATACGAGGATTAATAAGGGAGATATCATTAGCGGACGTGTTTTCAGTGCAAGTCCCAGCGGACTTAACTCAAAAGCGGCTGCAATTTGTAATCAACTCATTCAGGATTATGTTATCAGGTCCATATGTCGCCAAGTTATCACTTTTATAAAAAAAGTTTTATTCCCAGTATATATTCGTTTAATTAGGTCCATCAAAAGTCTGTGTGTAACGAACGTTTAAGAATATGTTTTACCGTTATTTTATTCCGTATACGTATCTGTTGTTCGACAGTATATAACGGATAGGTTTACGAAACATTGTACTTTTAGTCCAATTGCCATGGAACTCTTCGTATATTTCACTTCAAGGTGGGTTAGCGTCATGGACTAAAGAGCCATTTTACTCTTTTCGATAGATTACGGGAGATTATCATCAACGGTGTGTTTCATGAGTCTGCAGCCACAACGCCTGTACAATGGTCAGAAAAACAACAATGTGTAACCGAGAAGCAGGGAGAATTTCAAACAACTTTGGACCTGGAACTGTACCGTTCTATAAACTCTGTAATCGTCCTAATTCTATCTCGACTTTGCTGACCTTTATCGTACTTCATGTCACTGCCACGTGCATTCTTAGAAAAATATAAGTTAACATTCCGTATTTAACGATTCAATACAGGCATGTAAATTTGCATGTACTGATGAAGGAAACATGTAATCCTTTAAAAATTCCCTTGACAAGAACGGGTATAAATGGTAGTTATGTTATAAAAGTAATTTGACTTCTGGGAGCGGAATAGTGGATTCCTAAGTCATCGCAATGAACATATATCACCTTTGAAATAAATTAAATGTTAGAATTGCATCATTTCTACTTCCTTATGATGTTATAAAACTTGCGTGGTAGGCGTAAATAACTCTAGGTTGCCTCTTGTACAACTTGTCACGTATTTTTGTTCAAATTATCACCTCGGGTCTAGAGATATTATTTGAATCTAATCAAATGTCTACATGCCGTTTCCAGCGGCCAGTCAGCGATCTTCAGTCTTGGTTAGGTCGTGGATTACCGTAAGCTGGTGCTCAATAACCATGATGGAATGTTGCAAACGTAATTACTTCTTTATTGAAGTGTTATTAGTTTGGCATTACAGGATCTATTATGAAATGTGATACGATTATACTAAACTCAGACAGAGATGAAGTGCTGGAGCGGATGTTTTAACGGGGATATTAATTTTGCGCTTATTATAGAAAACACAAGCACAATTCATGATAGAATGCCTCAGGTAACACATCTGTGATACAATTCACCAGAGATCTCAGTTCCAAATGGAACCAACTCGACGCACGTAACAAATCCTCTTTACTCCAACCCATCGTCTAGACTCTACAGGATCAACATAATAATCGACAGTACCATAAGATATATATATATATATATATATAGAGAGAGAGAGAGAGAGAGAGAGAGAGAGAGAAAATCCACTATGGATGTCTGCCCTTAAAGGGGAGAAATCACAGGGGTTAAGCCTATTAATGAATCTAAGAAGGCAATAAAATAAATGAATTACGAACCTTCATTGGGTTTTCATTACAAATTAAAGAATATTTAATAGTCGCACTGTTCGATACTTTCGATCGATCGATCAATCAATCAATCAATCAATCAATCAATCAATCAATCAATACTGATCTGCATTTAGGACAGTCGCCCAGACGACAGTTCCCTATCTGTTGTTTTCTAGACTTTTCTGAAATGATTTCAAAGAAATTGGATATTTATTGAACATCTCCCTTGGTAAGTTATTCCAATCCCTAACTCCCCTTTCTGTAAAGGAATATTTGCCCCAAATTTGTCCTCTTGAATTCCAACTTTATCTTCATATTGTGATCTTTCCATCTTTAGAAGACGCCACTCAAACTTATTCGTCTACTAATGTCATTCCAGTCCCTCTCTCCACTGACAGCTCGGAACATACCGCTTATTGGAGCAGCTCGTCTTCTTTCTTCCAAATCTTCCTAGCTCAAACTTTGAAATATTTTTCTAACGCTACTCTTTTGTCGAAAATCACCCAGAAGAAATGGAGCTGCTTTTCCTTGGGGTTTTCCAGTTCATGAATCAATTAATCCTGGTGAGGGTCACATACACTGGAATCATACTCTAGTTGGGGTCTTATCAGAGACTGATATGCCCTCTCCTTTACATGCTTACTAGAACCCCTAAATAACTTCATAACCTTGTGCAGAGATCTGTACCCTTCATTTACAATCCCATTTATGTGAAAATGCCAATGAATATCTTTCCTTAAATTAACACTTAGGTACTTATATTGATCCCCATAAGGAATTTTGACCGCTTCAGCGCAGTAATTAAAACGGAGAGGACATTTCCAATTTGTGAAACTCACAACCTGACTTTTAACTTGTTTATCATCATATCATTGTCTGCTGTCTCCGAATAACGGGTTATATTTAATTCAGTCGTAATTACTTGAATTTACATGGATTGTTTTGTACGATTCCAAGATATAACTAAAGATATATCTTGAAAAACATTTGTGTGTAGTCTAACAATCTATGGAAAGTATAGTCACTGCCGCGTGCACTGAAACAAGAGCTTCTCAGGTATTGAATTCCATTCGCACTGATTTATCAACGCTCACGGTGGGCATTTTATTTCATGTAACAAAGTGTTTCATGTACTATGCCGATATGTTCTATTCCTGAGTGTTTGTCATGATTAATGCATTATGTAGAATTGTTAAAAATAAGTGAATGAATGAATTAATTTATTAACAAATAAGCTTGTAGTGTCCCATGAAGTGCAAAAACCTCTCACGAAGGCGGGAGTCGTGCTCTGCTCGATTGACCTCGCCTAGTGAGCTAGTCACGTGAGTTGGTTGTTTATGTCATTATGTATTTTTACACTGGTTTAGCTTATCTACTTTTAACATCTCACCTTAATTCTATATCCCAGGCCTAGTCAGAAAACGTTCGTATCTCACAGCACTCTTCCTATCCATTATTTTCCTTAAGACTGTGACCATATAGATGTATAGTCTACCACAACACTTTTCATTGTGTTCTAGGTTTTCTAACTGGACCTCCGATATTCTTCTCTCCCAAATCGAGCAGGTTAGTCACAGCACTCCACACGTATACTGTATATCTGTATAAACAGGATGGACCCATAAAATTTCCCGATGTAGGCCTACACTACGATTCTTGCAGGAGTGACAAATTTTAATTTAGAATGGGACTGCTTATGTCTGCCATACATACGATTCACAATGTTCACTCACCAGTTTCCCCCCCTGGGTCGGGGCGGTAGAATAACATCCAAGGTATCCCCTGCCTGTAGTAATAGGAGACTAAAAGGGGCCCCAGCGGCTCTTAACTTTCGAGCGAGGTGTGGCGACCACGCAGCCCTTAGCTGAATCCTAGCATTGCTTCCGCTTACTAGTACCTGGCTCCTCACTCTTATCTATCCTATCCGACCTCCCTTGGTCAACTCTTGTTCTTTTCCGACCTCGACGCTATTAGGTTTCGGAGGGTTAGGGACTCTCATATTCACGCCCTTCGTGGCCCTCATCTTTCTTTGACCGATACCATAATTTTTCGAAGTGTCGGATCCCTTCCGTTTTTTTCTCCCTGGTTAATGTTATATAGAGGACAGTTGCCTAGTTGTACTTCCTCTTAAAACAGTAATCACCACCACCACCACCACCACCACCACCACCACCACCACCACCACCACTCAGTCACCAGTTGCAGCACTCATTTCATAACTTATTTTACTACACTTTCCAAACAGATATTATATCTCAAATTAATCGGAAACATTCCTCTATGTTTTCATTTTAAAAACGAAAATGTATGTTTTTCATATTTTCAGGGTCAGGGTCCCCTTAATGCTCCAGTAATGAAATCTGGAATGCTAGCGGTATGAAAATGCTATTTTAACATACCGTGGCTGATTACGGCTTACGACGTGGAATTTCAATGTGCTCCAGTGTTTGTGGATAGAGCGAGCGACATGACACAAATGACGGAAGTCTTGCCAAGAAGTTGTGTAATTGAGGTCAGTTCTTCGTGCGACGGGCAGTAAAGGGATTGCAGAAGTATCCGCTACACAAATGAGAGCAAGTATCCTCGTTTTCTTTGTCTAGACTCGACGACATATTGGTGAACTTTGTGTAGAATAAACTGATTTGCATCGTATTACAGTTAGCAACAAGCAGCTTCAATGGACTCCATAGAAATTTATGTTGAGTCTGAATACAACGGAGCTCGTTCAAAATTACTGAGCTAGTAATACAGGGTCGTTGTAAATGGGTCATACAGATTCGAACGGTGCAATTTTGGAGATTATCAAACTGGAATAGTAATTAGTGTAATGAGATAAGACAAATATCGTGGAATTTCTTGTTTTAGCCTACAGATAAGCTAAGGATTTCCCTAAGAAGCTGGAAGGATGAAAACTTTTGGGGCACGTACACCATGTTGACTGTTGCCAAGCTCAATGGCTTCCGGTACGCTATGGATCTCCTGTGGAGCATACTTACGCCATCTGCCATATCTTATTGATCCCTCGGTGGGTAGGGACGGTGGAATAACACTCACGATATACCGAACCTGTCGTAAGAGGTTAATAAAAGGCCCTAGGAGATCAACTAGGGAGCGTGGTTTGGTGACCATGAGTCCTGGAATTGTTTCCCCTTACTTGCTCCAAGCTACGCACATGCATCTATCCTATCCGACCTCCCTTGGTCAACTCATCTTCTTTCCCGACCCGGACGCTATTAGGTTTCTGAGGGATAGGGAGTCTTTCACTTTTAGCCATTTCGTGGCCCTTGTCTTTCTATTGCCGATACCTTCATTCTGCGAAGTGTGAGACCTCTTGCATTTGCCCTCTGATTGGTGGTAATAGAGCATGTTTGAATACCTGTACTTCCTCTTAAATCAATAATATCTTCCACCACCCAGAGTATTAGAGGATACGGTGAACCAAGATTAAAATAATAAATCTCTTAATGTTGTTGTTGTTGTTGTTGACGCCGTCGTTGCTACTACCCAGATAGACGGCTACAGATAGTGGAGTGCAACGTTGGACGTGTGTAAAGAAACATAGATCTTACTGTCTGTCTTGTAGATACAGGTTCTCACATACAAAACCCAGACCGAACGTACGGTGTTTGTACTCTGGGCTACGGCACCTGCACTATGGGAGGCGCTCATATCGTTCTTGACCTTGCAAGCAGCCTGCACGTGTTCGACCCGGTAAGCATCAGTCGCCAGTCTGAATCTCAGCTGTGAACATGGTGAGACGGTCATCATTACGACACCGTATTTCGTACGTAAATGTTTTGCTTTCATCTTAATGATCGCGTGAACAGTGATAAATTCCTAATTGTGTTTATGAAGTCCCTCATTATGATAAGGATATTAGTGTTGGTGAACTGTCAGTGCAAGACGAATAATTGGGCCTAAGTTTTTTCAAGACGATAGCAAATGCAGAGAGGTACCAAGATGACATTTTGACTCCGTTCTTCCGTCAGTTAAACGGAAGAAAAATCGCGTGGGTGGGGTCAAGATTAATCCCCTGCTCATTTTTTCACCTCCGTACAGGCCATGAAGGCCCTTGGAGGAGTGGAAGGTAAAGACTTCCACCATTGTTAACCTCGGCACGTGATGGGGTAGAGTGGTTAGCTCTACGCCCGGCCGCCTTTGTCCCCAGGAATTAACCTGGTACTCATTTTTGGTGTAGGCTGAGTGAACCTCAGGGCCATATGCACCTCCGGAAGTGGAAATCTCGTTTCTTAAATTTTACGACTTCCTGACGGGGATTCGAACCCACGTCCTTCCGGGCGAACCGAGCACGCCTTTACCGCCTCGACCAGGCAGCCCCTAATCCCCTGCTCATACAGCACAATATTCCCTTCTTACGATCTCGGAAGTGTTTTCAGACAGAGTGATCAGTGCTGGTCTATTTCGCCCCCGTTCTCCAGATTTAACAGTGTGTGATTTTAACTTGTGGGGTAAACTGAGGAAAATGTGTCCTCACACATTGGAGGAAATGAAAGAAAACTTTACGAATGAACTCTGAAACATCACAGTGGCAGAACTCACTCGCGTCAGCTAGAATGAGGTTGCCAGATACAATGCCCAGGAAGGACATATTTACTCACTCCAAGAATATAATGTGTAAAAGTTCATTTTCTTTACACGCACATAGGAAAATGATGTTTTTTTGCTAGTGGCTTTACGTCGCACCGACACGGATAGGTCTTATGGCGACGATGGGATAGGAAAGGCCTAGGAGTTGGAAGGAAGCGGCCGTGGCCTTAATTAAGGTACAGCCCCAGAATTAGCCTGGTGTGAAAATGAGAAACCACGGAAAACCATCTTCAGGGCTGCCGACAGTGGGATTCGAACCCACTATCTCCCGGATGCAAGCTCACAGCCGTGTGCCCCTAACCGCACGGCCAACTCGCCCGGTTTAGGAAAATGAACGCAACGAATTGTTCTGATGGACTGTATATCAATATGTGGCTGGAAGGCGTGACGAGTCTTAAGGGAAATAATGAATAGGATGAGTATTGTTACATTCACGGTTTTGGCACCGCAGTGACGATAATGTACGTAGCTAGAAAAATCATAAGATGGGAATAATTTAAAACAACCCTACATAAAATGCTCTGAAATGTGATACGATATGGGAGATCATTCTTCTGATCAAAAATGCTACACACATATATCATACGTGAATATTGAAAAATAGCATAACTCGCATTTGGCATTACACAAATTGATTTTGTAAATGTCGAATATTGGAAACAAATTAGAAAGACTTACGGTATTGTGTGATCATTTATTTATGTGTCGTATTCCGTACATGCGGTAACGGAATATAATTTAAAAACATAGCAAAGTATTTGTATAAAAACATATGACAAGGAAACAATAAAATGCTTAAATTCTCACCTCCGGTGACTCTGTCAACTGAATGGCAGACTGTATTCCGAGAAGAAGGCTGGTAGTTTCTCCTTCGTATGTTCGAGCTCTTCACTCAACCATGATGTGTTGAGTGATTCAGAAGAAGCACCATAGTCACAGTACGGGATGAAATCTAACATTAGTTGAAGATGTAGGCCTATTCTACGCAGATTTCCTAACTGGTGCATATCCTATTAAATGCAATCCGTGTTACGTTTGGAAGATCAAACCCAAGAACAGATCTATTCTAATTTTGGAGGTCTACTCCTCTTTCCACAGTGCATTTACGTCCAAATGGTTCTCTAATAGACTCTGCGCAAGATTGATTAGCAAATGTCTGGATTTCAACCTGTTTCTCTGGAGGTCAGCAATATCATCATGGATTCTCAACTTTAGATTTTTCATAATGTGCCGATATTCTCGAATGAGGAGAACTTGCCTTCATTGATGTGGTGGCACACGGACAGGTGCGCGTCTGATTAGACCAGTCATTAATCTTATGGTGTAATTAAGCTGGTTGTTAATCAGCTTCATGCAAGGACTGTTTAACCCAAACAAGGCACAGCATTTAGTTGCAGAGAAGACCAGTCCTAACGCAGAACACAGCAAAGTATTCGCCGAAGCTGTCAGTGGTGCATCCCACAAAGCTTTCGTCATAAACGGCTTCTTATTTAGGGTCCGCATTTTCAAGGTGATGTTTGATTGACAATTATTGTTCCTCAGAATTGAGCCTTAAAATGATATATGAATTGCAATGTCAGGCATTCGGCTGTTTAGATGAAAACAGCATACCTCGGTTTTGATTGGACTTGGTTGTGGTCTCCATTTACGGATATAAGATCCAAGACTTGCCATATCTTTCACAAGCATATTCCCTGTTTCTTTATGATTTCGGCTCCATTTGGTCACTACCCATTTAAAAATCCAACTACTGATTTAGATAAAGTATAAATGCTCGTACGTAGTAAATACAACTTTAAATGTAATTTCCCATTAATGAAATAAGTTTTGGTCGTTTAATACCAGAGTGCAAGAAGTTATTTATTTTATAAAATACCTTGCGGCAATCGAACAATCTAATTAAATTTATGAAAGGTATGTAAATTGAAGTAGCTCACTCCTCTTGTTACATTTCTCTGGTTTCTCGACGGAAATGTTTATAGCGATTAAATTTCAGGCTTCATCTCTCTAACACATACAGTACTAGGCCTATATCTTTCTGAAGGAATGATTCTTGAGGGTACACGTTTGAATACCTTATATGCTTTTTACTGATTTATTGATTTATTGATTTACATAAATAATGTTACATCATTACCTTGTCTTAAGCAGGACATAATTATCCACTACTCTCAACCATTTAAAGAGCAATAAGGTCCAACCACAACAGAAAGATCAATCTTGAGAAGTCCCCTCTTCCCGCCTACACAACAGCAGGCAACCCTATTTTACTTAATTTTAATCACCACAAGGCAAGGAAGAAAAAAATCGTCAGGCAACTATGTTCGTTACGTTAAATTTCCTATGTGAAGTTGTAAAAGAAAATGAACTTATTGTACCCTACTGTAGGAATGTATATTTTCATGAGGTATTTTCGCACTCCCATAGTACAATGCATTTAAGGTTGATTTTCCTTTACACATTAGTACAGTAAAATGAACACCACGAAAATTGTCCTGATGGACTGCGTATCTCATATTATCAAGGTTCTATTTTAACAAAAGTGAATTATCACGTCAGCTGCCGCCTGATGCACATGTGCATTTTATAGTCTCTTTAAATCCAGACACAGAAAGTAATGAAAAATTCAAATAAATGAGAAAGCGAAATAAATTGTGCCACAAGGGGGTGTTGATATCGATTCCATTCAGTAGTCCTCAATTGCCTGAACATCCTGCATTTTCCTCAGAAACTTGCTGTAGGTTTTACTGCTAGTTAGTACAATAATACAATTGCTACAATAAAATTCAATACTGCGTCAAAAACAGCTACTGAATGATGTTGTTGGTATGACCGATTATTTCGTAACAATGCAATATCATTTGTCACAATGCAATGCGTATATGTTGCATTAATGGCACTCACATCGATGACGCACAGTGAGCCTACCGACATCTAGGATATTGTAGCGCACTTCAGTGCCATCTGCGTCATCGATGAGTTCTTATGTGTATTCTGAATGCTGCACATTTAATGTTGAAACTACCATCTAACTGATAGAAAGAAAACAAGAACGCATCGTGTTCTTGGGCAATTCATAGGTTTAATCAAAATGTCCGTGAACGTGCTAATCCCTGATAACACATCTGGTACATTTGTGAGCTTTGCTGACAATATCATTTACAGGCGTTTTGATCCCTGTCAGTATACGTATTTTTATTTTAATACTTTGATTTTTTTGTAACTATCATCGGACTAAGTACGGTTCGAAAGCTAGAGACGTAATCTACGTCCAGATATTTTGGCGAACATATTCTTGTTGTATTATATCCTTCAATGATGTTACCTCACCAACACAGTAAAGCAATCTATCATCAGGAACTAAGCTCCTAGTCATCAGATAGAGGATGTCGTGGGATCATGGAAAATGCATGTCCGTGTACCTGATTGATGGTGCTTTCCGACAGAGGGAAGCAGATTAGTTTAGGAACAGTACCTGTCAGTTACAGAGCTAGGAACCTCCAATACAGTGAATATTGATTATCAGCCACGTTTAAGAGAGCTAGAAGTCAGATTGTATTTTCAAGGAAGACACTTAACTGCAGATGGAACTATGACGTTCTTCATTATGTTTACTACGAACACGGGCCTAGGATTAGATATCAGGAAACTTACTAATATATTCCTCGGGTGCACGTAGACGAAAGACTTGGGAGAAAGCGAATTCACAATTATCAGTGTCAGTCGACAGTTGTATCTTTGGATCTCTGAACTCTGCAAATCTCTCACGGAGTCAGAATTGAATTGATTTTTTTATTTATTTACATTATTACTATATTATATGTTTCGTGGGTACCTATTTAAACTGGAGTTTTATCGCAATAAGACAACGAATGGCGAAATATTGTGTATCGTTCTTTGTACCACAAAATTAGAAGAAATTCGGAAATCGCAAAAGAAAAAAAGGATGAACTCAAGAAATATTCTCTAATACAGCCATCAGTGTGACTGTATCGCTATGCCACCCCTCAAGTATTGTATTCAAACTTCTGCATCTAGAAACTATGGTCAGTATGTTAATGTTATTATTACCGTATCTTATTAATTACTGTACACTTAAGCAACACAAACGAAGGTGCATAGTAAACTGTTTCTAACTTCTATTATTATTACTGTTATTCTTGTAGTTGTTGTTGTACCAGGCTTACACCTCCCCCGGCTACTTAAACTGCGCGCCTTTTCTATGACCATTCATGTCAGTGAACACGAACATTAAAACATCCAAAAAATTTCCTCAACGGTTAGATAACTCTGCTATTTACTTGCTACTAACATCTAATGTCTTTGCACAAACTAATTCGTGAAGAAATTTTGTTTTTGTAGTTATAATAAGAATTTTATTTGATTTACGTACCACTAACTACTTTTACTGTTTTCGGAGACGCCGAGGAGCCGGAATTTTGTCCCTCAGAAGTTCTTTTACGTGCCAGTAAATCTACCGACACGAGGCTGACGTATTTGAGCACCTTCAAATACCGCCGGACTGAGCCAGAATCGAACCCGCCAAGTTGGGGTCAGAAGGCCAGCGCCTCAACCATCTGAGCCATTCAGCTCTGCTGTTTTTGTAGTTGGTAAACTTGAGGATTGTTTGTTAATGTGCCGAAGGTGTCAACACTTCAGCTGTTTCCTCCTCTGTTGTAATCTGGCCATCACATGCGTGTAACTATGTCCTCTAGCCTATCAAACCCGGGGTTGTGTATGGAAATTCAGGCTATCAGCGGAAGGTCTATGCGTTTCGTACCTTGTCACTTCAAGTTGCGAAATACTCAGTATATGAATTAGAGGGATTTGCTGTGCTTTTAGCCTTGAGAATAATCCGTCTGTATTTAGAGCACGTCAAGTTTGAGCTAGATATCTACCATCAGGTTCTAAGTTGGGCCCCGACGTACTGGTCGAATTGCTCTCTAGGCAATCGGAACTTCCGCTTTCCAATATGAGGTGCGGTACGTTCAAGGTTTGGAGAATGTGGTCGCAGATCGGTTGAGCAGGATGTTTTCAGGTGATCGTAAAAGTTCTGCTGATTCCGAGAAATGCCCTCCGCTTTCTCATCCCTCATACTCTGGTAAAAATTCTATCCTTAATGACGCTCCTATGCTATATAGTGATATTGCTAAATATCAACGTGAAGATCCTGTGCTTGATCCCATCATTGAAACTCTTCCTTTTTGTGAACTTGTTGTCCCTTATGTGCTGCGGAGTGGGGCCCTATGATGCCCATCACGGAACGGCAAAAAAATGAAAATTGTAATTCCATCCATTTTAGTATCCATGATTTTCAGATGTTACCATGAGACCCCATTAGGGGGCTAATGTGTGCATTTTCAAACGAGAGAGAAAATAAGGGAGCTGTCCATTTGGTTGGCCATGGATGGCGAAAATGAGAACTGGTGAAGGCGTGTAAAATCTGTCTGATAAGCAAGCACCCAATATCTGCCAAAATTGGGTTGTTATTATCACGCCAAGCTTTTCGCCCCATGGAGCAACCGTATATAGATTATGTGGGACCCTTCCTTTAATCAAAAGTGAATGGCAAAAAATTCATACTGGAGTGTGTGGACTGTTTTACCCGATTTTCATGGTTGTTTCCTACTAGGCTCACCACTGTATAAACTACTATTTCTTGCCTTATTTCAGTATTTGTATAATTTGGACAATGTCAGTTCATATTTTCCGATAATGCTAAGGCTTTTACTTCCAACCTATTTCGTAAGTCCTGTTTTGATCTCTCTATTTCACACAGCACGACTTCCGCCTATTACCCCCAGCCATCTATGGATGGACAAATTAATCGAAATCATCGATCAGCACTTATTGCCTTCCACCACGAAGACCATTCTCTTTGGGATACATCCTTACATTCGTTATCTTTGGATTTTAATTCAGCCGTTCATAAATCCCAAAAGTTCTCCGCAAATTCACTCATGTTCGAGTTCGTTCCAAACATTCCATTGTCTAGTTTGTGGTCTATCAAAAAGCTCTTACCAGAGAAAATAGTTTATCCGGGATCTAGAAAGGGAAACTGGGAATAACCTTAAAGCCTCTCATAGGAGAGTAAAAACGAGGTATGGCGGTGGACGAAAACCTACCAGTTTAAAAGTTGGAGATCAAGTCATTGTTAAAAATGTTTTCCCTCGGGCAAGCTTGCCCCAAGATTTCATGGACCTTGCGTAACTATGGATTTTCTTACTCCTGTCACCCTTCTGGTGAGTAATCCGGAGACTGAAATGAATTTTCGTGTTCACTCCCAGTTGCTGTTTAAATCCCGCCGATTTATTAAATTGTTGTTTTAATTCTATTTCTTTCCTTATGTTATTTTATAAGTGTAATTATTTTTTTACAACTGGCTTTATAGCGCACCGACACACATAGGTGTTATGGCGAGGACGGGATAGGAAATGTCTAGGAATTGGAAGGAAGTGGCCGCGGCCTTAATTAAGGTACAGCTCCCAGCATTTGGCTGGTGTGATAATGGGAAACACGGAAGATCATTTTCAGGGCTGCCGAGAGTGCGCCTTGAACCAACTATCTCCCGGCTGCAAGCACACAGCTGCGCGCCCCTAACCGCACGGCCACCTCGCCTGGTAAGTGTAAGTTTAAGTGTTATTGGGAAAACTCATGTTCCCTTGCCTAGTATGAATTAAAGATAAGAAGGACTTCTACTCTTTGTTATTCGTCAGAACTTATGCATGTAAACTAGTACTTATTCGTATGGTTAGATACAGCCTAAATTTTGTCCTGTGTTTGTTGTAAAACTTCATTTGTAAGAACCTTCCCTTCTCTTATGTCTACGTATTCTGCCACAAGCCGCCCCTGCATTCAAACTTAATGAAAAACTTCGTGCTGCCCCTCCTCCAATATCGCCAGCCACGTTCTAGACTATATCTACTACCTTGATCGACAGTTACACTGGCCACAAAACTTTGATGTTACAGTGCCCAACAATACACCTGAAGCCACGAGCAGTCACCCCGGGAGAGATGCCAGCGCGGCGTTCGTGCTCGCCTTGCTCCGACTAAGACTGCGAACTCTACCATTTTTGGGCCTGTCATCGTGCGAACCTCGCAATCAGTCCTTGGAGGAGACCTTCCTCTTTAATCATGGGCTCTATCAACCCGGCCTCAGCTGTCACTGTATTGGGCGGATGGTGTCTCAGGGTACCCAAGCCGACCGAGCATCATATCCGGACATTGGCCGCTGCGACCGCACCTTGCGTCGGCCTTGGGTTCTATATCCCGGATTCGGACTACTTCGATGCTGTAACCATCACATATCTTCTACAGGAAACCAAGACAAACAAACAAACAAACAAACAAACAAACAAAAAGGAAATACTCTTAACCAAGGTACACTCACGATAGTCAATATATTTCTAAAATTCAGTGTTTCCAAGTTCTATTGTAGTTCAAGATTTAAAAATGTCCACTCATCTGTACAATTTTAGGGGGTGGAGGTCAGTACCAGGGGTTGACATTCCCCGGCTACTTAAACTGCGCGCCTTCCCCACGGCCATCTATGTCAGTGAACACGAACTTTAAAATCTTTCTTCTTCGACGGTTTCATGGCTCTGCCATTTATTTTGTAGTAACAACTAATGACTAGACACAAACTAATTCTTGTAGAAATTTTGTTTTTGTTGCTTGTAAACATTATTTTCTGAGGATTGGTTTTTAATGTACCGAAGTTGTCAACACGTCAGATGTTTCCTCTTCGATTGTAATCTGCTACCACATGCTCGTAACTATGTTCTTTAGCCAATCAAACCCGGGGGTGTGTACGGAAATTCAGCCTATCAGCGTATTGTATTTTAATTTAGTCTGGAACTTCCCCCTATGGAACTATTTAAGGAGAATATTTTAAGGCCTTATTTTCTGGGAATTGCTCCAGTTCTTGAGAGTGCGACTTAACGGAGGCTGGAGAGGACTAGGGGGCAGGGCGCAACTTAATTGAAGAAGATCCAGCTCTACAAGGTAATGGCAGAATTTATCTAAACATGTGAGCGTGCCTGCAGATAATTTGAGAGGAGGTTTTCAGCAGTTCTCTTAATATCTAACATGTAATCTTCCTTTTTGGGCTCAAAAGTGGGACCTTTTCTACTGAGAAGGCATTTAATATAAGGGAGCACGAGTGGTGACCCTCGTGCTTCTACCCTTGAGCTGGATGACTGAAGCTTTCAACCTCAATATTTTAGAAATCTTGTCTCTGATTCAAAATCTTCCCACTTGGGTAACCTTTTCTAGTTTGGGATTATCCTCTGCATCATTGGGTCTTGATCCCACGTAGGTTCTCGTCTCTTCCAGAAGGTTCTTTAAGGAGTGCTGGTGTTTCGCCTCCTTGCCTTTTGTCAATGTCCTGTTGTGTATAATCTTTTCTTTTTACTCCAGATGCCTGGTAGTATGTGTAATTATTCCCCTGTTTATTCTATATAGTTCTTAGGGTAACTTTGTCTACGTTATGAATCCCTTTGGGAACAGTGCTTAAAATATTTGTGGAAAATTGTAAGAGATAAGCCCACCAAGGAGCAACCGTGTATGAACACTTTAAAGTGGTATCACCCAATGGGTCACTGAGTGTAATTAAGAGGGTGAAAAGCTACTTATCGCCTCTTTGAGTCTAGTCTATCGTGTTTTGGAGCTGAGACTCCTATAAATTGTACCTGTTCGAAACTACTACGCTCTTTCAGAATATTTTACCTGTCAGGAGCATTTATGCTCTTTAGTATGTAATTTAACGACCGGGAGTTTCTCCCAATGTACTCCGTACCTGCTTTAGGACTCCTAAGTTTTAGGCATTGTTGGAGCTGACGAGCTCGTTGTTAATATTTTCAACACCGGGCGAGTTGGCCGTGGGCTTAGAGGCGCGCGGCTGTGAGCTTGCATCCGGGAGATAGTAGGTTCGAATCCCACGATCGGCAGCCCTGAAGATGGTTTTCCGTGGTTTCCCATTTTCACACCAGGCAAATGCTGGGGCTGTACCTTAATTAAGGCCACGGCCGCTTCCTTCCAACTCCTAGGCCTTTCCTATCCCATCGTCGCCATAAGACCTATCTGTGTCAATGCGACGTAAAGCCCCTAAAAAAAAATATTTTCAACTGTTCCTTGTTAGACCACTAAATTTCTCACTCCGAATTTTAAGAAAGGGGAGAAATAAAATATTCAAATTTGTTTAAGTGAAATTGGCTCTAAGTAATCCCCTGTCCACCCACTCAACCCAGGCGCTTCCTATTCCTCTGTGAACCACGGATATTCCGTAAATATTATTATTATTATTATTATTATTATTATTATTATTATTATTATTATTATTATTATTATTATTATTATTATTATTATTATTATTATTATGCATTTCTAAGTCCAGTTTCCCGGATGTGGTGTACAAGCGTTAGCCATTTCTTCTTTTCAGAAAATAGTTTCTGTTGTTCCTCCTTGTCCTCCAACTTGACATTCCTCTCGCTCCAATTTCACTGTATCTATTCTTCGATCCATTGGCCTCCATATTGGTCCCTTCCCTCTCACTACTCTGTCAGGTAATTCCTCGCTGTTCTCCTTCTGTCCATCCTCATTACATGCCCAAAGCATTGTGGCCTGCATCTTCATAAAGGCTCGGAACAGGTATTTTGATGCCATCCTCCTTCTTGTTTACTTCATTTGTAGTCTTGTCTTTCCTGGTTTATTGGTTCATTGTTCTTATGAATTTCATTTCTGTTGACTGTATTTTACTATTAGCCTTGTCGTTTAGGATACATTTGTCTAGTCCATCGGTGGTAATTAACTAGGAGTGAAATTAATCAGTTTTGCTTTCTGGGGTATTTTATCTTTCCAAAGTAGCTTTTTCAATTGAAGACAACTTGAAAACAAGGTTTATGAATGTCTTTACATATTTCTTTATTATGTCATCTATTGAAATAATAATAATAATAATAATAATAATAATAATAATAATAATAACAACATACGCTGTTGTAGCAGGGAGAGAGGTGATACTCGCATGTGGCGCGTGCCAAGTGGCAGATAGGGTGGGTTTTAAGCGGCTTGGCGTCTGACTTGAGCGAAATAAAGTAGCTCTCGCGGACTAGACACATGTTAGAGGCAGCTGATACATAGGAGCCTCAGAATAGCCAGAACCCATCTTCAGGCAAACTCTAAGGCTCATAACTTTAGTTGTAACATTGAGATCGACAATTGGCGATCTCCCCCATTACCTTCAACACTTTAGCATGATCGAAATGTCAGCTGACAAAGAAAATACTCCAGGCCATAGTGATTGCACTAGGCTTTCTCTGTCATCCGATTCTGGGGAACAAGTACATCATGCGCGAATGTATCGGAGCTCCATAAATCTCTTCGTCTCAAATGTGAGTTTTTTTGGCACCATCATTATCAATACACTTCTCAAAACCGGCAAATTATAGCAGTTAACGGACATGTTGCAAATACTATCCAAATGTTAGCTCTTCAGGAATCCAGGTGTATGGAAGAAAATCACTTCGAATTAGGAAATTACAAATTACAAACGCGAAGCAGTAATTCCAGTCCTTAATACACCACTGCAATTTAGCACCGGGTTTGCAGTATGAAAAATATCATAAATTTAGTTATGAGTTTCACGTCTTACTCTGAAAAAGCACCCTGTGCTAGCAGTCAAATCAGGAAATAAATCCTATTCACTAATACATGATCATGTACCTACACATAATTACAACCAAAAAGAGCCAGAAATGGTGGAAGAATTCTGAGACCTACTAGAAGAAACAGTAGCCCAAATTCCTAAACATCACTTCAAAAATCTTTCAAATCTCCTAATCAACTTAAAATGGAAACGCCGTTGCTCGAGACATTGTTTGGGCTCTGTAAACTCTAGCTGTTGTTTTTAATGTCAATCCCTGATATGTGAATGTATTTGCTGACTTGAGAGTTGTTGATCCTAGGTAAATCTTGTCACTAGCTACTTCTCTGCCTCCTTTCTTGAACGTCATTTTAACAGTTTTATCAGTGTTGATTTTCACCTTGTTATCCTCTGCCCATCTGTATAGATTGTCAATGGCTTTTTGCAATTTATTTAGTGAACTACAGCCAATGATCATAGCATCTGCGTACATGAATACATTAACACTCACTGTACCAAGCTTGGTCGCTTTGCAGTACTCCATTGCTTTACGTTATCAGATTCGAAGTTGTAACACGGTCAACAATTTGCAGGTAGTTAGTCGTCAGAGTGTTGCTTATAAGTTTCGTGAGTTTGCTGTCTTCACCCACCGTGTCTTCCACTTTCGCAATTATTAACGACCTGCTTAATAATAGTAATTACTTTGCGTTAAAGTATGTTATCTGTGCGGCAGTAGCTGCACGAGTTTACCCAAACATAAGAACGATGTAACATAGTAGAAAACAGTTCTGTATCCTCGTATTTGTTACAATATTGTACCAAATAATAACATTCTTGTTCAAAGCTGTAGACAAGACATTACGTTTAATTGAGTTCTTGTTAACAACGTGTCTTTAAGTATTGACTAGGACGACGGCAGCGGGTGAACAAACACGCAAAGCATTCTATTTATCCATATGCACTCACCAGAAGAGGGACAATTTTCGAACTCTACTTTCTCGTGAACGGTTTGATTGTCACCTGATGATTTCTTAGGGGTTTTTATTTTACTTATCGTGTTCATTTCACTGTTTCTATTTCTACCATCGCCTTTAAGAGACCATGAACAGCTTGTAGAACTCAACCACTAGCACAACAATATTCAGTTAAGGGAAATAGATTGGTCGACTTACTTACAGATCAGTTCTTCAAACTAATTTTTTTTTCACACATGATGCTTGTGTTGGATGTTACTTAGCATCAAGAACATGTCGTGATTAGGTACGAGTCAGAACGGGTTGATAAGCATATCGTTGTTATGGCTCGAAATACCACGAGGGGTGACAACGTAGGGGCTGAAATACTGACCCGCAGCACATGTATCACATCTTTCTTCCTTTCTTTCTTTCTTAATCTGTTTACCCTGTAGGGTTGGTTTTCCTACGGACTCAGCGAGGGATCACATCTCTACAGCCTCAAGGGCAGTGTCCTGGAGCGTGAGACTGTGGGTCGTGGAGATAAAACTAGGAAGGAGGACCAGTACCTCGCCAAGGCGGCCTCACCTGTTATGCTGAACAGGGGCATTGTAGGGGATGAGAAGATTGAAAGGGACAGTCAAGGGAGAGGGAAGGAAGTGTCCGTGTCCATAAGTTAGGTACCATCCACGAATTTTCCTGGAGGAGAAGTGGAAAACTACGTAAGACCACTTCGAAGATGGTAGGGTGAAGGAACAGGCTGAGTAGAGCCCGTTACAACCCTCCCAAAACTTTTCAAATTTGGTGGCATAACCGGAAATAGAACCTATGCCTCTGGGCGTAGTAGATAATTACACTAACCACTACACGACAGAAGTGAACATATGTATCACTCAGAATGAAAATTTGTTGATATTCTTCATACAATACTGGCTGGTTAGAATTCTAAGCTGAAATATTATATCATAGCCGATTTTCTAAGCGAAATGGCGAAATATTCTATTCTATCCACTAAGGGAGGCTGTACTTATTGTTAGATACGTCACATCATCTACGTATCGTCGTCTAAGGAGCAAAACCTCGTATCTCAAATAATGTTCCTATCTATTATTTTCCTTAACACTGGTCACGTTTCCCAGCCCCGTCTGAGTATGCAGCCCATCAGAACAATTTTCCTTGTGTACATTTTGTTATGCCTGAGTATATAGGAAAATGAACATTATATGCAGTAAATACGTAAATACGTCATAGAAACATACACTCCTACAGCACTGTATGATAAGGTTCATTTTCCTTCACAGGTAAACAAAAAAGTGAACCGAACGAAAATTGATCTGATTGACTGCGTATCCACAAGTGGACAGCAGGCATTACAATCTTAAGGAATATGATGAATTGGAAGAGCATTGTGATGTACGAGGTTTTGCTTCTTTGGCACCGATATATCTATTGAAAATTAACCTGTAACTTGTCTTAACATAGATAGGTTTATAGCCTGGAATTAGCGTTATCAATTTTGCGACACAACGGTAACTGTACAACAAGCGTTCGTCTTTGTATTCTACCACATCTGAACGCTACAATAAGAACGCATGATCTTAACTAAAGATTACTGCATCACAAAAATACAGGTAGAGGGATTTTCATGAAAAAAGATACGTCGTTGTCGTTTCAAAACCGCATATATGTCAATACTCTTCCTATCTATTATTTTCCCTTAAGACTGGCCACGCTTCTCACGCCCTATTCATATTCAGTTCATCAAAACATTTTCCTATGCTCGGTGTAAAAGATAATTTCGGTAAAACAAGTGATGAATGCAGGTGTGGCATGCGGGAAAAGTTTTAAGTGCCCACTAACTCTCATCACATGTGAGTGCATCGTAATTCACAACTCTTGTCATCATTCTGAAAGTGGTTTTCACGGATATTAAGGTGAAAGTGTTTTTAGTTTAAAATAGTAAACATGAAAAGTTGACATTTACTGTATAATCCCTGGATGATATGTTCCCCCATAAAATGATTTTTTGAATGCTGTGAACTGCTACTTTCTTCTGAGTGCGTCAGAAACTTTTCGAAAAACCCAACAATAAATTCTCCGTCCTTGTCCTGTTAAAAAAGTCTTCCATTAACATACTTTTTTGTACGTACGAACTAGTCAACTTCAACTCGGACAATTTCCTCAACGAACAAATGAGTCACGGTAAAATTTACATCAGAGGATTAAAATATAACTTACTTCATGCTGCATCGTTCTATCTCCATCCGGATATGTACTCACCTGAAAGAAAGGAAGACAGACTTGTAAGTATAATGCAAGTAGTGTGCTGTGAAAATAAGTATCACATGGCAGCACGAGAAATTTAAAAATTATGCTTTTAAATTATTTTATTTTACGTCGATCAACTCGGAGAGTTCTTATAGTGACCATGGACTAGGACAGGGATAGGTCTCAAAAAATGTGATCGATGGTGTAATAGAAGGAAAGCCACGGAGTTCACAATCAAAGTGGTCAGTTTGTGGTTTGACCCAACCTGGAAATAGCAAGACTTCAATTTATTCACTGCCATAGCAGACTAACTCCATAAGTGGTTTGTAACTTCACAGAGGACGGCACTTGCTATGAAAGGTGAAGGTTACTAAGAATTTGTCACTGCCATAGTGAACCAAGTTCATTAATCTACAGACCAACATTGTTCGTTTGTGTGTGAATGTGTTTTATTTGGGGCAATAACATATCTAATTCATCATCGGAAAAATATCCACACCCCAAAAGAGTGGAGATGAACTATTTGAGCACATTCAAATACAACCGGACTGAGTCAGGATAGAAGCTACCAACTTCAGCTCTACCACCTGACCTATCCAGCCCAGCGACACAGTTCAACAACTATTATGAATATCAAACTTAGTTCTTTACATTTGCGGAACAGGTGTATCTTTCTTTTCTTATAAACTACTATTGTTATTTTAGTATGAATTCGTAGATCTTCCTGATTTTACAAAGCGGAATAAATCTCCAAAATATTTCTCAACAATGTTAACACCTCATTCAAAGACAATAAAAGGCGTTAACACTGTGATGTGCGGAATAACAGTCAACTGAAGCGCTGATTGGCTGACAGGGATTTGATTGACAATGACACTACAAATCTTACTACGGACGCTGGATGTGTAGCATATTGAAACTCAACTTCATACTTGATATTTATTTTAGTGGTATATCATCTCTGCTGTTCCAAAACCTGGAATGTGACAATGTTATTTCTATCCATTACTTTCCTTAAGACTGGTCACGCCACCCAGTCACATATAGATATGGAGTCCATCAGAACAATTTCCGTTGAGTTCATTTTCCTATGCCACTCTGTACCGTACTGTAGGTATATATGCTTGCATGACGTATCCTAGAGTATAATGTATTTAAGGTTAATTTTACTTTACAATGTAGCGTAGTAAAATAAGCACAATATCCATATGTGGCTGAGAGGCGTGAACAGTCTTAAGGAGAATAATGGATAGGAAGAGCATTTTCACATTCGCGGTTTTTGAACCGGAGCGACGATATGAGGAGTTTTAATCTAAAATCTTCGTTGTATTGAATTCTGCGGGATTGTTTAAAAAAAACGGATTTGGTGGCTTTTGGTACTAGGTGCCTCAGATATCTACATTAACCAGAGACAAGTCGTTGTGCATTACCAATTTCAAACATTGCCACAAATTTTGCTCATTTTGCCTGGTTTTTGTGTATGAACGCTACCAGATTACCATTTAACTATGTCAGATCTTTGTCAGTGTACACGTGAGTATTCTTTTGAGTTCATTGATTTATACAAAAGCTATCCGTGCGTATAATGTGTTAAATCAAAGGAATACAGTGACCGGGACAAAAGATAATGTGGCCTATGACACTTCGGTGCTGAAGTACAAAGAGATTGATCAATCTGTAAACAGAGAAACGGTCACAAATTTTATCTCAGGACTGTCTACCGAAAAGACTTATGAAAAATGAAATGTCAGCTCGCTCAGGTGCTGGAAAGAGGAACGTTTATGAACCGACCTTATGGTGTTTCTATTTGTTCGGGTTTTTTAAGTTATAATGAAATTCCGATTGAGTCAAGGGATATTATGCACGAAGCTTAATTCACCCTTTACTTGCAAGATAACTGCGAAAATTTACTGTAGTAAACCGTCCTCCATGATAATTTCCATAAGAAGCTTATCTGGCGCAGTTGCCACTGTAATTGGGACACTAAGTCCTGCAGTGTGAAATAAATAAATAAATATATAAATAAATAAATAAATAAATAAATAAATAAATAAATAAATAAATAAATACGACCGAGCCGTAAAACTGATGCTGAAAAACTGACATGTAGACACGTTTAGTTTGCCCGGTCTCGTTGCAACAAGGTCGTTCACGCAGAGAGTTGAACAGACAACTTCAGTACATATTCACCTATTTGTTTGCGTCCCAGTCTTTGCTGAGCTGAGCTAGTGAGCAGAAGTGTGTGCAGGGAAACCAGTACGGGCGTAACAGCGTAGCAGAATGGGAGTGAGATAGGGTGAAGGAACAGTCGGGTCAAACTGATCAGAACGGAGTACGAAATAGGAATTAGTAAAAGAATAAGTATGGCAGAATTTTTGATGGCGGAAGCTATAGTGGCAACTCTATTAGTCAGTGGAGGCGTCTAGATGAACCCTGGACGATTGACATGGGAGGATATGGAGAAAATCGTAGAAGTAGTGCTCGAAGGTTCTTAGGCTGAGCACACCAAAGAAATTTTCGAGGTGCAGTATCAACAAGTTAACGATATGAAGTAGAGTAAACCAAAGAATTAAAAGAAATAAAAGAGAAGGTAATAGAAGACAATGAAGAACGAGCGATACTAAATCAGAGGATTAAGACGCTGGAAGAACAAGTTAAGGTACTTGAATAACGTGGTAGCAGAAGAACGGAAGTGGAGAAGAGAAAAAAAAAAACATTATTATTTACTGCCTCGAGGAAACTGAAGAAGATTCCACGATATAATTGACGAACTCAGTCCTAAAGTTAATGAGAGAAAATGTAGATATTGACCGTACTGAAAGGGATACAGATGAGTTGTGCATGATGGGAAGAAACAGGGAAATAAGACCTCTTAGAATTAAATTTGTTTCTCTGTTTGCATAGAGATCACCTCCCGCACGCTGAAGAGCACGTATTACTGCACCAAGCCAGAACACCGTCTCACCGTCACCCTCCTCCGCCCCACAAATGAGGTCGATTGGTTGGTTGACGCCCCACGGACATGATGACACTTGCCTGGCCCTCACGCAATCATTTTTAATGCTATTTGTTCGGGGCGTCGACCCATGAGCATCTTTTGCCCCTGCTGGCACCATATTTTATGAAGCTGCGTGCAATTAGAATAGCGGTAGTGTGGAATGTTGTGTGTGAGGAAAGTAAGATTTAGGACGTCACAAACACCCAGTCCCTAGGCCAGGGATATTAATCATTACAATTAAAAACCCATGACCCGGCCGGGAATCGAACCCGGGGCCTCCGTCTCGCAACCATAGTCGTATTTTGCACATCTTGGTTATTTTCTAAATGTCATTTACGGTCCGTAGACCCTGTCTCGAGCGAACACTTTGGCTTATATGATGCTGTACAGCTGTCCAAGTCTCAATGTGGCACACCTACACTTGAGGTGTCTTGTAGCGTCTATTGCCAAGTGCATCGTTTCCTTCATCGTTGTAAGTACCTAGGTGTAATGTATGGAAAGATCTTCATTGGGATAATCACATAAACGGGATTGTAAATAAAGGATACAGATCTATGCACATGGTTATGGGTAAGACCCCAACTAGAGTATGGTTCTAGTGTAGGGGACACTCACCAGGATTACATGATACGAAAACTGAAACAAAATCCGTAGAAACGCAGCTCGATTTGTTCTGGGTGGTTTTGTTTTTACAAGTTGCTTTACATCGCACCGACACAGATGCGACAAGAAAAGGCTAGGACTGGGAACGAAGTGGCCGTGGCCTTAATTAAGTTACAGTCCCAGCATTTGCCTGGTGTGAGAATGGGAAACCACGGAAAATCATCTTCAGGGCTGCCGACAGTGGGGTTCAAACCCACTATCCCCCGAGTACTGAATACTGGCCGCACTTCTGGGTGATTTCCGACAAAAGAGTAACATTACGGAAACGTAGCAAATTTTGGGCTGGGAAGAGTTGGGAGAAAGGAGGTGAGCTGCTCGAGTAAGTGGTATGTTCCGAACTGTCAGTGGAGAGATGGTGTGGAATGACGTTAGTAGAGGAATAATTTTGAGTGGTCTTATTAGGTGTTGGAAAGATCACAATATGAAATTAGAATTCCAATGGACAAATAGGGGCAAATATTCGTTTATAAGGAGATGACTTAGGAATTGGAATAATTTACCAAGGGAGATGTTCACTAAATTTCCAAACTTCTTAGAGTTATTTAAGAAATAGGTAGGTCATCTGCCACCTGAATGACTGCCCTAAATGTGTTTCAGTCCTGATTGTTTTATGATTATGATGATGAGTGAGTTTTAAAGCGCCTAACAGTCATGGGCCCTTGTTCATGGATTATTTAAAGTAACGAGGTCTATGTGCCACTTTTCTCCTGTGGATGAGGGTGGTAGATTACATCCAAGGTAACCCTACCTCTCGTAGGAGGCGACCAAGAGGGGGAACCAGGGAAACTAAACTTGGAAACGTGGATTGTTATCCACGGTCACGCCAGGTCAGTCTCGTACTGTTTCCACTCACTTCTGTGAAGCTCGGGGCTGCCTGGCCGAGGCGGTAAAGGCGTGCTCGGTTCACCCGGAAGCACGTGGGTTCGAATCCCCGTCAGGAAGTCGTAAAATTTAAGAAACGAGATTTCCACTTCCGGAAATGCATATGGCCCTGAGGTTCACTCAGCCTACACCAAAAATGAGTACCAGGTTAATTCCTTTGGACAAAGGCGCCCGGGCGTAGAGCTAATCACCCTACCCCATTACGTGCCGTGGTTAACAATGATGGAAGCCTTTACCTTCCACTCCTCCAAGGGCCTTCATGGCCTGTACGGAGGTGTCTTTGTCTTTTGTTTTGTCTGTGAAGCTCGTCACTGTCATGTTTCTTCTCCGACATCCCTTGGAGAAGTATTATTGTCTCCCAACCCCGACGGTATTAGTTTTACGGTGCCTAGGGTATCTTTATTTTCATGACCCTTCCCTCTCTTTCTTCATTTTTCAAAGTGTGCGGAACAATTTCTTGGTTGCACAGATGTACTTCCTCCTAAAACAATAATCACCACCAACAACACCGCCACCATACGCTACCTGTAAAATAGACACGTTATTGTGGAATGCTATTGAATTAACGGCTAGAATGTTGTTCGATGGTGGCACCTTCGTGAACGTGGGACTATGCCTTTTTCCATTCACCATTCCTGAACTGTATCTATATTTTGTGTAAAATAAATAAAAAAATAAATAAATAATAATAATAATAATAATAATAATAATAATAATAATAATAATAATAATAATAATAATTGTTACGGTGTATAGTGGATGTGCAGAGGTGAAAGAAGGTGCGGGGGTGAACAGGTCTCAAAATACGAAATTAAAGTTAAGATAAAATTTAACAAGGTTATATTTTCTTAGCAAATCAAGAAATAACAAGAATGTCAGGTACAGAGTAGCAAGGCAACAAATGTACAATTACAGTATTCACAGGATTTGGGCTTCGAGCCCCGGACTCACAATTCTTGAGCAATTAGCCCAATTTTACCCAAAAACAAGATTCGACAAAGGGGCAGAAGACCCCAATCATGTTCAGGAGCACTTGCTCCCAATTACAAAATAAAGCCTCCTCGAGGCACCCAAAATCAATTTCAAAAGAGCAATCCGTTCTCAAGGTTTAAGCCTATCAAAGGCCACACCAAACTCGACTTTCAAGTTGTCCTCCAAGGACATAGACACAGGGGTAAAAAGATACCCAACCTACTGAGGCCTATTAAGGGAAGAAACAGAAATATTACATGGCCTCGACAATACCAATTTGAAGGGAGGCGAAGCTGCACTCCTAATACATTTTGTTTCAAACCTACTTGGCACTAGGCCGTTAATGCAAGGGCTAATCCCATACTAAAGAGGTGACTTATATGAGAAGACAATTTACATTACGCTAGAAGAAACGGTTGAGAAAATAAGTTCACCTCGAAGCAATATGAGTGGGAGCTCGAGAGGGTTAAGCATTCTCTATCCCCATATGTAGTTTAAAAGATAGAGTTGATACTAGGTGTCTTTACATTTTAGGGGAAAAGTTGCATGGTAGAAAGGCTTCGGACCTTCCCCGAGAGTAAAACTGCTGAGCTAGCAAGAAAATAAGTTATTAAACGGCCATTACCTGGTGGCTGAACTGCTGCCCGAAGAAAGAGGCGCTTCCCGCCCCCCGCTACGTACTTTACACACTGATAGATGTTACTGAAGTGGCGCGGAGACCCGAAAATCAGCAGTTTAAACCCCTCGGGGAAAGTTCGAGACGTTTCAGGAATGAGAACACCCGCCCACAATCATTTTATTGGTTAATAACGAAAACCCCTACACCAGATGAAGAAGAAACACATTATTGGTGGAAAATTCATTAGAGAAATTCGGGATTAGTAAATTCAAAACAAGGGGAAAGAGCAGGGTTATACGGCCAACTTAAACAATAACAGAAAGAAATGTAATAAGGAACAAACTTTTGAACTCAAAATTTCTCCAAAAAACAGTTCTTTCACTTCGCACTAGGGTGCACCATGGTAATTCTTCAGTAGTGTCCTCTAGAAAAGAATGTTCACACTTCTTACCACAGGCAAAACAAAAATACATCGAAAACGACACAGTTCAGAAACTTCAAAATTTACAAGTAGGGACATCTTCTGAGAAACTTGAGAATTAACACAGTAGATAAAGTTCAGGTTTCTTGCAGTAGAGGAGTTTCAACTGGCACAAAGCTTGAGTTAGCGGCGTGGAGGTGTACCACCCGGTACAGACCTCCCCCCCCCCAAAGTCCCTCCAAGGGGTGACACAGAAGAACATAAACTTTTGTTTCAAAATAAGGTCCAAGTTATGATGTTGATATAGAAGTTAATTGCAGAAGTATTTACAAACAAGTTTTCTTCAAGTGATTGGATCCAGTTTCAAAATTCTTGTAGTAACTTTTGAAGTAATGTCTTTATGTCTGTAGAAGTTAAATTCAGAAGGAAACTTTTAGTTTTTAAAGTTTTAAAGTCCACCAGATATTGCAGTAAAATCCAAAAAAAAGGTAGTAATGTTGAACTGGAATGTCCATATAGCTGAATAAGTACTTTAAATGTTGATAAGTTTGACGGCCAGACCAGCCGCCAACTGCTTGAGTTCAGAGGAGGCCGCTCGGACCCCTCAAGTACCCTGAGATACCGCTCGCCCGCACTATGAGAGGAGTAGTGGAGATGAAGCACGCCGCGCCCGCGGCGAACATGCAGGTCGCGGGCAAGTTGCAAGTTGTGCGCCGCACATCAGCCTTGGCCGGGAGGAGGGCTCCGGCTCGCCGTACACTGGTTGGCCTCACTGAAGAGGAGCGGGCCCATACCCCACCTCAGTGGCGGTACGGCGCCGCGCTGCTGCGGGGGCACTGAAACATTAAGATCTCGGCGGCAGAATTTGTTGGACCATCATTCTTTTAGGGCAGAGGCTTTGTGGAGTGGTTGAGGGACCAGCGGCGTGGAGATATTCATTTCATATACAAGCCACTGTGTGTTGTTTAGCAGGAGACGGGAGCGTGGTAATGGCCATGGCAATGGCAGGATGGAAGTTTAGCTGGTCGGGGAAGGTTTACAATAAATGCTTAAATATAAAGAACATTATTGAAAGGGCAGAAGGCCTTAAAAGTGAAACCCCTCAAAAAAAATCATAACCTTCCTATTTCTTTCAAAATTATATGAAGCAAGTTAGCACAGAAATTATACAGGTTTCACCTGCGACAGGTGAACCCTAAATATCCCCTCGGTGGCTGGATTGCTTAGCAATAAGGTAACGGGTGTAAGGAAATCGAGAATAGTACACGGCCCATGAAATCTGGGGGCAAGCTTGCCCGCGGGAACAAAATTCTTGACCATCACCTGGTCGCCTACCTTCAAATTGGTGGGTCTCCGTCCACGATCATATCTTTCCCTAACCTTTTCATGAGACACTTTAAGATTGGCTTTAGCCTTCTTCCAAAGATCTTTAACGTTATCTGGATCTATTGTCTCAGGTAGAATATCGCTCAAAGACCAGAGGTTAGAGAGCGGCGAGTTGGGAACAAACTTGAACATCAGCGCAGCTGGAGTAAATTTATGTGATTCATGGACAGCCGAGTTCAAAGCAAAAGCTAACCAATGAAGGGACGTGTCCCACCTAGAATGATCTACATGATGATAGGCAATAAGCGCGGACCTGAGATTACGATTAACCCGTTCAGCCAGAGATGGTTGAGGGTAATAAGCAGAAGTTGTCACATGAGAGATGGACAGGACAAAGCAGACTTTATGAAATAGATTAGATGTGAAATCCTTACCATTATCAGACACAATATATTGACACGGACCAAAAGAAGCAAAGATTGAATTTAGACAAGTAATGGTGGACTGAGCGGTAGCCAGCTTAGTCGGAAATAACCAGGAAAATCTTGTAAAACCATCTACACATACAAAGATGAACTTGTTGGCATTTCCCTTTGACTGGTGGAAGGGTCCTACATAATCAATATACAGGCGTTCCATTGGGCGCGAAGCCTGATGAGAAGACAAAAGGCTTACCTTGGTGGACATAGTGGGTTTACTAAGCAAGCAGGATTTACAAGCCTTTACTAGTTCACGTATTTCACCGTCCATACCCTTCCAGATAAACCTTTCACGAATCTTTTCACGAGTTTTAAAGATGCCTAGATGCCCCCCTAATGGGGTCTCATGATAGTACTTAAAGATCATTGGTACAAGAACAGCTGGAACTACAACCTTCATCATCTTATTATGCCTCGAAGGGCAACATAAAACACCACACCTCAGTACATAAGGGACAACATGTTCCCCAGAAGGAAGGGTTTCCATTATCGGAGCAAGCGTCGGATCTTCATGTTGATATTTCTCAATGTCCCTAAAGAGCATGGGAGCATCTGTTAAGATGGCATTAACCTCAGAGAGTATGGACTCGGGAGGTGATGAACTATCGACCAAGTCATGGGTCTCGACGTCGTTGGAAAACATACGGCTGAGTCCGTCTGCGACAACATTTTCGGTACCTCTGATATGCCTAACATCAAATTGGAAGGCAGCAATTCGGATGGCCCAACGGGCTATACGACCAGTACGACGCGGCCTACCTAAGACCCAGCTTAAGGCTTGATTATCCGTCTCCAGGTCGAATTTGACATATTCCAGATAGAGACGGAACTTTTCTAAGGCAAATAAGACTGCCAAACCTTCCAGCTCATAGATGGAATACTTGGCTTCTTGAGCCGATAGAGTCCCAGATGCATAGGCGATGGGTCGCCTCCCTAGTTCAGTCTCTTGAAGAAGGACTGCAGCTACCGCCGACGACGATGCGTCGGTTTGGACGATGAATTTCTTCGAGAAATCTGGCATCGCAAGGACAGGGGCATTACAGAGAGCTAATTTAAGATCTTCAAAAGCGGCTTGTTGAGAAGGTCCCCACTCAAATTTGATGCCTTTCCTATGAAGAAGGTTCAAGGGCGCCGCTCTATTAGCGAAGTTAGGAATAAACTTCCTGAAGAAATTCACCATCCCAATGAACCTGGCGATACCTTTGATGTCCTTGGGAGGTTTAAAATCACGGATGGCCTGTGGTCTAGAATGATCGACTGCAACACCATCGGGCGAGACAATATGTCCTAGGAATGACATGGAGGGCTTAGCGAAGGCAACCTTGGATAACTTCACAGTTAACCCAGCCTTACGAAGGCGATTGAGAACTTCTCGCAGATGGTCTAGGTGTTCTTCGAAAGTCTCCGAAAATACGACGACATCATCAAGATAGTGATACAAGTACTGGAATTTGATGTCGGAGAAGACCCTATCTAGCAGTCTAGTGAGTACAGCTGCTCCCGTGGGGAGCCCGAAAGGCACGCGGTTGTATTCATACAGATTCCAATCCGTGGCAAACGCTGTAAGGTGTTTAGACTCTTCGGCAAGGGGAATTTGATTATAAGTCTGATTCAAATCCAAGATGGTGAAGAACTTGGCCTTACGAAACCATGAAAAACAAGAATGAAGGTCAGGAAGGGGCACAGATTGTAACACCACCTTCCGATTGAGAGCCCTATAATCAATGACAGGCCTGAAGCCCCCTTGGGGTTTCGGGACTAGAAAAATAGGTGAAGAATATGCCGACTTGTAGGACCTAATAATACCATCCTTTAACATTTGATCAATGATTTCTTTCAGAGCCTTCATTTTAGGTGGAGATAGCCTATAAGGAGGAAAACGGTCAGGAATCGAATCCGTGACCTCAATTTTGTATTCGATCAGATCAGTAACACCAAGAGTATCAGAGAACACCTCTGGAAACGACTGACACAACTAGCGAATACTATCAGCCTGCTCCTCAGGTAGATGTCTAAGGTCTAACAACATCTCATCCTGGGTAGGCGAATTAGATGAACATGATGCAGAATTACATTTCAATAATGGGATTTTACAATTAGACGCAAATTTGAAAGTGCACGACCTACTCTGAAGATCGAGCACAAGACCAGTGTGAGAAATGAAGTCAGCTCCCAATATTATGGGGCAAGACAAGTGCTTGGCCACAAACAATTTAACTTTCCACGTAAATTTAAAAATACGAATTTTGACATTTAAAGAACCTAGAATTTCTAATGGAGATGAATTAGCCGAAACATATTGGACCGAAGACGAACAATAGTCAGGAAGCTTACAAACAGATTTCAATTTAGAATACCATTGAGCCGAAATGATAGAACAAACACTGCCTGAATCTAATAGAGCTGTTATAGGCTCATTATTTAACTCAATTTTGAGGAAGGGCACAGGTGCGGGGGAATCCGCCGCAGTCCTAAGACATTCTTTGGGGCATTCAAAAGATAAATCTGAAGACTGAGTTTTCCCTGAATTTTCGACCTGTTTACCAGGGGGTGAGCCTCAGGAAGATGGATTAGTCGACTCAGCCGAAGCCACTAGTCACTTTTTATTATTGGCATTGGTGGAATTTGCACCAGAAGTTGAGCAGGAGGGGGTGCTATTCGAATTTGGGCAATTCTTGGCGATATGTGAGAAAGCCCCACATTTAAAACATCCTTGTGATGAACCAGCTCCATTATTTGCCCTACTAGATTTGACCAATGGACATTTATTGCGAAGATGGTCAGGCGACCCGCAAGCATAACATTTACGGGGTGTGACTGGTCGGCGAGGTGGAGGCCGAGGATTACTGAAAGAAGGTGGGGGTTCTTTCGCGACACGCAAGGTATCGG
This sequence comes from Anabrus simplex, assembly GCF_040414725.1. NCBI lineage: Eukaryota > Metazoa > Arthropoda > Insecta > Orthoptera > Tettigoniidae > Anabrus > Anabrus simplex. The sequence goes on from NC_090269.1 coordinate 406,862,329, forward strand.
CGTATCTACAGTAACTCCTTCCGCTGCGACGGCCAATGCTTCAAGTTCAGAGAAGGTTTGCGGGCACGCCGCGAAACACAAATATGACCTATAAGATGGTGAAATACCTTCCACAATAGCCTGTACAATCTGATCTTCAGGGAAGTGAAGAGCAAACACCCTAGTATAGAACTTAATATCTTGGATGAAATCTGCCAAGTTTTCATCCAACCGTTGTACACGATAATAGTACTTCTGAATAAGTGAGGACCTTGCCCTAGCCGGAATGAAGTAAGCTAGCAAGTGGGCGTGGAAGTCTTCAATAGATGATTGTTCGGCAATGGCTCTTACTATTTTGTCTGAGAGAACACCAATTGCATAAGGATAAATTATCTGCAAAATTTGACATGGAGAAAGAGAAAAAACAAGAGCATGGTCCTGACACTCAACTAAAAACCTTAAGAATGAAATTACTTCAGTGGTGGTATTAACAGAAAACTTAGAGATACCTCTGAGCAACATTGCTAATGGATGGGGTAAACTGCTGAAACCCGGAGACGTAGTAGGAAGGGGCCTAAGTGGCGGAGAAACAGATTCGGAAGGAGCATTATTTAACACAAAGGGAGGAATGGATTGCGACGATCTGACATAGTTTCTAATGGGGCAGATGTACGTTGGGTAGTCGCCTCAGTACTACTTCCCTCCTCTTTCGAGGAGTCCTCCCCACTAACAGTATTTACTACCATAGCTTGGTCGACTTTAGGGATGGCAGATCCAGATAACAACTGACTAACCTTACTAGACATTTGGGACAAGTTTTCGGCAAGGACACTAGCTTCCTTACCCTGAACGTCATTTAACTTCAGAGACAATAGATCACATACCCTATTATAAAAGTGGTACAACCTAGCCTGTACTCTTTTGAGTTGATTAGGAGATGGATCACTTACTTCAAAAAACTAACTACAGATGCTAGCTCAGTAGTATTGTTATTGATCGTGGAGAGAGCATCGTCAATCTCTTTCTCTCCCAAAGTCGGGATGGTAATAGGCAAATCAAGGGAATATTTTAGTTTATTGGAGTCGACTGCAACCGTGCCTCCAGATTGAATATTTCTGAGAGATAGTTCATAAATTAATTCCTATTTACGCAAATAGAAAGGATGAAGAACCTCGCGAGGGCTGGACATGATGACCGAACAATTTTGAAAAAGGGAAAATCAAAAATTCCAGCAACAGAGAAAATTGTTAGAGTTCGAATCAAAGCAATGTTTAGCCGTCAAAAGGGGCTAAATTGAGACCCATACAACCACGCTCTGCTACCACTTGTTACGGAGTATAGTGGATGTGCAGAGGTGAAAGAAGGTGCGGGGGTGAACAGGTCTCAAAATACGAAATTAAAGTTAAGATAAAATTTAACAAGGTTATATTTTCTTAGCAAATCAAGAAATAACAAGAATGTCAGGTACAGAGTAGCAAGGCAACAAATGTACAATTACAGTATTCACAGGATTTGGGCTTCGAGCCCCGGACTCACAATTCTTGAGCAATTAGCCCAATTTTACTCAAAAACAAGATTCGACAAAGGGGCAGAAGACCCCAATCATGTTCAGGAGCACTTGCTCCCAATTACAAAATAAAGCCTCCTCGAGGCACCCAAAATCAATTTCAAAAGAGCAATCCGCTCTCAAGGTTTAAGGTATGTATTCACGTTTCGGACCAAAATATATACTGTTTTATCAATGTTTTTGAATTTTTTGCAATGAAATACTTGCATTTACGGAAGATATTTATACTATAAAAATTTCACACTTAAGGTACCGTTTCCTAAATAATTGACAAAAACTCCAAAATTTTGCATAAATTTCCAAAAATCATAGCTTTCTGGAAAGTTCAATTCTAATTATTTTCGCGCATAATTCATCCTAATAACGCATATAATGTGATGAACTAAACAGAATATAGGAATTTACGGATATCATATTTTTTATAATATATTTTTCATGGCGGTCAAAATTTTAGAATATTTAAATTTGTTTTTTCATTTGATACCTTTTTATTATAGTCTTATTTATTATTATGTTTAGTTCAAAACATTCTACTTTTAATAAGCTTCAATTGGACATATCAACGTATTCTATAACTTAAAATTTGAAGACGCTATGATTTTTTGAAGTATGAAGACTCTGGAGGAATTCACTGTGTGGAAAATTGAACTTGAATCTTGGAAGTTTATTTCGGGATTGAAATTACTTACTTTGGCTAATTAAAACTCTCCTGACGCATAAGTGCCGGCCCCGTCGTGTAGGGGTAGTGTGTCTACCTCTTACCCGGAGGATCCGGGTTCGATTCCCGGCCAGATCCGGGATTTTTACCTGGACCTGAGGGCTGGATCGAGGTCCACTCAGCCTACGTGATTAGAATTGAGGAGCTACCTGACGGTGAGGTAGCGGTCCCGGTCTAGAAAGCCAAGAATAACGGCAGAGATGATTCCCCATGCTAACCGCATGACACCTCGAAATCCGCACGCCTTCGGGCTGAGCAGCGGTCGCTTGGTAGGCCAAGGCCCTTCAAGGGCTGTAGTGCCAGTGGGTTTGGTTTGGTTTGGTTTGCTACATAAGTAGGTCCCTCTTATTGCAGTATTTTGCCCTCTTTGAGTCGTTTTCTTCCTCAGATACTTTCAGTGGTAACTTCAGCCAGAATCTTGACATGTTCAGTATATACTGCAGGTGCGGGCGGTGGAGGTAAATTCAAAATATACGAAAATTTTCTTGTTTCACTTCGCCCACAACCATTGAAGCGTATCCCATACACAATTCTTCTATTAATTTCAGGAATGTGACCAATTCTCCTTGATGTACACTGAGGTTCAGACTGAAAATTATTACTACTACACACCAAACTAACAACAAAAAGCGCAATTTGTTTACAGAAGATTTTCAGAGATATTGATCCACATTTCATACAGACAGGACATACCAGCAAAGATAACAATTTTTCTACACATTCCACACTAAATATAATGTTAAAACTACCTTGAGAATCACCACAATTACTGTCATAATGCGAAGTGGAAAGTTTTTGACTCAGAAGCACTACTGACATTGGGAAGTTTATTTTTAATGTTCTCATTTTGGACTACTGTCTCAATAATATTTTGTTTATTCGTTGTATTCTTATTTCCATAGCAACGGCGCTTTCTTTTATAGCCAATATGTGTATTACTACACATTATTCACTTAGCAGAAGTTAGTTACTCGATATATCCACAAATAACACAGCACATGGCATTCATAGTTGGATTGCACAGCATTTATGCAAGATTCAACATTCCTTCTCCAGAGATATATCATGTGACAACCAATACTATCTTTTGGTTCACAAAGGTACTACATGGGGAAACACCAGTGAATTGCATTGAAATGTAATTATGTAGAAAAATCTGCTGAGTATGGAAAGCTAGTGAATGTTAGTACCAGACCACGCCCCCAGAGTAAAGAAATCATGAACGCAGTGGTCCATTTAAATGCAATTTACGGCCTTTCTGTATGTCTAAGGTCAATGATACTTACATATTTGGAAACTAGAAATTCCAGGCTTTCATTTGACATCAAAATCCAAATATTGATTATTTTGACCTAAATAGCAGTTTCAAACGTGAATACATACCTTAAGCCTATCAAAGGCCACACCAAACTCGACTTTCAAGCTGTCCTCCAAGGACATAGACACAGGGGTAAAAAGATACCCAACCTACTGAGGCCTATTAAGTGAAGAAACAGAAATATTACATGGCCTCGACAATACCAATTTGAGGGGAGGCGAAGCTGCACTCCTAATACATTTTGTTTAAAACCTACTTGGCACTAGGCCGTTAATGCAAGGGCTAATCCCATACTAAAGAGGTGACTTATATGAGAAGACAATTTACATTACGCTAGAAGAAACGGTTGAGAAAATAAGTTCACCTCGAAGCAATATGAGTGGGAGCTCGAGAGGGTTAAGCACTCTCTATCCCCATATGTAGTTTAAAAGATAGAATTGATACTAGGTGTCTTTACATTTTAGGGGAAATGTTACATGGTAGAAAGGCTTCGGACCTGCCCCGAGAGTTAAACTGCTGAGCTAGCAAGAAAATAAGTTATTAAACGGCCATTACCTGGTGGCTGAACTGCTGCCCGAAGAAAGAGGCGCTTCTCGCCCCCCGCTACGTACTTTACACACTGATAGATGTTACTGAAGTGGCGCGGAGACCCGAAAATCAGCTGTTTAAATACCCTCGGGGAAAGTTCGAGACGTTTCAGGAATGAGAACACCCGCCCACAATCATTTTATTGGTTAATAACGAAAACCCCTACACCAGATGAAGAAGAAACACATTATTGGTGGAAAATTCATTAGAGAAATTCGGGATTGGTAAATTCAAAACAAGGGGAAAGAGCAGGGTTATACAGCCCACTTAAACAATAACAGAAAGAAATTTAACAAGGAACAAACTTTTGAACTCAAAATTTCTCCAAAAAACAGTTCTTTCACTTCGCACTAGGGTGCACCATGGTAATTCTTCAGTAGTGTCCTCTAGAAGAGAATGTTCACACTTCTTACCACAGGCAAAACAAAAATACATCGAAAACGACACAGTTCAGAAACTTCAAAATTTACAAGTAGGGACATCTTCTGAGAAATTTGAGAATTAACACAGTAGATAAAGTTCAGGTTTCCTCCAGTAGAGGAGTTTCAACTGGCGCAAAGTTTGTGTTAGCGGCGTGGAGGTGTACCACCCAGTACAATAATAATAATAATAATAATAATAATAATAATAATAATAATAATAATAATAATAATAATAATAATAATAATAATAATAATAATAATAATAATAATAATAATAATAATAATACGGCTTTTAAACGCCTACCTAGGAAGGCCATGACGTGGCCCAGCCCAAACAGCATGATGGGCGAGTTCCAAATTGACAACGTAGCAATAGATAAGAAGCACCACTGCGACATTATGAACGTAAAGGTTTTACGAGGAGCTAACATAGACTCCGATCATTACCTGTCCATGGTTAAGATGAATCTGAAAGCACTGTATAAGACCAAGGCTATGCTTATGAAGAAAAAGAAGATTCCTAGGTTTGATATCACTAAACTTAAAGAAGACAATGCAAGTTACCAAGAGAGTCTGAACCAACACATCAATAGGATTAACAGCACTACAAATTGGGACCCACTTCGGGATGCTATAACAGACGCGGCTCAGAAGACGATCCCCAACAGACCTAAAGGAAACAAGCACCCATGGTGGTCAAACGAATGCGATGAGGCTATAGAAGCCAGGCGACTAGCATGGCTCAAATGGAACCATCATAAAAACGAAACCAACCTACAAGCCTTTATTACACAAAGAAAGAACACCTCCAGCATCATAAAAGGGGCGAAAAGAAAATACAACAAAGAACTGATTAAGCAAGCCGAGGAGGATTTTGGAAGAAACAACTTCAGAGACTTATACAAAGGTCTAAAACAACAGACGACCCAGTTCACATCCCAAACTTTACACTTCCAGAGAACAGACAGATCACTGTGCCTCAATGATGATGACTGCATCAAGACCCTAGCTGATTATTTCCAAGGACTTTTGAATGCTGAAGTACCTGCACAGCGCCTCCCAGTTAGAGAACCAGCTAACCCGGACACCAAAGACATCCCTCCTCCCACCTATGAGGAAGTAAGAGAGACCATTCAACTTCTCAAGAACAACAAAGCTCCTGGAGAAGATGGAATAGTGATAGAAATGTTGAAACAAGCTGGTGAGCAAACATTCAGGCACATACACAAAGTAATCCTGGACATATGGGCTAAGGAAAGGCTCCCAGATGATTTGACATCAGCTGTTATCCATCCAATCCACAAGAAGGGAAGCAAAACAGATCCCAGCAACTATAGAGGAATATCACTCCTTTCAGTATCGTATAAAGCATTTTCCAAGATTCTGGAACAGCACATAACAAGACAACTGGATAAAGAATTAGGAGAATATCAAGCAGGGTTCAGAACTGCAAGGTCTTGTGCTGAACAGATACAAAATCTGAAGACCATCCTTCAATATAGCAAGAAAAGATGCCGACAGTGGGTAGCTATCTTTGTCGACTTCCGGAAGGCATACGACTCCGTGGATAGGATCACACTCTTCAACACCTTAAGAGAACTGGGACTAAACGAAAAAAATAATAGGTTGGTGCAAGCCACCCTGCACAACACCACTTCCAAAGTTAAGTTTAGAGGTCAATTATCAGAGAGCTTCACGATCAAAACAGGGGTGAGGCAAGGAGATGGTATCTCATGCATATTATTTAACTGTGTCCTGGAAAAGATCACAAGAGAATGGACCAGGTCATTACCTGAGAACACCGGATTAAGGATGGGGTTTAAATCAGACAACCTGAGGATTCCATGCCTGGCCTTTGCTGATGACCTTACTTTATTAGCAAACGACATGCATGAGGCCACTATGCAGCTTCAAACACTGTACTCTATAGCAGCTAAAGCGGGCCTTATGATCAACATTGGAAAGACCGAGTTTATGACCAACATCAAAGATGCCCCTACAACAATGGGAGTCAGTGATACAAAACACATCAAGAGAGCTAAAAATGTGAAGTACCTCGGAGAGTGGATATCGAAGGACCTAAGTGAAACGATGGCTCTTGAACAAAGGAGAATAAAATTAGACAAGGCCTACCATGCCCGCAGAAAACTGTATGCCTCAAAGCATTTATCAAAGAATGTAAAACTGAGACACTATAATGCAGTAGTCAGACTATCAGTCCTCTACCCAGCAGAATGTCTATCCCTAACTAAAAGACCCCACTAAGAGCCCTGGAAGTGCAAGAACGGAAATTCCTGAGAAGAATAATAGGGCCAAGGATCTTACCAGATGGAAGGCGATGATACAAACCCAACAATGAGCTCTACCAGCATCAAGAAAACCTCATAGATGCAATCAGGAGAAAACGTCTGACTTTCTATGGACACCTATACAGAATGGATCCTAATAGATTATCCCATAAGATCGTCAAGGTTGCTAACAAAGGCCAAGCTACTGGATTTCCCTGGACCAAACAAGTGGACAAAGATCTTGCAGAGCTTAATATTATTCAAGCCGCCATTACTGACAGAAATGCACCATTTAATGGCCAAAACTAAACCTTTCCTAACATCCCTTACATCAGCTAGCCACAAAGGAGCCGGGAATTGGTCAGAGGAGCGCAGGAAAGAATTCAACAATAAAACGAAGGAATACAGGGCCAACAGGAAGGCTCAAGAGGCCACTAAGAACACAATCCAGTACGCCAAAAGGGGCAGACCACGACAAAAACACAGCTAGAACACAAGCACCGCGGTCCACAGATGGTCTAAACGCAAAGAAAAAAAATAATAAAGCATTCGCAGATTATATTGTGATATTGACGGAATCACTAGAAGAGGAGGTTAACAAAACCACGCAACTATTGTACATGGACAAGCGGCTAAAGCTGGCTTATAAATGAGTGTCGGAAGACACAGTATATGCAAAAGATCAAAGCAGCTCCTATATTGGTGACAATATGAGGAGGGAAAATTCAGAAGGTGGAGAGATTTAAATACATAGGAGAATGAATAGAAACTGTGCTGATAGGAAAAAAGCTATGGAAGCTTGAATAAACAAAATTAATTTAGCATAGTTTTTTTCTTGCTAGGGGCTTTACGTCGCACCAACACAGATAGGTCTTATGACGACGATGGGATAGGAAAGGCCTAGGAGTTGGAAGGAAGCGGCCGTGGCTGTAATTAAGGTACAGACCCAGCATTTGCCTGGTGTGAAAATGGGAAACCCCGGAAAACCATCTTCAGGGCTGCCGATAGTGGGATTCGAACCTACTATCTCCCGGAATTTAGTGAACAAACTAACTGTAAGCGTCTTGAATAAGAACAATATTTCGGTTAATGCGAAACTGAGACAATACAAGACAGTGATCCACCCTGAAACCTTACATGCAGCATGAACTCTTCACATAGTAAGAACAGGAGTACCGTACTTAAGAGGTTAGATATGGTTAAACGAAGTATTCTAAGGAAGATACTGGAACCGAGAAGTGTCGAAGACTGTGAATTTCGAAGAGGATCGAAGCAACAACTCGGACGTCGCGTCGTACAAAAAAGAAGGAACGTGTTCTTCGGACACATCCTGAGAATGGACCAGGTGAAGTTAACACTGCAAATAATACACTTCCTTGTGAACAAAAGAATCAAGATGTACAAATGTATCTAGAAGAAATGGGATTACAAGAACAAGGACAATACATCAGAGTGATTTTAATTCAAAAATTCAGGGCTTACGATGTTTTCTGAACAGAACCAGGCCCAGAATAACATCATAATGGACAGGAGGGCGAAGAAGGTTTCAAAGTACCGAAATAGAACATTGGGCAAGGAGAAAGACCAGAGGGAACGAAGCTAATACGAATTAACGTGGTCTTTGGATGGCCAAAACGAAAAGAAGAAGAAGAAGAAGTAACGTACCTTCTCGGTGGGAGTCAAACCGGAAGTTTTAGGACATATTATGGTGTCCCTCAGAGACTTCGAGTTTACCGCTCAGAAATATTACACTGTCCGTTCAGTATACCTCTTCTTCGCTCTGCAGCGGACGTAGAAGTCAATCATGTTCGTATTTTTGGTTCTTGTTTTTACATAGCTGTGTGCGCGCTCAGCTGTCAGCTGTCTACAGACACCTGCCAATTCGTCCTTTGCATAGTAGGCTGCCAGTTTCAGAGCACGCAAACAAGAATAAATATCGTACAGTGCATCCTGCGTGATTGATATGAGTGACTGAAAATTTTTCACTGCATGTCAACACGGAAGTTACGCAATCATCAATCACGCGTACAGGACACACATTAGTGTGTAAAACCCATAAAGAGAAGGCATCTTTTCATAATCTGTGTTTTTTTTCACTATAATGAACTTGCCATCCCATCAATAAGAATGTGCCTGAACACAAATGAGCTACAAGATGCGGAGAGGAAATAAACACAAAATACAGGGTGATCTGAAACAACATGTGTTAGAGGGTTGGTCATACTGAGAAGTAGTTTGAAAAAAATAATTCTATGCCTCGAGCTATTGCCATTTACTAGCTGCGGAACTTAGCCAGTCAGATTACTTCGTTGCCGAATTCCATTGGGCTTTGCGAGCCGGTGTTGCTAAATCTGTACATAGCTTAATACCCATATGACAAGCCCGGTCGGAAAATAAAACATCCCCAGGGGAGCGATCTGTATACGGGCCTCCAAGCTCACAGGATCTCTCCATAGCAAGTACGGCGGTTTTTGAAGGTGCTCAAGTACGTCAGCCTCGTGTCGGTAGATTTACAGGCACGTAAGAGATCTTCTGCGGGACTAAATTTCGGCACCTCGGTGTCTCTGAAAACCTCAACACTAGTTAGTGGGACCTAAAGCAAATCTTCTTCTTATTCTTCTTCTTATTCTTCTTGTTATTTTTATTATTATTAAAACTATCATTATTATTAATTCATAGAAAGTGCGCTACTATGACAACGGATGGAGCCAACGATTTTGTGTTTAATGCTGATTTCTCAGCATGGCTCTCGCTACCTACACTGCTGCGGAAGGCTCGTTTCAATTCGTCCTCGAAGCGATCTCTCTGGCTAACTTCAGCACCCGATAAGATGTCAAGGGAGCGAGGTACGTATGTACCTTCTAACGCACATATACCACTTTCACGTTGCTTTAAGGAGAAACAGGAAGCCTCGTATATTTTTTGTTCCATTTGTCCCTTAACGTACACAGAAATCTTTACGTACCAAATACTACTTGCTTTCTGTACATTATCTTAGACAGTTGCGTATTGTTATAACAAAACTGAAGTCTGAAATACGGTATTTTGGAGTATTTACCATCCGCTTGGAGCCTCCGTGGCTCAGATGGCAGGGCACCGGCCTCTCACCGCTGGATTCCGTGCTTCAAACCCCGGTCACTCCATGTGAGATTTGTGCTGAACAAAGCGGAGGCGGGACAGCTTTTCTCCGGGTGCTCCAGTTTTCCCTGTAAACATTCATTTTAGGAACACTCCTCAATATCATTTCATTTCATCTGTCATTCATTAATCAATGCCCCATTGCCCCAGAAGCAGCCGGTACAATTCCTAGCCTTGCCGCCATATGGGGGCTTCGGTCATTCCATTCCTTACCCGGTCGTATGACTGGAAACAGGTTTTGGATCTTCTTCTCCCACTGGGCGAGTTGGCCGTGCGGTTAGAGGCGCACTGTTGTGAGCTTGCATCTGGGAGATAGTGGGTTTAAATCCCACTGTCGGCAGCCCTGAAGATAGTTTTCCGTGGTTTCCCATTTTCACACTATGCTGTACCTTAATTAAGGCCACGGCCACTTCCTTCCAACTTCTAGGCCATTCCTATCCCATCATCACAATAAGACATATTTGTGTCGGTGTAACGTAAAACCACTAGCAAAAAATGTTCTTCTTCTCCAATCCGGTTGATACAGCATTCATAAATGCTAGATATATTTCATAGCAATGCAAAATAAAACTAAGCAATCAAATGTTAAGACTTTCAAGTAGAAATGTATTTGCATTAGACTTGCAAAACCCATGAGTCAGATTGGAAAGCGGAATTCCACGCAATGAAGACCAGGTTTGGACATAGCTGAGGAAACAAGAATGAAGTTCCGATGATCATGAGTCCCTCCAAAAGCACGATCTATTGTCCACTCGCTACTGTGGAATAATAAAACGCACAGCAAGTAAATTGTCTTGATATAAGGGGTGCACATTAATCATATTCTAAAAATTAAACTGATATTCTATCAGAACAGAGAAAAACATCTGTTCAAGGATTTTCATGCTCATCAGCTTGCGTGAAGTATATACTTTAGAATGTGAAAGTAAATAATTCTTATCTCAGAGCATTCATAAGCATAAACACACCGTAAGACTAGAGCGTGATAGTGTATGCACAACTTAGCATTTCTCTCTGTCTCTCTAGCCGTTAAACTCATGTCTTTGTCTCGTGACTCTAGGACTTTATTGCTTCCCTGATAAGTTGATGGCATTCTGTGCCATCTTGCTTCCTCCGGACAGTTGTTCTTCATGGCAAGTTAGTGAGATCTCTTACCTAATCAACCCATGTTTTGCGACTCGTCCTCTTGACGTTTTGCCATAAATCAATCAATCATCAATCACCACTGATCTGCATTTAGGACAGTCGTCCAGGTGGCAGGTATCCTATCTGTAGTTTTTCTCTTGGTATATTATCCCAAAGCATAACTCCCCTTCCTATAAACAAATATTTCCCCAATATACCCAAAGCAAACCCCATGGCACTACAGCCCTTGAAGGGCCTTGGCCTACCAAGCGACCGCTGCTCAGCCCGAAGGCCTGCAGATTACGAGGTGTCGTGTGGTCAGCACGACAATTCCTCTAGGCCGTTATCTCAGCCGTCAGATAGCTCCGCAATCACGTAGGCTGAGTGGACCTCGAACCAGCCCTCAGGTCCAGGTAAAAATCCCTGACCTGGCCGGGAATCGAACCCGGGGCCTCCAGGTAAGAGGCAGGCACGCTACCCCTACACCACGGGGCCGGCTATTTCCCCAATATGCCCACTTGAATTCCAACTTTATCTTCATAATGTGATGTTTCCCATACTTAAAGAAAACCACTCGAAGGTACTCGTCTACTAATGTCATTCCACGCCATCCATCCTCTGATGGCTCGGAACATATACTTAGTCGAGCATCTCGTCTCCTTTTTCCCTAGTCCTCCTTTAACAAATATTTTTTCACGCTAACTTTTTGTCGGAAATCACCCACAACATATCGAGGTGCATTTACTTAGAATTTTTCCAGTTCTCGAATGAAGATATCCTTGTGAGGGTGCTATACATTGGAACAATACTCTAGTTGGGGTCTTACCGGAGAACTGTACGACCTCCCATTTACATCCTTACTAAAACACCTAAAGATATTTAAGCCTATAATCTTGTGCAGAGATCTGGAATCATGTTTTCATTTTTTCAACAGTTACATTTTCTAGGTATCATATTTTCTCCTCATAATGTGGCCAAGACATTGCGAAATTCACTAGTGCACAACTTGTCACAGAGTGTCATGTATTTCATCTTCCTGGATGACAGGATTATTTGTTCGCCTGGCTATCAGTTGTATTCACAACATCCTACCGAAGAACCGCATTCTGTAGATTCGCTTTCTTTCTTGAGATATTTATGGTCAAAGTTTAGTACTCATACATGAAATCAGTGGACTAGTTTTTTCTTATACGACCCAGCAAGATGCGACGCTTGATTACATTTTCGCAGCTACCTGTATCCTAGATTATTGAACGCAGATGTAAGTATATGTGCAAAATATTCAGTGCTTATCGAGTTCAGAATATTAAATTAATATTATTTCTTGTAATATTTTATTTCCACGGAATTGCTTTCTGTACTCTTGCTTGTCTAGTTGTTGTTATTATTATTATTGTTGTTGTTGGTGTTGTTGTGTTGTAAGTCGAAGAGTAAACTTTTCAAAAATTTAAGGTACGACTGAATGTTCATTTGACGGTGTTGTAATGTTAAGATAATAGTAAGCTCAACCTATAGTATTGTAAGCTGAAGTGTTAAGCACTGGAAATACTTCAGCTGTGAGCGAATTTCCATATGATTATGCTGGATTTTGGATGTTAAAATAGTAGTATTTCTTATATTTTTTTTCCAGGGAATTGCTTGTTTTACTCTTGTTGGTGTAGTTGTTCTTTTTGTTGTTGTTTTGTAAGTCATAGTGAAAAATATTGAAAAACGTAAGGTACGAGTGAATTTTTATATGATGACGCTGGATTTAGAATATTAAACTAGTAGTATTTCTTGTAATATATTCTTTCCGGGGAATTGCTTCTTCTACTGTTGTTGTTCTTGATGGGTAATTATGTTTTAACTTTATCATCACACTACCTTAAGTGATATTGCCACCGGAATATTTCCCAATTGCGACGTATTTTTTAATAATAACAAAAGAATTGACGAATGCATTTAAAAATATATTCATTACATCATGAAATACTTTTCAAACGAGAAAGTTTATATTTGAAAAAATGACACTTTCAACTTAACCGTAGCCAATGTCCGATGTTCGCTCGAATGTGGCAATCCCTTCCTTCCCATTATTTCTTTTAAGACTGATAATACTCTAGAAGTGAGTAAATATGTTATGCAAACATACATTCCTACACTACGGTACAGTAAAGTTAACTTTCCTTTACACGCGCTCTTAGCAAAATTAACTCTCCGAAAATTGTACTTATGGACTGTATATCAATATGTGGCTGGGAGGCGTGATCTGTCTTAAGGAAAAAACTGAATTGGAGGAGTATTGTAACATTCGTGGTTTTGGCATAGGAGTAACGATATATCATAGATCTTCCAGTACCATAATCCTTTACACCGGCCCAGTTCATCCACATTTCTCTTGGACTGTGTTGGCTGTGTACTGAGCGCCAGCGGAGTAGGCGGAAGGGTGTTTACACTTCCGAAGCCTTCAATATTCTTATACGAGGGCTGTAAAGTAAGTACTGGCAATCTTGATATAATTCATTATTTAATGAACTAACGAATATAAGTGAATTATATCCCTTCAATGTAATTAACCTCAAAGTTCATTACCTTTCGCCAGAAATCGGGAAGCCGTTGGGAACCGTTGGCAAGGCGTTCTCTGTTGATGACAGAGATGGATCACCCTACTGCGCACGTCAGGAAATTGGCGGCCTCGAAGGGTTTCCTCTAACTTCGGAAACAGGTCCTAGTCACAAAGCTCATGTCTGGTGAGTACAGACGGTGTTCCAAGACCTGAATATGCATGAATTTCACAGTGAAGCAATGAATGGCAAGGTGTTTGGGCACACTATTAGGAAGGATGGATTTGAAGAAAACGTTTCCTGCAGTGCCAGAGAAAGATGCTGAATTAAGCTGATCTTAAGAATCGTGGAGGGTAAATACAAGATGTCCTTAAAAACATTCGAGGAGACTCAAATACAGACGCAGAGACCGCGTGGAAAATCCTTAGAATTTATATAGTGACAACCGAGATGAAGTTTTCTTCCGCCAGCGTCGAGTCATCAGAAATGCACATAATAGAACAGTCGAGACAGCTCAAAAAGTCTGGGTTATAGAATCGGCAAACGTATAGGCCTACTGGACTGTGCTATGAAATTCAACGAGATTTTCGTAAGACAAATATAAATACATAACTAGCATTTGCTAAAAAATCAAGGCACACAATAATCGTAACGAAGCACGTAACTTTTACCGCAAAGTTAGGCTGTTATCAAACAAATGGGATCAATAGGATATGTCACTGGTAGTACAATCCACAACTTTGAGAGTATATGAAATAAATGGCAGGAATACTGCGAGGATCTAAAAGGTAGAAACAGTACAACCAAGCATGATCCTCATGCACGGATTTGAAACGCAAAAACAAATCCCACCTCAAGAGGCGAAACGATCAATTGGATCATTAAAATTGGTTGAATTGTTTGTCCCAGATGGCGTAGCACCTAAGCTACTGAAAGAGATAGGTGACATAGGTGTGCAAATCATCACAGAAATTTTCAACAAGATTTGGGGGCACGGAATTTGGTGATCTGATTGAGTTGCATCCTTTCTTGGCCCTCTGCAAAACAAGGGTTCGAAACCGAATGTGGCAAATACAGAGCCTCAGCCCCTCATTTCACATTCCAGTAAGCACCTGCTATATAGACCTAAAGAGAGGCTTCAAGCTTTCCTTGCTTCACTGATCCCCTTAGACCAGCGGGATTTCTCCGCGGTAAATACTCAGGAGAACAGATATGAAACATCCGTCAGTAATTTGAGAAAAGCAAAAATTTTCAACTCCCTCTCATCATCTGCTTTCTAGACTACCGGAAATCCTTCGACTTGGTCCAGTGGGAGAGAGTTTGGCAAGTTTTGTTGGAAATGGGTGTACCTTCATGTTTGTTTTGGCGCTTAAGGAATTTGTAGGAAACCAACTCAACTATGGATAAACTAAAGGCAAACTTGTTGTAAATTTCAAGACACAGAAAGGTGTCCATTAGGGCACCCGTGCTCTTCAATGTCTACGGTGAGTACATAATGAGAGCTGAACTTGAGGCATGTGATGGCAGATTTCCTGTTGGTGCTAAGGAAGTATCCAACCTCTGTTTTGCAAATGATACTGCATTCATTACTAGTGATGAGAAGGAAAGGGCAGAGCTCTTTTCTCGTCCCAAAAATGTCAAATGAGACAAGAAATAAACAGGAACAAGACCAAAATAATTATTGTAGATAGAGAAATTAGCCAGCACAGACATCTCCAAGGAAATGGAGAACGTCTCGGAAATACTAAACCTTGGTTCAGTCGATTCCAGTGCTCCCGAGATTATGAGAAGAACAACTATGGACAAAAATGTAAAGACATACAAATGTTGGAACTTAAATAGTGGCCTCTATCTATTTACAACAGATACAAAAGGGTTACATGTTAGCAACCTTTACTTTCCTTCAGTGTAGTCACCAGCTTTGTGTACAACCTGTTGCCAGCGATGTGGAAGTCGTAGTATACCTTTAGCAGAGCCTGCTCTGTTGAAGGTGCGAATGTAGCGGTCTACTGCCTGTCGAATCTCTGCAACAGTTCTCAATCAAATGCCACTCTTCTGTAAGGCAATGCAGATTCCCCGTAAGCCTCTTGAAGACTTTGATGACAGTCCTGCTGTACGACCTCTGGCACATTCAATCTTGATCCAACTTCGTTGTTCCTGTTTGGAAAACACAGTGACAACGTTGCGTTAGACCGCTAGCTCACAAGTGACTGTGTTTCTCTCGCTTGTGCGCACGCAGCTGAGGTGGGAAGGGCGAGTCCATTTGCTCTGAGGCGTGCTATCAGCGACAATATTAGATTCCGTTGCATAGCGTCTCCACAGTAGTGTTGCCACTATTTAAGTCCCAACTCTCGTAATTGGACACCAGATGGCACCAATATAGATACCCGATGAATACTGGTACTCTTATCTTCACTATCGAAAGTCTTAGAAAAGCAAGTAACGGTCTTGATAAGTTTATCTAGCTGTAGAAGTGAAAGCACATTCATATGTTCTTAGAATAGGCTATAGATGATAATCCGCTTTGTTGACAATTGTGCAATCGAGCGCTTAATTTTCGAAGATCTTAGTAACAGTACTGATAGTGACAATGATTATTGTGTTAATTCCAACGAAGAAATATTTTCTGAAAGTAGTGAACAGGACATCGAAGTACAAGGTGCCTCGGAAGTAATGGGAAGTTTCTATAACTGGAATGGTTTTAAAGTTGGTGCAGGTGATGTTATCATCGGCAGTACTTCAATATTTGAAGAAACCAGCGAAGGAGGTGAGTGTGAACGGGGCTGATATAGAACCGCAAGAAAGTAATTACCCAGGTTAGGATGTAGCATTTGCCGTTCATCACTGTCGGCGTAAAGACGTGTCTTCCCGTAATGGAGAACTCAAAATCCGTTTCGTTAAAAAATTGGTTTAGTTAACATTCGAAATGGAATATGTAAGAATATACTTGTGTGTTTCAGAATACCATTTTCAGGAATAAATTTTGTATCAGAAATTCTTTTGTTAGACCAAAATATTTCAAAATTTTCCTTTGTTCAAAAGTTTTATAACTGTATTTTGAGACAGAAATCGTGACAATATTTTTTGTTATTTCTGTTATCTTTATGTACATCGCTCTCAGATTTCTATTGGAGTATATTATGGACTTGTTAGTATTAATATAACATCACAGACATGGTTACATTTTCACGGTATATACTGAGGAATATAACTATAGATAAACTTGCAGCAGTTCTAGGGCTAATGGAAATACCGTACTATCTCGTTACCACTGAAAATGAGAGTAGTATTCAGAATGATATTCCCAATTTTCCTCTATGGAGCCAATACGTGGGCTCTTCGTACTACAGGCGTAAATAAATTAGATTAGGTTTTTGAAATGCGGTGCTGCCGGATAATGTTACACACACCTTGGACGGCATTTCGCACTAATAATTCCATTATAAACCAGCTCTGTGCCAGAATCAGAACATCATCAGTATGTACAAATCTTGGGACATATTATGTGACGTGGAAATGACAGCATAGATAAACTGATCATCTTGGAAATGTTCCCGGCAAGAGAGATCGTGGACGAGTTCGCTCCCGATGGTCGATAATTATCAAGAGTATAACTTCGTTGAACATATTTGGTACAGCACGTCTGGCCGAGGACTGTAAAAGATGGACGGAGGTTGACTGAGGGGATGGTTGAAGGATCCAGAACCCTTGCAAAACCTCCAATAAGATATTACATCGAGCAAATTAAATGCATTGCAATTGCTCCGTTTCAACAGTGGACTAGAATGGAGAAAAATAGAACTACAGTACATGGCACAATATTAAAAGTAGGATTAAATAATAGTCCAAATTTCACAATATTGGAATGGGATGAAATGAAATGTCGTATGGCTTTTAGTGCCGTGATATCCCAGGACGGGTTCGGCTCGCCAGGTGCAGGTCTTTCTATTAGACACCTGTAGGCGACCTGCGCGTCGTGATGAAATGATGACGAAGACAACACATACACCCAGCCCCCGTGACATTGGAATTAACCAATTAAGGTTAAAATCCCCGACCCAGCCGGGAATCGAACCCGGGACCCTCTGAACCGAAGCCCAGTACGCTGACCGTTCAGCCAACGAGTCGGACGGAATGGGATAATCGACAAAGTAGAAGCGATTCCAGTTAATAATGATAACCATAATAGTAATAATAGACCTAATAATAATAATAATCATAATGATAATAATAATAATAATAATAATCGTATTACTCTAGGCCCACTAGATTGCGGAGTAAACCGAATCATTTGGGGTCTACGGCTGAGGTTTTAATGAATTTTGTCGGGTAAACACCAAAGAGATATTTTACATGCCGACCGAGCTCGATAGCTGAAGTCGCTTAAGTGCGGTCAGTATCCAGTATTCGGGAGATAGTGGGTTCGAACCCCACTGTCGACAGCCCTGAAGATGGTTTTCCGTGGTTTCCCATTTTCACACCAGGCAAATGCTGGGGCTGTACCTTAATTAAAGCCACGGCCGCTTCCTTCCCTCTCCTAGCCCTTTCCTGTCCCATCGTCGCCATAAGACCTATATGTGTCGATGCGACGTAAAGCAACTTGCAAAAAAAAAAATACATGCCGACATGGAGTTTCGTATGAACATCTTTCTGTCCTTCAAAAGTCCGACTATTCCTGCCGGGTTTGAACCCGCTGTCTAGGTATCCAGAGGCCGACATTCTACAACTCATCTACAGAGGCAGCTAGTGATTTCAGTGATCTATAGACAGATGCAGATTACGGTTTTAATACTTCAATTTCATATCAAGGATTTGAAATAGACTGAAATGAAATGGCCTTTAGTGCCGGGAGTGTCCGAAGACAAGTTCGGCTCGCCAGATGCATGTCTTTAGATTTGACACCCATAGGCGACCAGCGCGTCGTGATGAGGAAGACGACACATACACCCAGTCCCCGTGTCAGCGAAATTAACGAATCATAGTTAAAATTCCCGACCCCGCCGAATATCGAACGCGGGACCGCTGTGACCAAAGGCCAGCACGCTAACTATTTAGCTATGGAGCCAGGTAAACACAACACGCTTTTACCATTCTGGGTAGGCGTAGCGTAGGAAATTATCACATTTTTTAACACTTTTAAAATGAAATAATGTACTTCTGGATTTAATGAAACGTTCGTCTGTAAAATAATATCAATATCAAAGTTGTAAAATGTTGTTCACTCTTTCGAAAGCCTGTGCACACATTAAAACGCCAATGAATAGTACGTGCAAGCGTCGTAGAAGAATGCTCCTTTGTTTAGTTGTTCGGATGACGGCTCGCAAAGCCCGTTTATGTGTCTGGTGGAAGCATGAATCCTATTGTTATAACATTCAACCACGATGTACTTTAAAAATGAATGGCTGTGTAACATTAGCGAAAAATCCACTTTTTAATCCTATAATTTGTACTGTTACCTTGGTCTAGAATGAAATTAAAACGCGTCGCGTTAAATATTAACATTCCTGGAGATTGCCGTCCTGCCAGACGGTATGACGGAGTGTCCTGCTCCAGCCAGCCAATTTCCGGCGCTGGAGGCTTGACGCGGGACAGTAGCCCCTGTCAAGATACTGCTATCAATATTACACGTTTTGTGTCAAACCTTGGAGGCAGCCTGGTATATGGAGCATGATATAAACGAGTATACTTACTGAGGTGAAATAGGTCATGCAATATATTCTATCTGAAAAGGGCTTGGACTTTTATCTATGAAGGAAGTGGCCAAACTATTACCCTCAATATATCATTATTTCAATTTCCTACACACTTCCAGATATTTTCCGAAGAATTTTGATTGCATGAATACTTTGTTCAGCCTCCACGGCTCAGGCGGCAGCGTGCCAGCCTCTCACCACTGGGTTCCGTGGTACAAATCCCGGTCACTCCATGTGAGATTTGTGCTGGACAAAGTGGAGGCAACATTTCCTCCGGGTACTCCGATTTTCCCTCTCATTTATTATTCCAGCAACACTCTTCAATTTCATTTCATGTATCAGTCGTTAAAAATTGCCCCACAGGAGTGCGACAGGCTTCGGCAGCGAGCACAATTCCTATCCTCGCCACTAGATGGGGCTTCATTCATTCCATTTCTGACCCCGTCGAATGACTGGAAACAAGCTGTGGATGATTTTTATTTTCAATATTTTTTCTAAGGGTAAGTCAGAAAATGTGGCTCCCTAATATTCTTGAAAGTGAACATGTAAAGATAAACCAAACAAAAGCACACAGTGTAATTTCAGCATCGATTCTTTACTTTTCTAAAGAGTTACGGAAAAATCTTCAAGCATATTTCACTGCCTAATTTTTTTTCTATTTCCAGCTGGCAGAAAACTATGTTCTGCTTGACGACCATTTCCAACTGATCCAGTGCTGCACGCCTGCTTTTCAGCACTATTTCATCAATTAAACAGATAAACAAAAATGACTTTCGGTGGATATCTTGGTATCCAACACGCGTTACAACACAACTGAACCATGTTGATTCATAATATGCAAACCATTTTTCTCCATCACCCACCGTTCTTGAGATATGGGATATAACCATTTACGTATGTTTAACAATGTACAAGGAAAATAACTCGCAGACAGAAGATCCTTTGTTTGTTTTTTATGATTTGCTTTACGTCACACCAACACAGATAGGTCTTAAGGCGATGGGGTTTGGAAGATGCCTAGGAGTGGGTAGCAAGGGGCCATGGCCTTAATTAAGGTACGTCCCCAGCATTTGCCTGGTGTGAAAATGGGAAACCACCGAAAAACATTTTCAGGGCTGCCGACAGTGGGGCACGAACCTACTATCTCCCGGATGCATGCTCACAGCCGCGCGCCCCTAATCGCACGGCCAATTCGCCCGGTGACAGAAGATTCACTAGAGAATTGATTGTTACGTGGAGCACTAACGAACATGGCTTTAGCTAAGATTATGCAAATGCACCACGAGGGACATAATGGATTTGTTTGTTATATAGGCACACACGTAGCAATAGAGATCTGGTGAATTTATGCAACATCTGGACACCTCCACTGTCACTGCCAGTAAAGAAGAAGCATATGGAAATATTTGGCTTTGTATGAAAAATAACGAATATCTATTAGAATAAATCGCGATGAACTCTGTGCCATGAAAAATAAAACTTTGTCAGCATCTTCAAAATCCGATGTGATAGGGCAAAAAAGTTTTCAGTTTTGAAATTAGCATGAAAACTGCACTGGAAACAGTAAGCATCATGCCAGATGTCTACTACTTGTAAATCAGTGTTACATTAACAACTGTGTATGATGTTTATTGATGGTAACGCTGATAGTCCTCTTTGACCTGCACATTCACGATGTTATTTCCACATTGATTAGGCAGAAATCATCTTCCCTGCATACCTTTTTAATATTCGTGAGTCTGTTAGTTGTCCTTATTTCACTCCGATGTTTCGAGTTCGAACCCCACCAGCGTCCAATCCTTATTCCTACTTTTCCCTTTCCTTTCATCTTTTATCTGTTTTAAACCATAATTTTGTTACTTGTTTTGCGTTACACTAACTATATTTTTATGACCTTCGGAGACGACGAGGTGCCAGAATTCTATCCTGCTGGATTTCTTTTACGTTCCAGTAAATCTACCGACACAAGGCTGATGTATTTGATCATTTTCAAATACCATCAGACTGAGGCAAGGTCGAACCTACCCTGCAGTGTTCACAAGGTCAGCGCTCTGTCTTCTGAGGGACTCATCCCGGCTTGTGTGTTTTATGTTTATGTATGTGTGTACTAGAAAATTTATAGATGAAGTATAAACTGTATCATAAACTCGCTTGTCATCGTCCCGTATTGGCATTTACAGCTTGACAAATCTTCGATTTTTCAGTTATTGTTTCTAAACACTGTTACAGTTACGATAAGATATCGTCGTCGCTGCTGTAAATGTGACAATGCACTTCTATCCGTTATTTTCCTTACGACCTGTCACGCCTCCCACCCACACATTGATTCTCAGTCCATCAGAACAATTTTCGTTGTTTTCTTTTTCCTATGCTGAAGTGTAAAGAAAAATTAACTTTACTGTACCATACTGTAGGAATGTATGTCTGCATGACATATTTACCCATCCCTAGATTACTATGTACTTGAGTTTCGCTGGAACTGATTATTTTTTAAAGTAGAAAATGAGTAAAAATTATGTAATATTTCCCGGCGTAAAAAATAAATATATATCTCTCGGACACGGCCATCTGTCAACGGTTGCTGATTTCAGATCACCACCAGCCGTAAGCATAGGAAAATGGAATCAAAGCAATTTTTTTCTGATGGACTGCATAGCAGTATCTAAGTGGGAGTCGTGACCAGTTTTAAGGGAAATCATACACAGATATCTAGATAGATAATTCATTTTTTCCTGGGAAAGTCTTTGCTTTACGCTTAACGAGTATCAAAATTTGATTGATAACTAATTGCATCCTAAACTAAAACTGTGTAGAACTATACAAGAAAGAACAATGTCACATTCGTGGTTTTGGTACCACAGCGTCGGTACGTGCACTTATTGTGTTAGTCACCCTAGTGCACACACACAGACAGATCGTTAAGCCTTTACAGCTGACGTAGCAAACGAGTCTAGTGCTTAACAGCACGCGCGCTGCGTCTACGTGAGCATAAGTCAGTAGCGATCAGTGAGACATTGATGTTTCAAGCGGAGAGTGTACATCAACATGGGTAGATGTAAGGATGTGATCGAGTGGCAAAAATGGGCAATCGTATTTGTCCGTGGCTATGGTCATACGGTGCGTGAAGTTGCTGGAATTGTTGGTGTATTGCAGACGGATATTCAGTGTGTTCATAATCAGTAATTTACTACAGGTGGGCATGAAACACGACGTCAGAATTGTGGTCGGAAAAAGATCCTGACTGAAAGGGAGCGGAGAAGCATTTCATGGTTTGTGAATCAAAATCTCTTCCGAACCGGCCAGGAATTGCTGCAGTCAGGGAATGAAGTTCCATCCCAACCTGTTAGTGAGAGAATAATGCGACGGGAACTGCATATGATGAGCATTTGGAGTCGGTCACCTCGTAAAAGGCCATTGTACATACAGAGTATCTGACTGGTGGAACGTAATGTGGTATGAATATTCATGTTTTTGCCTGTATTGATGCACATCGTCGAGTGCACGGAAGGACAAATGAAGTACACTGACTGACAGAGCAAATGCAATACCAAGAAGGAGTGGTTCGAAAGGGATGAAAGTTGGGGAAAAAACAGAGACGGCACCGACGGATTAATTGATGTTTATTTCAAACCGATATGCAGGTTACACAATGCGCACGGCATCGACTCAGTAGGATGTAGGACCACCGCGAGCGGCGATGCACGCAGAAACACGTCGAGGTACAGAGTCAATAAGAGTGCGGATGGTGTCCTGAGGGATGGTTCTCCATTCTCTGTCAACCATTTGCCACAGTTGGTCGTCCGTACGAGGCTGGGGCAGAGTTTGCAAACGGCGTCCAATGAGATCCCACACGTGTTCGATTGGTGAGAGATCCGGAGAGTACGCTGGCCACGGAAGCATCTGTACACCTCGTAGAGCCTGTTGAGAGATGCGAGCAGTGTGTGGGCGGGCATTATTCTGCTGAAACAGAGCATTGGGCAGCCCCTGAAGGTACGGGAGTGCCACCGGCCGCAGCATATGTTGCACGTAGCGGTGGGCATTTAACGTGCCTTGAATACGCACTAGAGGTGACGTGGAATCATACGCAATAGCGCCCCAAACCATGATGCCGCGTTGTCTAGCGGTAGGGCGCTTCACAGTTACTGCCGGATTTGACCTTTCTCCACGCCGACGCCACACTCGTCTGCGGTGACTATCACTGACAGAACAGAAGCGTGACTCATCGGAGAACACGACGTTCCGCCATTCCCTCATCCAAGTCGCTCTAGCCCGGCACCATGCCAGGCGTGCACGTCTATGCAGTGGAGTCAATGGTAGTCTTCTGAGCGGACGCCGGGAGTGCAGGCCTCCTTCAACCAATCGACGGGAAATTGTTCTGGTCGATATTGGAGCAGCCAGGGTGTCTTGCACATGCTGAAGAATGGCGGTTGACGTGGCGTGCGGGGCTGCCACCGCTTGGCGGCGGATGCGCCGATCCTCGCGTGCTGACGTCACTCGGGCTGCGCCTGGACCCCTCGCACGTGCCACATGTCCCTGCGCTGCGCCAACCATCTTCGCCACAGGCGCTGCACCGTGGACACATCCCTATGGGTATCGGCTGCGATTTGACGAAGCGACCAACCTGCCCTTCTCAGCCCGATCACCATACCCCTCGTAAAGTCGTCTGTCTGCTGGAAATGCCTCCGTTGACGGCGGCCTGGCATTCTTAGCTATACACGTGTCCTGTGGCACACGACAACACGTTCTACAATGACTGTCGGCTGAGAAATCACGGTACGAAGTGGGCCATTCGCCAACGCCGTGTCCCATTTATCGTTCGCTACGTGCGCAGCACAGCGGCGCATTTCACATCATGAGCATACCTCAGTGACGTCAGTCTACCCTGCAATTGGCATAAAGTTCTGACCACTCCTTCTTGGTATTGCATTTGCTCTGTCAGTCAGTGTATTTCATCCCGGATGTGTTAAAGGTCAGGTTCAAACCGGAGGAGGGTCTGTGATGTTTTGGGGGAGTTTTTCGTATCATGGATTGGGCGGGCTCACTGAGCTGACCACTGACATGTATGAGCATGTTTATTTACTGTAAATATTGTGGATGATCAGGTGTTGTCTTTCAGTCAACATCTCAATGATGAGTATGCTGCTGATGCCCCGATTTTTCAAGATGACAACAGCAAAGTTCATCGGGCTGGACGCATATGTTACTCGTTTCACGAACACTCCTCCACCTTATTACATTTAGATTGGCCTGTAAAAACTCCTGACTTGAATCTCATTGAAAATCTGTGTGACATGTTGGAACAGCGGGTAAAACGCCGACATCATCATCCCCGCACTGCGCGGTAAAATCTTCAGCGAGTGGCTTAACCTGGTTGCGAAGTAACTGCACAACCTTGTGGACTCACTTCCTAGCAACCGAATCTAAGCGGAGTTACACGTTATTTGATGCCTGTAGTGATTTCTCCAGGCGACTATTCTTTTGTCCGTTGAGCTTATTTCATACTGGATAATGTATAATTTATTGTTTTAATTATTTTATACATATAAAAGTGTTACTTACTATAATGCAACTGTGCTAAATTATAAGTTAATATTTCTGCAGATAAGTGTTGTAAATATGGTCCTACTCCTTGGCTGATTGGTCAGCAGTGAGACAATCCATTCGATTCCCGGTCGGGGATTATAATCGCACAAGATTCATTCTTCCTGCTCGGGGACTGTGTGTATGTGTTTGTCCCAACATTCTCATCTTCATACTAAACCAGCACAACACACTAACAAGCACAGGAAGAACAACGCAATAGTGATTACTTCTCTCAACAATGGGTTGCGTCAGAAAGGGTATCCGGCCGTAAAACACAACGAAATCCACATATGCGTTACAGTCGTACCCAAGATCTCACAGATGTTACAAAAGCGGAAGAAGAAAACAAGGAAGTTTTGGAAATGTGTATAAGTATAAAGAGGTCCAGAAGCCTTAAAATCACCACTTGAAAGAAGCCAGATAAATAAATAACAGTAAATATCTATGACTAAATAATTATTTCAACATTCATTTTTTATCTGTATGCAGAAATAATTATGCGAGAGTTAAATGTATAGGAACTGGATATTGGTGTGAAGATTGGAGGGAGAAAAACATACATATATACTGATGTTACCACCCTGCTACCAGAAAAAAAAGAAGATCTAAAGCTTTACATTTCCCACCTCAAAGATGAATGTGAAGAAATTGGGCCTCTATCTCAATATTAAAAATACCAAAGTTATGACAACGGTTGAGTGTGATACAGTTCGCCTAAAACTGTACGGGGAGGAAATGAAGAATATGGAGGACTTCATTTTCTTGGTAGCCAAAATCAGTCAAAGTGGACATTGTGGTCCTGATATAAAAAGACGGATTTCGCTTGGACGAATCGCTATGATGACTATGTCACCGATCTGTAAGTGGCTACCACGTACTATTCATGCATGCATGTGAGAGCTGGACGCTGAAACAGACAGACTAAAGGAAGATCGACGCTTTTGAGCAAAAATCACCAATAAGGCAGTTTTAGAGCGCAGCAAGCCCTGTAAGTCTTTGGTAAGTACGATTATGAAGCTAAGAATAACATACTTTGGCCGCGTTATCCGATAAGATACATTGGAAGAAGCAATTATGCTAGGAATGATCAGAGGTCAGGTCGCCAGAGGACTCGTTGGTTCGACACCATTAAAACAGACACCGCACTCAGTCTGAAACAACCAAAGGAGGCAGTGTGGGACAGGACAACTTGGGGAGCGCTAATTCATAGAATCACCAATGGTCGGATTCGACTGGATGGACGATGACATCATATAATGAAAGGGAACAAGGAAAAATTAGTTAAGAAGTAGATAAAGGTAAGAAATATTTGAAACTGACAAAATGACGTAAAGTGAAGGATTGGCCTAAAATCAAAATATGGAAAGAAATTAAAATAGAAATGTTTTCATTGATTTAATTTGAAAGTGCTTGAGAAGTGAATGAACGGACTGTTATATCACAGAATTCAGGGGGCTGTGCTAAGGTTAGCAATGTGTTTATCATGAAACTCTAGGCCTCGTACTTGTATTCTTATGAGAACACGAGCTAATATGTTGGAAGTCCGTTTGAAGTACTTGTGGGCGTCAAAGCCTAGTACTCAAAGGCCCGGTTTCTTTGACTCTATCTCAAATTTTACCTAACCAATGTTTAGTAAAATTTGTTATTAATTTAACAATTCGGTCAAAAGTACCCTGTTTCACGAACAAATATCCACCATCTGTTACGAAATAATTGTTAAAGACAAATTAACACGTTTCTGCGAGATTTCTGAACGCGTCTGGCAGTGAGAGTCTTTTGTCTCTTTACTTAAAGCGCACCTAGCGGTATGTTGGAATAGTATTTAGTCACACCTGGTTGGCATCATGATAGGTTATTGTTAGCGGAGACGCTAAGACATAAACAATTCAAGTAAGAGGCATCAAAAGCGCTATTACGATGAATGTGAGACAAATGTTTTCATAGATTTAATTTGAAAGTATGCCAGTGTGCTTGAAAAATGAAAGAACGGTCTTGTATATCACAGCATTTAACATGTTATACCAGTGCAATCTAAGGCGCCCACATCGCCGGGAAAATGTGATAATTGGTAATATAAATTGATAATATCAAGACATATTAAGTCTTGAATGATTTTCGGGCATTCTCTTACTGTGGGAATAATAATGTAATGTCTTGTTAATGCTGCAATGGCAGCAGGAATTCTTTAAGAGTTCTATACACAATTGTCTTGCGCTCCTGATCATTGTCGCCTGCAATTACATGAGAAGAATCTGAAGCGTAATATCTAAGAACTATAAGCTGCTACTACTGCTGCGCTGGTGAGTTTCAGTCTGTGGGAATCTTTAACCTATTATCAATTTCTAGTAGTAGCTTGTTAATTATGGCTTTGGTGTTTAGGTATCTTTGTAGAAAACTTGCTTCTGATAACTCTGATAAAGCGTATGGGTCTTCAAATAGTCTTCATACAGCAGTAAATATTAATAATAATAATAATAATGATAATAATAATAATAATAATAATAATAATAATAATAATAATAATCCCACTACAGAAAAAGAGCAGACACCCGTTTTGGAACACCGAATGTGACCAAGCCATATTGAATAGAAAAAACGCATACCAGAAGTTCATCGGCAACCGTACACCTGAAAACGAAGAAAAATTCCGCGAAGTCCGCAGACAGACCTCTAAACTCATCAGACAAACCAAGAGGAAATACCTGGAGGACCTACTGAAGTCGGCCGAACAGGACTTCCACAACTACAACATCAGAGATTTTTACAGCGTCTTCCGCAACAGATTAAATGGGTACACGCCCAAGAACCTCTGCTTCAGAAAACAAAACGGAAAATTGGCACTCACAGATGACGAAAACACCAAGGAACTCGCGAGATACTTCGAGTCACTACTCAACTGCCCAGAACCAACGGAGAGGTTTCCACTTAAACCCCACCCGAACCCAAACCCAGACTCATCCCCACCTACACAAGAGGAAATACACCGACACATACAACGACTGAAAAACAACAAGGCATCCGGAGACGACGGCATCATAGCAGAGTTTCTTAAACATCTAGGAAAGAATTCTCTCCAAGAACTCACACAAATCATACAAGAAATTTGGACAATGGAAAAACTACCAGAAAATTGGACAAACGCCCTCCTTGTTTCACTTCACAAAAAAGGTGACCGCACAGATGTGAACAATTACAGGGGAATTTCCCTGGTGCAAGTCACATACAAAATCCTCTCTGCAGTCCTCCTCCAAAGAACCCAGGAACAACTAGAACCACTCACAGGCGAATACCAAGCGGGCTTCAGGCCCCACAGATCCTGTGCAGAACATATACTCAACCTGAAAACTATCTTGAAACTACGACACACAAGAAAACAACCCACAATCTGCACCTTCGTGGACTTCCAGAAAGCATACGACTCCATTGACCGTCAATCTCTCTTCCAAACACTGAGTGAGTACGGACTGGACAACAAGACTCAAAAAATCATCAGACTAACTCTAACCAACACAACCGCCCAAGTAAAATTCATGGCAAATATATCAGAAAAATTTCAGATAAAAACCGGTGTCCGACAAGGAGATGGACTTTCCCCACTACTCTTTAACAAAGCCCTGGACAAAATCATGAGAGAATGGGAACAAGCTCTAAAAGCTCAAGGAAATTGGCAACCATTATGTATGACAAGAAGACATGTAAAAATCTCCTGTCTCGCTTTCGCACATGATCTCGCGATCCTTGCAACAAACGAACAACAGGCAATCAGCCAAACCGAAACTCTCAAGAAATGCTCAGAAAAATTCGGCCTACAAATCTCCTTCTCAAAAACCAAGGTCATGTGCAACCACTGCAGCCTCCAGAATTTGAACACGAAATTTAGCACAATCGAAAAGGTAACTGAGTTCCGATATCTCGGAGAAATTAAAGTACCAACAGGAAAAGAACCGAAGGCCCTCGAGGTCCGCATCCAGAAAATGAAGAGAGCCCTCGGCCGAACGCAAAACATTTACAACAGAAAATGCCTTTCAATCTTCACCAAAATTCGACATTACAACACTGTGATCAAACCTGAAATACTATACGCGAGTGAAACACTGGATCTCCACAGGAAAACAATACTCGAAGACATCCTGAAAGAGGAACGTAAAATCATCAGAAAAATTCTCGGCCCAAAACTGACTGACGAAGGATATAGACTGCAATCTCGTACAAAAACCGAGGAGCTCTCAAACCTTGCGGCCGACATCAGAAAAAGACGCCTGAAATTTTACGGACACATCAAACGCCTTCTAGAAAACAGACTGACAAGAATCTTACTTGAGGCAACATAAAACATCAAAACAAATAGGTGGACAACGGAAATCCGCCAAGACCTGGAAAAATCAGGAATCAAAGTGGCCGACATCGCTAACCGAACCTGCTACAGAACGAAAATCAACAAGTGGGAAGTAGAGTCAGAGAGAAACCACAAGAAGAAGACAGGAGCTAAGTGGACAGAAGAACGAAGAACCAAGATGAGAGAAAAACTGAAGGCTGCCTGGCAAAGAAGGAAATGCACAACTTCTAAGTGAGCTCTGCGTGATCAGTTTTCTGGTCTTTTTCGCATCTAATAATAATAATAATAATAATAATAATAATAATAATAATAATAATAATAATAATAATAATAATAATAATAATAATAATAATGTCATTTGCTTTACGTCCCACTAACTACTTTTAAGGTTTCGGAGACACCGAGGTGCCGGAATTTAGTCCCGCAAGAGTTCTTTTACGTGCCAGTAAATCTGCCGACACGGGGCTGTCGTATTTGAGCACCTTCAAATACCACCGGACTGAGCCAGGATAGAACCTGCCAAGTTGGGGTTAGAAGGCCAGCGCCTTAACCTTCTGAGCCACTCAGCCCGGCAGTAAATTATCAAACATACGTGTCCTACATGCCACCATTTCGAAACTTTAACAGCTGTTAAGGGGTTTAACACCAGGCAGCTGCCTTCTTAATTTAACACAAGTAAGTTATTAACATCTGTTTAGAGTTAACAATGCTTGATGTGTCTCCTTAACAGTAGTGTTACAACTTAACATTCATTAAAACTTAACATTCGTTAAAGCAACTTGACCAAAGGAATACATTTTTTGGACAAAATCTTTGACGTTGACGGCTTTTCGCTAGTTTAGAGCTAATGGTCGTTTAGTCTTACGTGGAAGATAAAGCGTGCTGCTTGTCGCTGTTAACCATTTCTGTCCACTACTAAAGCTACACACACAACACTTGACTGGGATGCCAGCTATCTCCCTAGTGCAGTGCGAGTAATCGTACACGCATGACGTGGTCACGGCCCTCCTAATCCTTGTCTCTCTTTTTCCAAAGCCCTCTTATCTAACCCGCCGTGGCCCCTCACAATACAAATAGTGTGTTATCAGGGAACCGGACCGGACATAATGGGAACACAAAATGAAGCCCGCTTTCAGACTTGTTTTTCAAGGGTAGACAATGGTGGAGTACATATCGACGCAAAGGCATGAATAGCTGGAATATTGGAATTCTGACGTTACACAGCATCTTCTGTCATGCGAGAAAAGTGATACTGGCATTACTACGTAGAAGAACAGGAGAACAAATTGAAAACAATAACTGATAATTACCAGAGCTTACCGTGAAATAATAGCCAAGGGTTTTTGATTTATGCACCGTAATTCAGTTTGTGAATTGTGGCTGTGTGTTCATACGTTCTCTGCCGTAACTCAATTCAGCACACATTGAAGAAAAATATTGTAATTGAAGAACTCTGTGAAAAAAGGCATTTTATGTGTTGTTTGCTGGGTAGAGAAATAGATGCCACGCATTTGATAAAAGAATCAGACACGTTCACTTTCAAGTAACGTCTCTGCCATAAAGAAGGACTGGAATGCAACACAAATTTGTATTAAAAACCAGCGAAGTCCAGACTTGAGTGAATCTTGCTTTGAAACACACCTATTAGATGGCAACAGCGATACTTATCGATGGCCTAGTTCTAATACCACGTATCAGACAATGCTGTTACTATCACTTATCATTAATATTATTAAATATTTGGAAAATATCCCGGTGTCAACGGTCACTTACAGTAGAGTGATAATAAATTAAACATATAATTACCCAACAACAAAAACAAATAGAACAACAAGAGTACAACAAGCAATTTCACGGAAATAAAATATTACAAGAAATACTACTAGTTTAACATTCTAAATCCAACATCATCATACGCAATTTAAGTATATCCAGTGCATAACACTACGGCTTACTATACTATAGGTTGAGATTACTACCAGATTAACTTTACAAGTAAAAATAAAGAAAAGTGCGAAGGTAATTACCCAAGAATCAGAATTACAACAAGAGTTCAACAAGCAATTCCTTGGAAATAAAATATTGCAAGAAATACTACTAGTTTAACACTCTAAATCCAGCATCATCACATTCAAATTCACACACAACTTAAGTATTTCCAGTTATTAATACTATGGCTTACTTTAATAGAGGTTGAGCTTACTACTAGCTTATGACTACGGCTTACACTCCTTAATTAAGACTGGTCACGCCTCTTAGCCACGTAAGGATATGTAGTCATCAAAACAATTTTCTTTGTGTTCGTATTCCTATGCTGCAGTGTAAAAAATTAATGAACCTTAGCGCACCGCACAGTAGGATTGTTGTTTGTATAACATATTTACGCACTCCAAGAGTATGATGGATGGAAGATTCATTTTCCTTTACATGTGAGCATAGGATTATGAACACGTCGAAAATTGTTCTGACGGACTTCACATTGATATGCGACAGGGAGGCGTGACCAGATTAACGAGAATTGTGAATAGGAACAGAATTGTCAGATACGCGATCTTAGAACTAGACCGTCGTTATATGTCTGCTGCCATGAAGGACAATACGAATACAACTCCTTGTTGCACGTGTGAAACTGTAACCTACGTATTGTGTACCGACATGTGAACAGCTACCATTACAAAGGGTTCACAAAGGAATTACAAAAGTGTTTCTCGGCATTAAAGCAGAAAGCAATCACTGATTACTTTCAGAAACAGTAGAGTTAGGTAGTCTGAATATTTTTCCTTCCCTTATTAGTTTAAACGAAATGTGCAGTTTATTTTTCCATTTGTTAATTTTCCTAAGTGCTATTTTTACTGCAACGTATATTGTCAACCAATGCCTTGTCGATGCAACTACTCTCTTCTTTCATTGGCTGTTCGTTCAGTTCCATGTAATTGTCACAATTTTTTATGTCGTCCATGTACTTCCTCTTAGTTCTTCCTGGTACTTTGTTTTTCAGCACTTTCCCCTCAAGAATGTTAGTGATGAAAGTGTTGTGTCTGATCACATGTTCAATAAATTGCAATTTCTTTTAATAACCTTCTCTCTCCTTTAACTTACATTAACACTTCCAGATTGGATTTTCTTTCCGTCGAGCTCGTTCTGGGTCATTTTCCACCATATCCGCATTTCAGCAGCTTCAAGTCGAATCCTTTCTAATTTACCCAGAATCCAGCTCTCACTTCCATACGTTCACGTAGTGTGCAGGTTAGCAGAAAACAATACAGAAATACCATTTTTCATCATTTTAACTCTACTTTCAGTACACCTGTTCTATTTTTAACTTTTCGCGGGTTAACCGCGATTTTACTTGTTCGGGAAGCCTTAACCCTACAGTACCCCGGTTAATCGATAGTTGAGTGTAGTTCCATTTAAGAAAAGTAATTTGATACTGGAGTCTCGGAATTTAATGAAACATGGAACACAATATTGTGCGGTGTTTAACGAGTCCTTTTCTTCATTTTCGTGAAAATTGCCTATGCATATCCTCAGCTGATCAGATGATATTTAAGGTGAAGCTCGAACGTGGGCGTCATGTAAATAAAATAAAAATAATATTTTTGGTATTCTAAAAGTAAGTCTGTAAGGAGGTCAGCACAGTTGAAGCTCTAAATGCTCTCCTCTTGGGTTCCTTTCATTAGATCCAATATCGCTAGATTTATGGCAGTCGAAAACCATGAATGAGCTGCATTATTGAATTACTGACATTGGTGCCTTGAGAGCATCGCCTCTCAATGGCTAGGATCCAGTTACAGATAAGCTTTAATCGGGAATCAATACGTCCTCTTTGTGAGGTTCGCGACCTCCCACGGAGCCGGATAAAGAGAGGAAGGAACTCGTGCCCTATTGCAGGCCAGAGGCTGTGACAGTCACACCAGATTTATAACTGCGATTTGCGACCAAGTCAGACGATTCACTGTAAGGGTGTAGTGTGTCAGCCATGCATAGGATATCACTTACTTCTCTGAGATATTGAGTTGTTGACGTCCATGGTAGGAGTGGTAATTTTCGCGATAGTGGTGGTGATTATTGTTTTAAGGAAAGTAAGACTAGAGAAAATACCTCTGTAAACACCAATCAAAGAAAGTGGTCCGATACTTCCGAGAATGAAAACAATTGGCTGTCACAATTGGAAAAACCGCAGGGATTTTAGGTTTTCGCAGACTTACTCTATCTACCAATCTATATATATAAATGAATGTCTGTTTGAATGTATCTATCGAATGGACTCATAATCTACTGGAGCGATCTTGCAGAAAAATTTCAAATTTCTTTTCATGTTACAGCTGAGAGGGTTCAGGAATTGGTTTGAACGAAATCTGATGGGTAGTTCGGCTTAGGGGGTGAGAAGGGTAAAAAGAAATAAAAGAAAATAGGGTAAGATAAGTGGACCGCAAGACAAGTCTGATCAGTGGGTTGCCTAACCAACAGTGTGTGAAGATTATTATGTGTTTCTTAAAACTTTCCCTCTTCTTCTTCCTCCTCTTTTTTTCTATGAACGGTATACAAAAATGAAAATTCCACGTTCAGGCATAGGGGGTGAGAAGGACTGGAGAAAGAAAATGTCGAAAATGACAAAGATTACTGGTGATTCTGTGTGTATGATTCAACAGACCTCTCAACCAAACTAGATACACATATAACTTAATATCTGGAAAAAATACTGTAGAGGCGAGAAACTCCTAGCACCCCTAAAGAAAGGGGTGATGTGTAAAAATCCTAAAAATGACGGGTATTAGTGGCGAGTTCATAGTCTTTTGGGTAGCTGAGATGAACCGTTCATTCGCAGTTGTGGAGGGGGATGGAAGGGTTGAAAGGAACGTCCAAAATGACCGTGATCGTGGATGTACGTGTGGATGTTCCAGCATAGCTCTCAACC
The DNA here is from genome assembly GCF_040414725.1 of Anabrus simplex. Lineage (NCBI taxonomy): Eukaryota > Metazoa > Arthropoda > Insecta > Orthoptera > Tettigoniidae > Anabrus > Anabrus simplex. The sequence goes on from NC_090269.1 coordinate 406,896,545, forward strand.
AAGCACGTTACTCATATGAATTACTGTTTGGGAAAGAAAACTGAAGGGTAAGACACCCCTGAGGGCGAGGGTGGAAAGGGGGTGATAGATTAAAATAATAGAAGACTACCAGTATTAAAGCGAAAAAGATGTATGTTAATAAATAGAGTTTTTCTTATGCGTTTAATTAAACGGTTTAGAAACATCTAACGCGGCTGAATGGGTAAACGCGCGAGAAGCCTCGGGCGCATGCCACTTAGAAATAAATGATACATATTATGTGGATAATGAATTGTGTTCAATAGAATACGTGTGATGTGGGTAACGACTCGGTGTAGTATGGGTGTGTGATATGAAAAATAAGGGATACAATTTAAGAGTTCGAGAGTAATATTACGAGTAAAAGTAATATTCCATTATTAAATTTGTTATTCCATACAACTGACAGCCATGTATTCACAACGACAGCTCACCTCCAACTGAGCCCGCGAGTCAACACACCGCCATCATACAATAGAGAATGGGTGTGACGTCACATATTTAGCCCAATTTTGCCTTACTTTTCAAGTGCTATTTCATGAAAACTTATTAACAGATTTTCTTCTTCTTCTTCTTCTTTCGAATGGGCCACCAGATGACCACTTGCCAATTTCAATTCCTTCTTCTTTGTTCTTTCCTTTTCTTCCAGTACGCTTTCATCTGTTCACTATGTTTCTTCTTTCTGTCTTCAGACACTTTGAACCAGTCTTTTTTACTTTCCTACCTTGGAATCCTTCTATTTTCAATACTTTTTCCCGAAAGCCTTCTCTATTATTTATTTCTTCTGTTGTTATATTGTTTTTTTCTAAATCCTTTCTTACTTCATTGACCCAGCTTGTCGTTGATTTCTTAAACCACAAATATCTGAAAATCTTACTGGTTAACCTACTATCTTTCATTCGATATAAATGTCCAAAAAACATAAGTCTCCTTTTCCTCATTACATCTGATATATTTTCTATTTTTTGATATATTTCAGCATTACTTCGTAATTTCCAACCTTCTGCTGTGTTTTGCGGGCCTAATATTTTCCTCATGATTCGCCTTTCTAGTATTTCTAGTTTATCTAAATTATAGTTTAATGCCAGACATTCGCTTGCATATAGGCATTCTGGCTTCACTACTGTGTTGTAATGCCTTATTTTTGCAATTTTGGATAGGCATCTTTTATTGTAGATATCTTTGGTGACACCATAAGCTCTCTCCATTTTATGTACCCTCTCCTCTACTGCAGATTTTTCTAAACCATTTTCTTGGATTATTTCCCCTAGATATTTGAATTTTTTTACCCTCTCTATTTGGCCAATATCTGTTATCAGAAATTTGGATGCATCCCAAATATTTGTTAAAAATTTTGTTTTTTCTGCAGAAATTCTTGTGCCAGTTCTGCTGGCGATTCTTTCCAAGACATTTACTTGGGTTATAGCAGATGTCACATTTTCAGAAAGTATTGCAAAGTCATCTGCAAATGCAAGACAATTTATTTCGATCCTTTTGTTTCCTCTTCCTAACCTTATCGGTGAAATGTTGAGTTCAATAAGTTTTTCGTTCCAAATTCTCACTATTTTCTCTAGGACACAATTAAAAAGAATTGGGGATAGTCCGTCGCCTTGTCGTACACCAGTTTTTATTTTGAAAGGCTGTGATACCTCTCCCAGAAATTTCACTTTAGAGACTGTGTCTGTACGTGTTTCACGGATTAGATTTGCCTGTTTAGACTTTATGCCAAATTCTCGAATTATTTTATATATAGTTTCTCTGTCAACAGAATCAAAAGCCCTTTTGAAATCTACAAACATGACTACAATGTCCTTTGAATTAAGTAACCTGTGGCGAATTATTTTGACTTAAGATTAAATATTTGTTCTGAGCATGATCTTCCTTTCCTGAAACCACCTTGATATTCACCTAAATGATTGTCTAGTGTTGTTTCTACTCTGTTTAATAAAATCTTGGAAAATATTTTATATGCCACTGCTAATAAAGATATTCCTCTGTAGTTATTAACGTCCTGTTTATTATATTTCTTGTGGAGTGGATGTATCAAGGCTACTTTCCATTTCTCAGGAATTTTTTCAGTTTTACAGATTTCTTCAAAGAGTAATTGTAGCTCATTTGCTATATTTGGCAAGGACCACTTCAAAAGTTCCGCTGTAACAGAATCTTCTCCGCTAGCTTTGTTGTTTTTGAGGGTTTTAATTACTTCTTCAATTTCTTTTATAGTTGGTGGTATGTCTTCTTCCAAATTTTCATCAATATCTTGAAATTCTAATTTATGACTTGGTTCAGGACAGTTCAAAAGTTGATCAAAATATCTTGCTAATATCTCACAATTTTCAGTATTGCTTAGTCCAATTCTGTCGTTTTCATCCTTGAAACTAACATTTGTAGTTTGGTACCCCTTTAATTCATTCTTAAAAGTCTGATACAAGTCACGGGTGTTATCTTTTATAAAGTTTTTGTCCATTTCTATAAGTTTCTCCTTTTGAAAGGCTCGTTTAGTACTTCTGATTATCCTTGCTATTTCCTTCCTTTGTTGCTTAAACTGATCAAAATCTTCAATTTTCTTTGAGCTAAAGCTTCTTCACATATTTCATTCCACCATATTTTCCTTTTAATTTTTAATGGCTCTAATGTTTTCTGTGCTGCATAATTAATTGCTTTGGATATTTCTTGCCAGTTGCCTTGTTCAGCCACTTCCATTTCGTCTTGGTAGTTTTTAATTGATTCTTTTGTTATAGTAAGTCTGTCTACATTATATTTTATTAACCTCTGTGGCTTTGTTCCTTATTAGGTAGGAGTTTGGCTTTAATTTTAGAGAGATAATGGTCAGAATCAAATTCACCATTCCTTACTACTTTCACATTCATAATTTATTTTGTACTTTTTTTTGAAACAGCCACATGATCTAACTGAAATTCTCCTAACATTGGGTTTGGAGATATCCATGTTTTAGCTTTTCTGGGGAGTTTTCTAAAGAAGGTTGACATTAGTTTCATCTGATAGCTTTGGCACAAACTGATTAGCCTAATACCATTTGTATTTGTTCTTCGGTGGGCTGGGTAATGTCCTACTACTTTTCTAAATTTATTTTCTCTACCTCTTTGTGCGTTGAAGTCACCTAATAGTAATATGGTGTTCATTTTTGGAATTTTGGATATTCCATTCTCCAAACGAACCCAGAATTCCTCTGTTTTTGAGGGTTTTTCCTATTGTCTTCATTTATTGGTGCATGGCAATTAACAAGTGTGTACGTTTTGTTTCTGCATTTAATTGATAGGAGAGATATTCTTTCTGAGTTGGATTTAAATTCTGTTACATTTCCTATTATACTTTTATGAATGTAGAAAGCTGTACCAAGTAGTGGCATCCCCTTCATAATTTTGATTGCTGGTTTGCCTTTAAAGATCCTGTAGTTACAAGTGTTTATTACATTTTCATCTAGGAATCTAGTTTCTTGAACTGCCAAAATTTGAATTTTGTTTTTCTCTAGAAGTAATTCTAGTTCATTTTGTTTACCAGTTTATTTTTTCAGCAGGTCGCCTTCTGTTTTATCTGTCAATTGAGATATTAAACATATTCGTAAGTGAAAAATTTCGGCGCTATACACGTCCAACCCAAACACTTAAAGCGTCTTATTTTTATTTTCCATTTGTGCGCTGTCGAAGAACGTACGTCTACGTTGTAACGAAGGCAAGGTCCACGTAACATTTGAAAACAAAGAACTCCCTAGACATAGCAAGCATAATGTCGTTGGATCGGAAGGGAACAAGAGTTTACTCAGCTAGGGGCTTTGTGGTTGGCAACGCACGCCTCCACGCTTAAAGCCCCGCAATCCTCCGTTTAGTCAATTCCTACTACAGGCAGGGAATACCGTGAAAGAACTTTACCTGTCTTACCCACAGAAAAAATTATTTACCGTTTGGGAGAAATGTTTTTAGAGTTTGAATTGCCAAGAAGAAAGCTGGTCTGGAGCACTTTGACATTCAGTGTACTTTGTTATGCTTCTGTGACACACTAATTACGTATTTTTTAAAGGAGCAAGCCATATTTTCCAGTGTCTATCCAGTCTATCCTAGTCACTAAGTTAGTCCGCTGAATTCAAACAATTTGTGACTGTAATAATGCTTTGTTTGCTAATTGTAAATTTACATTTCAATCTCGTTTTTCTCCCACGCTATGCTGCTAAATATAACAAAATTTGTACGGTATATGTATCACAGCTATATTAAGAAACCTGCCTATGTAATTTTCGATTGCAGGATTTTTTCAGGTAGTAGTGATTTTTAAGTCCAAAGTTTTAGAACGTAATTTAGTGTGATGATATCTCCTTATATAAACTATGTTCAGAAAAATCGATACGTAGTGCTTTTAAAAGAAGTATTATCTACGTAATTACGAATTTTCATTAACATGTTCATCACATTTCATGAAAAAATGGAATAAAAATATCAAACAAAAAATATTTTAGAATAACTCTTAATTGTATATGAAATACATATTCGTGATGGCTCTACTATTATATAAGTGACATTCGCACAATGTTTCGTGAAAATCCATGCATTATGTAAATATATCTCTTTATCTCCGGATTGTAGCCTTAAATCATCCCTGCTGCATAATCTCCACTTCCTTCGTCATCTCCAAAGGCTTCCTCCAGGCTCCTCTTGGCACTTCTTCTAACTTGTCTTGCTTTTATGGCTAAAATATCTATTGCACTGTCTGTATTTCTGATTCTGAGCTTATCTGTAGCCAGCATAGCATCAACTGGCTGAGAACCAGAATGCAACCCTAACTTTTGAAGAATCTGACAATATGTAAAATTCCCTTAGCTGTATGTTGCCACTGTCTTGAAATTTGCTTTTCCCTTCCTTCTTTCCTTCCTTCCTTCCTTCCTTCTGCCTATTCACACGCCTTTAAAAGACCTTTGCCACAAAAATCTAGGAATTTCCACGGAGAAATAGACAGATCACAAAACAAGTTCGCAACAATTAAAATGTTTACGAACCCACTAAGCGGAACAAAATCCAAGGAATATATATACACATATATAAACAGCACGGGGGTCTTCATTAGCTCAGTGGTTTAGATGCTGGCTTTCAACCCGAAAAGCTGATGTTCGAATCCCGGTCAATCCTACGTCGAGATTTTCATTTCGAGAATCACATGACGCCAGGAAGGGCATCCGGTCTCAATCCCCTGACCAAAACCAAAATAAACCTGGGAGGCTCCAGCGACCCCAGACGTAACTGAGATAAGCTGAAGAAGGTTTTTTTAACAAACAGAACAACATGACATGCACGGTACAAGCTATTGAAATCAACTTTTCTTTCACAACATATTAACATCCCATTGAAAAGTAGGAGCTTTGAAGTCACCAATGAAATTTGACGGCTATGGACTCAGGTATGACGTCCGCCCCCGTCTCAGATAAATGTAAATGTAAAATACTTTCAATTAATGTAGCGTCATGTCCAAGGCGTCATTTTAAAGAGGAATGTTTAGAGAAGAAATCTAGACAAGGAAATAAATTTGAATTTTTTCACACAAAATCTGATTCCATTTCTTCTTTTGTAAATTTAAAACTTTTTTTCTGTCAAATACTAATTATAACACATAAATACTATAACATACCTTATAAACACCAAGGTAAGTTTTAGTTATATACAACTATGTGCTATAATTAGTGTTTGACAGACTCAATAACTTTAAATTTACACACCATTTATGTCGCAAGTTGTGTAATATAAAAGGGAGACACTACGTGAATAAGAGTGAAATTTTGTAATTACCATAAAATGTTTAATATTGAATACGAGATAGACAAAATAAATTCTGCATACGCCCACATTCACAATATATCGTCGTTGCGGGGACAGAACCTCCTATGTGCTAATATGTTTGGAGTTATACTGACCCGCAGCACATACATTATGAAGAGCGAGAATTCCTTGACAGTATTCACACAATATCAGATGACAGAGCCTTACCGGAAAAAGTTCTAATCTAAAATATTTCACATAGGAGGTTTTTCCCGGTAACGACGATATGTTATGCAAAGTAAGTGATAGTTACCGACATTTTTATTGACTCTGTGATCTTTCATTTAGTTCCATTGCTACTCACTTAACACACCACTCAGATAAATTCGTTTCCACAACCTACGGAGGTATTATGACATAAAAATAGTTATTATCTGGAAAAGTTTCTTCCTATTTAAATTAAATAAATTTTAAAATTTACGTTTATTTCTTGCTATAAAAATACCACTTCATGAGACTTCAGTGATAAATGTATTGGACATATCAACGAATACTTGCAGTGAAATTAAAGTTACCTACCTCAGAAAAAATTCCTTAGATTGTTAAACATATTGTCAACAGTTCTCGAATAAAATGAACCATTGGCTTGAAAATTAGAACTTTTAAGAAGAATGAGCAAAAATAACCAACACTGGTAGTGCAGAGTATGATGAGGGAAAGGAAGAATAGATATAAGGCATATATTCAAAAGTTCATCCGCACAAACGTTCCACAGCAACTATTTGAAAAGGAAGACATGATGGACAAATTAGTAAACCTTGTATTTTCCAATGCTCTTCTTTTATCCATTATTTTCCTTAAGACTGGTCACGCCTCCCAACTAAATGTGGATATACAGTCCATCAGAACAATTTTATTTGGATTCATTTTCCTATGCCAATGTGTAAAGGAGGAATTTATGTTTGCTTGACGTATTTACGCACACTTAAGGCTAGGTCACACTTGGCGATTTTATAGAAGCGAGTCAGCTAGCAACGAGTACTCGCTGTTTAAATCGCTCAGTGTGATTAAAAAAGTCGTTACTCGCCGTAAGCCCAGCAAGAAGGAACATCGCTGAGAGAAAAGTTGGACATGTTTAATTTTTCTAGCTGCTGGCTAGTCACGTCATCATCCCGCAGCGACTCGTCGCCTTGTGTGACAGCGTAAAATCGTTGATACAGGAAGTGCACAGTAGCGAGAAGTTTTAGCTTAAAACACCTTATAAATATGCTTTCCAGTGTTATCATTCAAAATAAGTAATATAAAGTGGTCAGGTGATCAGATAATACCATTTCTGGAGGTTTTACGGAAGTATGAGGCCCTGTGGGACGTTTTGACCTGTGATCACATGAAAGGAGAACGCAGAGGCAGTGCTTATTCTAAAATTATCAGTGAATTAAACGAGTTGGGATTTACGGTTACGCTAGATGAGGTCAAGAAGAAGATTAAAAACCTAAAAGATGCATACCGGGCAGACATTAGGCTGTCACCACTTGCCAAGCATCGTAGTGTTATTCCCAGTTTTGTCCTGCATATGATCGCCATACGCAATTTCGTATTTTGCTTTACAATACGTGGTGTAATCTTTTCAAGCAAGTCATCGAATTTGCGAGGGCTCATACTTAGAACATATCGGTGCGGTACGCTTTCGGATGTTCTGCAGAAAGCTCTTGCATTAGTCTGTTGGAGGCTCCAAGCTGACCCCTCTTTTCTATCAAGTCTCTCACCCATTTACGTTTTCTTGATTCTTTCGTCAACACTATCAATAATTCGCGACTGACCTCATGCACTGTAAATCTCAGCAAAGGTCTTATAAAATTAGACCGCAATCCAACAAACGACATTATTAAAAAACACCACGAAAATTACACAAAACTCAGCAAACTAGACTACTGAAATGCAGAAACACAATGTTATCGCTGCTTGTACCTCTATATACTACCTCGCTTTAGTCTTTGTAATGTGACATAAATTCTCGTAGCGATTTTACTATCAGCGAGAACTCGCAACGAGAATATCTCCAAGTGTGACCAATGCTTTACAGTATAATGTATTTAATGTTCATTTTCCTTTACACGTTAGCACTGGAAAATAAACAGAGTGCACAGTGTTCTGATGGGCAACATTTCCATGTTTGGCTGGGAGGCGTGACCACTCTTATGGGAAGTAACGGATAGGAAGAAAATTGGAAAATACTAGGTTTACGAATTAGGCCATCAATACGATGACATAATTATACGTGAAAAAGGAACTTAATTACAAATATAATTACATGTCACCTTCTTGGAAGAAAATAATCAAATTCCATCAAATACATTTTAGATTAGAATGGAGTGAGAAAACACTGTTGAAGGACTTCATTAATATTAGTTCCAGATTTCAAGTATTTAAGGATTTAAACAGAATTTAAACAATATTTTTTTAATATTTGAAGTGTGATTTGACAGAATTTGATGTTCATTCGTAAACGAAGCATGCCATTCTATTATTCATTAAGCTATTTTTCAGGTATTTTCACGAGGTTTATCGTAATTTAGTGTCCGGCTCAATGGCTAAATGGTTATCGTGCTGGCATTTGGTCATAGTGTTCCCGGGTGCGATTCCCGACAGGGTCAGGAATTTTAACCTACACTGTTAATTTCACTGGCACAGGGGCTGGTTGTATATGTCATCTTCATCATAATTCCATCGTCATCAGGACGCCCAGGTTGCCTACGGGAGTCAGATCAAAAGACCTTCATCTGGCGAGCCGAACATACCCTTGGACACTGGATACGCCATTTCATTTCATAACTTAGTTTTTACAGACCGAAGAACCTAACAGTTAAAAACTGACCGAACTGAAAAGAAATGGTTTTAAATATTACCGGAAAGAAAGAAAACACAGTTCGAAAGCAATAGCCTTCAGGCAGTTCAACATGCAGAATCCAATTTTGAGAAACAACTGAAAATAAACTAACCGGAAGTGACTTAAAATCAGGTCAATGTTCAATGCTGCCTGCAAAAATTATTGCTGTAAGGATGATATTACCTCCTTGAATCATCAAACCCACCGCAATAATTCTTACTAAACGCACAAAACTCAAGAGCCACTCGCCTTGCTCGTCTACTCGGGTCTAAATTTAAAGCATAAAATAGGAAATAATTCACGTACTCTGGGTTACTGAAAACTTCTCTGATAAAGGAAAGAAAAGCACAACATATTGCAACTTCGTACTTTGCTACATCGGCATTTATTTCAATCGAGGGACAATGTGGTGTGTTTACTTTTGGTTTCCACTTCCTGCACTAATCAAGGTTTTATGATTGCCAATAAATTTGAAGGATTCCACAAGCATCTCTGCATGTAAGGTTGACGTATTTAAAACATCCTTTGATATTCTGAAATTACAGGAAATAAAAGACTGATTATGCCCACGTTCAATTCCAAACCCGCGAATGTTGCTTATTTGTCTGTTTGACATGACACATTTTCATTTGGAAAGCAGGGATATGACATGTTACTTTCTGTGGCACAATAAATTTTACTTTCAAATCATATAAGTACGATTTAACCGGGGAAGGCGAGAGTTTTCAATTTTCGGTTTTTAATTATTATTTATTATTCCCAACATTCACGTATTAAAAAACATTTAAGAATACTTTTTCTAAAAATTGGATGGTTGTTTTTTATATGAGGGCCAGGTACCGTACGGTACCCACGACGCTCGACATAGCTTTTGGGTGGAATATAAAATTTGTTACCTCCTTCGAACACCATGAAATTTAATGCTTAATATTGATGCAGAATATCACTTGCAATAAACAAAAGAACAAAACTGTGTTTATCGGTTCATTTGTAACATCCCTTTGGGAATTCCGATAAATAACATTAACTCACACGTGGCATATATTTAGAAAATGGGAATCATCAAACCCACCGCAATAATTCTTACTAAACGCACAAAACTCAAGAGCCACTCGCCTTGTTGGAACAATGTGGTGTGTTTACTTTTGGTGTGTTGACGACAGGCATTGTAGGGAGTACCTCCTTGACAATGTAAAGCGAAGTTGCCAGATTTATGGCGCGGGTAAGAATCAGTATGAGAAATTCTGAAGTAAGGCGCACTGGTACTACACGGTACCGCACGACGTTGCTGGGTAATTGAAAATAATACTGAATCCAATTTTCTAATGCATTGAATCATCTACTAACTATAAGTATTCAGAGTGTGCACTTAGGTAAAAAACTGCATATCGTTGGCGAAGATACAATACCTCTTATGTCACAATGCTCGCCCTATCTTTTATTTCCCTTAACCACCCATGCGGGTTCTCAGCCTGGTGTATGCTATATCAAAACTGCGAAGGCCTTCTTGGTCACAAACACAGTGTAACGTGTATGGGAGTCTCCTAACTCTCATCAATAGCTTTCGCTGTGTAAGACTGCAACGACTGGTCCTTGATGGACGTCTGGTGTCCCTCAGGGCAGTGTAATAGGTCTCCTTCATTTGACCATGTTTATTGATGATATTATCGATACTATTTTCCACCCCTAATATGAAATCCTTCTCATTGCAGAAGATTGTAAAATCTTCGAGCAGATCGATTCTCCCAGACAAACTCCAATTCTAAAATGCACTTGATCCACTGTCACTTCGGTGTACTACATGGAGCCGTAAACCTTATCCCTTCAAGTGTTACACCATTTCGTTGAAATTTCGTAAATCCCTCGATCTTCAAGATCGATTGCAATTGTTGACAACAAAAATACATAGTAGTCCATTTTGACAGTAAATTGTTGTTCGTCTCGCACGTAAACAGGATCACTTCACTCCTTCGTTTATTCTACAGATTTTCTGACATCTAAAAGTGTAAATGCCCTGAGAGTATTCTACGTTTTCTGTACCATATTTAATACTACTCCCCAGTCTGGTGTATTTCGGCTTCTTCAAGTGTCAGCCAACTTGAGCGTGTACAATCTTATTTCTGTATCACCGTCAGAGCCGGAGTCCCTCCCTGTCGCAACTTAAGCATTAACCACGTGCTTCGGAAACTAAAACTCAAAACTCTCCCTGATCAAAGGGAAGTAGCCGACCTAAAGCTGCTTCACAAAGCAGCTAAAGGTTTATTTAGGTCTCTATAATTTACAATTACAGTTCCTCTAATCCCCCTCTACGTACCATCACATAGTACCAGAATGAATCCCCCATTCCATATTCCTTACTCCCGGCTTTCTCTCACCCAAACGTGCTTTTATGTACGTATTCCAGCAATGTTTAATACCTCATCTATCAACAATAACATGGGCATCTTCGCATCGTTTCCTTCCTTATGTCACAATATTTCCATTATAACTTAATTTTCCTTCTGGTTCTTCCCTGTCTCTGCTCTTGTATTTATATGTATTTTCCTTTCTTTATGCGTTATCTAAATATGTATTATACAGGATTGTACAGTTCTTATTGTGTATACTTATATCCTTTGTAAATATTTATACTTTCATTTTAGATTAACATCCGTTGTGCATAGTTCGGATGTTATTAATTCGGTGTTGCTGATTCTGAATAAATACATAATTAAATACTGGTCACTCTTGCCAGCCATATATTGATATGCAGTCCATCAGGAGAATTTTCATTGAGTTCAGTTTCATATGCTCGTTTGTAAAGGAAAATGAACCTTACCGTACCGTACTATAGAAATGTATGTTTACATGATATATTTAACCTACCCATTTCTAGAGTATAATTTACTTAGGGTTCATATTCCTTTAATAATCGCCATAAGGAAATTAACACAACGAAAAATGTTCTGATCGACTACACATTCAAGTGTGACCGGGAGGCATGACCAGTCTTAAGGAAAATAATTGACAGGAAGAGAATTGTGAAATACGAGGTTTCGTTTCTTAAATTACGATATTTTGTACATTACCGGTTTCTGCATCTGAATTTGAAAAGTATTCTATAAACTATTTTCATGAATTTTCTTTATAATACACAGTTATCGGAATATATTCCAACATAACACGTGACACTAAGCTGCCTTATCTTGAGGAATTTCTTCCTTAAGTTCGTTTTGGTTCGTAGTTTCTTGTAGCAGGTGCAGTTTGTGAGGAAATTCCACTTATTTTTAACAATCTCGCTCTCCACGCTCTTCCGTAAAATATGTTGTGTCGCTTCATTTCCCGGTAATGCCCGAGTTTACCCTACGTCTTACACAGCGACATTACCGGCACCTGCAGCACTGCTGTTTACTGAAAGTGAAGACATTTTATACTTGGTTTATGCTAATCACTTTGCGGTTTACATCGACCTGTACTTTCGAATATGTGAAAACTTTCTTGGGCTCCATGGATTCTTTGACATTAAACAAATATATTTTGGTAATTTAACGCACAGTATAACAATGATCTCAAGAGCCAATGGTACGAGGTGGGGTGGATCGGCTAAGGTAAATTCACAAAAAACCAAACCCCCATGGCACTGCAGCCCTTGAAGGGCCTTAGTCTACCAAGCGACCCCTGCTCAGCCCGAAGGCCTGCAGATTGTGAGGTGTCGTGTGGTCAGCACGACGATTCCTCTCGGCCGTTATTCTTGGCTTTCGAGACCGGGGCCGCTATCTCACCGTCAGATAGCTCCTCAATGATAATGACGTAGGCTGAGTGGACCTCGAACCAGGCCTCAGGTCCAGGTAAAAATCCCTACCCTGGCCAGGAATCGAACCCGGAGCCTCCGGGTAAGAGGCAAGCACGCTACCCCTACACCATGGGTCCGGCAAGGTAAATTCACACTACGGCTAATTCCGACGTAAACGAAATAAAACTTAACTCGTTGATTTTCGTCCTTTCTTAATCCTTTTACATTCCGGGGTTTGTTCTTCTCTCGGACTCAGCGAGGGATCGCAATCCTACCGCCTCAAGGGCAGTGAGAATTTGGGTGCGGGATACAACTGGGGGATACACCTCGCCCAGGTGGCCTCACGTGCTATGCTGAACACCTTCAGTTAACAGGGACCTTGTAAGGGGACGGGAAAATTGGAAGTTAGGTATCATCCCGGCATCAATCAATCAATCACTACTGATCCGCATATAAGGCAGTCGCCCAGGTGGCAGATTCCCTATCTCTTGTTTACGTAGCTTTTTTCTGAAATGACTGCAAATAAATTGGAAATTTATTGAATATCTCCCTTGGTAAGTTATTTAAATCCCTAACTCCCATTTCTATAAACGAATATTTTCCCCAATTTGTCCCCTTGAATTTCTTCTTTATCTTCATTTCGCTGGAGGTGAAGTGGTAACCGCGGAAAACCACTTCGAGGATGACTGAGGCGGGAATCGAAACCCCATATTGTCAGTTGACATCCCGAGGCTGAGTAGACCCCGTTCCAGCCCTCGTACCACTTTTCAAATTTAGTGGCAGAACCGTGAATCGAAACCGGGCCTCCGGGATTGGCAGCTAATCACACTAACCGCTAGACTACAGTGGGGGACAAACACGCTGATTGCCACAGCAGGCTTGCTTTCCCACCCTCTGGGAACATCATTTTTATGGAATAAAGTATAATAATTATTTATTATTTAACTCTTGAATAACAGTAGTATACATTACCATCATGTTTATATTTTCTTACAAGTTGCTTTACGTCGCCCCGACACAGACATGTCTCCTGGCGACGATGGGACAGGAAAGGGTTAGGAATGGAAGGAAGCAGCCGTAGCCTAAATTAAGGTACAGCCCCAGCATTTGTCTGGTGTGCAAATGGGAAACAACGGAGAAGCATATACAGGGCTGCCGACAGTGGTATTCGAACCAACTATCGCCCGAACACCGGATGCTGGCAGCACTTACGCCACTGAAGTATCGAGCTCGGTGACATAATTTAGAGCATTATGCTAAATAAGTGGGAGAGTAGCATATTTGTTACTCCAGGCCTCAGAATTAGGCGAGAACCCAATATGGTAATCAAGGACTAAGCATTTAACTTTTGTTACAAATACTTTTCGGCCTTTTTTTATAATTTGAACAATTTGGCTGATGAATTATCATATTTGTCCTCGTTGTTCCTAGAAGAATCGCTATGCGATAATATTTCATCTTAGAAGTCTGACCAGAAATGTTCTGTCATCTAAGGTTCAGTATTGCATGAACGGTTTTCGTCCCAAGTGACATATGTGCTGCGGGTCAGCATTTGTCCCCTCAACATTGTCAGATAACGGTATTTCGAGGCGCAACGACGACATATGAAATGAATGTAATTTGGCCCCTCATATTTGTTTCCTTAAATTTGGTGAAGAGAAAGAATGGAGAACTCAATTTTTATGAAATTTTATCCAGAGTTTGTAAAAAGATACAGTTTTCAGATGTGTGGAAAGTTATTTATAACCTTATTTTGCTTACTAAAAAGCTAAACGAATGAATGTACGTTTTTGTCCCTGTTAGGGAGCTTTCCTTTCGAGATGTTTGGAAAAATAACAGACAAAGCAAATTATATTTCACACTCGATGCATTTTGTGTTAGTCTTTTTTGTCGCCTTCTTGGTATTCTTGCTTCCTCCTGTCACACAATTAGCTTTGTAACACACGACTTTTACACTTACTCCCTTTGTGCTGCTTTTCCAACTTGTGTATACTGTTAAGAGTCTGAAGAGTCCTTCGTAACGTTACTTCATCATTCTTTGAAAAAAAATCTTATTACAAGATTTTCTTTATATTCTGTTATTTTCATTGAATAACCAAATAATACAAAAAAATTGAACAACTATTCACTTTCTAAGCAAAGATTTCCATTACATATTTTTCCATGTTAGTTATTTATGCTATCATATATGATACTTCATATGTTTTATCTTGTTCTGGCTGAGACACTTAATAATGTAACATGTGGTGACATTTCGTATCGTACATGATATATTCTGCCTTTCTGTCTGTAGTTGCTGTGTCTTCTATTGCAGGGAATAGGTGGTTGGACTCTGTAAATATCAGAACTTGGTATTGTACCGGAGGTGTTATATATGATACAACCAAAGTTAACTCTAGAATCCCTCTCCTAAAATATTCCAAAAATACTTATTTTTACATGTGCGACATATTTTGCGTCTTAAGATCGAACTAAAAAGACAATAAACCAATTTACTTTCAATATTTCTCCCCACAAAGCCCCCAAAGGCCCCAAGGTCAAATGTTCCCCTTCCTCCAAAAATAATATTTTGGCATATTTGCTATATTTTGGTATACAGTATAACAACCCATTGAATATAAAAATGTTTGGCCTTAGGTCTTCATAGGCTATGCATGTAAATTTAAGTGACAAACGTAAAAACACATAGATAACAAAAATGATTTAATCAATTAGTTTTAAAGTCCATGTTACATCCAATGATTCTACGCATTTATATACACAATTCTTGCACACCATTTACGGCACCAGGACCGCCTCCATCTGGTTCATCATTCTTTGTAAGTCCTCCGTCCACAACTCGTTATCCAAGTTGCCTCGTCTGAAGTCGATTAGCACACTCTCACAGGTTCTTTTTAGTACAATGGTCTGTAGGTAGACTTGTAGCTGTTCGCTCACTTCCAATTTGTCCATGTGCTTCTTGAACAAGGTGGTAACTAGCCCGTCCCACGTTATTACCACAGGGACCAACGTCACCTTGGCTCCATTGTACATAAGTGAGAGTTCGTTGGCTAGCATCTCGTACTTTCTTCCTTTAGTGGTTTCAGTCTGTTTTAAGATATTTTTGTTTGTGATTCCAACTTCAATTAACAGGATTTCATTCTTTAAAAGGTCATGTAAAATCAGATCCGGTTTGTTGTGTTCATTGCGAAGCTCAGTTTGTATGATGACGTCTGACTTTATTCTAATCCGCTGATTGGATATGACATTTTCCACTTTATAGTTCTTTATTTTCTTAGAATTATTCAGCCCATACTTTTTTGTGAACATGAAATGCAAGCATCTGACAACGTCATTATTGCGTTTCTTGTAATCCAAATTAAGCATTCGTCCACACTGTGTTGCCAGATGGTCTAGTGTCTTATTGCCCTGGTTGCAGTGTGGGCACCTCTGGAATATACTCCCATGACTAAAGAAGATGTTTCTGTCTTGTATCTGACAGAACATTCCTTCTTCCTGTGGAGATATATTCCCCCTCATTAGCCATAACGATGACTGTTTTACGTCTACAAAATTCTCCTGTTGTTCACGGAACAATGTGGAATGCATTGACTTAGCCATGATTCGATCCATTCGCATCTGTTTTTGTTTCTGCTTAACAACTTTTACCGTTACATCGTTCCGTCCTCAATTAGGTATTTCCGTTTCAGATGTTCTTCAATCAGTCCCAGATGGGTTGCATTTCTTCTTTCACTTTCTGCGATAAACTTCGTTCTTGTGTTTGTTGACAAATATTTACATAGTTCAAGTAAAATCAATTCGGCCTTCTCAGAAACATTTTGTAGTCCTCTTCCTAACTCATGTTTTTTCAGGTACAGTCGTTCCATACTACCTGCTGTTCTGACGATATTATGCTCTCTCAAGATTCCTCTCACCTTCAGATCAATGTTGTTAAATTCTTCGTGCTCGTACGGAATCAGGCCAATATAATAGTTAATAGTTGACAACGCATACTCATTTATTACTCCAAACAGGTTTCCCGCGTTCAACTTTGTTTGGCATACATTTGTTACCCGTGATTCGATCTTGTTGGCTATGATAACTTTATTCTCGGGTTTAATTACATTCCTCGAGTCTTGTAATATTCCTAGGTATTTGTATCCTTCCACGTCATTTATCTTCTCTCCAAAGGTATGGTTCGAATTGATATTGTTCGCTGACTTTTGCTGATGGATTGTAAAACCCATGTTGTTGAGACATTGATTCGTCCACTGGCTCAGCTCGTTCAATGTCTGCGAATCTTTGGCGAACAATTTGATGTCATCGATGAATATGAGGTGGTTGCACTCAATTCGTTCATGTTCATCTGCTTGGATCTTCTCGTAGTTCTTATTTCAGATTCTGCTTAACGATTCCATAGCAATTACTAACAACTTGGGTGATAGAGCATCTCCTTGTAATATTCCTCTATTTATTTTCACGTCACCGACCACTTTATTTCCACATATTAATGTTGTTCTCTGTTTGTCAAGTGTTCTATTGACAAATTTAATGCTGTTTTCTGGCATATGTATCTTCCGACATAGATAATAAATATAATAATTTCTAAGTAATTCATTGCCCTTCAAACAAAATTAGCGAGTACCAGATATTATACTCCTGGAAGTCAACCAGTTGCTGTGGCTTTACTCTAGCATCAGGAGAAGATGTGGTCGACTTATTACGTTCTATCAATATCTGGTACTCTGGTGGTGAACATGTTGAAGATTCAACTAATCTACGGGATAAATACTTAACATAAATGAACAATAAACGTCTAATTCTAAAGGAAATATACTTAGAAGGAAACCACTGGATTTCACCTGCGTGGAGCATTTAGGTAGTCGCTGGTTTTCCGTTCGGTAGGCGACTAGAGAGTGGGATTTAACGCTGGGGCACCAAAAAGGTGGGGTTCCTTTAACCTACACGTTTATATATCGCTGATATTAATGTTAAATGTTCACAGATCCTTCTTTTTCATGTACTGTAATTGTCCCTTAAATAGTGTATAAGACCATTTTTGTCATATTGCACACTTTATGAAGAAAATATGTTCGTATGAGTTCAAACACCTACGTTCGGAGTCCATGACATAATTTTGTACAGTTGTTTGTTATGTGTCATTCATTCACAGCAACCAAGGGAAAGTTTTATCTTCTGGTAATCGTTATTCGTTCAAGAATGGAACTTTTCAGCCATACCATTGTTTTCTAAGAATCTACATTGTTTGTTTATTTCAACCATAGAGTGATTTCTTCTAATGTTTTTGTCCTCGAAGATTTGGTTCCAAGAAATTGACTAAAAGGCTACGTGGTTCATAAGTTTAAAGGTTTTTAATAAAGTAATGAATGAAGAATCATCCGCTAAGAAGGAAGCTATATTTTCCAATGTCGACTCAGTTAAATGTAAGTTATAATCTTTTCAGTCTATCAAACACACAATGTAACACACCTGTAAACAATACACAAGACATGATTCGTTCTATAAGAACGTCCTCAAATTCTATCAAATCACTTAAATCATGCGAATAAGGGATCTCTCATATAACCTAAGACCGTCAAAGCGGCGCTTTTACCTTCGGATTGGTGTTCTGCAGAATTGGAGGTGCGCGCATAGATCTTGACATGCAAGTTGCCTGCACGTCTTCGACCAAGCAAGCATCAGTCGTCATTTACATTTACATTTAACTGTTTGCACATACAGTGTGTATTTTTACTTGGGGTATAAACTGAAAGACAAAAGTGTATTGAACCATTCCTCACAATTTGGAGGGATTGAAGGAAAGTATTACGAAGTACAGTGGCAGAACTCACTTGCGCCAACCAGAATGTGGTTACCAACTCTTAACATGGTGAGACATTGCAGCACGGTATTTTCATACGTATAGTACCGGTTTCACCTTAAATGTTCTTGTGAACATTCATATCTCTCGCTATTGGTGTGCAGAAAATCCTAATGGTGTTTGTGAAGTTCCGCATTATGATAGGAAGATGGGCGTTTGTGGTGCTGTTAGTGCAAGACGAATAATTGGACCTATATTTTCGAGAGGACAATAAATGCAGAGAGGTACGAAGATGGCATTTTGATGCCGTTCTTCCATCGATTAACGGAAGAAGAAAATCACGTGGTTGGATTCAACAATATTCAGCCCTGCTCATACAGCAGAAGATTCCCTTCTTCCAATAGTGTGTGATTTATTATTTGTGGGGGTAAACTGATAGAAAAACGTGTATCGAACAAGTCCTCACACATCGGAGGAACGGAAAGAAAACATCACGAATGAAATCAGAAAAATTACAGTGGCAGAACTATTTCGCGTCAGCCAATACTTGCTTACCAGTTACAATGCCTGTATAACCCAGGAAGGACGACACTTCCAGCGTCTTTTGTAAGTTAAGATTTCATATAAGATTGTATACACGCTTAAAGCAGGGCGGCCACGCGCGACATAAGCTCGGCTGAGGCAGCTCCAATAGCGCAGTGTACACACACCGTGCGTTCGGTCTTAGTTTATATTTGAGGTCCTGTCTATTAAAAATATTATTTACGTTGCATAAACATGTCAATGGTTAAGAGTTTGGTGATAATTTGTACAAGTATTAATAAACAGTGTTTGAAGATAACGGACTATATTTTGACAGCTTAGATAAGCAGAGTAACATTTACATTCATTATTTGTTAATACTTGTTTACATTATTACAAAACTGTCAATAAGAAACAATACTATACCATATAAGCATTGGCTGTTACCCACGGCTTCAGCTCGCGAGGGTTTCGTAATTTGATAAAAAATACTTGTTCCTCGGTACTGCACTAAGCCATTACCTGTAACCCCTAAAGTATAAAAATTCACCGAAAAATTGCATTTCATTTACCATAGAACCTCGCTGAAACCACGTTTGTGCCATTGTCTTTAGGGGCTAAGATGACCAGACTGCTGGCAGATCTAAATCTGGAACACGGGATATGGAACTCTATATGTGAGGAACAGTCCTCTTTTATGTAAGAAAAAAGTTTTCTTTATTTCTAAAGGAGATACCAAAAATCAAATTCCACGTCTGTATCATCTTAGTTTTTGAGATATAAGGATCCTCATACATAGAATTCAACTCCTCCTTCACTTATTTCGATCTCCAGCTTAAGTTGATTTTCCAAAAACAAAAA
Organism: Anabrus simplex; assembly: GCF_040414725.1. NCBI lineage: Eukaryota > Metazoa > Arthropoda > Insecta > Orthoptera > Tettigoniidae > Anabrus > Anabrus simplex. Next base: position 406,916,167 of record NC_090269.1, read on the forward strand.
GTGCGTGTTTCTTTATTTTTGAACAAGAATACAAATACCAATTTTCACGTCTGTAACATGTTCCCTTTATGAGATATACTGCAGATATACTCATTATAAAAACTGCCCCAGTCCGTGGTTGAGTGGTCAGCGTTGAGTTTTTCCGTTCACAGGGTTCCGGCTTCGATTCCGGGCTAGGCCGGGGTTTTTAATCGCGTGTGATTAATTCTTATGGCTCGGGACAGGTTGTTCATGTTTGTCCCAACATTTTCCTCTTCATATTCACTCAACACACCACATTACCAACCACGACTGGAACACGCAATAGTAATTACATCCCTACACATACGGTTGCCATCAGGAAGGGTGTCCAGCCGTAAAACAGGGTCAAATCCGCATGTGCGATACAGTTTGCATCCGCAACCCCACGGGTGTGGGTAAGGCGGTAGAAGAAGAAGATACTCATTTCAATAATTCACCAGCTTTTTTTATTCTCTTAATCCCCTTAAGTGGATTTTCCACAAAAAAAGTATGTTCATTTTTAAAGGAGATTCCATGTAGCAATTTTAATTTCTGTAACATCTTCATTTTCTGAAATATATGTATCCCCATTTAAATAATTCAACTCCTTCCTCACTTCTTTTCATCCCCTACCCTAAGTGGATTTTCTGAAAAAATATTTGTGTTCTTTTATTTTTAAGAGCGATTCCAAATACCAATTTTCATGTCAGAAACATGTTATAATTTTGTGCTATATTGTAGATAATTTCGTTGCTGTAGAATCCTGGAGCTGACGTTGCCATGGTTACGGCAGTTCATTACTTTATCCGATTCCTAGAGCAGGGGTAGTGTGATCCCAATATCTCCGTAACGGTTGGTTTTAGAGCCTTAAAATATGGTTTTCGGGCCCGTAGGGCTTACCGAGTTTCGTTCTTTGGGTCAAGGGGATTAAATTGAGCTTTGTCTCGTCCTTGTACGACAAATTCGATATTCTGCCTATATTAACCTATTATTTTATATCTCCCTCCCGTGCCCCCCACCTAGAATTGTTTTGTAAATAAAATACAGCCCATGTTATTCACTGGCAATGTAGCTTTCTATAGGTGAATTAATTTTTAAAATGGGTGCAGTAGTTTTTGAGTTTATCCGTTACAAACAAATATACAAATTTTTCCTTTTTATAATTTAGTATAGATGATTTAAGTAATTTGATATAGTCTGAGGATGTACTTGTAGAACGAAACATGTTATTTTTTGTTAATAGTGTGTTGTTCTACAGGTTTATTTTAGTGTTGTATTTTATATTGAACTTGACTGAAAAACTTTTGAAATTCCAATCGAAGAATCTTGAGAAAATGAAGTTGGTAGTAGAAATGGTGACGAAGATAGGGTTATGGAGAATGGTTCAGATATGATTGTGTTACTCCATGACGAATTTCTCAATATGTATCAAAATTATTGAACTTATTGCATACTTGGAACATTTTTCCAGTGATCATAAACTCCTTTTTTATTGGACAAGGTGCTAATGAAATTGTAATTTCCCTTTCTTAAAATAATTTTATGTAGTGGGTTGGACGATACCACCCCACCTCCCACTTCCGAGTTCATGTTACAGAAAGGATCCTCAGAGTTTTATAATTAAGAAATCTTCACCATTACCATAATAATAATAATAGGTATTCACTCGCTGGCGAGTACAACATCTTTCTTCCGAGTGTTCAGCGCTGCCTTTTAGTGTACCCACTGGATTCAGAGTACGATTGGTGCAGATATTTTACTGCCCATTATAAATCGTTTGTTCTGGTTAGTCAATAATAATTAGCATCCAGTTGAAAAAAGCCGGTTGTGCCCGTGACCATTTGTGAATATGGATTTTGGAACATAGAAATTAATCTGAAAACATTAATTCTGTCAGCTTACATCTCGAGTAATTATTCATATGCGTACAATAAATTAAGATCTGTCTATAAATCTATTGTCTGAACATTGCAGTGTGCTCGGAGTGACGAATGATAAATAGCGCGCGACGAGCGTCATAAATTGCACGATGATATTGCCAAGTCGCACAATGAAATATGCGCTGATAAATTCGCTGACCGTGGGTTAGCTCATTTCATATTTATGATCACCTATTTGATTTTTAAAATAGGGCTCTGAGTCCCACTCTTTCGATGAACGGTCAGCGTGGAGGGTTCAGAGGGTCGCAGAATTGATTCTCGGTCGGATCGGGAATTGTAGTCATGTCTGGTAAATTTACTCTACATCGGACATTGGGCGTTGGTGCTCATCTTATAACACAGATGATAATATCGACGGTCTAGTTCTAGTACCACGTATCTGACAATGCTCTTCTTATCCATTATTTTCCTTAACAATGGTCACGCCTCTCAGCCACATAAGGATATGCAATCCAACAGAACAATTTTGGTGTGTTCATGTTTTTCTGCTTACGTTTAAAGGAAAATGAAGCTTAAATAAATCATGCAAAGTACCATCCTACAGTACGGTACAGTAAGATTAATTTTCCTTTACACATTAGCATAGGAAAATTTAACTCAGCGAAAGTTGTTTTGAAGACTGCGTATCAATATGTGGCTGGAAGGCGTGACCACTCTTAAGGAAAATAACGTAATGGATAAGAAAACGATCAGCAGATACGTGGTATTAAAACGAATCCATCGATATAGAAACAACATCCCACACTACCAACCGCCAAAAAGGGCACACATTCCTCTTCATATTATTACGCGTCAGCCCTGTCGTAGCTCATTTCGGTATATATTGGAAGGGATGAGTAAATCAGTGGTTGGGGGACAATCCGCGAACTATCCTCCTATAACACTTTCGTCTGATTCAGAGGTGTATATACCTTTTTGAAGTCGAAATCAGAATGTTCCATCTCCAGCCGAGTCCCGAAGATTCTGCTACTCTATCGTTAGGTTATAAAAAGAGAGAATAGCCGCGAACGAGTGGAGTAATATGATTTGGACAGTAGTAGTGCTAACTGTCGTTAGTGTCCCACCGGAGTCAGAGTACCACTGAACGGATTACTGTGTGTGTACTATCTTGGAGCACTGAGTTGAGTTGGAGCAGTGTTAATTGTTGTTGTTGTGAGGTGTATTGTAGTGCTGCTTAGCATTGTTAAAGTGTTGATGTCCTTTGTTGTCAATGTTAGGTAGTTCACTGTGTGGAGCGGTCTCGTAAATTGTCTGTGTTTACTGTGTAATTGCCTGACTCTCACTGAAGCCGAGCTTAAGAACTGTCATCGTATTATGGTGGTCAGTATCCCTGTGTTCAAACCTTTTTGCAGCTGTTGAGTGAGCTGACTGAGAGTGCGGAGCGAAAGTGAAATGTGAAACCTGTTAGTAAGGATTATATCCCGTTGCAGGTAAAGACTGACCAGCTGTTATCATGCTATGAGAGGCTTGTAAATAGACAGCAATTACTGGAGTGTGGTAATCAATGCTGTGTTTGTTTATGTGTGTATACTAAATCATGAATTAAATCAGATCGATCAAACTGACAGTGTTTCCTTCGTAAGAATAGGATACGCATCATAGGACATTCGACCTAAAACAGGGCCAAACCTACATGAAGTAGTGACACCAGATAAGTTAGAATGAACGCAGACAAGAAGTATAGGATGGTAAATAGGACGTTCATACATAGTAAACAGATCTACTGAAAAAAAAAACACTACATTTTATTTCAGTTAAATCGTGAAACTTCTCAGCGAGCAAATTTCACTTTAAAGGGCTGAAGGTATTAGACATATGAGCATGAATGTGGAAAAATTGAAACAATTTGAAAAGACGTGGTTGATCAATAAAATACAATGGAATTCAACATACGAACGACTAGAACAAATTTGACATTACTTTTTCAGTGGAAGCCATTCCTTGTCATTTTCGAATGAGATAACTTATAGCTGTTAGGTTGTTCAGTCTGCAGAAACAAATGTATGATTAAATAAAAATTTAGAAAATACCTGTAAAATAGAACTTTTAAAATGTGAAATATTATATGTTGAGCCAGGAATTTTAGTTATTGATCCGTTAGAATGCTAACTTACTGTAGCAAGTAACACGTGTATACTAGCCCGGGCAACAGTTCTGGTTTGATATTTGCTCAAACATTGGGGGTGAGCCTCTTAAAACCCCTTAAAGTTATGTTACTCCCCGTAAGTTTGCAGGAGAGCGGGATATACTACTCGCCCTACTCTGTAAATTTGTTTGCATTCTAAGCAATTACTGCTAAAAAATGCTGACTCTAGTTATAATTTGTAATAATGAAGAACTCCTCATGTGGTTCTTCTCTACTCGCTGGTCCACCTAGTAGTGATTTTGTGCAATGCACTGTCACTGGTTTGCTTATCAGTAACTTTACGTTAGGTCATGTTTCGGTGACATCATCGGCCTTCGCGGAATTATAGTCTATTTCTATTTTAACCCATACAAGAAAACGTAAAAAAACAAAAATGAGAGAATTTGGTCAACATCAAATTGTATCACCGTTTCTTCTTCCGACTGTGGCATGTCAACACAATCAGCACAGTTGTTATACTTCTTGAGCTTCTCAATGACCTTCATACTAGTATAGCTTGCAATACAAATGAGAATCCTCTGTGCGAGTATGAATTCATCAAGTTTACAAGATTTCATTTGTAGTACGCTCAGCACTTTCAATTTTCTCCCCGACTCAAGAATCTATTCTGAAACATTATAAGTCTGTAACTTTGCTGTAAGTAACTATGACCAGTTAAATTTACTAAAAATGTACCTACACAACTGAACTAATGTTGTCAAGGTATGGGTAAATGGAAAGTGAGTTTCATTACTCAGTTTCCCTGCAGCATGCAACAAGTGCCAAACGTCAATGCAAAATTCTCTTTTAACAATTTGTTTTACGGCGCACCGACACATATATGTCTTATGGCGACGATAGGATAGGAGAGAGCTAGGAGTGGGAAGGAAGCGGTCATGGCCTTAATTAACAACAGCCCCAGCATTTTCCTGGTGTGGAAATCGGAAATCACGGAAAACCTTCATCAAGGCTGCCGACAGTGGGGTTCGAACCCATCGTCTCCTAGATTCAAGATCACAGCTGGGCGCCCCTAACCGCAAGGCCAACTCGCTCGGTAATATAAAATTTCGAACTTACTGGGAAAGTAAGTTTAGGATCATCAGGACCAATAATGGGATTGGAGTAATCATTATAGTATATTTTGCCATTACTGCATGCTGAACATTGGATATTGTCCACCAAATACCAATCAATTTCAAGAAGTGAATTGTGCCAATAGAAATATCAATACCTTCGCTCTTCAGCACTTCTGGAGCTGGAATATTCTTCACATAAAAAAAAATACTGCCAAGGAAACATTCTGTCAGTCTACTGAAGTAGGAAAGGGGCTTTTCTTGATAAATTCGAGGATAGTTTCAAAGGCATGATTTTTCTGAGTGGAATTCATCTTTCAAGTCTGAAAACCTAGCTTCGACTGTAGAATACTGACATGTAGCGGTACCATCAGAAATATAGAGCATGTTACTAATTACTGGAAAAGTCGCTTCAACATTTGGATAGTGTATGTTTTATTAAGCCTGTTGAGCCAGTTACTTCTGATATACTTGAATATGTGAACACTATCAAAAAGAAGATATGATACGCAATGGATTAAATGGATTTTGAATGCAAGGTTTTATAGGATCACCACACAACAGTTCAAACATTTTTCTGTTTGTGCTACAATTGTCAGAAATCATGCACACAACTTCAAACCCTAGTTCATTCATAAGTTTTAGAACCTCTGCTGTGAGTTTAAAAAGTGTTTATGCATTTAGTTTTGTTCCGGCTCGGTGGAGAAAGCAATGAGAAACTACCTCGCTCCTCATTTCCCTAGTATGCCTCGTCAGTGATGCCTAGGCTATCATTACAGCTGTTGCCAGAGTTGTGAGGATCAAACCAGCCTTAGGGATGAATACCGAACATACGTACTGGGAAGAGACCATTAACACGTTTGTGGTCTGAAAGTACTGAAGAGGATATACAAATCTGAATGGTAGTAGCTGTATTTAGCTCAGAACTATTTTTTTCCACTCTTAAAATCTTTCCAGCTTTATATGTCAGTTTAGATCTGACAAAGACTTCACCGAACATCAATGTCAAATCTTATCATTGTGTAGAAGAAGTTTAGCCATCTTCAAAAATGCTTGCTGAGAAGGCCAAATATACCAGTGCTACTTGGATCTATTTTGGTCAAAAAGTGTCCACAAGGGACAGAATGTGATAAAGTCATCATATTTGTATTCCTCAACATGCGATAAGCCCCAGGAAAAGAATAGTAAAAATGTGCTTCCCATATTACCAACTCAGAAGAATATTTCACTTGCTTCTGTAAACTAAGTTCCGACTGCTCTAAAGTAAATTTAATTTTATTGTGTTTCTGTTTTTCTTTTTCACAATTTGAAACAAGGACTTTTTTCTGAAAATTCACCAAAATAAGTACTCTATCACTTTCCTCATAATTAGCAAGATGACTTACGAGAGTTTCGAACTTGCTCCATCTTTCATACTTCAGGCCATCCTGTCCTTCACATGCGAATATAAACCTTAATTTTTCTGCAGGTAAAGGAATGGTTTTAAAATGTACTTTCACTTCTAGGACATTCATCACTTTGAAACTCAACACTATTGATGGAATATCTTGGTCTTGAAGTTTTAAGACAAGAACACTATCACCTTTTACAATCACATTAAATGGGCTCACATTGCTCTTCTTGTCTTCTGTAGTGAAAACCTGAAAATTATCTCTCTTGTCCTCTACGCAGCAAAGTTTAAACGCTTCTTAGTCTATCTGTAGCAATTGCTGTTTACGATCTTCAGGGTCCCTTCTTTCTCTAGGTAAACTTTTGGTTTTATATGAAGGCTGATTGTCAAATATGGTTGGATGGGCATCAGGTGCTAATTTAGGTTTCTTCCTAGGTATGCGAGTCGGTTCAGCATTCTCAACGGGAAAACATCTTCACACACTTACGGTCAAAATGTTTGATGCAGACAACAGTCTTATTATTTATTGCAAAATTTTCACGATGAATAGAACGCATCCATTTCTCTCGTAAGACTTTGTCCTTCGGAAATGTGAAGGTAGAAATTTCCGAAGAATTGCCCTAATTGGACTTACAGAGATGTACACCACACGATCAACCCGTGATAATCCAAAATATGTACATTACATTCTAAAACCGTAACACTGAAACACAAAAATAAACAAACATGTAACCATGTGCGAGCAGGGACCTATACTTGTATATTAAACTTAAAAAAAGAAAAAAAACAAGAATCGGACGATTCCTATACTTCCTTATCACTATTGAAATCTATAAAAAACATCCACATAAGCAGACTCGAAGTACTTAAATCAGAACGATTACTGTAAACTGGCATTCAAGGTCACACTATTCACGCTGACCGCCACCTTGCCACTAATCTAAACCTGCCTTGAGGTCTGGCTATTGTAGTTGGTCTTGGCTATTCTCGTCAGTTGCCAGAACCAAGGTCAGTGTAACTGTGGTGGTGCCATCTGTTGACAGTCACAGAATGAAGTACGGTATCGCCATTTCTTGTCAGTTATTGGAGCTCATTGTAACTGCTTTCTGAACCGGAGAGGAAGTTTCGTCCGAATAATGAAAAATTGTTAATAGGCCTAACTATCAACGGAAATACACAGTGATGAGGAATGTAGAGATATGTTTATTTAATTTAAAACAAACAACCTGAAAATCGGCCGAGTAGAAGTCGTTAACAGATTGTATACATAAAGCATACTTCTCGCACATGGGCGATTAGCATTATGTGCATGTTCATTTCGTAAAATAAAATACTAATAATAGTTGAAATAAAGAAAACAATAGTGATGGCACACATACATATAGGCTAGGTAGCTTTCATCTAAATCAGAATACATAAAATTCGGTGCTGTGGGCAGTTGTTGCTGGAGAGCCAAATCGCCTTGCTTAATAAATACACAGATTATTATTATTATTATTATTATTATTATTATTATTATTATTATTATTATTATTACTCAGGGGATATCCGTCGAACAGAAAGAGGTGAAAGAATGTGTGGGTGTTGAATGGGTCTAACTACGATATCAGAAATTGAATTAACACTTTAACAAAGGTTATATTACTCTTTAAATCACAAACTTAACAAATATTTCACTCAGTGAAATAATGAGGTTACAGATACAATGACCATTCCAAAAATTGGAAGATCCAAGATTCAGAACATTAACAATTTTGGGCTTCAAACACCTAGTTCACACAGTTACAATTTCAAAGTGCTATTATTTAGACAAGGATAGAAATCTCCCAAATTCAAGAGCACTTTGCTCCCACAATAACAAACTTCCAGAGGCAATCCTCAATATTACAGAAATTTAGGAAAGAGCTTACATGCTCTCTAAATTGACCAAATTTCTTCCAGAACGCTTAAGGCAACATTACAAAACCTTACAATCTCTGTCCTCTCTAGGCGCAATTTACACTTAACAAAAGTCAGTGCACAGGGGTATCTAGTACCCAAATTTCTGGGCCTTTATGGAAAAAGAATAACAGACTAAATTAATGGCCTGAATACAAATTGAATGGAGGCGTATGCTTGCACTCCTAGATAATGAAAAATAATCCTAACAGGCTCTCGGCCCAATGATACAGGCGCTAATCCCAAGCTACTGAGGTGACTCGAATGAAAATAAATTTAATACATTACAGGAAAGAAAAAGAGTTACAAAATCGTAGTCACCTCAAAACAAGTTTAAGGGGAACTCGAGAGGGTAATGCACTCTCTATCCCCGATTTACCGTTTAAGGAATTTATGAAATTTTACATTAGCCGAAAGAAGGTTTACATTTTAGAAAACAGGTTAGATAGTTAGAAATTCGGACCTTCCCCTTGTGTAAGTCTGCGGAGGTAGGTACAGAAAAATAAATCTGGTTGTTATTACCTTGACTGCTGGTAGCCGCGGTAGAGCAGCCGCGGTTTATATACACGAAGGGAAGGTTCGAGCGGATTCTGGACTAATCCGGACACACCCTCTCGATTTTATTTTCAGACTCCAAAGTTACATCCAAAGAACCAAAAAGAAGCCTGTGATAGGGTGAACAATAATTACAGAAAAAACTTATTGGCCAGATTCAAAACTGGCGGAGTGAGAAAGAAGTGTTACAAACTTTGGAATATATACAAAAAACAAATTAAAGTTAATTAACTTGAGAAAACTTATAAACAAAAAATTTCTTTTGATAATAACTTCTTTTACCTTTCTCCAAGAGAGCATGACCCCAGTTTTTGGTAGTGTCATCTATGGAGAAATGTCCAAACTTATTTAAGTAAACAAACACCAAGCAACTAAATCCAGTCAGTTTAGGCAACTTCACAATAACACAATTTACTCAATACTTCAGTAGAGACATCTTCTGATTAAACTCCCAACTTCATGTAGTAGCAGTTTCACATTTGTAGGATAGTTAGAGCTCATTAAGGCGCCTCCTTTGAATGCGCGGAGTTGAGGTGTACCTCCCGGTACTATTATTATTATTATTATTATTATTATTATTATTATTATTATTATTATTATTATTATTATTATTATTATTACTATTATTATTAATTGTCTGGCTCAGTGGCTGAATAATTTGCGTGCTGGCCTCTTGCTCAAGGAATCCGAGCATCGATTCCCGGCCGGGTAGGGGATTTTAACCATTATTGTTGAATTCCAATAGTTCGGGGGTTGGGTTTGTGTGGCGTTTTCAGCATTAGATTTGATCATAGGCAGGGCCTCATTCCCACGGACGTGTAGGTCGCCCATACGGTGTCAATTCCGAGGACCCGACCGAGACCTCTCAGGAGGCCGCACGCCATTATTATTTATTAACTCATCACTTTCATCCATTGTAACTGACCTTATTTGCTTGACTCTTATTCCTTTCCGACCACGAGGAATCTTTCATTTTCACGTCGTTCGTAGCCCGTGTCTTTCATTGGCCGATATCTAGATTTTTGTAAGTGTCAAATACCTTCCAATTCCCACTCAGATTACTGTTGACAGAGGATGGTTGCTCTTAAAACAATAATCACCACCACTACCACGCCATAGAAGTTTTAAAAACTGCAGGAATAATATAATGTGATTTGATACGCGAATCTCAGAAAATCTCGGAAGGATAATACGACTCTATTTGAGTTAATATCTGTTCTCATCACGACATGTGAGACGAGACTTACAACCCGCCTCGCTCCGTTTGGTTTATGATGCAATATCCTGTGAGGGAAGGAACAGAAGCTGCAACCTGGAATAGATTCCCTTACATTGCTGTAAAATACGAGCACATAAACATTCCACTTGCCATACTTAATGGCGCATTAATATCAGCGGAGTTTACCTTGCCTGGGTCATAGATCGACTCCTGACTTTTGTTCCACTATCGAATTTCATCGCAGCCTCACAGGCTAAGGAACAATTTCAGAATATTATATATATATTACAAATTTACAGACTTGATATTACTTATTCATGACTTTTTTTTTGTGAATGCCTTATTGTTGAGAGTTTTGTTTGGCTGCGGACGAAAGTGATAACTTTCTTGAAACTGTGGTTCCAGAAGATTTCAAAGAATCCAATTTATAAGTCAGTAAAACAGGTCGTGAAATACAATGACTAGTAAATATAGTTTTACCTGCCTGATCGATAGCCATAATCGTTAAATTGTCACGTCAATTGGTTATCAGATTTGAGCTTCTTGGTCAGAATATTGACCGGCAAGGTAGGAGAGGTATAAAATTTCTAATCACTAGATTGTGTACCAAAATCCTGGATTCACTTTCAAACCTCTCCATATGTAGTACAGTCATTAAGTTCTGAGGCTGACCGCTTGATGGCTCTGTGGTGCACTATAGCACATAGATGGCGCCGTGGTATGGTACCATGTCAGTTGGTCTCTCGCCCCTGCAAGAGACAGTTGAGTGCATGCACTGGAAGCAGACGTACGGTTGTTGTTGTGACGGTGATTTGAATGCGCCAGTCGGACCTTGACATGTCACAGTTTGAGGAACGGGCAAACATCAAATTCTGCCAGAAATTAGGCAAAACCGCTGCCGAAACATTTGAAATGATCCAGTAGGTTTACGGTGAGGACGCATTGAGTCGCAGTGTTGTGTTTAGGTGGCAGTCCTGTGATATTTGAAGGTGTTCAAACATGTCAGTCTCGTGTCGGTAGAATTTCTGCGGGACAAAATTCCGGCAACTCGGCGTCTCCGAAAACCGCAAATGTAGTTAGTGAGATGAGAAGCAAATAACTTTGTATTATTATTCTGATCGTTAAATGAATTAACTGTAGGAGCGTGAAAATACGAGTACGTCACGCAAACATCATTCCTATGGTACGGTACGATTCATTTTCCCATATATTCTAATACGGGAAGGAGGCGTGACTAGTCTTAAGGGAAATAATAGATAAGAGGAGCATTGGGAGACATGAGGTTTTGTTATGTAGGAATGAACTGAAGTCGAGTACGTTGTGTTTCTGAGAACAAACAAGGGTGTTTAGATCGCCTAGTATTATCTCCGCTGCCACGGCTGACAATCTATTTCGAGTGTAATCTTCTGGGGAATTCTGTTCCACTGGAATTGAGATCTAAACCACACTCGCACGCAACTCATCTGCTGCGCGTCGAGTGGGCGTTGCCAATTTACTTCAGCCCACACACTCTCAATTACATACAAATCAGGACTCAAAGCCTATTGAGAGGAGACAGCACCTGACATTCAAGATATCACTCTCGGGTGTAAATTTAAATAAATACGAAAACCGACAGTGAAAATCAGAGGAAATTAAATGTACAGATGTAAGGGTTGGGGTAGTTCAATTACAGTGTTGCTGGGCTTTCGTGACAGTGCGGCGTGACACATGTCTGAGTTGAGATGAAATGGAAGACAGGTCAAGCAGTCAAGTCAAGACAACTTTATTTGCAGGTGGTCAGTGACAAAGGAGGCGCGGTGCCCTGCACTATGTTCAGCTGTCAGATTTGTTTCGTAAATGTGGAAGTTTTATCATTTATTGTAATTAAAACAAACGCTTTGATTCACTGTTCTTCAGGAAAAGTCCTATTCGCAGAAGAAACAAATTATGATTTTTATAGATATTTTAACGCTGAATTCAAATCTAGTTTTAGTCTTCATTCATAAGGGGTAGTTTAAGAGTAATGAAAATGAAAATGAAATTCCACAGCCTATTTCCAGTCATTTAAACGGTCCAGGAATGGAATGAATCAAGGCCCCAAATAGCGGCGAGGATAGGAACTGTGCTGGCTGCCAAAGACTGTCACACTCCTCTGGGGCAATGATTAATGACTGACAGATGAAATGAAATGAAATTGGAGAGTGTTGCTGGAATGAAAGATGACAGGGAAAACCGGAGTACCCTCAGAAGAACATTTCCCGCCTCACATTTGTCCAGGACAAATCTCATATGGAGAGACCGGGATTTGAACCACGGAACCAAGTGGTGAGGGGCCGCCTGAGCAACTGAGGCTTCTAGTTTAACAGTAATCTGATTTTAAATTCTTTTAAAATTCTCATATCATTATATATGCAGCCTTAATTTAGTCTTATACATACTGACACATGTTCAATTAAGGGGGCTATAAACATCAGGAAAGTAACAGATGGTGATAGCTCAAGTGCTCACATAATGTTCTCACTTTTCAACAGTCATTCACAGGAATGTTTATAAATGTTTATGAAAAATGGTAAATATGGGCAGAAATTTGCCACCTCAAAGTTTCATGACTTAGTTCTTCCGTTTGTATCGAGCATCATTCTTCTCCAGAATGTATAAACCAGCAATACTCGGCTAACATTGAGGGCAGCAATTTCCCTTCATACTGTTTTACCATGGAAGCCACGTCTTTATGAAATCTTTCTCCATGCTTATCTGATACATCACTACAATTCTCTGGATAGAAGTCTAGATGCGAGTCCATGCAATGTACATTCAAGGACATATTTCATCCTTAATCTTCATGAGCTTTAATCATTTCTTTCACAAACTACTTATATTTAGGTTCTCTTCCACCTCCAAGGAAGTTTTGTGTTACTTTCTTGAAACATGCCCAGGGCCGCTTTTCTTTGTTAAATATATCGAACAGAAATACCAAAGGAGGGGCTATTCACAGAAATACTTACTTGGTAAACCTGAAGAAGCCAAATTAATAAATTTTATGTTGGCAGATATCGTTACATTATCACTGTGATTTTGATGTTAACATGCCACACTTTCTGAACAATAACAAACATTACTGAAAAATAATCGGAAATAGTAAAGTTAATGTTGAAAACTTTTTTTTTTACAAAAATACCATATTTGCCGCAAACAGTTATACCACATATGATATGTATTTTCATATTAATGGAAAACTGTTCCTGATAGTGGAATTTTGATTTCAGAATTGAATTGAGCGATTCAAATACCTTTAGAATTACATACTTTTATCCCCGAAATGAAACTTTTGTACAACAGTGTTATGAGAATTATTGCTTGCAGTGCACTCTGTCTTCTGGTACGGGCTACAATATATGTCTTACTTCCGTTTACCTGTCTCAGGTTTATCCTTGCCTTTGACAATGTGATGGTATACGGGGCTAAATATCAGCTTGTGTGTTTCACAAAGTGGAGAAGATCTTCTAGTTTTAATTTCTTCGGTGATGGAATTAAATAACCTAATGGAGATCCCATAAGTATATCGTCGTTGCCGGGACAAAACCTCCTATGTGATAATATTTTTGGAGATATACTGGCCCGCAGCACGTACATTATGAAGAGCGACAATGCCTTGACAATTGTCACACAATATTGCTCCTTACATGACAGAACCTTACCGGCCAACGTTCTAAGCTAAACTATTTCACATAGGAGATTTTGTCCCGGCAGCGACGATATATACCTTAATAGAAGGAAATAACTTCATTGGGGTAAGCGCATAAACGGGATAAATAAAGGGTACAGATATCTTCATATGGTTATTTAGGAGTTGTATCAAGGATGTAAAGGAGATGGCATGTAAGTCTCTGGTAAGACTCCGATTAGAGTATGCCTCCATTGTATGATTAGAAAAAGAGGGTAAATAAAATGATTTTAAGCTTGCTGGAAATTAAAACTAAGAAATTGAAAAGTGGAGAGAATGTTATTTCACAGGTAATTGATGAAATTTCCATCAAGTCATCACTGTAATATGATCCTCAGGAGAAGTGACTTGAGTACTATGAAGATTTTGGTGTAGATACTCCTCTACAGGCAATCACAGCTCCCATCCGCCAACAATGTAACCAGATGATTAAAGGTTTTTACCCCAAAATTAACTGGGTACTTCCTAAAAAAGAATGCTATGTTAGGACACTACATCAAAGAGATTGTGCTATTTATTGTCGGTCAACTTCAGGCAGTAGGGTTAATCCCTGAAGCAGGTGTGTGTGATCAAGGGGGTAACAATATGAATGCGAGGAAAATATTAGGCGTGACCACAAAGAAGCCATTCGTTGAGGTAAATTGTGAAAATTTTTAATGTTTTTCCATGATCCACCTCACATAATCCTGCCACTGAGAAACAACCTGAAAAAGTATCACTTCGTTTCTAGGGGTAAACTACGTATTTCGCCTCGAATAAGATAATTTTAGAACAAGGCCTCATAAATGATTAGAAGGTTGGTCCCAAACTGAACAAAGAAATATGTCGCACTTCCCAAATATTCACATATTAGGGTATGTATAGCCACCAGGGTCCTCAGCCATTCTGTAGCTTCTGGAATTCAATTATATGAAATGAAGTGCTGCAAACACAGTTCCCATCCGCCAACAATGAAAACAGGCTATGGTATTCATGATTAAAGGTTTTTGCCTTAATTATCATAAATTAACTGAGTAATTCCAAACAACTATGCTATGGCAGGACACTACATAGAAAAGATGGCGCTACTTATTGTCAGTCAGCTTCAGGCGTAGGGTCAATCCCTAAAGAAGGTTTATAAAAGCGTATGATACGTTGTATGATATTTTTAATTCTTCCACTCTCAGTAGACCTAAAGGGTTCATGAGATCATTAAGCAGTAACTCAAGTCATATGAAAGAACTTGATGAATTATGTGAGAGTATAAAACGACTCAAAATATTTAATAACCGCATTGTCAATCCTCTTTGCATTCAGAGTTTGAAAGACAATATTTCTGCACTGAAACAATTGTGGTCAGAGTTACGCAATGATTGTGCTTTGCGTTATTTTGTAACGAGGAGGATCACACAGGATTGCATTGGAAGCATATTTTCGAACATTTGAGCAAAGCTAGGTGCGAATGTAACCCCAGATGCAACAAAATTTTGCAGCGCCGTGAGAAGTGTAGTGGTAAATTAATTGTTCTGTACTTCTCATGACAGTAATTGTGAATATAAAGCTGCAGTTTTTCCATTGACTCATAATGATGTGATGAAGTGTAATTTTGAAGCAAATATCAGGAAACAGTGTGAGGTAAGTGATATCTATGATATAATACAAGAAAATAAATGTCATGAGATGGGTATGCAGCAAGATTTCCCATACTGAGTGTAGGGATGTATTGCAATCTTAGGATAAAGGTTATAGTATGGGAAATGTGCACGTAGAAACGAAGAAGTATGATAATTCTAAAATTATGTTTCTAAATGTTTGGGGGGAAATTTGTCTGCCAGAATATCAGCAACTTTTGAAAATAGTGTTTGTCAGTTTTGTTAGAGTTAGGAGTAAATTAACTGGCATTATTTTTCAATGAATGTAGTGAAGGCATATCGTCGCTGCCGGCGAAGAAACGGCTATGTTAAATATTTAACTTAGAACTTCGGCCGGTAAATTCTGTCATCTAAGGTGAAATATTGTCAAGGCATTCTCGCTCTTCATAATGTATGTGCTGCGGGTCAGTATATCTCCGAAAATATTAGCACATAGGAGGTTTTGTCCCGGCAACGACGATATGTAACAGCTGTATAAAATTACTGACAGAGATCAGGTGGTTGTGTGGTTTCGATGACGTAGCTATCAGCCTGCTTTCGCGACATAGTGAGTTCGAATCCCACTGTCGGCATACCTGAAGATGATTTTCTACAGTTTGACATTTTTACTCGAGGCAAATGCTGGGGCTGTACCTTAATTAAGGCCACGGTCGCTTCTTTCCAACTGCTAGTCCTTACGTATTCCATCGTCGCCATAATGCATACAAGAGATACACGAACACGAAGCTTTTCTTTCAATTAAGACGTTGTCTTCAGTTTACATAGTGATAAGGATCATAGCAATATTGTTGCACTTGTTAGACTTATTTGAATGCAGTAAGAAATATATAAATATACAGGATGGTCTGAAATATCGTGAACAGGATATATTATTGAGATGGTCATACTGATAATTAATTTCAAAGTATATTAGATACCTAGCGCCCTTGTCATTTTATCATATACTGAAGTTATCCAATCAGATCGCTCCGCGGGCGACTTCAGATGGTCTTAGCAAGGCGGTGTTGTAAACCTGCACTTGGCTTATGACTGGCTTGGCAGCGCCAATAGAAGAAATAAACTTCTCCAGGGGAGGGACTTAAACAAGCACCTCCCTACTGATAGGTTCGGCCCACAGCAAATACGCTACGGTGGTATTGGCTGAAAACCACGGTGTGTTAGTGTTTGATGCTTATTTCTCAACATGACTGTCAAGCCCGACCAAGACACGCGCAGATTTGGCAACACCGCTTCGTACAGCCCATTTGAATTCACCCGTGGCCGTTTAAATTACAACGGAGCGAGTTATTTTTTTCAAATTACGTATCAGTATTACCAACGCTCTAACGCCCATATACTACAATCACGTAGTTTCTGACCACATGTATAAGACTACATTTTTGAGATGGTGCACCTCAAGTTAAAATTCATTGAGTAGGTTTAAAGGATGTTTTTGAAAATCTGGGGATGAGTACAAAATATTGGCTTGGCCCTGAGAAAACCAGAAGACTGTATTCCAATCATTACTCTTGAGCGGGTATCACATTCAAGGAAGTAGTAACTTTCCTTTTAAAACCGCCCGACTGTAATTATTCGAGAGATATAAACCAACGTAATGTAATGGTGTGCTGGTGGTAGGATATCAGGGGGCGGTGCTGTGCTTGTGAGACTAGAGACAGCTGACGCTAAGTAAGCGACTTATGTATTGTTTCCCCTTTCTAGAGGAATGTGGGAGAAGGAGAGTTATGAGGCTGCTTATTGCGGCTCTTCCGAGACTGAAGCATGCCGCT
The DNA here is from genome assembly GCF_040414725.1 of Anabrus simplex. Taxonomy (NCBI): domain Eukaryota; kingdom Metazoa; phylum Arthropoda; class Insecta; order Orthoptera; family Tettigoniidae; genus Anabrus; species Anabrus simplex. Next base: position 406,933,513 of record NC_090269.1, read on the forward strand.
GAGAGTTATGGCTGTAATTTAGCCGGATCTACTAATAAGAGAGAGAGCAGGTTGTTTTCTAAAGTAACTGTCGTCGTAGAGAGCGACAGTTCGTTAGACGCCTTACAACAAACCAAGCAGCTCACTTCAGACGATATTTAAATTATCACTTCATATATAGTATACGAGGTTCGATGCAAAAGTTTGGGCTTAGAGTTTTCGATAATCCACCTCCCATTAGAGTCCGGGGGCGTGGCGTAGTGATCAATAAATTTTGTCCTCCACGATACAATCTACGTCGTTTTCTCCTGGCCTAAAAATGGGTTTGGTTCGCCAAGACTAAGTTTAATGAAACTTACGTTAGTGATCAGTTTAGAGTGATTATCATTTTTCAAGGCCAATTTTATGGTTAGTGTGATTAGCTGCCACACCCAAAATCCCGCGTTCGATTCCCGACTCTGCCACGATATCTGAAAAGTGATACGAGGACTGAGACGGGGTCAACTCAGCCTCGGGTTATCAGCTGAGTAAGGGAGGTTCGATTCCCTCCTCAGCTATCCTCAAAGTGTTTTTCCGTGGTTTCTCACTTCTTTTCGAGTAAATGTCAGGATGGTACATAACGTAAGGTCACCCGCTTCCTTCTCTCTTCCTTGCCTTTCTCTTGGATGCTTCCAATCCCCCCACAAGCCCCTTCTCAACACAGCAGGGGAGGCCATTTGTCCACCTCCGCATTTTTATCGTAGACGAATGTCTCACACTCCTCGACTCTACCCTCGAAGCGGTAGAGGCTGAATCCATTGCTACGCCCGAGGGAGAATAAACTTTGGACGGTAAACGGAAATAATCATTTTGCTGTAAATTTGACGATAGTGATGGCCGGGCGTCTCGGAGCGGTCAGCTGTCGAGGCGTCGAACGAACTTGCGAACTTTGTCTAGATATGTAACAATAGTTCTATATTAACGTTACATAAAATGTAGCATTCCAGAAATGAATATTTGACAACAAAAATAGAATTTCACAGTTGACGAACCTATAACAGAAGACCTGCGGATCAGTGAGAATGGGGCCGCACGTATGTGGAAATCTGATGATAAAAATGGCACACGCACCTATCCCTCGATCAGTTTGAACTAACCAATGAAGTTAAAATCACTGACCGGACCTGGAATCGAACCCGGGATCCCTTGGGCCGTAGGCCAGTATACTAACCGTGGATACGGATATATATACGATATAATGGTTTTATTTCTTATGTATCGTTCATAACGGATGCTAAAATATTATACACCGGGCGAGTTTACCGTGCGGTAAGGGTCGGGCAGCTGTGAGCTTAAATCCAGGAGATAGTGGGTTTGAACCCCACTGTCGGCAGCCCCGAAGATGGTTTTCCGTGGTTTCCCATTTTCACACGAGGCAAATGCTGGAGCTGTGCCTTAATTAAGGCCACGGCCCCTTCCTTCCCACTCCTAGGCCTTTTCTGTCCCATCGTCGCCATAAGACCTACCTGTGTCGGTGCGACATAATGCAAATTGCAAAAATATAAATTAAAAAACAGTGGCCCCGCGGTGTAAAGATAGCGTCCCTACCTCTTATCCCGAAGCCCAGTGTTTGATTCCCGGGAAGGTTAGGGTTTCTTCTCTGTATCAGAGGTCTGCTTCGAGGTGTAGTCAGCTTATGTAACATGATTACAATTGAGGAGCTATCTGTATCAGAGATCTGCTTGGGAGCCTGATCTAGAAAGCCAAGAATAATGACTGAGAGGGTTCGTTGTGCTGACCACACGACAACTCGTAATCTGAAGGACTTCGGGCTAAGCAGCGTCGGCTTGGTAGGCCGTGCCCCTTCGGGGCTCTTATGTCATGTTTTTTTTAAACTCCTGGTCATTTGTATGCATGTTGTATCCGACCATTTACCGAAATTCTGTGAAATTAGCAAAATGCTATTAATAAAAACGGAAAATCTTACGAAAGGAGAAATAAGAGCAATGTTGTAGCGGCTAATGAGTATCTATAAGAGTAAGGGTCAAATAGAGGGTTATGAAGCGAACTGTGGTTTGTTATGTGGGGAATAATGGAAAAGGCACACATGTTGAGAGTATTTAGTAGGCCAGACTCTCTTTTGTGGGTCAAGTACCTGGGTAGTTATTCCAAGGCGAAAATGGAAGGAAGGAAATAATTTTACGCCAATTATAACATTAATAAACAAAGAGGGGATTGCAGCAAATAGGACAGCAACATGTTTGGTATAGTAAAAAGTGTGTGGCAAATGAAAAGAAAAGAAAAGGAAAGAAGGCATTAATTGCTGTCGTAAGGCAAAGCTGCTTAGAATCAACCGTACCTTACAGTCCCCATCATGATCGCTGGAATCCGCAGTAAACAAGAATACTTGGAGGTCTATGAAGCAGTAGGATGTCTTTCCACAAATGGATCCACAAGACGAGCTGATATTGTTATCATCGACCGAGCGAAAGGTACGGGTGTGATTATTCATCCCACTGTAAGATTCGAGGAAATTGAACAGCAGTCTCGAATAGTCTGTGAGCAGAAAAATGCCATATCGATGATCTAATTAAAAATCCACCGGGCGAGTTGGCCGTGCGGTTAGAGGCGCGGAGCTGTGAGCTTGCATCCGGGAGACTGTGGACTCGAATCCCACTATGGGCAGCCCTGAAGTTGGTTTTCCGTGGTTTCCCATTTTCACACCAGGCAAATGCTGGGCCTATACCTAACGCCGCTTCCTTCCATCACCTAGGCCTTTCCTAACCCATCGTCACCATAAGATCTATCTGTGTCAGTGCGACGTAAAGCCATTAGCAAAAAGCAAAAAAAAATTAATAAAAATGGAAAAGAATATAAAAATAGAAACCCTCGTATGTCCCAATGCTCTTCCTACCCATTATTTCCCTTAATACTAGTCACGCCTTCCAACTACGCTACATATGAATATGTAGTTCATAAGAACAACCTTCGTTGGGTTGATTTTCCTGTGCCGTTGTGTAAGCGAAAATGAACCTTACCGTACCACGCTGTAGAAATGTATATTTGCGTGGCGTATTTAGGCACTCATACAGTATAATGTTTTTGAGGTTTTTCTTTACACATTAGGATAGGAAAAATGAACACAACGAAAATTGTTCTGATGGACTACATATTAATTTGTGGCTGGGGTTGTGACATGTCTTAAGGGAGATATTGGAGAGGAAGATCATTGTGAGATACGAGGTTTTCTAATTAGGCTATCGATATATGAACCTCGCATTGAGGATCTCCAAAAGAAATGTACTGCAAAATAGAACGTCTTTGGCCTTACAACTGGCGCTAGAGGGTCAATTCCTGAAGAGACGCTGAACTTAATACAAATAAACAAAATATCGGACACCGTTATCCATACCATAGCGGACTCTGTGTTAAAAGATTAACTGACGATTGATAGACACAATTAACTTTCACTCCCTGACTTGAAGTACCATATATAGGAATTTTTTACATTAAAATCTGAAAGAGAGAATCTGCCTGATGGTTGGCCATTTTAATGTTAGGTTTTAATTCAAGCCCTTCTTAATCCAAACATAACATAAAGTAACAATTGTTCATATTAACTGATTAGGAGGACGACCTTTCGATTCCGCAATTGGGGCGGCTATCATGTGGATTATCTCTCTAGCACAAAAGATGTTCAGAGTTGGTGTACTATAGATTTATAGACTTAATGCAAAGATTATTGTAGTAATAGCTAAACTAAATGTAATTAGGGAAAATCATGCACGATTCAAAAATTGGATGACAATAATTGATTAATTTCTTTGCTTTAAATACGCGATTTACACTTCGTGAGCGTTAGTCATCGCCTGGTTTTGACATTGTGAGGTAGCTTGAAATCAAATATGTCTTTAAGAAGATGAAAAATTCGGTATCAGCAGCTCCTTGTAATGGAATGAGGCCGTGTAATAGGATTACGGGAAGATCAATGTTTTTGTCGCGATATTGCAGAAAGACTTGGCAGGAATGTATCCACAGTCAATCAGAGTTGGCAATAATTCTCACTGGAAGGCACTGACGCAAGAAGACAGGGATCCGGCCACATATGAACCACTACGGAGAATGAAGCCATTCGTATTCGCCGCATGGCTGTGGTGGATGGCACTGCATTTGCAGTAGCCTAGCACCAGAGTGACACAGTAAACTGTAACAAATAGAAGAGATGAAGTATACCCCCTGGAAATACATCTAATAGCCTGCATGCCACTAACTCCGAATCACCGCCATTTATGACTTCAGTGATGTCACGCTGCAGCTCATTGGTGGTCGGAGTGGAGATCTGTTGTTTTCTCATATGAGAGCCGTTTCTGTCCTGGTATCAGTGTTGGCCGTAAGTTGGTAAGAAGGAGGCCAGATGAACACATGGATCCAAGCTGTTTTCAGCGTCGAACCACTGGATCTACACTTTTAACAAGTGTGTTTGGACTGTTGCTGAAGGCTAAGTTAAGTACAGAAACAGTCCACAATTTACTAAAGTGACAGTGGAGGACTTATATATTCATTGTTTGTTCATATATGTTCATAACATATCCAAATCACTATCATTGAAAAGTTTACGTAACGTAGACATTACTGTTCATACACTATATGCGCATGACTTAAAGTGATTTGATAGAATCTGAGGATGTTATTGTAGAATGAAACACTCCATTCTTCGATTAATATTGTGTATGCCTTTTCAAATGTCTTTAAGTGTTATATATCATCAGTGAAGAAACAAATCCTTGTATGTAACAATGCTTATCCTATCCATTTTCATACATAAGAGCTCTTCCAAGCCACATATGGATATTCAGCCCGTCAGCAAATCGTCGCTGCCCGGACGAAACCTCCTATGTGAAATATTTTAACTTAGAACTTTGGCCGGTAAGGTTTTGCCATCTAAGGTGCAATATTGTGTGAATGCCGTCAAGGCATTTTTGCTCTTCATAATGTACATGCTGCGGGTCACTATAGCTCCAAAAAGTTTATCACGTAGGAGGTTTTGTCCCGGCAGCGACGATTTGTCAAACTACTAAATTAAATTTAATGGAAAACAAGATTAATTTAAAGAAAATTAACTAAGTTGTACACACACACACACACCATTATTCAATCAGCAAGATTCACACTGTTGGTTTATGCATCTAAGATGCACTTTCAGTAGGGAGACTTGAAAGACTCTAGTGACTTACTGCTGCGGATATTATTTGAAACATAGTTCCATAATCTAGTTCCCGTCGCAAAAAGTGAGCGATTATAGGCAGCTGACCTCCTAAAGGGAATGACAAATGTAGTAACAGAGCGTGAATTATGCTGGTGAAAAGAGGAAAAGTATGTAAAGTTTGATGACAAATACTGAGGAGTTCTCTCGGTTAGCAGCCTGACCACCAACACGGTTACATGAAGATTTCTGAGTTCTTCAAATTTCAGTAGGGAAAGTTGCTTGTAATAAGGCGTGGCATAAGTGTCGTAGCGTGACGTAAATATAAATCTAATGTAGGAATTCATGGTCTTTTGTATCTTTCTAATTTGTTCTTTCGTAGCATCAATGAATACAGCTTCACAATAATAGAATAAAGTGTGAATTAATGTCTTTATAAGCCTGACTTTCATATTTAACGGAGAAATGTTATGGTGGTATTTCAGAGGCTGAAGTGAGGCATATACTCTGTTACAGATGCGTGTGACGTTCATGCATAGGAAAATGAACACAACGGGAATGTTTCTGATGAACTGCATATACATACAGGGTATACGACTTGTGGAAAAATAATGGATAGGAAGATAATTTTAACATACGAGGTATTGTTTCTTCAACGATGATATTGTAAATTAGTGTGTTCGACAGACTGAAAAGCCGTTAATGAATATTAACTAATCCGACACTGGAATATATGGCTTTCTTAATAATAACAAATTATTACCATGTCATTCATGTGTAAACACTTGTATGTCTGTAGATGTTACTCTGCTTCCAGAAGACTAGAACGTGCACTTTACGTTGACGTGTGTTTTGTTGCTTGGAGACAAGGCGAAGCGGAAATGAACGGCTCGGACCAGTAACTGTGACGCCGCCGCAAGGATGGCGACGCTCGCCATTGTCCAAGCTCCGCATTGTACTCCACCTGCCCTATCTCTTGTGTCCGTACATTATGGGCAGTCGTCAACACAGATAGCGTGCCGCCCTCGTCCGCTGAGCTGAGCTAACATAACTTGGTTATCTCTGAATGAAGGTACTGTGGGTTTACTCTCTCAGTATGCTGTCCACCACAGTGAATTAACTTGTGTCCGCCTCTGTGGTGTAGTGGTTAGTGTGATTAGTAGAGATGGGAATTTTAGGCAGGAACAGGTTAGAATGCAAACGTATTTGAGCAAGGTGCAAGTGTCATGTAGCTGCTCTACAGTTATGTTGGCAAGTTGCATAAAGTTTAGGGGTTCTAATAGTTCAGATTGCTCATATTCATGCAAATTTTATTACAGAACCGTCGTGCGGGTAGCAGACACTTGCCCCTACTTCAAATACGTTTGCATTCTAACCTATTCGTGCCTATAATTCCCATCTCTAGTGATTAGCTACCACCTCCAAGAGGCCCGGATTCCATTCCCTGCAATGTCACGAAATTTGAAAACTCTTACAAGGGCTGGAACGGAGTCAACTCAGCCTCGGGGGGTCGACTGAGTAGAGGGGATTCCATTCCCACCTCAGCCATCCTCGAAGTGTTTTTCCACTTTTCCTCCAGGCAAATGCTGGGATGGTATCTAACATAATCCCACGGCCGATTCCTTCCCTCATAACAGTCAGCTATACGAAGATTCAAGAGATTACCTGGATTTCATTTCACCTTGTCGGTAATAATATCGGAAGGTGAGCGCTGTCCAACCAAAGAATTAAAATGCTGTTCAATCAATCAATCAATCAATCAATCAATCAATCAATCAATCAATCAATCAATCAATCAATCAATCAATCAATCAATCAATCAATCAATCAATCAATCAATCAATCAATCAATCAATCAATCAATCAATCAATCAATCAATCAATCAATCGATCAATCAATCAATCAATCAATCAATCAATCAATCCATCCATCCATCCATCCATCCATCCATCCATCCATCCATCAATCAATCAATCAATCAATCAATCAATCAATCAATCAATCAATCAATCAATCAATCAATCAATCAATCAATCAATCAATCAATCAATCAATCAATCAATCAATCAATCAATCAATCAATCAATCAATCAATCAATCAATCAATCAATCAATCAATCAATAAATCAATCAATCAATGATCTGCATTTAGGTCTGCCGCCTAGGTGGCAGGTTCCGTATCAGTTGTGTACCTAGAATTTCCTTGAAAATATTTAAACAACTTCGAAATTTATCGAACATTTCAGTTGATAATTTATTCCAGTCCTGCACTCCTCGTCCTATAAATAATTATTTCCCAGAATTTGTTCACTTCAATTCCAACTTTATGTTCATATTATGATCTTCCCTACTTTTAAAAGATTATTCGTCTTTTACTGTCATTCCACTGGATCCCAACTGACAGCTCCTAACATAACACGTAGTCGAGCATCTCGTCCACTTACTCCCAAGTCTTCCCTGCCGAAAGTTTGCAACAGTTACGTAACACCACTCATTTGTCGAAAATCACCCAGAACAAATCGTGCTGCCTTACTTTGGATATACTACAGTTTGCGTATGAAGTAGTCCCTGTATGCGTCCCATACACTGGTATGGACGACGTTTTGGGTAAGGACTACAAGATGAAAATAAATAATTCCAAAACAAAAGTTATGGAGTGCAGTCGAACGAAGTCAGGTGATGCAGGAAATATTAAATTAGGAAATGAAGTCTTAAAGGAAGTAGATGAATATTGTTACTTGGGTAGTAAAATAACTAACGATGGCAGAAGTAAGGAGGACAGAAAATGCAGAATAACACAAGCAAGGAAGAGCTTTCTTAAGAAAAGAAATTTGCTCACATCAATCATTGATATAGGAATTAGAAAGATATTTTTGAAGACTTTCGTGTGGAGCGTGGCATTGTAGGGAAGTGGAACATGGACGATAACTAGCTCAGAAAGAAGGAGAATAGAAGCTTTCAAAATGTGATGTTACAGATGAATGCTGAAGGTGAGATGGATAGATCGAATCACAAATGAAGAGATACTGAATCGAGTTGGTGAGAGGAGATAGATTTGGCTAAATTTGACGTGAAGAAGAGATAGAATGATAGGACGCATCTTAAGACACCCAGGACTTCTTCAGTTGGTTTTGAAGGAAGTGTAGGTTGTAATAACGGGAGGGGTAGACCAAGGTATGATACGGCAAACAGATTAGAGCAGATGTAGGGTGCTGTAGTTACGTAGAAATGAAAAGGTTAGTACAGGATGGGGAGGCATAGAGGGCTGCATGAAACCAGTCTGATGACTCAAACAACAACACTGTAATTGAGATATTACCAAAGATTTATACGCCGTATGCTTTACATCCTTACTCGGGTTACTTTCGATCTCGTTACTCAGGTTAGTGTAGACTGCAGACTTACTTATAGAAAGCATTGTCTGAGCACCAAAAACAAAGTGGCTGCCAGGAATAACGTGTTACGGAAGCCTACTGGAACAACCTCGGCATCACAGCAAGACACAGTGAGAAACTCGCCACTATCAATATGTTACTCGGCAGCAGAGTACGCTTGCTCAGTATGGTACAGGTCTTGCCATACCAAAGAAGTAGACGTGGCAATTAATTGAACGTGTCTCATTACCACAGGCTTTCTAAGACCTCCACCCCGAGAAAAATTGTAGTATCTTGCTGGCAACGCACCTTCTGATATTCGGCGTGAGGTAGCAGCCCGCAAGGAGAAGACCACATCATAAAATACCTGTAATGGACTCCAACCAGCACCATCAAGGTTATTTCACGCAACAGTTTACTGAAGAGCACACAGAAGGAACGCAACAGCATGCAAGACTCACCTTATGGCGAGCATGTTGGACGATGGGAGAATTACCAGCTGGACATACAGAGTACTGAACGACTTGGACATATCTAAATGGGCTCCGCTTGAGTGTTACTAGGTGCAAGACTAATCTGAACAACTGGATTCTGTTTTGTGTGTCTACATCTTTGTCCTGCCACATGTACTGAGCAAGAGATCATTGATGCGACAAGGATTGCACTCGACGTTGCTAATTTCTAGTGCACCAGAGTATGAACCTTTAGTGCACAATTTATTTTTATTTACTTTCTATAGACAAGTTTTGTAAATATTTATATATATGTAACTTTGCTTCTGACAACCTCTAAATACCCTCATAACCATGCGCAGATATCTGTAACCTTTCTTAACAACCTCGATAATAAGATTACCCCAATGAATACCATTCCATATATTAACAGCTTTGTACGTACAGTGAACCCCACGACGTACTATCACCCCACAAACACGGTAATTGAAACCGAGAGGACTTTCCATCTTGGTGAAACTTACAACTTTAGTTTTCATCGCATTTACCATCATATAATTTTCTGATGCCCACTTGACCCCACCCCACCCCACCCACAGCAGTCACTCAAAATCCTGCAACACATTTACTACTCTATAAATTATAACATCGTCCTCATCTGTGATTCCATTCCTTGACTTTATTTAACAGGCCACATGGAATTTCAGGTACAGTGAAGTGATTTATTTCAAGTCTGCATGACAATATCGACCATTATATGTTTAGGGTTAACAACATAGGATACACACTCTGTACATCATTGGATACTACTCGGTGTCATTACTGTTATCTTAGAGAATCCTATTATTCTAGGGAATGATCCAGGTTACATGTAGCCTTCACTATAGACCTGCCCGTTTAACAATAACACATTTTCGAGAGTCCGTAGTAGCATAATAATAATAACAATTAAAGTGAGAAACTCTGCCCATCTCCACCATGTTACGTAATGAGCCATGAGGGTACACGATATTCGAAAACTATTTGGGTTTTTCTTATGAAATTTTCGGGGGTTATCTACATATCTGTGTGTAAATATAACAAGGGTTATAAGCAGAAAGCAAACTTCCACCAGTACGAATATTTTGAAGGTTGAGGGTATTTAGGGGTTGTAGTAAGGATGTAATGGAGAGATTATATAATTCTCCGGTAATACCACACTTAGTGTAGGCCTATTGTTCCAATGTATAGGGCCCGCATTAGGTTTACTTGAATCGAGGACTGGAAGAAATCCAAAGAAAAGCAGCTCGATTTGTTCTTAGTGATTTCCGACAAAGAAGTAGAGCTACGAAAATGTTACAATGTTTTGGGCTGGGAAGACTTGGGAGAAAGGAGACGAGCTGCTTCGCTAAATGGTATGTTCTGAACTGTCAGTGAAGAGATGGTGTGGAATTAAGTTATTAGAAGACTAAGTATGAGAGTTGTTTTTAACGTTATGAAATATTTGAAAAAATGTAAACACGTTTTCTTTGTATTTACAACGACATGCTATTTTACCATTATTCACTAAGATCGTGATAAAGCACAGACATGTTTATAGGAGTAAAATGGAACTGAAAATTCTGAGAAAAATTTGTTTATACTGCCCACATTCAGAACATTCCTGTCCTCACATTTTAGGATATTGTAACACTCCTATGTTCGCAAATTTTGGCAAAGTCAGCGTGGTCGGCCGGTTCGATTAGCGCTGGTTGAAGCAACTATTTCACTATCTGAATGTTGGTCGGAAGCGTAGAAGAGGTTTTGGTATACACTTTCTCTAAAGACTAGATTTCGTATCAAAAACCTAGATTGAATTCCAAACCTATCCACAGAGCTCAACGGAGTGAGGTTATGTGACGCTGTTGATGGAGAGTTTAAGCCTTGAACAGGGCACTTAGTATTGTTCGACAGGAGTAGACGATGTACCGTCACCGAGTTTCACCCTCTCCCTACCTCATTACTATCACTATTTCACATCCAGATGCGCAGGTCGCTTGGGAGCGTCAACTGGAAAAAACCTGCACCAGGACTCTCTGGAGGTCACGCACAACGTCATAAAATAAGCTAGTTTCTAAACTAGAGACTGTTCTACGTCAAAACTGATATATGATATAAATCGATGGCTATTTTTAAATCTCGTATGTCCTAATGCTCTACCTAACAGTTATATCCCTCAAGACTGCTCACGCATTTATATGCAGTTCAACAGAATAATTTTCGTTGTGTTGATTTTCCTATGCTAACGTGTAAGGTAAAACGGACTTTACCAAACCGTATTGTAGGGATGTTGTTTGCCTGGGAAATGTACCTACTCCTTTAGTCTAATGTATTTAAGGTTCACTTTCCTTTAAATATAACGTGGGAAAATGAGTCCTGCGAAAATTATTCTGATGGACTGCATATAAATTTGTGGCTCGGAGGCGTGACCAGTCTTAAGGATTATAATAGGTAGGAAGAGAAATGGGACATAGGAGGTTTTAAAATAAAACCATCTAGATGCGGGGTCGCGGATGAGGTAATATGAATTTGCACGGCATATTTTACGCCGAATGCCCTTCTTGACGCCAAGCTCAGTTGAGTGGCTAATAAAGATGAAATGAATGATGGTGAACGAATTTGCGCAAGGATATGAAAGGAATTGCTGTGGCAAATGAATAGGAATTTTCAAGGCATTTACCTAGGAGTGAAAACGGAAAAGCACAGCAAACCATTCTCACGACAGGGGACGTTGGGGCTCGAACTCACGCTTCTCCGGAATGCAGAGCTCTGCTCCATAACCGTAGCGCGCTAATACGAGCAGCCACTGTTCTCAATAAAATTGATAGATAGTGTATGTATGTTTAGTCCTCAGCCCGAAGGCTGGTTGGATCCTCAAGAGTTCCGCCATCAGCCGTCATAGATTGCCTGGGCATCACTGAAGAGGCGTACTAGGTAAATAAGGAGTGAGGTAGTGTCCCGTTGCTTTCCTCGCCGAGCCAGAAGTTGCTATTACATATCAGTCTGCCAAGCCCACTGAAATGCATGCACTAACTGACCCTATGAGCAATATTTTCACACCATTCATAGCAGAGACTGGCTGCAAAAGGAATGGCATTACTAGTATCACTCATACCTCAGCCACTTTCATTTTGTCCAAGCCAAGGATAAAGCTGAGACAGATCAATGAAAGTAACAAAATTGCTCTAGCCTATACCAGAAGACATAGTGCACTGTAAACACTAGGTCCTGCCAGCAAAAGCACTGATAGATAGTAATATAAATTATTATTCCCCTCTGCCTCTGCGGTGTAGTAGTTAGTGTGATTAGTTGTCACTCACGGAGGCCCGGGTTTTATTCCCGGTTCTGCCAAGTGGTACGAGGACCAGAACGTGGTCCTCTCAGTCTCAGGAGTTCAACTGAGTAGAGGGGGGTTCAATTCTCACGTCAGCGATCCTCGAAGTGCTTTTCCGTGTTTCCCACTTCTTCTGCAGGCAAATGGCGAGATGGTACCTAAATTAAGGTCACGGGCCCTTCGTTGCCTATTCGTTAAATTCTTCCCATCCCACCACAAGGCCCCAGTTCAGCATAGCAGGTGAGGCCACCTGGGCGAGGTACTGGTTCTCCTCCCCAGTTTCATAACCGACCCTAATGTCTCACGCTCCAGGACACTGCCCTTGAGGTGGTATAGATGGGATCCCTCGCTGAGTGGGAGGGAAAAACCAATCCTGGAGGGTAAACGGATTAAGAAAGGCAGAAAGAAATAATTATTATTCCTGGGAGTCATTTCACAGTTAATCTTCAATGTTTAATATCCTAAAACAGATAATGCAGTGGATATAACAGAGATTTTACTCTAATTACGGATTATAAACGGGGGATGTTGATTTAGAGTTCACTACCCACTACACTTCTCCCATTTCCCGGCTCCTGCGAACATTGTGTTCCAGGAACAAGCTAACGCTAATTAATTCTCCGGGAAGGCGGTTAGGAAAAAAAGAGGACAGGCCCCTGTGTTGTGTTGCGTTGTGTCGAGCGGAACCGGGCAGAGCAACAGCGGGCTTTGACACGTCACGTGACCAGATGGTGTGAATATAAACCTCGCCTGCCCACTCGCTCACACTGTCAATATCCTGCCCTCTACGGCCCACGCTCTAAATTGGCTGCATTAGGTGGTTATTTCACAAAGCTAATTTGTAGAGTAGTAGGTTCCGACATCCAAGGCCCTCCATGGCAGACAGGCTTGTACAGTATGAAATTTTGAAGTTCAAAGGCAAAATCTTGCTTAACGTTTTAATCTCCTAAAAACCGAAAAGAAATGGCGGTAGGCTGACATTATTGTAACGCTGATTTTTTTTTGCTAGTTGCTTTACGTCGCACCGACACACATAGGTCTTATGTTGACGATGGGACAGGGAAGGCCTAGGAATGGGAAGGAAGCGGCCGTGGCCTTAATTAAGGTACAGTCCCAGCATTTGCTTGGTGTGAAAATGGGAATCCATGGAAAACCATCGTCAGAGCTGCCGACAGTGGGGTTCGAACCCACTATCTCCCGGATGTGAGCTCACAGCTGCGCGCTCCTGACCGCACGGCCAACTCGCCTGGTATTATTGTAACGACCGAAGTGTCTTGAGGATTTAGTAGACTTACTTATTCAGTTGTTTTCGCTGTTTCAAATGACCTCCAACTGAGTGCTTGAGTCAACACAGCGCCATCTTATAAGAGAGTATGCTTGTGACGTCGCATATTTAGCACATATTCTGCCATACATCAAGCGCCATTTCATGAAAATTGCATTTCAGATTTCCATTTTTATTTTATTTTTTGCAACAAGTTGCCTCCTCTTTTATTTGCAAATTGGGGCATTCATGGTTCATGTTTGTGGGTTACTGTAGTCACGTCCTAGTTCGTGAACCATGGGCAACGGCTGAGTGGCCTAGTAAGTGGTCCTGAGAGTCGGGATACCAGTTGCTATGGAATGGGAGTGGGCATCTCGGACATATACTGAGTCGTGGCCCTCCTTGTGCTCAGGCGGCTAGGACTACACAATTCACCGGTGGTCCATAACCCGTTAGAGGAGAGATCCTCACTTGGACTATGTGCAAGTAGGGCAGCATCCTGCTTCATGAATTTACCGAGCTCAGAACACTTTAAGCAAGCCTCGGACCTATGGGAGTAATGGAGTCCCACTCCCATTTGACAGGCGAGGGACTCCTTGGAAACAACTTGGCGAACGAAATGGAATTCGATGGGGAGCTATCAATATTAATGGGGCTTATGGAAGAAAGAAGGTAGAACTTGCTGAGTCAGCAAAGAGGATGCATCTGGATGTGTTAGGAGTAAGTGATATTCGGGTAAGGGGAGATAAGGAGGAAGAGATAGGAGATTATAAAGTGTACGTGACGGGTGTTAGAAAGGGAAGGGCAGAGTCTGGGGTAGGGCTCTTTATCAGGAATACCATTGCACGCAACATAGTTTCTGTTAGGCACGTAAGTGAGCGAATGATGTGGGTAGATTTGTCAGTGGGAGGAATTAGGACAAGAATTGTGTCCGTGTATTCACCATGTGAGGGTACAGATGAGGATGAAGTTGACAAGTTTTATGAAGCATTGAGTGACATCGTGGTCAGGGTCAACAGCAAGGATAGAATAGTGCTAATGGGCGATTTCAATGCGAGAGTTGGGAATAGAACTGAAGGATACGAAAGGGTGATTGGTAAATGTGGGGAAGATATGGAAGCTAATGGGAATGGGAAGCGTTTGCTAGACTTCTGTGCTAGTATGGGTTTAGCTGTTACGAATACATTCTTCAAGCATAAGGCTATTCACCGCTACACATGGGAGGCTAGGGGTACCAGATCCATAATAGACTATATCTTAACAGACTTTGAATTCAGGAAATCTGTTAGGAATGTACGAGTTTTTCGGGGATTTTTCGATGATACAGACCATTATCTGATCTGTAGTGAACTAAGTATCTCTAGGCCTAGGGTAGAGAAAGTGAAATCTGTCTGCAAACGAATAAGGGTAGAAAATCTCCAGGACGAGGAAATTAGACAGAAGTACATGGATATGATTAGTGAGAAGTTTCGAACAGTAGACAGTAAGCAGGTTCAGGATATAGAAAGTGAATGGGTGGCATACAGGGATGCCGTAGTAGAAACAGCAAGGGAATGCCTAGGAACAACTGTGTGTAAAGATGGGAAAAGGCGAACATCTTGGTGGAATGATGAAGTGAGAGCAGCCTGTAAACGTAAAAAGAAGGCTTATCAGAAATGGCTCCAAACAAGGGCCGAGGCAGACAGGGATTTGTACGTAGATGAAAGAAACAGAGCGAAACAAATAGTTGTTGAATCCAAAAAGAAGTCATG
Source organism: Anabrus simplex (assembly GCF_040414725.1). Taxonomy (NCBI): domain Eukaryota; kingdom Metazoa; phylum Arthropoda; class Insecta; order Orthoptera; family Tettigoniidae; genus Anabrus; species Anabrus simplex. The sequence continues at coordinate 406,948,868 of NC_090269.1, forward strand.
GGAAGATTTTGGTAATAACCTGGAAAGGCTAGGTCAAGCAGCAGGGAAACCTTTCTGGACAGTAATAAAGAATCTTAGGAAGGGAGGGAAAAAGGAAATGAACAGTGTTTTGAGTAATTCAGGTGAACTCATAACAGATCCCAGGGAATCACTGGAGAGGTGGAGGGAATATTTTGAACATCTTCTCAATGTAAAAGGAAATCATCATGGTGGTGTTGCAAACAGTCAAGCTCATGGGGAGGAGGAAAATGATGTTGGTGAAATTATGCTTGAGGAAGTGGAAAGGATAGTAAATAAACTCCATTGTCATAAGGCAGCAGGAATAGATGAAATTAGACCTGAAATGGTGAAGTATAGTGGGAAGGCAGGGATGAAATGGCTTCATAGATTAGTCAAATTAGCGTGGAGTGTTGGTAAGGTACCTTCAGATTGGACAAAAGCAGTAATTGCACCTATCTATAAGCAAGGGAACAGGAAGGATTGTAACAACTATCGAGGTATCTCATTGATTAGTATACCAGGCAAAGTATTCACAGGCATCTTGGAAGGGAGGGTGCGATCAGTCGTTGAGAGGAAGTTGGATGAAAACCAGTGTGGTTTCAGACCACAGAGAGGCTGTCAGGATCAGATTTTCAGTTTGCGCCAGGTAATTGAAAAATGCTACGAGAGGAATAGGCAGTTGTGTTTATGTTTCGTAGATCTAGAGAAAGCATATGACAGGGTACCGAGGGAAAAGATGTTCGCTATACTGGGGGACTATGGAATTAAAGGTAGATTATTAAAATCAATCAAAGGCATTTATGTTGACAATTGGGCTTCAGTGAGAATTGATGGTAGAATGAGTTCTTGGTTCAGGGTACTTACAGGAGTTAGACAAGGCTGTAATCTTTCACCTTTGCTGTTTGTAGTTTACATGGATCATATGCTGAAAGGTATAAAATGGCAGGGAGGGATTCAGTTAGGTGGAAATGTAGTAAGCAGCCTGGCCTATGCTGACGACTTGGTCTTAATGGCAGACTGTGCCGAAAGCCTGCAATCTAACATCTTGGAACTTGAAAATAGGTGCAATGAGTATGGTATGAAAATTAGCCTCTCGAAGACTAAATTGATGTCAGTAGGTAAGAAATCCAACAGAATTGAATGTCAGATTGGTGATACAAAGCTAGAACAGGTCGATAATTTCAAGTATTTAGGTTGTGTGTTTTCCCAGGATGGTAATATAGTAAGTGAGATTGAATCAAGGTGTAGTAAAGCTAATGCAGTGAGCTCGCAGTTGCGATCAGCAGTATTCTGTAAGAAGGAAGTCAGCTCCCAGACGAAACTATCTTTACATCGGTCTGTTTTCAGACCAACTTTGCTTTATGGGAGCGAAAGCTGGGTGGACTCAGGATATCTTATTCATAAGTTAGAAGTAACAGACATGAAAGTAGCAAGAATGGTTGCTGGTACAAACAGGTGGGAACAATGGCAGGAGGGAACTCGGAATGAGGAGATAAAGGCTAATTTAGGAATGAACTCGATGGATGAAGCTGTACGCATAAACCGGCTTCGGTGGTGGGGTCATGTGAGGCGAATGGAGGAGGATAGGTTACCTAGGAGAATAATGGACTCTGTTATGGAGGGTAAGAGAAGTAGAGGGAGACCAAGACGACGATGGTTAGACTCTGTTTCTAACGATTTAAAGATAAGAGGTATAGAACTAAATGAAGCCACAACACTAGTTGCAAATCGAGGATTGTGGCGACGTTTAGTAAATTCCCAGAGGCTTGCAGACTGAACGCTGAAAGGCATAACAGTCTATAATGATAATGTATGTAATGTATGTATGTATGTATGGGGCATTAAACATAATTGTAAGTAAAGTACTATCGGCGTTATAAGCGCTCTTTTCTGTAGGCCTCCCTGTTGTCGAGGAACGTACGTCTGCGTAAAAAATTATTGTATCCTCATCCTGAGGTGTTGCAGCTCTTTTCAGGCACACCCTGAACGGATATGAGTTCCATATAACAACATACCAGTCACAGTGCCAATCTTAAATTTTCGACAGTACCGGGAATCGAACCCTGACCCCCACACCTCCCACCAGACGGAAACTAATTACGCTAATCATTACTCTTCGATGGTGGACAAAACTCGTGTTCGAGTCCAGAGGTAGTTATATATTATATATTACCGGGATTCAAACCCAGGTTCCCAAGAAGGGCAGATAATAGTACTAACCATTACGCAAAGAAGTTTGACGGGAAGAAGCATCAGAAAAAGGAATCGAAATATGGGATAGAGTCTACAAGGACAGGGGTACACGATTTACTAGGCAATAGTATTTACATCATAATAATCTCTCAATTTTCTGAGATTAGAAACAGGAAAGAAGGTAAACTGTACATAAAATTAACTTTCACCAACCTTCTTCATCCTCCGCCCATGTCAGATATTGCCTTTGTATCCCAGAGGGCCTCTGTCACGGTGTTAAATGCTGCTATGACGGACAATAAATCATCGATCAATCATCATTGACCTGCATTTACGGCTGTCCCTCAGATGACTGATTCCCTATCAGTTGCTTTCCTAGTCATTCTTAAATGATTGTAAACCAAATGGACATTTACCGAACATTTATTCTTATCAATTAATTCTATCCATAATTCCTTGAACATTTTCCCCATTTGTCACTTTAATTTCCAATTTGTCCGACTCGTTGGCTGAATGGTCAGCGTACTGGCCTTCGGTTCAGAGGGTCCCGGGTTCGATTCCCGGCCGGGTCGGGGATTTTAACCTTAATTGGTTAATTCCAATGGCCCGGGGGCTGGGTGTTTGTGCTGTCCCCAACATTCCTGCAACTCACACACCACACATAACACTATCCTCCACCACAATAACACGCAGTTACCTACACATGGCAGATGCCGCCCACCCTCGTCGGAGGGTCTGCCTTACAAGGGCTGCACTCGGCTAGTAATAGCCACACGAAATTATTATTATTATTTCCAATTTTACGTACATGTTATAAACTTTGTTGGCTTTAAAATCTACATTCAAGCTTTTACAGTGAGGCTCTCTCATCGGTTGTCCGGCAGACGCGCCCAGCTTATGTGTATTCTGTTGACTCATCATTCCCCGTCCCGCAACATAGTATCAAGGACAGCACTTCACTAATTTTATCCCTGCATGACATGAGATAACAATTAAAATTAAGAAAATAATAATTAAGAATATTAGTAATTAATAATTAAGAATGTCCGCCTCTGTGGTGTAGTGGTTAACGTGATTAGCTGCCACCCCCGGAGGTCTGGGTTCGATTCCCGGCTCTGCCACGAAATTTGAAAAGTGGTACGAGGGCTGGAACGGGGTCCACTCAACCTCGGGTGGTCAACTGAGCAAAGGTGGGTTCGATTCCCACCTCAGCCATCCTGGAAGTGGTTTTCCGCGGTTTCCCACTTCTCCTCCAGGCAAATGCCGGGATGGTACCTAACTTAAGGTCACGGTCACTTCCTTCCCTCTTCCTTGCCTGTCCCATCCAATCTTCCCATCCCCCCACAAGGCCCCTGTTCAGCATAGCAGGTGAGGCCGCCTGGGCGTGGTACTAGACATTCTCCCCAGTTGTATCCCCCAACCGGGAGTCTGAAGCTCCAGGACACAGCCCTTGAGGCGGTAGAGGTGGGATCCCTCGCTGAGTGCGAGGGAAAAAACGACCTTGGAGGCTAAACAGATTAAGAAGAAGAATAATTAAGAAAATAAGCTCATACCTCATGACAGGAGATGTTGGAAAAGTTCTCCTCTTGCATTAACACATTTCTGTTGTCGTCTTAGGAAACTCCGATTCACGCGCATAAGTTCGTCTTCCGTAATTGAGGCTGTTTCACTTTTAACATTCTTGTAACCCGCTATGCTGAGTTCTTCGAAACCCCGTTTTATTGTGAAAGTCATTTTAGGAATTTCGTACGCGTATGTTCTAATCTTTCTGCGTTTTTACTTACTTTCTTCTCGTTAAGTGCAACCTTTTAACACTTCGCTTCTTATCGAATAAAGAACCCGTTCCTCTCAATTTATTTACAACCGGGCGAGTTGGCCGTGCGGTTAGGAGCGCGCAGCTGTGAGCTTGCATCCGGGAGACAGTGGGTTCGAACCCCACTGTCGGCAGCCCTGAAGATGGTTTTCCGTGGTTTCCCATTTTTACACCAGGAAAATGCTGGGGCTGTACCTGAATTAAGGCCACGGCTGCTTTCTTCCCATTCCTAGGCCTTTCCTATCCTATCGTCACCATAAGACCTATCTGTGTCGGTTTGACGTAAAGCAAATAGCAAACAAATTGTTTACAAATTTCCACACTATCTCTTTATGTGGAGGCTTTTCACCTAGAAATTGTGTTACAAATCACCTAACGACATCCCTGCAAGACTCTGTTTACACATAATGATGGTACATAAATACCCTTTCCTCTACTGTGTACACATGTGGAGGCATTATGCGAATTATACCCCTGCGTAACACTTCACAACTCGAGAACAGTTCGGGAGACAGATAAACACGTTCTAAGCACGGACCTGAACTGCGAAGTGCGGGTATTCCCTGCTGTCGCTGCGCTGTGTAACGGAAAGTGATGAGTCAACGGGAGGCAAATAAGCTGGGCGCGCCTGCTGGCCAACCGATGAGAGAAACTCACTGTAAGTCTTACCAATGTCATCTGCGCAATTTAACCATTAACAGCTCGGAAGAGCTCGAGAATCTCGTCTTGTTATTCCCAAGTCTTCCCAGCCCGGAATTTTTAATATTTTCGTATCACTACTCTTTTGTATGAAATCACCCAGAGCAAATCGGTTTGTTTTTCTTTATATTTTTCCCGTTCTCGTAACAAGTAATTCTCATGAGGGTCCCTTACACTGAAAGCATGCTCTAATTAGGGCCTTACCAGAGACATAAACGCCTTCTCCTTTACATCCTAACTACAACACTTAAATACCCTCATAAACGTGTGAAGAGACCTGAAACCTTTCGTAAGAACCTCACTAATATGATCACCCCTATTAAGACCATTCTTTATATTAACATCATGAGGTAATATCACCCCATCAACACAATAACCTGTTTCTTCCATCTAAATAACAGACAAGCAAACATTAACTTGAAGGTATCACGTAATAAATTTCCTCTACCGCATAATCCCAACCCCAATTACCTTCGAGAATAGATCCATTAAACTCAGGGCAACACACGAACGAGCGGCATCCACTCTTTGGTCGTGAGCAATGGGGATGGTATCCTACATCTGAGTATTGTCCTTCTATTTGGCTGAAGAGGATTGACACAGTATTGAACCAGACCATTCGCATCGTCAGCGGTGCAGTAAAATCTGCTCCAATTGTTTGGTTGCCAATGTTGAGTTACATACCACCTGCAATAATAAAAAGACAAAATGATTTGGTTCGTATGTTAAAGAAATTATTAATGAACCCATCTTTCACCATCCATAAAGAGTTGGATGTTAGATTCGGACGTCTGAAATCGAGATCTCCTTATTTTCAAACTACCACGGAGATATTTGATTTCGCGATTGGCAACTGGACTGGAACAACAGATCCAATTGAGTTGCAGGCCTTGTTTAGTGTTCAGCATCCACCAGCTGGTCATAATCTCCAATGAAAAATCTGGGTTGCCCTCAATTGTATCCGGACCAATCATGGACAGAGTGGCTCATTACTACATATCGTCGTTGTGCCTGGAAATGTCGTTAGCTCTTTGAAGGGCAGCTGAAACACTTGGTAACCATCTAAACTCTTACATCAAATGACCAGTAGTTACAGACTGTAACCGCCAGAAACTTATTTGTCGCTCGACGACCTCTCATCTGCCTCGCTATTCGGCATAACCGATCGCAGCTTCTACTATTTTTGCTCGTCCAGGTTGCTCGTCCACTGTAATCAGCTCCCCGCCGACCTTAAAAAAGCAAGTGTCCGAACTCCGCACTGGATGTGTGCCATGTCAACTACAACCACTACAAACGACTACCACGACCTCCGCCTTCACCCTTCTATGCCACCTTCTCACAACTATAACTTACTCCCATCCCTCCCCAGTAGTGTCTTCATCTGTTCCTGTGCAATTCGCTTCAGAACGCCCTAGCCTTCCACGTCTCGCTACTTCCATTTCAAAAGAATCACCGAAACGCCTGCATCTACTACCTCAACCGTCGCACCGTCAACTTCGTCACCACCGCCACCACCAACGTCTCAACTCGCCATGTTTAGCTGTGTCCTTCGCGGCGTTGCTACAACCATCACCGAACAAGAAGTCCCCCAGGAGTCCCAGAACGGCGGGCATTCCGTATACTGAACTCTTCTGGACCGACCACCTTAGTACGACTCCATCTACCGACGTCATCATCCAGTCTCTCGCTCTCCTCCTCGACCATTCCCCATACGTCTTTCCGTCTCTACACGTCATCTCACCCGGCCAGCTCATCTTCCCTATCAAACTCGTCACCACGTACGCCCACCACTTCTCGCAACTCTTCCTTTCTTCTATCCTCCTCCACACAAAGATCTCTTCCGACTCCTCATAACTTCCCTAAGTCACATCGCTGCAGCCCAGCAACTCCTCAACCCATTCCTCCACTCTGGCACTCCCGTTTAACACTTCACTCCTCCTACACATCCACTGTATCTCGCATCTCCCTAGCTAAGAGACCCCACCATTCCTTCTCCATGACTTTGTCACATCGTTTTATCATCTTTCTCCTTCATCACACCTCACTCTCGCTACACATCTCCCGGCACGAGAGAGCGCGTCACGCTTTCAGGGGCCCGCCCCGTCCTTTGGGCGGGGAATGAAAACAATGTCGCATTTCTCGGGCAGAATTTGTCTTTTGAAACCACTTTCCAGATAGTCTAAAATAGAATACAGAGATGGCAGCAGCAATCAGGTGTACTCTGCATAGCTTGCATATGTTTCAAGCCAATTGTAAAAGACAAGTTCAACTGTGCTCAAACTGGTGGTTCTTCTTTATTACTTTTATCTAACAAAAGCCGACTTTAGCTACATTTATCAGTTTTAGAACGTCAACAGTAAATATACTTTATGTCATAGAATTTTAGTGTAATTCTAACGTTCTTCTTCATAATATAGCTTCTGTGCTCGGTGGTTACAGTATGCGACCACCAACCATAATATATTTCTTACATAACCTCACTTCGTTTTATTGTGTTTCATGTCATAATCTCTCTGTAAGCTTTGTATTTGATGTGTATGAGTATGGAGAGCCGAATAATGCGTGGTTTGAATGAAGGAGAGATTATGGACTCCCTAATGGAAGAAATACCTTCTGATGGAGAGAGTGCAGTCGGTGATCAGGAAGACAGGGATAGTGACGGACTTTGATTCACCTTTACTTCTTGACAGAACTAGTACCGTGATTCCTCATGGTTGGTGTAATATATTCTGTTATAATCTTCCGATTTATTTCTATAACTTACGATTGTATATCATGTGGTTAAAACCAGTTGTATTAGATTGTCACTACATCAGGAGTGGTCGACGTGTACGTCGTTGGGTCATGTGGCCGTTCAAATAAAGCTCTCTCATTGTCTACTCCTATCTCGCCTATCAACAGCCTAAGTTTTCCCTTGATCTCGACTCAGTCATCATGTAGCCTGCACCTGAATCATTTCGACTCCTTAGCTGATGTGGTTCTTGAAAATAACGTGTATTATTACTACTGATTATCTACCTCAAGATACGTAAAAGTAGGTCATAAGTGAATGTGATGAAGATGCAGCTGATCAAGCTCTACCTTTAGTATGAGTACCTACTGTTTCTATATCTATACACTATACCCCGACGTGGAGTAAATTAAATGCGGTCTGTTCCGAAATCCAAAGTATGTGCATGTGTTGCTAATCATATAAAATCCATTGAATTTCGAACTCTGTATATACTCCTGTCACAATTCATTTCTGATCAGTTAGTTAAACGTAATGCTTCACAAACAAGTCTATACTGCACTCAGATTGGGAAATCCTTCAGTCCAACTAGTGCTGAGGAAATTAGGGTATTCTTGGGAATAAATTTATACCTGCTTATTACCAGAAAACACAGTTATAGGGATTACTGGTCAAATGAGACAGATCTCCTCGAGAGCTATTTGTTACACCTCATGCCTGTGAATAGGTTCATTTTTATACTCACTCATATTCACCTCAATGAGAATTAAGTTCAGCCTAGCAGAGACAGTGCTAACTACGACAAACTGTACAAAATCCGACCTCCGATTTTTTCACTAAGACCTTCTTGGAATTCTATAAACATCACTGTAATGTTAAATTTAATGAGGCAATGGTAAAAGTCAAGAGAAAATCTTAGTTGAAGCAGTACAATATATGAGAGACAAGCCTGTGAAGTGGGAATACAAGATTGGGATGTTGTGTGATGAATCATATTATAATTTAAAATTTCAGATATACACATGAAGAGTGGAGAAGAAAACAGAAACAGGGCTGGGGCAAAGAGTGGTTACAGATTTGGTGAGTGGGATAGAGGGAAGAACCGCAATGTTTATATGGACAATTACTTCACTTGTCACGAACTGTTCAAATAATTGAAAGAAAGGAACATTGATGCATGTGGCATAATAAACCCAAGTAGGAAAGGACTTCCGAGGATCAAAGATGACAAGAGCCTGAATGGAGGGGACTTCGATTTCAGTGTTAGTCACTGTGCAGTTTGTGTTTGTAGCTAGAAAGAAAAATAAAGGGTAAATTGAATTTATTCTGTGCACAAACCATCTAATGATGATAGGAAGCAATAGGATGACACTCAGAAAATTATTCCTTGTGCTCTTGGGTTGAAGGATTACAACAGTGAAATTCATTTCGTTGACAATTATGACAGGTTGAAAGGAGACTACCAATTAGACATGAAAATAAAGAAATTGTGATTAAGACTTTTCTTCCATTTTCACAGACTACAGTGTTATGAAAGCATTTACTATGCACAAAGAATTAGATATGCCACGCCTAAGCAACAAGGATTTCAGACGTGAGGTTTACAATGGTCCTCCTGCTCCTCACATTGTTCCAGTGAATAGAACGCTGGGAAAGGGTGAATCAATACAATCGTCTAATATCGCTATGAAGCTAGAAAAACCTTATGTTGACTGAGCAGTACGTCTCGACAGCAGCATTCATCAACCTCAGCACCTCCAATCATCAAGATGATGTGCATCCTGAAGTACAAAGAAGACATCAGCGCGTATAAGATGGCTGTGTGTCATATGTGATGATCTACTCTGTCTCATGAATGGCAAAATTGTTTTCAAGACTTTCATACCTAACATTCTTGAAGAGTTTTGCTACTGATATATAACCGATTCACCTTTGTTTACACTGCACTTTTTCTAAAGACACAAAGTGAAGTTCTCCTACAGGGGCAGTGGTCACACAATGGAACAGCAGTGTATGAAACTCTCACATTTTGTTATGTATTTGAACTATCCCGTGTAAAAAAATACGAATTTTTGTACAAATTAAGGGCAATATTTATTTACCCCTATGGGGGATATATTTCTACTGCCTTTCTTGCCCCTCAAAGGGTTATGTGAAATTGTTCAGGAGAGGAATGCTGACCAGCAGTGCATGTTTGACAGAACGAAACTGAACTTTAGATGGCAGAACATTTCTGGTCAGAGTTCTAAGCGGAAGTATTACAACATAGCTGTTTTTCCAGGCGGAACGACGATATGTAGGGTATAAGATCTTGGACTGAGTGCGACTTTGGTGAGGAAGAGCAGACCATCCAGCATAATGCCTCAGGAGATCATATTTATTGTCATTGGAAGATTTTATGTGGGCTACGAATGAGACTATTCAGTGGTTGGACAATTTAGAATTAAATTTATGAACTCTCTTTGAATTTGGTTGACTGTTTAGTGTTATTTTTTCAATCAGTTCTTTATTATTTCTTTCATATGTGTATGTAACTTATTACACTGTATACTATCCACAAGCTGAATACATAACTACTTAAATAAATAAAAAAATAAATAAAACAGTAATGAAAACTGAGAAGACTTCCGCGTCCGCGGATTGACTTATCGGTGTGCTATTACTAACAGTCGTCGTATTTTGACTGGTTGGCCATATCTTGGCGATTCCTTCACCACTGTATCCGCCTTGGAGAATTCTCTTCAGAGCGTAAAATGTTAAAATTTGAGTGTTAATAATCAACCGAAATAGAAACAGTGAAATAAAGTTTGGTTACAAATGGTCAATGTTCTAAGTCATTTATCAGCAAACTGCACTTGAATTCACCAATAAACAAGCAAACGCATGGCACTACAGCCTTGATATCTTTTGGCCTACTAAACGACCGCAAGCCTGCACTTTACGAAGTGGTGCGTGATAAATCACCATTTGCTTTATGCCGCACCGATACAGATAGGTTTTATTGCAACGATAAGATAGAAAATAGTTAGGATCTGGAAGGAAGCGAGCGTGGCCTTAATTAAGGTAGAGACCCAGCAGTTGCCTGGTCTGAAAACAGGAGACCGTGGAAAACCATCTTCGGGGATGCCGGCAGTGAGATTCGAACCCACTGTCTCCCGACTGCAAGCTGATAGATACGTGACCAAAACTGCGCAGCTATATATCGGTGTGTTTTTCAATTACTTATTTGTTATCTCCTTGATATGATTGCTATGGAAAATAAATAAGACTTATCGGTGTGCTGTTACTACTCTTTTCGCATTTCCATTGGTTGGCGATCTCTTCGCGTTTTATTCACTATTGTCTCCGTCTTGGAAAATACTCTTCACAGTGTAAAACTTGATAATTCCTTTTGAGTGTCGATGATTTACCGAAATAGGAACAGCGAAATTGTACAAATCTATGTTACACTCTGGTTACAGATCTCTGTCACGTATCTAAAAATTGTAATTGAAATCGGTATAAACAAAGAAACCTAAACGCATGGGGCTACAGCCTTGATAGACTTTGTCCTACCAAGCTACCGCAAGTCTGCACTTTATGAAGTGGTGAATGATCAGTGCGATGAATAATCTGGTCCGTTAATCTTAGTTCTACATTGTGATCACCACCTCACCGTCAGTTATCTCTTCATTTGTATCACCGTAGGCTGAGTGGACCTTGAGCTAGCCCTCAGGTCCAGATAAACATACATGACCTGGCCGGGAATCGAACCCATGGCCTCCGATTGAGAGGCAAGCCCACTACCTCTACGGAGTGAGACCAACTGAATTCGCTATAACGTCACTTATATACGTTACCTTGTCTATTTGGAAACAAAATGAGACAACATTCTCTTAAAAATGTCTATCTGTTCACTTTCTACCCCAGGCGAGTTGACCGCGCGGTTAGGGGAGGCGTGAGCAGTCATAAGGAACATATTGGTTACGAAAAACAATCTGGGATAAGAGGTTTCGTCCTCGCAGCAGCGATATCTCCTTTTACATTTACATTACAGCGCCGAGAAATTCACATGTTACCAATCCTAGCATTTGCAGGGCCTAGAAGAGGCCGTAACCTTTCATCGTTGCTGTTCATAGTTTGCATGGGTCAGCTACTAAAATGTATTAAGTGGCAGGTAAGGATTAACTAGGTGAAAATGTAGTAAGGTGTTTAGCAAATGCTGACTACTTGTTCTCAATGGGAGACTGTGCCGAAACCCTGCAGTCGAATACCTTGGAACATGAAATAGGTGCAATGAGTATGATATGAAAACTAGCCTCTACAATACTAAAGTGATGTCTGTAGGGGAAGAATCTAAGAAAAGTTAATTTCAGATTGGGAATACAAAGCTGGGACACGTAGATATTTTCAAGTTTTTAGGATGTGTGTTATCCCAGTGAGACTGAATCAACGTGCAGTAAATTTAATGCAATGGCTATTCTGTAAGAATCAAGTCAGCTCCCGGACGAAACTATCTTAACATCGATCTGTTTTCAGTCCAACTTTGCTCTACGGGAGTGAAAGTGGAATGGGCTCAGGATATATTACGAACCTCAAATACGCCATACTCTAGGAGTGGGTAAATATGTTACGCAAACATACATTCCTGCAGTACGGTACAGTAAGATTCATTTTCCTTTAAAGCGCCCATGAGAAAATGAACTCAAGGACTGCATATCCATATGTAGCTGGGAGGCGTGAGCAGTCTAAAAGGGAAATAATGGGTAGGAAGGGTAATGTCACATTCGCCGTTTTGGCACAGCAGGGGCGATGTGTATTACTGTTGCTTGATTATTATTATCTATCTTACGTACCGTACGTTCACAATAATTAATAAAATAAAATATTGAGTTACTGGAAAATAATACGGTTCTCTGTTACTTTGCTGGTATAGCGAGATCGCCGTATTCAGTAACATTTTAAGTAAATATATGTGTATAGTTTAACTATTGAACCTTAACCTTACGTGCGATGAGAAATGTTTATTTGCAATCTCGTTGCAATTTAAAATAATGGCATGTAAATTAATTTTCGGGTAAATGAAGCATAAATATTGAAAAAGCTTAGAAATAAGTAACGAAAGCAGGTTTTTACGTGTGTAAAGATTCACCTAAGAAAACGCCTATGTTAATAATTTCAGATCTCTGAGTGCCGTAGATTTGGTTTGCCGTCGCACTCATTCGCTCAGACATATATTTCTGGATATTAAGAACTGAATATGACTCCTCGTGTAGGGGACCGTATATGGCTTCTTATACCATGGACTTATTTGTCTTTAATTACCTATCTAAAGTGCGTTGCCAGGTGACAGTGAATCTATTAATTTAATCCTGGTGAAAGCACGTTGAACAGCCATATACCAACACATGTTTTCCGCTAGTCTTTCCTTCTAACGAACGCAAAAATGAAAAATCCTGCTTCAGGCTGTACTTGGACCCCATTCCATCCATGTATGACAAAAATTTCAGATCTCTCCGGGTCATAGATTTGGCTAGGCGTGGCACAGGTACACACACAGACAAAGACTTTATTTTATTATTATAGATTAAATTTTAAATTATAAATTATTTTGACATGGCACCACGAAAATCATCCCTGTTTGACTCATCCTGTGACGACTTTTTATTGTGTGTGCGTAACTTGTTATAAAATATATAAGAGGTGTGTGCATGCTGCTATCTGGTAATAAAACATAAACGCTAGTGTTATTTGCTGCAGTGAATAGTCCACTAAGCTACCAGAGTCGTAAACATGGGCATCCAATCCTGGACTAATGAGAGTAATACGAAATTTATTATATGCTCTATTATAAGCGATATTTACTTGTTGGAAATGGATTCATAAGATATATCCGGATATCACGGACTGAACATGGCGATGGCCGCAGATTAACTACCATTTTTGTTTAGGGCTGGTTAGGAGTCACAATTCTGCAATCAGGCGGGAAAATAATTCAATGAGATTTAGTTAGTTGTTCGCTTATTCAGAAACTCTTCGTCTGCTCGTGTTTACATTGCTGTGAAGTTGAGTTCTACAAATCTGTGTCTAATAAATCCGTGCGAAATGTATTTGCAGTGCAATAAATTGTCATTTTCCGTACTCCTTTTAGTATTTACTATTTATTTATTTATTTATTTATTTATTTATTTATTTATTATTTTTTCACCCCACTTATATAGTCACGTTAGGGCTCATGGCCCTCTCTTACACTTAACCACAACATGAAGTATATAGTTACATAATTTGAAAAGAAACACTGTTTGCAGTTTCTACAAACTACCTATACCGATGGAGTCATAATTGTTATTTTGTTGATGATTAATATTATTTGTCTATACCACCTAACAACAGCAGAGAGAGTGTTCCAATGCCTTGCCCCAGACATCTAAAATGTGTGGCTGTATACAGATGAGTGATTAATAGGTGTCGATCTAGTATTATGACCACGGATATATGACAGGAAGTTAAAATGTGGGGATAGGTATTCAGGTGTAGATTCGTTCAGAAGTCGAAAAATTAGCGTCGTAGTACGTAGGTACAAGAAGAAGACAATTATAGCATATTATGAAATAAAACATCTTAAATCCTACTTTTAGATAAATACAGCTCATAGCAGTTCTCACACCTATAACGTAAATTATGATCAGAGTCCGGACTTTTAGGCACTGGTAGTTCGGAATACAAATTTACTAACTGAGTACCAATTATACACTACACTGTACAACGGTTATGCATATACATTAAGAGTACGGGCTATGGAACTCCTAAAAGGTATATTACTCTTGCTACATTATGGAAGAACGGGTTGCATGACATCCTACAAACCAAATTAGTTTGTATTCTAACGTATCACTGCCTAAAAATCCGATGTCTAAAATTACAATTCAATGCATTCATCACGCAGGAAGGTTTCCGCATTCATTTATCAGGTTTTGTTTGGTGTATGCGGTAAGGCTTTTAATCTTGTCCTGTTCTGGGACGAAATCGCATTTAAACAACAAATTCACGTTAGTATTTTAGGATTAATATATGTACTGTGTACTTGAATTCTCTGCGAAGGAGTTCTTGAGATGGAAGCTCTACAGCCGACTTCACATCGTTCAAGAGGCACGTCCAAACTCAACAGCCTCCATCTCTTGACTGAAGTGGCTGGAGATCCGCTGTACTCCAAGACTACAATGGAGAGTGAGAACCGCCGTGATCGTACTCGATAGAATTTCAAAGCTCCAAACAGCCTTCACAAACGTCATAGAGTACTTCTTTAGTTCCCTTTGTTTTAGAGGACCAATCCTAAGATCTTCAAGTAGCAATTTCTGAGAGCTCTGTTCAGTGTTAAAAAGGTAAAGTATTGTACAAATTATTATTTAGTTCTTCCTCCGGGTTGAACTGTGGTTTTGTTTTAGAAACTTTAGGTGCAGTTTGGTGACGTTTACAATACACTGCAGTATTTTTTGTCAAGGCGTCTGATAGAGCTTCTTGCGGATATTTTTATACTATACAGAGTCATAAATTATTTACAAGATTGTGAGCAACCGCAAGGAGACACCGACAGTGTTGCGAGATGTATAGAAGGTAATGGTGTGATAATAAACGGTGTTAAAAGCTAGATTCATTAATAGGAGAAATTCTCTCAGTCTTAATTACTGCCTTGATGGGGTGAAAAACTCCTTAAGGGATTCACTGCAAGTGTGTAGGTGTTAACATAAGGAAATATCTTCATTGCAGTAATCTCATAAGCGGGATTGTAAATAAAATTTACAGATCTCTACACATGATTATGAGAGTATTTAGGGGTTATACTAACGACGTAAAGGAGGGTACTTATAAGTCTACTAGCGTATGATTCCAGTGTATGGGATCCTCGCCAGGATTAGTTGATTTGAGAACTGGGAAAAACTCGAAGTAAAGCAGCAAGGTTTCTTTCTTGGGGATTTCCGAAGAACAGTAGCGTTACGAAAATGTTGGAAACATTGGTCTTGGAGGACTTGGGAGAAAGGAGAGGAGCTGCTCCACTAAGTGGTATTTTCCGAGCTGGCAGTGGAATGATGGCAGGGAATGATATTAGTAGACGAATAAGTTTAAGTGTTGTTTTTAAAAGTAGGAAAGATGGCTACATGAAGATTAATTTTGAATTCAAGAGGAAAAATTCGGGAAATATTGGTTTATAGGTAGGAGAGCTAGGGATTGGAATAATTTTCCATGGGAGATATTCAATGAATTTCCAAATTATTTGAACTTATTTAAAACAAGACTAGGAAAACAACAGATTGGGAATCTGCCACCTGGGAGACTGCCATAAACGCAGGCCAGTAATGACTGATAAATTGATTGATTGATTGATTGATTGATTGATTGATTGATTGATTGATTGATTGATTGATTGATTGATTGATTGATTGATTGATTGATTGATTGATTGATTGATTGATTGATTGATTGATTGATTGATTGATTGATTGATTGATTGATTGATTGATTGATTGATTGATTGATTGATTGATTGATTGATTGATTGATTGATTGATTGATTGACTTTTAAACACCAAGATGACGGAATTCTGCCCTGCAGGTGTTCTCTTATAATCTACCGACGCGCGCCGTACATATTTCAACACCTAGAAATACCGCCAAAATGAGTAAGGATCGAATACACCAGGTTGTGTTCAAGATACCTCCGTCATTGACGTGTTTAGTTCTTTGCTGCGAACTAGTTTTACTGACACATTAAACCTAGGATAACTCTGTGTGTTCACTCTGAGCCTGCCTTCTTAAGATAATCTCTGCAAGTGGAATTAGCTTGCTGTTGTTCCTCTACCAATATATTTTGCTTTATAGTTGGAACTCTAACTATATTCGAATATTTTTCTTTTATTACTGCAGGTTATTTGTGCGTTTGTGTCACATACGACTCCACAATGTGGGTGTGTAATAATATTTTCAGTGACCTAATGTCTTTACCTATCACAAACGTTAACTGTTGTGCCAAAACCGCAAATGTGACAATACACTTCCTATCCATTTTTTAACATCGTTACGGCCTCATTGATTAACGTTTATTTAGGTTTCCAACCGTGTTCATGTATCGTTGCCCACATACATTTCATTCTCTTAATGTTATCGTTTCTTCTGTCCTTTGAGCAGGGAAGTGGTTTCGCTGGTTTGACCTCACTTTCACGTAGCCTCATATCCTGTACTTTTTGTTAAATATGTTTCTATTGGGATATCTTGCTCCTTTATCCCGCTTAGTCTCAAATTATCAACCACTGCTTTGTGCCATCTGAGTTTTCCTTTGAGATTACAAACTTGTGTTAGGATCTGTTTCGTCAACCTGCTGTCAGACATACGGGACACGTGATCGAAGAAAGTCAGCCTCCTTCTCCTCATGTTGTCCGTTACTTTGCCCACCTTGTTATGCACTTATTCATCTTTTCTGAGCTTCCATGTTCCTTCCTTTCTAATTTGTACTATGATCTTTCTCCCTACACTTCTTTCTAGTTTCTCCAGTTCTCGTTTTAAGTGTTTATGTGAGCATTGTCACATTCGCTGTTTTGGCACAGTAGGGACGAGCACGTTACAGTATGAAGATAAAGTTAGAATTCAAGAGGACAAATTGGGGAAAATATATATTTATAGCAAGAATGATTAGCGAATGGGTTAATTTATCAAGGAAAATATTCGATACACATCCACGTTTCTTGAAATGATTTGATGAAAGGCTAGGTAAAACACTGATCGGAAATCTGCCACCTGGGCGACAGTGCAAGATGCAGATCAATGACGATTGTTATATGATTGAAAATGAGGTCACAGGTCGTCAGATCCATTCTTATTGAGCATGTTTCAAAATTGCAGAGTGATATACCATGTTCTATATGAACAAACCATACTGCACTACACATGTACATTAAACACGCTTGCTTTATGCCAGCGCAGTTTTTAGCTTGGTCAATAACTTGTAAAAGTATTGAGAGGATCTTACTGTAGCACCACCGAATGTGACTGGTTATCTACTTACGAGGAATGAGTGAGACGTAACTAACTGCCGTATTACGAACCAAACGACGTCTATCCGAAACTCAGCTATGTCTACTGCCTTTTCATTTGCAGGTATAAGATCTTCCTTTGTGTATAGTTGACCTACGTTTATACAAATTAATTAACTCAATGTGTTTTCTCCGTCCGAGGGCATAGCCCATCGCTCTAGATTGGTTTTAAATTTTGAAACTCATGTGTGGAACCGTCTTCCACATAGATAAAGACAAACTATGCCCAGGTGTTAGCTCTTTGTTTAATGGAACGATGGGAAAAATGGTTCTCGGCTCTCCACTTTTGAAGCCAGGTAGCTTCTCCACTTTCTTTCAAAGGAATAATGCAAAGAAAGGATCGAGTCTGGAGTGAAGGAAAGTGCTTGGCTGTCCATAGGAGGAGACGACGAGGCTTTGTTGATACCCTATGTCACAGGAGTGACAACAAGAATTAAGTCAAGTAAGCGAATCCTTCTTCTTGATGTTCTGAATTCATTAGAATATTTCACACATATTACAAAAATTACAAAAATGGCTGGTTGTTTAGTCTTGGGGGTTGCACTGATGTCGAGTATGTGCTGCCATTAAAACTCAAGAAATGCTTTAGTTGACAGTTCATCTGTCAATGTAACCAGCAAATCCTACCCCTCATGGGGATGGGTGAGGGCGAGTACCTGGCGCCTTAAAACTGGGTCCCTCGGCTAAGGTATGGTAACCTCTACAGAAGAGTCCCTGGTCCTCCAGGTTGGGGGTTGTGCGAAGGGCTGGTAACTCTTCCACTTAAAAACTTACCTCACTCATAAATCTCAGATGAATAACCGGACGGAATCTATGATGACGACAAAGGCAAGATCAAAGGCCAAACGATTTGGAATTAGAGATACATTAAAGTTGGGAACTTGGAACGTGAGAGGCATAAAAGGAAAAGAAGAAGAACTGGATAGAGAGCTGGCTAGGAAAGAAATCAATGTTGCTGTAGTTACTGTGACAAAAAATAAATTACAAGGAACAAAAGAAATTGATAAATACACTATGATTTATAGCGGAGTTACACAGGATAAAAGAGCTGCAGCAGGAGTCGCAATATTAATAGACAGGTAGTGGAAAAACAAAATAGAAAGCTACACCATTATAAATGAAAGGATTTTGGTGCTGAGGTTGAAGGTAGAGAGAGGGAAATTAACCTTGGTAGCCGTGTATGCTCCTGAAGAAAACAAACAGGAAGAATCTGAACAGTTTTATGAAATTCTTCAATCAGTGATGGATAACACATGTAATAGTGACTTTGTTGTTCTGGCTGGTGATCTCAATGCCCGAGTATGGAACAAACCAATTGCAGAAATAGTGGGAAATAAAGGTGAACCAAATTTGAATGAAAATGGTAAATTATTGATAGAATTTTCATCCTATAATCAATTAAAATTTACTAACACCTTCTTTGAGAAGAAAGATATACATAAATTCACATGGACTGCAAGAGGACAGCGATCAATTATTGACTATATAATGGTCAATAAAAAGTTAGGCCCAGATGTAACAGATGTCAGAGTACATAGAGGCAGCGATTTATATACAGATCATTATCTGGTCATTGCAAAAATCATAATTCTTGCTAAATGGAGGAAAAGGCTGAATAGAAATATACATAGAAACCAAGAGATCTATAAGGTATATTTACTACAGGATGATGGAATAAAATACTTATATCAAAATCGGCTGCAACAGTATTTAGGTCAGATTCCGACAAGTACTGATATTAACAAAGAATGGGAAATCATAACCTCAGCAATTCAGAGGGCAGCAGATGAAGCCATTGGAGTGAAGAATAAATTTAGGAGAAAAACTGGGCTTAAAATATGGAATAAAGAAATTTCAGAAGCTGTCAAGCAAAAACAAATATTATAACTGAAAATGATTCAGCATCGCAGCCCACAAAATGAGAAAGAATATAAAAACAGCAGGAACAAGGTCAGGTCACTAACGAGAAAACTCAAGCAAGAATCATGGGATAGGTTAATAAACTCAGTAGAGGATGATATCCATGGAAAGCAAGAGATGGCATATAAGTTAATGAAGCACCTCAACAGTGATGAAAGAGAAACTGCTAATATAAATGTAATCGAAGAAGAATCGTGGATACGACACTACAAAGAATTGTGGTATAACGGAGAGTATGGAGAGAGTCAGGAAGATCAAGATATAGATATCGACATTGAAGGAATTGAACTAATAGATATAGAAGAACTTAATACTGTTCTGAAATCTTTCAAAAATAGAAAAGCACCAGGGTTAGACAACATAAATATGGAGTTGTTTAAATATGGTGGGATCATTCTTAAATTTAGAATGTTACATTTAATTAATCTTTGTTGGAAAAGAAGAAATATACCCGAAGAATGGAGAAAAGCTAAAATAATATCACTTTTCAAGAAAGGAAATCGAAGTTTTTGCAGTAACTATCGAGGAATAAGTTTATTAAATGTTGGCTATAAAATATATGCTAAAATAATAAATAATAGGCTTAAAATCATTGCACACAATCTCTTACTGGAAGAACATTGTGGATTTAGGAAAGGCAGATCCTGTACAGATAATATATTTAGCTTCAAACAGATACTGGAGAAGAGAAGAGAATTTAACTTGAATAGTTATGTCGCTTTTGTCGACTATGAAAAGGCTTTTGATAGGGTAGATAGAGAACAGTTATGGAATATAATGGTAAAAAATGGATACCCTAAATATCTTATTCAAGTTATCCAAAGTCTGTACAAAAGGACGAGAATTGTGTTAGATTTAGGATACAAACTAACGGAAGAAATATTAATTAATCAAGGTGTACGTCAGGGATGCAGCCTCTCTCCAACACTATTCAATATATATATAGATGAAGTAATCAGAAATTGGAAACGAATTGTGCACTCTGGAATAAAATTGAACACAAACACATACATAAGTACTATGCTCTTTGCAGATGATCAATTTATCCTGCAGGATGATGAAGATAAACTCCAGAAATCAATACATCAGTTAAACACCATTTCTTCGGCTATCCAGAACAAAAACCAAAGTTATGGCACGGCAAGGGAAATATCCTATCAGAGCGAAGATAGTAATCGACAATCAACCAGTAGAACAAGTCACAAATTTTAAGTACCTTGGTTGTGAAATATCTTTTAATGATGATGACGAGGTGAAGAAGAAGCTTCATCGATTTCAATATATGTGTGGGACAATTCGCCGAACACTGAAAGGAAAAGTAAGAGAAGATACTCAACTTAAATTCTATGAGACTATGGCTGTACCACCTTTGCTATATGGAAGTGAGACATGGGTAGATAAAATAAGCTATATGAATAAAATACAATCATCTGAAATGAGATTCCTAATATCAGTGAAAAGATACTCCCTAAAAGATAAAATACGAAATGAAGAGATAAGACAAATATTAAATATATTCTCAATGAATGAAAGAATATTCCAAAACAGGATAAATTGAAAAAACCACGTTCTGAGGATGGATAACGACAGAATCCCAAAACTTGCCCTGGAATACCATCCTACATGAAGAAGAGATATTGGTCGTCCTATGAAGAGATGGAATGAAATCTGAGGTCGGAACAGGCTATTAGCCTAATCCATGAAGAGGAAGTAAGTAAGTAACAAAAATAATCAGTTTTATGAGTAATTGAACTAAAATATCAAAGAGAACACACATTCAACTTGAATTTATTTTCTTTGCTCGCTGTTTTAACTCACATATGTTTTTGGCGATGATGAAGTGGGAAACGGATGCATCCGTGACGTGAGGTAAGATATCATATTTGAAGAGACAATAATCCGTACCTAACAATGCTCTTTCTGTCCGTTATTTAACTTAAGACTGGTCACTCCTCCCAGCAACATATTTATATGCAGTCCATCAAAACAAATTTTATTGTGTTCATTTTCCTGCGCTAACGTTCGTTCGTTCGTAATCTGTTTAACCTCCAGGGTCAGTTTTTCCCTCGGACTTAGCGAGGGATCCCACCTCTACCGCCTCAAGGACAGTGTCCTGGAGATTCAGACTTTGGGTCGGGGATACAACTGGGGAGAATGACCAGTACCTCGCCCAGGCGACCTCACCTGCTATGATGAACAGGGGCCTTGTTGAGGGATGGGAAGATTGGATGGGACAGGCAAGGAAGAGGGAAGGAAGCGGCCGTGGCCTTAAGTTAGGTACCATCCCGGCATTTGCCTGGAGGAGAAGTGGGATAGCACGGAAAACCACTTCCAGGATGGCTTAGGGGGGAATCGAACCCACCTCTACTCAGTTGACCTCCCGAGGCTGGATTGACCCCGTTCCAGCCCTCGTACCACTTTTCAAATTTTGTGGCAGACCCGGGAATCGAACCCGGACCTCCTGGCGTGGCAGCTAATCACGCTAACCACTACACCTCACAGGCGGACACCTGCGCTAACGTGCAAAGGAAAATGAGCCTTAAATACATTATACTGTAGCAGTGGGTAAATAAGTCATGCAAATATACATTCCTAGAGTGCGGTACAGTAAGATTAATTTTTCTTTATACATTAGCGTAGGAAAAGAAACATAACGAAGGCTGTTCTGATGGACTGCATATACATACGGGGCGGGAGACGTGGCAAGTCTTAAGAAAAATAATGGAAAGGAAGAGCATTGTCAGATACGTTGTATTAGAACTAGGCCATCGATTTGTTTTGGCAGCGATGATATAGGAAATAGCTATGAACGGGAAAGAAGCAGCCCTAACCTTAAGCAATGTACAATATCCGATTTTAAAAGATGTAAAAATGGGAAACCACGCAAAATAATTTCCATGGCTGCAAATCTCGAGATATGAACCCACCGTGTCCAGATATATGATTGTAATTACACGGCCGATACAGTATCCCTTTCAGACCTGAAAGAAAACTGGAGGTGTGAATTTTTGTTTGTACGTCAAGAACTGACTAAAATGCTCCTCAATTCACATATTAATAGTTTATTTTACAAAATAAAAACTAACATCCGAAAAACAAGACCCACACAATTGTGCGTATCAAAATTCAAAACCTCGTTGTATCACGTACGATGGTGTAGCTTCAAAATTTACGTTCACTAACCAATGTACACACTTCATTGAATATATTCCGGTATTCAGTAAAGCTTCTAGATTAATATAAACGCAGTAAATAAATACTTACTTTCGGCACTACTGCTTCCTGCCATCTCGCCGATCAACTGTGCTTTTTAAACTCTTCTTCCTTCGCCCTGGCGGTGAAGCGCATACTAAAATCAATTGAAATACACGCCACGTGTCCTGCACAATCACTGCAGTCCGGTGTAGCGCCGAAAAACATCAAATATGGTCAGGGGTAACTAAAATACGAACCCGCACAATTGTGCGTACTCGGTCTGAAAAGGGTATAGCTTATTCCATTGAGCTTTCAGTTCTCCGTTGCATATATACTTCTACTTCCTTCTTTCCCGCTTCATGAGGTCTCCATTTAAATGTATTCACTTTAAAATATGTTATTCCTTTCCCGTTTGAAGAATATTAAAAACACAATTATGGGAATAGTACAAAAGCACTGTACCAGGAAGGCCTTGGCCCTGGCACATATCAATTGATAAAAACTATATTTCAGCATACAATTTCCGTCAGACATGCGAACAGCTGAGCGAAGGAACACTCCACGAGCGAGCCAGGCGTTTTCAATTAACACAATAGAGGCGAAAATAGAAAAGTTACAACTACCATGTTGAATCTACTGTCTGTTGACGTGATCGTGGCACTGACCGTTGTTCACTGACATCCTGCATGACTTGCAATTGTTTGCTACTTGTTGGTGCTGTGGGTACATAGAGCAGAGCATGGCTCGTGTTCCAATCATTGTACTCCAGATACACGTCTTGTGTAATGGTATTCGCAGTGTGGTGCGCGTGGTTCGCAAAATGTAGTATGTGGAGTGTAGTGTCGTATGGAGCTGAAACATTGACATTAAGAAAGAGAGAAACCAAGTATTTGAAAAGTTTTAAAATATGGTTGTGGAAAAGAATGGGAGGAGTGATGTGGACAGATAAAGTGCTACGAAATGTGGGAGAGGAGAGGCACCTGAAGAAAACGACAAGAAGTAGAGGAAAATACTACTTAGAAATTGTCTTCAACAGAGGATGATGGAGGGAAAAATAGATGGAAGAAAGGAAGACGAAGAAGAAGGTTTGGAATGTTAACAGATGTCACAGATACGC
This sequence comes from Anabrus simplex, assembly GCF_040414725.1. Lineage (NCBI taxonomy): Eukaryota > Metazoa > Arthropoda > Insecta > Orthoptera > Tettigoniidae > Anabrus > Anabrus simplex. Next base: position 406,972,600 of record NC_090269.1, read on the forward strand.
TTGTCACCGATATTCTGAAATATCGGTTAAGCTCACCTATAGTTCCTAGTCTGCGGAGTGGGAAGTGATGTGTCAACGGGAGGCAGATAAGCCGGGTGCTCCTGTCGACCAACCGAAAAGAGAAGCTCACTGTAGCTATAAAATGAGGATTTTTACGTCATTGTTCGTTAATGTTCCCTTTCATAAGAATATTTCATTCGCAGAACACATAACTAAATCACATAACTAGCACTGGAGTTCAGATTTGCTCATGGTAAGTTGTAAAAGAAGTGACAAAAAGAGGAACATTACACCCTGTAAATTATTTCACTTGTTTTTTACCACAAATTTTGCATCAGCACTTGGTTATTAACTTATTAGCAAACGGTTATGGTATTTTTCCTCCGGGATTCATTTGTAACATTAAGTATTGGAAGATGACCTCATCCCTTCGTAGCTGTTCCAAAATTTGTACAGAATTGCTTGGTAGCTTCTGGCAGAACTGTTTATAGAAAGAAACACAGTCTATGGAAAGGAACACATCATAATCTTTACACACTTTTGGGTAGGCAACCCGCTGATCAGATGTGTCATGCGGTTTACTTACCTTCCCCTATTTTCTTTTTCATCCTTCTCCCCCCCCCCACCCCCCCTGTACTTAACTACCCATCGGATTTCGTTCAAACCCTTTTCTAAACCCTCCCATGCGTAATAAGAACAAATTGTGAAATTTTCAGAGAAATCGGTCCAGTAGTTTTTAGTCCATTCGAGACGTACGTACAAACATTCATTTATATATTATTTGGCATCCAGCAAAAATCATTTATTATTTAAACTCTTAGTTCGGAACTACGATGGTAAAACAATTGGATTGTAGGGGTACGTCAACCAAAAACTTTGAATACCACTGCTCTGATGTTTGTTCGCAATGCAGTGAATAAATGTATTCAAGTTCTTCCTTCATGAGATAACTAGAATTCTTAATTTATTTCAGCAAAATACAATTTCGTTTGAATTGACGCGAATACGTTAAAGAGTTTCTTTGCAAGTAATATGTTCCGTATCTGGATTCGACATCTACTTTGAGTTATCACAGAATCAACTCAGCACTTTTCACTGAAATTGAAGCACAAACTTCAAAACCAATATACTATTGCAATCCAACTCGCTCTTTGCGGTAGAGGCAACTTTTCCACTGCAAGGAACGAAGCGAGGGGCAAAACAGAAAGAAAAGAAAAAGCGAGAAAAAGGAATGAAACTCCTTGTGAACTTCCAATGTGTAATACTGGCTGCGAGCTGTAACCAGAGTTGACATGAGTCGAAAGAATCGCTGGTGGGAGAAGCGCTTTAAGTTTTAATTTCCCTTCTTCCACACACACACACACACACACACACACACACACACACACACACACACACACACACACACACACACACACACACACACACACACACACACACACACACACACACACACGGATAAACCTACGCACTGTGTCCCTCTCCTATATATAATCGCGCTTGCTCAGTAGTTGGTGGTGAGCACACTGCTCGTAGGAGCCTGCAATTCCGTCAGAATAACCCGAGTATAATGGAGAATACCGCATGGAAAAATCAGAACTAGGATTGTCAAAAATTTGAAGTTGTCTCTTCTTACTGCGTGGTCAACACTTAAGTAATTTCATGCATTCGCTTCTACTCAAATATCAATTTTTAAACAGCTGTGTCGCAGGAACATATAGTCGCTGCGAATTCGAAACCACAAATGCGACAAAAGCCTTCCTACCCATTACTTTTCTTAAGATTGGTCACGCCTCCCAGCCACATATTGATATACAGTCCATCAGAACAATTTTCGTCGTGTTCATTTTCCTTTGCTGAATTGTAAAGGAAAAATAATATTAAATACATCATACTCTAGGAGTGGTTAAATATGTAATGCAAACATACACATTCCAACAGTACGATACAGTAAGATTCATTTTCATTTACACACGCGAGTTCTGAGATGTGATAGTGGAACTTGCTCGAGTGTACAGAGGTTCGAATCCTATGGAAAGTTTTCTTTTACCGCCGATTTCTTCGAAGGTGTAAAGGATACATAATGGTTATACAGACGGATTTATTTGTCTCTCCAACCGCGCACGTGCTAAGTGAGCTAATTCGAGGCTTGACATGTAGTCCGCAGTTTCCGGTCTATACAATACTTTCTTTTAGTCTGTGTGCACACCTCCAGTTGTAAGTTACGTGGTCTTCGTATCTATGCTCGTTTTACGGGTTCATTCGCGGTATCGGTAATGAATTAACAGTAGAGTTCACGATTTTTGCTCTCTTACACCCCGTAACAACACATCTCGTTATATTACCCCAGTTTAGGGACAGGGGCCAATGTATTTCTGATTTGTAATTAACGCGTCGGGTTGCATAAAAGTAGATCGCAAGGAGCGGGAAACCACCCGGTATTTGAATGAATTACAGAATACTATTAACATATTTAGTATTCAACTTGAATATTGTAATTTATATCATGTTTATCGCTGGTATATTAAAGTACATGAACTCACCATTTTTTTCATTAAACCTTCCATGTTCAAGTCGTAAGAATGATTGTAAAAACTATAATATTAATATTAACCATGAGTTGATCGTTACCTCTCATTAGCCTGAATCACCAAGACGTAAACTATCCCTTATGAACTGACAACATAATGAAACTCTGGCTTGTACGAAGTTCATGTAATGACATTGTGGCGAGACTCCATAAAACGCCTTGTCTGTCAGATGTATATGTGCTGTAGAATGACTGGCCTAGTCTGGTATGCTGCAGCCGTCCTAATTAGAATATACGTAAAATTCACGTAAAGGAGAGAGCATTTTTTGTTCTAGATATAATGACACTCTCCTCATTAGCCCGTTTTGCACTCTCAGCAACACTCCAAGAATTATAATTGCACTTGCTCGAGTACTGCTAAGAGTATATGTTGTGCACAGGGAGGCAGAAACTCTTTCGCTTGTTCAATACATATCTTGGACAGCTGATACATTAACACTACGATGTGAAACTTTATTTAAAATTAAGGAAATCCACTTTCGCTTGACGTACCTTTGCAAACAACTGTATTAGTTTTACTCCCTTATTATTATTATTATTATGTTATTCGTTTACGGCCATTTAAATCCACGTTAATACACTACCACGCTTTACTGGAAGCCTTCTTCGCAGACCAGAATCTTTGCATTCTTTCCCTAGTAGCCTGTCTTCCTTCCTCTGTCCTTCCCCCATTCATTTTCTGTTGGTCATAGAAGCCTCTGTAGCTGTAGACCACTGAACCATACTGTGATCCGTTTAGAATGATTTTCACATTTTATCCAGACTGCCCAAGATCCATTCCCCCCCCTGAACCATTTTTAGGAACTCTAGGTCAACTTTCAAATGTTCCAAAAATCTGATTTTCCAGTCTCCTCTCGTCCATTCTATAAAAAATAAGTTTTCTTTACTTCATTGATCCAATCAATCTTTCGATTTCTTGGTATAATTCTCACCTTCCTTGTAACATATACTGGCCATCCACGATTAATGGACCCATTACCTTGCAGAGGATCATTCCTATAAATTTCTTGACGTCTTTTTATCCGACATTGCTGATATACGGAGTCATTCCGAAGTATACAGACACTCTGTTTTTATCATTGTGTTGTGGTATCTTTTTTATCTCGCTTGAGGAATTTATTTTAACCTACGTAATGGCTATTCCTCGCAGATATTTTAACATTTTTGGAATCATATTAAATTGGATGGTTTCGGATTTATGCCACGGAAATGAACTATTGATGCTCCTAGGCAAGTTATGGAAAATCACAGAGAAAAGCGGAAAGAACTTCATATGGTGTTCCTAGACTTATTAAACGCTTATGATCGATGCCTCACTGGGAATTATGGAGATGCATGAGATGCAAGGGAGTACCTGAGAGGTATGTGCATCTTGTTGAGGACATGTACCAAGGAGGAAAGGACCAAGTCGGAAGCAGTGTAGAATTGACGGAGGCCATAACAGCCCAAGCCGGTCTTCCTCAAGGATCTGTACTGAGTCCCTATATTTTTGATCTGATAATGGATGTTGTCTCTGAAAATCTAAGAGAAACATCTTCTTGGTTTACGCTACTTGTAGATTATACTGTAGTATGCGGCACAAATATAGAACAACTTTATCATTTTATACTAGAATGCTGGAGAAAATCTCTAGATGAAAGAGGTCTTAAAATCAGCCGGAATAAGACTGAATGCATGTGTTGGAACTGGGAATGAAATTGTTCAGATAGATGAAAACCACCTATGGTCAAGGAACAGTTTCAAATGCTTAGGATCCACTATGTCTGCGGATGGTAATCTAGATCTAGAAATTACCCGCCGAATTAAGGCTGTCTGGTCTAACTGGAAGAGGTTGTTTGTTGTCCTCTGTGACAGAGGACTAAGCATCCGAACAGAGCGGATAGCGTATAAATGTATGGTGATACATTCAATGCTATATGGTGCAGAAACTTGGCCAGCAGTGCAGTCACAAAGTTATCGGCTGGGAGTATCAGTGATAAAGGTGCTGAGATGAATGTGTAGGATTACGAATAGAATACTCCCATCCCGTAGTTCCGGATTACCGGGAAGTATCGATAGAGGAATCATTTATTGCAATTCAAGTTATTCTGATACATGAATGGTTTGCTTAAAATTAATGTACCTATTAATATCTTAAATGCTAGAAGTATGGCTACTCACTAATTGCACCCACTCTGTAAATTGCAGTTTCTATAATTTTTATCCTAGATTTTAACATTGTTATATAGTCGAGGGCAATATCAGGTGTATTAATACGTTTTTGTCGGTTTGTGTGCTAAAGAAAACACTTAATTTTCAAGGGAAATCCATTTTATTCAATTGGCTTCTACAAACTTCGTCCATCTTTCAGGTAAGTTATGAATACCGTGCCAGGAAAACTGCTTCTTTTTTGCAGCAAACCATTCGTCGAGCCATTTTACAACTTCCTCGTAATTGCTGAAGTGCTGCTCTGCGAGCGTGTGCCCAATTGATGCGAAAAGATGATAGATGGCGCCACGTCGAGGCAGCACGGCAGATGTGGAAGGATGTCCCATCCACGCGATTTCAAGGTGTCTTTAACTGGTTTTGCTGTGAGAGACGGCGCATTGTCGTGCAACAACATAACTTTGCCATGTGTTCTGGCCCATTGCGGCCGTCTTTCGTTCGATGCGTGATTTAAATTAATCATTTGTTGGCGATATGGCTGTACATTAACGGTTTAGCAGGGCTTCAAGGGTCCATAGTACACAATACCGCTCTGGTCCCACCAGACACAATTCACAACGTTTAATTTGTCAAAATCATGTCTCACATGTTCTAATCGATGGAGAGTGTTCACCATATATTTCTACTAGCAAACGATGACCTTCCACAGCTCTTTCCTTTTGATTAAATAATAAAAGCAATGCGTGCTGCAAATGTTCTTTTTTAGGCACACGCGTCGACATGATGAACGATACAACAGAGACACTAACGTTTGGCAGACTCAACTTTTGTGTGTTAGTAGGTTAATGTCAGACGAAAAAACTGACGTATGTGTCAAATTGGTACACTGGGTACTGTTCGCTGGCGCCATCTCTTAGTGAAACCGGAAAAGACTTATGCATAAGCCTGATATGTATCTTGGCCATATTAACTCGTATTAGTGCAAGTATTTATTTGTGTCACTCGTCTGAGTAGTGTTATCTTTAGCTTTCAATAGACATGATGAACTAAGTTAATGACTGTATGAATGAATGGCTGAATGGATGAATTACCTGATTGGATTACATTCTTTTGCACTGCATGAATGGATGCTTGATGAATGTATGAATGAATTAGTGATTGGAAGTTTGAATGAGTTGAATGCTATCCGCCTACATCTATGGAACTTCAGCACGTAGGGTGAGAGCTGAATGCCCTCCTCCTGCATCTACGGGACAACAGCAGGTAGGGTGAGAGTTGAATGCCCTCCTCTTGCATCTACGGGACATCAGCAGGTAGGGTGAGAGTTGAATGCCCTCCTCCTGCATCTACGGGACAACAGCAGGTAGGGTGATAGTTGAATGCCCTCCTCTTGCATCTACGGGACAACAGCAGGTAGGGTGAGAGTTGAATGCCCTCCTCCTGCATCTACGGGACAACAGCAGGTAGGGTGAGAGTTGAATGCCCTCCTCCTGCATCTACGGGGCAACAGCAGGTAGGGTGAGAGTTGAATGCCCTCCTCCTGCATCTACGGGACAACAGCAGGTAGGGTGAGAGTTGAATGCCCTCCTCCTGCATCTACGGGACAGCAGCAGGTAGGGTGAGAGTTGAATGCCCTCCTCCTGCATCTACGGGACAACAGCAGGTAGGGTGAGAGTTGAATGCCCTCCTCTTGCATCTACGGGACATCAGCAGGTAGGGTGAGAGTTGAATTCCCTCCTCCTGCATCTACGGGACAACAGCAGGTAGGGTGAGAGTTGAATGCCCTCCTCCTGCATCTACGGGACAACAGCAGGTAGGGTGAGAGTTGAATGCCCTCCTCCTGCATCTACGGGATATCAGCAGGTAGGGTGAGAGTTGAATGCCCTCCTCCTGCATCTACGGGACAACAGCAGGTAGGGTGAGAGTTGAATGCCCTCCTCCTGCATCTACGGGGCAGCAGCAGGTAGGGTGAGAGTTGAATGCCCTCCTCCTGCATCTACGGGACAGCAGCAGGTAGGGTGAGAGCTGAATGCCCTCCTCCGGCATCTACGGGGCAGCAGCAGGTAGGGTGAGAGTTGAATGCCCTCCTCCTGCATCTACGGGACAGCAGCAGGTAGGGTGAGAGTTGAATGCCCTCCTCCTGCATCTACGGGACAGCAGCAGGTAGGGTGAGAGTTGAACGCCTTCCTCCTGCATCTACGGGACAGCAGCAGGTAGGGTGAGAGCTGAATGCCCTCCTCCTGCATCTACGGGACAGCAGCAGGTAGGGTGAGAGTTGAATGCCCTCCTCCTGCATCTACGGGACAGCAGCAGGTAGGGTGAGAGCTGAATGCCTTCCTCCTGCATCGACGGAACTTCAGCAGGTAAGGTGGGAGTTGAATGCTCTCCGACAACATCTACGGAACTTCAGCAGGCAGGGTGACAGTTGAATGCTCTCCGACAACATCTACAGAACTTTAGCAGGTAGGGTGAGAGTTGAATGCCCTCCGACTACATCTACTGGACATCAGCAGGCAGGGTGACAGTTGAATGCTCTCCTCCTGCATCTACGGAACTTCAGCAGGCAGGGTGACAGTTGAATGCTCTCCGACTACATCTACTGGACATCAGCAGGCAGGGTGAGAGTTGAATGCTCTCCGACAACATCTACGGAACTTCAGCAGGTAGGGGGAGAGTTGAATGCCCTCCGACAACATCTTCAGAACTTTAGCAGGTAGGGTGAGAGTTGAATGCCCTCCGACTACATCTACTGGACATCAGCAGGCAGGGTGACAGTTGAATGCTCTCCAACTACATATACAGAACTTTAGCAGGTAGGGTGAGAGTTGAATGCTCTTCGCCTACATCTACGGAACTTCAGCAGATAGGGTGAAAACTTCCCATGTGGATGAATTCATGACAGAATGAATGCATGGGTGATTAATGCTCGAATGCAGGAGTGAATGAATGAACTGAATTCATGCATGCATGGATAAAAACAGTCTCTCTCCCCATCACGGATAACCACCAACTGAGTTGAAAGCTTTTATGTTGGATGAATTAAATGAACTGGGTGAATGAATGAATGAATCAGTGAATGGATTAAGGAACACCAGTATCTGAGGAAACATTTGATTTATTGTAACCTAAGCAATTTAACATACATTCAACTCACAGTTACAACAATGATCTCAACAATACAACCGTGATGCTAAAAGTTAACTTTACCGAGCTCGATAGCTGAAGTCGCTTAAGTGCGGCCAGTATCCAGTATTCGGGAGATAGTAGGTTCGAACCCCACTGTCGGCAGCCCTGAAAATGGTTTTCCGTGGTTTCCCATTTTCACACCAGGCAAATGCTGGGGCTGTACCTTAATTAAGGCCACGGCCGCTTCCTTCCCACTCCTAGCCCTTTCCCGTCCCATCGTCGCCATAAGACCTATCTGTGTCGGTGCGACGTAAAGCAACTAGCAAAAAAAAAGTTAACTTTTGCTTGGTTTCATTCATTCTCTTTTGCCACATATATTTTACTAACTCGAGAAAATGTTGCTGTCCTATTCGGTACGACCCATTCATTGTTTAACAATTGTATAATTGTGTAAAATTCTTCCTTCATTTCTATTTCTGTTTTACAATCACTACCATGGTACTTGATCCTAATTGATTCTGTTTCCCTACACACTCTCAATAAGATGCTTTTTCCATTAATTCTCCACATAATAAAACAGCAATTTTCTTCATTTCCTCTCTTAACGCTTTTTCTCATAGATACCCAATAGCCACCACAATATAACGCTTATTTCTCTATTCGTATGTCTTTTTTCTTTACGGAAAATTTGTTGCTAATTTCACAGAATTCTCGTAACGTTCCTTTGGTTCTGCATTGTGAAATAATCATCTGTTTCTCAAACTAATAGTTACTTTCTTCCTCAAATTATTTTCTTAATTCTAGATCTCTTTATCCCTACTACTCCCATTCCTATTCTATCTAGCACCTCTTTCACCTTGCTTACCCAATATGTATCGTGCAAATGTTTAATCTGATGTTGGATTGCTAAATTTAATATTTTCCTCCCGTTTCTTCTCTTAAATCTTAACATTTATTATCTTACTCTTTTAGCTATGTCTGCTTGTATGTAGTTATGAGGAAAGACCACGACAAGAGCATCTTTACATGAGAGAGCGTTAAAGTGACTGAAGGCGATTGCTCTGGTATGACCACATCAAATGAGAGGATGAAAATTATGTGGGAAGAAGAATGCTTGACATGGAGGTAGAAGGTACGACAGAGAGAGGTAGTCTCAGAAGAAGAATAAGGATGGATTATGTGCGGGAATATCTTAGGAAAAAGAAACTGAAAGAAAATGCAGTTTGGGATCGATGAAAATTGAAATTACTTGTCAGAAACGACGACCCTGTATGAATGAGAAAATATGAAGTAAAAAAATATGTCTTTATATCAAATTGCCCCGGTTACGTTTTACGTTTTACTTTTTTGAAAATTTACGTTCACGATTTACAGTTAATTACGTACCAAGTGAATATTTGTAGTTATTGATATTTGATATTTTAGGAACTATTTTCTTGCATGTTTAATTTACATTCTTTATTTTTATTTTTAGATCATGTTTTTCTTGTTGCAGTTCATATTACCTGGAAGGTAGAGGTCATTTGAGACAAATAATAAAAGTAAGTGATAATTGTATGCATTTACGCGTATCGCAATATATATGATGTATACGATTCCAGCTGTCATGGGACTGTCACCATTTAGCCAGCAAACCCGTGAACAGTGCATTCAAGTCTAATCTCAGGCACCCTGGACATTACTTTTTCAATCCTTCTGAGCCCAGTACCATGGAGGCTGAACTTGGAATTAAACGGCATCGAGAGTATCACAATTGATCTCAGCGATCCTGAAAAGAATGGAATCGACTGTAATATTGGTAGTTTTCGATGTTTTTGGGCGCTACGTTTGCCGTACCCACACAGTGTTTTTCTCCAGATAGTAATTGCATGTAATTGTTTTTCAACCATATTCATCCTCACTGTCGATGGAGAATCAAATGTTAGCCGGAGAGTTACTATTCATCTCAGCAACTCCTATAACTATGAATTGGCCGGCCTGAGTGGCTCAGACGTTCGAGGCGCTGGCCTTCTGACCCCAGCTTGGCAGGTTTGAACCAGGCTCAGTCTGGTGATATTTGAGGGTGATCGTAGACGTCAGCCTCGTTCTGGTAGATTTATTGGAACATAAAAGAACTACGGGACTAAATTCCTTCACCTCAGCGTCTCTGAAAAATGTAGTTAGTGGGACGTAGCGCCAACAAAAATATTATAACGATGGATTCGCCACTAATATAGGTCGTTTTCGATTATTTCAACATATCACCCTCCTGACTCCACCCCACGGTTTGCTAGAGGCGGTCTTACACCCAGAGTATTTCTCTCCAGTTAGCATTAAGTCATATGTGCACCAAGTTTGGAAATTGAATGTTTGCCTTTAGACGCCTGTCATTTTTAATCGTTTCGCTTCACCGATATAGTTACCTAAAGGTATAGCTCCTGAAATGGGAGCAGCCCGCCAAGTAGTGTCATTTATATTATATTTTAGGATTACTAAGAGTTGACTGAACTTGGAGGTCTATCAGTGACTGATGCTTCACTGGCGCACAATTCGGAAGAGAACATAAAAATAATCAAGCAAAACGGTCCCGTAGAACGGATGAAAAACTTAAAATATAGGTTCTTCTTATTCTTTATCTGTTTACCCTCCAGGGTCGGTTTTGTCCTCGGACTCAGCGAGGGATTCCACCTCTACCATCACGAGCTCAGTGTCCTGGAGCTTCAGACTCTTGGTCGGGGATACAACTGGGGAGGATGACCGGTACCTCGCCCAGGCTGCCTCACCTGCTATGCTGTACATGGGCCTTGCGGGGGGATGGGAAGATTGGAAGGGATAGACAAGGAAGAGGGAAGGAAGCGGCCGTCGCCTTAAGTTAGGTACCATCCCGGCATTTCCCTGGAAGAGAAGTGGGAAACCACGGAAAATCACTTCCAGGATAGCTGAGGTGGGAATCGAACCCACCTCTACTCAGTTGACCTCCCGAGGCTGAGTGGATCCCGTTCCAGTCCTCGTACGACTTTTCAAATTTCGTGGCAGAGCCGGGAATCAACCCGGGCCTAACCACGATGATGATTATGATGATGACTATTATTATTATTATTATTATTATTATTATTATTATTATTATTATTATTATTATTATTATTATTATTATTAGTCTCCTTTCGTTATTTCCAAATGAGGAGCGATTGAACTTGTTTAACTTGTGTAGCTGCATTTTCTTCTCCTAAATCCCTTCATCTACTCGCTGTGGCTCGTTATGTGATCTTCTGACCAGGTTTTGTTGGTGGAAGTGCTTGGATGATAATTTTTTTGCTAGTGGCTTTGCGTTGCGCCGACACAGATAGGTCTTGTGGCGAGTTGGAAGGAAGTGGCCGTGCCCTTCATTAAGGTACAGCTACAATTAGTCTACAAGACTAAACAAGTAAAGATTGCTCCTGTGTCATCCGAAATGTCTGGAAAGAGAAATGTTGTGTCATGTGGAGGAGGTACTTTCAACCCCACATTCCCTCGTAGTTCTTTTATGGCATTTGACCTTATCACAATTGTGTCAGTGTACGATCTGTGCTCCTGACTTAAGGGGAGTCGTGACTGATGTGTTGTGTTTTTTAACTTTCAATTTTAACCTTAAAAATCCCCCAGTAAAATTCCCACAATTTCTCTTTCAAATTCCATTACCCGTTTTACCCTAACGCCATTTTTAAAACTTAAATGAAGGATTAAATTTTTATTGGAACGATTTGTGTGGAGTAAACACACTCCCTTTCTCTCAGGTTATCAGACAATACTGTCTTCAAATGTTCTTTCATACTGCCATTTCAATAACCCCTCAACAATATATTTTCTAGTGGTAGGCGCAGGATGCGCATAAAAGGAGCGATAAGCCTGAGGGAGTAACTTACAGTCTAGAGCAGTTTTAATTCACGTACGTTTTTTACAACTTTCAATTGAATTTTCTTACTTTAATGCATTATCAGCTCATTGTCATGTTTAAAATGCTCCTTGCGACAGAGTTCTCATATCATTGACCTGAAGTATTAAACATGTACAGGAATTGGAAGTGGTTCTGCATTTATTGTCAGTTGAATATTATCTTAATACTTTTGTTCACGAACCGACAAAGAACAATTATCTACAATCTGCATACTAATCAGCCTGCAGTGATAAGAATAGAGAAGAAGCAGCAATCCAGAAAGGGGTTAGGCAAGGCTGAAGTTTGTCTCCCCTCCTTTTCAGTGTCTATATATAACAGGCAGTAATAGAAAACAGAGAATAATTTGAAAAGGGAATCACAATCCAAGGAGAGGAAATAAAAACCCTGAGAATTGCCAATGATATTGTTATTTTGTGTGAGACTGCAGAAGATTTGGAGAAGTTGCTGAAGTGCATATACAGAGTCTTGGGTCAGGAGTATAAGATGGAAATAAGTAACTCCAAAAACGAAAGTAATGGAGTGCAGTCGAACGAAGGCAGGTGATGCAGGTTATTAGATTGGGAAATGAAGTCTTAAAGGAAGTAGTTGAATATCGTTACTTGGGTAGCAAAATAACTAACGATGGCAGAAGTAAGAAGGACTTTCTTAGGAAAATAAATTTGCTCACTTCAAACATTGATATAGGAATTAGAAAACTTCTTTTGAAGACTTTCTTTTGGAGCGTGGCATTGTATGGAAGTGAAACATGGACGATAACTCGCTCAGGAAGTAAGAGAATGTAAGTTCTTGAAATGTGGTGTTACAGAAGGATACTGCAGGTGAGATGGGTAGATAGTATCACGAATTAAGAGATACTGAATCGAATTATTGAGAGGAGATCGTTGTGGCTAAATTTGACGAGAAGAAAAGTTAGAATGGTAGGATAAATCTTAAGACATGCATGACTTGTTAAGTTGGTTTTTGAAGTAAATATAGGGGGTAAGAACGGTAGTGGTAGACCAATATGAATATGACAAGCAGATTAGAGCAGATGTAGGATGCAACAGTTATGTAGAAATGAAAATACAAGTTTAGCACAGGATAGGGTGGCATGGAGTGCTGCATCAATCCACTTTATGGACTGATGACTCAAACCAGAACAACATTTTTGTTCCTAAAATAGCACTAAACTAGATTTTTGCCTATTGTATGAATAGTGAATAACTGAAAAATCTTGTACCTACAATTGTTTATACCTGACTGCAAACCCAGAGTTATTATGAAGTATATGAGTAGTTTTGACAAGGCTTTCGATTTATAGTCCAAGCATAATGAAAACTGTGTCGCAAAGAGAATTTTGCATGGGACGTATAAAAAATCCACATTTGCAGTCCTTTAGGCAAGCAACTCAATGTTGAAAACTTCCTGGGGATGAACCCGGTTCATCACTGAATCTTAATCTTGTTGCATTTGTAATTAACTTTCGTTGTTTTCCCTCTTTTCCAAGCTCAAAAGACATACTAAATGTTTCTTATTATGTGGCGGCATGATATCATATTCGGTGGATTAGATAAGCAGTTTGCCTTGTCTACCACTACTAGCGCTAGCGTGAGTCAATGGTGATGACACGCTGTACACTGATGATTGTTCGCTGGAAACTCAATCATATCCGGTCGATTAGATTACAGGTTTCCCTTTTTCTACTACTATGACCGGTAATGTGATTCAACGCATTGTTTCACATCTACGACGCATGATGTGAGTCAAAGCAGAGTTACACTTAAGCCCTTATAACTGCATTAGGTGTGGACATTTAAAAACAATAAGAGAAACATGAGGGTATTGAAGCTACGAGCACATTACAGAAAGAATTACGTAAATACGTTAATTTGGCTAGGATTTGAATCAGAAAGAAAACGAATGAAGAAACAAGCTTTTTTACGATTTTTTCCGGAACAGCATATAGATCGGAAGTGATTTTCGAAATTTGACTTTTATTTTGATAGAGCTATCTGACACCCTTCCGGGCCCTTTAGCCCTTCAAATTTCGTCACAATCGAGGAAATGGCATAATTTTTCGTTCTTCGTAATCTGCTAAGAAATATTTTCAATATTAAAAAGAACAATACTTTTAATAACTTTGCAACTAATTAGCTTAACATTTTGTGTGTTACTATTTCTCAATAATATATGTATGTGTATTTATTTTGGTAGTGCTAAGTGGTGAAATGTAAAAGATCCATATTTTAGTCGTGATTCCCCTTAATAGAGAAGCCTGCCTGCTAGATCTGTTGGTCTGGTTCCTTGTACCTCAGCCACTGATCGATACCACTACCTGTTCTCAAACAAGCTCTCTGGGATGATAACGGTTCCAGTGCTTGACAGTTTTGTTTATCCCCATCTGTATGTATTTACCGGTCATGCCCCTCACAACGAGTATGAATATTCATCGGACATTTCCTTCCAGTGTAGTGAAGTGATGAATAATTCCTTCATGAATGTTTTTATAATACTATAACCTGAATGTACACACGTTAATCAACAAAGTAAGAACTGGTAAGAAAGTAAAAGCCGCTAATGTCTGGGGAAAAGCTCTTTTCTTTTGCATTACGTTTTACATACATCCTATATCTTGTTCTAAGTGGTACTAATTAGACGAACAGGAGGAGAAGGTTTCCACCAACAGCGTTTATTTCCACTGGTGCATTTGACCGGCCACCACATTGTTCGTGGCCAGGTGATTAATGACCTGAGAGATCCTGCTAAATCCCAACTTTCCATATTACATGTCTGCCCCATCCCTCTACATAATACACGTGAATAATTGTATTTTTGTTTGATCATCCGTTCGTATCAGGTGATAATTATTCATTCTTTTTTGTATATTTCAGGAGTTATTGTCCCCAACACATTCAACTGAAATGCTGTAATAGAGAGAATATTACGCTATTTAGTTATTTTCTAGCAATGTGTTTGGCGTTACGTCCCACTAACTACTTTTCCACTTTCCGGAGACGCCGAAGTGCAGGAATTTTATCCCGCAGGAGTTCTTTTACGTGCCAGTAAATCTACCAAAATGAGAATGATGTATTTGAGCACGTTCAAATACAACCGGACTGAGCCAGGATCGGACCTGCCAAGTTGGGTTCAGAAGGCCAGCGCCTCAAACTTCTGATCCCCCTGTGGGTGGGGGCGGTAGAATAACGCACAAGGTATCCCATGTCTCTCGTAACAGGCAACTAAATTGGCACCCCAAGGGCTCTGAGCTTTGGAGCGTGGTTTGGCTACTTCAGATCCCTTAGCTGAGTCCTGGTATTGCTTCCACTTGCTTGTGCCATGCTCCTCACTTTCGTCTGTCCTATCCAAACTCCCTTGGTCAACGTTTGCTCTTTTCCGACCCCGACGTTATTAGGTTACCGAGGGCTAGAGAGTCTTTACTTTTCACGACCTTCGTGGCCCTTGACTTTCTTTGGCCGATACCTTCATTTTGCGAAGTGTCGGACCCCTTCCACTTTTCTCTCTGATTAGTGTTATATAGAAGATGGTTGCCTAGTTGTACCTCCTCTTGAAACAATAATCACCACCACCACTCAACCGTCTGAGCCACATATACATAACATGAAATCCATCACGCTTTCTGTAGAGCTATGGATTATCCCGAGGATTTGACTGACTTCCAGACAAGCTAGGAAGTTTGAACTTGGCTTACTTACTCCTGACAGTAGTTTTGGTAAATACGTATAGCAACTTCCAAAGTTTGATGGATTTTGAAATAACAATAATAATATTAATCAGAAGAAATTCGAGGAGAATGCTCCCCTTCATTTCCCTTCAACTATGACTTTCTTGCACGTTAGTGGATAGTCCCGCATTATTTGACCCTGCAGCCAATACAAAGGCTCTTCCCTCTCAGGCGGCAGAAGCGAATAGGTTTGGTTCTTGCAGTATTCACTTTCCATGCCCTACTGACGTCGATTAACATACAGAATTGAAGGCTTGTAATTTGTTGAATTCATTTTCTAATGTATATGCTCCTAATTTGAGTCCTCAGTTGCAATTCTTGTTCCTTATAGTTCCCAACAAGTATTTAATACTACAAATTTGAAGGATGGCAGGCATTCATTTCTCTGCAATAGATTTTCTTGAAGAGAACATTGCACTTAAATTGAGTTCTTAGCTATAAATCTTAACTTTAATCGGTTTGATTGCGATAGATCTGATTAATACTGCTGTTTTAACTGTTGGAATCATTATTAAATCCACTTCCCACTTGATTATAGAAATGGATAATACAGTTTCCGAAAAACGGAGTAATTTGACCGTGTGGTTAGGATCTCGTAGCTCTCATCCTGCATTCAGGAGATGGTGGGTAGGGAATCCCACCGTCGGCAGAGCAGAATATGGTCTTGTGTCGTTTTCAATCTTTACTCCCGGAGAACATTGGGGATGCACGTTAATTAAGGCCTCTACCGTCCGAATCCTAGCCCTTTCTGATCCTGGCGTCACCGTAAAACCTACAAAGTGTTAGTGTGATGTTAGAACGATAGTAAAATGTTTGAAGAACCGATAGGATTGGATTACGTATGTAACATTCATTTTAGGTTATTTAATAAAATATTAGCCATGTATGAAGACTTCGGGACCCCAGCAAGTTCTAAAAATATTTTAGATACAGGAGGTCGAATGGACCGTAAAATTATTGATCATCTAAGCTTTTTGATGGGGTATACTTTGACGAAAGCGAGGGATATTGGACTTGATATTAAAGTGATTGAATGATTGGCTACATTACTAGAAAACGGAACTCAGAGAATTAGATTAAGTGAAGCATTATCTGATCCTCAAGGAAGTAGTTTTGTCGCCTTATACATAAATGAGAATAAAGAACTGGAATGACATATAAGAAATTTGCTACTGATGCTACAGTACATTGCACAGAACAATAAAAAACTTTATGGATGGAGAGTCACAGCAAAATGTCCTCTACAATGTTGTAAGGTGGACAGCAGACAGCGGTATAGTGGTAAAGGGGATGAAAAGTCAGGTTGTAATACTTACACCAAGAAAAAGACGTCCTCTCAGTTTTCATTGCTGAGTGTTAAAGTGTCTCATGGGAACGACTCTAAGTACCTGGGTATTAATATAACGAAAGATCCTCACTATTACATCTGTCATCGGGACTGCCACCAATCAGCCTAGTGACCCGCAAAACTGTGGATTCAACACAAATCTCTGTCATTTTGAACTCTATATTTTCCGCCCCATTTCAGGTCCACGCCGATGGGAAATGAACTTGAACATAAATGGCATCCAGAATGCCAGTATCCATCTCAACGACCCCTAACACTATAGATTCGATACCAATATAAGTCATTTCGATTATTTTTATATATCAGCCTCTCCCAAAGTAAGGAACCTAGGGGTGCCATGGGTCCCACCGTATTTTCCCCAGATAATAATTCATACTGTATACCTAGTTTCGTTGAAATTGTTTAATGAGTTCCACACGCACACATCTATCCATCCATCCATCCATCCATCCATCCATCCATCCATCCATCCATCCATCCATCCATCCATCCATCCATCCATCCATCCATCCATCCAGTTTTCTATGTATTTGGACGGTGTCCGTCATTTTGTTGTAAGACCTCGGGGTGGAGCGATATGGATCGGCTCCGCCAGGGATAGCCGAAATCGCTGATTGATGTCGGTCCACACTTCTCCACAAGCAAGCAATCAGGAAGGAGGGAGACTTTCAAGGCCAGGGTCTGTCTTCCAACATTCTATCATCTCACTGAAGGCCTCCTTATTGTTCAAGCAAGACCTGAAAAAGTAACCCAGAGTTTTCTGAATCGAGAGGGCACTAGAGATTTCATCTTTCCAGAAATGTCTTGAGGGGCTCTCTTCCCTATTTAATGCAGACCAGACGAGCTCAAGCGGTTCGGTCCAGAACAGTTCAGTGCTGATGAACGAGTCCTGTTGAGGATTTTAGTGTGGGAAGGGCAGAGAACTCAAAGCAGTGATGTGTGCCAGTGTAATACTGTTCAGCACAGGATGGAGTAATGCCAAATTGTTCTCTGTTATCAGACAGAGTTGAGGGTCAGTTGAACACCGCAGTGCAGTGCATTGAGTGTTCTTTCTGTGGAACTGAGTCTAACGTTTTGTTATGTCTATCGTCGATGAACTGATTCTCTCGTGCCCAGCTGCTGTTGGTGAATATTGTGTTTCTGGTGCATCGTGGGAGAATTTGACGAGGGATAGGTAACGGACAGTGAACGAAGACTGTTGTGATTGTACGGATATTTAGACTATGTCGTGCGCAATCTGTGAACTAAGTGGCTGTGGCGGTGTATAGCGAGTACAATTGTCGAAATGCTCTAGAATATAAGAGGCTCTAGTGGGAGAATGCCTAACGTGATTGTGATAATTTGTAAGCTGTAAACAGTCAGTGTGACTGAGATAGTGAGAGTATATAGAGCGCAAATTGATATACTAGTGTGTCTGTGTTCCATAAAATTTAAACGCTACCAGTTGTGTGTTTATTTACCTAACCCACCATCTTATATAACAGGGGACCTGCCAGGGCCGCACTTTCTACTTATAAGTGTCCCGCAGGCCCGGGTGATGAAACGGCATGTCTAATAACTGATTTTCACGGGTATATTAGTGCCTGAAGTTTAGTTGCGTTCGAATACGAAGAGATAACAAACTGATGGCCCCTCCCGGCATGTTCCTCAGCGTTGCCCGTTTAATGCGCCGCATGCGTTTTTAAGCTTCGTTTTCGAACGCATAGTAATGGAGTGGTATTTGGTACAGCAGTACCGCAGTTGCTGTCAACATATCGACAATGACTGGCGTGTTCAGCAGCGACGAATTCGCAGGCATAACTTTAATTTATGGAGAATCTGGTCGGCTTGCAGCCGATGTACTCAAACGCTATGTGTATGGGTTTCCAAATAGCCGCCTGCCTTATATACACGTATTTCGCGGAACAGTTTTGCAATTAAGAGTTAACGAATCGTTAAAGACGCATACCACAAGCAGGCAACTGTTTGGTAGAGTGGGATATCTGTACTTCTATAAATTAATGAATTATTGAACTTTAACTTCTGTATGTTTTGCGTGTTTAAAAATTCACCCTGTTACAGAACGTGTATAGTAAAACGACTGTTAACTGTTTCTCATCCGAAATGTAGCACGTAGTAGCCCTCTGTAGTAAACAAGTGATCAGGCATCAATATTTAACGCGTGGATACTTATAAGTCAAAAGTACGGCCAGAACTCGTACCTGGTATATTTATTAACCGCCACAATTCACCCTTACTTTTCCTATTCGTAAGTCTTTCTTACTTTATTGTCCCGTTCCGTCGCTAAATGGTTAGCGTACTGGCATTTGGTCACAGGGGTCCCGGGTTCGATTCCCGGCAGGGTCGGGAATTATAACCATCATTAGTTAATTGAGCTGCCACGTGGGCTGGGTGTAGGAATCTTCTTCATCATCATTTCATCCTCATCACGCGCAGGTCGCCTACGGGAGTCAACTCGGCTCGCTAGTTTCAGGTCTTTTGAATTGACTCCCATAGGCGACCTGTGAATCATGATGAGGATGAAATGATGATGAAGACGACACATAAACCCAGCCCCCGTGCCAGATCAATTAACCAATTATGGTTCCTGTAAAAAAGATAAATTTACTGTTCGCAGTTTTTGCATACAGATATGTTGTTCGGTACAATTATCAAAGGTGTCGTTACTAGGGGGCGAATGTTGATAACCGGAAACATTGCTTAAAATGTTCAAAATATTCCGATAAATTTATTAAAAATCCCATAAATTATTCAAAGAAATGACTTCATAATTTTTGACCAAACTGAATTCTTTCAGGTATAACAATATATCGTCGCTTAAGAAACAATACCGCGCAACTGACAATGCTCCTCCTATACATTATGTTCCTTAGAATTGGTCACACCTCACAGCACTTGTGGTATGCTGTCTGTCAGAGAAATTTGAGATTTGTGCTCATTTCTCTATACTGAAATATGTAGGAAACTGAATCTTAAATACATTATTCTGTAGGAGTGAGTAAATACGTCACGCAAACATTCATAACTAATGAACTGTACGGCAAGGTCCATTTTCCTTTAAACACCGGCATAGGAAAATTAACCCAACGAGTACAGGTCCATATGTGTCTAGGTGGCGTGAGTAGTCTGAAGGAAAATAATGGAAAGGGAGATACGAAGATTTCTAGCTAGGACATCGACATCGTTTTCTTATTTTTCTTAGTCCTCCAAAACAGCTTGGTCAGTTCGCTTGGCCATGATATCTATTTGACACATTTAAAGCTATGTAGGGAAAATGTAAAATGTTTAATAATGCCTTTTCTGGGATTTTATCAGTCTGACAATAAATAACTGATGCTTTAAAACAATTAAAAATTATGTATACGTTCTTCAAAATGCGATTAATGCATAAAGACTTTCTTGAAAGGTGAAATAATCACTGATCCTCAGAAGCCGGAAAAACATTCAAAAGAATGCAAACTAAAAATGCGTTACTATCCTTCGTTATATCGCGCAATGAATGTCTACACTAGCGAGCAACGATTTAATATAAAGAGCATTGCACCCCTGATCAGTCCATATCAGTTGCATGGTGTATGAGTTAATTTCTGTTTCTGTATCTACGACAAAGGAACTGCGGGTCTTTTAAGTACAGTATTTCCTTCCGTTTGGTCTACCTGAGGCATACATTCGAAGAGAACATCTGGTCACCGCGACCTTTACGACGCCAGCCGCAAGGGTGATGCATGAAACATGTGGAGAGAGCAGAGGTAAACGACCGCCCCTCTCCCAGTCCCAATATTTACAGAATTCAATCACTTAAATGTAAGGGGCTCGGAGTGTACTTATGGTTTATTTAGAATTCATAGTACTCACCGAATAATGAGAGAAAAAGGTATACTTTTTATTTTGTCTGGGTGTGATTAGTTTCCAAATTAAGTTTGAATGGGCTATCAGTTTAAGGCAGCAGGTGCTTCTTTCGCTAGGCAAAATATGATGAAATTATTATTTCTATTTTAGTCACTTCAAAATCTCTATTTACAAAACTTAGATTGTTTAAACTGATGTGCTAATTTTGAATTTTCATTCGGCCAGTAGGCTACATTAGAAATTTGCAAATTATTGACATGCTTGTTCAGTTTGGTAAAACAAACAAATGTAAAGAACGTCTTGTTTAGGAGAGGTTAATTATAAAGTTAATTATATCATTTCAGATTATTCACAGAGACTTTGAGACTGTGCACTGAAAATCATACTGTTGTTGCTGGTGGTGTTGTTTTTGTTGTTTGGGTTATCAGGCTATAGACTCGTTTGATACAGTTCTCAATACAACTCAATCTTCTGCTAACATATCCATTACTACAACATACATTTACTCTAATTTGTGTTTCATATTCATGCCCCTACTGTAATTACCGCCTATATTTTCCTCAAAATTTCACTGAACAAGTTCTGGGTCTCTCAAGATGCCTCTCATCATTCTATTTCTTCTTATTCTTGTCATATATAGCCAAAGTATTTTACTCTCACCAGTTCCATTCTGTAACGCTTCATCGTGCTTCGATCTACCCATCTCACTTTCAGCATTATTCTGTAACACCACATTTCAAAAGATTCTGCTCTGTTTCTTTCTGAGCTACTTTTCGTCCATGTTTCATTTCCTTACAGTGCCACACTCCAGACTAAAGTAATCAGATATTTTTATAATTCTTTTATTAATGTTCGAAGTGAACAAATTTCTTTTTTTAAGAAAGAACTTGCTTCCTCATATTAGTCTGCATTTTATGCTCTCTCTAATTCTAGAATTGTTAGTTATTCTACTACCGAAGCACAATTATTCATACATTTCCTGTAAGGCTTCATTACCTAATTTATATTATCAACGGTAGTAGAGGAACTGTGGGGCTCCCAAATACGAGCCAATCAGAGGCCGCGGAGCGGTTCACGTGATGTTGACGTCATATCACGGGACATTTGAAATTTGGCGGGAGATTTAATTTTGGCGTGACATTTGAAAACAAACAATGCCATGTGATTTTTTGACAGCATGATGCTCTCCTGTTTAAAGATGGCCGTTGTCAAAAATTCACGTGGCTTTGTTTTCAAACATGAGCACGTGGTTTGGTTTAAATATGACCGCTGACAGCTATTAAAAACACGTGGAATTTCAAATTTCGCGCTCCAATGTTCCTAAGGTGGTAACGATGAGGTTTAGTGCTCAAGAAAGCAGCAATGAGGTTAGGGATCGTCTGTTGCTTAAAGATGACAGCTTGACAACGGTCAAATACCACGTTGAATTTCAAATTGCCCGTCACCACGTGCCTAAGATAGCAACTATGAGGTTTAGTGCCGTAAAGATGGCAGCACTGAGGTCAGCGATGCTCTGTTTTTTTAAAGATGGCCGACGACAGCTGTCAAAAACCACGTGTCTGTCAGAAAAAGCACGTGGCTTCGCTTACAAATACAAATTTCACCCCAAATTTCAAATCTGACGCCAACATTCAAATCTCCCGCCAAAATTCAAATTTTCTACCAAAATTCAAATTCCCTGCGCTATGACGTCAGCAGCACGTGACCCGCTCCACGGCCTCTGATTGGCTCGTATTTGGGAGTCCCACAGTTCCTCTACTAAAGGTTATAAATAATCTGTATCTACGTATGTACGGCATAAAGGCCGGGCTGATTGGCTTGTGTGGGGCACTGGCCTTCTGACCCCAACTTGGCAGGTTCAATCGTGCGTCAGTCCGGTGGTACATGAAGGTGCTCAAACACGTCAGCCTCGTGTCGGTAACTATATACTCTAGCGGGCTTAAATTCTGTCACCTCGGTGTCTTCGAAAACCGTAAAACCGTAAAAATATTTAGTGGGTTATTAAGCAAATAACATTAATGTTTATTATGAATGAATTCATCAGTAGCAGAAAAGCTCAGGATCAAGAAGGGGCTCAAGGAGAAAATCTTTGCAAGTTTCTTTACGCCGCACCGACACAGATGGATCTTATTGCGACGATGGGACAGGAAAGGGCTAGGAGTGGGAAGGAAGCGGCCGTGGCCTTAATTAAGGTACAGCCCCAGCATTTGCCTGGGAAACCACGGAAAACCATCTTCAGGGCTGCCAACAGTGGGGTTCGAACCAACTATCTCCCGAATACTGGATACTGGCTGCACTTAAGTGACAAGGAGAAAATCATGAGGTGTATTTAGTTCAAATGGCAATGATGACTCGACCTATAGAGAAGCTGACCCTGGTTGACAAGGCGCAATGCCCTGAAGAACAGTTAAAATCAGGTGGATTGACGAGATGAAGGAGTTGGTTGGGAAGATTTTATATAAAGCGACGCATATTGCACATGATAGGAGAACATAGCGAAAACCCTGAAGGCCCACATGACATGCTTCCACGTCCTGTCAAGCGTTATCAGTTCTTCAGATTTCACAGTATCTTTTACATACAATTTACTTTACGTCGAACCGACACAGATAGGACTTATGGAGACGAACGGGTAGGAAGCGGCCCTGGTCTTAATTAAGTTACAGCCCCGGAATTTACCTGGTGTGAAATGTGTAATCACGCAAAACCATCTTTAGAGCTACCGACTGTGGGGTTCGAGCACACTATCTACCGAATGCAAACTGACAGCTACGCGCCGCAAAAGAGTGCAGCCACTCACTCGATCTACGAATACTTACACAAGGAGATGTGCAGTTAATTGATAGGCTGTTTTCACAGAATGGATGTATGTACACGGACTCAAAAACGTACAGCAATTCCAACAACTCACGGAAATAAGTTTTGAAGTGCTAAGTTCACGGTTTAAAACGAAGAAATTTCCGTTAATAACAACTGAAATGAAAGTAGAAATGATTAAAATGACGTATTGTGAACCGGGTCGTAGTTAAAATAGTTCACAAAATTATAGCCATATTGGGATTTTAGAGATGCAGAGATCAGCGAATGAGTATAATTTGATTTATAATGTAGTTGTCGATTTAATCGATTAATCGAACCGATTAACTGATTAAACCAAAAATCCGATTAACCGATCAATATGTTTGAACGGATTAATCGAATCGATTAAAATTGTAGAGTGGTGAAGATAAAATAACTGTTTTGCGTGGCACAAAATCTGTGTATTGTATTATTATTTTTCATTTGGTGTGCAAGCCTCACCTATTGTCAGCAAGTCATTAAAGTAATCTGACGTTCATGTCTTTCTTCCAGAAGGATAAAAGCAATAATACCTCCTTTATTGCTTTCTTCTAGAACGATGGTTATTACCAATGCTTTAACAAAGTATGGAAAGGAAATGCTGGACAGGCTACTGTAGTACTGTATATTTGCGTACCATTACAAACCACAGTGAGCTGGCATAATGGGTAGAGGCGGGGAGGGTTCTTGAAGGGAATGTCATTAAGGAATTTCCAGAATTTCCAGGTAATGTGTGAACAGATAGATACCAGTTTCCATAAAGGAACCGTGTAAAAAGTGACAAGTTAAACCTCAGTTCGTCCGTGGTTGTTTTTCAGAAGACGTTATACATTCACATTCAGTGTTTGTGAACTTCAGTTACAAATATGGCTTATGAACCAAAGTGAGGAAAGTTTAGGATTTTTAATAAACGATTGAGGTAAGATGACAGGGAAAATTAAAAAAAAAATAACAACTGTGTCTTGTAAGAAATTCTTAAAATAATTCAGTTATACTGGAAGAATATATATTCTCAAACACATACATCCTTTCCAAAGTGTACACGCGTCTATCATTGTCAATACTAGTTCATCTCCTCAGTCAACCTTGAAGCACATAACAGTGAAGCCTGTGTCGTCTAATAAGGAAACTTAAATTACGAATGAAATAGTGAAGTGGACTTTGCAGGATAGTAGGCCGGTCAACAGTTCCCTGAGCGTGATTTTGAAGAGGTTTCTCGGGAATATTTCAGTTCTCACTTGCCAACTTCCATCCAGAGACAAAATTTTTGACAAGCTGTCCCACGTAGAAAGGTCAAAATTATTAGATCAACTGAAACAAGGAAAACTTCTTAGTCTCAAGAGGGATTTTTGGTCTTCCACATTTAACCGTAACTACTTGTGGGTTACCACGCACTGGATTGACTCAAATTGGGAAAATGTAAATTCAACATGTTACAAAAACCACAATGCCGTCAACTGCACAGAAGTGTGTGATGATGTGGTTCGTGAATTGTGTTGTCGCTGTTTGCCCTGAAAATGCAAGAAACATCGTTCTATAAGTTGAAGGAGCGAAGTACCACAGTTTTAGGTGTGCAGCCCCCACTCTACAATTAAGTTTATGTAAAGCTTCAATGATTCAGCTATCCGAATATAACTTTCAAAGTGCAGGGAAATTTTAAACAAAGCTCTTATATATAAAATAAGCTTGCTAAATACTTTGTAAATTAAAATAGGACATATTTACACGATGTATTGGCGCATATTTCATGTTCGAGAGCCTTATGAAAGCTAAAATAGATATTAGAGACGTCCTGTCGACTCACGTTTCTAATATCAGACCGCTAAGAGTAATTGAAATTGGAGGAGATAGGAAATATGGTAGTGTGTCTTAAACCATGCTTAGAAATATCAGATATCGTTGGTGGTAGGAAATATGTGACACAAGGTGTGTTGTATTGCCTGTAGTAACACACTTGTAACTATCTTTACGTTGCTCCAATATCGACCTTCGGTACTAACTAGATGTGAAAGAACTCTTCTAAAAATTTAATGGCTAGGATAAATGATTGGCGTAATTTGAAGATATGCCAGGAAATATACTGCTCGTTGTCCTGGATTTAAATATCTTAGATGTATTTAAAAAGAACCACGAATCCACGGAGCGAGGCGTGGAAGGTATGCAAGTTGCAGTAAAACCATGCTGCAAGAAGGGGTAACTAAATTTTGGAACTGTCGAATGGTTCTAATCATGCCACTTCGGTTTCTAGTTCGACACCACTGGTGAAGACTGCAGTCTACATGTCGTTGGTGGAACTAGAAGATGACTCTGCAATTAACGTACCCACACAGAAGCACACGAGATGCTGTCAGTTGGTAGCCTACAATGATTTCATTCACATGTATTTATAAAAAACACACATAACCTTAATCACTGCTGACAAAACAAACTCTCACATCACAAACCGACATTTAAAGACAACTGGCAATCGCTGCACATCGAGATGACAACATTGAAACACAAATAAGACAGTTTACTGCTTAAAAGCATGTCGTCCACGTGGTCACACGTACAACCTTCCTACACCACGACTCGACAATGAATAACTTCCAATCATAACTCAGCAGTAACTAACATTAACTAACTTCACCGTCAAGATCGACTCTTTATATAGGTGCCTGGACAAGCTTCTAGAGAGCTGAAATACAAAATATATTTTCGTGAAAATTCTAGAGTACATAATACACAGTTTACAGTGTACAGAATATTCCCAATCGTTCTCGTGTCTATACCATTCTGGGAGTTACAGTGTGTTTCACAATTATGAATTACAAATAATATACAGGTATGAACAAATTATAATATTAATTTACCGGTATTTACATTACCGGAACTGTTATAATGTCAATGTACATGACATAACCTCACGCACAATACGATCATTCAACTACGTAAGTAATAATAATACTAATACTTAATGGATGTAAAACTTCATAGCCAAACCTACAATAATAATAATAATAATAATAATAATAATAATAATAATAATAATAATAATAATAATAATAATAATAATAATAATAATAATAATAATTCGTGCTCAATATCTGCATTAGTTACCCATGGGTGGCAGAATAACGTTTTTAAGTTATACCTGTTATCGCAATTGCGTCATAATGGTGGAAAACACATTCATTCGAGCCACATATGCAAGTTCCATCTAGAGAAAAAAATTAAAATAAAGTAAAATAAAATGACAAGCTGTATGACGTAGGAAGATAAAAATTATTAGATGAACTGAAACAAGCAGAATTTGTTAGTCCTGCGAGGAATTTTTGGTCTTCCATATCTAACCTTGTGAAAGGGTATTCAGTGATGCTGGAAATATTGTTACTACGAGAAGGGCGGCCCTTAGTTCTGAATATGTCAACGTACTGACATATCTGAAGTCCTGGAGAAAAGCCCTGTGGCTTTAGTTATCAGCTTCACAGTTTCAAACGTTTGTATCATTAAATCATCAAAATTGAAATTTTCAAATAATAATTTAACTACATTTTAATGTTTTTATTACTCGCATGCCACAGGAATATTTTAAATTTAAACGAAAAATGTCTCCTTTATAGCATATAGAATTATCAAAATATATTTTGCCGGGTGATTTTTCTCGAACTTATCTATAATGTGCAATCCGTTTAAATTTCAATTAATTAGACGATTAATCGATTAAAGACATTCGGTTAACCAATCAAAATTTTAATATGTCAACAGCTCCAGTTTATATAGGCTTTTCTGGGCCCAAAAATGTTATGAAAAAGAATGGTAAATGATACCCGGAAATTGAAAAAAATAAACTATTTATATCAAGGAAAATGAGCTGGTATTGATGAGCCCGTTCACGTCCAGTATTTTTGAGAGATCCTAGAGAACACGATGATGAATACCTGGGCGCCACATAATCCTTCATTAAATAAGCAGCGAGGGTTTCCGTTCTCCTTTCATACAAGGCAGGTAGAGAGCTCCCTCCTGTAAACCTCCTAACTTCCATCTCGGGCTCAGATCTCAACTCCCGTATTCCATTCCGGCTGCTCAATTACTCGCTCTAGCGTTATGAAGGAGCGACAGGCATTGCGTTTTGCAATCACTGGATGTCGCTCAACAAAAGACGAACTGCGTCTCACTCTCTCATTAGCAGGGGTGCTATACTGAAACTCCGCACAGGTTTAAGCCTTCTCGGTACCGCCTGTGCTAACGATATTTGCTCCCATCTCGAAGGAATCACTTCAACGTACTTCATGTGATGCGATAAATCAATATAGAGTTAATCCTAGCCCTTTAACATGAACATACGTAGTATTCATTCATTACATTCGTGAACTACATGAGTGCACGCCGTCTTACCTACACTGAAGGTGCCATTTCACGAAATTTGGGGCTGACGGTATGTATGGAAATAGCGTCATCAATTTTTTCTGACACTGTCGTTACCATGGCAATCAGTGTTCATCATCTATGTATACTAGGTCAGTAGCGTTAGTAGCAATCTTCGTGAGAAAGTGCCCTTTAGTACCTTTCGTACTTGGTGGTGATTTGAACATCGATCCGAAGTCAGCACGTGGTTGAGGGTTTCTCTCCTTCATGCGTGATTCGTTGGCACCCTAATTAATGAACGATCCGGCCAATTCCACTAAGGGGTGTATTGTTGACATACATATTGTCGTTGCCGGGACAAAACCTCTTATGTAAAATATTTTAGCTTAGAACTTTGGCCGATAAGGTCCTGTCATCTAAGGCGCAATATTGTGTGCATATTCTCAAGGAATTCTCGCTCTTCGTAACGCATGTACTGCGGGTCAGTATATCTACAAAAGTATTTTCACATAGGAGGTTTTGTCCCGGCAACGACGATATGTCTTATGATTAGGGGTCATCCCAAAGTTTGTGTAACGTGACTTGACAGAATGTGAGACGGAAGTGTAATCATAGCAACCGTGCAGGCAGTGATGTAAGTTATCGATGGATGGACAGGCAATGTTAGCAACCGTACAGGTAACGCCTTATGGTTGGTTGCCATTTGAAATTAGCAGCCGTTGATGATGTCCTTGACAGGGAGACATACCAGGCGGCCCGCGAGCTTACAAATGTCCCACATACAGTAGTGATGCATGGCATGCCTAATCACTTGTTTTCGAAGGAGTTCTACAACATGCTGTATTTCGGATGCTATGAAACAAATAGCAGCCATTTTATTGCACACATTACATAACAGGGTGGATTTGCAAGTACGACAAACTTGCAGAAAATAAATTTTAATTAGTTATTAATTTATACACGTGTAGACATTCCACTCTATAAAAGAGTTGTTTGCATGAGACTAATACTGTCCGGCGAAATACACATGTAGAAAGCAGACTTCCGTTTGGAAGGTCCTGTTAATGCCGCCTGTGAGTTTCAGTTGCATTCCGACCAGATTCTCCATAGATTAAAGTGAAGTCTGTGAAGTCTTTGTATTCGTCGTTGCTGAAAACACTAGACATTGCCGAGATGCGAACAGCGAATGTAGTGCTGCTGTACCATACACTAGTCTAGTACTAAGCGTTAGAAAACGAGGTTTACTAATGCAAGGGATTGCATTAGATGGGTAGCGCTGAGGAACATGCTGCGAGTGATCGTCCGGTTGTAACCGGCGTAACCTTCCTGCTGGTAGTAGAGCCCCTGTGTAAGTCAGCTATTAGATATCTCATTCATCACTTGTTCATACGAGATATTTGTAAGTACAAAATACAGCGCTCGCGGACCGCCTCTTGTATGATTATTTGATTTTCGTAAAGGAAATAATAGTTTCTTTTTTTATTTATAGACAATTTTTGATTAATCCATACAATCAGCTGCATTTATTTTACATTTGAGATTCTAGTATTTTTATAATATCTGAAGCCAATTCGTTTCAGTTTAGACACCATTAATTTTTAACAGTTAGGTTCTTCAGTCTTCCGAAATTAACTTTGAGTACATACATTTATAAACTACTTGAAACGGAAATCATATGGTATCAGTATTACGCCTGCAAAAGAAACAACTTAATTAAAATATAATGACATGTTTCGTTCTCGAAATAACATAATCAGATGAACATCCTAATCTTTGATCTGATGATCTTGTATTGATCAAATTCGACAAATTATCACCGTTGTTCTTAATCCCGGTGATAATGACTTCCACAGTAAAAACGAATAATGATTTGTTTAAACGCCATTTCAAAACCAGAAGATGGGTTATATATCATTGAGAAATACCTTTGTAAATGAAAGTTGAACTTATTTATTTGTTTTTGTTTCTTTTAAAAGTGACAGGCCCTTTTTGATGGGCGATACGCTCGATATTTATAGGTACATTTCTTTATACATTCAGTAATTTTTCTTTATGATGTTGACAGTATTTATTAACAATTACATAGTTCAAATGGCTACTAGTAAGCAGAACTAATGTTCAAATATTCTAAATCAATTTTGTCATGAAGGATCTTCCTGTGCAACTAACCATAACACAAATGGATTCAGTTTTATATTTTAGATCTCCCTCTCATGTCTAGCTGATTTTATTGGCAATTGTTAGCTAAGATCCCATTTCCCCTTTACTAAACTTGGCCACCCATCATGTTTGATCATTTCCATTAAATGTTTCCCACTTCACCCACACCGCTTCAAAATATTCAGGACTGAAATTCTGACAAAACTTCACAAGTACAGTTTTGACCGAGATTATGTATTAAATAATTCACAGATATATTTATTAAGTACATCGCAGACATCTCAAAAATGAATTCACTTCGTGTTATACTTTGGTTAGTAAAATAATAACACTCGCGACATTTCTCAGTTATCTGCCTTATGATCAGGATTAATACTCGTGTTCGTAGACCTGTGGAAATACCTGTTTGTTTCACGGATACATGAGGTTACTGGAAAGGTTTCAGGCGTCAGTTATTATGCAGAACAGGACTTGGAAGCATGCGATATTAATGTAACAGTACGATAATTGGAACAATCCCTTACGGAATTCTTTTTGTAACTTACTGTACCGCACTCTACTAATGTATGTTTGCATGATCTACTTACTCACTCCTAGAATATGATGTATTTACGGTTCATTTTCCTTTACAGTGTAGCATAGGAAAATGAACACAACGAAATTGTTCTGATGGACTGTATATCTATATGTGGCTGAGAGGCGTGACCAGTCTTAAGGATAATAATGGATAGGAAAAGCATTGCAATATTCGCGTTTATGGCACGGAAGGAGGATATTGAATTCAAGATATGCATGCTCACCATTCCTATCACTTTCTGGATTTTTTCCAGGGATTACTTGTTAATGAAAGGATTGGTCGCATTCTCGATTTCACTGTATAGAATATTAGATTTCTTCCGAAGTTTCGTGTTCCTCGGAGTTATTTCCTTTGCTGTATAGTGCCTCTGCGGATTGATTTCACTCACACGAAAATTTTCGTCATTTACGTTACAGTATGTAAAACATCACTCTGAACAGATCATGCTGCTTTCCTTTTGATGCTTTCTAGTTCTCGAATGACGTTAGGGGCCCGCCACAAATAAGACGAAACAATGTCAGACTCATACAAGGGGGACGTAGTGCCAACCCATACTCCAAGTTAGAGAGCCCAATGGGTACTGGTCCATTTCAGTCGGTTCTAATGGCAGTTGCAAGATTGTGTCCAAAGCTACCGGGGTTAGAATCATGGAATACAATCATTACGACAACATAAGGTTGATTTTGACAAAACTATGTATTATGGCTGAAGGTCACCTGAAGAGAACTTAGCGCGGTGGAAGTGTAACCATAGCAACCGCCAAAATAGAAAACCTTTTGCAGGGCTGTCGACTGTGCGATTCGAACCCACTATTTCCCGAACACAAGCTGATCTGTCCCTGTAAAAATTAAGAGGGGAATTCCTCAAGGCAGTATTATTGGACCTTCATGTTTACTTATATATATCAATGATATGTGTAAAGAAGTGGAATCAGAGATAAGGCTTTTTGCAGATGATGTTATTCTGTACAGAGTAATAAATAAGTTACAAGATTGTGAGCAACTGCAAAATGACCTCGATAATGTTGTGAGATGGACAGTTGACAATGGTATGATGATAAACGGGGATAAAAGTCAGGTTGTGAGTTTCACAAATAGGAAAAGTCCTCTCAGTTTTAATTACTGCGTTGATGGGTTGAAAGTTCCCTTTGGGGATCATTGTAAATACCTAGGTATAAATATAAGGAAAGATCTTCATTGGGGTAATCACATAAATATGATTGTTAATAAAGGGTACAGATCTCTGCACATGGTTATGAGAGTATTTAGGGGTTGTAGTAAGGATGCAAAGGAGCGAGCATATTTGTCTCTGGTGAGACCTCAACTTGAGTATGGTTCCAGTGTATGGGACCCTTACCAGGATTACTTGATTCAGGAACTGGAAAAGATCCAAAGAAAAGCAGCTCGATTTGTTCTGGGCGATTTCCGACAAAAGAGTAGCGTTACAAAAATGTTGCAAAGTTTCGGCTGGGAAGACTTGGTAGAAAGGAGACGAGCTGCTGGACTAAGTGGTATGTTCCGAGCTGTCAGTGGAGAGATGGCGTGGGAGGACATCAGTAGACGAATAAATTTGGATGGTGTCTTTAAAAGTAGGAAAGATCACAATATGAAGATAAAGTTGGAATTCAAGAGGACAAATTGGGGCAAATATTCGTTTATAGGAAGGGGAGTTAGGGATTGGAATAACTTACCAAGGGGGATGTTCAATAAATTTCTAATTTCTTTGCAATCATTTAAGAAAAGGCTAGGAAAACAACAGATAGGGAATCTGACACCTGGGCGACTGCTCTAAATGCAGATCAGTAGTGATTGATCTCATCATTGATAGTTACGTGAGACAAACTACGGAGCTACTTGAGCTACTTTCTATATCATGTATTAACCTAGCGTAGAGGCTACGTGGCTTCGAGTCCTCGAGAGTAATTTTTGTGTGGTTTCACATTTTCACTTCAAGGCAAACGGCTGGGCATTTGCTATTCATGGGCCACACACCATTCCTTGTACTTCGTTAGCCAATTTATTTCCCCTCCATCTTCATTGACTCCTCAACTATAGCTGGCGATAAGAAGGCCACCATACAATCAGGCCGAGTGTTAAGAAACAGTACGAAGCGGTAGACATACATCAGTTATATCTATTAATATTTCATCTCACGTTAGACGTTCACTCCGTCCATGGAGCAGTGAAAATATCATAGCCTCCCTCATTATTTTGTTATTTTCTGATCTCGTTACGGAGTCGTGTCACTAATTACCGCAAACTCCCTTCGCTAATTGGGTTATTAGCATCGATCTGTGTTCCGCCTGAATAGAGTTATTGAATAAATTACTTCATTTACGTCAATACTCACAAATAACTGTGAAAGATTATCTCTATATATACATTTATACGAGGCATCACAATGTGTTAAATGAAGAGATTTCTCTTACAATCTTATATTGAATACAATGGAGTAGAATTATTCAATGTTTGTCTTCACCTAACCACCCATCTTTAACTGCAAGGGTCGAATACCTCAGTCTCACAGCACACCCTTCGGTAATTAGCATAATTGAAAATTCAAATTATGCGAATAATTGTGTTTCTTTTTATAATTAATTTGTAAATCGTAATAAAACAACTTTTGTTCAGGCTATCCCAGTTATTGATGATGAATTTGATGATGGTGACCGTTGTTTAAATAGGCCTAAAATCTAGGTCACCGGCCCCTACCAAGTTATTTGAGTGGCACTAGAGCCATCCAGGCTCATTTCAGTTTTCGCCGGATATTTGAGGTCGGTTGCCCTTCCTATCACCACCTGATTTGTGACATGGTATTCTCAATCGATGATCGACCCCCGCAATTTTTAATAAACAACAATTAAATCATAATGAAGTACTTTATATGCAAATTTTTCATATGTATTAGATGTCATTTAAATGGTACTTGTTTAATATGTTAACGAAAACTCACCTTTCTCTCCTGAGCTCATTTTACCCTAGTCATGAAAAAAATAACTCTGAATGACGGGTCCCGTTTAAAGCAATATTATGATGCATATAAATGCATATTTCGACAATTTTAATTGTTTTTGTCAAATTTTTGTTAATTTTATTGACATAAGATCATATTTGGTTTATAGTTAAACTGAAGCGCCGTTTTTAACCAGGTACATTTTACCTGCGTCCAGCTTCAAACACAGGATATCAAGATACTGTAGTTGATGTATGTGTATTTCTGTTACAGAATCAGAAAAGTAGCAGGTCTAGAAGACGTGATGTTATGCGAACTTAAGAGAACAGATACCAAAATGATGCTAATACTTCATTTCTTTGTCCTCCTTTATAAGAACACAGTGTGAACTGTACCCCAGGTCTGTGATACAGAATCAACGTGTGAAGTGTTAATTTAGTTCTACCTACAGTATGTTTGTCAGTTTCCATATTCAATGTGTTTGTTATGTTATTGCTGATAAGGTTTTGAACCGTTCAATGTTGCCTGACTGGGTGGCTCAGGCGGTTGGGGCGCTGGTCTTCTGACCCCAATTTGGTAGGTTCGATCCTATCTTAGTCCGTTGGTATTTGAAGGTGCTCAAATACTGTACGTCAGCCTCGTGTTGGTGGATTCACTGGCATGTAAAGGAACTCGTGAGGGACTAAATTCCGGCACCTTGGCATCTCCGAAAACCAGAGAAGTAGTTAGTGGGACGTAAAGCCAATAAAATTATTATTACGGTATTATTATTATTATTATTATTATTATTATTATTATTATTATTATTATTATTATTATTATTATTATTATTATTATTATTATTATCGTTCAGTGTTAATAATAACTTAGTCTAATATTTGCTACCTAACCCTAAAATACTTAAGTCATATTTTACTTTCTTTAGGTCATATTTAGGCATATTTTAGGACATATTTATTGCATATTTAATACGCCCTTATCTCGTAAGTTTCCGCACCCTAGTGGTAATATTACATCACATACCTGTATTTTCCCTTGTGTACTTCAAGTATATTGTTGTTATGAATAACAAATACATCGCAATTGTGAAATATCTCGGTGGCAATGATCACTTAGAATAGTGTGATAATAAAGTTAAAATGTAAATATCCAATAACATCAACAACAAAAACAACAATAGAGCAACAAGCAGTTCCATGGAAACGAAATCGTCGTTACCGGGACAAAACATCCTTTGGAGGTATACTGTCCCGCAGCACATACATTATGAAGAGCGAGAATGCCTTGACAATATTCAAACAATATTGCACCTTAGATGACAGAACCTTACCGGCCAAAGTTCTAAGCTAAAATATTTCACATAGGAGGTTTCGTCGCTATGCAAGGAAAAAAACCTACTTTAAAGTTCTAAATCCAACGTCATATCAAAATCACATACTATTGAAGTATTTCCCGTGCTTAACACTATGGCTTACTGAGCTTACTACTAGCTTAACATTACAAGTGATCGTAAGGTAAAATTGAAACGTAATTACACAAGAACAACAAGAAGAGTGCAACAAGCAATTTCGTGGAAAGAAAGTATTACAAGAAGTACTACTAGTTTAACATTCTAAATCCAGCATCATCATATACAAATTCACACTCTTCTAAAGTATTTACACTGCTTAACAGTACGGCTTGCAGTTATATAGCCTGAGTTTACTACAAGCTTAACATTGCAAGTGATAATAAATAAATAAATGTTTAAAATATAAGTACCCAACAACAACTCTCTTTTCCTCTTGCGTACTTCAACTTGTTGAGTACCTCAGATATAGAAGGGGATGCTGTGGTTGATAATTTCTGCTTCAGCTTTCGGTCGATTAATCGCCACTGTAGACTGAACGGGTACGCCGATTATTCATCACTTTAGTTCGAAGGGTACTCGCCAGACTCCCCAATACGCTTTTTTCCCCTCTTGCTCCTAAGCACAAGTTTGTGTCAAGACGATAATTACATAAATTTTAACGCATACTCTTTAATAAGTATATTTAACAAGTTAGTGTCAAAACGCTAATTCCTTAATATCTAAAGCATACACTTCAATAAGTACCATGAATCGGGGTGCTAAGAGCTTGAGATAATCTCGTATCAAGTAAACCCGTTCTACTGCTCAAATCAGAAATAATATCCCTGAAGTGGCCGGGAATGATCCCAGAGCCTTGGAATAATCGACAGACACGCTACCACTATACCACATGGCTAGATAATAATAATAATAATAATAATAATAATAATAATAATAATAATATTAATATTTTTATGCGATACAAGAGCAGTAGAGGGTAAGAATGGTAGGACGTAGGCTATTGGTGAAATAATAATAATTTCGTGTGGCTATTTCTAGCCGAGTGCAGCCCTTGTAAGGCATTGGAGAAATGACCACGCAGGAAATGCAAATTTTGGATGTATTTCCTAAATACATTATTTTATTCTTTTTGTTGTTTCTAATTTATTTTCAAAGAACAAGGGAAATAAACATTTAACAATTATAAATGTTTAGAAGGAGACATTACAACACCAAGTTACAGAGCTTAATTAAGAAATGACAGGAGAGAATGAGCTCCCATTTCACAAGAATTATCAGCCTTTACCATCGTACAACGATCTTTGGTACGTAACACAAGAAGTTGACGCTTCCCAATTGTTCGGTTATATGAGGGGCAATCAAAAAGTTTCCGTTCGACGGCTGTACAGACTTGAATCGGGATGTCAATCAAGGAAAATCGCCGTGAGCATTGAGGCACTCATCCCACCAGGTTGAAGATCCCCGTGCGGTAAAACACCGCGTGCTGCTGCGTGAAGAAGTCCGTAACCGTCTGCTACACATCCTTATCTAATAGGAAGCATCGACACGTCAAGACCTTTCTGAGGGGATCGAAGACTTGATAATCGCATGGGGACAGATCACGACTAAAGAGTGGCTGCTTGTGCGTCTCCCACTTGAATTGGCTAAACGGATGAGGCTGGCCTCCCAGATCGACCAGCGTCTTGTGTCGAAACACGACCCACACGTAACTTAGTGCACCATTCCACAACGGTGGTTCTCGACAGACATGCTTCTCGATACACAGCCTTCATTCTCCCATGGATGTCCACCGGTATTTGTCCTTCGGCAGCCAACAGAATAACAGCACGTTGGTCGTGTATGGACGCATTTGGTGATAACGTCGCCATAGTTCACGCAGCCGCATTCAACTCACGCACCTCGGCAAGTCACGACTGCCTCACTAATGTCCTCGTCTACATGTCTTTGCTTATCTACTCGCATCGAAGTCTCACTACGTCGCATGTCCGCTGCAGCAACGCCCAGAAACGCAAATATTTTGATCCTTTTACAATACAAAGAGAGATAGAACTCCAAAACTTCGGTGGATGGACTGGCCTATGGTACACATTAAGACGCCCTTTCAGTACACTTAAAGGCTTAGCAGCTTTTTCACCACTTGACACTTAATTCAGAGGGGAGGAACAACACAACACACAGATCAGAGTGATGCCAAAAGAAAGAGGATCAGAAGCTCACACTACATGACATGAATAAAGTTTAATAGAACAGGGTGAAAACAAACTTGAATGGGATGCTGATCCACTCCAGCAATCTTGTGTCATCACTCGCCATAAAAGCTAGTTGGGTAGAAGATCCGATGATACACCGATTCTGCCATACTACATTGTGAGTAAGAGAGGTGAAGAAACTTGATAACCGAAAACACAAGAAGGAACGATTTAAATTTTGAAAAACATGGTCAGAAATTAATAAGGGAAACCAGGGTGCACTCTGGTACGTCCTTATGATATTACATGACACCTACTAGAGTGATTACACTCCGTCCTATACCCATAAAAATAAAGTAAGCATTCCGGGAGATAGGGCTTGAGGGAGGAGTTTTGCACATGCCATTGCACGGTATTGCCACATTCCTCCATTCCTTTCTCCTTCCTCTCGTTTCAGGAACACCAGGTCGTTCGTTCAGACCGCTGTGTTCTGTCGCACAAAACTCAGAAGTGAGAGGTTGGGCAACTCCTAACAACACGAGCCGGCCAGCAGACTTATCTTCATGACAACGGCAGTCGGCCTGCGGACGTTTCGATGGAAAGCATGCCCCTCTAGTCCCTTCTTCCCATCCAGGCAGGTAGTAAACGGACCTCCCTCTAAGAACTGTCAGAATGCTTATTTAAGTGTTGTGACCTTACAAACCTACATGTTACAGAATTAAATCGAATTAAGATAGCCTACATTAGATTAAAGGTGAACGTGGCTGAACTCTGTCACATGCTAGAGGGAAACACTTGCATTTTCCCATGATAACGCTTTTAGTCGCGTACCTTACGAACTACCCCAGGATTACCGTTAATAGGGGAGACGGCCCAGTTTTCCTTCCAGTCTCCCCAGCGACTTCCATACGAAATATGAGATTATATAGTCGTTGTCCTCTTGTCCGACAATTAATAACTCTCAACGGTGTCTCATGTAAAAACGTGCTTGTTAAAACATTCCCTCTTCAGGAGTTTTCAGACTAAGAGCTATCAAGGTGCCCGTCTGGTTCGTCACCTGGCTGACACTCAGTGGGGTCTCAATCGTGAACTCAATAATTCATCGCCCGACCCACTCTCATCTAAACTCCTCTTAAATTTCCTCTGTCCATTACCTCACCCATCCATCAGTCAGCCTGGTGTTGATCATCAACAGAGAGGTCGTAGCAGGTTGAACTCATCTTTAAACATTTATAATAACAATAATGGTGTGTTGATTCCGGAGAGTGCGGGTCTGTGTGGATGAAACCCTGTCTAAGATGAAATCTAATGCTGACGACGGTGCAAACTCCCAGCCCCCAAGCCATAGGAATTAACTAATGAAAATTAAAGTCCCCGGCCCGACCGAGAGTCGAACCCGGGTCCGTTGAACCAAAGGCTAAACACTTAGCCATGGAGCCGCCAACATCACGGTACACCGCTTCAGTTGTCATCATCCAGCCTACTGCATTGTATTTTAATTTTCTGTGCTTCACCGTACACGGTGTGCAATATGAACTCAAACAGGAAAGTGAAGAAGTTTGTGTAGACATAAATGTGGACAAGACCAGAATTGTATTCAATCTACATTGCACTACAAAAAATATAAATTTAAATTCAGGTTCAACAGATCAGCATGTACAGTCGATGATAAATTGAGGACTCCATTGGTGAGATACTTATATAAGTGAGAGGAATCGCTACGTCCCGACAGCTTCACTCATGAAAATTTCTATAAGTGAGAGGGTTGGGAAACTTCCTTGAGTGCGATTCATTTTTGAGTCAGCATCAGCAGAAAAACGCATCTGGATTATTTACCAGCGGTGTGGCTATTAGCGCTGTTGTAACCTTACGTAATGCCGTCAGTGGATCGCTTTGCGAAAGGAGCGTCACTAATAAAATCAAAATGCGAGAAAGAACGCTAAATTAGCTATCAATGAACCAAAGTCCGGATTCATGGCTAAATGGTTTAGCGCGCTGGCCTTTGATCTCAGGGTTTCCGGGTTCGATTCCCGTCAGGGTCGGGAATTT
The DNA here is from genome assembly GCF_040414725.1 of Anabrus simplex. NCBI lineage: Eukaryota > Metazoa > Arthropoda > Insecta > Orthoptera > Tettigoniidae > Anabrus > Anabrus simplex. The sequence continues at coordinate 407,011,755 of NC_090269.1, forward strand.
TAACTATCATAGATTAATTTCGCTGGCACGGATGCTAGGTGTATGCATCATCTTCATTATCATTTCGTTCCCATCACGACGCAATGGTCACCTACGGACGTCAAATCAAAAGACCTGCACCTGACGAGCCGAACTTGTTCTCAGACTCAGACACTCCCGGCACTAAAAGCCGTACGCCATTTCCATTTCAATGAACCAAAAGCTCAAACTCATTAGTGTTTAAAAAAGTGCTAAAGCATGTTGGAAAATTTTAAAAGAATTCAGTGTGCCGAAGACAATATTTTATAAAATTGTGAAAGACAAGGAATAAGCTATGTCAATCAATCAATCAATCAATCAATCAATCAATCAATCAATCAATCAATCAATCAATCAATCAATCAATCAATCAATCAATCAATCAATCAATCAATCAATCAATCAATCAATCAATCAATCAATCAATCAATCAATCAATCAATCAATTAATCTGCATTGAAGGCTGTCGCCCAAGTGGCAGATTTCTCATGAGTTGTTTAATTCATCTTTTCTTAAATGATTTCAAAGTAAATGAAAGTGAATCGAAATTTTCCTTTAAAAGAATTCCAGTCCCTAATAGAGTATACCTTCAACAATTGGCTTTACGTCACACCGTCACAGATGTGTCTTATGGAGACGATGGGATAGGAAAGGGCTAGGAGTGGGAAGGAAGCGGCCGTGGCCTTAATTAAGGTACAGCCTCAGTATTTGCCTGGTGTGAAAATGGGTAACCACGGAAGAACTTCTTCAGGGCTGTCGGCAATGGGTTCGAACTCACTCTCTCCCGGATACAAACTCACAGCCGCCGCGTCTCTAACCGCATGACCAACTCGTCCAGTTATATATATCTTCCTATAAATGAATATTTGTCCTAATTTCACTTTTATCTTCATACTATTATCTTTCTCACCTTCGAAAGTTACGCACAAGCTTATTCGTCTACTAATATCATTCAACTAGGAGTACGTTCTGATGGTATATTCAGCTTTTTTGCTGGGCGTTAGCCATGTTTGACTGCTAGAGCTTGCCAGGGTTTAGGGAGGTGCGAGGTAGCTTGCCCCACCCATCGCCGCGTGGCTACCACTCAGTAGGACGAATCAGGGGAGAAAGGCCAGTCCCTATCCTGACGGCTCTTTGGAAGCCCCAGACAACTACTAGAAAGTAAATCTTGAACGTTCCGGGTGAATCCGTCTTCTGGGATAATCTTGGATGCTAAGCTCGGTCTATACACGGTAGACAGGCAGCCAGTCAGTGTTGGTGTACAGTTGACTGTCGTGAGTACAGGGGCGTGGATTGAGTTCAGTGTTTACCGTCGTGGAGAGCCGTGTGGAAAACTCTCTCTCTCTCTCCCATGGGAAGCTCAGCAGGGAAGAGGTTTCTGACCTTGTAGGTATACTGTTTGGGAATGACAAGTATTTAAGATTCATTATCAGATAACTTGGCGTGTTTGTACGGAGAATGTTGTGAACAAGCGAAACAGAGTGAAATTTTCTTCTCTCCGCCAAATATAACCAAGTCAGCTGTTCAAGACAGGGGGATATATGGCAATACCTGGGCATATTTAATACAAAACGAACGCATGTATTATAAGCCCGCTGATGTCTAGCGTTATGTGTGGTATTTAGGTTGTTGAATATTATATCACCATAATCGAAGATGGGTAGACTTCATTAAACAAGTAACTTTCTCGTATTAAGTGTAAGTAGATCCCGTAAACTTTTAAGGGAATGGAAAGAAAAGAATACTCGTTGGCAAATTGTCGTCGTGTGCTCCGTCCAGTTTAAGTACTTATCAAAAATGAGGCCAAGGTTCCTTACATTTTCGTTTATTTGCATTAGTGTTGCGTGGAATAGGATTGGTGAAATTTTAACACTTTTCAGTTTGGTATGATGATTTTTGGATCCTATTATGATTGCTTGCGAATTGAATGGATTGACTTTGTGGAGCGTAGTCACTCGAACCGAAGGTCAGCCTCTACATTCACTCTGTTTCTGTACTTCACTTTCATTGGTGAAGACGTAGTTCCTAAAGTTAGTAAAATGGTCTATGAATTGTGTGTTTACAAAAACATTTCACTCTTCGAGTACAACTTACAATATTATTGTGGACCCCTTTGATTAACGTGGGGCCTCCCAGGGGTCTGCGGACCACAGTTTCAGAATGTTCTATCTAGGGCAATCCATATTTCTCCCTTCTTATATACAGTAGGTCTTCTGTTATATGGTCTAACCACCTTCTTCTAGGGCGTCCAATTGGTCTTCGTCCCGAAACGATCTTTTCAAAATACTTTCTTGATGTTCGAGTCGCCTGCCTCCACTTAATGTGTCATAGGCACTTCAGTCATGCCACCCTCAGCCTTTCTTCCATGGTCAGACTGACTTGCAGGTCTCTTCGTATCTGATCATTCCTAATTCAATCCTTCCTTGTTCTCTGTACATATGATCTGAAAACATTTCACAAGCTCAATTACGTTTCTTTCAGTTACTAAAAATCAGATATGAATTATTTCCGAATATGGAAAGGAGTCCTTTTCCTGTTTCAGATTCTTTGTAAGTTATCGTTTCTGTGTCACCCGTGGGAAGTTTTGATCCTAAATGTTCCTGAACCCCTCCTTGTCATTTAGCGATTATCTGCATGTAAGTGTGCTCTTTCCTAGGCTTTTTAGACTTTGAGATATTTTGGTCAGAATAGAAGAACTAGGTACTATGAAGCCCATTGTTGAGCCAGCTAGTTTTAAACCCCGTAAATCTCTCAATCTTCGTTTTATAGTAGATAATGGTATCAGAAACGAGAATATATAGACTGAAATTGATGATCAGTTGGAAAACATTTTCTATGTAGTTTCGAACTAAAACATAACCTTGTCAAGAATCTCACATCGTTAGACCAGTTTATTACGAACACAAATTTAAATAATTTTCTGAGTAGATGAATAATTTTCCGCTCTAGGAAGCCAAGAAGAACGGCTAAGATATATGTCGTGCTGGCCACACGACACCTTGTAATCTGCCGGCCTCCGGGCTGAGCAGCAGTCGCTTGGTATGTCAAGGCCCTTCAAGGCTGTAGTGGCATGGGGTTAGCTTAGTTTAGGTTAGTTAGATGAATAATGTAATTCAACATATTGTGATAATGAAATGGCGAATGGCTTTTAGCGCCGGGAGTGTCTGAGAACTAGTTCGACTCGCCGAATGCAGGTCTTTCGACTGACTTCCACAAGCGACCTGCGCGTCTTGATGAGGATGAAATGATGATGATTATTACGCATACACCCAGACCTCGTGCCAGCGGAATCAAACAATTATGTTTAAAATTCCCGACCCTGCGTGGTATCGAACCAGGGACCCCTCGTACCAAGAGGCCAGCACGATAATCATTTACCCATGGAGTCGGATATTTTAATTAAAATATATATTATTACAAATTTAATCTGAATTTTTTGATATTTGAAATATTATTATTAAATATTCCGCTACTGATTTTTAATCCCGAACGCTTAAACCAGAATAGTATGGCCTCTTCTATGGAAATGTACGCATTAGACGAGAAATATACTCAACATTAATTTGTCAGTTTTATTCGATTCACCACACGGTTAAAATTCCTGACTTACGGTGTCCGAAAAAGTCTAATTAAATTCATATCGCTGTTATTCATCATGATCAAATATTTTCTTTGCCCAGCTCCTGCCGTATCGAGGCATTTATGGCAATTCTCCACTTCCTCTCTCCTTTCACCATTTCCCTTCCATCACTCTGTCTCACTCCAGGTTTATTTTTCTTGCACTCCTATTTATTGAATCGATCCACCTAGTTATAGTTTTCCCTCCCACTCGCTCACATTCCCTCGAATTTCTTCTCCATCATATGTTTTCGTATTCTTTCCTCTTCCATCCTTTTTTACGTGAACAAATAATCTTAGTACATTCCCATCAATTCTCTCAATTATGTTTTATACTCCGACTTCACTTTTAAACATTATAGATTCTCACTTTGTCTTGTCTTGTCCTTCCTATCATAATTCTTATTTTTTATTATTATTAACAAATACATCACAAATGGGAGATATCCCGGCGGCAATCGTCACTTATAGCAGTGTAAGAATAAGGTAAAGCTAACATAATTACCCAACAACAACCACGACAACAACAACAACAACAACAACAACAACAACAAGAAAGCAACAAGCAATTCCATGGAAATAAAATATTTTAAGAATTACTGCTAGTTTAACTTTCCAAATCCAGCATCTTTAAATGCAAAATTCACACACAACTTAAGTATTTACAGTAATTAACACTACGGGTTGAGCTTATTACTAGCTTAACACTACAAGTGATATTAAAGTAATGTTAAAACATAACTACCCAACAACTACAACAACAAGAGTACACAAATAGCAATAATTCCATGAATGAAATACAAGAAATACTACTAGTTTAACATTTTTCATTCAGAAAAAAATCACAAATTCAGTGTCCGTCGTTTGCAAATTTTACTTTTTACTTTACACTAGCACTAGTGATTTGATATTTCATTTCAATGGCTTTGAATTTTCCCCCCTCCCCACTTGCTACTGTCCAGGTACCAGCCACGTAAATCAATTTGGATCCATAATACATTTTGTACATTATCTCTACACCTGCTTGGTACTTCCTTATTCCAGACAAGATTTCTTACACTTTAGTGAAATGCATTGTCCTGTTTCACCCTCTTTCTCATCTCCATTTCCGGCCTTTTATTGTGCGTTAATTCACTCCCTAGGTATTTGAACAATTCCACAATTTCAGACCGTTGACCACCAATTTTCACAATGCCTTTCCCTCGTCTTCCTTGTCTTGATAGCACGAAGAGGAGAACTGCTGCATGTTTCGTAAAGATGGCTCAGTGCGTAACCATCGAGAGACCTTGGTCTGTGTTAGTGAACGTGCCACAGGTACCGCACTATTGATTACGACGACCTAATTTTGATTTATGCGATCTGCTTACAGACTAGCAATCAGGGAACTCACTCATCTTCCCTCCGCTGAACAATGGCAATTAGTATGCATAACGGGCAGTTAACAACTGGTACAGTGACCTTCACCCGAAATGTTGCGAAATAGTGAAATTTCTGACATATATATTTTTCAATGAATTTTATCATTTGTGAGGTACATCTCGTCTAATACAGTAATGTTGAAAACTTTCAATATTGTACCTATAAATTTTTTTGAGTATTTCCTTTTTATTTCCATGTTACCAGCATCGTAAAGAACCCGGGAACCCTGTGATCAAAGGGCAGCAAGCTAACCATATAGCCATGGAGCCGGGCAGAATAGAGGTGTTCATCTATGACGGCACCAAATTTTGCACAAATCTGCTGGATAGTTACGTTAACGAATATCAGTGTCCAAGCTTTTTGTTTGAGAAATGTGTTGGCATGTAGACATTTTAACATTGTAATGTTTATTTTTTTTAATATGTGCACAACAACATTTCATGGGTTAAAATAATTTTTAATCTCCATCCGTGAAATTTCACGCACATCAGACGAAAATTCCATGATAAGGGAGTCTTTATATGAGACTCTTTTTATGAAAGGAAACATGAAGACTGCTAAGACATAAAATACAAAATAAAAATATTTGCAACTTTATCCACTTTATAATTTCCCTGCACAACAAATGTGCCCTAGAGACTTGTTCCTTCCCTCCTCCAATGACATTTGCATCACCAACGTCTTTTTCCTCGGCTCTTCGTTTCACCTAAGCTCCTTTTTCCTGCTTTATTGGGACGTGTCCAGTAAAGCATGGGACAATTACATGCCAGCACAGCGCCATTTAAAGGTGGCGCTCTGGACGTTAAAAATGATGAAATTTAAAAAATAAAAGCATTTTTGACCGAGGACACATCCGGGTATTTTTTAGTGTTCTAAAACAAATTTCAACATTTTTCCTGAAATTCATGAAATTTCACTGTTGCTAAAAATTGTCAATTATTATGCATAAAGGTCAGTTAACAACAGGCATAGTGAGTGAACTTCATAAGAAAGGTTGCGTAAAATGTGCAATAACCACTTCATGAAAGGTTCAAAACCAGAGGGATGTTGATTGTCTCTGTAACTGTACACTGAAAAGTATAAATGAATAAATGAATGAATAGAAAAACCTTCTCATCATGTTGATCACTAACTGGAGCCTGGAGATTTGGCCGTGCGTTTAGGGGCGCGCAGCTGTGATCTCACAACTGGCAGATAGTGGGTTTGAACCCCACTGCCAGCTGCCTTGAAGATGGTTTTCCGTGGTTTCCCATTACCACACCCGGGAAATTATGGGGCCAATTCCTTCTCACTCCTAGGCCTTGCCTGCCCCATCATCGCCAAGAAACCTATCTGTGTCGGTGCGACGTAAAGCAAACTGCAAAAATATAAGGAAAAAAGTAGCTCCAACTGGGGAGAGAGTATTAATTTACAATATTGATACTCGCGGACCGTCTACCGGATGTTGTCCATGGAAAGATATATTATAAATAAATACTAAATCAGTCAATCTCCGCTGATTTGAACTCAGGGATGTCAGCCACTTGTCAGATGCCTTATCGAATGTTTACCAGGTCCCTGAGGACTTAGTAAATACTACAACGTCCGTCCAGACAGATGATCTGTAATAGGCTTGTTATTCGATTACAGAGGCAGTGCAATCGGGTACACATGGAGTCACGTTAAGGTTTTGGTTATTTATCACCCTTTGTTAGAGAAAATCATAGCAAATATTAGCTGCTGAAATTAGCCAATCAGATCGCATCGCGGGGTGATACAGATGGGCTATGCAATGCGGTATTGCTAAACCTGCACATGGCTTAGGACCGGCCTGATAGCACCAATGGAAGAAATAAATTTATCCAGGGGACTTAAACAAGGACCTCCTTGTTGATAGGCTCGGCCCACAGCAAGCACGCTACGGTGGCGTTGGCTGAAACCCTCAGTGTGTTAGTGTTTGATGCTCATTTCTCGGTATGGCTCTCACGCCCGACCAAGCCAAGTGTAGATTTAGAAACACCGCCTAATAAACCCCATTTTAATTCTCCCGCGATGTAATCTGATTGGCCTACTTCAGCAGCTGATAGAATGACAGCAGCGTGAGATATCGATGTAATTATTTTTCAAAATACTTATGTATGAAGACGCCCTAAAGCTTATAAACTCGATTCACGTTGTTTTGAAACACTCTGTATATGCGCGAATCTCTTTCAGAACCATTAAGAATACTTGAAACATCTGAAGATGAAGCGTCAAAGAAAATGAAACTTGTTATAGATGATTTCCAACAAAAGTGTAATGTCTCGAAATTGCTGCAAACTTTGGGCTGGGAAAGTTTGGGTGTGAGAAGACGAACTGTTCAACTAAGCGGTATGTTCCGAGCTATCAGTGGAGAAATGGGGAGTAGGCGAATATGCTTGAGCAGAACTTTTGAGAGGACCAGGTGCAGAAGTCTTGCTCTCTGAGGACTTTCCTTAACTCTCAGATGTTGAGGTGAGAACTCAATAACATGGTTACTGACGTTCGTTCTGAGAGGCTGCCTGAATTCAATTTCAAATTAAGGACTGTTATTTATCGTGAGCAAAGTATTATCAATGATTTTAGTATGAATTTTAGAAAACGGTTTGTGTAAGATTCAACATGACGAACTTTCTAACTTCTACTATATATGAAATTTGTTCTCATCAAATAAAAAGTAAACCGTGCAAAGTTAATAAATGCCAGATTATTACATTATAAGGTATGTTAAATAAACAAATATGAGTATCTTTATTTTATCACACCTTATTAAAAACCCGACACGTTCTTCATCGTACTGACGTGGAGTCTATGAGACTCCTACACTACTACAGACTTCATTATTTCGGCTCCACATCATTGCTCAGCAATGACCAGCTGCGTAATTGCTTAAGACGATGAAAGATGAAGGTATCAGGAAGGATGAGGATGTAAAGTGAAGTGTCTGAACGGAGATGACCGATCATCTACAGGAGTCTCTCTGTCGCCATGTCAGCAGCTGAGAGTTACTCTCCCCAGTCCAGTGATTGTCGTCTGGTTCACTGATGTCGAGTTTCTCCATTAGTACTCGATTCTCCCCTTTCAGGTCTTGGAAAAATATGAATTGGCGTATAGCTATTAGTGCCGGGAATGACCGAGGAAAAGTTCGGATAGCCAGGTGCAGGTCTTTTGATTTGATGCCCGTAAGCGACCTACGCGTCTTGATGAGGATGAAATGATGATCAAGACGACACATACACCCATCCCCCGTGCCAAAGAAATTAACCAATGATGGTTTAAATTCCCGACCCTGCCGGACATCGAACACGGGGCCCCCTGTGACCAAAGGCCAGCACGCTAACCATTTGGCCATGGGGACGGACAGAATTGAGGTGGTTATATATGACAAGAAGTAAAGTGTTACAAATACCACACACTGGACACTCTTCCGAATTTTGTTTACCTAATTCTAGATTTAAAAATAGGAAGTATGAAGCAAAATTTTTATATACTTGAAAAACAAAATATAAGGTTGCGATAAGAAAAGTGAATGACTTCATTGGTCCTGAAAAATATAACTGTAGAGTTATCTGGCCTTTAATTGGCCGCCAAGCTCTATTGACTTTTATCTTTGTGACTGGTAAAGTCTGTAGTATATTCGACTGCTGCTGGTGATGAACCAACTCTCCTTGCAACACATTGTGGTAGCATATCAGACAGTTTTTGATCGTGTTCAGCACTCAATTGAAAGACTAGAGGAGGTCTGTGCTGAGGCGGGGAGGTAATTTTCAACATTTGATCTCATAAGTGAACATGTGTTCCAGCTTCTCAATGGCATATTCACTGCAACAGTGTTTGGAGTGTCGGATTGTGCCAACGTTAGTATAGGTCTGTTAATTCCGCAATTGAACATTTTCGGACACATTTAGTAAAACATTTTCATTCTTGTCTCGATAAGGCAAATACATTCCTGTAATTGCGGCATTGATGGGCTTTGTACTGCTGGAAAACGTACAGCTATGATTATACCCCGTACACTGTAATAGTTTAGAATGCAAATTAATTTGATTATTACGAGGTGTCCTCTAGTCTGCGCTTCAGTAATATAAGACCAGTAACATAAATTCAAGGGGTTTTGGTACGCCGTATCTCCAATGATTATGCAAACCTCATAACATAACCGTTTGCAGGCTAGAGTATATCGATGGACTAATTAGAAAACCTCGGATCTTCAAGTGCTCTTCCTAACCATTATCTCCGTTAAGAATAGTCACACCTCTTAGCCACATATAGTTATGTAGGTCATCAGAACAATTTTGTTTTGGGTACCTTTTTCTATGCCGATGTGTGAGCGAAAATTAACCTTGCCGTACCTTGCTATAAGGATGTATCTTACGCACTCCTACGGTAAAATGTACTAGTGGACCCGTGCGCTGCTCCACAGCATTCCTTATAAGCAGGTCAGATAAATCATCCTGATGTGTCTGTTGTAGTCATATTGTTTTTCCTGCCCATTTCAATAATTTTATGAACACTTAATACCGATAATATAGTTTATGGATTTTCCAAAAATAAAAATGTGTTTATTTTTAAAGAAGATTCCAAATACCAATTTTAATGTCTGTAACATCTTCAGTTGTACGATCCCGCCCGTATGTGTGTCTTACCCTACAGTTTTCTTTTCCAAACAGTAAGTCATAATATGTTTACCATACCTACTGGGAACGAACTTTGTGTTAGAGTGTCACAGTTCATCTCAGCTACCCCAAAGACTATGAATTCGTCAGTAATATCGTCATATTTTAATTTTTTATTTTCACCCCTTCCTTTAGGGGTGCTAGAGATTTCTTGCCCCTACAGTATTTTTTCCAGATAAAAGAAGAAATAAGTTTTAAGGAACACATCATAATCTTCACATACTGTTGTGCAGGCAACCCGCTGATCGGACTTGTCTTGCTGTTTGCTTATCTTCCCCTATTTCATTTTTCACCCCTCAGTGCCGAACTACCAATCAGATTTCGTTCAAACCACTTCATAATCCATGTCGGATGTAATAAGAATAAACTGTGAAAATTTCAGTGAAATCGGTCCAGTAGTTTTTGAGTCTATTAGCTTCAAAAATACCAACACCCAATTTTATATATATAGATTGAAGGGGTCTTGTTATAACATACACTTTTCTTTTAAAGAATCTAGGGTATTTAAATTCATTTTACTGAATTACCGGGCGAGTTGGCCGTGTGCTTAGGGGCGTGAATTTGTTAGCTTTGCATCCGGGTGATGGTGGGTCCCAACCTCACCGTCAGCACGTCCAGAAATTGGTTCCTAGGTTTCTCATTCTCACTACAGGCAAATGTTCTGGCTATACATTCATTAAGGCTCCTGATACATCCTTCCAACTTGTAGCCCTTTCCTCTCCCATCCTCTCCATAATATATGTTTGTGTCGGTGTGACGTAATGCGAATTGTAAAACAGAATACGTAGTTCTAACCCTTCAGGCAAGCAACTCAATGTTGAAAACATCCTAGGGATATGAGCTACGAATTTTAGCTAAATAAAATATAATAATGTACGAGAATATATCCTTTATTTATTCCTAAAAATTACAATCAGTTCCACAATCATCGTTATCCGGTCGATTATATTAGCAGTTTGCCTTTTTCTACCACTACGGGAGCTATTGTGAGTCAGTGCATTGTTTCACTTAAGCACCACTACGAGCGCTATTCTGTGTCAATGTAGAGTTTCACTTAAGCCCTTATAACTACATTCGGTGTGGAAATTTTTCAAGAAATCAAAAAATGCCTGAGGGTAATGAACCAAGGAACACATTACAGAAATAATTATGTAAATAAGTTAATTTGGCTAGGATTTGAATCAGAAATAAAAGGGCCGGGCTGAGTGGCTCAGACGGTTAAGACGCTGGCCTTCTAACCCCAACTTGGCAGGTTCGATCCTGTCTCAGTCCGGTGGTATTTGAAGGTGCTCAAATACGACAGCCCAGTGTCGGTAGATTTACTGGCCGTAAAAGAACTCCTGTGGGACTAAATTCCGGCACCTCGGCGTCTCCGAAGACCTTAAAAAGTAGTTAGTAGGACGTAAAGCAAATAACATTAACATTAGAAAGAAAAGGAGTAAGGAAAGAAGCGTTTTTACGCATTCTTTTCAGAACTGCATTCAGACCGGAAGTGATTTTCAAAATTTGCGTTTTATTTTGTTAGAGCATCCAGAACTCAAAATTTGAAACAATTTCGAGCCCTTTATCCCTTCAACACTCCGCAAAATTGAGGAAATTGTAGGCTAGGAAATGTTTTCAATATGTAAAAATTTACTCAGTGATTTATTTACGGCGCTCTGTTCAGTTGACAACATACCTTCTCAAAGGCAAGAGGAACTGAACTGAATGTGGAAATAAACGTGGGGAGAGCATAGTCCTTACTTGGAATTCTCAGTTTCCATACATATATTAAAAGGTATACGTTGAATCATATCAGGAATACAGTTTGTTCTTTTCTATTAATATTCTCTACTTTGTCCTGATACCACAGTCGTTGCTATAGCAACCTCCACCATTCCTACACACGGACACGACATCTTGGAACTAAACTTTAAGACGGCGGGGAAGAGTGAAGTAATGGAATGAGAAGGTTTTGAAGTAAACAAACCAGAAAGAGAGTTCTTCGTTTTATTTGTACGTCAACTATGCTACATAAATGTATGCTGAAGAGAAACAAAATGAAATACGACGAGAAAAGGTCATCCGTTATCTCCTACACACAAAACTTCCCCCAGTAGAGATGGTTCGAGTGGAGAGAACTTTCTCCCTACATCCAATATATAAACAGCGTGCTTGTCCTATCTTTTGTCTTGTATTGAAATCAAAGCTGAAGGGAGAAAAGAAAGGAGCTCTTTGGTTTAGGAAGCAGAAACATACCGCTGGGAAGGTTTGAATGTAGGTTTGTGTTGACGTCATTTCTGATGTTCATTTGTCTCGTTTTCAAGCATAATTCCCTTTGAAATTTTGAAAAGCTTCAAAGCAAGACTGACTTGAGACTGAGAGAAAGCTTGATCAACGTTATATTGCTTTCAATTCGAGGAAAGCAATTATTGTGCAGCTTGCATTGATAGTAAATGAATAAGTACTCTTTAATGAAAAGTCCAGGAATAACGGTGTTATTTGAACCCAATACAGGAGAGACACATAAGAAGAAGAAATGAAAGATATATATGAGAAAGAGAAAAAGGAAAGGTAGAGAGAGTTGAAGTGACTCATGAGAACCAAGGAAGAACGGTAACAATAACTTTGGGCTGTGTGGCTCAGGCAGTTGAGGCGCTGACCTTCTGACACCAACTTGCCAGATTAGTCCCATGGTATTTGAAGGGGCTCATATACGTCAAGTATCGTGGCGGTAGATTTTCTGGCATGTAGAACTCCTCCGGGACTCAATTCCTGAACCTCGGCGTCTCCAAAGGTCGTAGATGTAATTTGTGGGACGTAAAACGTGCAACATTATTATTAATGACAATAATAATACCTCGCTCTCCTTACTTCCTCTCCTGAACCTGGTACTCAACAAATCAATTGCCTACAATATACACAGTTGAGATTTGCCTTTAATATCTCCTACACCAAAACCAACTTCATTTCTAACATCATTCACGCTCAACCACATCTTCTGACTACCCACGGTGGAACGTTGAAAGTGGAAGGATTCTAATACTTTGGTGAATGGGTTCACTCCAAAAATTCTGAGAAGTTCGCCATCTTAACACTTGCAAAGAAGTTTAAATAACCTTCCGACTCACTCAAAACATATATAATTAAAAGTCTATCTCTGTGTCGTCGGTGAAATCAGTGATGGCCAAGTGCGTGATGTGAAACTTGAACTTGAGAGCACTTGTAAACTATGGTATAGAATAGTTTTAATGAAATTAGTGGACAGTAATACGGGTGCATGAACTAGATGTTAGGCCCTTTCAACAACACGCATCATCAGTTTTAGTTGGGAATAAGATTGATACATACGAATGGTGTTGTTTTACACTGTATTTCTTTCTACCAAAAGGAAATGCGTTACACATTAGTTGTTACGTACCTTCTCAACATAATCTCCTTGTAACTGTATGCACTTTTGCCATCGATGTGTCAGTCTCTCCAGACCTTCCTGAAACCATTCATTCGGAGTGCCGCGTTCCCATGCCTTGACAGCTGCGTCCAGTTCTGCAAAAAGGGCGACCACGCAGAGGTTTCCTCATGTCCCCGAAAAGGTGAATATCACTTGGTGCCCAGTCGGGAGAGTATAGTGGATGTGGCAGCACCGTGAATACCATTTGATCAACGGGAGCGGTGGTCTCTCAGCTAGTGTGGGGCCGGGCATTGTCGTGTTCCAGAAGCATACGTTTAGCCCATTTTCCTGGCCGCTTAGTTTGAATGGAACGACGTAAGCGCTTGAGGGTTCCCACATATGCTTCACTGTTAATCGGGGCCCCAAACTCCAGCCAGTCGATGAGGATGATGCTCTTGGTGTCCCAGAACACTGTCGCCATTCGCTTGCCAACTGATGGCATTGTTCAACATTTCTTTGGCGGTGGACTGTCAATATGCTTTCATTGCGTCGATTGTTATTTCGCTTGTGGCTCATGGTAATGAAGCCATGTCTCATCACCAGCACAAGCCTAGCCATGAAGTCGGCTGGATCTTGATCATGGCGTTGCCAAAGTTCTCTGCACACGTCCACACGCCTCTGATTTTCGTCTGCAGACAAGAGTCTAGGCACCCATGTGGATGACACTTTCCCCAACTGCAAGTGGCCGTGCACGATCCGCTGCAGTGTGTTTCGGCTAATTCCCATGGCTGTCTCCATTTCCATAAATGTGATGCATTTGTTTCCTTGGATGGCCTCTTCGAGGCGGGCAATGTTGGCTAATGTTGACACTGTCATATTTCTTCCAGAACTGGTTCCCTTGTCCAAAAATGTGCGCCCTGTTTTCCAACCTTCACCCAGTTGTAAAATGTTTTCCGTGACGGCGCATGTTCTCCACAGGATGTCATCAAGCGCCGATGAAAATCTGCAGCTGTCACGCCTTCTTTCCATAGGAACCAAGTCGTATAGAGTTGTCCCTGATGGTTGCTTTCCATGTTGTCTACTCCTACGCTGACAGTGTTGTAATGAAATGGCTATGACAAGTGCATTCGTTGGCCCCTGTGCGTTTACTGCTACAAAACGGTGGAACAAGACACTAGTTACACGTCACCACCTTCTTAAGTGAAATGTGAACCATACCCGGACGTACAAAAAATAAAGTGCAAAGCTATATAGTACGCCCCCCGTACATTTAATTCAATCTGGAATAGTTTCTTATAATAACAAGCTGTGTCCATGTTGTTTTCTTATTTCAGTAAAACCTCAATACATTCTGAGAATTTTAATTTCCTCTAATCTTCCTAACTCAATATCCTATTTAACGGGTAAATCCTTTTATTATCACTTGGGACGTCAAACTTAATTACTTCCTGATTAATTCACACAGGCTCCAATTGGCGACCAGATTAATTTTCCCATTATCAAGTTGGAGTATTGGATATTAATCTCTGAAATTTCTCCAGTGAATCAGATATAATTTATATAATGATTCATTGACAAAAAGTACGGAAATATTCCTCTGGGTTATGGATTTCTACTAGCCTGAAACTGGGTTTTACATCTCTCGATATTATAAGTGTCTCTTCGTAGGTTAGTAATATTGGATTTATTGCTCAATTCTTCATATTATAATGTTCTCCTAATACCTTTTCCGTTCTATTTCCTTGGTAGACTTTGTAATATCCAGTAAGTATCCTTTCCTGTCTGTGCATTTATTCTATATACAGTATGAAGCGAAATTCGCGCACTCGGGCGTCGCAGCGCGACTGCTCATATGCCAGCAAAAAAAAAAAAAATGTCTCTCACAAAAGTTCGTCCTGCGAGTATATCCGG
Organism: Anabrus simplex; assembly: GCF_040414725.1. Classification (NCBI taxonomy): domain Eukaryota; kingdom Metazoa; phylum Arthropoda; class Insecta; order Orthoptera; family Tettigoniidae; genus Anabrus; species Anabrus simplex. The sequence continues at coordinate 407,026,764 of NC_090269.1, forward strand.
GAGAAAAAGGACGTTGAAGAGTGGCAATCTGGCAACACCGTAACCACATGTACGGTAACTACCTCTGTCAGCGCATATTAGTCGTGCTGTACATTTGGTGCAGTGGATAGAGTTTTGGATTAGCATGCAGGAGGTCGAAGGGGTCGATCCGGGGTTGAGGCGTACGTTCGTAAATATAGTCCAGGTGGTATGGTATCTGGCATCTTAATCGTCAACAGCGATTGCAGCGGGTCCTCTAGAAACCATTTTCACCTTCATATTACGATCCTAGAAATGAACGAACATTCGTTTTCATTGGTCAGCTTTGAAAGACTCCTTTTGCACGTCGTGGGCGTGAATTTATTCGCACCACTTTATCCACTAGATGCGTTACAACGTGTTCAGCGTTACTAAATTTTGTAAATGTAGGATACATGTGACCTATGAAACGGTGTCTTACTCTATTACAGTATGTAATCTCCGATGGAAATTAGCAAATTTAGAAAGCGCCTCAACCCAGGATCGAACCTTCTACCTCCTGCATGCTAACCCAAAACTCTATCCACTTTACCAACTGTATAGCACGAGTGGTATGTGCTGACAGAGGTAGTTACCCTACATGTGGTTACAGTGTTGCCAGATTGTCACTCTTCAATGTTCTTTTTCTGCAGGATATACTCGCAGGACGAAGTGTTATGAGATACATTTTTTATTGCTGGCATGTGAGGAGTCGCGCTGCGACGCCCGAGTGCGCGAATTTCGCTTCACCCTGTATTTATGCTATAAATGATATGAATCAAATTCAATTTTTTGCCAACGTTCAGTTGATGCTGTTATAATATATATTTAACGTATGGACGTATTGCCACAGTGTGTACATATACAAATGTAACTTCAGCAAATATTCTATCGAATAAAACACCGTCCAATTCATCGGTGACATTTATTTCAGGAGGACGAATAAATACACACATATATACAGGATGGTCAGAAACAACGTGTACAGGGTATATAAGCGTTGAAGGTTTGGCCATACTGATAAATTACTTGAAAAAATAAACTTCGAGACCTCACGCAGTTGTCGTTCTATTAGCTGCTGCACTTAGCCAATCAGATCGCTTCGCGGGCGAATCCAAATGAATGTTTCCAGGCGGTGTTACTAAATCTGCACGTAGGTTAAGACCAGCGTGAGAGCCATGCGAGAAATCAGCATCGAATACAAACACACTGTTGGTGTACCTTAAGTATATTTTACTGTAAGAGTGCGTAATTAAGTCATGCACACATACATACCTAGAGTGTGGCACGGTAAGTTTCATTTTCCTTTACAACGCAAGCATAGGAAAATGAACGCAACGAACATTGTTCTGATGGACTAAATATCCATATGTGGATGGGAGGCGTGACCAGTTAAAAGACAGGTAGCAAACTTACCCGCGCTTCGCTATGGTATTCTACATTATATACGGATATCGAAGTTAATTACTGAATATGCAGTGAAAGATTTTTTTTAATTTGCATGCCACTTAGGCGTTATCCAGAAAGAGCACGGGGCGGTTCTCGTACGTTGTTTCCAATGCAAACTGCGAGTTGCGGAGTTGTGATGATAATGGCAGGTTCACTTGTCTACTGCCATGCACAATCGAGTAAGAAAGTTTTCATTATAATTGGAGGTCCCATTACATACTGCGCGGTCACAATCGATTTTGGGAGTTTTCGTTACAATGGCAGGCGCCTTTTCCTACTTCCAGGTAGATTACAGTTGAGAAGGATTTTACTTTTAAAATCAGGCACCTTTCCTACTGCCAGTCAAAAATGAGTTGTGCTGTTGTCATGATAATGACAGGTCCGCTTTCTTAACGTCAGTCACACTGAGTTGGTGACTTTCCATTATAATAGCAAGATCACTATTCCTAATGCCAATCATATTTTAGATTGGTAAATTTGTTTATAATAGCGGGCAGACATGCTTACTCCCAAACACAATCGGTTAGGGGACTTTTGAACATAAGTGCATGCTCCCTTGACTTCTGGCAGTCAAATCGAGAAGTGAATTATTATTTGCAATGGCAGCCCCTCGTTATCAATGCTAGATACAAAGGAGTTGGAAAAGGATCGCATCCCTACTGCCAGTCAAAGTCCATGGGGAGAGCAAAGATTACAACAGCAGACGCCCACCTGCTGAGAGTCACTATCTATGTAAAATATTCATTCTAAAGACAAACACACCCTTTATTCATCGCTAAAATCGACTCCAATGAATATATATAAATCAGCATACGAAGTATAATCATGTTTACAGTATTGAAAACCTTCATTTATAGATAATTGCTGCCAAACGATACATCATATCTGAAAACGGATTGTACTATAAGACCGGTATAAATGGCTGGCCTTAAGATAATTTCTCCTGTATCATCTATTCATTGGTGAAATTGAGTTAGAAACGTTGAATAGGGTAAAATTAGGGCAAGGTTTTCTCACAGTGTATTATTTTGTGTACTAATATTACAGCTACAAACATAGAATTTACCGGGCGAGCTGGCTGTGCGCGTAGAGGCGTGCGGCTGTGAGCTTGCATCCGGGAGATCGTGGGTTCGAATCCCACTGTCGGCAGCCCTGAAGATGGTTTTCCGTGGTTTCCCATTTTCACACCGGGCAAATGCTGGGGCTGTACCTTAATTAAGGCCACGGCCGCTTCCTTCCAACTCCTAGGCCCTTCCTATCCCATCGTCGCCGTAAGACTTATCTGTGTCGGTGCGACGTAAAGCCCGTAGCCAAAAAAAAAAACATAGAATTTTCCTCACGTATGGATACTGGGTGAGCCATGCTCGTGTAGGATCAGATAATAATACCTTTCGAATGTCCGTCTCCATGGCTAAATGGTTAGCGTGCTGGCCTTTGGTCACAGGGGTCCCGAGTTCGACTCCCGGCAGGGTCAGGAATTTTAACCTTAATTGGATAATTTAGCTGGCACGGGGGCTGGGTGTATGTGTCGTCTTCATCATCATTTCATCCTCATCACGACGCGCAGGTAGCCTACGGGCATCAGTTGGAAGACCTGCACCTGGTGTGGCGAACTTGTCCTCGGACACTCCCGGCACTAAAAGCCATACGCCATTTCATATTTTACCTTTCGAATAAGTGATTCGAACTACGAATTATTCGTGTACAAAGAGAAAAATGTACGTATAATCGAGAAATAGAGAAAAATCTAACATAAGGAATAGAGATACGACGAAACGTCATAGGATCAAAGTTGTAGATCACTCCAAATTGAACCGAGATTGTGGCATCCGTTTTGTGATACGACTTACGGTTTAGCTGAAAAATACCTCGAAACGGAGGCCTGCACCGTCATTAAAACTGCCTCAATATTCCAATGTTTTTCGAGGGTAAAATATGAAATATTTAGAGACCTTGGGAACTTTCCGTTGATTACAGGTTAAGACACATAACTTCGCCATATTTTAATTTTCTAGCTCGTCTGGCAGATTGTGCCTCAATCGTGATATGGGAGAGGGGTGGTTAAAAATTAGGACTACCAGGAAGCTATAACAAATAGGCAGATTGTCATTATTACACTGGAAACAGATAACTGTACGAAAATTCAGCCGAAAAGGTCATTGTACGGACACACGGTCATTATAAATTTATTTATATAGATAAGGAATCTCCTATAAGTAAAACACATTTTGGGATATGTCCGATGGACTTAAGCTTAAAAACAGACCGTTATGATATCTCCATTATTAATCCTCCTACCGAAAAAGTGTAGATGACAAGAAATTTTAGAAATGGATTTCATTCAAGGTTGGTCGATTTCCAGTCAGATTGGTCATGTATATATTGTAGGAGAGTAAAATCACTGTTTCGGTTCCCCATAGACCCCCAGTCCGTTTTGAGAATTTTACATGATATGGACCTAAAATCATACAGATCGACAGTTGGATGCTAAATATGAAGTTTTGTTGAAATATCTCCAGTAGTTTTCAAGTTATAAGAAATACGCTTCACACGCTCCCGCTCGTGAGTTAAGTCCGGTGGGACTTGTACTGAAAACCGGTCCGTTAATGATATCTCCCTTATTAATCCTCGTATCGAAATGATGCATATGAGAAAAAAGGTTTAGAAATTGATATTTTTTAAGGCAGTTAGATTTTCATTAAGTTTGGTTGTGTATATTCTGTGCGAGTGAAGATTCATGGTTTCGGTTTCGTGTAAACCCCAAGGTAGTTCAGGGATTGGCCCTAAAACCAACCCAAGGACATGTGGATTCTAAATATGAATTTTGTACAAATATATACAGTAGTTTTGGAGATATAGACAAACAGATAAATAGACAAGCAAACAAACAGACACCAAAGCTAAAAATATGCAGATGGTCATTATTTCACCTGAAACGAATAAGTGTACGGAAATTTCGCCAAAATAGCCAATGTACAGACACACGATCGTTACAATTTTACTTATATAGAAGATAATGGATAAGAAAGGCATTGGGCGATATGACCTTTTACCAGAAGAGCGACGATTTATTCTCAACTCGACCACTGCCAGTTGTAAGTGCGTTCGATCTTACAAGTTGGTTTCAAAGAGGACCGAAGTGTCCAACAATAATGTTATCCATTCATGTTTGCATCCATTTTTTTCTAATGACAAGTTATTCACTAGATTTTGAAGTTATTGTTTTCATTTCATAAACTGTATACACTGACTGACAGAGCAAATGCAATACCAAGAAGGAGTGGTCAGAACTTTATGCCAATTGCAGGGTAGACTGACGTCACTGAGGTATGCTCATGATGTGAAATGCGCCGCTGTGCTGCGCACGAAGCGAACGATAAATGGGACACGGCATTGGCGAATGGCCCACTTCGTACCGTGATTTCTCAGCCGACAGTCATTGTAGAACGTGTTGTCGTGTGCCACAGGACACGTGTATAGCTAAGAATGCCAGGCCGCCGTCAACGGAGGCATTTCCAGCAGACAGACGACTTTACGAGGGGTATGGTGATCGGGCTGAGAAGGGCAGGTTGGTCGCTTCGTCAAATCGCAGCCGATACCCATAGGGATGTGTCCACGGTGCAGCGCCTGTGGCGAAGATGGTTGGCGCAGGGACATGTGGCACGTGCGAGGGGTCCAGGCGCAGCCCTAGTGACGTCAGCACGCGAGGATCGGCGCATCCGCCGCCAAGCGGTGGCAGCCCCGCACGCCACGTCAACCGCCATTCTTCAGCATGTGCAAGACACCCTGGCTGTTCCAATATCGACCAGAACAATTTCCCGTCGATTGGTTGAAGGAGGCCTGCACTCCCGGCGTCCGCTCAGAAGACTACCATTGACTCCACAGCATAGACGTGCACGCCTGGCATGGTGCCGGGCTAGAGCGACTTGGATGAGGGAATGGCGGAACGTCGTGTTCTCCGATGAGTCACGCTTCTGTTCTGTCAGTGATAGTCACCGCAGACGAGTGTGGCGTCGCCGTGGAGAAAGGTCAAATCCGGCAGTAACTGTGGAGCGCCCTACCGCTAGACAACGCGGCATCATGGTTTGGGGCGCTATTGCGTATGATTCCACGTCACCTCTAGTGCGTATTCAAGGCACGTTAAATGCCCACCGTTACGTGCAGCATGTGCTGCGGCCGGTGGCACTCCCGTACCTTCAGGGGCTGCCCAATGCTCTGTTTCAGCAGGATAATGCCCGCCCACACACTGCTCGCATCTCCCAACAGGCTCTACGAGGTGTACAGATGCTTCCGTGGCCAGCGTACTCTCCGGATCTCTCACCAATCGAACACGTGTGGGATCTCATTGGACGCCGTTTGCAAACTCTGCCCCAGCCTCGTACGGACGACCAACTGTGGCAAATGGTTGACAGAGAATGGAGAACCATCCCTCAGGACACCATCCGCACTCTTATTGACTCTGTACCTCGATGTGTTTCTGCGTGCATCGCCGCTCGCGGTGGTCCTACATCCTACTGAGTCGATGCCGTGCGCATTGTGTAACCTGCATATCGGTTTGAAATAAACATCAATTATTCGTCCGTGCCGACTCTGTTTTTTCCCCAACTTTCATCCCTTTCGAACCACTCCTTCTTGGTGTTGCATTTGCTCTGTCAGTCAGTGTACTAATGAGAAGGATATTAAAGCAATTAGATTATTATCATTTGATTGTGTTATCACGTCTCCTTCGGATTCAGCATCAATGACAGGTGAGTTTTTAAACTCCGAAATGTTGTACATCATACTATTGTTTCTTAGGGCCCACTCAGATAATAGCTAGGTGTAAGTGTTTATAACTGCGAGTGGCGTATCGCTTTCTTTTTAATATCTCAAGAAGTACTCGTCAGATTTGCAAAATAAGCAGGTCAATGAACTCGTTGCTCGACTCTCAGTTGTTCTGCCAGGTGAAATTAGTTTAGTTCCATACAAAAAATACGTATGTGATAGAGCGGAATTGAACACTGTTTTATGAGTCTCTTAATATAATTAACTTCAAAAGATAATATCGATATCTTTAACGGATCAGAAGATAGTTTAGGTGGTAAATTTAGATGAATAGCCCTGTATATACCCACAATTCTATTCAGCCATGAATAATCACACTTACTAGTTGCTTGCTGCTTACAAGTTTCTGTTCTTTACACATAACGGGGAACTCGGCTCTTTGGAATTACCTGAGAGGGCCGTAATGATATTCACAGACTCACCTTACTTTCAATTCTCCAAGTACAGTGTCCCAGACAATAAATTCGTGCAGACAGGTAGGTTTGACTTCAGGGTTACTGGTCGAACAACACATGATGAATGTTGCTTTGTTAGGCTATGGAGACTTTCTAGTAATTCACGCAGTCAAACACAGTGAACAACAAAACAGCAACAGATGAACAGTGTTGAACAGTGGGACAATACTCCTTACAACAACGACTATTAACACTGTTCCAATTACGCTCATGATAGCTGCTCTACGAAGGTTCTCAGTCAACTATAACACGCACACACACAGTGTACTCCAAGGCAGTACACAGTGTTCCATTCCGTACGCTACGATACTCTGATCCCGGTGGGACAGTGACGGCAGCCATCAGACATCTTCAGTTCAGATACTCACTCCGACGTAACAAGTACTTCTCGATCGGACTCTGGTGTTACACTGGCGATAGCTAACACCCTGTCGCTCAATTCCAGCCACCGAACCCACACGGAGGCTCCAACTCTCTGAGTCCAACATTGAGTTTAACACTGAATTCCACACTGACTGACTATACGTCTCTTTTCCATGGAATTGCTTGTTGTACTGCTGTAGTTGTAGTTGTTGGGTAGTTATGTTTTAAGTTTACTTTATTATGACTTGTAATGTTCAGCTAGTAGTAAGCTCAACCTATAGTATTGTAAGCCGTAATGTTAAGCCCTTTCAATAATGTTAAATTAGTAATATTTCTTGTAATATTTTCATTCAGTGGTATTGCTTGTTGAAATTTTTGTTATACTTTTGTTTTGTTGTTGTTCCTGCTGGGAAATTTTTCTTGTAACATTACATTGTTATCACAATACTGTAAGTGACAATGTTAAAGTAGTAATATTTCTTGTAATAATTTCATTCCGTGGTATTGCTTGTTGAAATTTTTGTTATACTTTTGTTTTGTTGTTGTTCCTGCTGGGAAATTTTTCTTGTAACATTACATTTATATCACAATACTGTAAGTGACCATTGCCACCGGGATGATTCGCTTTATGGGTAGAGACAGATACGCCTTGCAGAAACAAATGGGAAAACCAGACGAAGAGAACCATAAACATAAAGTCGACCCGTGCACTCCATTCCGGTCGTCTGACTCGCTATTCCCTTCCTGGATGTACCGAATGGGACTACCACAGGGCTTGTGCGTAGCAATATGTTTCGTACACATTCAAATTGAATCAAAGGGCTCAACTATTTTTTCATATTTCTATTTAGAGTAGTAGTCATGCTATTATAACCAACCTATACATTTGACGTAGACAGCATTTAGTCCAAAGATGAGGGTACGTAATGTGTTGTGAGCTGATGTAGTCTGAGCTTAAGGTGTGCTTTAGTTCGTCTGCGCACACATCACCCGCTGTAGCCAAAAGAAGAAAGGGATTATTTATCTGAGGTGCAGACATGGCAAGATTTTGGTAACAACCTGGAAAGTCTAGGTAAAGCAGCAAGGAAACCTTTCTGGACAGTAATAAAGAAACTTAGGTAGGGAGGAAAAAAGGAAATGAACAGTGTTTTGAGTAATTCAGGTGTACTCATAATAGATCCCAGGGAACCACTGGAGAGGTGGAGGGAATATTTTGAACATCTTCTCAATGTAAAAGGAAATCACCGTGGAGGTATTGTGAACAGGCAAGCTCATGGGGAGGAGAAAAATGATGTTGGTGAAATTATGCTTGAGGAAGTGGGAAGGATGGTAAATAAAATCCATTGTCATAAGGCAGGAGGAATAGATTAAATTAGACCTGAAATGGTGAAGTATAGTGGGAAGGCAGGGATGAAATGGCTTCATAGAGTAGTAAAATTAGCATGGAGTGTTGGTAAGGTGCCTTCATATTGGGCAAAAGCAGTAATTGCACCTATCTATAAGCAAGGGAACAGGAAGGATTGCAACAACTATCGAGGTATCTCATTGATTAGTATACCAGGCAAAGTATTCACTGGCATCTTGGAAGGGAGGGTTCGATCAGTCGTTGAGAGGAAGTTGGATGAAAACCAGTGTGGTTTCAGACCACAGAGAGGCTGTCAGGATCAGATTTTCAGTATGCGCCAGGTAATTGAAAAATGCTACGAAAGGAATAGGCAGTTGTGTTTATGTTTCGTAGATCTAGAGAAAGCATATGACAGGGTATCGAGGGAAAAGGTGTTCGCCATACTGGGGGACTATGGAATTAAAGGTAGATTATTAAAAGCAATCAAAGGTATTTATGTAGAAAATTGGGCTTCAGTGAGAATTGATGGTAGAATGAGTTCTTGGTTCAGGGTACTTACAGGAGTTAGACAAGGCTGTAATCTTTCACCTTTGCTGTTCGTAGTTTACATGGACCTTCTGCTGAAAGGTATAAAATGGCAGGGAGGGATTCAGTTAGGTTGAAATGTAAGCAGTCTGGACTATGCTGACGACTTGGTCTTAATGGCAGATGGCCTGCAGTGTAATATCTAGTAACTAGTAAGTGAGATTGAATCAAGGTGTCGTAAAGCTAATGCAGTGAGCTCGCAATTGCGACCAACAGTATTCTGTAAGAAGGAAGTCAGCTCCCAGGCGAAACAATCTTTACATCCGTCTGTTTTCAGACCAACTTTGCTTTACGGGAGCGAAAGCTGGGTGGACTCAGGCTATCTTATTCATAAGTTAGAAGTAACAGACATGAAAGTAGCGAGAATGATTGCTGGTACAAACAGGTGGGAACAATTGCAGGAGGGTACTCGGAATGAGGAGATAAATGCTAATTTGGAAATGAACTCGATGGATGAAGCTGTACGCATAAACCGGCTTCGGTGGTGGGGTCATGTGAGGCGAATGGAGGAGGATAGGTTACCTAGGAGAATAATGGACTCTGCTATGGAGGGTAAAAGAAGTAGAGGTAGGCCAGGACGGCGATGGTTAGACTCGGTTTCTAACGATTTAAAGATAAGAGGTATAGAACTAAATGAGGCCACAACACTTGTTGCAAATCGAAGATTGTGGCGACGCTCAGTAAATTCACAGAGGCTTGCAGACTGAACGCTGAAAGGCATAACAGTCTATAATGATAATGTATGTAATGTATGTATGATAGGGGCTGACTATTTGTTTACTGGCCACTGATGGCAGTATTTCAGAAACAATGTAACTGGCACATTGCCAGAACCCCTTTTCTCAAATGTGATGAAAGATCTTCTTGGTCACTTATTTTGTATTCGATTAAAAGTGCGCTGTATGTTCCTTTCGATACCATGCTATTGTCTGAACAGCAATGTTTAAATAAATGGAACACTCGACTTACATTTAAAAGTGTATCCTTACAATCCTGGTAGAAATAGGTTCGTGACTCGCAATATTCAACTGGGTTGTCATTTGACTCACAATAGCCCATCGAGCGCCCTTTATGTTTCCGGGAAAGTGAAGTGATGTCCGTGCGGCGGTTTACGCGGGTGGAAACATTCCCTCTACGATACTCAAGATCTACCGTCGACACTGTTGACCTCGGATACCCAAATTCATATGTAATCTCCGCAATGCTATGACCTACTACATGGTGTCTTTGACAGACTGCTCGGCCACGCTGCAGCTAGCCGAAACACTCAGGGGTCATACATGGCACATTTTCTAGTGGGACACCCCTTCCCGTGACTTTTGGTCACTCAGTGTAAACTGTGATGGAAGTTTGTTTGTGGGCGTGCTTAGCGCGGTAGTTTTGCTGATAGCTATGCAGACAGCTTATCTAAGGAGGAAATGTTCACATGAAAAGTCACATGAAATAAAAAAAGGCCATCTAACCAAAGATTCTCTTCAGAAACCCAAAATGAGCCTGGGTGGCTCCGGTGAAACTTAAAAGATGAAGGATATTGATGTTGGAATGGTTTCTTAATTATTATACGACATGAATTCTTACATGCCAGAAGATCCAAGAGTTTTATACATATCTTTCTACGAACATAGTAATTACTTCGGAAACTAACCCACGACGGCCGTATAATTAAACCCTAGCCCTAATTATATTGACATAGTGACGGCCCCACTCCGGGGACTAGTGATCCCACCTTGAGCTGGTGCAACCCTCTAGGGTCCTCGGAGAGCCCCTGAAGTGTGAGCGTGTGCGGTAGCAGTAATGGTTCACTAGCAAACTTAAATATTAATTAATATTTCCATCAGCCTAGATCATTACAGATGTTTAAGCGATTCCCTACCTACTATATGCTAGTAAGTACATTTCATTATCCTGTACTTCATCATGTACATCTTTATTCATCTTTCACTCTCTATTGTCCTTGATTTGATGCATTACTTGTAACATTTTTATTCCAGGAATATTCTGATATATTATTTTATATAATTTATACTTATTTACTTAGTCCGTTTAACCTCCAAGGTTGGTTTTCCCCACATGACTCAGCGAGGGATCACACCTCTACCGCCTCAAGGGCAGTGTCCTGGAGCTTGAGACATTCGGTCGGGGATGGAACTGGGGAGGGGGACCAGTATCTCGCCCAGGTGGCCTCACCTGCTGTGCCGAACAGGGGCCTTATGAGGGGATGGGAACGCTGGAAGGGATAGACAAGGAAGAGGGAAGAAATGGGCCGTGGCCTTAAGTTAGGTACCATCCGGGCGTTTGCCTGGAGGAGAAGTGGGAAACCACGGAAAACCACTTCCAGGATGGCTGAGGAGGGAATCGAACCCCTCTCTAGTCAGTTGACCTCCCGAGGCTGAGTAGACCCCGTTCCAGCCCTCGTACCACTTTTCTAATTTCGTGGTAGAACCGGGAATCGAACCCGGACCCCCGGGGGTGGCAGCTAATCACACTAACCACTACACCACAGAGGCGGACTATATTATTTATTTTCCATTTAATTTAGTTGCTCTGCTGATGTAAACATACATTACATTCAGATGTACTTGATAGTAAAATTAATACTAGCTTTGAAATGATTTGTACTAGCAGTTAGGTAATGTCACAGAATACACCTCCAAGATCGAACCAAGTGAAATCAAACTTCTGTTTAGGATGTTAGTGATGACTGCATGAGTTAATTTTCTATACAGCAGTCATTTCTTAATGAGCTGAAAATTGAATCGCACCTGATATATTGCGATTTTAAATCATGCTTGCTCACGATAGAAAAATGTCGTCTTTGTATAGTGTCCAATATTAATATAATCTTTGCTCTACAAATCGGAAGGGATTTCCTGTTGCCTTTCAGGAAGAAAGTGACTATATATAGTAACTGCATATATATTATTTCTTCATTTATCTACAAAAAAAAAACCAGCCTATCCACCAATTCCGCATTGCCTTAACACCCTTCTTCATTCGAACAGAATGCAATTGGAACGTTTATTAACTTTCGACTGTAAATTAATTAATTGAAAATGAATGAAAACCTACAACCTGTTTTCCAGTCTTTGAAAGTGTCAGGGATGTAATGAATGAACCATATATCGGCTATCATTACAATGGGGTCGGTGCTCCCAAGGTGATTTATATTAATGACCGATAAATGTTATGAAATGATAATAGAGAGTGTTGCTGGAATGAAAGATGACAGGGAAAACCGGAGTACCCGGATAAATACCTGTCCCGCCTCCGATTTGTCCAGCACAAATCTCACATGGAGTGACCAGGATATGAACCACGGTATCCAGGGCTGAGAGGCCGACGCGCTGTCGTCTGAGCCACGGAGGATCTCAAATGAAGTCATTATGTGTATCAATATCTCTCCTAACCTGAACAATAATTTACCCTATCTACTGAGTCATAGAAAGACTCCTTTGTTTCTGATATGAACTTGCAATCTTTCTTTACAGAAGGACAACGATTGCAAATGTTATCTTATTTGTAGTCGAAAAATGATACTTTGATTTCCTTATCGACTACATGAGTCCTTCGTCTTCCCGGTATACGTTCCTCCTGTTTTATAAAGCAGTCTGTCTCCTGTTAATTTCTGAACTCATAATCTTCCGTACTTAATTTTTAATTTCCATCCGTGTTCTGCATCACGATTAAAATGTGTCTTTTCAACATTCCGCCACATTTAGTGTTTTTCCATAAGCTGAAAGAAGGTCTTCGTGTGATTCTTAACGATGCCGCTTGGCATGATGGAGTTTCCAACTATAAACATCAGCGCGCATTCGGTTAAGAGATTTCCATGGGCCGAAATATAGGAGATTCTTATTTAAATTTCTTTAGCGGATGTGATTATTATCTTCCCCATAGCTCTTGCCCCATGCGGAACAGTCATAGCTTGTCTCGATGGATGAGGCTTTTCCTTGACCTTAGACTGGTGCTTTCATCTGGTGCTTGAATAGGAGATTTCTTATTCTGGTTCCTTTCCGTTTCGTCTATTGGCAACTTGTCACCTGCAGCTCTAACGTTTGAACGCCTCATAAGAAGGTAAAAATCACATATCTGCCCAAAAGTCTGACCTTGGTATTCATTCCTTAACCACGATTTTTAAACGGATTAGTCACTAAAAAATTCCCTGACTTTTCCAAATCGAGACTTCACCTCATCAGGAAGATTCCACTGGTCATTTCTGGTGGTGCCATTGAGATTCTGATCTGTTTTAATATAAGAGGCAGAGACTCAGATTTTACTAATTATCATGAGTTTTGTTTTATGAAAATATATATCTAGACCATATGTATGGCTTTTTCGTGTAACTCTGTCGGTAAGATATTGTATGTTATCTTGATTATCCTGCAGAATTACCGTGTCGTCGGCATATCGAATGTTATTTATTCAGGTCCCATTTAAAAACGCTCTGTCGAAATCCTTCAGGTAATCAATGTAGCAGGCATATGTGTTGCAATTCACATCTCTTCGCCTTTGAAACAGTACTTAGATGCTGCGACCCCTGCATTTCTAAAAGCAAACAGTGTGGGATAAATTGGTTTCCCACATATCTTCTGTACTGTTCTGTGAATGACCTTTAGAAAACTTCTGAATTTGTGGCTCATGGGGCAGGTCATACTGTACTTGTCACATGACTTTGCTTCGGGATGGCGGTGGTCAACTATCTGTTTCAAGTGTTCCGCTTCTGTTGAGGTATGTATGAGGATGTTGAGGCATGTATGAGGATGTTGAGGTATGTATGAGGATTTTGAGGCATGTATGAGGATGTTGAGGTATGTATGAGGATGTTGAGGTATGTATGAGGATGTTGGGGATGCTAATCTCATGACTGGATGATTGAGTGTGACATCTGGAGAAGCCTGTTGCAGCTCCTTCTGTTTGATGCAAATGGATGACCTGCGCTTTTATGTGAAAATATGTATTTATGGTGGCTATGAGGTACAGATAGAGTGAAAACTGGTATCGGCGCAAAACCTACTCCTGTCAAATAATACAGAACGATTTTCTCGAAGCTTAATGTTTCCATCCGACGGACGAATCACCATCAAATGCATCCCATGCCCTAACGCCCTATGAATGCCACGGAATGGAATCCAGGATCTGGCACGCAATATAGTGATAAGAAATTATATACTGCCACCTCTGATACCGTGGTTAACCAATTCGATTGCCGTTGGTGGCAAAAATTTACCGTCATTATTTTGGCTAGCAGGGTAGGAGAAGTGGTGTAATACAATTTATAGTCGCTAGATAGCGAGTCAAAAGCCTCACCACAGTGCTCATATGGAGTGAGGACATACAATGCCGTTGATGGTGATCCGTTAGTCGAATGGAGTCCGGCTCCATGGCTGAATGGTTAGCGTGCTTGCCTTAGGTCACAGGGGTCCCGGGTTCGATTCCAGGCAGGGTCGGGATTTTTAAATATAATTGGTTAGTTCCACTGGCATGGGGGCTGGGTGTGTGTGTGTGTGGAGTCTTCATCATAGTTCTATCCTCATCACGACGCGCAGGTCGCCTACGGCTGTCATATCAAAGACCTGCATCTGGCGAGCCGAACTTGTCCTCCGACACTCTCGGCACAAAAAGCCATACGCCATTTCATTTTTTCAGTCGAATGGAGACAGTAAGTCTTCAGCAGACCTCATGGTGATATTTGGCAGGAGTAGTCTCTCTGCCGGCACTGGGCTTCACACTCTCCTTTCCTACCATCATATCACGTGATTCGTTTCATCTCATAATCTCCTCTGATGAGGTTTATGTTAGGAAGGGCATCCCGTCGTAAAAGTTCGCTACCAAGATTAATTCATATCTAACCTCGTGGAGAAACGGGACAAGGGTTGGACACAAACACACCTCTTCTACCCTGCCGGCCAATATTCCAAATATGAAACATTTTTCCCTCGAATGGGTTTCGAACCAGCTAACCACGATTTCACACCATACGGACTAGACGTCTTAACGATGGTGACCACCACGCACACTGTGCTATTCTCATTACTATAAACATCTAGACTACTTGCTACGGACGAACAAAATTTCTCCTTAGAAGTGCATGTCCGCTTCTATGGTGTAGTGGTTAGTGTGATTAGCTGCCATCCTCGGAGGCCCGGGTTCGATTCCCGGCTCTGCAATTTTGAAAAGTGGTACAAGGGCTGGAACGGGGTCTACTCAGCCTCGGAAGGTCAAATGAGGAGAGGTGAGTTCGATTCCCACCTCAGCCATCCTGGAAGTGGTCTTCCGTCGTTTCCCACTTCTCCTCCAGGCAAACGCGGGGATGGTACCTAATTTAGGGCCATGGCAACTTCCTTCCGGCTTCCTTGTCTATCCCTTCCAATCTTCCCATCCCCCCGTAAAGCCCATGTTCAGCATAGCAGGTGAGGCAGCTTGGGCGTGTTACTGGTCATCCTCCCCAGTCGTATCCCCGCCCTTGAGGCGGTAGAGGTGGGATCCCTCGCTGAGTCCGAGGGAAAAAGGGACCGTGGAGGGTAAACAGATTAAGAAGAAGAAGGAAAAGAAGAATAAAAGTGCTGCTTATAAAAACTACAGACCATAGGCGATGCGCCTGTTCGTTTCAGGATGATGCCACCTTTTGTGCATTTATATTTTCATTCCTAATAATTAGTGTTATTCTTTACGTCCAACTAACTACCATCTGACGGTTTTCGGAGACACCGAAATTCCAGAATTTTTTCCCGCAGGAGTTCCTTTAAGTGCCAATAAATCTACCGACACGAGGCTGACGTATTTGAGCAACTTCAAATGCCAATGGACTGAGCCCGGATCGAACCTGCTAAGTTGAGATCAGAAGGCCAGCGACTCAACCGTCTGAGCCACTCAGCCCGATATTTCTATTTTTACTCCCGTTCCCGTTCTTATAATAATAATAATAATAAGAAGAAGAAGAAGAAGAAGAAGAAGAATCATTTGGTCGGCCATTTATAGCCCTTGTAGGGCAGATCCTCCGACGAGGGTGAGCAACTTCTGCCGTGTATAGGAAACTGCGTGTTATTATAGTGAAGTATAGCGTTGTGTGTGGTGTGTGAGTTGCAGGGATGTTGGGGACAGTACAAACATCCATTCTCCGAGCCAATGGAATTAATTATTCAAGGTTAAAATCTCCGACCCAGACGGAAATCGAACACGGGATCCTTTGAATCGAAGAGCTCTACGCTGACCATATAGCCAAGAAGCCAGACAATCTTACACTTAAATAATTTCACGCACGGAATCACATCGTACAGCTACATAACTAAACATATGCGTGTTGTCACCCAGTTTATTCATAGCAGAAGCCTTTACTTTCTAATTATTTTAATGGCCTTACAACAAGTGACTTTGAGTTAAAACATGGTGGAACGGTGCACATAAAACGTTGGGAAGCGTAAAGAATATTAATGGATATACAAACATGATTAGCTTTATATCTCAGTAAACCTCATGTTATCTCGTTAAGTCTTTTAGGTAATCCGCTCCATTGTGCATTCGTGAGCTCATTTTATCTCAATGATCTTAAAAGTTTATCTCCTACAACGTTAAGACTTGTGACTTTTATTACGAGAATAAAAAAGCTTCATAACAATTTTAGGACGTGCGCCGCGGTTTATATAAATCACAAGAGAAAGAGTGTCACTATCAGATGTTGCAAGTATTGTGTAAGCTTTAAAGTTGTTGGAGTAGTCTCCAGGGGGGATGGCTGATGTACCACGGGCTTCAGGTACATACAGATTAGTATACTGGATTGCCTAATCAAACAGGTGCTTCGTAGGAAGAGAATTTCTGTCCAAACTCCTAAGGTATCGGTAACTATTCTACTTTACTGTGCAGCGGATCTGTCTACTCTGACCAAGGGTAATTGCTGCAAGTATTCCTTACAACGGTCACGCTGGTTAAAAAATCCCAGCTTTATGATTTAGTAAATTTTGAAATTTTTGAAGTGTGTTTTATTATCTATGAGCAATTGAATTGTCCAATATCATTCCCAAAGTCCTTAAAAATAATTGAAATCAAGAATTAACACTTTTGGTTACGCTCCGGTTGTAGTAATGAATTCAAATACAGTCTTATGGAGAAAGTAATGCTGTTGAAAATCTAAGGGACCGTTTTTGTTGTTTCCGTTTGTATTTTGGTTGTCCTCAGTGCATATCCTGTGTTCGGGAGACTTGGTGATCCAGAACTACTCCAACGCTTCCTTTGTTGAACTCAGAACCCGTTGGAATCTTTCAATAGTGCCGTATGGGGTAGGGTTACAAATATTTGTTCTCTAGGATAACAGTGGTTTGCATTGTTGTTTACTTTCAGTGAGGGGTGTGCTTGTAAGATGAATGTAATGCAGCAATTAAGCATCGAACCAGGAGAGAACCCCTGCGTTTATTTGAATAAATTGATGATATAAGGAGGAATTTATGTCCTGGATACTTCTGTTATCACCAAAGCGTCAGTAACTGCGCAGAGTAACCTGAATATATCTAGAGAAGATGCTGATGATACCGATGATCCTGAATATGGAGCTGGCATGAATTAAGGCAATCGTGACTTATTTTTAGACTTATCTTCATTTATTTTATAGTGAAAGTTCAGTAACTACTACACACATGAGCATGAAAGTTCAGTCAGATATACTATTGGTAATTTCACACTTTTCGTAGTTTTTTGGCGTCATTAATTGAAAATCCCCGTTCCAGGACCAGACAGGTCCGAAATATAAAACTTTTCAGGAGATGGAAATCTTCGCAAAATAATTATATTCGTATGTTGAAAAAGTTATCTACGGAGAATAGCTAGAACACAGTAGTAACATACATATTGAAGTGGGAATGATACGGGTTGTGTTACTGAGCTCCTCTCATTTTATTCACACAGTAGGTTTACTGTAGAAAATGGAATGACCAGTGGTTTTTACCTGGGTTATTGATGCTATATGCTTTATTATACCGCAGATTTACTGAGAGAGTAGGTATCGTTGCAATGCAACAAGATTCATGTACACCAAGGAAATAAGGTTCACAGGAAGTTCATCGTTATCATCATCACTCACATTTGAAACTATCTGGTTGAAGAACCACGAACAATCAGGTGGAACATATTTCGAAGCTGTATCTTTAACATCCTTTGCCTTATTTGGATTGACTTTTAAGACACTGTGATGTAGAACACATGATGCGTCTGGTAGGGAAAGAGTAGCTCCTGCTTTCTCCAAAACAATGACATCCCTTACCATGTAACCCGCATTGACACTGCACGTGAGTCCATTGCTGTTGTATTTCAACGTATCTACGTAGGTGGAACAAAAGTTTAGTTGCACTAACGCGCCACAGCAGCGCGCTGTGTGTTACAATCGTGGGCACAGCGGAGAAAGGACAGACACTGCCCACACGTCTGCTAGGCACGTCGCTGTGGTGTCTCGTCTAGCATTGTGTAAATAGCGGCCAAATGTAATGGCGCGTCAACTGGACGTTCACTCCAAATATGAGGTGCGTGCGACAATCCGATTCCTATGGGCCAAAGGGAAGAACTGCACGGAAATTCATCGTGAAATTAGTGCTGTGTATGGGGAGCGGGCCATTTTCCGGTAAGGTATCGTAAAGTGGTGTCAGCAATTCGAAGCCGGACGCACGGATATCAGCGACAACCATCGCAATGGCAGGCCCGCAACGTCCAGGACCCGTGCAAAGGTCAACAGTGTGAATACGATCATTATACAGAAGCGGCGCATTAAACTGAGAGAAATTGCGACGTGGCTGATTGGGAGTGTTTTCGACATTGTTCACGAGGACTTTGGATATCGTAAGCTATGCCAAAGATGGGTCACACGTCTTCTCACCGATGAGCACAAGGGACAACGTTTATAATCCTCCCTGGCATTTTTGCAACACTATGCCGCAGGCGGCAACGGGTTTCTGTGGCGTATCGTCACAGGCGACGAAACGTGGGTCCACCACTTCACCCCCGAAACGAAGCGAACATCAATGGAATGGGTGCACCCCTCATGACCACAACGAAGGAAGGCGAAGGTTCAAACTTCATCCGGTAAGGTTATGGCGACAGTGTTCTTTGATATGGAGGGTTTGCTCCACGTGGAATTTATGCCGAAAGGAACGACGATCAACGCGGCGTCGTATTGTCAAACGTTGCACCGGTTGCGTAAAGCGATTAAATAGAAGCGCCGGGGGAAATTGAGCGCCGGTGTGATTTTGTTGCACGATAACGCAACACCTCACAAGGCCCGCCAAACGAGAGAACTGCTGCAGTATTTCAAGTGGGAGGTCTGGCAATATCCACCCTACAGCACGACCTAGCGCCATGTGACTTTCATCTGTTCAGAAAGCTCAAAACGGAGCTCGGTGGTCGACGTTTCCAGACCGATGAGGAGGTGAAGGCCGCTGTCTCCGAGTGGTTGCAGAACACAGGAGGAAGTTTGTATGCATCCGGCATCGACAAGTTGGTTGTGGGTTCGCAGAAATGTTTGGAAAAGTGACGTTAGAGTGTATGTCGTTATAGTCGTGTTGCTGTTGTACAAGTGGCCATAACTGGGAAGTGCAACTTATTTTCTGATCTTCCCTCGTATATATCTGACACTGATAACGTTACACTTTACGAGGACTGACCTTTGTGAGTTATGCAGTTTAGAAACATTGTTCCTGTTACATCATGAAGAATGAACTTCCGACTCGCGTTCTATATCAGGGTACGTTAATATTCTGGCAAATACATTCCCTCTCAATTTCATTTTTCCTTCTTTATTACACCAAAGGTCCGTTCGCAGTGGTCGAACATTGTACTATAGTCGCTTCAAGAAACAGACAGCTCCTTTTACACTCTCACTACGCACCAAATTAGTGTAGCAGAACAGTTCTTGCACCGGCAGATAAAGGGTTTTTTATGACAGTTTACAATAAGAAACGAAATTGGCTAAAAAGAGGAGCTCTCTGGTTCCTAAAACTGTTGACTTTATTCGGCTAAAAAGAGAAGTGTAGAGTCAGTACAATCACTCAGCAGTGAATCTGGATCCATTGCATTGAAACGTTCGCAGTTAAAACCCGCAGCCCGGCTGGGAGACGAATCAGGGCGCTTTCGGGCCAAAGGGTACCGGGACACCTCTTTCTCCAGGAGGCGAACAATACAAGCACTTATTATAGTTAAGGAAAACAGAAAAGAACGACGAACCGCGCAAACGGCCCTTAATTCAGAAGAATAGCGTTATGACGGCAGAAATTATATGATATAGTCTTGCCATTTAAAAATAAAAACTTCAGCTTTGGTACGTATTGAAAGGAGATTAACATACAATAGGGGTAACCGTAATTGATCCACCTTGTTTTAATATAATGTTGTTAATACAATCAAAACATTTTTATTTACAACCGGTTTCGATTTCTTTGGACACCATCATCAGCCCAAATAGGTCATATGAACAAAGATATGCAAGTGTTATAATACATATTATGGACCATATTTCATCGAATTAATGTTATTTATTATTAAGGGTGTGACGCGGTGTTACTGGCTGTGATGTGAAGAGTTACAATTCAAAATGGCGTGCGGCTTCCGAAGAGGCATGTTGTACGTAATCAAGCATTTAGGGCAGTCGCCCAGGTGGGAGATTCCCTGTCTGTTGTTTTTCTACCCTTTCCTTAAACGATTTCAAAAAATTTGGAAATTAATTGAACATCACCCGTGGTAAGTTATTCCAATCCCTAGCTCCCCTTCCTATAAACGAATATTTGCCCCAATTTGTCCTCTTGAATTCCAACTTTATCTTCATATTGTGATCTTTCCTATTTTTAAAGATACCATCCAAACTTATTCGTCTACTGATGTCCTCCCACGCCATCTCTCCACAGACAGCTCGAAACATACCACTTAGTAGAGCAGCTCGTCTCCTTTCTCCCAAGTCTTCCCAGCCCAAACTTTGCAACACTTTTGTAACGCTACTCTTTTTCCGGAAATCACCCAGATCAAATCGAGCTGCTTTTCTTTGGATTTTTTCCAGTTCCTGAATCAAGTAATCCTGGTGAGGGTCGCCTATACTGGAACCATACTCTAGTTGGGGTCTCACCAGAGACAAATATGCTCTCTCCTTTACATCCTTACTACTACCCCTAAATACTCCCATAACCATGCGCACAGATCTGTACCCTTTGTTTACAATGAACATCTTTCCTTACAATGATCCCCAAAGTGAACTTTACCCCCATCAACGCAGTATTTAACATTGAGAGGACATTTCCTATTTTTGAAACTCACAACCTGACTTTTATCCCCATTTATCATTATACCATTGCCTACTGTCCATCTCATAACATTATCGAGTTCATTTTG
The DNA here is from genome assembly GCF_040414725.1 of Anabrus simplex. NCBI lineage: Eukaryota > Metazoa > Arthropoda > Insecta > Orthoptera > Tettigoniidae > Anabrus > Anabrus simplex. Next base: position 407,048,136 of record NC_090269.1, read on the forward strand.
TAGTTGCTCACAATCTTGTAACTTATTTATTACTCTGTACAGAATAACATCATCTGCGAAAATCCTTATCTCTGATTCCACTCCTTTACACATATCATTTATATATATAAGAAAACATAAAGGTCCAATAATACTGCCTTGAGGAATTCCCCTCTTAATATTTATAGGGACAGATAAAGCTTCACCTATCCTAATTCTCTGAGTTCTATTTTCTAGAAACAGAGCCACCCATTCAGTCACACTTTTGTCAACTCCAATTGCACACATTTTTGCCAGTAGTCTCCCATGATCTACCTTATCAAATGCCTTAGACAGGTCAATCGCGATACAGTCCAATTGACCTCCTGAATCCAGGATATCTGCTGTATCTTGATGGAATCCTACAAATTGGGCTTCAGTGGAATAACCTTTCCTAAACCCAAACTGACTTCTATCAAACCAGTTATTAATTTCGCAAAAATGTCTTATATATTCAGAAAGAATGCCTTCCCAAAGCTTACATACATTGCATGTCAAACTTACTGGCGTTTAATTTTCAGCTTTATGTCTTTGACCCTTTCCTTTATATACAGGGGCTACTATAGCAACTCGCCATTCATTTGGTAAAGTTCCTTCCTCTTTCGAGTTGGAGCCGTATAGGCGACCTACGGATCTGTGAGGAGCGGGCCTTACCTACGATTAATTATAATGATGAAGTCGGCACACACACGCAGCCCCTCAGCCATCGGAATTAACCAGTGTAGATTAAAATCGCCCACCCAGGCGGTAATCGAATCCGGGAACTCCTCGACCAAAGGTCAGCATGTTAACCATTTAGTCATGGAGCCTGATATGTGAACCGTTGATGGATAACCATGACTGACGGACATATACCTCATGATATTCTAGAACCTGATCATTTAATTCATGCTAGTTTCATAGGTCCCGTCTCAGTTTCCCACTTTCTATACACTCTTGTCGACTCCAGAATCCATACAGTTGTCTCTCGAAAACGATTCGTTGGATGCAAATAAATTATTCGTTATCAGTTTGAGTTTCATTTATTCAAAGACATATTTATGATCATTTGGTTTCCCCGAAGGAAAATATGACACCATTATACTTTTGTGTTTCTCAGTTTCTTCGTAGTTTCGTAACAGTCTCAGATGTCTTCGAAATCTGGGTTATACAACATGGTCTTTATATACATGAGCTGCACAAAGTGTATGGTCAGGAATGGGTTGACGGTGCATCACCGCTGACGCCTGGCTACTTTCATAATATCTAGGAAAATGATGTGACTGACGGATGTAAAATCTTTGCCTTGTCCTTTCTAGAGAACCCACACCGTACCCTAGAATCATTTCATCTCACCAGAGATCGTTCACTACGCAGTTTTAATCCGTTGAACTGATTTTTATATACTTACTCCAAAAATGGTAATAATAAATTCCATTCATTCAACCTTATGATTTAACATTTAAACAAGCACTTGCATTTATGTCCCTCACAAGTATGCCTTTATTTTCATACTCCCACCAAAGAAGGGCCCTCCATTTTGCTCACTCTTCCACGGAGATATTACGTGACTGGACAAGTTGCTTCTGTGAAGCATCTCCTATCCCTGCACTTCTCCCACAAAGACCGATCTTTCCTGTATCTCACTGTCACATCGATACGCACGTTATGTTCTTGTGTGTCTTCTTTGCTCTCAGTGACTTTATTTTCCATTTCTCTTGCAGGTTGAGAATCTCGTAGGTCAGCCTTTTAAGTTTATCCTCAGGAAGTGTCCATAGAAGGTTAATCATTTTCTTCTAGTCGGTGTTATTTCTCGGTTCTTACACAAAACTTCTAAAGTGACTCACCACTTTAGTGACTTCTATGGACCTTATTTTAACATGGATATGTTTTTGAGCTCGGGGTATCTAAAATATTCCCCTGTGGGTGGGGGTATTAGAATAACACCCACGGTATCCCCTGCCTGTCGTAAGAGGCGTATAATAGGCGCCCCAGGGGCTCTGAACTTCGGAGATTGGGTTGGCAACCACGAGGTCATCAACTGTGTCCTGGCATTGTGTCCACTTATTTATGCCAGGCTCACTTTCATCTATCCTCCCCGACCTCCCTTGGCGGTCAACTCTTGTTCTTTTTCGACCCCGACAGCATTAGAGGACTCCAGGCCTAGGGAGTCCTTCCTTTTCACGCCCATCGTGGCTTTGTCTTTCTTTGGCCGATATCTTCTTTTTTCGAAGTGTCGGATCCCTTCCATTTTTTCTCTCGGATTATTTAGAGGATGGTTGCCTATTTTTACTTCCTCTTAAAGCAATAATCAAATCACCACCACTATCTAAAATTACCGTCATCTATTTCTGCCACCTTTGTAACCACGGCAACCGGTGTTCATTTAAGTATACTGTGCTTGGTCAGTAGCGTCTTCTCACTGTGTGCTTTCTTCCTGTAACCAAGAGCTTGAGGAGATCCCATATTAAACGAACACCGTTCAACTCCTCAGTCCAGAATTTAAATCCTTGAAGTGGCCGGAGAACGAACCCAGGGCCTGGGAATTCTCACTGTGCGTTTTCGTACTGTAATTTAGAGCTTTAGAATACATCGTGTCAAGTGAACTCCATTATACTCCTCAGTCCAGAATTTCTTGAAATGGTCGTAAACGAATCCATACTAACTGTACAGCACAATGCTGTCCGGCTCCATGGCTAAATGGTTATCGTGATGGCCTTTGGTCACAGGGGTCCCGAGTTCGATTCCCGGCAAGGTCGGCAATTTTAACCTTAACTGGTTAATTTCGCTGGCACGGAGGCTGGGTGTATATGTCGTCTTCATCATCATTTCATCCTCATCACGACGCGCAGGTCACCTACGGGTGTCAAATCGAAAGACCTGCATCTGGCGAGCCGATCTTGTCCTCGGACACTCCCGGCACTAAAAGCCATACGCCATTTCATTTTTTTCAGCACAATGCTGGATAATAATAATAATAATAATAATAATAATAATAATAATAATAATAATATAATTAAGTTGTCTAGAATGCAATTCATTTTCTTACAATTGTTGAGCCTTACCATTCTTCTGTGGATATAGTATTTTCTTCTGTCAATTTATCGGAATCCTTTATCTCACCTGTGCATCAAGACAGAGAATATCATAAGGGTCTGTAAGAGGGGAAGGACCACATAATATCTGTACTCACTGTTTCGTCTTGTAAGCCCGAAACGGAGGAAATGTACAAGTGCGACTTTTTTTAAGCATTTCCTACCTTTTTTATCGATGACCGCATGATTCACCTTTGTCGAGATTTTCCTATATAGAGGTACTCTATTCTGACCATGGCGTGAATGAATACGTATTTGTATTTTTAAATTCCACTATTTAGTCTGAAAGCGATCACTATACTCTTCACTCTTTCCTCTAGTGTCTCTGTTTCATTATCATAGGGCAAGGATGGCAAACCTTTACCGACTAGCGTGACATTTTAGGTCTTGTGCATTACGTTTTACTGCTTTACGTGTCATCGGTTATTTACCTTTTAAATCATCATGAAAACCCCTATTTTGACTTCATTTAGGTATTAGATTGCATCACATGTAGATCCATTGGACTCAACGTTTGGTGATTTTATTTTGCAAACGTAACTGAATATTACAGTTTTAAAAAAGTTAAATTTTACGAACGTGATATACACGGTATAACTTATCATAATTAATAGCGCAAATTGAAACAGCTGTAAGTACGCGATACTAGATTGTCTTAGTGAACAAGGTTCCGCAAACGAGCCGTTTGCGAGATCATTTAGAATTTATGGTTACAAGTCATCACGGATTTGATTGTGTGTAAACGTCATCGTAGTTAGAAAAAGGTACCAATGCAACATTACGAACAGTTATTAGATACTTTGGTACAAGTTCAGTTGCCTTTAATGAGCAAGAAATCTGTCTTAGTTAGTATGATACAGTTACGTATTACTCGTAGTTAAAGGAAGTGTAGCTATTAATATGATACACCCTGTGTTTTTGCTTTAACCTAATAAAATATGTAAAAATTTATGGCAATAAAATTGAATGAGTCATACTTCTTTATTGAGGCGTAATGTTAAAATATGCTATGTTGTAAGAATTTCGAACTCTGTATTCATGTTAAAACAGAACAATGTTAGTATGTGGTCTGACGTGCCACATGATTCGTGTTCGCTGTCACCTAGTGGCACGCGTGTCGTAGGTTCGCCATCCCTGATATAAGGGGTTAGAATTTCTCTCCGGCATTTACTTTTTTATGATAATGACCATTACTATGAAATGCATCACAATAGATGAAAATAAATATTGAAAGGAACTAAATGTGAGTCATCATGAGCTCTCGTTTGCCGACACGTTGCAGTCCTAATATTAAAAGTAGCATTCTGACAGCTAGCGCAGGAGGGTTACTGTGTTGCCACATTCCTACGTTTCTTTCTCCTTCTCGCTCTCGTGTTCGTTTAGACCGCTGTAATGTGTCGTAACTTGACAAGGTCTAGCTGTAAAGTGAAAGGTTTGACAAATCCAGGTCAACAATAGGCACGTTTCCATGTCAACCACAGTCGTCCCATCTACTCCCTTCTGTCCAACCAGACAAGCAGTAAACGGATCCTCCCTGTGCTAGCTGTCAAAACGCGTCTTTTAATATTTGTTCTTTTTTTTGCTAGTGGCTTTACTTCACACCGACACACATAGGTCTTATGGCGACGATGGGATAGGAAAGAGCTAGGAGTTAGAAGGAAGCGGCCGTGATCTTAATAAAGGTACAGCCCCAGCCAGCATTTGCCTGCTGTGAAACTGGAGAACCACAGGAAACAATCTTCAGGGCTGCCGACAGTTGGATTCGAACCCACTATCTCCCGGATGCAAGCTCACAGCTGCGCGCCCCTAACTGCGCGTGGCCAACTCACCCGGACTCTTTTTATATTAAGGGTATACAACCAAGAATGACGCAAACCCTTTCGGGGTCACCCTTTTTATTTTTCATAGGAAGTATTGCTTTAGGAAGTATTTCAGGAATCACATTCACTTGTTCTACAACATAATCAGCCCACTTGAGTGCAATCAATGTTGCTCCTCCTACTTGCGCGGTGTGGGAGGAAATGAGTGAGTGTCCAACCCCTGTTGCGTTCCTCTACGCGGTCCGATATGAAGTGAGATGAACATTCGTAAATCGTTTTTATGACCGGATGCCCTTCCTGACATCAACCTCAACAGAAGAGTTTACGAGGTGAAATGAATGACGTGATATTATGATAGTAGAAAGGAAGAGGGTGAAACTCAGTGCCGGCGCATAGCCTACTCCTGACGAGTAGCACCAATACTTAACGTCCACAACCGAGGGTTGAATAACCATCAACAGCATCATATGCCCTCACTCCATATGTGCGCTGTGGAGACGTTTGAAATTTAATCCATACTTTTGGCAAGCAATCTAGTGACTATAACTTGTATACCACGACCTCCCCTACCATGCCGGCCAACATTCTGATGGTGAAAATATTTTAGACCAGCGGGACTGGAACCGGATAAACGCGGTGTCAGACTGTTTAGACTTCAACGCCTTAACAATCATGGTGACCCGCTACCACAAGTTCCGAAGTTCCTCGTATTTCTCCCAGCTGACTACTCGAGGAACTGTCAAACGTGTCCCTTTCGCCAGGAAAGTTCATAACGACAACCTTTTTTATACTGTTCGCAAGGGGCACTGAAACACTGCTGTTGCTTCATGGGAAACCTCACGCAAATTCAAACAGCTTTACATGTGTAGAACCTCAGGCAAACACTAGTAATGCTCCTATCAAGTTTAAGGGGCCGGAGTGCCACAATGGCTTCAAACGGGGTATTTTAACGAACAAGGCGTATCTCTCGCTCTACGCGCATTTGACCTCCGACGACCAATCGATTAATTAATCAGTCACCACTGATCCTCATTTAGCGCTGTCGTCCAGGCGGCAAATTCTTATCAAATAATTACCTGATTCAAAGAAGCTGGACATTTATCGAACATCTCCTCTGGTAAATGATTGGAATTCATTACTCCTCTTCCGGTAAACGAATATTTACAACAATTATTCCTCTAGAATTCCAACACGATATTCAAACTAAGCGTTTCTACTTTCAAAAACCCTACTCAGGCTTTTTCATCTACTAATGTCATTCCACACCACTGGTAGCTCGGAACACACGGCTTGGTCGAGCAGCTCGTCTCCTTATTCCCAAGTCTCCCCAGCTCAAAGTTTTCAATAGTTTCGAAATATTATTCGTTTGTAGGAAATTACCCAGAATAAACCGTCCTCGTTTCTATTGGATCGTTTTGTCACCAACTCTCGTATCAAAATAAACCCATATACTGGAACAATATTCTAACCGGAGTCTTACCAGAGACTTATACACCTTCGTATTTATATCCTTACTACAACCACTCAATAAATTCGTAACAATGTGAAGAGATCTATAACCTTTATTACAACACGTTAAATGTGATTATAAGTAAATGTTACTAGAGTCGAAAACTTAAAAAGTTACAGTTAATATACAAAGCAGTTTGATGTAATGTGAGATCATATTACACATGCCCATTATTCTGCAATGTCCAATGTACCCTAGTGGCTTGTGAGAGATCATCACCTGTGCAAGATGTTGAGAACAGAAGGCACTGCAGCATGTGGCTCGTGGTGTCACATCTTGTATCACTTGGTACTGAAGCTCAATTTCTTCAAGTTATTCCTGGGTCTTCCCACTCCTGATCGTAGCCTGTTCGGGGAGTTTCATTATGTCCAGTGGTAACTTCTCAGCTGCTGTATTCATGCACGAAGGTGAGAGTTCCTGTTCTTCCACAGCTCCAGCCTTGCCTTCTCTGCTGAGAAGGAAAGTGAAGGTAATAGATCTCTTCGTGTCTTTATGATAATATTTAGACGTTGCAGTAAGGATTTCTAAAGGAGATCATATTCTATCGATTAACCTTCAGGCGACACTCCAGAGATAAAAATCGATATTTTGGTCATTTTCTTTAAGCATTTTTTATGACTGAAATTGAAATGATAGTGTTTCTTTTCCTTGTCACGAAGTTGTTCCTCTGAATTCAAAAAACTTATCACTGTAATAATGCTTTGATTGTAATTTTACAATTCAATCGCACTTTTCTCCCATAATATCATGCCAAATGTAACAACATTTGTATGGTATACGCATCGCAGCTATATTAAGAAACCTGCGTACGAAATTTTTTTGATTTCAGAATTTTCTCAAGTAGTAGGGATTTTTAAGTCCAACATTTTAGAACGTACACAAATTTTAGTACAATATATCTCCTTCTGTAAATTATGTGCAGAAAAATCGATACGTAGTGCTTTTAAAAGAAGTATTATATACCTAATTATGAATTTACATCAACATGTTAATTAAATGTCTTGAAAAAAGGGATTTAAATATTTAAAAATATTACTTTGAAAAAACTATGATTGTTTATGTAGGTGACATTCCCGCAAAGCTTCGTGAAAATCCATGCAATAGGTAAAAATAAATTTTTATCCCCGGAGGGTCACCTTAAGAGTTCAAGGCTAAAACTATAAGTCCTGCGTTGAATAGCCGAAGAGGGGATTATTGTTCAAGCAGAGCATTTAATAAAAAATGAGACCGACTGCATACAGACTCTAACAGAATATCGCCAGCCTCCAAAGGGAATCAGTGTGCCTGGAATATTTTAACATAAATTCATCTGCATAGTATTATTATGCAAAACACTTTCATGAACCCTTCCAAAAGGGTTGGTTAAAAGTATTCACACACGTGTTCACGTGCTTTTTGTGTGAAACAGAGCGGAGAAAATGTCAATTGTGTTCATATTACAAAGTCATTACATTATATTGCGGATCATTATTTTATAATGAAATATAAAGTGATGGAATTTCAGCAAAACAATTAACGGGAATTGCGGTGTGTAATTAAACAGCGACTGGATAGGGAAGATCAATGTTCTGTGTGGAGAACAGCATCAAACTTCCCGCACACTTCATGCACCGCAGTGCCATTAGATTACCAGGTCGGCAATGGGAACCTTTGGTCCCCTACAGCTTTTATCTCTGCTAAATTGTGTGGTATGATGCAATTTGTTCTGCAATTATTGTAGTTTTGGGCAGTTATGGATACGTGTTATTATTTGTAGTACAAAACAACGGGAAGAGGGGAATTTGAAATTCATCACTCTCGGCAACCCCATAACAATTACGAACGCTAAAGTTTGGCGATATCTTCTCATGAGTGGCACTGACTCAGTGTACACGCGTTGCCAACAGTAGCATATGATTGTATGTCAAGCAACGACGAATTCTGTTGCTGCAGTAGGGCCTACTCGTTATTTCTTCATTCTAAGGGAATGAAAGGTGACCAAAGGCACAATATATATCCCAGTTATAAATATGGTTCGGAATTTTGTATAATATCAAAGTGCTAAAACGTTATATAAAAATGCATTTAATAAATGGAGATGTAGGGGGTCGGATGTGTGTAATACAATTTATTCCGCCATATGTTGATATATATATTTATATATGTTAATTATCCGCTTTGATTCAACTCAGGATCGTTACAGTAGTTTTTAGCTCTCGTTTATGTTTGTCTGTTTGTTTTTTGTTTGTTTGTTTTTTGCCATCATGAGCAAACAGCTCAATAGTTCTCAGCCTAACTTCAAAGTTAAAGTCTACTCATCGAGGAGCAGGTTTCAGTATTTATATCATTTAAAAAGCATTGTATAGACTCGGACTTAAGGAAAAAGCCATAAGAGTTTCCATTTTTCAAATTTCTTTTACACTATTGATTATATCTCGACCAAGCTTCATATTCAGAGTCTACTAATAGATGAGCGGGCCGATGACCTCGATGTTAGGCCCCTCTAAACAACAAGCATCAATATATGAGCAGGTTTCAATATAAATATAATAAATTTCATTCTTCGCGAAGCAACTCGTCCATCATTGATCCATATATTGACGCTTTCTCGTTAGGTAGTTCTTGTCTTGCTACCGAAGATATTAAGAGGTGTCTACATGGTGTAATATTGTGATAAAAGTGAGGAATTAATGTTACTTGATGCAGCGAACAGTCCGCTAAGCTACGAGAGAAAGCATGGTTCTCTGATCCTGGATTGATGAAGGTAATACCAACTTTATGATATACTGGTATATGCGATATTTATCTATTGGAAGCTGATTCATCTACAGTATAAATTATTCAGTAATGTGATTGGGGAAGATTACATGAAATTGGAATGTCACATCATCATCATCAGTGTTCTGCCATACGGCATGTCTTCACTTGGCAGCTCTCCATGCAGTCCTGTCTCTTGCCACCTCTTTGATTCCTCATACTTGTATTCTATCCTGATACTGTCCAGCATCTGATATCTTCTCCGTCCTCTTTGTCTTTTTCCATTTACCGTTCCTTCTATAGCACCTACAAGCAAGCAATCTCTTCTCACCCAATGACCAATCCAACTGTGATTTATCTTCTTTATTACTTTTAATATACGGTACTTCTCTCTTCTCTAACTCTTCTCAAGACTTGTTCATTCTTGACTTTTTCTATCCATTGTCTACTTTTCATTCTCCTCCAAATCCACATCTCAAATGGTTACAGTTTTCTTTCGTCCCCTTTTCTCAATGTCCATATCTCAGCTCCATACAGTGACACGCTCCATACAAAGCAGTTCACGAATCGCTTCATCATATCTCTATCCAAGCCCACACAAAAACTCTCCTCTTCTTATTAAATGCTTCCTTCTCAATCGCAATACGAGTTTTCACCTCTCGACTGCACCTCATGCCCTCTGTTATTGCACTTCCCAAGTATTTGAAAGCATCCATCTGTTCTATTATTTCCTGCTCTAAATTTATGGGTTTATCACCATACATTTTGTCGTTTTCTTATTAATTCTCATTACAAATTCTTCACAGACAGCATTTATATCTGTTAGCATCGCCACCATAGACAGATAGGGGCTGCCTGGCCGAGGCGGTAAAGGCGTGCTCGGTTTGTCCAGAAGGACGTGGGTTCGAATCCCCGTCAGGAAGTCGTGAAATTTATGAAATGAGATTTCCACATCCGGAGGTGCATATGGCCCTAAGGTTCACTCAGCATACACCCAAATGAGTACAAGGTTAATTCCTGGGGGCAAAGGCGGTCGGGCGTAGAGCTAACCACTCTACCCCATCACGTGCCACGGTTAACAATGGTGGAAGCCTTTACCTTCCACTCCTCCGAGGACCTTCATGGCCTGTACGGAAATAACTTTGTCTTTATCATAGACAGATGCTGTTTTTCGTGCCGACTGATATGAAACAACAGTGTCTTAATCGGACGGAGAAATAATTCAACAACATTAAATTTGGTGTTCCTTGGTTCATGGTCTCTCTCATTATTAGTATTTAAATTACCATGAAGAGGAGTTCAACCAATCAGAGACTATTTCTAATAAAACAGTGCTCAGAGTAAGTATAGTACGGTAAAGTGTAATTTTCCGCGCCCTTCTGAATATGGGGCGAAGGCAATTACGTCACAGTGTGAAATAAATTAACATACAAATAGTAGCACTAAGTCTGGGATATATCAACTAACTGTAATTGCTATAAAACTACTCAGGCACGCAATTACACTGTAGCACACCCTGTCGCTTCTCACTGTTCAGTCACTTGTCACAAAAGTTATTCGCTATGAAAATTACAAGCTATAACAATTGCACTACACATCTTTCTGTAACTGTCACATTGACCCTAGGGAGGGTAATGACTAAAATCGCTGCTTACTAAGCGGCCTCATAGCGTAACACATTCCTTTAGGTCTGTACGTGGTACAAAGTCTGCACACTCGTTTACTGTTCCTCGTCACTAAGCTTTACCATCGCTCCTCTTCGCCGTGAGGACACGCGCACACACTCAGCAAGTGCTGCCTGCTGGTTGATCCAGTATTATACAACAGAACTCCAAGTACTCCACAGCAGTACACTCATAGTGCTGTCTATCTCTACCTGAATCACTAGCAGAACTGAGCCAAAAATGAAACGTCTGGAGCTCGTCCTCCCTGCCTTATACAAGGAGACCATCCGTTCCAGATACTTCGCGAGAGTAGAAGCCCTCAGATACTTCTAGAATCAGAAATATGTGTGTTTCTCTCGCGCCGTCAGGGAGGCCTGTGGTCAGATCACCGAGCAATGGCAGTAGTAGTGGAAGAGGGGATTGGGCTTGCGCGCTTGGCTGTTCTCTGTCGTGTTTCTGAAGTGGCGAGAGGACGATGCCATAACTTTGTAGTGTCACTCGTTGAAAGAGCCAGGCTCACCTGCTCCTCCCAAGTCAGGCACTGAAATAGCAGACGCCGTTACAATATATTCAGCTTAGATTTCAAATCAGCCCCAGTGGTGAATATCTAGGCTATATATTTCATCATTTCTTCTACATTCACAGGAATCCAACTTTGCCATTTGCAGTAGAATAATTTGTTAAATGGCATGGTAATTCACTTATCACCTGATATGAGTATTAGTTCGAACAACAACCTGCTCATAAAACTCAGCAGTGAAACAAGTAAGTCCATAATTACCAATACATTCTGACGAAAATCAACTTCAGCATTGAGCACGGTTCATCAAATTGTAATCATGTGAGAGAAGCCGAGACAAGGAGACCGAGGATAATGCATGAGTCAAAACACAGTGAAACATTTTTCTCGAAAAATGTTAAAGATAGGCATATAGGCAAGGTATATAATTGTATGCATCCCAAGCGTACGTTTATTTCTGACTTGCTTCACATTTATTTTGCTACATAGCCCATTTAAGAGATAGCGGGATAGTACTGTCAGTACCGTATGTGTTAATTCAACGTATTGGCTCTAAACTTGCCAAATTTGAGCTCCGTCTGTGTGGTAGATTTTGCAGTGAAAAGGACAGAAAAGGACACATTAAAACTTTAAGATTTATTATTGCTGCCATAATCCCTCTTTCTCGTGGAAATCTTTTGGTATTTTACCCGGAATAATATTATATTTCAAATGGCGTAAGAATGTTCAATATTGGTCTAGTAGTTTCTGAGATTACCCGTTACATGCAGACAAACTCGCTTTGTCTCTTTACATAGTACTATTATGACGCATAGCCTGCTGTTAATAAAGTTCTTCCTATTGTTCGTTTCAAGAAAATCAATAAAATTTCCCTCTTGGATTAAGAATTTCTGAGTTATAATATTTTTTTCCTGCCAGGCTATATAGAAAGAAAATTCTGAGACTACTTCCAGTCATTCGACCTGATCAGGAATGGAATGAATGAAGCCCCCATATAGTGGCGAGGGTAGGAACTGTGCCGGCTGCCGAAGCATGTTGCACCCCTCTGAGGCAATCGTAAACGACTGGAAGATGAAATGAATGATACTGGAGAGTGTTTCTGGAACGAAATGTGACAGGGAAAACCGGAGTACCCGGTGAAAAACCTTTCCCGCCTCCACTTTGCCCAGCACAAATCTCACATGGAGTTATAGGGATTCGAAACACGGAACCCAGCCTGAACTAATAATTGGTACAAGGTAGAAGTTATGGAAAATTCAAAACACATACAAGGCCTACGATGAACAATTTCTTAAGTTACCTGTTCAATATGCCAATCACAATGAAATATATTAAGAATATTTTGAAGCTATGATTCTCTACTTGGCCAAGTTAGAACGAATAATTATATTATTTAATCTGTGAATATTATATGTAACGCAGTACATATATAATGTTTGCAGGACATAACACCATTCACATATTTTTTTCTCAGGGAGTCAATTTTACGATTGTCCTCAATATATTCTTAAAGACCGATCAATTATTTTTGTGAGTTCCTTTCATTAAATCTAAAAATAAAGTGGTTTAATAATTAGTGAGACGCATTTTTCTTCAATAACTCGATTTTTGTTTATTTGATAATTTACATTTCTTTTTGCAGCTAAGTATCCAATAGCACTACACCTATCCCTTATCCTCTGCAGTCCTTCTGAAGTTCCATGTATAAACTTCAGCTTTGAAACGATTTTGATGGTTTACGCTATTAATACTAGCACTCCAGCTTTACTCACTAACTCCCTTCTGGGATATAAACTCGTGAGGCACCTAATGTAGACATGAAAATTAAATAAAAATGGACTTTTTGAGATTAAACTCGCCGGAGCTTTTCTCTTACCGGGCGGCTCCTTTGAAGTGTGTCAGCGAACCGCAGCTTTGAAGAGCTCGCTTCACGGCACGATAAGCTCAGAATTAAGCGCGGTAGCCACAGGGTCGAGTCCTTACGAGACTGAAATAGCAGATATATTCCATAAAAGGATCTATTTTAAGAACGAGAGTCCCTCCTTCATACACTTCTCACAGATAAACTTAATAACGTAATGAGTAAATAGAGTAGGCCTATATCTGTATCATAGTAAACAAATACGAATCCAGTCTGCATCAGCAACACAATGAATAGAATAGGTTTTCGGAAACTAACTTCCACCAGCAATAACATGGTTTAGCCTCTGTGGTTTAGTGGTTAGTGTGATTAACTGCAAATGCCGGAGGCCCAGTTTCGATTCCCGGCTCTGCCTCGAAATTTGAAAAGGGATACGAGGACTGGAACGGGGTCCACTAGGTCTCGGTCGATTCCCACCTTAGCCATCCTCGAAGTGGTTTTCTGTGGTTTCTGACTTCTTGTCCAGTAAAATGAGGGCAGCCTGGCCGACGTGGTAAAGGCGAGCTCAGTTCGCCCGGAAGGTCGTGGGTTCGAATCCCCATCAGGAAATCGTAAAATTCAAGAAACGATATTTCCACTTCCGGAGGTGCATATGGTCCTGAGGTTCACACAGCTTTCACCAAAAATGAGTATCAGGTTAATTCCTGGGGGCAAAAGCGGCCGGGCGTAGAGCTAACCACTCTGCCCCATCACGTGCCGAGGTTAACAATGGTGGAAGCCTTTACCTTCCACTCCTCCAAGGGCCTTCATGGACTGTACGGAGTTGACTTTGCTTTGCTTTGTTTTGTCCAGTAAAATGTCCGAATGGAACTTAACATAATGCCGTGGGTGCATCCTTCCTTCTTAACATCCCAGGCAAGGAGTCTGTTCAGCAGAGCAAGGGAGGCCACCTGGGCGAGGTACTAATCTTCCACCCCAACCAAATGTCTCACGCTACCAGACACTTGAAGCAGTAGCGCCGAGTTTGGGAAAAACCAGTCTGTAAATTGAAAAATAAAAACATTATTATTACTTACATATACAATACATAAAATGTCCGCATAAGATGCACACTTAGGGCCGGTTCTACCACCTACTGGTAAAGTAGCGCGTAATTTGCCCTCCGCGTAAAAGGATGTTTCCGTCCGACCACTCCCAGGTAGCGCTATCGGCAGCATAAATCGTCGTTACCCGGCGCGTAATTTCTCGGCCACTTCGAGGGCCCGATAAGACTTTACCTGCCGGGCAAGTTCTGAGAGCTGAACATTATTAGCTGTATTTCTGGTGATATGCAACTCAAATTAGCTTAGTATACTGAACAAAGCAGTATACTGTAACAGTGATCGATATTGTATTGCAGGATTTTGAACATTAATGCTTCCCTCTAGTTGCAACGGTCACACCAGCCTCTCTCATCGGCAGCGCAGGGAACACATTTTATACGTCAAGCTTTCATAAAGAAACTCTAAAAGGATGTAAAATCAAAATCTATTTGGAAATCATTTCAAATGGGCTTTAATTTTCTACTTTTTCAGTTTTTGGACACGAGATATATAATACTGTATGTATCCCACTTAACCCAAGCGTCTTCGTAGCATAATGGTTAACACGTTCGCTTCGTAATACGAAGTGTGCAGGTTCGAGTCTTTATTATAACGAATCTTTTTTATTTCCATTATTAGCGTTGTGTTAATCTGTATGCCTCTTTTCATACGTTCTTATCACAATATTATGTCTACTAGGAAAATTGCTTTATATGTATGCTGCCTATAGCAAGTGATGTTATGATTAATAGCACATAGGACTGTCGCCCAGGTAGCAGATTCCCTATTAGTTGTTTACATAGGCTTGTAAATTATTTCGAAGAAATTGGAAACTATTCCATTTCCGAATTCCTCTTCCTATGAATGGATATTTATCCCGATTAGTTCTTTACATTTACAGTACCGGTACCTTCCAACTTTATCTTCATAAAGTTAAACATTAAAATGAAATGCTTTATCAATAAATGGAAGCATCTGGAACTAAACGAGGTCACAGAACTAGTTGCAAATAGAGCATCGCGGAGATACTTAATCAATTCACAGAAGCCTGCAGATAGAATGCTCAAAGGCAATAAGTCCGTAAAGAAGATGTGTGTGTATATACGTATATGGAAGTGCGTAAAAGAGAGTTAATAACAACGGCAGGGAACGAAAATACGCTTTAAAATGTAAATTAGAAATACGATGAAAACCTGCGTACCTTCTATTACGGAGCGAGCGACTTGATCAGTCTACTACGAGAATACCTTTCAAAAACGCTGCCTTGCATGCCAGGTTATAACTGGCGTAAGAAAATGTAATCTCGAGATTTGAATCCCAATTAGGTATTGATATTGAAGATCGTAGATTAAAATCACGAAAGCTTGACATGAATCGTTGTCCATAACTCTTAAGACTCCCCTTATTAGGCTTTTTGGTGATAATCAGCAGACGCAAGCACAGGGAAATAAGACAATCGAAATGGGTTTCATGCATCTGACGATAGATAGCACCACACTCGAAAGCGAGTAATCGCTGAAAATCAGTCTAGCCAACCTCGTATATCGGTGTCTAGCTCCGGGTAGCTACCTAGCGCTTGCGCGGAGGTGGTTGGACGCAAGCCAAAGTACCAGTCGATTTACACCTCCAGGTAGTTTACCTCCCGGGCAGCTGCCAGCCACTTAACCAGCAGATGGTAGAACCGGCCCTTAATAAAATATCCTTGGCTGGCTTTAATCTCTCAATATTAAGAGTGGTCAAGAGTTTGTCAGTGTGAGTCAACTCTTAAGCTGGAAATGGACTTACGGAGGACGCGCACATGATCATTTTGAAAATCCACAGCTTGTTTCCATTCATTCGACTGGGTCAGGGATGGAATGAATGAAGCCCCCATCTAGCGGCGAGGATGGGAACTGTGCCGGCTGCCGAAGGCTGTCGCACTCCTCTGGGGCAATGATTAATGAATGACAGATGAAATGAAATTATATTGGAGAGTGTTGCTGGAATGAAATGATGACAGGGAGAACCGGTGAACCCGGAGGAAAACCTGCCCCGCCTCCCCTTTGTCCAGCACAAATCTCACATGGAGTGACCGGGATTTGAACCACGGAACCCAGCGGTGAGAGGCTGGTGCGCTGCCGCCTGAGCCACGAAGGCTGCCATGCGCACATGATCATTTTGATGGGAAATAATGATCTAAATTCATCTACCGAATGAGGCCAAACGAACAAATCCAAAATTACTCCTCAGCTGCCGTCCATGCTTCCCCTGCAACGCAGTGTTCATTTTTATTTTTTAGTTATTTATTCATTTTTATTTATTTATATATAAATAATTCGCTGGGGCCATCAAGGACCACGTTAAGTCTTCTTGCATTTGACACTGAACTTGGCCTTCTTTAGAGCCCAAATTTCCCTAATTCTTTGTGAGAGAGCCTGCTTACTCTCCTCTGTCCAAGGGGCACCGTGTCTTCCGTTCGGTTGCTCGTCTCGGTTTAGCCCGTTCGTCAATATTTTTTTGCGGAAGCGATCTCTGTTAAGGGCACCTTCTTCTGAGATATGGAGCATTTGCTGGTCTTCTTTGGTATTTCCAAACCCGGGAATGGTGGTTTTGGGATTTTAATAAAAACTGAACGATCCCTTTAGTTAACTTTCATCCGTCCATTCTTTTCAGATGACCGTAAAATCGTGCCCGCCTTTTTCGGATTGTGTCAGTAATTTTCTCTATTTTGCTGTAGACTTCTTCGTTGGATCTCTTTTGATGGATTCCATTTCTGTACTTTGATCCCAAGATTCCTCACACAATTTTGTGCTCTTTTTTCTCCAGTTCTTCAAGGAGTTCTTTGTTGGCATTTAGAGACAGGGTTTAGGCTGCATATAGAACTACTGGCTTCAGAACTGTTTCATAGTGACGTATCTTGGTGTTTTGGGAAAGGCATTTTTTGTTGTAGATTGCGCGGGATGTTTGGTAGGCTATTTCCAGTTTGCGTACTCCCTCCTAAATTGCTTCTTTGTCCAGTCCATTTCTCATGATAATCTCACCAAGGTATTTGAATTTGTGTACTCGGGTGATGCTCCCGTACTTTGTATGGAGTTTTGGTGGGGCCTCTTTGATGTTAGTCATTACTTCAGATTTTTCAAACGATATCTGCAGACCAGTTTGTTCGGCAATTTTCTTTGACATTTCAACTTGAGCTCTTGCCGTTTCTACGTCGTTTGAGAGAAAGGCAATATCATCGGCAAATGCTGGCTGCCTCTGTGGATCCGTGGTAGAGTGTCGGCCTCCGGATCCCAAGATAGCGGGTTCAAACCCGGCAGAGGTAGTCGGATTTTTGAAGGGCGGAAAAAAGTCCAATCGACACTCCATGTCGTACGATGTCGGCATGTAAAAGATCTCTGGTGATACATTTGGTATTTACCCGACAAAATTAATTAAATCTCAGCCATAGACGCCCAAGAGAGATCCGGTTTACTCTAGGTCCGCTGGATGGCAGACAGAGTAAACCAGAACGTCGAAACTGACGAGCAGACAGCCAGATGGCGTCAAATCGAAATGTCTGCAAACGGTAGCTGAGGCCATACGATTATTATTATTTTATTTATCGGCAAATGCTAAGCAGTCTGTTGTGATCCCTTTGGATTTGGTTCCTATTCTTAGTGGACTGTAGTTGGTTTCCTGTAATCTCGCCTGCCAGGTTCTGATGATCTTTTCAAAAACGCAGTTGAAGAGTATCGGGGATAGCCCATCACCTTGTCGGACTCCTGTTTTGATGTCAAAGGAATGCGAGAGACATCCGTGGAACTTCACATTTTGTATCGGTATTTATTTATTTATTTATTTATTTATTTATTTATTTATTTATTTATTTATTTATTTATTTATTTATTGTGTGCAATAGTTCGGCATATTGTAAATTCAGTGTTGTGTTGATTTTGGTAATTAGGCTTCTCATAAGGCACAAGAACGGAGCTGGCTTTCGGAATGGACCAAGTTTGCCTCACGTTAAGTATGTAACTACCTCTATGCTAACATAAAGAAAGATTTGAATAGTCATATTAACAATAGCGAGTGAGTTGGCCGTGCACTTAGAGTAGATAGCGTAGAGCTTGCATTCGGGAGATGGTGGGTTCGAATCGCAGCCCTGATGATGGTTTTCTGTGGTTAAGTGTACGGCCGCTATTTTCCCAATCCTAACACACTCCCTTCCTTGCGTCGCCGAAAGCCTTGAACCTGTTAGTGTGATTTATACCACTAATAATAATAATTGTAATAACGTATATACAACACCATTATAGACCGTTATGCGTTTCAGCGTTCAGTCTGCAAGCCTCTGTGAATTTACTAAACGTCGCCACGATCCTCTTTTTGCAAATTGTGATGTGGTCTCATTTAGTTCTATACCGCTTACGTTTAAACCGTTAGAAACTGAGTCTAACCATCGTCGCCGTTTCCTAGGTGACCTATCCTCCATTCATCTCACATGACACATCCTCTGAAGCCGCTTTATGCTAACTTAGCCTTTATCTACTTATTCCGAGTAACCTCCTGCCATTGTTCCGACCGATTTGTACCTGCAATAATTCTCGCTACTTTCATGTCTGTTACTTCTAGTTTATGAATAAGATATAATGAGCCCACTCAGCTTTCGCTCCAGTAAAGCCAAGTTTTTCTGAAAACAGACCGATAAAGAGATAATTTCGTTCGGGAGCTGACTTCTTTCTTACAGAATACTGTTGATCATAACTGCGAGCTCACTGAATTAGCTTTAATGCACCTTGATACAATCTTACCTTCCTGGGAGAACACACAACCTAAATACTTGAAACTGTTCCAGCTTTGTATCACCAATCTGACATTCATTTCTCTTGGATTTATTACCTACTGACATCAGTTTAGTCTTCGAAAGGCTAATCTTCGTACCATACTCACTGCACCTATTTTTAAGTTCCAAGATATTAGACTGCAGGCTTTCGGCACAATCTGCTGTTAATATCAAGTCGTCAGCATAGGACAGACTGCTTACTACATTTCCACCTTCCCTGCGACTTTATAGCTTTAAGCAGATGATTCATGTATACTTAAAGAAAAAGGTGAAAGATTACAGCCTTGTCTAACCCATGTATGTACCCTGAACCATGAACTCATTCTACCATCAATAATTCTCATTGCAGCCCAATTGTCAACACAAATGCCTTTGATTGATTTTAATAATTTACCCTTAATCCCATAGTCCCCTAATACGACGAATATTTTTCAGTCATTACCCTGTCTTATGCTTTCTCTATATCTACGAAACATAAACATAACTGTCTATTCCCCTCGTAGCGTGTTTCAGTTACCTGGCGCATACTGAAAATCTGATCCTGACAGCCCCTCTGTGGTCTGAAACCACACTGGTGTTCATCCAACTTCCTCTCAACGACTGATCGCACCCTCCCTTCTAAGATGCCATTTATTACTTTGCCTGGTATACTAATCAATGAGATACCTCGAGGGTTGTCGCAATCCTTCCAATACCGAGCTCGATAGCTGCAGTCGCTTAAGTGCGGCCAGTATCCTGTATTCGGGAGATAGTGCGTTCGAACCCCACTATCTGCGACCCTGAAGATGGTTTTCCGTGGTTTCCCATTTCACACTAGGCAAATGCCGGGGATGTACGTTAATTAAGGCCACGGTCGCTACATTCTCACTCCTAGTCCTTTCTTCTCCCATCGTTGCCATAATACCTATCTGTGTTGGTGCGACGTAAAGGAAATAGCAAAAAAGTCCTTCGAATAGTAGTAGTAGTAGTAGTACTAGTATTTGTTTTTGGCCCCACTAACTATATATACGGTCTTAGGAGACGCCAATGTGCCGAAATTTTGTCCCGCAGGATTCCTTTTAAGGGCCGATAAATCTACATGACTCGAGGCTGAGGTATTTGAGCACGTTCAAATACCAGTTGACAGAGCTAAGATCGAACTCACCAAGTTGAGATCATCAGGCCGGCCATCTACAGCCTGAGCTATCAAGACCAGGGTTGTAAACAAAGTTTACAAATCTCCTCATAGTATGTTCATGAGAGTATTTAGGGATTGTTGTAGGGATGTAAAGGAGAAGACGTGTAAGTCTGGTAAAACCCCAATTAGAATATGGCTCCTGTGGTGTATGGGACCTACACCAGGATTACTTGATACAAGATTTGGAAAAGTTTTCACAGAAAGCAGAACGAAATGTGTTGGGTTATTTCCGACAAAAGATTAGTATACGGTAATAAAAATATTGCAAACTTTGGGAATTTTGGACTTGGAAGTACGACGAACACGAAGAGCTGGGATACGAAGAATACTTCGAGCTGTCAGTGGAAATATGGCTTGGAATTACACTAGAAGACAGTTTTAATGGAGTTCTTAACAATGGGAGAGATTAAAAAATGTGGGCGTTATATTATTGTACTAGGATTCAAAATGTTAATTTATTTTATATTTTGTGGTATATTACTCGTAGGAATTTATGTACAATAGGACATTAAGATATGAATTCTTATAGATTTTTATTTCATGTTTGTCTTCTTTTCTCTAATTAAGTGTAAGACAGGGACACATTTCCCCAACTGTGCCAGTTAAAATAAATAATATACTATATTATATATATCTGTTCATTTAATCACTACGTCCACCAGTCTCCCTTCCAGAAAAACCCACTTCTAAATCTAAAGTACATCAGCTTGATTGGTTCAGTAGTTGAGATATGTAGGTGAGTATCGAATAAACACACTCCCATTTTTAATCTTTGAGCAATGAAATAAATATTTAAAAATTATCCACTACACGGAAAAGTATAGAATGACGGATATCGATGGCTAAAGAAAACCTCGTATTTTACAATTCACTTCCTATCCACTATTTCCCTGACTGGCCACGCCTACCAGCTACATACATAATTACGTATAAAAGAATGTCAACCTTCCATACATGAATTATGCTCTAGGAGTGCTGAAATACGTCGCGCAATCATACATTACAGTACGGTACGGCAAGGTTAACTTTCCTTTACATATCGGAGTAGAAAAATTAACACAACGAAAATTATTCTGATCGACTACATATCCATATGAGGCTAGGAAGCGTGATTAGTTTTAAGGGAAATAATAGATAGGAAGAGCATTTGGAGATACGGGGTATTTTAATTAGGCAGTCGATTTGTAGATATGGGCTATAAACGAAAGTGTGTTGAGTATCAGAGGAATGGTAAGAGGAGCCCACTGGTTTTGAGGTTAAACCAGTAAGAAAGATTTCATTTCTAATTTATCGTGCAATAAAAGTGGCAATTGACAAATCAGGGAGAGTTCGTAAGAATATTAGCAGTAGTTTCCCCTTCTTATATAATATTAATACCAAAACCCCAAAGGAAATTAATGCAGAATTGGCATACCAGTCCTCGACCGCCGAATTGCTGTCTAAAAACCCCTCCCCCACCTCCAATAATTTCGGAACAGGATGTTTTATTTTTCCCCCAAATGTTTAATGCGCGGTTCAAAGTGCCTGTTATTTTAAGTTTCATCCTCTATGCTCGTGTATTTACTCCTGTAAACCTCGCAAGTGGATCGATGACAAGCCAACGTTATTCGTTCCGTCAACTGCTATAATGTCCCCACTCTTTTGGCAGCCCTTACATGAAATACACGATACCTCTTCAATAATTTCAAACTTGAATGTTTTTCCCTCCGAGGGACTCTTTGCTACAGTTCTCTAGCAATTAACCACAGTAGGTGAACGGCTAACATATTATTCAATGAAACACACTTAAAATCACAGTGCATTTAAGAGGTAAGCGAAGGCTTGGTAAGTGGTCAGATTTCCGCCGAGGAATGTATATGAAGCACCAACTGCATACACACCTTCTTCTGTTGAAAGTTTAACAACCAGCAGTGTAGCTCGGGTGGTGCATTGTGAGGCTCTGGACTTCATGAGCGATAAAGATAGATGGATATACATTAAGAATGTCTTATATGTCATTCACATGGACAATATTTCTACAGAAATAAGGAATTACTTACAAGAGTCCCAAGAACAACCTGCTTAGTCGAACTACTCACCTGCAAAGAAAGAAGATAAGCATTACTTTAGATGAATGAGAAGAATATAGTGTAATTCAAGTTATTCCTGTTCAGTAAAGGAAAGCAAAGAGGAATATGGAAAGTGAATCACCATCTAAGAAGAAGAAATCAAAACTCTGAGATTTGCCGGGAACATTTTTTTCTGATATACGAGTTATAATTGCCATCTCCTTTAATTGCCTACTTTAGGCTACTTTAATTGCCTGACTGTGTCGTATAGATTTAAGAGTAGGATACTGGTTATGCACATTATCAAAAGGGTCACCATAATCCAATTTATCAATCATAAGTTTAACCAAAAAAGCTGCCCGTTTCCATTCCACAGCGAATAGATTTAACCCGCCTACACATTCTACAAGGTTTCATTGGTTACGTTGAATGCTATAGCGGTAGCCTGACCACACACAGAAACCTATTGCCTTTTTCTTTGTTGACTTTTCTTATGTGGTGCTCGAAGAACTTGATCGACATACTGTAGCCTAGAGAGAGCAAGAGCGTTATGTACCAGACTTTTTGTACTAGGTAAAGTAACATATTATGTAGAACACACCCGATTGGGTTGGCTGTGCGGTTAGGGTCGCTCAGCTGTGAGCTTGCATTCGGGAGATATTGGGTTCGAACTCCACTGTCGGCAACAGTGAAGCTGCTTTTCTGCGGTTTCCAATTTTCACAACAGGCTAATGCTGGGATTGTACATTAATTAAAGAAACGGCCTATTCCTTTCCATTCCTAGCCCTTTCCTATCCTATTGTCGCCAGAAGACCTATAAATGTTGGTGCGACGTAAAGTAAATTGTAAGTGAAACAGAATCCCACAGTACGCGCTGCGGAGGAACTATCCAAACATAGTATTAAAACGCAAGACCTTGTATTTGAACCAAAGGTACTTAGACTAGTGAAGTCAACGAGGGAGCTGGACATTTACTTTCTGTATTACATTCCAAAAGAACTACAGAGGGACAGTAGAAAATATAACGGAGCTCTGTTGTGACACAACCGTAAATTGTGTCGTACAATATGCACAGCTTGTTATACATTGTTGAAATAAAGTATTTAGTATCAGCCTGGGTTTGAAGTTTTACAGTTAGCTACCTATGTGGATCAATAGTAACGCACACATGAAATGCTGTCAACTGTGTACAGTTTTATTTACAAACTATACACACACACACATACATAAACTAATAACTGCCCTCTTCAACAAAACACTGTCCGACTCCATGGCTAAATGGTTACAGTGCTGGCCTTTGGTCACAGCGGACCCCGGTTCGATTCCAGGCAGGGTCAGGAATTTTAACCTCATTGATAAATTACGCTGTCACTGGGGCTGGGTGCATTTGTCGTCTTCATCATAATTTCACCCTTATCACGAAGCGCAGGTCGCCTGCGGGAAGTCAAATCAAAATACTTGCAACTGGAGACCCGAACCTGCCCTCGGACTAAAAGTCATATGACATTTCATTTCATTTTTCAACAAAATACTTCTACGGAAAAGGAGAATAAGAAAACTGCATTACTTGCATGTCAGCCAACTACCAACACAGCAGATTCACATAATCGATTAACAACTTGCACTCATAACTCTCACTAAAACAACCCCACTCAAGTCCCAAGACTGCCTCCTTCTATACATTGCCTGGCCAAGCTTCTAGAAGAATATGACAAAACAGGTTTTCTCGTAATTTTGAGAGCCTCCAATAACCTATTTGCAATGAATGGAATTTTCTGTAACTCTCTAGTTTCAGAGATACGATGTTCTGGACTATTACTGTGTGTTGCCCAATATTGCATTAGATCTATACATCATACATACAGGTAAATAATAAAGTATATACTATTAATTAGGTGTTCTGAGATTAAATAAACTTATATTAATATACATACAGCAGATGTCTCATGACATAGCTTTACAAATGATACGATCATGATTTATACTAAATAAAGTCAGTACTTAACTACGAAAATAATAATAATAATAATAATAATAATAATAATAATAATAATAATAATAATAATAATAATAATAATAATAATAATCGTCTAGCTTGATATTTCCATTATTTACCCTTGGGTAAGAGAATTGTATCCAAGTTATACTAGTGCATTACACCTCCATCAAACACAACCGATTGAATCGGTTGTGCGGTTAGGGTCGCTCAGCTGAGAGCTTACATTCGGGAGATAATGGGTTCGAACTCCATTGTCGGCAACACTGAAGTTGGTTTTCTAGAGTTTCCAATTTTCACAACAGGCTAATGCTGGGACTGTACCTTAATTAAGAACACGGTTTCCTCCTTTCCACTCCTTACCCTTTCCTATCTCATTGTCGCCATAAGACTTATCTGTGTTGGTGCGAGGTAAAGCAAATTGTACGTGAAACACAATCCCACAGTTGGCGCTGCGGAGGAATTAACCAGACACAGTAGTAAAATGCAACACCTTCTACTTAAACCAAAGGCACCTAGACTAGCACTGTCAAGGAGGGAGCTGGACATTTAGTTTCTCTATTACTTCCCGAAACAACTACAGAGAAAAAGTACAAAATATAACGGGGCTCTATTGTGTCAACACCGTAAGTTGTGTTGTACAATACGCACAGCGTGATAGATATTGTTCAAATAAAGTATTTAGCCAGCCTGTGTTTTGAAATTTTGCAGTTTGCTGCCTCCATGTATCAATAGTAGATAGTGTGACTCTGATGCCAAATCGCGGGTTGTATCCCTGCACAGTTAATGCATTTTTGAAAGTCATTGAAATATCTTTGTATTTTATATCATTGCTGTTGGTGTCTTAAAGATCTCTGGTGGAGCTCACAGCATCTCTCGACAATAATTTAACTCAGCCGTAGAACCCGTTATCCTTTCGTTCCTAGATAGCAGCACAATCGCAATGTCGAAATTTGGTAGGCAGGTAGCCTGGATTACATCAGTTCATGAGGTATCCTGCATTACGGCAAGTGAGGCTGTATATTATTTTTATTGTTATTCCCGGTATTACGTGGATCACAGATGGATAAGAAGCTCGTAGGTGGAATGGCTGGACAGGAAATTAACAAGAAAAAACTGAACACAACAAATTTTTAAATGTTATTCTTTTTCCTTCTTCCTTTATTTTAGCTTTAAAATTGATACATAGCAAATATGAGTGAATAAGAACAATATTGATAAGCTCGTCAGCTCTAACAATATAAGGGACTAGAGGTGTTACAAACGGTTTATTTTTATTTAACTGTTACATTTATCACTGCTACAAAAGTAACTGTGAAAAGTAACAGTTAAACGTCCAACGTTACTCACCTTTTATTTGTCATATCCTGGTGACGGCTTCAAGCTTGTTTCCTTACAGCTGTGTTGCGAAGTCCCATTCATTATACCAGGTGGCTCTCTAACGCCGTACTTCTATATATATAAAAGCAAGTCGGGCTAGAGCGATGTATATATAAATATTTAAAAATGAAAAAAGACGTGAATTAATGAGGCACTTCCAGAAATCTCAGAAATTTGAAACTTGGTACGGGAGAAACTGATGACCCCAGGATCCCTAGAAAAATCGGAAATTCTCAAAATTCCCTGAAGGGGGCACGCCAGGGGGGCTCAAATTTTGGGCTCAGCATAAGAACACAGTCGTATAGTATATCCAAAACGATAACCTATAGGTTTCGTGGGCTTAAAATTTTTTGGGAATTTCCTCATTTTTATCCCCCATCCCCCCAAATCAAGATGGCGGCACAACCTGCCAGACGAGGTAGACAATTGAAATTTGGTGAAATTATAGCTTTTGGTCCCTAACCGACGGGAAAATTCCAAGATGTTCAAATTTTTAACTTTTTACCCCCAAAGATATCGAAATATGGAGGCAATTTTATTGACTGTGCAGACATTCCTTTTGAGCTATTTTGTGGCTAAACGGTAAGTCGTATCACAAAACGGATGACACAATGTCGCTTCAATTCGGAGTGATCTACAACTTTGGTCCTGTGACATTTTGTCGTATCTCTCTCCCTTATACGTTAAATTTGGCCGTATTTCTGGATTGTTCGTAAATTTGGTGATTTTTACACGTATATTTCATTGTTTAACACACTTATAAGAATGATAGGATCATCACGTTGGGTGCGCACATTGGCACGATTAAGGGACATATGTGTACCAAATTTCATGATTCTAGCTTATACATAAGTAGGCAAAAAGTAATGTAAAATGTTAAAAATGCACCCAAATTTCACCCTATTCAAAATTTGAACTCAATTTACCCCCTTAATATGGGAGATACGAGGATATGGTTTAGAAACAAACATGTAGAGCAATAAATGAGGCGTCTCATGGCGCAAACCGTTTCTTAATATCATAAACCGTTTAGGAGATATGAATCTCGAAGTGGAAGTCTGCACTTTTCAACGAGCTCATGCTCATCTGTCATCTATATATATAAAAGCAAGTCGGGCTGGAGCGATGTATATATAAATATTTAAAAATGAAAAAAGACGTGAATTAATGAGGCACTTCCATAAATCTCAGAAATTTGAAACTTGGTACGGAGGAAACTGATGACCCCAGGATCCCTAGAAAAATCGGAAATTCTCAAAATTCCCTGAAGGGGGCACGCTGGGGGGGCTCAAATTTTGGGCTCAGCATAAGAACACAGTCGTATAGTATATCCAAAACGATAACCTATAGGTTTCGTGGGCTTAAAAATTTTCGAGAATTTCCTCATTTTTATCCCCTATCCCCCCAAATCAAAATGGCGGCACAACCTGCCAGACGAAGTAGACAATTGAAATTTGGTGAAATTATAGCTTTTGGTCCCTAACCGACGGGAAAATTCCAAGATGTTCAAATTTTTCACTTTTTACCCCCCAAAGATATCGAAATATATAGGCAATTTTAATGACTGTGCAGACATTCCTTTTGAGGTATTTTTTGGCTAAACGGTAAGTCGTATCACAAAACGGATGGCACAATGTCCCTTCAATTCGGAGTTATCTACAACTTTGGTCCTGTGACATTTTGTCGTATCTCTCTCCCTTATACGTTAAATTTGGCCGTATTTCTGGATTGTTCGTAAATTTGGTGATTTTTACAAGTATATTTCATTGTTTGACACACTTATAAGAATGATAGGATCATCACGTTGTGTGCGCACATTGGAACGAGTAAGGGACATGTGTGTACCAAATTTCATGATTCTAGCTTATACATAAGTAGGCAAAAAGTAATGTAAAATGTTAAAAATGCACCCAAATTTCACCCTATTCAAAATTTGATCTCAATTTACCCCCTTAATATGGGAGATACGATTAAATGGTTTAGACACAAACATGTAGAGCGATAAATGAGGCGTCTGATGGCGCAAACCGTTTCTTAATATCATAAACCGTTTAGGAGATATGAATCTCGAAGTGGAAGTCTGCACTTTTCAACGTGCTCATGCTTATCTGTCATCTATATATATAAAAGCAAGTCGGGCTGGAGCGATGTATATATAAATATTGAAAAATGAAAAAAGAAGTGAATTAATGAGGCACTTCCATAAATCTCAGAAATTTGAAACTTGGTATGGACTAAACTGATGACCCCAGGATCCCTAGAAAAATCGGAAATTCTCAAAATTCCCTGAAGGGGGCACGCTGGGGGGGCTCAAATTTTGGGCTCAGCATAAGAACACAGTCGTATAGTATATCCAAAACGATAACCTATAGGTTTCGTGGGCTTAAAAATTTTCGAGAATTTCCTCATTTTTATCCCCTATCCCCCCAAATCAAAATGGCGGCACAACCTGCCAGACGAAGTAGACAATTGAAATTTGGTGAAATTATAGCTTTTGGTCCCTAACCGACGGGAAAATTCCAAGATGTTCAAATTTTTCACTTTTTACCCCCCAAAGATATCGAAATATGGAGGCAATTTTAATGACTGTGCAGACATTCCTTTTGAGGTATTTTTTGGCTAAACGGTAAGTCGTATCACAAAACGGATGGCACAATGTCGCTTCAATTCGGAGTGATCTACAACTTTGGTCCTGTGACATTTTGTCGTATCTCTCTCCCTTATACGTTAAATGTGGCCGTACTTCTGGATTGTTCGTAAATTTGGTGATTTTTACAAGTATATTTCATTGTTTGACACACTTATAAGAATGATAGGATCATCACGTTGTGTGCGCACATTGGCACGATTAAGGGACATGTGTGTACCAAATTTCATGATTCTAGCTTATACATAAGTAGGCAAAACGTAATGTAAAATGTTAAAAATGCACCCAAATTTCACGATATTCAAAATTTGATCTCAATTTACCCCCTTAATATGGGAGATACGAGGAAATGGTTTAGAAACAAATATGTAGAGCGATAAATGAGGCGTCTGATGGCGCAAACCGTTTCTTAATATCATAAACCGTTTAGGAGATATGAATCTCGAAGTGGAAGTCTGCACTTTTCAACGAGCTCATGCTTATCTGTCATCTATATATATAAAAGCAAGTCGGGCTGGAGCGATGTATATATAAATATTGAAAAATGAAAAAAGAAGTGAATTAATGAGGCACTTCCATAAATCTCAGAAATTTGAAACTTGGTATGGACTAAACTGATGACCCCAGGATCCCTAGAAAAATCGGAAATTCTCAAAATTCCCTGAAGGGGGCACGCTGGGGGGGCTCAAATTTTGGGCTCAGCATAAGAACACAGTCGTATAGTATATCCAAAACGATAACCTATAGGTTTCGTGGGCTTAAAAATTTTCGAGAATTTCCTCATTTTTATCCCCTATCCCCCCACACCAAAATGGCGGCACAACCTGCCAGACGAAGTAGACAATTGAAATTTGGTGAAATTATAGCTTTTGGTCCCTAACCGATGGGAAAATTCCAAGATGTTCAAATTTTTCACTTTTTACCCCCCAAAGATATCGAAATATGGAGGCAATTTTAATGACTGTGCAGACATTCCTTTTGAGGTATTTTTTGGCTAAACGGTAAGTCGTATCACAAAACGGATGGCACAATGTCGCTTCAATTCGGAGTGATCTACAACTTTGGTCCTGTGACATTTTGTCGTATCTCTCTCCCTTATACGTTAAATGTGGCCGTACTTCTGGATTGTTCGTAAATTTGGTGATTTTTACAAGTATATTTCATTGTTTGACACACTTATAAGAATGATAGGATCATCACGTTGTGTGCGCACATTGGCACGATTAAGGGACATGTGTGTACCAAATTTCATGATTCTAGCTTATACATAAGTAGGCAAAACGTAATGTAAAATGTTAAAAATGCACCCAAATTTCACGATATTCAAAATTTGATCTCAATTTACCCCCTTAATATGGGAGATACGAGGAAATGGTTTAGAAACAAATATGTAGAGCGATAAATGAGGCGTCTGATGGCGCAAACCGTTTCTTAATATCATAAACCGTTTAGGAGATATGAATCTCGAAGTGGAAGTCTGCACTTTTCAACGAGCTCATGCTTATCTGTCATCTATATATATAAAAGCAAGTCGGGCTGGAGCGATGTATATATAAATATTTAAAAATGAAAAAAGACGTGAATTAATGAGGCACTTCCAGAAATCTCAGAAATTTGAAACTTGGTACGGGAGAAACTGATGACCCCAGGATCCCTAGAAAAATCGGAAATTCTCAAAATTCCCTGAAGGGGGCACGCTGGGGGGGCTCAAATTTTGGGCTCAGCATAAGAACACAGTCGTATAGTATATCCAAAACGATAACCTATAGGTTTCGTGGGCTTAAAAATTTTCGGGAATTTCCTCATTTTTATCCCCCATCCCCCCGAATCAAGATGGCGGCACAACCTGCCAGACGAGGTAGACAATTGAAATTTGGTGAAATTATAGCTTTTGGTCCCTAACCGGCGGGAAAATTCCAAGATGTTCACATTTTTCACTTTTTAACCCCAAAGATATCGAAATATGGAGGCAATTTTAATGACTGTGCAGACATTCTTTTTGAGCTATTTTGTGGCTAAACGGTAAGTCGTATCACAAAACGGATGGCACAACGTCTCTTCAATTCGGAGTAATCTACAACTTTGGTCCTGTGTCATTTTGTCGTATCTCTCTCCCTTATACGTGAAATTTGGCCGTATTTCTGGATTGTTCGTAAATTTGGTGATTTTTACACGTATATTTCATTGTTTGACACACTTATAAGAATGATAGGATCATCACGTTGGGTGCGCACATTAACACGATTAAGGGACATATGTGTACCAAATTTCATGTTTCAGGCTTATACATAAGTAGGCAAAAAGTAATGTAAAATGTTAAAAATGCACCCAAATTTCACCCTATTCAAAATTTGAACTCAATTTACCCCCTTAATATGGGAGATACGAGGATATGGTTTAGGAACAAACATGTAGAGCGATAAATGAGGCGTCTGATGGCGCAAACCGTTTCTTAATATCATAAACCGTTTAGGAGATATGAATCTCGAAGTGGAAGTCTGTACTTTTCAACGTGCTCATGCTTATCCGTCATCTATATATATAAAAGCAAGTCGGGCTGGAGCGATGTATATATAAATATTTAAAAATGAAAAAAGACGTGAATTAATGAGGCACTTCCAGAAATCTCAGAAATTTGAAACTTGGTACGGGAGAAACTGATGACCCCAGGATCCCTAGAAAAATCGGAAATTCTCAAAATTCCCTGAAGGGGGCACGCTAGGGGGCTCAAATTTTGGGCTCAGCATAAGAACACAGTCGTATAGTATATCCAAAACGATAACCTATAGGTTTCGTGGGCTTAAAAATTTTCGGGAATTTCCTCATTTTTATCCCCCATCCCCCCGAATCAAGATGGCGGCACAACCTGCCAGACGAGGTAGACAATTGAAATTTGGTGAAATTATAGCTTTTGGTCCCTAACCGACGGGAAAATTCCAAGATGTTCACATTTTTCACTTTTTAACCCCAAAGATATCGAAATATGGAGGCAATTTTAATGACTGTGCAGACATTCCTTTTGAGCTATTTTGTGGCTAAACGGTAAGTCGTATCACAAAACGGATGGCACAACGTCCCTTCAATTCGGAGTGATCTACAACTTTGGTCCTGTGTCATTTTGTCGTATCTCTCTCCCTTATACGTTAAATTTGGCCGTATTTCTGGATTGTTCGTAAATTTGGTGATTTTGACACATATATTTCATTGTTTGACACACTTATAGGAATGATAGGGTCATCACGTTGGGTGCGCACATTAGCACGATTAAGGGACATATGTGTACCAAATTTCATGATTCTAGCTTATACATAAGTAGGCAAAAAGTAATGTAAAATGTTAAAAATGCACCCAAATTTCACCCTATTCAAAATTTGAACTCAATTTACCCCCTTAATATGGGAGATACGAGGATATGGTTTAGAAACAAACATGTAGAGCGATAAATGAGGCGTCTGATGGCGCAAACCGTTTCTTAATATCATAAACCGTTTAGGTGATATGAATCTCGAAGTGGAAGTCTGCACTTTTCAACGTTCTCATGCTTATCCGTCATCTATATATATAAAAGCAAGTCGGGCTGGAGCGATGTATATATAAATATTTAAAAATGAAAAAAGACGTGAATTAATGAGGCACTTCCATAAATCTTAGAAATTTGAAACTTGGTACGGAGGAAACTGATGACCCCAGGATCCCTAGAAAAATCGGAAATTCTCAAAATTCCCTGAAGGGGGCACGCTGGGGGGGCTCAAATTTTGGGCTCAGCATAAGAACACAGTCGTATAGTATATCCAAAACGATAACCTATAGGTTTCGTGGGCTTAAAAATTTTCGAGAATTTCCTCATTTTTATCCCCTATCCCCCCAAATCAAAATGGCGGCACAACCTGCCAGACGAAGTAGACAATTGAAATTTGGTGAAATTATAGCTTTTGGTCCCTAACCCACGGGAAAATTCCAAGATGTTCAAATTTTTCACTTTTTACCCCCCTAAGATATCGAAATATATAGGCAATTTTAATGACTGTGCAGACATTCCTTTTGAGCTATTTTTTGGCTATACGGTAAGTCGTATCACAAAACGGATGGCACAATGTCGCTTCAATTCGGAGTGATCTACAACTTTGGTCCTGTGACATTTTGTCGTATCTCTCTCTCTTATACGTTAAATTTGGCCGTATTTCTGGATTGTTCGTAAATTTTGTGATTTTTACAAGTATATTTCATTGTTTGGCACACTTATAAGAATGATAGGATCATCACGTTGTGTGCGCACATTGGCACGATTAAGGGACATGTGTGTACCAAATTTCATGATTCTAGCTTATACATAAGTAGGCAAAAAGTAATGTAAAATGTTAAAAATGCACCCAAATTTCACCCTATTCAAAATTTGATCTCAATTTACCCCCTTAATATGGGAGATACGAATAAATGGTTTAGAAACAAACATGTAGAGGGATAAATGAGGCGTCTGATGGCGCAAACCGTTTCTTAATATCATAAACCGTTTAGGAGATATAAATCTCGAAGTGGAAGTCTGCACTTTTCAACGTGCTCATGCTTATCTGTCATCTATATATATAAAAGCAAGTCGGGCTGGAGCGATGTATATATAAATATTTAAAAATGAAAAAAGACGTGAATTAATGAGGCACTTCCAGAAATCTCAGAAATTTGAAACTTTGTACGGAGGAAACTGATGACCCCAGGATCCCTAGAAAAATCGGAAATTCTCAAAATTCCCTGAAGGGGGCACGCTGGGGGGGCTCATTTTTGGGCTCAGCATAAGAACACAGTCGTAT
Source organism: Anabrus simplex (assembly GCF_040414725.1). Lineage (NCBI taxonomy): Eukaryota > Metazoa > Arthropoda > Insecta > Orthoptera > Tettigoniidae > Anabrus > Anabrus simplex. The sequence goes on from NC_090269.1 coordinate 407,081,275, forward strand.
AGTATATCCAAAACGATAACCTATAGGTTTCGTGGGCTTAAAAATTTTCGAGAATTTCCTCATTTTTATCCCCTATCCCCCAAATCAAAATGGCGGCACAACCTGCCAGACGAAGTAGACAATTGAAATTTGGTGAAATTATAGCTTTTGGTCCCTAACCGACGGGAAAATTCCAAGATGTTCAAATTTTTCACTTTTTACCCCCCAAAGATATCGAAATATGGAGGCAATTTTAATGACTGTGCAGACATTCCTTTTGAGGTATTTTTTGGCTAAACGGTAAGTCGTATCACAAAACGGATGGCACAATGTCCCTTCAATTCGGAGTGATCTACAACTTTGGTCCTGTGACATTTTGTCGTATCTCTCTCCCTAATACGTTAAATTTGGCCGTATTTCTGGATTGTTCGTAAATTTGGTGATTTTTACAAGTATATTTCATTGTTTGACACACTTATAAGAATGATAGGATCATCACGTTGTGTGCGCACATTGGCAAGATTAAGGGACATATGTGTACCAAATTTCATGATTCTAGCTTATACATAAGTAGGCAAAAAGTAATGTAAAATGTTAAAAATGCACCCAAATTTCACCCTATTCAAAATTTGATCTCAATTTACCCCCTTAATATGGGAGATACGAGGAAATGGTTTAGAAACAGACATGTAGAGCGATAAATGAGGCGTCTGATGGCGCAAACCATTTCTTAATATCGTAAACCGTTTAGGAGATATGAATCTCGAAGTGGAAGTCTGCACTTTTCAACGTGCTCATGCTTATCTGTCATCTATATATATAAAAGCAAGTCGGGCTGGAGCGATGTATATATAAATATTTAAAAATGAAAAAAGACGTGAATTAATGAGGCACTTCCATAAATCTTAGAAATTTGAAACTTGGTACGGAGGAAACTGATGACCCCAGGATCCCTAGAAAAATCGGAAATTCTCTAAATTCCCTGAAGGGGGCACGCTGGGGGGGCTCAAATTTTGGGCTCAGCATAAGAACACAGTCGTATAGTATATCCAAAACGATAACCTATAGGTTTCGTGGGCTTAAAAATTTTCGAGAATTTCCTCATTTTTATCCCCTATCCCCCCAAATCAAAATGGCGGCACAACCTGCCAGACGAAGTAGACAATTGAAATTTGGTGAAATTATAGCTTTTGGTCCCTAACCGACGGGAAAATTCCAAGATGTTCAAATTTTTCACTTTTTACCCCCCTAAGATATCGAAATATATAGGCAATTTTAATGACTGTGCAGACATTCCTTTTGAGCTATTTTTTGGCTAAACGGTAAGTCGTATCACAAAACGGATGGCACAATGTCCCTTCAATTCGGAGTGATCTACAACTTTGGTCCTGTGACATTTTGTCGTATCTCTCTCTCTTATACGTTAAAATGGCCGTATTTCTGGATTGTTCGTAAATTTTGTGATTTTTACAAGTATATTTCATTGTTTGACACACTTATAAGAATGATAGGATCATCACGTTGTGTGCGCACATTGGCACGATTAAGGGACATGTGTGTACCAAATTTCATGATTCTAGCTTATACATAAGTAGGCAAAAAGTAATGTAAAATGTTAAAAATGCACCCAAATTTCACCCTATTCAAAATTTGATCTCAATTTACCCCCTTAATATGGGAGATACGATTAAATGGTTTAGAAACAAACATGTAGAGGGATAAATGAGGCGTCTGATGGCGCAAACCGTTTCTTAATATCATAAACCGTTTAGGAGATATGAATCTCGAAGTGGAAGTCTGCACTTTTCAACGTGCTCATGCTTATCTGTCATCTATATATATATTTATATATATAGATCTATATATATAAAAGCAAGTCGGGCTGGAGCGATGTATATATAAATATTTAAAAATGAAAAAAGACGTGAATTAATGAGGCACTTCCATAAATCTCAGAAATTTGAAACTTGGTACGGAGGAAACTGATGACCCCAGGATCCCTAGAAAAATCGGAAATTCTCAAAATTCCCTGAAGGGGGCACGCTGGGGGGGCTCAAATTTTGGGCTCAGCATAAGAACACAGTCGTATAGTATATCCAAAACGATAACCTATAGGTTTCGTGGGCTTAAAAATTTTCGAGAATTTCCTCATTTTTATCCCCTATCCCCCCAAATCAAAATGGCGGCACAACCTGCCAGACGAAGTAGACAATTGAAATTTGGTGAAATTATAGCTTTTGGTCCCTAACCGACGGGAAAATTCCAAGATGTTCAAATTTTTCACTTTTTACCCCCCAAAGATATCGAAATATATAGGCAATTTTAATGACTGTGCAGACATTCCTTTTGAGCTATTTTTTGGCTAAACGGTAAGTCGTATCACAAAACGGATGGCACAATGTCGCTTCAATTCGGAGTGATCTACAACTTTGGTCCTGTGACATTTTGTCGTATCTCTCTCCCTTATACGTTAAATTTGGCCGTATTTCTGGATAGTTCGTAAATTTGGTGATTTTGACAAGTATATTTCATTGTTTGACACACTTATAAGAATGATAGGATCATCACGTTGTGTGCGTACATTGGCACGATTAAGGGACATGTGTGTACCAAGTTTCATGATTCTAGCTTATACATAAGTAGCAAAAAGTAATGTAAAATGATAAAAATTCACCCAAATTTCACCCTATTCAAAATTTGATCTCAATTTACCCCCTTAATATGGGAGATACGATTAAATGGTTTAGAAACAAACATGTAGAGCGATAAATGAGGCGTCTGATGGCGCAAACCGTTTCTTAATATCATAAACCGCTTAGGAGATATGAATCTCGAAGTGGAAGTCTGCACTTTTCAACGAGCTCATGCTTATCTGTCATCTATCTATATATATAAAAGCAAGTCGGGCTGGCGCGATGTATATATAAATATTTAAAAATGAAAAAAGACGTGAATTAATGAGGCACTTCCATAAATCTCAGAAATTTGAAACTTGGTACGGAGGAAACTGATGACCCCAGGACCCCTAGAAAAATCGGAAATTCTCAAAATTCCCTGAAGGGGGCACGCTGGGGGGCTCAAATTTTGGGCTCAGCATAACAACACAGTCGTATAGTATATCCAAAACGATAACCTATAGGTTTCGTGGGCTTAAAATTTTTTGGGAATTTCCTCATTTTTATCCCCCATCCCCCCAAATCAAGATGGCGGCACAACCTGCCAGACGAGGTAGACAATTGAAATTTGGTGAAATTATAGCTTTTGGTCCCTAACCGATGGGAAAATTCCAAGATGTTCAAATTTTTAACTTTTTACCCCCAAAGATATCGAAATATGGAGGCAATTTTATTGACTGTGCAGACATTCCTTTTGAGCTATTTTGTGGCTAAACGGTAAGTCGTATCACAAAACGGATGACACAATGTCGCTTCAATTCGGAGTGATCTACAACTTTGGTCCTGTGACATTTTGTCGTATCTCTCTCCCTTATACGTTAAATTTGGCCGTATTTCTGGATTGTTCGTAAATTTGGTGATTTTTACACGTATATTTCATTGTTTAACACACTTATAAGAATGATAGGATCATCACGTTGGGTGCGCACATTGGCACGATTAAGGGACATATGTGTACCAAATTTCATGATTCTAGCTTATACATAAGTAGGCAAAAAGTAATGTAAAATGTTAAAAATGCACCCAAATTTCACCCTATTCAAAATTTGAACTCAATTTACCCCCTTAATATGGGAGATACGAGGATATGGTTTAGAAACAAACATGTAGAGCAATAAATGAGGCGTCTCATGGCGCAAACCGTTTCTTAATATCATAATCCGTTTAGGAGATATGAATCTCGAAGTGGAAGTCTGCACTTTTCAACGTGCTCATGCTTATCCGTCATCTATATATATAAAAGCAAGTCGGGCTGGAGCGATGTATATATAAATATTTAAAAATGAAAAAAGACGTGAATTAATGAGGTACTTCCAGAAATCTCAGAAATTTGAAACTTGGTACGAGGGAAACTGATGACCCCAGGATCCCTAGAAAAATCGGAAATTCTCAAAATTCCCTCAAGGGGGCACGCTGGGTGGGCTCAAATTTTGGGCTCAGTGTAAGAACACAGTCGTATAGTATATCCAAAACGATAACCTATAGGTTTCGTGGGCTTAAAAATTTTCGGGAATTTCCTCATTTTTATCCCCCATCCCCCCAAAACAAGATGGCGGCACAACCTGCGAGACGAGGTAGACAATTGAAATTTGGTGAAATTATAGCTTTTGGTCCCTAACCGACGGGAAAATTCCAAGATGTTCAAATTTTTCACCTTTTATCCCCAAAGATATCGAAATATTGAGGCAATTTTAATGACTGTGCGGACATTCCTTTTGAGCTATTTTTTGGCTAAACGGTAAGTCGTATCACAAAACGGATGGCACAATGTCGCTTCAATTCGGAGTGATTTACAACTTTGGTCCTGTGACATTTTGTCGTATCTCTCTCCCTTATACGTTAACTTTGGCCGTATATCTGGATTGTTGGTATATTAGGTGATTTTTACAAGTATATTTCATTGTTTGACACACTTGTAGGAATGATAGGATCATCACGTTGTGTGCGCTCATTGGCACGATTACGGGACATATGTGTACCAAATTTTATGATTCTAGCTTATACATAAGTAAGCAAAAGTAATGTAAAATATTAAAAATGCACCCAAATTTCACCCTTTTCAAAACTTAAACTCAATATACCCCCTTAATATGGGAGATACGAGGATATGGTTTAGAAACAGACATGTAGAGCGATAAATGAGGCGTCTGATGGCGCAAACCGTTTCTTAATATCATAAACCGTTTAGGAGATATGAATCTCGATGTGGAAGTCTGCACTTTTCAACGTGCTCATGTTTATCCGTCAACTATATAAATAAAATCGTAACGACCGTGTGTCTGTACATTGATTAATTTGGCGAAATTTCCGTACAGTTATCCGTTTCAGGTGTAATAATGACCATCTGCATCATTTTTAGCTTTGGTGTCTGTTTGTTTGTTTGTTTGTCTGTCCTTCTATAACTTGAAAACTACTGGATATATTTCCACCAAACTTCATATTTAGAATCCACCTGTCCTTGGGTAGGTTTTAGCGAAAAAAAAAAAAAAAATCGTCTCGACTGTGTGTCTGTACATTGATTAGTTTGGCGAAATTTCCGTAGAGTTATCCGTTTCAGGTGTAATAATGACCATCTGCATCATTTTTAGCTTTGGTGTCTGTTTGTCTGTTTGTTTGTCTGTTAGTTTCTTTGTCTGTTTGTCTGTCCTTCTATAACTTGAAAACTACTAAATATATATTTCCTCCAAGCTTCATATTTAGAATCCACCTCTCCTTGGGTAGATTTCAGCGCAAATATCGTTTCTAAATCCCTGAACTGAGTGGGGATTTTTACGAAACCGAAACCGTGATTTTGCACTCCCTCAAAGTATACACAACCGAACTTAATGGAAATCAACCTGCCTTAATGAAAATTAATTTCTAAACCTTTTTTTCTCATGTGCATCATTTCGATAACAGGATTTAGTAAGGGAGATATCATTAACGGACTGTTTTTCGGTACAAATCCCAGCGGACTTACCGCAAGAGCGGGTGCGTGTAAAGTGTACTTCTTACAAACTTGAAAACTAACAAGATATTTGAACCAAATTTTATATATAGCATCCATCTGTCCAAGGGTAGGTTTCCTTGGTGTCTGTTAGTTAGTTAGTTTGTTTGTTTGTTTGTTTCTTTGTTTGTTTGTTTGGTCTGTTTGTCTTTCTATAACTTGAAAACTACTGGAGATATTTCCACCAAACTTCATATTTAGAATCCACCTATCCTTTGGGGAGGTTTTAGGGCAAATATTGTTTCTAAATCCCTGAACTAATTGGGGGTTTATGCGAAACCGAAACCGTGATTTTACACTCCCTCAAAATACACACAACCAAACTTAATGGAAATCTACCTGCCTTAATGGAAATTAATTTCTAAACCTTTTCTTCTCATGTGCATCATTTCAATCACTTACAGGAAGGATAGTATGATCAAACTCTATACGAACCTTGGCCCACCCAGTACCCATATGTGAGCCAAATGCTATGTCACATAATTATCCGAAAAGTAATGCAATGTAAGATAATCTTACACAAATTTCAACCCATTCAACATTTCTGATTCAATCTGACCCATGAATAGATTAGATGCGAGAAAATATCATAGGACCATCCATTTAGATCGCTAAATACTGCGCCTTACGGTACAATCCTTTGTCGATATGACGTACCGTTTAGCAGCAGTTAATCTGTAAATGAAGGTCTGCAATATTGTAAACATTCATATACTTTCGTATGTCCATCTGTATATATTCATTGATGTCGATTTGTAGCGATCGAGAAAGGATGTGTCTGCTATTGTAATCAGTACTCCCTACACCGACTTTGACTGCTGGCAGTAGAAATGGGGTCCTTCTCCAACTCCTGTGTAACTGGCATTAGTAAGGTGGGCCTACCACTTTAATGAATAATTCACTTTTCGATTTGTCTTGCAGAAGGCAAGGGATCATGCAGTTTTGTTCGAAAGTCCCCTATTATATTGTGTTTTTCTCTAGGCCAGGGTGCCCGCCATTATAAACAAATGTTCCAATCTAAAATTTGACCAGCATTAGGCATAGTGGCCTGCTATTTTCATGGAAACTCACTAATTCTGTGTGACTGGCAGTAAGCTGGCTAGCAGCAGTAAAAAGGGACTGTCATTATAATGATAACTGCACAACTCAATTTTGACTGGTGGTAGGGAAGTTGCCTGGTATTATAATAAAAACTCCTCAACTGTAACCTGTCTGAAAGTAGGAAATGGGTCTGCCATTGTAACTAAAACTCCCCAAATCGATTGTGACCGCGCAGTAGGCATTGGGGCCTGCAATTATAATGTAAACTTGCCAACTCGATTGTGAATGGCAGTAGGCAAGTGAGCCTGCCGTTATCATCACAACTCCGCAACCCTCACTTTACATTGGAAACAACGTATGTGGACCTCCCCATGCTATTTCTCGGATAAGGCTAAGAGACATGCAATTTTAAAACAATCTCATTTGCTGCACGCACAGTCTTTACGTCGATATCCGTGTACAATGTAGAATACCGTAGCGAAGCACGGGTACATTTGCTAGTTCTACTTATAAATTATAATATAGTTATATAATCTTAAATAATATTATACACTGACTGACAGAGCAAATGCAACACCAAGAAGGAGTGGTCAGAACTTTATGCCAATCGCAGGATAGACTGACGTCACTGAGGTATGCTCATGATGTGAAATGCGCCGCTGTGCTGCGCACGTAGCGAACGATAAATGGGACACGGCGTTGGCGAATGGCCCACTTCGTACCGTGATTTCTCAGCCGACAGTCATTGTAGAACGTGTTATCGTGTGCCACAGGACACGTGTATAGCTAATAATGCCAGGCCGCCGTCAACGGAGGCATTTCCAGCAGACAGACGACTTTACGAGGGGTATGGTGATCGGGCTGAGAAGGGCAGGTTGGTCGCTTCGTCAAATCGCAGCCGATACCCATAGGGATGTGTCCACGGTGCAGCGCCTGTGGCGAAGATGGTTGGCGCAGGGACATGTGGCACGTGCGAGGGGTCCAGGCGCAGCCCGAGTGACGTCAGCACGCGAGGATCGGCGCATCCGCCGCCAAGCGGTGGCAGCCCCGCACGCCACGTCAACCGCCATTCTTCAGCATGTGCAAGACACCCTGGCTGTTCCAATATCGACCAGAACAATTTCCCGTCGATTGGTTGAAGGAGGCCTGCACTCCCGGCGTCCGCTCAGAAGACTACCATTGACTCCACAGCATAGACGTGCACGCCTGGCATGGTGCCGGGCTAGAGCGACTTGGATGAGGGAATGGCGGAACGTAGTGTTCTCCGATGAGTCACGCTTCTGTTCTGTCAGTGATAGCCACCGCAGACGAGTGTGGCGTCGGCGTGGAGAAAGGTCAAATCCGGCAGTAACTGTGGAGCGCCCTACCGCTAGACAACGCGGCATCATGGTTTGGGGCGCTATTGCGCATGATTCCACGTCACCTCTAGTGCGTATTCAAGGCACGTTAAATGCCCACCGCTACGTGCAGCATGTGCTGCGGCCGGTGGCACTCCCGTACCTTCAGGGGCTGCCCAATGCTCTGTTTCGGCAGGATAATGCCCGCCCACACACTGCTCGCATCTCCCAACAGGCTCTACGAGGTGTACAGATGCTTCCGTGGCCAGCGTACTCTCCTTCACCGTTTCGCAAATGACAGGAACTGCACCCAACTAAAGCAGTCCTTAACATCTATCTTCCTGGAGGAGTACCCAAGGGGCTGAGATCAGGTATTCTTGTGTCCAATAATAAGAAATATGTATATTTCTAAGAAAATTGTTTCTGTTTTTTTTATATTCCTGAGATTCTTGTAGCCTAAAATATTAAAAAATCGAATGATATGCTTTTCTACTTCTTATATGATTTATGTTTTAACTTTATTGGAATTGGTATCTGTATTTTAATTTTAAGTTTAATATTAAGTTTAATGTTCAATTTGATATTTTAATATTCTAAAATGTAGTTAGTATATTCATAAACTTGTATTGTGTTATAAGTAGACGCTACATAAAGGGGCTTTTCAGCCTCAGTGGCATGTATATCATCATTATCAATAAATTAAATTCAAAAATTCAAAAATTGAATTCAAAAATTCAAACCAATCGAACACGTGTAGGATCTCATTGGACGCCGTTTGCAAACTCTGCCCCAGCCTCGTACGGACGACCAACTGTGGCAAATGGTTGACAGAGAATGGAGAACCATCCCTCAGGACACCATCCGCACTCTTATTGACTCTGTACCTCGACGTGTTTCTGCGTGCATCGCCGCTCGCGGTGGTCCTACATCCTACTGAGTCGATGCCGTGCGCATTGTGTAACCTGCATATCGGTTTGGAATAAACATCAATTATTCGTCCGTGCCGTCTCTGTTTTTTCCCCAACTTTCATCCCTTTCGAACCACTCCTTCTTGGTGTTGCATCTGCTCTGTCAGTCAGTGTATATAATTTATAAGCAGAAAGTACGGCGTTAGAGAGCCACCTGTTATGAGTATGGAACTAGAGGTGCGACAAAGAGTTATTTCTGTTTAACTGTTACATTTGTCACTGCTACAAAAAGGAACTGTGAAAAGTAACCGTTAAAAATAACATCCAACGTTACTCACGTCTTATTTGTCACAGCCTGGTCACGGCTTCAAGCTTGTTTCCTTATAGCTGTGTTGCGAAGTCCCATTCATTCACCCGGACATGCGCCCAAGCATTACCACACTGTTGAAAGCCGGTTCAGCAAAACACGCGTTTCTATTTGCTATAAAGTTAACGAGAGGGAGACAATGGATGAAATGAGAAGACAACATAGCGTCTTTTCTGAATTCTACAGGAGTGAGCTGATAATGCCCCGATCACGGATCTCGACACAAACTGGTACATGAGCATCGACTAAGTAAAAGAAAGTAACGCTATGTTATCTATAATGCCAATATGGAAATTTAGCATACTCATTTATTTATCGTACAAGAAAAAATATACATTTGAAACGTATTATAATATTATAATGTAGGTAGCCCTGCGCGATATCTGAGTCAACTCTTACCACTGAACAGTTGAATATATCATAACAATTTACACTTTAGATACCAGATGACAGCAGCAACTAAAACAAATACACAATAGAGTATATTATACACTATAGTGTATTTGACCTAAAGCAATCTCCTACGAAAAGGTTCTTACACGGAAGACATGCGTGCTATCTGAACTCTGAAGGTCACATTCTGTGTCTGTAAGCTGCGACTATTGACAGTTCTCACTTCCCAGTTACTGTTTTCCCTAGTACGTTATTCTGTTGTAGTTACTTGGTAACCTGTTATTTTTTGTCCTCGTTTCATTTGTAACAGTGACAGGTATGTTAATGTTACAAAGTAACTGCTACGTTATTTTTCAGCCATCTCTATAAGGAACAAAAATTTGAAAGGCTTACGAATTGTTAATTTAAATAGAAAAGAGCCGAATCGCTCTTGCCAGGCAGAGTAGTTTATGGGAGCAAGAAATGCTGCAGGAAGGTACACTTCGTAGGAGTTCGCGCTCAAACTCAACGCTCGCAGGGGCAAACAGTTTCCTTTGCCAAACCTAAATTACAATAGGAGACACATCGTGTGACCTCACTTCGGAGTTTTCATCTATTACTCCACGTTTACAATGACACTAATCACTGTTCTTAAGGGAACGACAACGCAGAAACAGTTACTGAAAAAACAGGGGCATAATTGTCCATACTAAGTGACCGTAATGTAAAAGAGGAGGTTGCACATGACCAGACATAAGCAAAAGGCAAGGAGGCGAAAAAATAAAATTACACTCCTTATAGCACCTGAAACAGATAGAATAACTGTAAGGGAATTTCGACAAATTACACAATGTACAGACACACGGTCGTTACGATTTTATTTATATATATTGCGCCCTGGTGGGGGTGTGATAAGCGTCATGCAATTATAATTAGTTATGGAGGAATATATATTTCATTTTCAGATACAAGAAGATCGTACTGTACATACAGTAAGAACAGGCCAGGCCGAGATGGTATGGTGAAACATGCACATAATATTGTCTCCATTGAGATTAACAAGTTGAACGCGGGGTTGGCACTGGAAGAAAAAAATATGAGCCTTCCCGGTCACGTGGTTTAGGTGGACCAGTGGAAAAATTCATTTGACCAAAGCAAGGCGACAACTTCGTATTGTAAGAAGCACTAGCGAGGCTAACTCCGTGGATTAAACTGATAGAAGGAAGTGAATTATCAATTCAGAATAAAGTGGAATTTAGGAGCCTTACTATATCATAAAACTTATAAAAAGTTAATAATTGCAGGAGATTGCATGGTGTAATTCTGAGAATTCATGGACGCTATTCGTTGATTGGCTGAAGGCAAAGGAAGCCACAAAAGAGCGCGAAATCCCGAGCCGGGATACGGCAGCTAAATTCGCGAATATATCCATTACCAGCGAACGATAAAAATGTTGAGAATTGGTATAGAGCCTTTGAGAACATAATTACATCATTGGATCACATATTTAAGCCACGGGCCGAACCGCAAAGTGTCGTATGAAGATATCGGGACTGCGCGTCCCAAGATGAACTCCGGTGAACTCGGAAGAAAGGGGATACAAGTATAAATATGAGGTCATGGACAAGGACTGACAACTATTTCTGACAAAGTGTTCGGGCGGTCACCACGCCAGTGGTGCGTAACTACTTCTGACAAAGTGTTCGGGCGGTCACCACGCCAGTGGTGCGTAACTACTTCTGACAAAGTGTTCGGGCGGTCACCACGCCAGTGGTGCGTAACTACTTTTGACAAAGCTTTCGAGCGGTCACCACGCCAGGGGTGCGTGACAACTTCTGATATTTTGTTCGAGCCGTGATTACGCCAGAGGTGCGAGTGTGTACTTACTCGTGGAGTAGAGTTCAAAGTATTTTATTGTTACATAGTACAGTGATTCATGACGTGATATAACTCATATTACAGTCTTGAGCAGTATATTAGTATGAAGTGTTTCAAATAGACAGGACTCAGTAAAGCATAACTTACGGAGTGTGAGATTCTACCAACAGATTAGGAAGTGCGTTACATGAGAACGGTCACGAGTGTTTATGTCACCTAGTAAACAGTCGATTCTAAACTGATACCTGGTCAGCTACACGAACGTGAGACGGGAAATTCAAGTGCGCGCACGGGCCGTTGTAAAGGGAATCCCGAGGTATCCCATGTTCCTAGTGTCCGGGAAAGGAATGACGAATGTATATCTACATTAAGTGGGCTAGATACAAGGCCGAGAGTGTAAAATTTGTGAGTAGAATTTAGGGTGGAAATTATTCCAAAGTGCAACAGTTATTTTATTTGTTTTTATTCAAAATATGTAAAGTTGAAAAGGGTCAAGGATTAATTCTTCAAGCTGGCATGAATACCAGTGGAATGCAGAGCTAAAGACTGGACGGGGCCTGTGTTTCTCGTCCGGTTTTAGCAGACTACAATGGCAGAGATGAGTAACCTTTTAACATATTTGTAGATTGCTATCGTTAGGGGGCGGAAATCATTTTATTTTATCATGGTAACTTGATTGTGAAACGAGCCGTTTCCGGCTCATATAAATTCAAAGACAGATAGACAAAGGGACAAATTAATATGTACATGATTAAATCGAGCACTCATCATAATTTTGATTATTAAATAGAGTATAGTAGGGTTGAGTTGTTCATGCAAGTGCTTGAGTTGTTTGATATGATAGGGAGCACGTTTCACGTAAAGATAATGTTAATATTCATTTAGAAGTGCTTCCAAAGTGTTTTTCCGTTATTGGAACTTTTATAGATATTAAGGCATGTTGTTAAGATAATCCAGAGGTAGGATTGACAAGTTATTTAAATTGTTGTGGGACGGAATGAAGTCCATTGATTTGTTTGTAAATATCGCGAAGTTCGCCAGTGGACAAAATAATAATAATCTGTACAAGTGTCGAAGTAGTACATTAAAATTTGGTAATGTGTAAAGGCGTGTTTAATAATAATCTTTGAGAATAAAGGCACGGGCCTAGTTGGATAGAATGATTGCAAATTAAAGTAATTTAAATGTGGAGATCACATGTGCCGTGAATAATTATAATTTGGGCAGTGAATCCGGTTTTAACACTAATTTTTGATTTAACGTTTTGGACTCCATAATAATCATAAATAAATTGTGGTAGAAACGAGATAGGCATTTTGATAATATGGTCACGCTATGTTTGAAGCCCAGAGTGATTTGAGCCAAAGGTTGAGATTTGGAGTTTTATGGGACAGAAATCCGGCCCGAAATGAAAGTGAATTGTACTGATGTTGATGAAAAATAGATGGATCTTAAGGCCCACATAGAGGTTGTATTTATATACCGGTGTCTTGAGTGGCAGAATAGAGTCCACACACCGAGGGTTAATTAGTGAAAATGTCTTGAAGAGTTCCAATGGACAAATGAACTTCAAAATGGAAAAGGAAGGAATAATTAAATACTTGCACAGATTGGAGGTATTTGCCCAACTGCGAGGTGTTATGGGATTTGAGAATTGTCTTAGGAGCATATGGTCTCCATGAATTAACGACAGTACGAAAATAAGGTTGCGGGTTCGAACACTATTATGTCCCGACCGATGTGAATTCGGATCATGGTGATTTCTGTTTGGGAGAGAACGTATGTGACTAAATTATAAAGAATGGGAATAAAAATAAAGATTCTCGAAAGAATAATAATACTATTAATAATAATTATATTCCAAGTAAATCATATCTGGATTGATTAGTTCCAAAATAACTCGGAATTGTAAAAGGGGTTATGCGTTAAACATATTAAGAGTGGACTACCGTGTAACAGGCGAAATTAATTTTTTTAAATTAATAATAATAATAAACATATATTAAAAAACTATTTTTTTGAACAAGAAGAATTTACCTTTTTTATATTTTGGACATAATAATGATGTTGGGAGTTGAAATGAAAAATTTGAGATTTTTAACTAATAATAATAATAATAATAATAATAATAATGGGAATATTTGAAGAGGGAGAAGAAGAATAATCAAATAAGGTACCTTTATTTATTTCAGATGAAAATAAAAATCGCGAAAAGTTGAAATATTATTCCGAGAATGATTACGGGTTACGATAATCATGATCTCCACAAATAATAATAATAATAATAATAATAATAATAATAATAATAATAATAATAATAATAATAATAATAATAATAATAATAATAATAATAATAATAATAATAATAATAATATTTAATAAAATATTTTATTATTTTATTTATTTTCTTATTATTTCGGATGATGATGATGGATGATACTAGGGAAGTCAGCTGACGAATTAACGTAATAATGTCAATTGCTGGTAAATAATAAGTTAAGTTAATATTTGTAAAATGAAGGCAAATCCATACATCTGGACCATTAGGTTAGAGTTCCTTTGTCGTATTCCTTCAACTAACGATTAGCATATCTTGGTTAGGAACCCGGGGAGAGTTTGTAGTTTCCCGGGTTGGTCTCATCTCAATCAAAGTGGAGGCGATAATATGGTCCATGTGATCGCGCCTACTTAGCCAACATTTAATTGGTCCATGATCAAATATGGTCATGGTGTTAACGAAGGTAAATCTGATACCTTCAGATATCAACGGTTCTACCACCCAAATGGAAGGGTGGTCGAAAGTGATAAATATTATGTAATCATTTTTCAGGAATAATTTGCCAAATTACCGGCAAATCAAGGGTCAACAGATTTTGTTGTGTGTAAAAATTATTTTGTTTACTTAAATAAAATGCTCCTTTAGCATTTGCAAGGAAACAGTTCCAGGTTCTTGTTCTTGTAGAATAGTAAACCCTTGGTGACCGTTTAAATATCCGTCCCCGTCCCTAGGATGGAGCCTTCATAATTTCCCTTTGATCTGAATATATATAATTTGTGTGTTTTATGATGAGTTAAAGATTAGAGTGTCCCGTTCAACCCTGTAGTACTGCAACGTGTGAATTTATTTTAATTTTTGCAAAAAAAAAAAAAAAAACATTGTTGCATTAGCGACGACATCATGTCACACAACTAAGGGACGGATTGCATAACAGTTAGACCCAATCATGGGAATTAAACATTTAGGACGGATTACATCATGATTAAACCCAATCGGGGTATTTGAATTCATTATAGACCGCATCACGGTTGTGCGTTTTTGGGAAGCATTTATTCAGATCTAGGAAGGTAACTCTAAATAATGATGGCATCGTCTAGTGTACGAGATGAACCCATTATTATAATACTTTGTTTATTAAATTGGATGTTTACATTTCACTTGGTTTTTAATTTATTTATTGTCATTGTGTTCAGAAATTTATCAACATAGCATAGGCTAGTAGTAATTTCCGAACGGGACTCATTTTATAGGATGATAGAAGTAGGTTGTTATGCTCATCAGTTAGTAAATACCCTTTTTGTAATTTTTTTAAATGCGATTTTATATCTGCGAACGTGGAGGCTCCACACTTTGGTCACCAAAGGGCAGTAGGAAAATATCGTAGGTACAAGGAGAAAATGGTAAAATTAATACTGAGTTTCAAACTCCAAGTTAATACAGGAATGAGAACTGGAACTGTGTCTACGAGAATTTATTAATTTCAGATTTAAAGCTACGAGACTGCTGTGTTATGTCAAAATTTCTAGGTGGTGTTTGACATAACAGTTTTAAAATTAATTTCTATGTGTGTCTGACACGTATTTATTCTGGGTGGAACCAAGCAAGATTTAATCGAAACCGACTTACAACCTATTAGGTCGTGTTACGTACATTTAGTACGTATTGAAGAGATGTTAAGTACAGAACAAAAATGGCCAACCAGACCCCAGTGGGATCCGAACCCGCAACCTACCGATTTCGCGTCGGTTGCTCTACCCATTGAGCTATGGTGGCCTAGGCCATCTTTGTTCTGTTGGAAAGGATCTAAGCTACAGGTCTGGTACTACTACCATCTCACTGCAGAGTGCGTTTAAGTTGCCCGTTGAGGGCCAAGTCAATGAATATTGAATATTCACGACCGCATTGTAATCGAAACCGACTTTCAACCTATTAGGTCGTGTTACGTACATTTAGTACGTATTGAAGAGGTGTTAAGTAATCATCATCATCTGTTTACCCTCCAGGGTCGGCCTTTCCCTCGGACACAGCGAGGGATCCCACCTATACCGCCTCAAGGGCAGTGTCCTGGAGCTTCAGACTCTTGGTCGGGGATACAACTGGGGAGAATGACCAGTACCTCGCCCAGGCGGCCTCACCTGCTATGCTGAAGAAGGGCCTTGTGGAGGGATGGGAAGATTGGAAGGGATAGGCAAGGAAGAGGGAAGGAAGCGGCCGTGGCCTTAAGTGAGGTACCATCCCGGCATTCGCCTGGAGGAGAAGTGGGAAACCACGGAAAAACCACTTCCAAGATGGCTGAGGTGGGAATCGAACCCACCTCTACTCAGTTGACCTCCCGAGGCTGAGTGGACCCCGTTCCAGCCCTCATACCACTTTTTTTTTAAATTTCGTGGCAGAGCCGGGAATCGAACCCGGGCCTCCTGGGGTGGCAGCCAATCACGCTAACCACTACACCACAGAGGCGGACGAAGAGGTGTTAAGTACAGAACAAAAATGGCCAACCAGACACCAGTGGGATCCGAACCCACAACCTCCCGATTTCGCGTCGGTTGCTCTACCAATTGAGCTATGGTGGCCTAGGCCATCTTTGTTCTGTTGGAAAGGATCTAAGCTACAGGTCTGATACTACTACCATCTCACTGTAGAGTGCGTTTAAGTTGCCCGTTGAGGGCCAAGTCAATGAATATTGAATCTTCACGACCGCATTGTAATCGAAAACGACTTTCAACCTATTAGGTCATGTTACGTACACTTAGTATGTATTGAAGAGATGTTAAGTACAGAACAAAAATGGCCAACCAGACACCAGTCGGATCCGAACCCACAACCTCCCGATTTCGCGTCGGTTGTTCTACCAATTGAGCTATGGTGGCCTAGGCCATCTGTGTTCTGTTGGAAAGGATCTAAGATACAGGTCTGGTACTACTACCATCTAACTGTAGAGTGCGTTTAAGTTGCCCGTTGAGGGCCAAGTCAATGAATATTGAATTTTCACGACCGCATTGTAATCGAAACCGACTTTCAACCTATTAGGTCGTGTTACGTACATTTAGTACGTATTGAAGAGGTGTTAAGTCATCATCATCATCTGTTTACCCTCCAGGGTCGGCCTTTCCCTCGGACACAGCGAGGGATCCCACCTATACCGCCTCAAGGGCAGTGTCCTGGAGCTTCAGACTCTTGGTCGGGGATACAACTGGGGAGAATGACCAGTACCTCGCCCAGGCGGCCTCACCTGCTATGCTGAAGAAGGGCCTTGTGGAGGGATGGGAAGATTGGAAGGGATAGGCAAGGAAGAGGGAAGGAAGCGGCCGTGGCCTTAAGTGAGGTACCATCCCGGCATTCGCCTGGAGGAGAAGTGGGAAACCACGGAAAAACCACTTCCAGGATGGCTGAGGTGGGAATCGAACCCACCTCTACTCAGTTGACCTCCCGAGGCTGAGTGGACCCCGTTCCAGCCCTCATACCACTTTTTTTTAAATTTCGTGGCAGAGCCGGGAATCGAACCCGGGCCTCCTGGGGTGGCAGCCAATCACGCTAACCACTACACCACAGAGGCGGACGAAGAGGTGTTAAGTACAGAACAAAAATGGCCAACCAGACACCAGTGGGATCCGAACCCACAACCTCCCGATTTCGCGTCGGTTGCTCTACCAATTGAGCTATGGTGGCCTAGGCCATCTTTGTTCTGTTGGAAAGGATCTAAGCTACAGGTCTGATACTACTACCATCTCACTGTAGAGTGCGTTTAAGTTACCCGTTGAGGGCGAAGTCAATGAATATTGAATTTTCAAGACCGCATTGTAATCGAAACCGACTTTCAACCTATTAGGTCATGTTACGTACATTTAGTACGTATTGAATAGATGTTAAGTACAGAACAAAAATGGCCAACCAGACACCAGTGGGATCCGAACCTACAACCTCCCGATTTCATGCCGGTTGCTCTACCAATTGAGCTATGGTGGCCTAGGCCATCTTTGTTCTGTTGGAAAGGATCTAAGCTACAGGTCTGATACTACTACCATCTCACTGTACAGTGCGTTTAAGTTGCCCGTTGAGGGCCAAGTCAATGAATATTGAATTTTCACGACCGCATTGTAATCGGAACCGACTTTCAACCTATTAGGTCGTGTTACGTACATTTAGTACGTATTGAAGAGATGTTAAGTACAGAACAAAAATGGCCAACCAGACACCAGTGGGATCCGAACCCACAACCTCCCGATTTCGCGTCGGTTGCTCTACCAATTGAGCTATGGTGGCCTAGGCCATCTTAGTTCTGCTGGAAAGGACGTAAGCTACAGGTCTGGTACTACTACCATCTCACTGTAGAGTGCGTTTAAGTTGCCCGTTGAGGGCCAAGTCAATGAATATTGAATTTTCACGACCGCATTGTAATCGAAACCGACTTTCAACCTATTAGGTCGTGTTACGTTCATTTAGTACGTATTGAAGAGATGTTAAGTCATCATCATCATCATCATCTGTTTATCCTCCAGGTTCGGTTTTTCCCTCGGACTTAGCGAGGGATCCCACCTCTACCGCCTCAAGGGCAGTGTCCTGGAGCTTCAGACTCTTGGTCGGGGGATACAACTGGGGAGTATGACCAGTACCTCGCCCAGGCGGCCTCACCTGCTATGCTGAACAGGGGCCTTGTGGAGGGATGGGAAGATTGGAAGGGATAGGCAAGGAAGAGGGAAGGAAGCGGCCGTGGCCTTAAGTTAGGTACCATCCCGGCATTCGCCTGGAGGAGAAGTGGGAAACCACGGAAAAACCACTTCCAAGATGGCTGAGGTGGGAATCGAACCCACCTCTACTCAGTTGACCTCCCGAGGCTGAGTGGACCCCGTTCCAGCCCTCGTACCACTTTTCAAATTTCGTGGCAGAGCCGGGAATCGAACCCGGGCCTCCGTGGGTGCAGCTAATCACGCTAACCACTACACCACAGAGGCGGACAGAGATGTTAAGTACAGAACAAAAATGGCCAACCAGACACCAGTGGGATCCGAACCCACAACCTCCCGATTTCGCGTCGGTTGCTCTACCAATTGAGTTGGCAACACTGTAAATTACCGATCCTTTATTTCAGTTCATTATTCTTCATCTAGCAATTCTAAGCTACAAGTCTGGTACTACTACCATCTCACTGTAAAGTGCGTTTAAGTTGCCCGTTGAGGGCCAAGTCAATGAATATCCCACTGGTGTCTCGTTGGCCATTTTTGTTCTGTACTTAACATCTCTTCAATACGTACTAAATGTACGTAACACGACCTAATAGGTTGAAAGTCGGTTTCGATTACAATGCGGTCGTGAAAATTCAATATTCATTGACTTGGCCCTCAACGGGCAACTTAAAAACGCACTCTACAGTGAGATGGTAGTAGTACCAGACCTGTAGCTTAGATCCTTTCCAACAGAACAAAGATGGCCTAGGCCACCATAGCTCAATTAGTAGAGCAACCGACGCGAAATCGGGAGGTTGTGGGTTCGGATCCCACTGGTGTCTGGTTGGCCATTTTTTTCTGTACTTAACATCTCTTCAATACGTACTAAATGTACGTAACACGACCTAATAGGTTGGAAGTCGGTTTCGATTACAATGCGGTCGTGAAAATTCAATATTCATCAAGCAAGATTTGTTGTCCTTATGCTACTCGTTGTTTGATACGAGTGATTGAATATAAATTGTGGTAAGAAAATAGAAATTTAATTCGAGTATTGAACCGTTAGATGATTGGACCTTGACCTACTGTTAAAGGTAGTGCCGTAGGGCGAGGAGCCGTTTGCCCCTAATTTGTTATTATATAATTTCATAATGTCTGATGTAGAGGGGGAGATATCCCAGGATGGACATGTAGAAGAGGAAGAATCGCTTACGATGGCGGATATGATGAAGGCTATGGCTCTTCAATTTAAGTCGTTAGAAAGGTCTAATGAACAAAGTAATAGATCGATAGAACCGACTAATAATTCTTTAAAACAGCCTATGGAGCAGAAATTTGAAGAAATGCGGATTACTTGTGATAATAGTCGAATGGAATTAGCAGTGCAAATAGGTGAAGTGCGGACCGCGTGTCAAAATTACGAACGGGAGTTTACCCGAGGGCTAGACCAGGTACGCGAAGCGTGTCATAAGAAGAAGGAGGAAATGAAAGAACATTTCGATTCAAGTCTTATCCGAGTGACCGATAGGGTAGAGGGAGTTAGGTCCGAAGCATTGGAGGATCGTAACGAAATCAGGGAAAGGCTCGTGGCAGGACTCAATGAAATCACGACCCAGATGTCAGCTGATCGTGATGAGTCAAAGGCACAGAATGACAAAATGCGAGAGGAGTGTCGGCTAGGACGCGAGGAGATTAGGTCTCAGATCCAAGGCCATATCATTAAAGCCGCACGGAAAACTGACGAGATAGATAGTGAAAAACGTGGAAACGCTACGTACTGACCACCAACGTACGGAAGCGAAGTTTTCGGTTCTGGAGTCAGAAGTTGAATCCCTCAAAAATAATCGTGAGGTTTCAACCAAATTACAGGATGCAGTAGTCCGGATCGAAAGTCTAGATCACAGGTCGGAGGCTTGTGAAGATATAAATGATAACCTCATCAAAGCGACCGAAGCACTTGAAATACGGGCGCAGGAAACCGAAGAGTTGGAACGAAAATTAGGCATTAAACTGGAAGAGTGCGTGGAGAGACAGTTTAAGACTAAGTTCATTGCGGATGTCAACGCGGATAAAATAGATGAACTGAGGAAGGAATTTGAACTGTTAAAAACGCACGAGGACAGGTCCGGTACTCGAGACTTTAACCTAGAGTATAGGGAGTTCGAGACCGCAGAGAACAGAGGGTTGAACAGGATGAAGGAGGAAAACTTGGCAGCTGATACGACAGGTTCGAAACTCCACATTGAAGACGGATCTTCGTCGGCTTCTGCGAACCATGCGACGTCTCCTATAGTTCATTTTATTAGGATGTCAGATGACAAACCTCTCAAGTTCGATTCTCGAGGGCAAATCACGCCAAAATGGTTCATCAGGGAGATCACGAAATACATCCAAGAGCACAGTATACCTGCCGAAAAACAACTGCGGACAGTGGAAAAATTTCTGGACGGAGCGCCAGCGATTTATATCAGGGCGTTTCTTTACACCTTTGATGACTTCATGGGGTTCCGCCAAGCCTTTTTACAGAAGTATTGGAGTATGGAATCGCAGCAGAATCTCAGGTTAGAGTTATACTCGAGACGATACTCTACTTCTGCGCCAACAAAGTACTCCGAGTACTTCACCGCACAATTTCATAAAATGCGCGGTTTGGACAATCCGGTCTGTGAGACCGAGCTCATAAGTGCCATTGCGAAGCAGTTGCCGTTCGAAATTCAGCGAATGCTGATTGCTTCTAATGTACGCACTGCAGTACAGGCGGAAAGTCCGTTAAGGCAACTTGACCAGACGACCCATCACGGAAATGGTAGGCACCAAAGATCGTTAGAGCCGCAAGTCAATAATATTGAAATGGGGACAAGCCCGAAAACTGAGTCCACTAGAGACCAGAGCACGAACACCAGTCGTGAACTAACAACTGCTAAGGGGAGAACGTATGAGCAAAATTGGCAACATAGACCATCGAACAACCGAGGGACATTTCAGGAGAAAGGAAGACCGCAGTACCGGGGAAACTTCCAGAGAGATAGGGGATACCGAGGATACGAGGGAAGGAGGAATGACAGTCGACCTTACCCGTACCCAGGACGTGACCAAGCCCAGTACAGAAATCGTCAGAATGCATATAATTAATCAGAAAATCGACAGCAGAAGAGTAGGAGAGATATTGATGAAATCAACAGGAAATGGAAGGATGCCATAAGGAATCAAAGTGGAAAGGAAGACAGGCCATGTAGTGTGTGGGATCGTGATAAAGAGAAACCCTACATAGAGGCGTCCATACAGAGCATGGAGGAGCTGGAGCAGGAATCGAAGCGGTATCTTGAAGAATATTGGAGTAAAGAGGCTAATGGCGTTCGCAAAGGGTATAGGAACGCGTCCTGCACGGACAGATCACCGATGCTTCAAAATGAAGGTGGTTGCTCGCTGAATCTAAATGACCCTAGGTTCATCAACGAACGTCAACTAGGGGCCAGAAGAAAAACAAGACAGTTTGAGTAGGAGACGAGGCGGATTGAGAAGACGAAGAAGATGAGGGAGAAGAAGAGGGAGAAGGAGATGAAGAAGAAGATGCCATAGGAGAAGAAGAAGCCATGGAAGTAGATGTCCAAAATGATCCGGCCTACATCAATAGCCAGACCATGTTCAGAATGTGGAAACCCAGACAGCGACGTCCTGGAGTTCATAGCAATGATTCGTCAGATAGAACAACAAAACGAGGCACTTCGAAAGGAGAATCATCAACGACGGAACGAGATTGTTGAAGTCAAGGAACTGATTGAGTTTAGAAGGATGTCAGAAAACAATTGATGACGCTATAGTGATTCCAATGTTATTAAAAATTTCATGTATGCACAAAATTTTTAAACGTAGCGTGGGAAATAATGCGCCCTGGTGGGGGTGTGATAAGCGTCATGCAATTATAATTAGTTATGGAGGAATATATATTTCATTTTCAGAAGCAAGAAGATCGTACTGTACATACAGTAAGAACAGGCCAGGCCGAGATGGTATGGTGAAACATGCACAGAATATTGTCTCCATTGAGATTAACAAAAACAATGAACAGCAGAATTACAATTCTCAGAAATCGTGACGAGGGGGAAAGAGAAAGGCACGAGTTGTTGACTAGTTGCGGAAGGTTTTCATAGCCCCGGGCAGTCTAGGAAGTGGAAAGAGCGCAGAGAGCCGGGTGCAAATTTCTGAGAAATGATGGCGGGGTATCTCCATATAACTAGCGGGAGTTGAACGCGGGGTTGGCACTGGAAGAAAAAAATATGAGCCTTCCCGGTCACGTGGTTTAGGTGGACCAATGGAAAAATTCACTTGACCAAAGCAAGGCGACAACTTCGTATTGTAAGAAGCACTAGCGAGGCTAACTCCGTGGATTAAACTGATAGAAGGAAGTGAATTATCAATTCAGAATAAAGTGGAATTTAGGAGCCTTACTATATCATAAAACTTATAAAAAGTTAATAATTGCGGGAGATTGCATGGCGTAAATCTGAGAATTCATGGACGCTATTCGTTGATTGACTGAAGGCAAAGGAAGCCACAAAAGAGCGCGAAATCCCGAGCCGGGATACGGCAGCTAAATTCGCGAATATATCCATTACCAGCGAACGATAAAAGTTGAGAATTGGTATAGAGCATTTGAAAACATAATTATATCATTGGATCACATATTATAGCCACGGGCCGAACCGCAAAGTGTCGTATGAAGATATCGGGACTGCGCGTCCCAAGATGAACTCCGGTGAACTCGGAAGAGAGGGGATACAAGTATAAGTATGAGATCGTGGACAAAGACTGACAACTACTTCTGACAAAGTGTTCGGGCGGTCACTACGCCAGTGGTGCGTAACTAATTCTGACAAAAGTGTTCGGGCGGTCACCACGCCAGTGGTGCGTAACTACTTCTGACAAAGTGTTCGGGCGGTCACCACGCCAGTGGTGCGTAACTACTTTTGACAAAGCTTTCGAGCGGTCACCACGCCAGGGGTGCGTGATAACTTCTGATATTTTGTTCGAGCCGTGATTACGCCAGAGGTGCGAGTGTGTACTTACTCGTGGAGTAGAGTTCGAAGTATTATATTGTTACATAGTACAGTGATCCATGATGTGATGTAGCTCATATTACAGTCTTGAGCAGTATACTAGTATGAAGTGTTTCAAATAGACAGGACTCAGTAAAGCATAACTTACGGAGTGTGAGATTCTACCAACAGATTAGGAAGTGCGTTACATGAGAACGGTCACGAGTGTTTATGTCACCTAGTAAACAGTCGATTCTAAACTGATACCTGGTCAGCTACACGAACGTGAGACGGGAAATTCAAGTGCGCGCACGGGCCGTTGTAAAGGGAATCCCGAGGTATCCCATGTTCCTAGTGTCCGGGAAAGGAATGACGAATGTATATCTACATTAAGTGGGCTAGATACAAGGCCGAGAGTGTAAAATTTGTGAGTAGAATTTAGGGTGGAAATTATTCCAAAGTGCAACAGTTATTTTATTTGTTTTTATTCAAAATGTGTAAAGTTGAAAAGGGTCAAGGATTAATTCTTCAAGCTGGCATGAATACCAGTGGAATACAGGGCTAAAGACTGGACGGGGCCTGTGCTTCTCGTCCGGTTTTAGCAGACTACAGTGGCAGAGATGAGTAACCTTTTAACATATTTGTAGATTGCTATCGTTAGGGGGAGGAAATCATATTATTTTATCATGGTAACTTGATTGTGAAACGAGCC
Organism: Anabrus simplex; assembly: GCF_040414725.1. Taxonomy (NCBI): domain Eukaryota; kingdom Metazoa; phylum Arthropoda; class Insecta; order Orthoptera; family Tettigoniidae; genus Anabrus; species Anabrus simplex. Next base: position 407,105,508 of record NC_090269.1, read on the forward strand.
GTCTATGGCTCGTATAAATTCAAAGATAGATAGACAAAGGGACAAATTAATATGTAGATTAGATCGAGCACTCATCATAATTTAGATTATTAAATAGAGTATAGTAGGGTTGAGTTGTTCATTCAAGTGCTTGAGTTGTTTGATATGATATGGAGCACGTTTCACGTAATGATAATGTTAATATTCATTTAGAAGTGCTTCCAAAGTGTTTTTCCGTTATTGGAACTTTTATAGGTACTAAGGCACGTTGTTAAGATAATCCAGAGGTAGGAATGCCAAGTAATTTAAATTGTTGTGGGACGGAATGAAGTCCATTGATTTGTTTGTAAATATCGCGAAGTTCGCCAGGTGACAAAATAATAATAATCTGTACAAGTGTCGAAGTAGTACATTAAAATTTGGTAATGTGTAAAGGCGTGTTTAATAATAATCTTTGAGAATAAAGGCACGGGCCTAGTTGGATAGAATGATTGCAAATTAAAGTAATTTAAATGTGGAGATCACATGTGCCGTGAATAATTATAATTTGGGCAGTGAATCCGGTTTTAACACTAATTTTTGATTTAACGTTTTGGACTCCATAATAATCATAAATAAATTGTGGTAGAAACGAGATAGGAATTTTGATAATATGGTCACGCTATGTTTGAAGCCCAGAGTGATTTGAGCCAAAGGTTGAGATTTGGAGTTTTATGGGACAGAAATCCGGCCCGAAATGAAAGTGAATTGTACTGATGTTGATGAAAAATAGATGGATCTTAAGGCCCACATAGAGGTTGTATTTATATACCGGTGTCTTGAGTGACAGAATGGAGTCCACACACCGAGGGTTAATTAGTGAAAATGTCTTGAAGAATTCCAATGGACATATGAACTTCCAAATGGAAAAGGAAGGAATACTTTAATACTTGCACAGATTGGAGGTATTTGCCCAACTGCGAGGTGTTATGGGATTTGAGAATTGTCTTAGGAGCATATGGTCTCCATGAATTAACGACAGTACGAAAATAAGGTTGCGGGTTCGAACACTATTATGTCCCGACCGATGTGAATTCGGATCTTGGTGATTTCTGTTTGGGAGAGAACGTATGTGACTAAATTATAAAGATGGGGAATAAATATAAAGATTTTCGAAAGAATAATAATACTATTATTAATAATAATAATATTCCAAGTAAATCATATCTGGATTGATTAGTTCCAAAATAACTCGGAATTGTAAAAGGGGTTATGCGTTAAACATATTAAGAGTGGACTACCGTGTAACAGGCGAAATTAATTTTTTTAATTAATAATAATAATAAATATATATTTTTTTAAAAATGTTTGAAGAAGAATTTACTTTTTTATATTTTGGACATAATAATGATGTTGGGAGTTGAAATGAAAAATTTGAGATTTTTAACTAATAATAATAATAATAATAATAATAATGAGAATATTTGAAGAAGGAGAAGACGAATAATCAAATAAGCTACCTTTATTTATTTCAGATGAAAATAAAAATCGCGAAAAGTTGAAATATTATTCCGAGGATGATTACGGGTTACGGTAATCATGATCTCCACAAATAATAATAATAATAATAATAATAATAATAATAATAATAATAATAATAATAATAATAATAATAATAATAATAATAATAATAATAATAATAATATTTAAAAATTATTTTTATTTATTTATTTTTCTTATTATTTCGGATGATGATGATGGATGATACTGGGGAAGTCAGCTGGCGAATTAATGTAATAATGTCAATTGGTTGTAAATAATAAGTTAAGTTAATATGTGTAAAATGAAGGCAATCCCTACATCTGGACCATTAGGTTAGAGTTCCTTTGTCGTATTCCTTCAACTAACGATTAGCATATCTTGGTTAGGAACCCGGGGAGAGTTTGTAGTTTCCCGGGTTGGTCTCATCTCAATCAAAGTGGAGGCGATAACATGGTCCATGTGATCGCGCCTACTTAGCCAACAGGTAATTGGTCCATTATCAAATATGGTCATGGTGTTAACGAAGGTAAATCTGATACCTTTAGATATCAACGGTTCTACCACCCAAATGGAAGGGTGGTCAAAAGTGATAAATATTATGTAATCATTTTTCAGGAATAATTTGCCAAATTGCCGGCAAATCAAGGGTCAACAGATTTTGTTGTGTGTAAAAATTATTTTGTTTACTTAAATAAAATGCTCCTTTAGCATTTGCAAGGAAACAGTTCCAGGTTCTTGTTCTTGTAGAATAGTACACCCTTGGTGACCGTTTAAATATCCGTCCCCAACCCTAGGATGGAGCCTTCATAATTTCCCTTTGATCTGAATATATATAATTTGTGTGTTTTATGATGAGCCTTAATGTTAAAAATTAGAGTGTCCCGTTCAACCCTGTAGTACTGATTGGATGGCGCCCTTACATTTAGTTTGAGATCTTATATCTCAAAATATTTTTTAATTGTTTATTTGTTGCGATGGATTCGGACCGTAACACTCCCTGAGATAAATGCTGGTTGGGACTCAGGCTTTGAGCGGGTACAATATATATATGACTCATAAGCATGGGCTCGTTTATAAGCGCAGACCTTCATTTCAAGATTTACTGCTCCTAAACGGTACATCAACAAATGGTTTCCTCAAATAGACGCGCCATTTATCTATCTTCATCTTGGTTCTTAAATGATTTTCTCGTATCTCTAACATATATTGGTTATATTGAATTAGGAAAAATGAATAGTGTGAAATTCGGGTACATTTTCTACACTTTACATTACTTTTTGCATAATAACGCATAAGCTAGAATCATGAAATTTGGTTCCCGTTTGGCTATTGATCGTATCAATGTGCGTACGAAATTTGATGACTTCATCTTTCGTATAAGTGTGTCAAACAATGAAATATATGTGTAAAAATCACAAGATGTACTTAAAATCGAAAAATACAACCCATCTAACGTATAAGGGAGAGAGATACGTCAAAAGTCATAGGACCAATGTTGTAGATAGTGCCATCCGTTTTGTGATAGGACATACCGTTTAGCCACGAAATACCTCGAAACGAAGGTCTCCAGCGTCGTTTGAATTTCCTCGATATTTCGATATACTTCGGGGACAAAATGTTAAATATTTAAAGATCTTGGAAGTTTTCGTCCGTTAGAGGCTAAAACGTATAATTTTGCCAAAAGTTCAATTTTCTAGCTCGTCTGACAGATTGTACCGCATTTTTGTCTTTGAGGGAGGGCGGTAAAAATGTGGACATTCAGGAATCTAAAGCCAGCAAATATAGAGATGGTCATTATTACCCTTTAAACGGATAGCTGTACGAAAGTTTAGCTACAATAGTCAATGTACAGACATACGGTCCTTACAATTTTATTTATATAGATAGAGGAGGGATCCGCTCCACGTACAACACACTTGGGCTATATCCGCTGGACTTAGCCTGAAAATCCGACCGATCATGATACTTTCCTTATTAATCCTCCTACCGAAATGATGCACATGAGAAAAAGTTTCAGAAATTGAGTTACATTAAGGATTAATTTTGGATTTGCATATTTTGTGGGAGTGCAACATCATAGATTCGGTTTTGAATAAACCTCCAGTAAATTTCGAGTTTCGGAAAAAAAAGAGAAATATTGGCCCTAAAACCTACCCAAGGACAGGTGGGTCCTGAATATATAATTCGGTAGAAATACAGTCAGTAGATTTCGAGTTAGGTATAAGAACTCAGACAAGCAAACAAACAGACGAACAAACAGACACCAAAGCTAAAAAGTATGCAGGTGGTCATTATTACATCCCAAACGGATAACCCCAAGAAAATTTCACAAAAATAGTGAATGTGCAGACACACGATCGTTACGATTTTATTTATATAGGTAAGGAATCTGCTCCGCATACGACATATTTGGGCTATGTGCGCTGGACTTAGCCTGGAAAACAAACCGTTCATGATATCTCCCGTATTAATCCTCTTATCGAAATGCTGCACATAAGAAAATGTTTTAGAAATTAATTTCCATTAAGGATTTTAGATTTCAATTATTTTTAGATGTGCATATTTTGCGGGAGTGCAAAATCATGGTTTCGGTTTCGAATAAACCTCCAGTAAATTTCGGTATTCAGAAAAAATATTGGCCCTAAAACCTATCAAAGGACAGGTGGTTTCTAAATACCAAGTTTGGTAGAAATATATCAGGTAGTTTTCAAGTTATAAGAATTCGGAAAAATAAACAAACAAGCACACAGACAAATGCACAAACCGGAAAAGCTAAAAAGTATGCAGATGGTCATTATTAAACCTGAAAGTGATAGCTGGGAGAAAATTTCGCCAAAATAGTCAATGTACAGACACACTGTATTTACGATTTTATTTATATAGTTATATATAAAATAACATATCCCGACTGGCTGGCTAACTGATTCATAATCGCCGAGTCAAATTAACTGGACATGACGAAGTAAAATTGAGGGGACACATTTATATTATATCATATTATTTTATATCATTAAGGAAGAATTTTAGGATATTCAGTTACTAAAGTGGTGGAGGATGCTTATATCCCAAAAACTGAAGATAATTCAGACGTGAAAATTGGTACATAGAGTCTCTATAAAAATAAGGACACACAAATATTTGTTCTCTCAAAAACCACTTAATGTGCTGAAAAGAAGGAAAGAAGTGAAAAAGGACGTGAATTTTCAAAATGAGTATATCTTATTAACGTAACATGTTCAAACGTAAATATTGGTATTTGGCAACTCTTTTAAAAATAAAGAAACAGGAATTCCCGTGTTTTTGTAAAATAAAATTAAAGGAGGTTAAAAGAAGTGAAATATGGGTGAAATTTAAAATTGAGGATATCTCAAAAACTTAACGTGTTACTGACGTAAAATTGTTTCTTTGGAATCTCATTTAAAATTAAGGCGTATTCGTGGATTTTCGGTAAATTCAGTTAAAGGAGGTGAAAAGGACTGAAAATGAGGTTGAATTCTTTAAAGGGGTTACTTATGTCTCACAACTGAATATGTTACAGGCTTGAATATTGGTAAAATATGAAGATGTTAGAGAAGTAAATTTTTTTAATCTGGAATCTTCTTTAAAAATAAAGAATCACTTTTTTTTGGAAAATCCACTTAAGAGGGTAAAAAGATTTAAACCATTGGGTCAATTCTTATAATGAATATATCTACAATATATTACAGAATTCTAACGTGTTACAGATATCAGTATTGGTATTGAAATCTCCTTTAAAAGTAAAGAAACACGTATTTTCTTTTCCGGAAAGTCAACTTAATGGGGAAAATGGGTGAAAAGAAATTAAGCAGATGTATTCGTTTTATAAGAGTATTGTATCTCATAAAATAAAGGTGCTGGAGGCGTTAAAATTGATATTCGTATTCTCCTTTAAAAATAAAGAAAGACATTTTTTTCGACTTGAGACAAAACCGTTTCTCCCATGTAGAGTTGCATGTCGCATGTTTTAGAGTTAGCTCTGACACTAGCTTGGTCACCTTAGCCACGAAAGGCAATACCACCAACGTTGTTTTTCAAAGAGATGCTGGGTAAAATGAAACGCAGTTTTTCGTTAAAATTTATACTTTAGGGATTTCCAAATATTGTTCTTGTGCAAAACCCTTGAGTGATTACTTTTATCAAATCATGAAATCCTCACGAGCGAAGCCGCGGTTACGTTATAAAAGTAGATGTGCTTCTGGGTTTGGGCTGGTCGGTCACTGGTCATGGCAAAGAATACATCTCTTCTTTAAAAGGATTTCCACGTAATATTCGAATATGTTCCCTTTCCTCGTCTCCTTATAAACCGTGCGTAAATAGATCTGAAATTTTAACGAACGACATTTTTCGCATTTCTACGCATGGCATTGTTTTAAAATGTTTACTATTTTATATTCCTGTGTTATACATGTATAATCCCGTGAGACGCGTCATACGGCTCCTCATAGGCCGTACTACCGCGTTGCAGAACGACAATTTACTACTTCAAGGTGGAAGCACTATCGCATCGCCTGATGATGTCACACCGAGGTCAGACTATTGTTGCTAGATTAATGGGCATGTATTCAGATGTGTTGCCTATTTTAAAATATCCACAGCCTGTTTCCAGTCATTGAACCGGGTCAGGAATGGAATGAATGAAGCCTCATCTAGTGGCTAGGACAGGAATTGTGCCGGCTGCCGAAGCCAGTAGCATTCCTCTGGGGCAATGATTAAAGACTGACAGACGAAATAAAATGATAACGGACAGTTTTGCTGGAATGAATGATGTCCGATCCAGCAAGTTCGCCGTGCTGTTAGGGGCGAGTAGCTGTGAGCTTGCATCCGGGAGATAGTGGGTTCGAAGCCTGAAACGCTTTTCTTCCGTAGTTTCCCATGTTCACAGGAGTTAAATGCCGGTGATATTCCTTAATTAAGGCCAAGGCCACGGCCACTTTCTTCCCACTCCTGGGTCTTTCCTATCCCTTCGTCACCATAAGACCTATCTATAGCGTTGTGACATAAAATCAATTGTAAAAAAATTAAGATATGGTAGGGAAAACCGGAGTTCCCGGAGAAATACCTGTCCCACCTCCACTTTGTCCAGCACAAATCTCACATAGAGAGACCGGGATTTGAACCACTGGACCAAGCGCTGCCACCTTAGACACGGAGGTTCTTGTTGTTTATATATTATTTAAAACTTTCATGGTTTCTTGTAACTTTCATTGGGCCGAATATGGTTCTGAAATTATAGCGGTATTCTACCTCAGATACAATTTTAATATCTGTCTCTTTGTTATAATGGAGATGAGGTAGACACTCCAGCTTTATCATTCCTTTGTCTTAATAGAATTCTGTGGGTTGAGAGAGAACGTGCCAAGATGTGTGATGTGACAGCACTACTTGGCAGCCACGAGCTTGCGTTGTCAGAATAAGGAAACGAGCAGGTCCCAGCTTCCAAGGTGGCATGTCCCTAATTTGCACACCTCTTTTGTAAAAGCAATTGGATTAGACATACTCTGATTCATTCTTGACTTACCAACAATGCATGGTATAAACGTTGAATGAATATAAATTATATGAGTATATATGGCCCCATGGCATGACAGATAAATTAAATTACCATTAAGTTTATTGGCGTTTGAAAGACCGCCTTTCTATGGTAAGCACAAAACATGCCACTTCCTAGTTTGAAAATAATGCAAGAGCGATTTGATGTAGACGTAAGAGGTCGTATGGAGTGCATTTCGTACATACAGAAGATACCTCATGTCATCATCATCATCATCTGTTTACCCTCCAGGTTCGGTTTTTCCCTCGGACTTAGCGAGGGATTAAACCTCTACCGCCTCAAGGGCAGTGTCCTGGAGCTTCAAACTCTTGGTCGGGGGATACAACTGGGGAGTATGACCAGTACCTCGCCCAGGCGGCTTCACCTGCTATGCTGAACAGGGGCCTTGTGGAGGGATCGGAAGATTGGAAGGGATAGGCAAGGAAGAGGGAAGGAAGCGGCCGTGGCCTTAAGTTAGGTACCATCCCGGCATTCGCCTGGAGGAGAATTGGGAAACCACGGAAAACCACTTCCAGGATGGCTGACGTGGGAATCGAACCCACCTCTACTCAGTTGACCCCCCAAGGCTGAGTGGACCCCGTTCCAGCCCTCGTACCACTTTTCAAATGTCGTGGCAGAGCCGGGAATCGAACCCGGACCTCCGGGGGTGGCAGCTAATCACGCTAACCACTACGCCACAGAGGCGGACAGATACCTTATGTACAGAACGAAAATGGACAACCGATGAAATCTAGACAGAAAATATTGGGGATCACTGTAGGTACTTATGTGATAATAAAAGAAATGATCCCTGTTGGGTTAATCACTTGAATCTGGTAAGACCCCAACTAGAGTATGGTTCCAGTGTGTTGGACCCTGACCAGGATTATTTGGTTCGAGAACTGGAAAAAGTCCAAAGAAAAGCAGCTCGATTTTTTTTTTTTGGTTGACTTTCTACAAAAGAGTAGCGTTATGAAAGTGTTGCATAGTTTGATCTCCGAAAACTTGGGGGAAAGGAGACGAGCTCCTCGACTAAGAGGTATGTTTTGAGCTGTCGGTGAAGAGATGGCGTGGAATGACATTAGTAGACGAATAAGTTTGAGCGGTGTTTTTCAAGTAGGAAAGATCACAATATGAATATAAAGTTGTAATTCAAGAAAACAACCTGGCTAAAAATAGCTTAGGCAGCCAGCAAAAGTTCCATCCTCGCCGATAGGTGTGGCTTCATTCACTCCATCCCTGTCCCGGTCGAATGACGAGAAACAGGCTGTGAATTTTAATTTTTCCAGTGTATGGTACCCTCAACAGGATTCTAGAACTGGAAATAATCCCAAGGTAAGCAGCAGGCTTTGTTCTTTGGGATTTCCGACTATATAGTGGTGTTATGAAAATATTGTACACTTAGGGCTGGGAAAACGAGGCAGAATTGTACAGAAGTAATTAACTCTGTTGTAAAGCGTAACTAAAACATATGCGCTTCAATTCTATATCTCCCAACTCGATGAACTTCACACACCTGTCCGGCTTCATGGCTAAATAATGAGCCAGCTGGCCTTTGGTCACACGAGTCCCGGGTTCGGGAATTTCAACCATAATTGGTTAATTTCATTGACACGGAGACTGGGTGTATGTGTCGTCTCCATCATCATTTCAACCTCATCACGACGCGCAGGTCACCTTCGGGAGTCAAATTCAGAGACCTAGGACACTCCTGGCACTAAAAGCCATCCGCCATTTCATTTCACTTCACACACCCAACGAAATGCTATCAATATATTGCTGTCTGAAGTGTTATGATAATAATAATAATAATAATAATAATAATAATAATAATAATAATAATAATAATAATAATAATACAAAAAATTCGTGTGGCTATTGCTGGCCTAGTGCAGCCCTTGTAAGGCAGATCCCCCGACGTGGGTGGATGGGATCTGCAGTGCATGGGAAACTGCGTGTTATTGCAGTGCTAGGTGTTGGGTACAGTATAAATACCCAGTCCACCAGCCAGTGGAAAAAAACGATTTAGCACTTACCGGGCTGAGTGGCTCGCACTGTTGTGCCACTCAGCCCGGCGTGTTATTTTGTCTGAGTAAGTCAGAGGAGCAGACGTGTTTAGTGACCAGTTGAATGATACACAAGATGATGTTTAACATAAAACAGCGAGTGTTATGCAAATCAAGATTGGTGGAAAACCTGTGCGAATTTGTTTGCGCAAGAATTTAAGAATGTAAATGTTTTGGCAAAATTTCCAACAAAGTTTGCAATAAACAACTAAGTGGCAAAATGGCGTGATTTGGGCTCTGTCTGTTGCGAATAAAAACCAAAACATTTCGAAAAGAGTTCGAACACCGGAAATTATTACTCTTATGAAGCAATTCCTGGAACGAAGTCCGACGAAATCTCAACGCCGTTTATCTGTGCAACTGGGAATTAAGAGGTCGTCGTGTCAAATGTACTGTTGTGCATGTCAAGCGAAGTCTGAACTTTTGGATCCTCAGTTTTTCCTTTCTCTATTCCCAGCATCTTCTGTGATGTTCATTAACAATGCTCAATCCCGCGTCAGTCCCATTCCGTTGTAAGTTTTTTTCGCACGCGGTAGAACTCTTAATGCTGACATGTTTAAAAATAACGTGACTGGTTGTGCAGCTGTGACGTCAATAATGTTCTCTTTCTTTAATGCGTGTTGATCAATTTGTTAGCAGCACGGATAGAGGAATGGACTTCTTATCCATATATTTTAGTTTCGAATAGTAAAATAGTTACAATATTTCTTAACATGAAAGGCATGATAGATCAATTACCATTAATGTCTGATTTTTTGTTGTTCTTTTCTTGATATTGGGAATTCCTTAACATAAATTATTGTAACTGCAAATATGAAACACTTACATGTCAAGTCACCTGCCACATGTGTACTGATCTGGCAGAAATAATCTTTCTACTGGTTAGGGATTGATTGAAATTGCATCAGTGATTCCTGATATTACGCTCCATATACAAGCAAAGTCGAAAATCTTTCTCTCCTAATATTAGGATAGAGTTTACTAATTTATTTATTTATTTATTTATTTATTTATTTATTTAGTTAGTTAGTTAGTTAGTTAGTTAGTTAAAGCTTGCCTTTTAGTTAGAGCCCTGCACGGATGCGGATATCCCCGGATATCCGCGAAGTTAGTGTCTTGGTGGACGCAAAACTTATGGCAGTGCGGATATTTTATCTGATAATTTCTAAATAGTTAATTTTACTGATTTTCACTCAGGTATACCCTTATTTTTGCTTGGCGACTCTTGGCATTGATACGGGAGAATGGTGATATATAACTACCCTTAAGACCATAAAGCCATATATCTGACCTAATCCCAACAGGATCCAGCCTGCAATTAATGGAAGGAAGGGACAAAGGTCAATACGGCGGTAGTTGTCGCAAGAGAAAATCTGCCATAAACCCGTGACAGTAGGGGTTCTTGTGACATGTATCATGCCTGTTGCATTACGTTAACAGATCTATCCATTTCAATACCTTGGGTATAACATACTGTAGTTAAATATATATAAAATTCGCGGATAACCTTTCGCGGATGCGGATGAAGGAAGAGCGGATGTGGAGGCAATACGGATAATAATTTGTATATCCGCGCAAGGCTCTACTTTTAGTGCGGAAGGTGTCCGAGAATATTTTCGGCTCATATGTTGCTGTCATTCTATATGATATAAGTGTGGCATAAAGGGAAAGGGTGAAATACTGCACAGAGATTACTCTTGTCGAATAACCCCAAGGGTTCTGCTTAAGGCTCAACGTTCCTATCCGACGGGCGAATTCCTATCACCAGCATCGTAGTTCTTCACTCCATGTGAACAATGCAAAGAGATTAGGAGTTAAATCCTTGTTTATGTCACGCGATCATGTGATTAGGAATTGTGTACCACTACGTCTCCTACCTGCTAGCCAATACTATCAATGAACTGTGACTGGTCAAAGGTAGGGCCAATTGATATATTTAGTTGTAACGTACTACAATAATGTTCTTAATTATAGGACGCTGGATCTCATACTGTCCAGTTTCATAGTTGATATGGAACGTAAGGAATTTGCTCTTGTGTCAGAAGATTTACATCACCCCACTCTTATTTTCTTTACCTCCAGTAAACAGGTGTTAATTACCAAAAAAATATTAATCGAGAATACTACGATTTCAAGAAAGCGGATTTTCTACAACTGTATTATAAGTTAAGTGTTATTTAATTTAAACCATTGTATACATATCAGAACTTGGACCAGACTGTGGATTCTCTTACTCGACAGTATATAGATGCTTCGATAATTGCATACCTAACGGTCATGTCATTATAAAAGTCAATATTCCAGTTTGGTTTAATCATGATATCATTTAGATAATCAGAAAGAAATGGAAGAGTGCCAAAAAGAGGAAGTTATCCAGGTACTATGGTGATCGATTCTGGCAGCTCAGATATAAATTGAAGGTAAAAATAAATTCCAAGTATCGAGATTACGTTAACGAACTAGAGGTTACTATAAAATGTGATGTAACACATTTATGGAGACACACAAAAAGTAAGCGATTAACGCGATCAGGATGAACTACTTTTATGTATAATGGTGAGAGCTGTGAGAGCGGTACCGGTAATATTGTTCGTGGTTTTGCTCGATACTTTCTATCAGTTTATGTCAGATCAGATTTCAATTAGATATTGGATAATTTGGCTTTGGAAGGCATTCCCCTATTTTCCTCTGTTGAGATATTACCTGTTAGTGGGATAACTGTTGAAGAAGTAAAAATAAAAGGCTATTAATAGTAAACTTAAGCCTAAAAGTTCGAATGGTCCCCGAATTTCAACATGGATTTGTATGCAACAGATCAGTTATCACCAATCTTTTGGCTATACCCAAAATTTGTATGATACCATTAACACCAACGGAAGGACTGGTGTTACTTATATGGACTTCGAAAAAGCATTCGATAAAGTCGACCATATAATTTTAGTTACAAAAATGTATATATTTGATTTCTGTAAACAGTTGCTGCAGTTAACGTGTTCATATTTAAAAAATCGACAGCAGTTTTTTTAACCAAGCAGTTTCAGATAAATTTATCAGCCCTGGGGTATCGCAAGGTTCTAATCTTTGACCATTTTTGTTTTTAATGATAATTATTGATTAACCAGACAATATTTGCCAATCTAACAGTTTACTTTCTGCAGATGAATTGAAACTTTACAAATACATTAGCGACCCCAAAGACCACGATAAGTTGCAAAAGGACATTGATAATTTCGCGTCATCGTGTGATATTGTACTCGCTCAAAGCCTGAGTCCCAACCAGCATTTCACCTCAGGGGTGTTACGGTTCGATGTATGGCGCAAACAAACAAACAAACAAACAAACAAGCAAACAAACAAACAAACAAACAAACAAAAAATGAAGATACCCAATCTCCCATTTAAATATAGACGCAGTGAAATTAGTACTACAGGGATGAACGGGGCACGCAAGGTATTTACATTGAGGCTCATCGTATAAACAATTTAATTACAGTAAAAGCAGATCAAAAGGGAAAAACAGGAGGCTCCGTCCTAGGAAAAAGGGACAGATATGTTAAACGGTCGCCAAGGATTTACTAATTTACAAGAACGAGAACCTGAAACTGTTTCCTTGCAAATGCTTAAGGAGCATTTAATTTTAAAAAATTCTGGAACACACAAAAATTGTTTACCCTTACTTGTCTATTATTTTGGCAAATACATTTCTGAAATGTAAACAAAAATAATTTACTCTTTGTGGACCAGCCATCCACTTGGGTGGTTGAACCTTCCAACGCAGATGGTTGAAACAATGACCCTCTACGACAATGCCACGACAAAATATGGTCGAGACCATTTATCTGCTGGAATGGTGGGCGCAAGCACATAAATAATGAAGTCCCCTTCACCTCTCCCGAGATGAGACCCACCCAGGATTGTTCAATGCCATGTAGGGATTTGCCATCAATATTATCATAAAACCTTTCTATTTACAGCATCTTTACATTATTTACACCTGTTCGTCAGCTGACTTCCCTTGTCGCCGTCAACATCACCATCCGAATTCATCCATAAAAACGTTATATATTTTTATTCTTCTCCTTCTTCCTTCTTCGATTCGGTCTTATAGGGACCACGTCAGTTCAACTGTCGTCTTTCCCAAGCTTTAACTGCCACCCAATGCTTTTGCATTCGTTTATTATTATTATTATTATTATTATTATTATTATTATTATTATTATTATTATTATTATTATTATTATTATTATTATTATTATTATTATTATTATTATTATTATTATTATTATTGATTTTCAACCTTAATTTCGAATATTTCGAATTTAGGCACACATGTTAAATCCCAGATATTCAACCAAGATCCGACTTCACATCGGTCGGGACAAAATAACGGTAATCGAACCGCAACCTTTCTTTAGTTCGTACTGTAATTAATTTTTGGGGACACCATATCCTCCCAAGACAAATCTCAAATCCCATGGCAGTTCGCGGCTGGGAATCTCCATCTAGTCCGTGCGAGTACTAAACTTATTTGAAGAACATTTCTTTCTGTGGAACTCTTCAAATTATTTTATTCATTAATCCTGGGTGCGTGGAATTTTTATGCCACGCGTAACACCGGAATAGGCATATAGCATCGACGTAGGCCTCGGGATTTATTTATTTCTTCATCAACATCTGTACGATTCAATTTGATCTCATGCCGGATTTTTGCTACGGGCTTTACGTCGATCACATACATATAGGTCTTATGGCGACGATGGGATAGGAAAGGCCTGGGAGTTGGAAGGAAGCGGCCGTAGCCTTAATTAAGGAACATTCCCAGCATTTACCTGGTGTGAAAATGAGAAAACACGGAAAACGATCTTCAGACGCCGGATTTTTGTTCCGCATGACTTCCAAAATATAAAAAGGGCTTGACATATTCTGGGCCTTCAGCATGGTGTGACCATCACACCCTAGTGCCCCTATCGCTTCTAAACACCTTATTTTGATTATTATAGAGTCCAAGATCATTAAATCAACAAATAATAATAGCAAAGCAAAGTCATCTCCGTACAGGCCATGAAGGCCTTGGGAATGGTGGAAGGTAAAGGCTTCCAATATTCGTAACCTCGGCAGTTGATGGGGTAGAGTGGCTAGCCCGGCCGCCTTTGCCCCAAGGAATTAACCTGGTACTCATTTTTTGTGTAGGCTGAGTGAACCTCAGGGCCATATGCACCACCAGAAATTTTACGACTTTCTGACGGGGATTCGAACCCACGTCTTCCCGGACGAAAGGAGAAAACCTTTAGCGCCTCGACCAGGCAGCCCCTAACAAGTAATAATCTTTAATTCAACTTTGCTGCTCGAATTAAAGGCTTCCACGTGCGACATGTTATTTCTCCATATTTAATTTACAAGAAAACATTCTTAGAAATCATGCCGGTGTCTTATTCACGAAGTATAATTACACATTCGTGTAGACATAACCCGTGTCCATTTATCATTCCCATATTTTGAACGATTATTATTACTGACGTCAACCGGCGAACTTCGCGGCACACATAATCACTGCTATTTACATCAAACAACCGGTCATCAACCCTGTCCAGAAATATTAAAATTTCACTGACAACCCGGTTCCTCTGGATTATCATACAACATGCCTTAATATCTGTAAAAATTACGAGAACCTGACATAAGTCAAACACAAGTAATAAATGAACAATCTCAAGCACTTGATACTATTGAAAGTGTTTAAGTAGCGTGACCGCGAGGACTGTGTTACAGTTTTGAAAAATTGTGTTTTGAGTGATGCAACTTATTTCAACATCATTAGAGTTGTTACAGTGCAGAAGAGGACCCTGGGATTATGAACTTGCTCAGCAAGAATAGCAGGGGATTCGAACCTGTGACCAACGTCAGCGCCATGAAAGGCTAAGCGACGTTAAGGGCCTTTTCCCCTGGGTTCGAACCATGGATTTCACGACATAATGATAAGTACAGAAAATATAAATTTTATCTAAATACATGCACGGTTATGTAATATGTAGGTCACATAAATTAGGTTTGAAATGTAAATTGCATGTACTCTTGAATTAGAGAGAGAGAGAACTTGTGAGTTATCTTCATATTGTTTCTATATTCATCTAGATGGGAATTGAAATTCTATCGTATGGGCTAAAATTTTTGGCCTGAAAAGTATTTATGTTATGCATGTACGTGATTTAATGGAAAAATATCAGTAAGTCTGAAAGTGCTTTAGATTAGGTGGGAAAATGTAGATTTGATTATTGATGATCTCAAACCGTGATATGTATATTTTATTTTATGGGTTATTCAAGCCTATTTTGGTAATGCGTAGTGACAGTGTCTTCAAAATGCACTATCGGCTTATATCATGAAGATGGGAAGGCACTCTTGTTTTATTGTAATTTTGCATGATAAGAATATGTAGATGGCTGCATTAATTATAGGCGCAACTTGTGACAAGCCTTGACAACGAACAAACGCCCTCCCATTTAGATAAGTGTTTTCCTTTTATGTCAAGTATTTGCTTTTCTGTAATAAGAGAATAACATTATGGATACGTTTAAATCCATATTTGATACTTTTGTCTGAGTTCAACCTGTGGGAAAACACAGGCTGAGATATTCGATTTAGTCGGATGGATGTGTACGTGGACATTCTAAGTCTATGGATGTGAAATTAAAAAGATGGATGGTGGCTTGGTATTGAATTAAAGAATTGTAACAGGGCAGTGAATTAATAAGCCAGTGGTTCTTTGGTATATGATATGAGGATATCAGTTGAAATGACAGTATTTACCATGATGTATTTTAAGGGAGACGATTGGACTCGCCTTGAGTTGTTGACAAGAAATATTCAGCTGCCGACCATTATTTAGTGTGGTTAGACGTTGTATATTTGACTTAGAAAAGGGTGCGTGAGCACTTCCCTTGTGAGAAGGGTCACTGCCAAGTGTATTGTTCAAGCCTGTCCACTAAGACTGAATGCAGGGAGTTTCGCATTAAACCCGATTACATTTAAAGGATTCTTTTAACTCTTTCATGTTTACTTCTATAAAGGAATTAAATAACCGGAACGCCAGTATTATTATTGATTTGTTGATCTTATGAATAACTGAGAAAGGGAGTTTTTAGAGACCCGTATGTCGATGTCATCCTGGTGATCATCGGTTCGAACTCCAAGGCAGACCATGGATTTTCTTTGTCACACAATATTTATTTTACGTTATACAGTCAGTTGCATGCGTATGTTGTTTATATTTTGTTTTAAAATATGTGTACATATTTTTGGAATATGCTCCTTGACTTGTGTTTAATTTTTTTTATTTGGATTCCAAAACGAGCTCTGTCTCGTTATTGTCATCGGATTCATTGTGATGTGGGTTCGATTTCTGGACCCGACATCAGTCAAATTTTATTTTGATGATTATGATTTATCCACTAGCGTTCGCTTATTCTTTTGTTTACTTATTTAGTGATATAATTATTTAGTTAGGCGACCACTCCAAGTTACCTCTAATTTGTCGCATAGGTAATTGTTCCTTCTAATAGTAAAGAAGGAATGTATTGAGAACCGTCGCATTTATAAGGATATTTCTGTTCTTAAAAAAGATTTCGTACCGATTGTTTCATGTAATACTTATTGTCATGTCAGAAATAAATGGAATAAAGAATTTCGACATTTAATCAATAAATATTAACCAAATATGAATTCATTAATTTTATCAATGAAAGGAGTGACATCGCCAAATTTGTATTTAGTCCATCGGAAATTGTACATTTTATTTCCATTATATTAGAATTATTCAGGGTTGATTTCAATTAATCGTGATTTTATCAAGGATTAATAAATACGTTAATTTTTTGGTTTGCCTGTCATTTTGCCGGAAAAACGTTGCATCCAAAATTTCCCTCCGTTCATTTATGCCCTTAAGTTAGTTATGTGTTATATTTTTGTCTTTTGTCGCGAACGCACCGTGGCCCTGGGAGGCCGTTGATTTGATTCCTTGGAACGAAGGGGTGCAGTTGCTCCTTGCACGGTCGAAAGAGCGTTTGCTCAGCCATCATTTTGAAGTTTATTTTTGTTCGTTTTCCTAGATGAGCTGGCATTTGGCTCTAGACTAAAAAGGTCCCATACCATAGAACGCCTTGGCGTATGGTGCTATGTGGCAGTAGCCCGAATTTATGGGTACTATGATGCTGTCATGTGGTTCTATGGGGCAATGGCGTGGGTGGTAAGGTCGCATTACTAACAAGCGTAGTAACGGCTCGAGTAAATTTTACTGAGTGGTTCTTGTGTCCCGCGCGCACTTCTATTTATATTATATTAATCCCCTTTCCTGATTCATGGAAGGTCACGTTAGAGCGTGAAACGCCAATTTTACCGTTTGGCTACACGCAGATCTGCCTGTGGATTCACTTTGTGGTCCACCTGTGTGATTATTGATTTCTTGCCTTTGTGTGATATCGGAACTAATTTCTATCGCAGGTTATTATAATAATTACGAATTTAGCTCCTGTCTTCCCGGCGGGCTATTTCTCGCTATTTGTCGCGTCCCTTACGTTTAGCCAATCAGAGAATAGCTTCACTCATTTTCGAGAATTACAACTGCAAATCTACATACGTAAATTACCAAATTTAATATAGGTTCATGCTTCTAAATTCTTCCTAATTCTGATCCTGTATTCAGTTTTCATTTATTATTTGTTTTCGCGGAGTATAGCACATTCCATTAAAAACTTTGGCATGATTGCTTCTTCCCGTCTAATTTTGTCATTGGTGCACCACTACACGGGAGTTTGAAATCTCACGTAATGACTCTCGTTGCCAACTTCAGCCATCAGCCCGCCTCCAGTGTTGGATTTTTCGTGACGTCATTTCCAAGAAATCCTGCGTGATGCGTTTCCTTGTCCTAGGTATCGTCTGAACCTGAAACTATGTATTTTCCCTGCTGGGTTCGAAAATAAAAACCCCATTCTAGTTCCATCTTTATAAGACTTCCTGGTACACTAAATTTGCTTGCTATTGTTCTCCTCCTCATGTCTTATTCCTTTTGCAGACAGTTGTCTGTATGGATGTCACAACACCTTACAAACTGGCCTGCAGGCTTACAATGTATAATATTATTCATAGCGTATCTGTAATATATACCTTAATAATTAATTGAATAACGCAGCCTACCAGGCTCCAAAAGTAATACTTTGTCTTTGAATGTTAGTAAATCAAATTTCATGACGTTTACCAGGAGAAAGAAATTTGAAGCTTCAGCTTATCATATACGTGGGTGAAAGTTGGATAGGGTTTTAAAGTTAAAGGTATAATTTTTGACGGTAAGCTAACGTTCAACAATCATATGAATACAATAACAAAGAATGCTAACTGAATGCTAGGATTATTGATAAGATGTTCCTGACCATTTACTCAGCCTTGGGTACTGAATGAATTATATGTTACCGTTGTATGGAGCATATTGGAATATTCTGTAATAATTCGGAGCAAGTATACAAAGCAACGAGTGAATGCTATTGACATTGTACAAAACATGTCCCTATGTTTTCTCTATTTCAAAATTTTTAATATATATTAACCTTTCTACATATCAACCCAGTTATTGAGGACTATGTATCAATTTCTCTCACTGAAAAACCAGATGGCCCTTAACTTCTATATAAATACTAAAAAAATTAATACGACGATTTGATTCTTTGGACGTGATAAACCGCATTTCATTCCATGTTCCGCAAATAAGATGACGTCAGCTCGAATTATTTAACGTTCACAGGTCAAGAACATTGCATCTGTCAAATTCATCTTACGTAAAAATGACAACACTTTATAGCACTGCAACAAAAGAAGTCGATATATTCACCGACTCGGATTATGAATTCATTAATACACTAAAAGGCTGCATTTACAATGAGTAATTTTTGATAATTCTTTCATTCTTTTATTAGTCATATTTCCCAGTGTACTCATTTGTGTTTCACATTTGCTTGTTTCTTCTTTTGATTTTGATTTATTTGATTCTAATTTATTTTAAATTGTAAATTATATCATACATAATGTTAGTATTCAATTTGTTTTATTTTTAAGTTTGTTTTTGTGAAATTCTAACTTCATACATATGGATCGATGATGAATAGGGCCCGGATATTTATGCAGTAATAGGTTTGAATGCAAACTTACTGAAGCGAGTTATACGTAGAGTGTACCCGCACGACGGTAATGGTATGAGGTTTATATAAACATTAGAGGTTCGGCCCATTAGAACCCCTAGAATTTATGTTACTCCCGCTACTAAGATATTTTGTTACTAAATAAGTTTGTTAGTAAAAATGTCCACTAGTCCGCTTTAACGTAGTGTAGTGGGAGTAACATTATAGGGTTATTAATGGGTCGAACCCCTAATGTTTATGCAAACCTCATAGCATTACCGTCGTGCGGGTAGACTCTGCTTGTTACTCGCTTCGGTAAGTTTGCATTTTAACCTATTACTGCATAAACATCCGGGCCCTAATGTAGGATGTTAAGAAGGTACATAATGGGGCGCAAAACCTGTGTGCTTTCAAATAAATAAATAAATAAATAAATAAATAAATAAATAAATAAATAAATAAATAAATAAATAAATAAATAAATAAATGTTTTCTACAAATGGCACTCGAACCAGCTAACTATTGTGTCATACCATAAGGATCTGATCGTGCCAGATTCAAGTTTTAGGTGTGATAAATTTCTTTGATAATATTATTGTGGTATCAGCGCAGGCAACATACGGATATTCCACTTTACGTTTGGTCGCGGATTACACTCTCTCCATTACAGGAGCCAGTAATAATTTAGAGATCAGTATTTGCTCTCTGGTTTTCATAATTAAAGGGGACACACTCACTGCTGGTACGTAGGCAGCCTTTTAAGCAGATGAAATTTCCCTCATCACTGCTTCCTAATAATGTAACACATGTGGGACTTCGAACTCTCCGCTGGAATTAATGTTGGCATACTTGGTCTAGTAACAATTGGCATACCTCACGTCCCAGAGGTCCAGGGCATTGTGATTCACTTTAGGAACTTGGTCATCAGTCTGAAGCACTTGGTTTACGAGTGACGTTGTAGAGTTCGTGATGCCGTCTGTAATTAGCATGTATTATGTGGGGAAACAAACTGTAGTGAAATTACAAACATGCTGTGGACATTAATATGTGTCACTTACACACGCAAGGATATGACGAAAACACATATCTAAATGTGTCGGTACAGCATGTTTTCAAAATACTCAACCTCAAGTCTCACGCATTGTAATTAACGGTCCTGGATATTGTGAACCTGTTGACGAACACTGGTTGCCACCTGGACACAAAAGTGACTGTATCTCCTCTCATAATTCGAGCAACAGACTTGGATCTCATACTTCGATTTTTGAAGTGTTACCAACACTAATGTACGAGATGGATGGACTTTAACCAAGACCTGCGTAAAAGACAGGAAGGCTTCGAATGTTATGAATCTTGTAGACGGAAAGAGTGAGAACTTCTGAGGTTATGGCTGAACTGAAAAAGAGAACTGAGGTACACTTTCCACCAAAACAGTCGAAACTTGGATATATCGGATAGTTCAAGAGGAATGGTAAGTAAAGGCTGATAGAGTTAGTGATGTAGGGTAAGCAAAAGACCGACGGAGACCTAGCCGAAGAAGAACATCCTGAATGATCTACCTCAGCCATAGGTACCGCATGAGAATGGCTTCAATTTTCTGCACAGCAGCTTCGAACAAAAAACTCCCATGATATTCACCACCCAGAAAAAGTGACGGCGTAAGAAGGAAAACATACTACGGCTGAACTGATTTTATTTTGTCGGGTAATACCGTGTGTCACCAGATATCTTTCGCATAGGATGTCAGAAGTTGCATTCGGGGGATGGTCGGTCATAATTCCACTATGGGTACCCCTGGAAGTAATTTTACGCATTTTTCCATTTACACACCAATAATAAGCTGGGGACTGTTACTTTGGTCCCAATCCTAGCCCAGTCAAATCGCACCCTTTCCATACAACCTGTCTGTGTCGGTATGGCGTAAGAATTTGTCAGAAAACGAAATCATCATACTGGAAGAAAACCAAAATTTTGCTTAGGTGCGGGAAGATAATTCCTGAGACTTTACTTGTTGTTGTTTGAGTCATCAGTCCATAGACTGGTTTGATGCAGCTCTCTATGCCACCCTATCCTGTGCTAACCTTTTCATTTCTACGTAACTATTGCATCCTACATCTGCTCTAATCTGTTTGTCATATTCATACCTTGGTCTACCCCTACCGTTCTTGCCACCTACACTTCCTTCAAAAACCAACTGAACAAGTCCTGGGTGTCTTAAGATGTGTCCTATCATTCTATCTCTTCTTCTCGTCAAATTTAGCCAAATCGATACTTAACGATCCTTAAACTGTGAAGGGTGTTCTCAAACCATTAGTGTAAGCAATCTTCTTCTACTTCTTCTACTTGTTCTTCTTCTACACGTTTCCTCACACCCTGGTTGGGTCACATGTATGAACTGTAACTGACGTGCGGAGAATTAATCATAGGGCCTACGAAGTAGAACTCTCCGGCTCGACCGGGATCCCAATTCATAGCCCTCCGAACTGAAGACTAATACGCATACAATACAGCCAACGAGTGCCGGCCCCCGTGGTGTATGGGTAGCGCACCTGTCTGTTACCCGAAGGCCTGCGTTCTTTTTCTGAGCGGGTCAGGGATTTTTACCGGGATCTGAGGGCTGTTCGAGGTCCAATAAGCCCACGTGATTGGAAATGAGGAGCTATCTGACGGTGAGATTACGGCCCCGGTCTAGAAAACCAAGAATAACGACCGAGAGTAATCGTCGTGCTGACCACACGACACCTCGTGATCTGCAGGCCTTCGGGCTTTGCAGCGGTCACCTGGTAGACCAAGGTCCTTCAGAACTGTAGTGGCATGGGGTTAGTTACAGCCAACGAGCTCGACTTGAACCCAAAAGGAAAAATAAAAAAATTAAAATTTATCTAAAGGAAAGCAGGCATGATTTACAGATTCGAAGGCGGATGTTTGTACCATTTGTGCTATTGTAGAGTATAATGTGGCATACCTGAATATCAATTCTCCCTAGACATCAGAAATATCGCCCAACTACCCCTAACAGAAATGCCACAATGTAAAGAAAACGAATTAACCTCCATCAATGAAAATATGTGAGGTTGTTGTTCTCTCTTGTGAGAGAACCGGGTGAGTTGGCCTTGCAGTTAGGTTGGAAGGAAGTGGCCGTGGCCTTAATTAAGGTAGATCCCCAGAATTTTTCTGGCGTGAAAATGGTAAACCACGAAAAACCATCTTCAGGGCTGCTGAGAGTGGGGTTCGAACTCACTGTCTTCCGGATATAAGCTGACAGCTGCGCGCCCTTAACCGTATGGCCAACTCGCCCGGTAAATAATGAATAGGAAGAGAATTGTCACATACGAAGTATTGTTTACTTACAGACGAGAACCAATAATGACAGTTTTTGATAAAGAAGTTCGATTGCTGCGACAGTAGTGTGAATCCGACTACACAATAAGAATAAGAATCTGGAACCGATCATCAGTTCTCTTACGAGTGTTAAAGCTACTAAAAATAATGGTCCCTGAAAATGGAATCTGACAAGTGAGAATCTAGCAAATTAGTAGCCTGAAGTTACAATATTTGTAGGAAACTACTCTCGTATAAATAATAATGAAATAAATTACTCAAATTGATGAGTGACAGGAATGGCTCCAAAATTATTTAACCTTATTCTATGTCATGTGGGTGAAGGTTCGAGTAGCCATGGAAGTGGAGGAGAGAGATGTCACAGCACGTCCAATACCAAAACTTCAACCTAAGTACGCGTCAATCCCTTTTCCAAAGTAACTCTGCTCTGAAGATCGCAAGCAACTTTACCTCAAGTCAAGCAGCAGCTTTTACATCCAGAGTTAACGACAGAGTGTAACAACTCGAGCAAGGAGCCATTTGCCCGGCATAGTTTAGGTAGGCCTATTAGTTCGAAGTGCTGCAACATTAAATGCAGTGTTACCACCCATTTTCCACTGTGACCGAGCGGATAAATCAAAATCTCCCCACTTTATACTTAAAAGTCTCCATTATTATTATTATTATTATTATTATTATTATTATTATTATTATTATTATTATTATTATTATTATTATTATTATTATTATTATTATTATGTCCAACTCGTTGGCTGCACGGTCAGCGTACTGACCTTCGGTGCAGAGGGTCCCGGGTTCGATTCCCGGCCGGGTCGTGGATTTTAACCTTAATTGGTTAATTCCAATGGCACGAGGGCTGGGTATATATGTTGTCTTCATCATCATTTCATCCTCATCACGACGCGCAGGTCGCGTACGGGGGTCAAATAGAAAGACCTGCACCTGGTGAGCCGAACCCGTCCTGGGATATCCCGGCACTAAAAGCCATACGACATTTCATTATTATTATTATTATTATTATTATTATTATTATTATTATTATTATTATTATTATTATTATTATTATTATTATTAATTGATTGCGGAAATTAAAACATTTAGGATACATTTCTTAACAATTTAAAATCAAAACATGTGCCAGAGAAGGGGATGAATTATCTCCCTTTTGTTTAATTCAGTTCTGGGATAAATGAATAGGACATGTCAAAATTAATCTACAGGTATAAATATTGGTAGAGGTATCCAAAATCAAATTCACCTTAATTTCCTTGCATTTGCTGACGACTTTGCTATCATATCCAACAACAAACAGGAAGGAATCTACCCTGTAGGAAAACTCCATGAAATAGCGTCCAAATGACGACTCCAAATTCCTTAAGAATAGACAAAGTACATGGAAGGGACTAGATCAGGTTTCAACAGTCAACAGTTAATCTCCACATATGGAAATATTGCTCGAGTATACAAATTTAAGAATTTCGTTTCAAATTTTTGAACCGGCAAGATTTAATCAGCAAGCTAACAAAGAATGAATTGCAAAACTTCAAACAGCATACAAAATACTTGGAACACACGCAATAAAAGAACTATATCAGAAAATGTAAAATTACGACTTTATAACACATTAGTTAAAACACAAGCACTTTATACATCTTAAAGTATTATAATTGGTGGCAAATCTCGAATAAAGATGATAGAAAAACAAGAAAGCATAGTCCTCAAGAAAATTTTAGGACCAAAATGCGGAAATGGAATTTGAATGAAAAGAAATCACATGGAATCTATCAAGTTACAGAAAAAACACAAATGCAATCAGGAAACGGCGATTACAATTTTATGTTCCACTAACAGTCTTTACATTGGTCTGTTTTTAATCCAACTTTGTTGTACGGGAATGAACATTTGGTGTACTCAGGATATCTTATTCACGAGTTAGAATGGATGATAATGTGCTCACAAATAAAATTTTAAACTTTTCCTTACGAATGAGAATTCTCAACAATTCGCTGAAAGAAATGAGTGAAGAACTAAATGAAATTGGCGCTAATGAAAACCAATCAAGATATAATAAAATTCAGAACCTTAATTCAGAAACAGAACATTTCTGTAAAGCCACCCGACGAAGTACAGGATGGACTAAGGATGTTAAAAAGGAACACAGTGACAGGATGAAGAAATATTGGAAAGAGAAGAAGAAACCAGAAAAGTGCTAGTAAGTTCAAACTTGCTCCTTTGTTCGGCATAACGAATCAAGAATTAGAATGTCAGGTTGGGAATAGAGAAAAGGAATAGATAGTGCATTTCAAGTATTTAGGATGTGCATTCACCCACGATCGTAGAATATTAAGGGAGACTGAACCAAAGTGCAGCAAAGCCAACGCAGTGAACTCGCAGTTGCGTGCAACAGTGTTCTGAAAGAAGGAAGTAATCTCCCCGACGAAACGGTCTTTACATTGGTCTGTTTTCATTCCAACTTCGTTGTACGGGAGTGAAAGGTTGGTGGACTCAGGATATCTTATTTGTAAGTTAGAAGTAATATACATTAATGTAGCGAGAATGATTGCTGGCAATGACAGGGGGGTACAATGGCATAAGGTAATCGGAAGGAAGAGATAAAGGTTAAGTTAGGAATGAACTCGATTGGTGGAGTTGTGTGCATTGTTAACTGGCTTTGGTGAAGAGGTCATGCGTGGCGAATGGAGGAGGATACGTTACCTAGGAGAGTAATGACTCTGTTGTGGAGTTTAAAGGCAATAGAGAGAGACTAAGACGACGATGGTCAGACTAATCTTTTGATGATTTAAAGGTAAGAGATATAGAACTAAGTGAGTTTACAGAACTGTTTAAAAATAGAGGATTACGCTGGCATTTAGAGAATTCACGGAGGTTTGTAGACAACGCTGAAATGCATGATAGTCTATAATTATAATGTATAATGTACGAAAGTGTATATTATTATTATCTGTATTATCTATTAATATGCCTTTGCTGACTCGATCTAGTGCTTTTAGTGTACTATGTATTCTGGTATGGGCTAGAACAAATGTGTTTATTTCATTGAACTGTCTCATTCTCGTCCTTGACTTTGACGATATGAAAACGACTGTGGTATGAGTGATGCTATACTGAAAGTCAAGTCAAGAGCTTAGGAAAAGTATCCTTCCGCATGTGAGCACGTCCCCTGTTCCCTCTTCCCGTCTCCGTTCTCCATCTCCGCCAGGACCAGCTTATTATTAACGTCGTGCATCTATCTGACAAGTACTTCATTCTCAAATAGTGAAGCATCAAAAGAAATCACTTCCGTTCACATAGCTGTACAGTACTTTGATTACGTACCATACCTATTTATTCCTTTATTGACCAATATATACATTACTGACGAATACCGAGGCAAGAGAAGCAAGGTTTATTTTTATTTCATAAAGCAATTTGTGTGAGGCACATGGGGACTTGGAACATAAGTGTACGACTGCGCTCTCGTGCTACGACTGTCAGTGGCAGTTCAACAAGCTGAAAAACCCACCTGTGAGTGGGATTGCAAAATACAATGTTTCCAGGAATGTTCTTAATATTGTAGTCTCGTCATTCGGAAGGTAAAAACGAACTCATGATCCCCTCATGACAACATTTCTGCAGTTAGAGTGCGATTACGAATATAAAGTAAAGTACAAATTATTATTATTACACTGACTGACAGAGCAAATGCAACACCAAGAAGGAGTGGTCAGAACTTTATGCCAATTGCAGGGTAGACTGACGTCACTGAGGTATGCTCATGATGTGAAATGCGCCGCTGTGCTGCGCACGTAGCGAACGATAAATGGGACACGGCGTTGGCGAATGGCCCACTTCGTACCGTGATTTCTCAGCCGACAGTCATTGTAGAACGTGTTGTCGTGTGCCACAGGACACGTGTACAGCTAAGAATGCCAGGCCGCCGTCAACGGAGGCATTTCCAGCAGACAGACGACTTTACGAGGGGTATGGTGATCGGGCTGAGAAGGGCAGGTTGGTCGCTTCGTCAAATCGCAGCCGATACCCATAGGGATGTGTCCACGGTGCAGCGCATGTGGCGAAGATGGTTGGCGCAGGGACATGTGGCACGTGCGAGGGGTCCAGGCACAGCCCGAGTGACGTCAGCACGCGAGGATCGGCGCATCCGCCGCCAAGCGGTGGCAGCCCCGCACGCCACGTCAACCGCCATTCTTCAGCATGTGCAAGACACCCTGGCTGTTCCAATATCGACCAGAACAATTTCCCGTCGATTGGTTGAAACAGGCCTGCACTCCCGGCGTCCGCTCAGAAGACTACCATTGACTCCACAGCATAGACGTGCACGCCTGGCATGGTGCCGGGCTAGAGCGACTTGGATGAGGGAATGGCGGAACGTCGTGTTCTCCGATGAGTCACGCTTCTGTTCTGTCAGTGATAGTCACCGCAGACGAGTGTGGCGTCGGCGTGGAGAAAGGTCAAATCCGGCAGTAACTGTGGAGCGCCCTACCGCTAGACAACGCGGCATCATGGTTTGGGGCGCTATTGCGTATGATTCCACGTCACCTCTAGTGCGTATTCAAGGCACGTTAAATGCCCACCGCTACATGCAGCATGTGCTGCGGCCGGTGGCACTCCCGTACGTTCAGGGGCTGCCCGGTGCTCTGTTTCAGCAGGATAATGCCCTCCCACATACTGCTCGCATCTCCCAACAGGCTCTACAAGGTGTACAGATGCTTCCGTGGCCAGCGTACTCTGCGGATCTCTCACCAATCGAACACGTGTGGGATCTCATTGGACGCCGTTTGCAAACTCTGCCCCAGCCTCGTACGGACGACCAACTGTGGCAAATGGTTAACAGAGAATGGAGAACCATCTCTCAGGACAACATCCACACTCTTATTGACTCTGTACCTCGACGTGTTTCTCCGTGCATCGCCGCTCGCGGTGGTCCTACATCCTACTGAGTCGATGCCGTGCGCATTGTGTAACCTGCATATCGGTTTGAAATAAACATCAATTATTCGTCCGTGCCGTCTCTGTCTTTTCCCCCAACTTTCATCCCTTTCGAACCACTCCTTCTTGGTGTTGCATTTGCTCTGTCAGTCAGTGTATTATTATTATTATTATTATTATTATTATTATTATTATTATTATTATTATTATTATTATTATTATTATGGAATACGCCAAGGATCCTATTGCCATACCATGTTAAGGCCCTTCCCGTTCTATTTACGGCGAGTGCATGGTTCGAACTGAGCTGACACATAGGCCTACTGACGAACAACCGAACGAGCAAGCAGCTTAGTTGAATGACATTTTCCTTATCACCTTGACTGCTTGTTTGCATAATGAGACACTTTCTTAAAACTAAATGTTCAGCGACTTTACAGAAACATGTCATCAAAAAGGCTCACGACATACAGCCACAGGAGGGCGTACGATATAGAACCACAAGAAAATATAAGAATTCCCTTTCGACCTTTCGCTGGAGACTTGGATTTTCCGTGGAGTTTAAATTCTACGCGAGCGGCGTAAGCACTGTACACAGAAACGCCGGTCAGCTGCGCGGACTTTTTCACGTCTTTCACAGTCCACAGCGGATTCTAATCTCGTAGGCTACTGTAAACGTTTAAAACAATGCGTTTAGATTTCCTACTTAATTTTTCTCCACTTTTGTTAGCTTTAAAATATTTCACAGGGGACTCAAGCGCCACAGCTTCACACACGTGTTGCTCACAGCTGGCAGCCATTATGAATACTGAACTGCTGTTGCAACCAGTATTGCCAACAGTTTTCTTGTATCCATTTTCAACGTCGCAAATATTATGCGAACTTATCAGCAATGGAATGAACTCGAACAAAGCTTACCAAGTACACAGTGCAATAAGATATCAATCTCATATTAAATTATTATTATTTTGCTACATGCACCACTGAGAACAGTAACTATCCATAGCCATCTACGTATGAAATATAAGAGTTGGTAACGAATCCGAATAACATAAAACATGTGATATCTTTTCCATATTTATATAGAGCAAAAATTTTTTATTCGTCAAGTCAGTTCACCAGAATATCTAACCAAACGGAAGGAATCTCCTGACTTCAGGAACAAGTAACAAACCTACGGAACTAATTAGCGCTGCGGAAGCCTTTTCACCGACCAGAAGTCTGACTAACATCAAAGAGACCGCTAAGGTCTTCACTTGACTCTCAGTATAGTAATGTCATTCCTAATGCCGCTTGTTAAGAATAGTGTACAAATGTCACCCTTATGGTCGATCGATGTTTACATTTTAGTGGGCTTGTCAAACTCATGGGCAATAACAACTTCTGGCTCGGTGAGGAAAGCAACGGGAAATTACCAACTCCACATTTCCTTTGTGTGCCTCTTCAGTGCCGCCTACGCCATCTATGGCAGCTGATGGCGTAGCTGTCGAGGTTCTAGCCATCTCCGGTTTGAGGGCTAAGCATAATGTATTATTATTATTATTATTATTATTATTATTATTATTATTATTATTATTATTTGCGTATGGACCCTGTTGGATCACGCATTACATTTGCGATTCACCTTTCTAACAGACCATATTGCTTTCATTCTTTCACTGTGTGCCTGTTTTCTTTCTTCTGACCACTTAGCCCCCGATCTTTTAGGGACTTCATTCTCTGACTTTACTACCCATCTATGTACATTGTAACGGTAACTGTTTCTGTCTAGTATTTCTGATGGTTCTATCTGGGCCTTTCCCAGATCATTTTTAACATCCTGTATCCATGGTACGTTCTTCAGTTTTTCAGTACATGTCAAAATCTTGTGGGTTAGCCTTGAAGACGATAGTCAGCGAACGTGTCCTTAGAATTTCAGTCTTCGTTTCCTATTGTTATTATTATTATTATTATTATTATTATTATTATTATTTTATTATTATTATTTCCTATTTATTTATCACATTTTCGCGGTAATACTATTCAAGAAATTGTACAGATTTTACGAAATCAAAGCACGATATACCTTAGTTTACACAACATTCTTACGCAGAATTTGAACCCATAAATTTCCGTACGATTCCAGTCGTGGCAACGACCACCGCCTTCTGCACGGTCTTGTAGGTGATGGTGTTGACATCCAACTCGTTTAGTTCTTCCACCAGAGTTTTAGGTATAGCAGCTGTACTCAAAGTCAAATTCAAAGATACCCGTCTCCCCTAATCTCGAAAACTATAGATTAGAGAGATGGTATTGTTTATTGTAATCGTTTCATAATTTGTGACACATACAGTATACAAAATTAGAAGGAGTAAACTGAAATAACTATTCAAATTCTATTAATAAACTGAAATTTAATTGAATATTAATATAAACACCGATGATTAGAAATTGAACAGAGAAGGAATAACCAGAAATGAATGTTGGAATTGTGTTGATAGATGAAACTTTATAAGAAAAAGCGAAACATCAATGAATATTAATATCAAACGCAAACAAAACCTCAAAGAATCTCTAGATTGTCTTTTCAGACTATTGAGAAAAAAAAAATGAAAATTAGTATTGTCGTTTCAGACTATTGGTAATACGGCAGACTAATAGAATTACTACGATAAAGTAATTCCGTACTATACACTAAATATACGTACCTAATTTCTCTAGACTTCAACGGAGTAACCTTGGGCACAATTCAGTTCCTGGCAGACATGAATCACATCATTTCCTTCCCTCAGTTTCCTACTCCACATTTCCCTAATGGAGTTAAATAATTTTGCTACTCTTCCCGGGTGCATCCATTCTCTGTTCAATAACTTTACAATTGTATACATAGCAGCTGTACTCGAAAGTATGATTGCTACAATTATCACCCCTTCATAGTGCCATAATCTTTGAGTATGTTCTGTCAGTGGTGTATATTTGTTGATTTTCTCCGTATACATTTCATGGGGGTTCCCGGTGCTCCGGACAGCTATGTCGATCAGAGCGGAAACTTTTATTCCCTTTTGTAAGACCACTATATCCGGTCTGTTGTGATTAGTCGTCTTATCCGTGTTAATCGTTCGGACCCAGTATATTTTAACCTCATCATTTTGGAGTAGAGTTTGAGGACTGTACTTAAAATAGGGAAGCTTTTCATCTACCAGTTTGTATTTAATGAAATGAAATGGCGTATGGCTTTTAGTGCCGGAAGTGTCCGAGGACATGTTCGGCTCGCCAGGTGCAGGTTTTCGATTTGACACCCGTAGGCGACCTGCGCGTCGTGATGAGGATGAAATGATGATGAAGACAACACGTACACCCAGCCCCCGTGCCAGCGAAATTAACCAATGATGGTTAAAATTCCCGACTCTACCGAGAATCGAACCCGGGACCCCTGTGACCAAAGGCCAGCACGCTAACCATTTAGCCATGGAGCCGGAATAGCAAGTTCTTCATGAAAAATCTTGGCAACCGAGTCGCGGCGTTCCTTATACTTCCTTCCTGAGAAGTGCGAGCATCCAGAAGTAACATGATGGGTGGTGTCTCGCGTTTGTCAGCCACATCGGCGTGAGTCCCTCATGACTGTTGGGTCTATTACCATGTTATCCAGGTAGCTTCAGTTTGGAATGACTTGGTCTTGTATAGTCATGCGTCCAGTTTTTCTAAATCAGTTCTTTCTTCGCGCTCTAAATCTTGGTGGTTAAGAAGTATCGGAGTTAAATAACCCACTTCATACATCATTCGGTGCAGGTCTGAGTTTTCAGCTGATCTATAAATATACTCCCTCAATGACACTACTTGCCGTGTTATCTGAGATCCAGTGTCCACAAGACTACGATAAACCAGACGGCGTGGTAGAGTCAGTCGCTCAACTGCAGAATTTGTGTGGTGTTTTGGTTGCTTGGTTATTAGGCAGCGCAGTTTAATTTCAAGGTTTTCGATGAAGGTCTTGCTCCACTTGATAACTCCAAAGGAGTAGATAATGACTGGTATCGCAAAGGTATTTATTGCATTAGTCAGATTTTTGCTGTTCCGGCCTGATTTTAGAATTAACTTAGTCCGTCTAACAAATTCGTCTTAACTCATACTTACCCACTGAGTGTTCGGTGAGCGATATTTGCTTGATACTCTAGCACTTTTAAGGCTCGTTTAAAATCATCCGTTTGATTGGTCGCCCATCTCTCAGTTCAAACGATTCTTCTGCACATTATATACATTTGACCATACAAACCATTTGGCATTTGTCAATCCCAAAATCCATACAAATGTCCTTCGATAAGTTTTCAGTGATTCTCAGTAGTTGTTCCAGCTGTTGCTGGTTGGCTGCATACAGTTTGATATCATCCATGTACGAAAGATTACACAATCGGTACTGGATTCATGATTTGCACTTCATTGAATAGCGAAATCGAGTGGTGTTCAATATCCTTGAGAAATGATTCATTGCCAGAATGAACCACAATGGATTTAAGGAGTTTCCTTGGAATATTTCACGGTGTATGGTTATGGTATCGGTATGAATGTATCCTAGTGCTCCAAATTAGCAAGGCATGAGAGAGAAAGTTGATGAGTTGTGGAACAACGCTATAAATCTCCAGCACTTTTAGTAGCCAGCATGCGGCATGGAATCAAAGGCTTTCTTGTAATCTCTATGTGTGTCAAGCACAGGTTGCGACGCAGAGTGTTCGAATGTCCGCATACAACTGCATCAGTGATGAGTTTTTCCTTACATCCTTTCAAACCGCGTTGGCATTATTATTATTAATGTTAAAATTATTATTGTTACAAAAACGAGGAAGTGCACAATGCGAATTCATGTATTTGAAGTCAGAATCCCTCTTAACAAGGATGTAGCTTCTAAACCCATAAACTTAATCAATGTAGGTTAATAGCCTTTTCTCTTTGCCTCGCTTCCCTAATTCATTTGTTTCTGGCTTTGCCTCTCAGTTCATTTCAGTACACCGCGTTGTTTCCTTCCTTTCTTCGGCGTTGGAGCTTTAATAAAAAGACACTAATTACCTTTAAAGTAACTGGATTGTATATAAAAGAACTGAAATGCAGGCTGAAAATTAAGTTGTTCACCTGCCTCAAACATAATTACACGGCTAACTTAACTGCTTAACTTGTAGACTCAAAAGAATTCTGACAGTAAGAAAAGAGAGAATTCACCCAGCACAAATTTTCTCAAATGATTAGATCATTCCTGCCAACTGATCCACAGGCATGCAGTATTGATTTTGAATTGTAGTACAGTATGTGTTCCTTATTTAACACATTTTGCGGTAAAATTTCAGCCCCTGACTTCCAAATTTAGTAACGTTAATAGGAAATTTAATTTATGTAAATCATCCCTGGAAAACCTTTCAGAATAGAGACGTGTTCACTGCGATGTCCTCGAACCCACCATCCCGCTTCCAGAAGTGTATTTATTTTCATAAGCAAACAGAGTCCCCAATGTTTATTTTTAAAGTGCGAAATTGCATTCCTATTAGATAATATAATATCGTGTTTGTCATCAATGGTAACAACTAGATTGTATTACCAACTAGCGCAGAATAAATGTACAAACGAACAATACATATGAAGTAAAAGACGCTAAATCAGGACAGCAATACTCCTCTATTAAACTTACCTTAATTTGAGGAGGATACAGAGCAGTAGCGGCTATAAGGAATTCGTTTATACTATCGGCATTCTTACAGAGACACAATTTAAAATCACGGCCACACTTTTGACACACTCTCATTCTTGAAAGCAAACCGTGACGTTTGTATGTCTGGAGTAAATCACTCAAATTGTTGTCAACGTTACGTACAAAACTTATACCACTAACAACACGTCCTCCACAGTCAGCCATTTCGTCAATAAACAGTCGACAATGAACTCATATTGCCAGAGATGGATCGAAGCAAAATAGAATCCCTACTGTCGCCCTAGGCGAAATTGGATCCGTTGTAATCGCCCTGGAACGGCCTGCAGCGAACTTATTAAAAAAAAATACCGAAAAAAGTTGTGATTCAGCTTTCCACGACTGGTACCTATAAAATGTGTTCGAATCGCTCCGTATCAATCCCGCATAGAATGAACTGCTCTCGCCCAAAATGTACACTAACCAACGAAGACCAATTACGTTTGCACTGAGGAAATAGAGATCTAAAGCGGATTCGCTACTAAAACCTGGGGTCTTAATCCCACAGATCCCCTTCGCTTGCCCTCATTTCATTAGTCTTGCCCACGCATACTCCTGCAGTGGTCTTGTCTACCCCTACCCCCTTAGCGACTCTATCATTCACCACATCCTCCATGATAAGGCCGCGAGAAGGAAGGAAGAGACAGACACTCTGCGTGGACTAATGCGAGAAGAAGAGGAAAGACAGTTACTCCGCGCGAACTAATGCGAGGAGAAGAGAAAAAACAGTCACTTACGTCCCGCGGACTAATGCGAGAAGGAAGAAAAGACAGTCACTTCACGCGGGCTAATACAAGAAAGAAAGGAGGGGCACTCACTCCACGCAGAATAATGCCAGAAGGAGAGAAAATACACTCACTCCGCGCGGACTAATGCCAGAAGAAGAGGAAAGACATTTATCCAGCGCGGATTAATGCGAGAAGATGAGAAAAGACACTCACTCCTCGAAGACTAATGCCAGAAGAAGAGGAAGGACATTTAACCAGCGCGGATTAATGCGAGATGAAGAGAAAAGACACTCACTCCTCGAAGACTAATGCCAGAAGAAGAGGAAAGACATTTATCCAGCGCGGATTAATGCGAG
Source organism: Anabrus simplex (assembly GCF_040414725.1). Lineage (NCBI taxonomy): Eukaryota > Metazoa > Arthropoda > Insecta > Orthoptera > Tettigoniidae > Anabrus > Anabrus simplex. The sequence continues at coordinate 407,139,868 of NC_090269.1, forward strand.
AAGATGAGAAAAGACACTCACTCCTCGAAGACTAATGCCAGAAGAAGAGGAAGGACATTTAACCAGCGCGGATTAATGCGAGATGAAGAGAAAAGACAGACACTCCGCGTGGACTGATGTCATAAGGAAAGGAAAAACAGCACTCTTCGCGGACTTATTCGAAAAAGAAAAAAGTCAGTCATTCTGCGCAGACTAATGCTAGAAGAAAAAACGACCGCCATTCTTCGTGGACTAATAGTTTAGTCACGATCTGAAATTATAATAATTGTTTTCTTATTATTTGCCCAAAATATCCATACGGTTTCAGGTGAATTCAGAAATCCTTCTCTACGACCCGACGCTACTGGGAATAGAGTAAACAAATCTATGGTTGGAAACATTGGTTGATTATTCTCACAGTCGGAAAAATATTTACTTTCTCTACTTCGTTCCTTTTTTTCTGTAACATGTCGCTTGTAAGTTTGACTAAAAATACGAGTGAGTAAACCTCACGATACGACAAGAAAGCAGGCACATTCACTGAAGACTTCGTGTCAAACATTGCACACGCAGTCCTGTGCTATGGTCCTTCTCAATTATCCAGTAGCTTGGGTTCAAAGTCAACACTTAAAATTCTGAGCCAGTCGGCCTGACCCTTTGGAAGTCTATAGGAACGGTGTGACATCTGATAGGCTACCTGCGAGTCAGTGAGAACGGGGCCCCACCTGTGATGAATTCTAATGCTCCAGGGGGGCACGCACACGCAGCCCCTAACCACTGGAATTAAACAATGAATGTTAAAATGCCCTATCAGCCCGGGAATTGAACCCTGGTCTCCTTTGACCAAAGGGCAACACGCTATCCATTGCGCGGACAGTGTAATATTATCAATTAAAAATCATGATATTAATAACAGTAAAAATGCTGTTATTGATATCACGTCTCAGCTTCTCCTGTAAACGGTTTTCAGAGACGACGGCGAGCCGAGAATTATGTCCCTAATTTGTTGTTGTTCTTATCTCAGTGCATTCGTCGGCTACAATAATGAGCATTATACGTGTTTGTCTCCAACGTCTTTCTTCAGAATGTCATTAAAATGTAAGTATTTTACAATCCTGTCCTTCCATCACAACCTTTACCTTCCACTCATCGTTTTCTCTTTGAATAGTGTGTTCCTGGTCTATTTGCAGGCTCTAGATCCTTCTTTCTCATAACTATAGGTTGGATGTTTAGGCAGTAAAAGTTTGGAATGCAAACTTCATGAAGCAAGAAACAAGTATGCTATTCCGCACAACGGTTGTGCTATGAGATTTGCATAAACATTAGCGGTAAAAGCTATTGGAATTCCTAAATTCTACCATGATCTCACTATATTAAGAAACAGTGGGCTTGGCGACACTTCCTAATAACAACATTACTTTTAATTCTAACCTATTTCTGGGGTCTAATCATAACATGCCTATACCACCTCAGTGTACGTATCTTTAACTTCTCAATGATGACGAGCATTGTATCACTTCGCCACACTTCCTCATTTTGTAATCTCTCTTTAAGTGGCATAACCACCGTCTCTTTAATATCTACCGTTCTCTTTTTCATATTCTTGTTCACCTGTCTTATAACAGTTCTGTATATTTTTACTTTTGGTATAAAATATGTTTCGCTATTTTCCAATTCCCGACACCTCTCTGCACTTCGTCCATCAGAGTTTGATCTTTCAGGTTACCAGGAAATATTTACAGTACACAGCCGAGGGCGTCTCCCGGAACTGACACGTGAAATAATCCCCATGCCAGGATGAGTTCTATTACCTACTGTATATTGAATACCACAAATAAATTTACATTTCAAATTATAACGTTCTATACTGATACCTTAATTCTGCACAGCTAATAAAGGCAGAGTCTCCGGGTGCATAAATTGAGCAGGTGATTTCCAATGATATGTTGATAATCGGGGTGAAATGTCAGGTCGTAGGTTTCACCAAGAACCAAACTCATCTCAGGTTTAATTACTGTGATCAAGGAGCGAATGTGCCTCGTGCAAGCACATTCTCGTGGTTGTAAATTAATATGTGGGAATTTAAGAGTTGTTGTAAGAATTTGAAAGAGAGGACCTAAGTCATACCAGTTTGAGTATGGTTCAAATGGATGTGGCCCTTACAAGATTACTTGATTCCATAACTGGATATGATCAAAACAAAAGCAGCACGATTTGTTATGGGCAGTTACAGACGCAAGCGTAGTCTTATTGTACGAAAATGTAAACTTTTGGGCTTGAAAGTCATTGAAAGACGAACATATGAGTGATGCAGAAGTTAATTAAATCTTTCTTACTCAGAAAAAAACTTCTGTAATTTATCTTTGTTTTGAAGAAAATGTATTACAAAAGTAAATTTGAAAATATATACAACTAACAAATGTAATGTCCAATTCACCATTTCTCTTTAATTTTGTAATATCCTTTGTATCCTGTTCCTAAACTTAACATGCCCAGAATTATCCATACCAAAAACTTAAAATGTACAAATCCCATTTCCGGAATAATTTCGCACAGCCAACACAATCTATTTTTGATCGTCTTCAAGAGTGTGCGATTTCAAGCGAATACACACCCTAATTCAGATTTATTTCCTGTGCATGTCCATTTTTTCTGATTCGTTATTTTAGAACACTCAGTAATAGTTTAACCTTATTTTTTTCAACTCCAATTTCAGTGGATATGTGCGTTTATGGAAGTGATCTCCTGAATTCGGTACAGTGAATGGTATGTTTTTCCGTACGTTTTTATGGTCAGTGAAGATTACGGCCCTCTGTATTTTACAGTCATTCAATACAGTCAGTCATTTTGAGAGAGAACTATGGTGTGATATTCAATACCGTACATGTCTCAAGAAAATGTTATAAGCTCTCAGAGCGTTTAAAAAGAGCACACTTAGAGAACCTCCACCGTATAATATTTTAAAGTTTCTTTGCATGATTTGCAACAGCAATTTTGACAATAGCCTTGAGTTAGAAATAGCTTTCATACTGCATAATAATTTTGCTTATTTTGAAAAGGAGTTGGTATTCTTTTGTAGAAAGCATCTCACTCTTATTCTCAGCTAGATTCTAAAGAGAGAACGCACCGCAAAAGAATAACCCTTATCAGGAATGAGTGGTTAAAAATTTTATACACTTCTTTGTGGAACATATCTCGATTCGAATATATTCACTTTAAACTGTTTCCGTCTTTGTAGAATTCAAAGCTGAATGCTCGTAATTCCTGGCAGTAAAAAGGGAATATTTCTTCTTAATGGGTAGCTTGATAATCCTTTACACCCTGTTAGCGTTAAGCTGGCAGAATTCTTAAGTAAACTTTCTCGGTTTAGCTCTTGTAAACTCTAAAGTATTAATTGGATCACGGCACATTAGGTACACAACGAGGGAAAGTATCGATGGTGTCGTGTGAAACTGTAATAAGTCAATATTAAGGAAAGTTCAGTTTGTTAGACTACGTATATATGAAGGTACAGTAAGTCTTGTGAGAAACTTAAAATGGTACACAACTTAATTACTCTCATACGAAGTCTCCATTGTGTTCAATGTAAGTCCTCCAGGGATTAAAAAGTGCATATTTCGTACAGAAAGTTCCCCCGTGCGTGGGGCAGAATAAACATCCAACATATTATCTGTCATCAGACGAGTCCAAAAGGGGCAAGAGGGGCTCACAGCATGGGAGTTTGAATTGGCGACCACGGTTCTCTTAGCTCGGTTCTACACTTCATACACTTACTTGTGCCAGTTCTCTCGCTTTGATCTATTCTTTCTGACCTTTCTTGGTCGAATTTTGTTCTCTTCCACCCTGAACGTGTTATAATTGCGAGGCCTAGGAAGTCTCCTTTCAAGGCTCTTCGTGGCCCTTCCCATTCTTTTCCTGATACTTTCAGCTTTAAGAGATCCCTACCTGTTCATATTTTCACTCTGGTTTATATTAAAAATGGATCTTTGCCTAGTTGTACTTACTTTTAAAACAATGATCACTACCCCCGCAACACTTTTCTAGAAAATATTTCTTTGGTTGTCTGCACAGAAAAACGTAAAACGGCTTCATCCTTCATCCAAATAGAACGTACTGTGTCGGCCGGGAGTGACATCATCGAGTTAGGGCCCGGTCCTCTCGCCACTGCAGCAATCAGTCGGAGAAGTGCCAAGCGCTCAAGGTCAAACCGCTCTGCCAACAGTACTGTCCAAAGAGGATAGAATAGAATAGAGATGAAACTCAATGATAAATTTCGGTTCCAAGCCACTTGGCGCTAGTAGTTTGTCTCTTTTCCGAGATAGCGCCACAGTGCGCATTCTGGTGCAATACCTTAGTATTACTTTCAACAGATAGCGCGGAGAATTAACATCCGGCGCAGTGACGCACATCCGGGTATGCTTACGGCTCCTCCCCCCTCCTTTCCTTTCCCCACGCCCGCCCCCCCCCCAACGGCGATAATAATGCAGCTCTACTACTTCCATGCCCAATACATTGTAATTCATATATTTTTATTTCCAAGTACTTACTACGTTGTAAATAATGATCTGATACCCCTAGTTTGTATGGCATACTATGTTACTGAGAACATAACCACACACCTCAAAGCAGCTTTAACTTCAAATGAATGATTGACACATTAACACAAAGCTGATATTATAACAAATAAGAAATCCCTTCGAAAGCAAGACAATAGAGCACACCATACACAAGACAATGGGGTATCACATCAATATCCAAGTACCACATGAAAATAAAAATAACAGAATTAAATTCACTGAGACAGGAAATATATAGAACTACATTAATAGAACCATTCAGCTTTCAGCCCCTGATGTGTACTCAAACAGGAAATACAGGATTTCAGGAGGACTGGCGAAGATATATTTCAAATAACCAAGCACAAGGAACTAAGATTTACATCACAAGCACATGAGCACTTGGAAGTGAAACAACACAAATACTGTAGCATCATGGGAACTATCGATTAAAATCGATATAAGTTTGAACAAGGTTAATCGATTGGGTAAAGTCGAATTCGATGCAATTCAGCAATATTATCTCCACAATGCTCGACGTTATATGACTAATTAATTTGTGAGAAGTGCCCACTGATTGAGGTTAGACTTGAAAAACTTTAAATACTTCACTTCGAAACAAAGTGCCTTTAATTAGTAACAATGCTCATTTTATGCTTACTTGCGTGCCATCTACAGAACGTGTATATAACTATTTACACGTTATGAATGACCTCCAGCGCCATCTAGAAAAAGAGACTGAAACTACCTGAAGCTAGCTACAGATTGGAACCAAAAGCCCTATTAGAGTTTCACCCCCCTGGTACTGTCGCTGCACAGTGGTCTAATCACAGGCCTCCCTGACGGCGGTAGTGGAACCCAGAGCTTTCTTATTTCAGTAAATTCCAGGGGCTTTTACTCTTGTTAAGTATCTGGAAGGGCCGGCCTCCCTATATAAGAAAGGACGGACAATCTTCAGACGTTCCAGTTTGGCCTCAGTTCTGCCATAGATACAGTCATAGAGACAATGCCTTGAGTCTACTGCTGTGGGTATCTTGGGCTGCTGTTGTAGAACACTGGATCAGCCGGTGGACAGTGGTAACTGAGTGCTGTTTGTGTGTGTTCTGGCGGCGCCGAGGGACAACAGTGAAGCTGAGCAGCGATTGACAGTGAAGGAAGACTACCGTGAGTTTGCAGACTGTTTACCACGTACAGTCTTGTAACACTCTGTTGCGTGCGGGCAAACTGAACTTTGTGGCAGCTATAATCCTACATTGAGTTTAATCTTGAACTACGCTAGCGTCCGAATAACAGGTTCAGAAGCGTGCGTACTGCAATAGCTGTACCTAGTAAGTGTCAGGCTGAATAACTGGTATGAATGAACGGTGAGAGTGAAAAAGTGCGCGAACTGTTGTAATTGTGTGTCCGCGTAGTTGTAGAAGTTAAATGTTGACTAAACGCTACCAGTTGTGCGTTTTATCACTACCCCCACTACGTTACAGCATTTACTCTTAGTTCTTTCCTGAGATGCCCAAACATGTGATGATCACTAAGAGATGTGGACGACACTAAAAATGGAGGTCTTGGATGGTCATAACTGTTTCGTGGGCAGTATAAGATCAAGGACTTTCACGTATCTACTCTGATAATCATTCATCACCATAATGAATTGTCATTCGAGGTCGAATTTCGCTACATTCAAACCAAATAACAGACCACTACCCCTCTAGCTGTCGTCACAGAATTTTAATAATATATACTTAGTTTTATGAGAATTCCTGACACAAAATTTTGTCAATATTGGTCGATGAGTTTGCTTTATTTATTCATGATTTGATTACATTTTACAATGCAATGCTCCTTGCGCCAGATTGTATTGTTATCAGACGTATTGTTTTCAGCCAGAAATGTAGGATGTAAATTTTTTTCTTTCTGGCAAAATTTGTGAAAAGCACAGTAAAATTCTCCAAAACGGAATCATAATGGACCAGCACATTTCTGCGAAAGTAGGTTTGCGTTTAATGTCGTACTGTAAAATAGTGTATATACTCAATGTATTCGCATTTCACGCTTGAGCACAAGTCAAATGTTATCAGAATACATACAACTCATAAGTTTCCTTATCGGTACAGTTCTATACATTCTTCAGGAATCGAAGTGCTCTCAATTGCCCGACTATCTACTAAAACTTTATCCTCAGAATTGTATCCGCCGTAGGGTTAATTTCTGTAGCTTCTTTCAATTTCTCACATCTCGATAAATATCTCATTTTCTTCAAATTTTTCCCGTAGTAAAGTAAACTGTCCACCTGTGTGTTGTAGTGGTTAGTGTGATTAGCTGCCATCCCCCGACGCCCGGGTTCGATTCCAGGCTCTGCCACGAAATTTGAAAAGTGGTACGAGGGCTGGAACGGGGTCCACTCAGCCTCGAGAGGTCAACTGATTAGAGGTGCGTTCGATTTCCACCTCAGGCATCCTGGAAGTGGTTTTCGGTGGTTTCCCACTTCTCCTCGAGGCAATGCCGGGGTGGTACCTAAGGCCACGGCCGTTTCCTTCCCTCCTCCTTGTCCATCCCTTCCATTCTTCCCATGCCCCCTCAAGGCCTCTGTTTAGCATAGCAGGTGAGGCCGCCTGAGCGAGGTACTGGTCATTCTCCCGAGTTGTATCCCCCGACCCAATGTCTCACGCTCCAGGACACTGCCCTTGAGGCGAAAGAGGTGGAATCCCTCGCTGAGTCCGAAGGAAAAGCAACCCTGGAGGGTAAACTGATTAAGAAGAAGAAGAAGAAGAAGGAGCAGAAGAAGAAGAAGTGAAGTAAACTCGTGTCCTCGTCGCGAGTTGGTGCCGCTCTCTATAGGCACATCCAAATGGAGGTGAAGTGCATGTTCCATTTTAGCAACATACCAGCACTCTCGGAATTCTTAAACTTCTGACAGTGTTGGGAATAGAAACCAGGCCAAAGACGATGGTAGCTAATAGTGTTATTGCTTGGAAACTCCAAGTGAAACCCCGCAAGAAATGCTATCTTTAAATAACTCACTCCTTCTCTTCTGTCCCTAGTTATGCAAGACAAATAGCTTTTGTCTGTCTTAGGAGTGGATACCACCCTGTGTTACCGGAGTAGCCCGCCTAGCTCTCACGGGAGACCTTTCCGCTAAGTGCTCTAGCGCCATGCTTTGTTTGTTACTGCGCAGGGCTTGGCAACACCCAGGTATGTGTTGGCGGGAACCAGGAATAAATATCCAGTGCTGCCGACTCTCGTACGCTAACTGTTGCACTGTACTGATTGTGCGATTTTCGCTGACGCTTTGTTGGAATAATATAATTTATCCTATGAATCATATATTACGTTCGTTTGTTAAGTAATGGCAAGTACTCCAAGAAAAGTTCTTCATAGTAAAGGAAGAGTGATAGGAGCAGTGCGTTCACTGTAAACTACATCATACTTGCCCTGCGATTTCTCTACACCAGCTGACGGAATTAGCGCTTTCATCACATAACTTCGAAGCCTCTGTGGCTCAGGTGGTAGAGCGCCGGCATCTCACCATTCGATTCCCTAGTTCAAATCCCGGTCACTCCATGAGAAATTTTTGCTGGACAAAGCGGAGGTTTTCTATTTCATCTGTTAGTCATTATCATTGCCCCAGAGGAGTGCTGCACTCTCTTGCAATCCAGGAATTTCCTACGATGAATACGATATGTTGTTATGTTAGACCAGCCCCATGTTATTCTTCTCGCATGCCTACGGCAGTTCTGGGCACGATGAGCACTGAGGAATAAATTGCCGGAAAACACAACACATACACAGTCAGGAAGAAAACGAAAAATGGAAAATAAAATTCAGTGGAAGCTCAAATCAACCAGAGGTAACGGGGCGGTAAATAAATACTTACCTATCATGTTCGCGCAGACCGGGTCGAAAATGACCAGAGACGAAGTCATGAACTGAACCCGAGCCGATTAAATAAAAAGGGTAAAATTTAAAAGGCTATCCCTCCTACTCTTACAATAATAACGCCGAGTAGAAAACAAAAGAGTTTATTAAATAATTATTAAATCAAATAGTAAATGGTCACACGAAAATCAGGAAGAAATAAAATTAAGAATGAAAACATACCCTGGTGGAAAAAAAGCATAAGCCTAATTACCTATTCTCTATCGTCATAGCATCGTGCCTACCCATAATGTGATCCATCCAACATGTTCAATCATTTATAAAATACAATTATTCAGAACATAATAACAGAAAGTTTTACATTAGGAACAAAATAGAATAAATCCATGACGCAGACCTCAACCCAAAGTAATAAATTATTTGATATCCATATCGACAGGACGAATATTTACAGATAGAGACCTACGGCCATTCAATGATATAACATACAACAATGGTTTACGATGAACAAAGAAAACCCCCAAAAGATACGATAAGGACGATCCAAAGATCGGGGAGAGGGAAGCACACGCAAGCATGGCGCTAGCGTCAGGGATAAACAAGGCGTTGCTAAGGTAACGTACACACACCCCAAAATATGCCAGTACCCAAGAAAATGCAAATATAAGAAAAAAGACAGAACTAGGCAATATCATATGCATCCTACATATCTCACATTCTAATACCCATGCAACAGATTAAGAAAAGGAGTCCAAGGAACAGGGAACGTATAAAAGATGATAATGGTCAAGAGGACCCCAAAAATGTGGAATCACGGTTCATACTTAACGTATCACTTTGATATTAGAAGCCAAACCCATACAAGATCGGAGGCCCAAATTACATCATCAATTTTTCCCTCATATAAAATTCAAATGACAAAACATGCCCTTCCGATACACAACCACACAACGGAGACATCGCAGAAAAATTTGGTACATGAGTAATAACATACAGACCTGCACAAAATGAACCGTAGATAAAATCGACATAACACATATCCCAGGATCAGACAGCTCATTAACGCAATACAGACACTCAATTACAGTAAGAAACAAGTCAATGTACCGAGTTGTGACACAAAGAGAAACATACCTGATAAAAGTAACGATACATGGGCAATAACAGAGAGAACAAGACGGGCCACAATATAAATATATACCTACGGCGAGCAAGAAATAGTGGCCGACCACAGTGCCACGTGGTGATAAAAAGAAACACAAGAATATAGAAGTTAGATTACGTTAATCAGGCCATCTGTATATGTGCGATAAAGCACGTTTGAATCCTCCGAGACGATATGCATTTACGATTTAAAACGTTTAAAGCAACGCTTGTAATGACAAGCCTGGAGAAGCATTGTGTCGCTCGCCATAACCCTTCACAAAGATAAAAAACTAGAAGAAGAGCCATGGAGAAACTAGATGGACAAGATCGGGAATACACGTGGTAAAATCACTGGACGACAACGGCGACACCTGTGATCTCCTTAGGCTAAGTTTGCGTGTACAATAAAAGTCAAAGTCGGCCATGATACTGAAGTCAATGAGTTCACATAAGTTACAGAAAAGCGAACCAGATAAAGATAGATATGGCCAGGATATAGCACAGTGCGACAGGCTTCTGCAGCCGGCACAATTCCTATCCTCGCTGGTAGATGGGAGCTTCATTCGTTTCATCCCCTATCCAGTCGAATAACTGGAAAAATATTGTGGATATTATTGTATGATTACATATTAACATATAGATTACAGGCTCTTATTTCAAAGTGTCGTGATATAACGTTTCTCTACTGATTCGGGCTCCGCAGTAGTGAGCTATTGAACTGCAGGTGGTGAATTCAAGAAATGATATTTGTAGAATAGATTACTTTGTAGAAAATGGGTGGACCAGGCTGAAAGGTAATACCCTGCATTTAATGACCATAGGAAAGAGACTGGAAAAGATAGAATGCACTGTGCCACATGCAGCACCTGTCATTTCATCCGGGACTTTTTAAAATGTACAGGATGGTTAAAATATTCCTGAAAAATTCAATAGTATCATTTGAAATTTTCCATGGAACAGGACATGTTTACTTGTGTTTATTGATTCGATAGATTCTGCTTAATCCAGAGTGACTTGCATTATATTTTACGCCAAAATAATGGGACTGAAATAATTTTCCATTAAGGTCCACTTTCTCTTTTTTTAGGGGGTCTAATTAAGACAGATATTTTTGTAGTTCATTCCTGCTTTAGAATGTAAAAGGGGTAGTAATATTCCCTTCACCACAAGAATGCATAGTAACGTTAACTGTTGTGCAGACTGAAAGTCACATAAATATGTTAGAGAATGTATTACTACTACAAAATATTTTTATTCTCTATCCTCAAGGCTCAAGACTTTTAGAAGGCGACGCCTTCTCTCCGACGAAGGAAATACATAAGAGGTGAGGGGTTTTGGCGGCCATTGGCCAATGCTAGCATACATGAAAACATTCACCTAAATGCAGAAAAATGAAATATCACCCAGTAAGCCAATCTCAGGACAGCTGACGATGGAGACCAACACCTCCCCGTCTCCGAAATTCAGAGCTATGGAGACACAGTAGAGCCGTGACAATGGGTAAGCCTACTACTCATCCGCCGACGTTAGAGGATGTGGTGAAGGGAACACATTGTACGTGATAAAGCAGTGAAACTTCAGAAGTGTGAAAACGCGAATTGATGTGCGGACTTGTATTGAAGAAGCTTCTGAAATGGCGGAAGGTTCAAAGTAATTTTATTTTAATGTTGAGGACATTTCTTAGGAGGCAAAGTACAGGTCACCATACTATTAAAAAACGCAGAATTAAGCAATTTCCTCAATCTTGCCGAAAGCTGAAGGGATAAAAACCCAGAATGGTTTCAAGGGAGTCTTGAATAGTTCTAACAAACTGAAAAAACAAATTTCGAGAATCACTTCCTTCCTAAATATAGTTCCGGAAAAATCCTAAAATCGCTTGTTTCCTTACTCGTTTCCTCCTTTATCCAAATCCTAGCCGAATGAACATATTTACATAATACTTTATGTGATGAGTTCTTTGGTTCAATACCCTTAGGCGATTTTTGGATTTTTTGAAGAATGTTCACGCCGGATATATTTATAAGGGGTTTGAGTGGATCACATTAGCGTTAGTAGTGGTAGAAAAAGGCAAACTGCTAAACTAATCGACCAGATAAGACGATTAAGGAAAGGATTCTAATTTTAGGAATAAATAAAGAATTTATTCTGATATATTATTATATTTATTTTACCTAAAATTCGTAGCTCATATCCCTAGGATATTTTCAACATTGAGTTATTCGCCCGAAAAGTTAGAATTGTGAATTTTTTAAGATGAAAAAATATTTATTAAAAGTCGAAAATCGTAAAATCAGTATTTTGAAAAGTATGGCCAAAATTTCAATAATTTGTCGCAGTGCAGTCTATAAATAAGAGAGGATTATCCTTGGAAAGGAGGAACATTTCTCCGGTTTACGAACATCCTCCTCCGTATGTCTTGATGTTTGCTCCACGAAGTGTACGTGATCGAGGCCTCCGACCCTAATCGTAATCAAGAGAGTAGGCCGCACTTCAATTACAGAGACTATCACGGACGACCATCGTAAAGCCGGAATTACCTCCCCTTGGAGGGCTGGCAGAACAAGAAGTAAACAACTGACTCTCAAGAAAGGGAAAGAACATGGAAGGCATAATTCTTTCCCTTATCGTGTTATCCCCGCTTGGAGGATTTTAGGCCTTGGAGTGAACAAGGCTAAAATTACTCTAGATAATCAATTGGGCATTTTACACACTGGAACACGGAGTGCAAATTAATTAATGATATCAACATTCTATACGAAATAATTAATACCCTGTTGGACAATTTTGAGCATCTGTGCACGGATAATATCAATGTGTCACGAAAAGACCCTTCAACACTTCAATCATTCCGCACAGATATAGAGAAGCATTTTTTCACGAAATTTAGCCCCTTGCGGGCACGCGACATAGACATTCATTTTACAGAAAATATGTCGTCAATGTTATAAGTATATCGTCGCTGCTGTCCTAAAACCGCGAATGTGGCAATGCTCTCCCTATGCATTATTTCCCTTATAAGAGTGGTCACGCCTCCCAGCCACATACTGATATGCAGTTCATGAGAACAATTTCGTTGTGTTAAATTTTCATTTCATATAGAGTAAAAGAAATACATTATACTCTAGGAGTGGGTAAATAAATCATGCAAACTTATATTCTTGCAATAAGTTATAGGAAGGTTCAATTTCCTTTACACAGAACTCAACGAAAGTTTTTTTTCTGATGGACTGAATATCAATATGTGGTGGGTGGGGTGACCAGTCTTAAGGGAAATAATGGACAAGAAAGGCATTGGGAGATACGAGGTTTCCTATTAGACCATCGAAATGTTTCATAGATCCAGAAAATGCATACGACACAGCATCGAAGCAAAAAAAAAAATAGCCTTATTGGGAGACTATGGGATTAAGGGAAGATTATTAAAGTCAATCAATTTTGACAATTGGGCTGCATTAAGAATTGATGGAGGAATGAGTTTTTGACTCAATGTATTACAGGGGTTAAACAAGGCTGTATTCTTTGTCTTTTGTTGTTCATAGTTTACGTGGATGATCTACTGATAGTTTTAAAGTGTCAGGGAGGTATTCGGTTTGGCCTGTGACAAGAAGACTTACCTTAATGGAAGACTATGATGCAGCCTAACATCTTGAAAGCTGAAATTAGGTACAATGACTATGATCTGAAAATTTTCCTTTCAAGATTAAAGTGAAAGGTAAAAAACCGCGGTTGGGAATACAAACTTGAAGTAGGTGGACCATTTCAGTATTTTGGATGTGTATTATCCCAGGATAGTAGTCTAGTAAGTGAGATTGAATCAAGGTGTAGGGATGCTAATGTAGTGAGCACGCCGTAGCGAACAATAGTATTCTGTGAGAATGAAGTCAGTTTATGGACGAAACTATCTTTACATCGGTCTGTTTTCCTTCCAAATTTGTTGTACGGAAGTGAAAGCTGGGTGGAATCAGGATATCTTATTGATAATTTAGAAGTAACAACCATTAAAGTAGCGATAATGATTGCTGGGACAACCAGGTGGGAACAATGGCAGGAGGTTACTCGGAATGAGAAGATAAAGGGTAGGCTGGGAATGAACTGGATTAAACTGTGAGCACAGACCGTGAGTGGTGATGTGGTCATGTGATTCGAATGGAGGAGGATAGGTTACTTAGGAGAATTATGGGTTCCTCCATGGAGGGTAAGGGAAGTATAGGGATACCAAAACGACGATGGTTATACTCAGTTTTTAATAATTTTAATGATAAGAGGTATGGAAATGTACACGGCCACGGAGGTAGTTACAAATAATAGGATTGTGGATTCATTTAGTAAATTCACAGCATGCAGACTGAACGCTGAAGGAAATAACAGTCTATAAGGAATATATAATGTTGTATGTTCTTTGCCATACTGTAGGTACCCTTTGTAGTAATATTATACCGAGAGGTCCAGAGTGTATCTAGAAAGCTTGAGGTTTGACTATTTTGCGAATTACTATAAAATTAAGTACGTTGGCTGATGATAAGTAAAGCGCAAAAATGTTAAAGAAATGAAATACATGAATATTTGCCACCAATCTTCTCCTTCATGTGCCATGTCCTCGCAGAAATGTAGCGATAAGTAACATGACCTGCTTGTTCATAGCTGTTCTGGGTAAAGTAAGCTTCGTCACCCCAAACCAATGGCCCAAATCGCCGAGCGCAATGTCCAACTTCCGTCCGGACCACGTATTTAATGTACTTTCCCTTGTAGAAGTTTGTATTTATTGTTCCGCATCATATGTTCAGAGTATTCTATCTTCCTTCTCTTGATGGTTGTGATAATTATTGGTTTCCTGTTTATAAGGAGCAAAACTTCTATATTGGTCATTTTAGCTGTCCAAGTGATCTTCAGCATCCTTCGGTAAGTCCACATATCAAATGCATTTCAAAACCAACACAGCATGGAAATGTACTGTTTAATTTCTCCATTCACATTCTTTAGACCTCAGTCTCGCAATACACTGACAATCGGCATAAGTACGTCCTATTGGCTGTGCGGTCCGTGGTCAAAAATTGTCACTGAAGTTGCTACAGTGATCTATTTTGATGAGTTTATGCATAAACAAGTGTACATAAGTACAATAAAATGGAACTGAAAACACTATATGCTGTTGGTTTGTTGAAGTATACTATGTTCTTATACTAGATTGGTCACTGGAACCATGTGCTTAATAGTCTCTTTAACCTTCCTTATAATTCGGATGCCATTAGTGATATTTCGAACCAGTATTATTAGCCATTAATATGTAAGAATGCAAGCACAATGAAGGAAATTAATAAAAGAAGTAAAAAACACAATGGTTCCATCTGATCGATACTGCTTATTTGCTTAAGGCAAATTAAAACTTTACCGGGCGAGTTGGCCGTGCGCGTAGAGGCGCGCGGCTGTGAGCTTGCATCCGGGAGATAGTAGGTTCGAATCCCACTATCGGCAGCCCTGAAAATGGTTTACCGTGGTTTCCCATTTTCGCACCTGGCAAATGCTGGGGCTGTACCTTAATTAAGGCCATGGCCGCTTCCTGCCAACTCCTAGGCCTTTCCTATCCCATCGTCGCCATAAGACCTATCTGTGTCGGCGCGACGTAAAGCCCCTAGCAAAAAAAACAATTAAAACTTTGAACAAATTTCGTCCACTTTGTGGACATCTTCAGCTACATATCTTTAGTCTTATTGCATAATTAACAAGGACACATTCCTGTTATCTTTAGTGGCAAAACGCGCATGGAGAACATTAACAAAAACATTCGAAAACCTAGACTTAATTGTACAAAAAATTACTTGTCGTGAGAAAAGCAAATAACAAGTATACTCCAGTCTGTACAACAGTTCTGCTATGCGAGTTGCATAATAATTAGGGTTACGGCATGCTAGAACTCTTAGAAGTTATGTTACTCTCGCTACATCATGAAAGATACAGCTAACCGTCACTTCCTTCTGGACAAATTAGTTTGCATTTTAACTACCTACTATCCGGGTTCTAGTGTTAATACCACCAAAGGAAAATAACTTAAAAATTTCGTTTAGTACGACTTTTCAAAGTCTTATTATGCTTTGTGACTATTCTTTGCTTTGCTTACTATGACTACCTTAGGTTTTGCAGTGCTTAATTTTCTAAGGCTCTTAACATAATTTCTAGGAGCACATTCATGTCCTTTTCACTTCTTGCAAAAATAGCGATGCTGTCTGCAAATAATAGATAGTGAAAATTGACCATAAAGGAAGCTTCCTGACCGACCCGGTAAGGGCATTCTCGGTTCATCCGGAAGGACATGCGTTCGATTCCCTGTCAGCTATTCGAATAATTTAGGAAACGAGATTTCCACTTCAGAAGGTGCATAAGGTCCTGAGGTTCACCAGGTTAATTCCTGGGGGGTAAAGTCGGCTGGACGTAGAGCTGACCACTCTACTTACTGAAGTGCCGAGGTTACGGATAGTGGAAGACTTTATATTCCACCCCTCCAAGGGCCTTTATGGCCAGTACGGAGATTACTTTGCTTTGTAAATCGAACATATAAATTCGTAGCCAAGCCATACCGCAAATCGAACCTGGGATCCTGTTTATTGAAAGCTAATTGCGGCCAGGATCCAGTATTCGGAAGATAGTGGGTTCGAACCCCACTGTCGGCAGCCCTGAAGATGATTTTCCGTGGTTTCCCCATTTTAACAACAAGCAAATACTGGGGATGTACCTCAGTCAAGGCCAGGCCAGCTTTTTCTAACTCCTAAACCTTTCCTGTCCCATTGTCGCCATAGGACCTATCTGCGTTGGTGCGACATAAAGCAACTTGAAGATTTTTCACTTAACCATCAACGTAACGAGGGGTGTAAAAACTGTCGAACTTTTTCTTATATTCCTGGCATTTTTAATGAGATAGTAACTGGAGATATAAAATTTCTCTTTTGTGGGTTTAAATGAGTGCATTATTTTTTGGGGTTAGAAGTACGCCTTGATGTGCCGCGGAAAAATCAAATGTTTGCCTCCAAATCGTAACAGACATAAAAAAAGCTCCCCTGACCCCCTTGGTCCATAGAGAAACGTAAACCACACATTTATAATGGTGTGGAGTAATTTCAGGTATTGGCTTGACTCAATGTGTGTACAAAATTCTGTATTGTTTGTCGCAGAAATTGGGAGAATGCTTGAATTATCAAAACTGGAGAGTTAGTACGCATCCATTTCTTGTATTTATCTGTAGTTTTGCATACCAAATGAGTGAATTGCTTCCTCCGGGAAAATGGCTGTATACGAAAGTCACTCATTATTCAATATATTAATTTTCATCATTTATGTGCTACGGAATACACTATGTAGCATAATAGAAAGTTTACATGGAAAATAATTCCTTCACTTAATCTTTATATGTTGTAGTCAATATTTGACACCCCTCTTTCGACCATTGATAGGCGATATTACGGATTCTAGCTTTGTCCCGCGGGGATTAATTATTGGTGTTTAATGGAGAAGAAATACCCTATCATACCTGTGAATTCAATCAATAACAGAAAGTTGAGATTGATTTATATCTGTGGCTGGGATTAAAATCATTTTAAATATTAATGACGCATCGCTTGCATCACTCACAAAATGCATCGCACACACATATACCCAATTAGATATGTTATGGCGCAATCAATGCTGTATGGGAATATATTCGCAATAACAAGCAGTAGAAATGTCATTCATTTAGGCACCAGTACGGGTGTGCAAATTAGAAACCCTGATAACTCTAAATATATTAGGTTAAATACTGCAGTGTGCTGAGTGCGTGCATAAAGAACAGTATTGGGTGCCGCTATGGCAGGGCAACTTGTGCATCATAAACAAGAGAGTAATCACGTCCTGTAATTAATCGGCTGGCGTCACCAGCGCTATAACGCTTCAGGCATTGTCAGTAGTTCGCTGCTACCAATTTGTAAACATTTGAAAATTAATAGAGAAATATCTACAGGTATCTGCCTAAGAAGATTTTTCAAACATGGACCACTTTAAATTATATTAATGAAAATATAGATCACTGTATTAATTAGAGGACTCGTGCTACTCCGCAGCATTCATTATAAAAAAGGTCAGATATGTCTGTCGTACTCATATTGTTTGCTCCTCTTTTCCATGGTTTTATGAACATTTAAAAGGATGTGCGTTAATATACTTCGCATTTCGTAGTCGTGATTCATCAGTGCCGTTATTTTGGTAAAAGTACATTCATATATTTGCTTTTTTATCATGTAGTTCTTGATGTAAAGCTTGGCATTGTTTCGTAGGAGGCCATGGAATTTTTTATTGCAGTTCTCCTATATAGAACGGTTTTATTGTGAACTCATAGGTCAGTCACAAAACTTTAAGATGCATGGCCTTCACTCTTTCTTGTGTAGCTAGCTCATCCTTCAACAGGTGTTCCAAATGACGGGGTCTATTTGAAAGCAGACTTTTTTTCTTTTAGAAGGTTGTAAGTTGTTAGGAACGCTCTGCCATGTATTGAATATCTTTGGGAGCTGGGAAAGGTAAGAGAATCAATGGGTATCTAGCAGGGAATAGTATTCTTCCGTGATCAGGCTTGGCAGGTAGTAATCAAATATGGCTGCATGCAATCACGTTACTTAGGACGAAAACCACATAATAGAATATTAATGAAAGTGTTAGTCAATTAGCAACTGCTAAGTACAAAATGTATTACGGGTTAAGGTAAGCCTTCGCCGGCAATTATCAGAGTGATCATTTAAGTACTAGATTTTAAGATTATTCAAAGTTGGCTGAACTTAGAGACCTATCAATGTCTGGCGATTCATCGGCAGGTAATTCATGAGTGAATATCACATAAATGAATCAAATTTTTCCAATAAAACGGACGGACAGATTCGCCAAAACTGGTTCTAGTAAACTCATTTAATATATTAAAGTAATATTATTAACTAATAATAATTATAAGCGTATTATTAATAATAGTATGAATAATAATAATAATATTGGCGTGTGGCCTCCGGACTGTGCTGGTGTAGGTCTTTCAACCTGCGCTTGCATGAGAAGCAGTTTTCCTGACATTTTAAAAATGTTTACATATGTTCAGCCGGCCCCGTGGTGTAGGGGTAGCGTGCCTGCCCCTTACCCGGAGGCCGGAGTTCGATTACCGGCGAGGTCAGAGATTTTTACCTGAACCTGAGGGCTGTTTCGAGATCCACTCAGCCTACGTGATTAAAATTGAGGGGCTATCTGACGGTGAGATAGCGGCGCCGGTCTATAAAGCTAAGAATAATGGCCGAGAGGATTCGTCGTGCTGACCACACGACGCATCGTAATATGCAGGCCTTCTGGCTGACCAGCGGTCGCTTTGTAGGCCAAGGCCGTTCAAGGGCTGTAGTGCAATCGGGTTTAGGGGTTTTACATACGTTCAGTTAATGTACCCTTGACATGGTTTTACTTTCAGATGTCATTTCTGTAGTGATATCTTCCATGTTGCGTGCTTCTGCCCCAGTTTGTGGTGTGATGTATGGGGATGATGAGAAGTGTAGTAGGTCCAACACCAGTACGCAATCTACGCAGGAGAAATTAACCATACGCACTTAAAATACTCGCTCCAGCCTGGAATCGAAAACGGTGCCCTCCGAATCGAAAGCCTGTAAGATGACCAAACAGACAGACTTTAAATGTTTATATCTCACTCCGACATTACAACTTATTTCAACTTATTTCTTTGTGTTGAGCACATTTTTTTATAAAATATGCTATTGATCTCTAAAGAACGGAAAAAAAATTGGTAACCAGACAATGCCCGGAAAAGAACGCACAACTTTTGGATTTTGCATCAGTTGCTCTACCATTTGTCTAGGGTTTCGTAATCATTCTTCTTCTGTTCACCGGGATTTGAACTAGAAATCCGACATAAAGTTCAGTACAAATGCAGTCACCAGATTTGATCATAAATTTATTGTAATTTCTTGTAATTTATTCTAATAACACTCAGTACATACTCTGCGATATCTGAAGCCATGTATTTTAAATTTCTACTCAGTTAAGTTATAACACTTTTATTCTTCTATCTGCCGAAACTAATGTTTAATAACTAAATATGTAAACTATCTGAAATATAAAATATATCGAAAGAGAATTATATTAATAATTTTTGCTTCCTTTCTATTTAAATACTTAGAAACCTGAATTATGGAACTTATCTAAATGAAGTACTCACTGTTCTCCACTCTGGCATAGAATGAAAGCTGTTGCAATACTGTCATTCTGTCGTTGGCGTGATTCCAACTGGCTAGTCAGTCCATTGACCTTCTGCCATGCCACGTCACTCGCTCTGGAGTAATTTGATTGAATTCAAAAGTCACGTAACAAACTGCAACGCTATATATTTAAGCCAAGTAAAACTAAATTTACACACGAGATAAAAACTCAATTTACCACAATAATAATAATAATAATAATAATAATAATAATAATAATAATAATAATAATAATAATAATAAAACTGCAATTACAATTCTAAAAGAGTTGACGTAAGCGGAAAATGACATACGGAAAATTACCGGCATAATGGGCAGTCCATTAAACGTTCAAATAACTCCCGCTTAGTTTAGAAAACAATTTTAAAAGTATTAATAATAATAATTATTATTATAATAGAAGAGCACTCAATACAAAACATCTAAAAGTAAACTACAGCTTGCCATTGACCTAGCTAGTGCGGGGTGCGTGGCATTGCTGAATCATAACGTACTGAATAGGCAGCTGGTATCACGCTAAGACAAAGTAACGGTCTTGAAATAGCTTGCATTTTATGTTAGAGTGGAGAGCAGTGAGGACTTCGTTAATATAAGTTCAAACATTCAAGTTTATAAGGATTTAAATAGAAATAAACATAATTTTTTATACATTTCTAAATATATATGAGTGTGATTTGATATAATATGATGATATCCTTTCAAGACAGAAATAGAACGAACATGAGATTGCATTTTAATTAAATTATTCCTTCTTCAAATATAATTCTGTCATCATGTGTTTTCTTTTTCAGATACCTTGTAAATTTAATTATTCAAGATTAGTTTCGCCCGACTGAAGAGCCGAATAGTTATAAGAAGATCTCCAAAGGAAGGTAGAAGGAAATCACGGACCAGAAAGGGAAGAAAACTTTCTTGGCTGAAGAACTTGAGAACATGTTTCAGTACATAGGTACTGCAAAGTAAAGGCATTATTATTTATGTATTGTGGAATGGAAGGTACAAAGGTTAATAATATTAATAATATAAAAAGAGTGGCCAGCCTCAGGTAAGTGTAAAGAATTTTGGACACATCAAACACTTGGTGGTCACCATTCTGCACCTACAAGTTGTGAACTACTGCAGACTGGATCCAGTCTGTATCACTCAACTATGTTCATTCTCTCATAATCCGAACTTTCCACGCTAACCTACTATCGAACGAAGTGGCTGTAATTTTGTAGATTGAAATATCGGGTCACTGAGCAGTGCTATCATTAATTTACTTGGCGTAAGAGTAATTTGTTGTTCACAAAGCGACTGCTTTGAGGCTGTGTGCCCCAAATTCCAATCTGTTTAAGCATTCCGGCCTTGTCCCCATTATCCAGTGAGAGTGATCTCATTATGCCCTGCAAGAAACAAGCAATGCCGTCTTCTTCCTCTGCCTACGAGAAGGAATTTCCATCCATTCATTGAATTGTAATACATTTTGCATTATAACAACATAAGCAATATAATAGCCCGCTTTTGTGGCCACTAACCTTACGCGTCAATATTTAATGTCCGACACTATAGTTTGTTGGTTCGAGTACCATTGCTGTAAAAATTTCATCAGAGTGTTGGCTGGAATGGTAGGTAAGGTGATGGCAGAAAATACCTATCACTAAATTGCGTGCCATAAACCTGAATTCAGTTCCAAAACTCTCCTCTCAGTGTTCATGTAGAGTGAGCTCTTATGATGCTACTGATGATGATTCGTCCGTCCATTGGGGACATTAAACCTTGAACAGACTTGATCCAGGATATGTAAAAGGATTAAACAATCGTGTTAGATGCACTGCAGGTATATGAAAAACCTTTCACAGCCGATGTTGAAATCCACCAAACCAATGTCTTTAGAGCTGTCCTTATCATCACTGTCCTGAATATTCAGACACCGGAAATCACAGATGCAATTCTTCAGGCATTACTGTTTGCTGATGATTTAGGACTGACCAGCGACAACGTGTTTTTGCTCCAAGTGGTATTTAGAGGTGCTAGAAGACAATGAACTGAACGTGATCTGCTCAAAGAAAAAACAATTTCACTGCACTTTTGGAGGTCCCTTGTATCCAACGTCGGAAATTTTGCTAGACTCCCATCAACTTCTAAATTGTGGCAGTTTCAAATACCTTGTCTTTGTGGTGGAGAATATGGCTGGATGTGAGACAGAGTAGGCTAATGTCAGCATGTCAGCACCAGGTTTCATCCTCTCCCTAACTCATCATTATCATCATCATCATCATTACCACCATCGTCATCATCATCATCATCATCGCCGTGACATACATTTCGACGTGAAAGAACCCGCATGGTTGTCAGATAAAAAGATCTGTATCCAGCGGCACTGTAGGTCACACAATCAATCAATCAATCAATCAATCAATCAATCAATCAATCAATCAATCAATCAATCAATCAATCAATCAATCAATCAATCAATCAATCAATCAATCAATCAATCAATCAATCAATCAATCAATCAATCAATCAATCAATCAATCAATCAATCAATCAATCAATCAATCAATCAATCAATCAATCAATCAATCAATCAATCAATCAATCATCCAACAGTATATGGCTCGAGATGAACACAGAACAACCAGCTTATGTCCACAACGATAAGAGGAGCATCTGCAAAACTGTAACTCGCTACTACAAGAAAATGTACCGGCTGTCAGACATGTCGGTGATTGACCACATAGTTTATTTTGCTAGTGGCTTTACGTCGCACCGACACAGATAGGTCTTATGGCGACGATGGGATAGGAAAGGCATAGGAGTGGGAAGGAAGCGTCCGTGGCCTTAATTAAGGTACAGCCCCAGCATTTGGCTGGTGTCAAAATGAGAAAAACGGAAAACCATCTTCAGGGCTGCCGATAGTGAGATTCGAACTCACTATCTCCCCGATCCAAGCTCACAGCCGCGCGCCCCTAACCGTATGGCCAACTCGCCCGGTGGCCACATATTTAGGGCTACAGAAACCAACACTCATAAGTTTATCCATTTCTGCCGATTGTTTGTCTTTGATAAGAGCCTTAAATGGGAAATGTAGTAACCAGCACCTTGAAAGGTTTCTTCACCGTACTCAGGTACCACCTGTATGGTTTAGGGTTATTGCTCTATAAGTCAGTTATCAAATAACCAACTTGATGCACAGGTTAATAACAAATATTCAGGCTAGTCGGATAGGAGAAAATCAAATTGTTCAAGGGGAGAAAAACAGAAAGTGGGCAGTTCGTGAACACAGCGATGAAATATTTGGCGTCTTGTATTGAGGGCACGACGAATCGACTCTGTGCTGAAGTCCAGAAAACAGCTTGGTATTTTCAATGGCCATTTACACATGATAAATGAGGCATGGATCGGGAATGACGTCGTAAGGAAACGGCCCAGGAAAAGACACAACCGTTGCTATTTTCTTTACGTCGCACCGACACAGATAGGTCTTATGGCGACGATGGGATAGGAAAGGCCTAGGAGTGGGAAGGAAGCGGCCGTCGACTTATTAAGGTACAGCCCCAACATTTGCCTGGTGTGAAAATGGGAAAAAACGGGAAACCATTTTCAGGGCTGCCGATAGTGGGGTTCGAACCCACTATCTCCCGGATGCAAGCTCACAGCTGTGCGATCCTAACCGCACGGCCAACTCGCCCGGTGAAACGCCCGTTTCATGTAAGGACGGAGGAGAAGAACAAGCTGTAAAACAAATCGTCGTTGCGCCTGGAAAGCCAGTGTGTATTAATATTTCTGCTTCGAATTCTCACCAGAAAGGTTCTGTCATCTAAGGTTCAGTGTTGCATGGATTACATTAACGTACCTTCGTTCCAAGTGATACATATGTTGCGAGTCAATATTTCTCCTCTCAACGTTGCCACACAGCAGTATTTCGAGGTGCTACGAGAAAATATCACTTGAAGAAGTAGCCAGCAACAAAGCAGGGGAGAAGGCCCGTGTGCGTCACTTGTCAGACTACTTGGATACTCCAGAGGGTCATACGGGCCTCTACAAGGCAGCACGTCAAAGACGCAACAATATAAAGAACATCCTAGCACCGAATTCCATAAATGATGATCGCGGCAGACTCCTTATTAAGGACAGCAATATCAAGGATGGCTAGAGAAACTACTTTGAGTACTACAAGATGAAGAGCTGGCAAGAGACACCCACGATTGCACCAGTTAACCCAGACGATATTGGTGAAATTACTTTTGATGAATTCGAGGATGCAATACTGAAAATGAAGGACGGAATAGTAGTAGACCCCAACGAGATTCCAGCATAACTGTGAATGAGATGCGGTGACCCAGGAATACAGTTTTTGCGAAATTTGTTCACCAAGATCACTAACGGTGACCCGATTTGAAACGTATTCCAGAAAGTTTCTACTTGCCATTTTACAAGAACAAAGGCGACTGGAGAAAAAGTAGAAACTACAGAGGCAATGAGCGAACGCTATATTCACTAAAGGTTTGGGAATAAGCGATGATCAATCGTGTGAGGAAGTTCATTCAAGAGAAGATAAATGCTAAAAAGTGTGGATTTATACCAGGAGATTCCTTTAAAGGTACAATTCAGTCCATGAGTACTGTGATGGAAAAGCACAGAGATTACAAAGAAGCACCTGCATGTAGTTTACATCTGTCTTGAGAAGGGATTCGACTGAGAGCAGAGATATATAATTTGAACAGCGATATGAGCTCATAGCATTCCCAAATCTTACGTGAATTATATCCAGGATATATAAAAGGAACAAACACCCGTGTAAGATGCACTGCAGGTATATTAAAATCTTTCTCGGTCGATGTTGAAATCCACCAGTGCAGTGTCCTTAGTCCGGTCCTTTTCATCATCATCATGAATTTCCTTACACCGGAAATCACAGATGAACTCCTTCAGATATTACTGCTTGCTTATGATTTAGGATTGACCAGCGACAACGTGTTATTGCTTCAAGCGGTATTTAAAACTGGTGGAAAGTGCTATAAAGCAAAGAAATGAAAGTGAGCTGCTATAAGAAAAGGTATCTGAGGTCCCTTGTATCTAACAACAGGAATTTTGCTACACTCTCATCAACTTCTGAAATGTGGCAGTTTTAAATAACTTGGCTTTGTGGTGGAAAATATTGATGGATATGATGTGAATGTACAACAGACTGCGGGTGAAGTTGAGAAGTGCAAACAAAGTTTGCCTGTGCTTTACAGTAAGTTCTGGGCATTCCATGAACACCACAAGCGTCATCTAAATACGACGGAGACGGAGATTATTAGAAATTCAGAAGGACTTTAAAAGGAAGGTCACATCTGATATCAGCTCATCAGAAACTCTTTCTTCGTACAGGAGCCGTGGTAAACTTTCAGCGTAAGCAGGTGACATGGGTGTACAAGGCGAACGAATAGGCCAACTTCAGGATGTCTTGATACGAGAAATGGAAAAGGTTGAAAGGAAAGCAGCGCGATTTTTTCTGGATGATTCTTGCAAAAAAAAAAAAAAAAAAAAAAAAGGAAAGAAAAAGGAATGGAGTCACGAAAATGTTACAAACTTTGTACTGTGAAGATATAGGAGTACGGAAACGAGCAGCTCGACTTAGTAGTATGTTCGGAGCTGTCTGCAAAGAGATGGTGTAACATTAGTAGACGAATAAGGTCTCGTGAAGCTTTCTAAAGTAGAGAAGATCTTAATATGAAGATAAAGCTGAAATTTAAGAAGACAAATTGACGGCAAGTAGGGAATGGGAAGGGAATGGACTAATAAATCGATGGGAAATGTTCGATAAATTTCCATATTGATTGATTGATTGATTGATTGATTGATTGATTGATTGATTGATTGATTGATTGATTGATTGCTTGATTGATTGATTGATTGATTGATTGATTGATTGATTGATTGATTGATTGATTGATTGATTGATTGATTGATTGATTGATTGATTGATTGATTGATTGATTGATTGATTGATTGATTGATTGATTGATTGATTGATTGATTGGCATTAAGAAACCTATGTAGCCAAGAGAAGCCTTAACCTTTAGCTGCCCGGCGTACGGAAATCAGCCTTGGCCAAAAGAAAGTGACGCGACAACATCAATTTCACGGCTTCACAAATGTTGAAATACAAACAGCTGCCAACAGCAAAGCGCAATTGCATTCCGCTAATCCTATAGCAATATTTAAAAAAAACGACGTGATCAACGAAGTACATCGATGACTAACCGAGGAAGGAGAGGATATATAAGTAATTCACCTAAGGTGTCACACCAAACTAAAATCTAATGCACCGTAATCCCGTTATCTTGTTTTGCCCTTATATTCATCGGTCCTGATGGCCCTCCTTCTCTACCATTGAACCGCTCTTATTTCCATACCACTGCGCACTAGTAATTAATCTTCATTTACATTAGCGTTATCCCTAAGGTGGCGTTACAAATTGGTAGCACAGCGTCACGTACAAAATTTCTTTACATATACTTCCATGTACAAACAATTTTTTTACGAGTTGCTTTACGTCGCACCGACACAGATAGATCTTATGGCATCAACAGGAGAGGACAGGGCTAGGTGTCGGAAGGAAGTGCTCGTGGACTTAATTAAGGTACAGCTCCAGCATTTGCCTGGTGTGAGAACTGAAAACCATGGAAAACCATATTCAGGGCTGCCGAGAGTGGGATTCGAATCCACTCTCTCCCGAACTCTGGATACTGGCCGCACTTAAGCGACTTCAGTTACCGAGCTCGGTACTTTTACATTCTTAAATAGTATTAAAGTGATCGCAAAACACTGTACTACGTATGATATTCTGAGGGGCCAATAATGACGGAGGTATCGACACAAAAACTTGATTTCCTTAAATAGAATTCCCGTAGAGAGTAATTCATTATACAAGCAGAACTGTTCGTATTATTACGAATCAGGCATGCCATTTTTCATCCATCGAACAATTACCTTTCGGAAGATAATAATATTCAATTTTGATTTCTAGTGTGACAGCAGGCGGCGTTCGCCGGTGCAAGCTGTTTGCTTATTGTGATCACAGTCACACAACTGGCACCGGTACTCTATAAAACATGCAGGCATGTCTTATAAGTACAATATATGATGTATCTCTTGGGTATGGATCAAGTTTATGACAGGCGAACTTAAAATACAAAATACAAAATACAAAATACAAAATACAAAATACAAAATACAAAATACAAAATACAAAATACAAAATACAAAATACAAAATACAAAATACAAAATACAAAATACAAAATACAAAATACAAAATACAAAATACAAAATACAAAATACAAAATACAAAATACAAAATACAAAATACAAAATACAAAATACAAAATACAAAATACGAAATACAAAATACAAAACACAAAATACAAAATACATCATTTAATCTCCTTTTGAATGTTGCAGACTATTGCCAGTTATTGATTCATGAGATTGTAAATTCATTTCCCTGATCTATTCATGTGTTTCTGAGGTATATCGGGGTTGTAAGAAGGATAGATAGATAGATAGATTTACGCAATTAAATATTATTCAAAAAAAACTTATAACTGTTTAAATAGAACTGTGTAAGTCACTGGCAACACACGAATTAAAATATGGTTAAAATGTATGGATCCCTCACCAGGATAACTTGATATTGCAAGTGGAATATATCCAAAGGAAAGCAGCACGATTTGTTCTGGGTGGTTTGCGGAAAAATAGTAATGTTATAAAAATGTTGCGAACTGTGGACTGGGAAGACCAGGGAGTTAAGGAGACGAACTGCTCGACTAATCGGTAAGTTATGAGCTGTCAGCAGAAGGATGATGTGGAAAAACACCAGTATACGAATGACTTTGATTGGAGTTTCCAAAATTAGTAAATATCATAATAATGAAAGTAAAGTTGGAATTCAAGGGGGTTAATTGTGTCATTTCAAGCCTACTTCATCAAACATACCGTCTTAGCTGTCACACACCATTTTTAAGTACAGCTTCTCTGTGTTTAAAATAAGCCTATTAATATACTATTTGTTTCATTGACATTTGTGCCCTATTTCAACGTATTTGTACGTGTGCGGTGAGGGAAGGTCCTAGCACGTTTCAACATAATTCTGTTTCCCTTTCTCGTTTCTACTTGAATGCTGGTCTACGCATGTTAATTTATTCGAGTACGGAGGATTGCTTCTGAAACCTGGTATCAAATTTTACTTATCTTATTAAAAACCAAACCTTCACCCCCGGTCTTGTTCTATTTCATGCCCATTTATAAGAGCTGTAGCTCTGCACTACATTTTTCACTGGAAAAGGTACTGGAAAATATGTCCAGAAGTGCCAACTCCTCTTTATACATTAACCGTACGCCATCTAGATTACGTGAATATCCGATCCCTAATGCCCTCTCTAGGAATTCAAAGGCACTAAATTCCTCCGGAGGGACATCACGAGATTTGAGAAGCCCTCTTTAAACACGTTTGTTTCAGCTCTTACAATAACAAGCTAACAAATTGCTAATCGCCATTAGTTTACCTCGCAAGAAGAGCAGAAAATATGTCTTGGATAGTATGTAGGTAAACGTTAAATTAGTTTCCTTGTTTGAAAATAATACTGAGGACGAGCCACAAGGCCACTGCATAGTAAGTAGCTAGCTCAGTATCTCATTGGCAAGTACCCGCACAATAAATATCTCCAAGAAGTTGCCAATGAATTCCGGTGTTGTAAGGGCGAAGAAGATGAACGACTAACAGCCAAGTATTATAAGAATGACCTGAACAAGGAATGTTATAAGTACGTATAACTATGAATGTTGAATCGGTCGAGGGTCCTTCTTTACCTGGGTCTGTCGAGAGAAGTTACGTATTCCCCTTGTAAAATACTTCGCTGAACCCAGTAGTTATCCTCAAACATTGGCATTTTTATAATAACATACTGTAAAATACATTTCAACAGAAAAATCGATTTTCACGAGTTTTGTTTTAAGGTAGGTACATCAGCATTTAAATTACTCCACTTGACTGAATAGTCGAATAATTGGATGTCTCAATCTATAGACTAGAAGGTGTACACACTTTTTCTATAAAAAAGACACCCATCCTGCGTGGCGTAGTTTTTAGTGAGATTAGGTGCCATCCCCGAAGGTCCGGGTTGGATTCCCGGCTCTGCCATTAGATTTGAGAAGTGGTAGAGGACTGTAACGGGCTGCACTCAGCCTCGGAAGGTCAATTGAATAGCAGGGGGGAGGGGTTAAATTATCACCTCATCCGTCCTCGAAGTGGTTTTCTTTGGTTTCCCACCCCTTCTGCAGGCAAATGCCGGGATGGTACACTTAAGGCCACGGCCGCTTCCTTCCCTCTTACTTGCCTACAACTTCCAAACTTTCCATCGTCCCACAAGGCCCCTGTTCATCAAAGCAGGTGAGGCGCCTGGGCGATGTACTGTGCTCCTACCCAGTTGTATCCCCGGACCCAAAGTCTCAGGCTCCAAGTCACTTCCCTTCATGTGGTAGAGTTGGGATCCTTCGTTGCGTCCGGAAAAAACTTACGCTGGAGAGTAAACGGAATAAATAAATAAACAAATAAATAAGTAAATAAATAAAATAAATAAAATAAATAACCCCACTGAGAGACCTGGAAATGCAAGAACGGAAATTCCTGAGAAGATTAATTGGGCCAAGGATCCTACCAGATGGAAGGCGATGGTACAAACCCAACAATGAGCTCTACCAGCATCAAGAAAACCTCATAGATACCGTCAGAAGAAAACGTCTGACTTTCTATGAACACCGATACAGAATGGGTCCTAATAGACTATACCATAATATCTTCAAGGTTGCTGACAAAGGCAAAACTACTGGATTCCCCTGGACCAAGCAAGTGGGTAAAGATCTTGCAGAGCTTAATATTAATCAAGCCGCCATTACTGACAGGAAGGCATACCGTTTAATGGTCAAAACTAAACCTTTCCTAACATCCCTTACATCAGCTAGCCACAAAGGAGCTGGAAATTGGTCAGAGGAGCGCAGGGAAGAATTCAGCGTGAAAATGAAAGAATACTGGGCCAACAGACTCAGGAGGCCGCTAAGAACACAATCCAGTTCGCCAATAGGGGAAGGCGACGACAAAAACACAGCTAGAACACAAGCAGCGCGGTCCACAGATGGCCTAAACGCAAAGAAAAGAAGTGATAAATAAATGAATAAATAAAATAAAAAATAAATAAATAAATAAATAAATAAATAAATAAATAAATAAATAAATAAATAAACAGCACCACCTTAAAGCGTGGATTCAAAACAGTAAAAATTATACTCTGACATGCAGTTTTCCAGTATTCCAATATAGGAAATTCACATTTCACTGAGTCCTCTAAGAATGAATACATAATTTTCTGTATCAAATTGGATGTAACTGAAATCTGTAAGGCGAGTTGGCCGTGCGCGTAGAGGCGCGCGGCTGTGAGCTTGCATCCGGCAGATAGTAGGTTCGAATCCCACTATCGGCAGCCCTGAAGATGGTTTTCCGTGGTTTCCCATTTTCACACCAGGCAAATGCTGGGGCTGTACCTTAATTAAGGCCACGGCCGCTTCCTTCCAACTCCTAGGCCTTTCCTATCCCATCGTCGCCATAAGACCTATCTGTGTCGGTGCGACGTAAAGCCCCTAGCAAAGAAATCCGTAAGAAGAAGAGATACTTATGCTACTTAGTACCAGGTGTATGCATAAGTTTTTGCCAATTTTTGTGGTAAAGAACAAACGCCATTTTCAAGGGATATTAATTTTTTTTTCTTATTCACAATATTGGCCATTGGCTTCTACACACTTCGCCCATCTTTCAGGTAAGTTATGAATACCATGGCGGAAAAACTGCTTGTCATTTGCGCCCAACCATTCACCAAGCCATTTTCCATCTTCCTCGAAATTGCTGAAACGCTGCTCTGCGAGCGCGTGTCCTATTGATGCGAAGAGGTGATTGCCAGATGCCAGCAGGTCGGGGCAGTACGGCGGATGCGGAAGGATGTCCCATCCATGTGACTTCAAGATGTCTTCCACAGGTTTTGCTGTGTGAGATGGCAAATTGTCGTGTAACAAAATCACTTTGCCATATCTTCTCGCCATTCCGGTCAACTTTCGATCAATGCGTGATTTAAATGAATCATCTGTTCGCGATAGCGTTGTGCATTAATGATTTCGCCGGGCTTCAAGATCTTCACACTTTTGTCGTCTATCACAGCGCGCACTGTCTTTCACATTGAAATCACGGCGTTTAAACAGTCGAAACACTGTCTCATATGTTGTAATCGACGGTGCGTGTTCACCGTATGGATCTACCAGTCTTTTCCTTTTGATTAAATAAGGAAATATATGCATGCCGCAAATGTTCCTTTTCAGGCACAGACCTGGTCATGATCACTGAACGATACAACACAAACGCTAGTGTTTGGCAGACTCAATTTTTGTTTATTGGTAGGTTAATGTTCCATGAACATACTGACGTATAGATCACATTTATACGCTCCGTACTGTTCGTTGGCGCCATCTGTTAGTGAAACCGGAAATGACGTATGCATGCACCACGTATATAAATAAGAAATATACGATTATTAACTGTTAATTAATACCACTTGTTATAAATCATAGGACTAAGTGCGAAGAACTATTATTTCTGCGACAGCTCAAAAGAGAGCTCTTTGAACATTAATGTGTGTGCATAAATCTATGACACGATTTAACTTCAGTAACCATTGAAGTGTCCACCTCTGGGATGTAGTGGTTAGTGTGATTAGCTTCCACCCGCGGAGACCCGGGTTCGATTCCTGGACGAAATTTGAAAAGTGGTACGAGTGCTGAAAGGGGGTCCACTCAGCCTCAGGAGGTCAGCTGAGTAGAGGTGTGTTCGATTCCCACCTAAGCAATCCTGGAAGTGGTTTTCCGCGATTTCCCACTTTTCCTCCATGTATATGCCGGGATGTTACGTAACTTAAGGCCACAGCCGCTTCCTTCTCTCTTCCTTGTATATCCCTACCAATCTTACCTTCCCCCCGCAAGGACCCTGTTCAGCATAGCAGGTGAGGCCACCTGGGCGAGGTACTGGTCATGCTCCTCAGTTGTATCCCGACCGAGAGTCTGAAGCTCCAGGACACTGCTCGTGAGGTGGTAGAGGTGGAATCCCTCGCTGAGTCCGAGGGAACATCCGCCCATGGAGAGTAAGGTGATAAAGAAGAAGAAGCATTGAAGAAATCTCGTAATTTAATATTTTAGGAACGTTATTTTGTGCAACTAAACGCGTAACACTGTTGATATGTAGTGGAACCGATCGTTGAAAAGATCAAACACAGCCGCCTACTCTGTAGACTCCAGCAGGAGGTGCAACGGTAGCAATGCAAGTAGATGGGAAACTCCCGGTAGCACAAGCTGACACCCTGCATGAATATCTCAAGGTTCCAGGCCTGTACTCTGATCAGCATACGAAGCGTAGAGTGGTGAAAGAGAACCAAAACAGAGGATCGCAGGGGCATATGACACAAGCGCTAAGGATCAAGACTAAGAAGAAGAAGAAGAGGAAGAAGAAGAAGAAGAAGAAACATGTAACGAAAGAACTATGTGAGAATCTCATTTTCAGTACATTCACTACTATAGATTTCAAGCACCTGCTTTTTTCTTCACAGAGTACAGCAAACATTGACTTCACTGGAATCAGTTGGGAATCGGTATATTCCATCACTATCAGAATTTCCCCCGTATGGAACTTTAAAACTTATAGTAGTATCGAGCGAGTTGGTGGTGTGGTTATGGTCGCGTAGCTGAGATCTTACATTCCGTAAACCGTAGGTTCAAACCCCACTGCTGGAAATCATGTTTTTGGTAGTTTCATATTTTCACACCAGGTAAATGTTGGGGATTTACCTTAATTAAGCCCACGGCCACTTCCTTCCCACTGCTAGCCGTTTCTTATCCCATCCTCGCTATGAGAGCGTCGGTGCGACGTAGAGCAACTTGTAAAATATATCTGTATACTTTTTCCTCCAATGCTTTCTTTATAAAACCTTGTTTATTTTCTCATCTGGAAACTAAATTATTCGTTGATAGATGAATTGACGGCATTTTCATGGTTGCTTTAAGGGCTGCAAAATAAGTAGAATCAGTTTCATAACGTTAGATTTCATGTATATTCTGGTTGTCGTAGAATGAAAGGCGTGAAATGTCTATAAATATGTTACTGAACAGGCGGCTTTTTGATTACAATACCCCACCGCCTCGAACTAATCACTCACACAAACCAGTGACTGTTCTTGTAGTTTGTTTCGTTGCTGTATTTTAACAAGTGGCAGCAATGAAAACTCAAATTTTTGACACCGCTGAAGCTATCTCATTCGTTCTGCGAGTGTGCTTTTGGTTTTCTTCGATCCTTTGTTCAGTTTATTTTCATCCTGAATACCTTTTATATAGATTTGTATCCCATTTATTCGTTTGCGAATAATGAGTTTGGGCACCTTTGCACAAACATTCAATTGTTTCTACTGTCTTCTGATAGATATCGGTTGGACAAATAAAATTCTATTCGTCTCTCCACGACATCTTCAGTATAGGACAAGCTACAGCACCTGGTAACTTATCTGAGATCGCCAAAAGCATACCTAAAGTAGGCGGCAATTTTGTGTTAAGTCGCGAATGAACAACGCATCAGCTACCGTGGACACGTTTTATGCATTGATCCCTGCAATATACTACAATCAAAAAAATATTTCAGTATATTTAAACCTTATGGATTTATAATAACTGTTTTCGTTACATGAAAACTGTCACGTAGCTTTTCCCGTGTAGACCCTCAACCCCGATTTTAATAATGTTTCATGTCGAAAAATTTTCTGTAAAATATCGTTTTCGAGCCCCAAGGAACATAATCTTACGCATTGTAAAATGAATAGCTATTATAAAGGGAAGTTCTCAATTGATTACACCGTACTTAATGGAGTTTGGTGAATTTTCCCCTTCACCAGCTGTGCACTGCTGGTAAAATTTTGTCACGGTGTCCGCCATTTTATTATAAGGCATTGAGATGATCAGGTGAGCCTGGCTCTGGCCGCGACGGACGTCACCAAGTTAGGGATCTGCCGCTCGCCGTGCAGCCAGCCAAGTAGGAGCGAGCCAGGCGCTGTAGAACAACAGTCTCAGCTATCATTCCGTTATCACACTGGATACTCTCATCGGTGAAAGAAAGGACTAGAGATGAGCCCAGATCTTTCGGAATCTAGAGGATCCTGGAGATTTCCCCTTCTCGAAGTATCTTAAACGGCTGACCTCTCAATTTAAGGTAGGCCGGACTAGCTTCAGGTTTCAGCTCTTTTCAGTGGTTGAGTTTGAGGTGAGGAGTAAGCAATGTGGTTGTTTTAGTTTATAAGCAACAGAGTGAAAAATCAGTGTGACTGAGTTAGACAGAGAAGAGAAAGCGTAACTACTGTTACTGTCTGCAGCGTGTTTAATATATTGTGGTTTTGGTGTGTCTGTGTAGTGTGTACGCGTTTAGTAGTAATTAATAAATCCTAGTCACAGAAAAGTGTCTTTATATTCTACCCGCCGCCACGTTACAATTATTTCCTATGTCATGGTACAACATTAAATAATATTTGACGGGATGTTTATATTACATTCGAAGATTCTTATCAATGCACAACACAAGAAATATCCGCAGAACATTCTCAGTATATCCTGTTTCCCTTCTCGTTTTCTCTTACCGGGCGAGTTGGCCGTGTGGTTAGAGGCGCGCAGCTATGAGCTCGTATCCGGGAGATAGTGGGTTCGAATCCCACTATCGGCAGCCCTGAAGTTGGTTTTCCGAGGTTTCCCATTTTCACGCCAGGCAAATGCTGGGGCTGTACATTAATTTAAGGCCACGGTCGCTCCATTACCACTCCTATCCTTTTCCTACCCCATCGTCGCCATAACACAATCTGTGTCGGTGAGACGTAAATCAGATTGCAGAAAGGTAATAAAAAGGGCTCTCTTCATAACTTCATGTTTGGAGATATCTTCGAAAAAGTTATTTCACTGATTTACCCTTTCAGATTTTCATAACTGCGTTATAGAATGCAGTCTTGGTCCGTAGCATTGTCCGATTAATTTTTCATATGTTACTTCTACAACTGTAAGTCACTGCAGATTATCATCTCTTCTTTCTTCATTCCTTAACCCTTTTACCCTCTAGGGTTGGTTTTTCCCTTGAATTCAGCGAGTGATCCCATCTCTACCGCCTCAAGGGCAGTGTCTTGGAGGGAGAGACTTTGGGCCGGGGATACAACTTGGAAGAACGACCAGTACTTAACCCCCGGCGGTCTAACCTGTCATCATGAACAGGGGCATTGTGGGTGGGGGGTGATGGGAACGATTGGAAGGGGTAGACAACGAAGAAGAAAGGAAGCGGCCAAGGTTTTAATTTAGGTACCATCCCGGCATTTGTCTGGAGAATTGTGAAACCAGGGAAACCACTTCGAGAATGGCCGAGGTGGGAATCTGAACCCCTCTACTCAGTTGAACTCCCGAGGTTGAGTGGACCCCACTCCAGTACAAGTATCACTTTCCAAATTTCGTGGAAAAGCCGGGAATCGAACTCAGGCCTCCGGGTGTGGCAGCTAGTCGCCCTAACCACTACACCACAGAGGCGAACGATCATCTCGCCTACAAAATAATACGTCCAATGAACTGCAAGATTCGAATGGGGATTGTTATTGACAACCTAGTTTCATACTTATTTCTTGAAATAATTACTGATTGCTGATTAGTATGACGGTCTGCCCATGTTATATTGAACACCTGCCTTCAACATCACATTTCAGGAGGTTCCATTTGTTTCCAGTCAGCTGACAGAAGTGTTTAGCCCTGAACAACCTGCAATAATATGGACAGCAATTTAGTTCAAATAAACTTCTAGCTTATTGGTTTGTGTTGAGCAGCGAGCTATGGTGTTGAGTAGCCTACGTAAGGTATATTTCTCAGAAATATTAAGTAGAAAATGGTCAACAGGACATCAGCGGGAATAGAGCCCTTAAGAGCTCAATTTTGCTATGGATGTTCTATCGATTGAGCTAGAATAACCTCTGTCATATCTCTTCTGCTGGAAGCGATCAAAGCTGCAGTTCTGCCATTACTACGAACTCAAATATACAGTGCGTGCTTGTCTCCTGCCTTGGGCTAGTTCAAGTGAGAATTCATTCTGTATCATGACCATATTGTACTTGAAATGAATATTCAGAATATTATATGTGCCAAGTGGCTATGAGATACACCTGGGACAAAAAAAAAAGAGAATTTGGAGATTATTCATAATATCCGTCCCATTTTCAGTCTGTACAAAATGAACAACAGTAATCAAGTTCCGACTCGTAAAACAGTGCCTTAATTAATGTATAACTTCCTAAATTACCTGGAGCAACGGGAAACTACCTCACTCCTCATTTCCTCAGTACGCCTCTTCGTCGATGTCTAGACCATCTGTGACAGCCGATGGCGGAGCTGTTGAGGATTCAACCAGCCTTAAGGCTGAAGACTGAACATACATACAATTAACTATAGATTAACGTTGATAAATTGAAATTAATAATAATCATCTGCCTCTGTCGTGTACTGGCTAATGCGATGAGCTGCCACCCCTGGACACCCGGGTTCAATTCCCGCCTCCGACAAGAAATTTTAAAAATTGGTACGAGGATTGCAAAGGGTTCCACTCAGCCTCGGGAGGTCAACTGAGTAGTGAGGGTTCGAACCCCCTCTCAGCAATCCTCGAAGTGGTTTCCCACTACTTCTCCTGGCAAATGCCGGGATGGTACCTAATTTAAGGCCACGGCTGATACCTTCCCTCTTCCTTGCTTATCTCTTCCGATCTTCCCATCCCTCATAAAGGCCCTGTTCAGCTTAGCAGGTGAGGCCGCCTGGGAGAGTTTTACTCCACGGACATGTATCACCGACAAAATGCCTCACTATCATTTGCGACAAGAAAAGTGGGATACCACGGAAAACTACTTTGAGGATGGCTGAGGTGGAAACCCATTCTCCTTCTGCTCATTTCACCTCCCGAGGCTGAGTGGATCGCTTTCCATTCCCCGTGCCACTTTTTAAATTCCGTTGCAGAGCCGGGAATATAACCAGGGTCTCCGGGGATGGCAGCTAATTACACGAACAATTGCAACGCATAGGCGCACCAAAGATATGTTGAGGAGCAAAAAATACATTTATATGCTCAGAAGCTGAATATTCGTATCAAATACGAAGTTGTCCTTACAGCAGAGTACTCACTTCGACAGCGAAGTTCTGCAGATATTTGCTATTACGGACATTAAATTAAAACTTTCTCCCATCAGGTGTTCCCGACCTTGAAAGCCTTAATTAAAACCAAGTGTATAACTGTCGGCCAGTTATTATTTACGGTATGTTAATTGCTCTGTTCTGTCACGGGCTAAAATTACAAGTTACGCGTGGGTCCACCACAGTGCGGTAGCATTTTAATGAGTTATTTCAAGCTTAGCTACCGCAAACATTGCTTCCATCACAGTGCTTCCTAAGTAATTATAATTTTCATGAAATTATTTGTAGAGTAAATTGGCTTACATTCCATAGGGCATATCATGTTGTTGTGAGATCTAATTTCATAAAAAGACTGCAGTCAGGTTTACACTTCAGTTGCTTTATAAAATCCGTCTGTTGATATTGTAAATTCAAATAATTTCCCTCTCCAAATATATTTAGACGCACCTAAATTACTGACTCTCCCAGCTGGTCTATTTGTTCTTATACTTCCGGTTCTCAGGTAATTTGTATTCTCATCAGAATTCTCTGAATGTGGCGCTGATGATCATGGAATAACGCTGGGACGAAAATGGATGGGGGATCGAGAACCAGCTTGTATAAATGGAAGGATGAATGTGAGAACATATATCGCAGTATTTACGCACTTTCATTAATTCATGCCCTGCTCCATGGTTATATGGTTAGGATTCTCGGTAGGGTGGGGAATTTTAACCATACTTGACTAATTCCGCTGGCATGGGGGTTACGTGTATGTGTCGCCTTCATCATCTTTTAATCCTCATCGCGACGCGCGGGTTTCCTACGGGCATCAAATCAAATGAAATGCACCTGAAAACCGAAATTTCCCTGGGACACTTTCGGCACTAAAAGTCATAAGCCATTTTATTACACATTCTTCCATTAATTCATACTTGTATTATGAAGGCATGTCTCGTAAATCATTAATCTCTTACACAAATCTAGAACCTATGCTGAATACTGTGTCACAGCTACTTAATTTTCAATTCTCCTTATTTCTTCCTTTTTTTAAACCTGTTATCCTCCAGGGTTGGCTTTTCCCTCGTACTCAGCGAGGAATCCCACCTTACTGCCTCAAGGACGTGTGCTGAAACATGCGACATTGGGTCTGACGTATAGCACAGGGGGAAGGACCTGTACCTCAACCAGGCGGCCTCATCTCCTATGCTAAACAGAGGCCTTACGGGGGGAGGGGGGGAATGCAATGTTTGGAAGGGATAGATAAGGAAGAGGGAAGGAAGTGGCCTTGACATTAAGTTAGGTGCCATCCCGGAATTTTGCCTAAAGGAGAAGTGGGAAACCACGAAAAACCACTTCTAGGATGGCTTAGGCTGGAATCGAACCCCCATCTACTCAGTTGTCGTCCCGAGGCTGAGTGGACCCGGTTCCAGCACTCGTACCACTTTTCAAATTTCGTGGCAGAGCCGGGAATCGAACCCGGGCCTCCAGGGATTGCAGCTAATCATGCTAACCACTACACCACAGGGGCGTATACCTTCTTATTAATAACTTTAGTATCACCTTTATTAACCAGTCGTGCAGTTGCATACAAAATTAAGTAAATCAGTATATCATATTCGTCTATTTTTCATTACAGACGGAATATTAAAAACTCTTCTCTCTGATCATCTGCATCGCCATCATAATCAATCAAAATTAGTACCATTAATAGTACTATAAACATTAACACATATACAATCTGTAACTACGAAAATCGTAAATACCTCAAGCAGAAAGCTAAGCATAGCTACGCAACCCAAAGGAAAAAATTGTTCCAGTGAAATTGCATGGTGCGGCACACACAGACTCCGCAATGCTAACGTAAGCAATTTTAAAGATCGCCAAGGAGGTGGTTTTCATAACTGTAGCTGGTTTTGCGCATGCGCACGTTCAATTTTTTTCCGGAATCTAGTAAACAGTCGTTTTATGTCTGCGTATTTCGTGAACTATCTCAATACAGTAGCTGTTATATTGCTTAATTGTTTCTGTTTTCTTTAATTATCGTGGAAGTCGGACGAAAGGAAGAAAGGTTGACTGAAGAGATACAGAATATACTTGTCTGTCAAACCTGTAACAATAAAGTTCGGTGAATAGTCCTCTACTATCAACATAAATGAACAATGCACGACAGTGACCTTACTGTTCTTCGAAATAGTCTCCTCCCATAACTATGCACTGCTGTGGTCGGCTAAACATGTCCTGGATATTTGCCAAGAAAGCTCTTCTGTGGATGGTGTTCGAAAGCCTCGTCATGTTTCGTTGGCTGTCAGGAATATCGTCAAGTCTCTCGTTTCAAAGCGAGTTTCATGCGTGACTTTTCGGCTATGACGTTTTCCGACGAGGGGATCCCGGGGAATGCCATTTCATGCCTTGACGTTTCGTTGCAGGGTCCTACCTGAGACACCAGGTTTTATCCTCAGTGACTATACACTTCAAGAAATTTAGTGTCGCATCCACCGTTTCGACAAAATCCTGTGAAGCCTCTAAACGTGCCTGCTTCTGATCGTCAGTCAGGTGATGTGGCACAAGATGAGAACTCGTTTCTCTCTCCCCTAACTTCTGGGTAACGAGTTGTCACACGGATTCACGGTTAATCTGCAGTTCATCCGGTATCATGCACACAGTTATTCGCAGATCGTTCGTGATTAATGTATAACTTTCCTTCAACTGCTATCCGTTTTAAGAAATTTTGGGGTGCGATGTCAATATTTACCTCGAGAACGAGATATTTAATGCTCCGTTGATACGGATATATCACATACAACCACTCATAAATGACAGCCCACTGAACTGGGACATCAGTTCATGATCTACCATATAATACGTGAGGTAAATCGAATAAAGAAACTCTGCAAGGAATCCTAAATTGGTAAGGTATTTCTACGCAAAACTAAGAAATGCATCTCTGACGGGAAGAAGGAAGACGGACGGGAGGCTTGCGATGACCTTTGCGTTTGGAAAGAGAAAGATCTCCGATAAATTGTTGAAAGTTATTGTGTTCTATCGCTCCTAGTTACGACAGTATGATCATTTAATATTAAACGAAATAATAAAAGTTGGCATATTTCGAAATATCTTCCATAGTTTTACTAAGTCTTCCGATATTATCGAGCCATATCCACTGAATTATTATTATATTTAAGCAAATCTGCTGTGTGCATTGTTCGTTGAGCTCGCGGAAACATTGTGGCACTCAATTTAATTAAAAGTACACTCGAGCAGTAATATCCAGTCAAAACACGGGGATTATCATCCACTAGTAAAGACAACGTACACCTCAACCGTGACATGTTACAGTACAGTATCCAACTCAAGGGACGGCGCTTGTGATACACTCTAAGGTCGTTCCTGGCAATTACAGGGGTTTGATTGTACTACTGGTTACGATTGTTATCATGCGTATCGCGGCACTTAACCTAATTGTGGGAAAACTCGTCTTTTACGATAGTATGACTTCCATGGTTACTAGACTAGACGGTAGGGGATGCGCAATAACAAGCTTTGTCTCATGAAGTCACGCGGTACCCAAATTCGCTACGCCAAGCTGAGCGCTATTAGTCTAGTGACGGGGTTTACCCTTGCGATAGCATAGGAGTTTAATTTTCCTGCGCTGCTCTAACCACGTTTTGACACCAGAAGGACTTAGACATTAAATTTAATCGCTTTCCGAAGAACTTGATATTGAATTAAAGCAGATTAATTAACCGCCTCTGTGATGTAGTGGTTAGTGTGATTAGATGCCGCTCTCGGAGGTCCGGGATCGATTCCCGGCTATGTCACGAAATTTGAAAACTGGTACGAGTGCTAGAACGGGGTCCACTCAGCCTCGGGACGACAACTGAGTAGATGGGGGTTAGATTCCAGCCTCAGCCATCCTGGAAGTGGCTTTCCGTGGTTTCGCACTCCTCTACCAGGCAAATGACGGGTTGGTACGTAACTTAGGGCCACGGCCACTTCCTTTTCCCTTCCTTGTCTATCCCTTCCAATCTTCCCATCCCCCACAAGGCCCGGTGTTTGGCATTGCAGGTGAGGCCGCCTGGGCAGGGTATTGGTTCTCGTTGCCACTTGTGTACCCCAAGCCTAAGTCCCACGCTCGTGGACATTGGCCTTGAGGCGGTAGAGGTAGGATCCCTCGCAGAGTCGGAGAAAAGAAACCAACGCTAAAGCTTAAACGGATTTAGAAAGAGAAAAGAAAGAAAGAAACAAAGAAAGAAAGAAAGAAAGAAAGAATATAGATTACCGCCTATAGGCTCCGTGTGCTGATGGGAGAAATGCACCGCTGCGCTGCGAGTGGAGAACATTGTAAGTTAATGCGTTTCACCGCGCACATATCTGCTGTCGTCTCAGGTGGTGGTGGTGGTGATTATTGTTTTAAGAGGAAGTACAACTAGGCAACCATCCTCTATATAACACTAATCAGAGGGAAAAAATGGAAGGGATCCGACACTTCGAAAAATGAAGATATCGGTCATAGGAAGACAAGGGCCACGAAGGGCGTGAAAAGGAAAGACTCCCTAGCCCTCGCAAACCTAATAGCGTCGGGGTCGGAAAAGAACAAGAGTTGACCAAGTGAGGTCGGATAGGATAGATGAAAATGAGGAGCCTGGCACAAGTAAGTGGAAGCAATGCCAGGACTCAGCTGAGGGCCCCATGGTCGCCAACCCACGCTCCAAAGTTCAGAGCCCTTGGGGCCCCTTTTAGTCGCCTCTTACGACAGGCAGGGGATACCGTGGGTGTTAT
The DNA here is from genome assembly GCF_040414725.1 of Anabrus simplex. NCBI lineage: Eukaryota > Metazoa > Arthropoda > Insecta > Orthoptera > Tettigoniidae > Anabrus > Anabrus simplex. Next base: position 407,181,745 of record NC_090269.1, read on the forward strand.
TCTACCGCCCCCACCCACAGGGGGATGCTGTCGTCTCACCGCCTGCTGCCATGGCCAACTAAATAATAACAGTGGAATTTCAGAGAGTTTTATGCAACAATAATTGGCCACACTATACCAAACTTACAGAAAGTGGTCATGTAATAATTTAACAGAAAAACAGTTCGCAGGAAATAGCAACAGAGCAATAACTGAAAATGTGATCAGAAAGAAACACTGGTTCACTAGATATCCTATCATTTCACGATAGAGTCAACGTAGTAATTTATGTATTAGTAGTGGATTGGTGATAACGATATTAGTGTTCATATACACATTCAATAGTGCTGTCTTCAGAAAAACATCCTTGGTCTATTTCTAATACGATATCATGTTAGCGTACGTTAATGCAGATAGGGAGGCAATTGATTTCAAATTTTAAATAATTTTAAACATGATCATGTTTTCAAGGAAGGCCTCGGTAACAATAGGTATCTTTTCATGAAGACGAATAATTGCTTTCACGAAATGTAAACATATTTCAGCTGTTGTTTATGCAGTATTGCTCAGAACATGTCACCTCGCGTACTGATCGACGGTGTGAATGGTCTCGACCTCGCATCTCAGACGTAGGGAAAGTGAACTACAACAGGACAAAGAGAGCAGCCTTTTTCTGACAAAAAAGGCTCAGGCTTGATGTTGGACCTATTGAAAATCCTGATACTGAAACCGCATGTGCACTATCAAAAATTATGCATGAGATGTAAAATTCAAAATCACTTAAAGTTGCCAATAACTGATTATTTATATTGTGTGTCTGTATGTATAATATGTTCAAGTCCATCTCCGTAATATAAGGGTTGACGCTACTAGCTGCCTTCCTCGGGGTCCCGGGCTTGAATCCTGACACTGTCAGAAACTTAAGATTGACATGAGGGTTGGTTTGTGATTAAAACGCTGCATGCAGCTCATTTCCATTAGGGGTGTGCATGAAAAGAAGTGCACCACGTCGGGATGAGGACATGATTGTACGGATTTAAAATAGGTATTTCCATGAGCTACTGATATTGCGTAATGGAGGCCTATTTGCCTTTCCAAATCCATTTCTTTAGGTTGTAACGAAATACTACAAAATTTCACAATTTGGTCTTGTAACGGTTCAAATCCCGTTACAAGATGATATCTGTATTTTTATTATTGTATGATTTTATCTGTATTTTATCTGTATTTTATTATTATTATTATTATTATTATTATTATTATTATTATTATTATTATTATTATTATTATTATTATTATTATGTCAGTATTATTATTATTTTATCTGTGATATTGTTACTATTATTGTAATTATCCGTTTTATTCAATTTTGCAATTGCCTGTTGCTTGCAAGATTGCACTTAGATGTATGCATATATACGTATGTGTAGTATAACACTCAATACCTGTACAGTGAGAATTGTTGTATATATCAGAGATTGAGTGTGACGTTGGGACATTGTGCAAGATTAGTGGCGATTCTGCCAAGTCATCGCCGCGCCTTGGCTACGTCATCGTATTTATTTAGAATATGCGCTCAGAGAGTTAGTCGCCGCAGGGCTATTTCACTACTGTGTGTAATATCTGTCGCGTAGGTGGGAGTATGTCATTGTTATTTCTGGAGATTACGTAGTTGTGTCAACCAACGTCTATATAAGGTGGGTGCACATTGTAGCGTCAGTCATTACTTATACGGATGCAGTACAGTGAAGTAGTCTACTAGATCAAGAGGCCTTAGTTGGTCAGCCAACCAGTGTGAACGAGAGATGGTGAAGACTCAGTGAGCCATTATTGGTCATTGAGAGAGTGAGACCAAATGGTTGGTCCGTCACTTAGTGGAAGACGCGGACGCAAGGCTTACCAAGGAGTCAGAGAGGGCAACCCTGGACCTGCCAAGAGGTCATACCATATTGACTTACAAAGAAGTCAGATGATATGGAGAAGAAGCAGTCGCAAGGATGTATCACCACGTTAGGCGTGACACATCTACAGTAAACACCAGAGCAATGGATTACGTCGTAATTACACTCAAAGTGTTGAAGGTACAGTCAAGTGAATCAGTGAGGGAAATATTTCGTATAAATTGTTAAATGTCCGGTCAAGAAGAATTCAAATTCATGCCTAGTTTCTTTCAGTTGCAATGTCATAATTTCATATTCTCATCTGTTTTATCGCAACAAGACTCACTATTTTTGATATATTTTTTAAAGAATATATATTGTTCTATCAAACGAATTCATAGTTTCATTTCATTGACAGTAAAATATCTTAACCTCAAAATTAATGGGGAAACCGAACGCCAATCTCCTTTTCCCAGAACTTATATGGTATGTTGTCAAAAGTAAGCTTATTACCCCACACCCTAGAGATAGTCAAGAGTCTCATTCTATTATTGCTGTACTGAGTGACAGCTGGCGCCCTTCAAATAACGTATGTGTAAGTGAGCAGGTAACAAGTAAGTGTGAGTACAAGGTTCGACGAGTGTGTATTTTATATAATGAATATTCATTTCAAAATTTCCATTTTAAATGCAGATATTCAGATTTTCAATTTAAAAGCAGATTTTTATATGTTTGTAAATTTAGTCAGTCAGCGACTAAGAAAGATTTCAGTCTATAGCACAATACAGTATATTTACTATTATTATTATTATTATTATTATTATTATTATTATTATTATTATTATTATTATTATTATTATTATTATTATTATTATTATTATTATTATTATTATTATTATTATTATTATTATTATTATTATTATTATTATATCCGACTCGTTGGCTGAACGGTCAGCGTACTGGCCTTCGGTTCAGAGGGTCCCGGGTTCGATTCCCGGCCGGGTCGGATATTTTAACCTTAATTGGTTAATTCCAACGGCACGGGGGCTGGGTGTATGTGTTGTCTTCATCATCATTTCATCCTCATCACGACGCGCAGGTCGCCTACGGGAGTCAAATAGAAAGACCTGCACCTGGCGAGCCGAACCCGTCTTGCGATATCCCGGCACTAAAAGCCATACGACATTTCATTATTATTATTCTACTAGCTATAATTATGACTGTAGCATAACAATAAAATGTGTATCTATTATGATGTGTGTTCTCTAAAAGGATGGACTACTGCAGCTTGATTTGCAAATATAACATTGCTATAATAATTTGTTTCTAATTGTTTAACTATCTGTAAAATGGTTAAAATACATGATGTAAAGAGTTAGTTTGTATTAATTAAAATATATATTACATACAGAATTACTTCTTGCGATTTACTGCTATGAGGTAGTGAAAAACCTTTATATCACAGCATCTATTAATGCAGCTAACAACACGCACATAGTTCTGGCCGAACTTTATCTCATTAAGAAGTAATGATGAAGACAGCATTGTAGAATGATTCTTCTTCTTCTGCTCATTCTCCTTCTTAATTTATTTATTGGGTTCCGCTTTCTTGTTATACCCAGCCACTAGTCGTTTTATCGTGTAAAGGCAATACTATGAAGGATGGTATATTAATTGTAAAAAGGGGAAAGATAAGAAATTAGCTGAAAAAACATACGTACGTATCATATACTGTGTCAAAGACTTGGGATAGAGAATGTACAGGGACAGAAGATTCTACTCTTCACGCCAGCGTTAATCATCACAGCGGCTATCTACATCACAAACATGACCGGATCAACACATAGGGAATTCTAATATTGGATTTAGACAAACACATAGAAAGGGATTCAACGATAGAAGGCCACTGTAAAATGATTGAATATACGTATATAAACATGACACATATTCTAGCTTCTTATGGTCAGCTGTTGATGAAGGTGCCCGTAAGTAGTTCTCGTAATGTCCACCCGCAGCAACACATTGATATAAGCATGGAGCCTATAATCAGGCTGACTCATTTACTGTTGAGAATGCTCGAGTGTACGCTGTACACAAAACCGGTAAGTACGAAATCCAAACCGTCAACATTCCTTCTTGACCTAAGAATTGGCTTGAAGCTTTTTCAAATGTGTAGTTTACTTGATGAAACGCATGACCTTAATTAAGGTACAGCCCCAGCATTTGTCTGGTGTGAAAATGGGAAAACACGGAAAACATTCTTAGGGGCTGCACGAATTCCATTAATGAAATGAATTTAGTCCTTACTTGGAAACTCTATTACGAAGTGTCCGAGAGTTTTTATATTTTATAAGGAAAAATAATATAACCTAATCTTGTCGATTTTTTTTACTTTTACTACATCCACGACCTTTATAAGAAAATAAACAAAAACAAACGTAGACACACGAGTTATTACAAGAGATGTAAATGTACTACTAACGAACAAAGGAAAAGTGTGAAAAGAATTAAGCAAGTGTTTAATAAAAACAAGCAAATCATTAACAGAAACGCAAAGTTACAAAAGGCCGTGTACAGTGCTCGACCAGCAGTGGGAACAATCTCACGTCTCCAGCCTATGTGATCCTGCGCTTGACCCCAACTGTCTCGTCTTGTAACCGTTATTTGAACGAGTGAAAGTGCGGGAATAAATTTTTTGACGCTTAGAATGCCTTCCAAGGACTTTTCCAACAATATGCAGTGTATCGCAAGCTTTATACCTAATAGAACCATTTTGGCGCTTATGATACTTTGCTTGTTAGAGGAGGAAATTAAGAGGAGTTTAATGGGACAAATACAAACACCTTGTACGAAAGTCGGAGGAATTAACCAGATACGGTTAAAATACACAAATCTTCCGGGAAACGAACCAAGTACTTTCTGAAACGATCGCAGCTGACCGTCCAGCCATGGAGCCGAATATAGATTCTAGTAATGACTAGTCAAATAAAACGACTCAGTTAGTCTCAAACTGTTTTCCCGTATTTTGAAATAATTTAAACTCTCAGGCTCGGTAGTACGTTCCCCTTCAAGAACTCATTTGCATAACAGGGAGCTGCGGTGTAACCACGCTCTTTCTCAGCCTCGAGTTGAGCGTCTCCTTCCACCGTGGACGCAGGTGCGCCGCATTAATATTATTCTACGCACGTTGAATTTCTCTGCGGGAAGACTTACACAAAAGGTCACTAGAATTAAATTGTAGTTTTGCAGCGTACATTAAGGCACGAGGATCAATAGTTTGTTCACTTGAATAATTTATACATAAAACTACCAATTGCCCATCTTTTGCTACGGTTTTAAACTGAAGATTATCATTCAAAGGTTAACATTTTTCAGATCAAACTGTTGGCGGAACCTAAAACACACCCTCAGTTTGTGTGTCAAACGGTTTTAGTTTAATTTACCTTTCGTGGACCCAGCCCTCATTAGAAATGCGTGAAATAGAAGGAATTAAAACTATTTCATAGAGAGCATGTAAGCTAACATCATGTGAAACTGTTACTTCGTACGCTGAATTGACCTGGAGAAATGAAAACACTCCTCATGGACTGAATGTTTTATTTTGCTTATGTAACATCTAGGTCCCAGGACATAAAAATTATTCGTTTTGTGAAATTCTAACTTCATACTTCGAACACCTTCGTAGGAATGACTGTTTTTCTTTGTCTATTCTAACCTGCGTTCAGACCATTTGGAGGGGGAAATGCTTGAAGACCTATTCTAATTCTCTCCTTGAGACACAACAGAATAATTATCATGTGCTAATTTCAACCACGTATTAAAAACGTACGCGGAGAAATAAATAGTTTGGTTTACAAAATTTTACTCCGATTTGAATATACTTCGAGTAAAAGTGTCCGACTCCTTGGCTGGAAGGACAGCGTTGAGGCCTTCGATTACCGGCCGGGTCGAGGATTTTAATCGCGTTTGATTAATTCTTACGGCTCGGGAACTGGGGGTTTATGTTTGCTCCAACACTTTTCACTTTATATTCAGACAACATACAGCACAAACAACCACCTCAGAAGCACGCAATAGTGATTATATTCCTCCATATAGGGTTGTCATCAGAAAGGGCATCTGGCCGTAAAACAGAGACAAGTTCACATGTGCGCGTCAGCGACCCCAGGCGTGTGGGAAAGCGGTAGAAGCAGAAGAGTAGAATTAATATCTTTACGTCAAACAGTTTTCGGAGGAACGTATATTTATTATCGGAGAAAACCATAATTTTAAATCTTGTGGGGTAAAGTTTATTAAAATACTTCTTTCTATCACCTACAATTTTCAAGTGACCGTCCTGTGAAATTTTAACATTGTCCGTCAAATGGTTCCGTAGTTACATTTTGGTCGTGTCTAACCCCCATTCCGACCATTTAGGGGTGGAATATTTAAAATAAATGTCCGACTCGTTGGCTGAACGGTCAACGTACTGGCCTTCGATTCAGAGGGTCCCGGATTCGATTCCCGGCCGGGTCGGTGATTTTAACCTTAATTGGTTAATTCCAATGGCACGGGGGCTGGGTGTATGTGTTGTCTTCATCATCATTTCATCCTCATCATGACGCACAGGTCACCTACGGGTGTCAGATAGAAAGACCTGCACCTGGCGAGCCGAACCCGTCCTGGGATATCCCGGCACTAACAGCCATACGACATTTCATTTCATTTCATTTAAAATAAATGATCTATTATTGAGACTTTCATCAAGCGAGAAGAACTCGAATTATCTATCACAATATAATAATAACAAATTGCCAACGACTACAGTATAATATTGCTCGTTGGAAAGTACGCTACTTTTCGCATGATGGAGGTTGTTTCGTTTTTCCCTCTCTATGAAAGCAGCAATTAATTTCATGTTTCGGAGGAACGAATACGTTGGATTTATTTACTTACCCCCACTTCATCCCTTTCGGGGTGGAACATTTTAAAATCCTATCTTAGTGAAACATGACACATAAGGACAAATATCGTGGGAAAACTTGAACTTCCTGCACTAGAGGGTTTCATAGATGGAGTGGTTGGTCAGGGAGCTAATGGGTTTTTGCTTAGGCCTACAGAAAACATTTTTTCACTCATAATGTTTTTCTGTGGTTTTCCGTGTTTCCTCACTAAGGCGGAAGCTGAACAGATCCTTAAGTAGGCCACGGCCACTTTTCTGTTTTTCCGTCACTGCATAATCCTCTGAAAGGCCCACTGTACCCATTCAGGGAATGAAATGAAAACTTGAGTCTTTAGTTTTCACCCGTCCGATTCGTTGTCTGAATGGTCAGCGTACTGTCCTTCAGTTCGGAGAATCCCGGGTTCGATTCCCGACAGGGGAGGGGAATTTAACCTTCATTGGTTAACTCCAATGGCTCTGGGGATGGGTACTTTTGCTGTCCCCAACATCCCTGCAACTCACACCACACATAACACTACCCTCCACCACAATAACAGGCAGTTACCTACACATGGCAGACACCACACACCCTCATCTGCCTTACAAGGGCTGCACCCCTCTAGAAATAGCCACACGAAATTATAATTAATTATACCCGTGTCCCCGCCTATGTTTACCTGTTTTAGCTATTTGAGGCTCAGACGGTTGAGGCACTGACCTTCTGAATCCAACTTGGCAGGTTCACTCCTGGCTCAGTCCGGTGGTATTTGAAGGTGCTGAAATACATGAGCCTCGTGTCGGTAGATTTACGTGCCAGTAAATAAACTCCATACGGGACTAAATTCCGGCACCTCGGCGTCGCCGACCATAATGAATTAGTTAGTGGGACCTAATGCCAATTATTATTATTAGCTGTTATAGTGAAAAGGATTTTAATAATTTATTATTTCATTAATCCATTCATCCTCCAGGGTTGGGTTTTCCCTTGGACCCAGCAAGGACCCACCTCAAGGTTAGTGTCGTGGAGCGTGAGACTTTGTGTCTGAGGATACAGCTGGGAAGGCCTCATCTGCTATGCTGAACAGAAGCCTTGTGCGGGATGGGAAGATTGCAAGAGATAGACAAGGAAGTGGGAAGGAACCGGCCGTGGCCTTTAATTAGGGAAACCACTTTAAGGATGGGTGAGCTGGAAATCGAACCCGGACCTTAGTGGGTGGCAATTAATCACACGAACCACCATGCCACAGACGTGGGGTAGGTTTTGAATAAAAATTGGGTAAATTTTGACTCTGAGAAGTTAGACGAAACATTCTGAGAGATAATACTGTACTTCTAATGTCGAATACACGCAGCTGTTTATTTGTGGAACAGTGGCGGAGTGTTAGCGTCTGGACCGAAAGATGTTGCGTTCAAACTCAGCAGCAGCATTCAGATTTTTGAAGGGCGTAATAAATCTCCATTGATCATTCCACGTCGACGAAGTCAGTGTGTAAAATATTTTTGGTGATTCATTTGATGTTTGCCCAACAAATTAATTAATACAACTGTAGATCACGCAAGAGAGATTTGGTTTACTCTGCCATCTGGTATAAAGAGAGAGAAAAGTTGAAACTGAGGCTCAGCCAATAAACATGGCGTCAAATTGAAACACCTGCACACGGAATCTATTATCAGGGTCTGCATGGCCGAGGCTGTAAAGGTGTGCACGGCTCACGCGGAAGGTCGTGGGCTCGATTAGCCGTCAGGATGTCGAAACATTCAAGAAACGATATTTCGACATAAGTTTTATTCACCCTACACTAAAAATGAGCACCAGATTAATTCCTGGGTGAAAAGACGGTCGGGCGTAGAGCTAACCTCTCTACCACCAAGTTCCGATGTTGCAGAAAGTGGAAGCCTGTACCTTCCAACCGCTGAAGGGCCTTCATGGCCTGTATGGAGATGACTTGGCTTTATTATCATTATTTGTCACTCAGTGACGAATTATTATATTTTCGAAAATATGGAACTTAAAATTGCATTATTTCTTTCTTCTTCTTTCTAAATCTGTTTACCCTCCAGGTTTGGTTTTTCCCTCGGACACAGCGGGAGATTCCACCTCTAACGCTTCCAGGGCAGTGTCCTGGAGCGCGAGATATTGGGTAGGGGATACAACTGGGGAGAATGAACAGTAGAGCGCGAGATATTGTGTAGGGGATACAACTGGGGATAATCACCAGTACCTCGCCTGCTTTGCTGAACAGGGGCCTTATGGGGAGATGGGATGGTTGGAAGGGATAGACAAGCAAGAGGGAAGTAAGCGGCCGTGGCCGTAAGTTTGGTATCATTCTAGCATTTGCCTGGAGGAGAGGTGGGAAACCACGGGAAACCACTTGGAGGATGGCTGAGGTGGGAATCGAACTCACCTCTACTCAGTTGACCTCCCAATGCTGATTGGAACCCGTTCCAGTCCTCGTACTACTTTTCAAATTTCTTGGCAGCGCCGGGAATCGTACCCGGGCCTCCGAGGGTGGCAGCTAATCACGCTAACCACTACACCACAGAGGCGGTCTTTTCGAAAATTTCCAACTTAAAATATTTGCGGTTTGTTAATTTTTGTTTCTGTCCTCGTCTCCACTTGTATTTAAACAATAATTCTGCCCTGCTCCAATCATAGTTCAGCACCCGTGGTTAGGAGTGGTAGAATACGTTCATGGTATCGTTTGCCTGTCGCAAGGGCAACTAAAGAGGGCCCAACGGAATTTCATCTTGGTGACAATGTGTCTCCTAGATGAACCTGGCATTGCTTCAACTTACTTGTGTCAGCCTCCTTACTTTTGTCTCTCCTATATGAGCTCCCTTTGTCAACACTTGTTCTTTTCATTTGATTTCTACGGTATTTCGTCTTCGAGACCTTCCCGGCCCTTGCCTTTATTTGCCGATACCTTCATTTTTTCGAAATGTCTGACCTATTCCACTTTTCCCTCTGATGAGTGTTAATTGAGGATGCGTGCTCAGTTGTACTTACCGAGCTCGATAGATGCAGTCGCTCAAGTGCGGCCAGTATCCATTAATCGGGAGATATTGGGTTCCAACCCCACTGTCCGCAGCCCTGAAGATGGTTTTTCGTTGTTTCCCATTTTCACACCAGTCAAATGTTGGAGCTGTACCTCAATTAAGGCCACGGCCGCGTCCTTCCCATTCCTAGGCCTTTCCTATCCCATCGTCGCCATAAGACATATCTGTGTCGGTGCGACCTAAAGCAAATAGCAAAAGAAAAAAAAAAACAGGTGTACTTCCTCTTAAAACAGTAATCACCACCACCTTTCATACTTTTGAAGCAATAATTTGCTACGTAATTAGGTTCACGTGGTCGTAGATGTGGAAACAATTAGGCAAACATTTGAGCGCTTCCTCATACAACTTCTGGACATTTTTGTAGAACATTTCAAAATTCTTGCATATCGAGTTTGAGGCAGCGAAGTATGTGAAAGCATTGGCGTGCCATTACATCCTGTTGATTCAAACATTCTATTACTGCTGGCTTCCTTGCAGCACAGTTCAATATTTGATACATGAAAACTTTTCCAGGGAGATCCTTAAAGCAACAGCGAAAACCGCGTAAAATTCCCTCCTGCGGTTCTCGAGTTATAGAATTCTCTCCAGTACCAAGCACGGGATTTCTACTGTCAGTTATATAAATCTGAGATTTTGACTGTGGTGGAGATTTAAACATATATGCCGAGCTAGTTGGCAGTTTGGTTTGGTTCACCTTGCATTCGGGGGATAGTGGGTTCGAACACCAGTGTTGGCAGACTTGAAGTTGGTTTTCCGTGGTTTCCCAATTATACACCAGGCAAATGCTTGAGCTGTACCATAATTAAGGACACGTTCCCTTCCTTTCCTCTCTTCGCCCTTTTTTCCTATGCCATTGTCACCATAAGACCTATCTGTGTCTGTGCAATGTAAAACCAGTACTAAATAAAAAGCATTCGTACGTCGAACCAGGGGCTTCTGATGTGACACCATCGTAGAACTCAGTTACTCATGTTCTGAAAGTTAGCGTCACGAAATTTGGTTTCCGGATCTCTTGTAATTAGGCCTACTCTCCAAGAATAGCTCGTTTAATGCAAATGAACTGTTGTATTGGTCTGTATCCGCCCTGATGGTTTTAGGCTGCGGAGGTAGCTGAGACGCAAACATCTGGTTTGGAATGGTTCAGTTTGCTTCGAGCCGCTGCTAAGAGCAAACCGCTCATCTGATGGGAACAATTCTGGTGTAAATTTGTGCAACAAACATAATTAACAAAGCCAGCCCCGTGGTGTAGGGATAACGTGGCCGCCTCTTGTCCGAGGTCCCGGGTTCGATTTCCGTCCAGGTCAAGGAGTTTACATAGATCTGAGGGCAGGTTTGAAATTCACTCAGCCTACATGTTTACAGTTGGGCAACCTGACGATGGCAACCTTGTGGGACCTCTGCGTAGACAAGACAAACCGTGTCAGACCAAGAATGAGAAGGGCAGACGACGTTAGATATTGATAAATTCCTCACCGGACAAGTGTAGCTTGGAATGCCTTGGTGCGAAGACTACATACAGTCGTTATTCCTGTGTAAGTTTGGCTCGTTTTACTTTGCCGACATGCAGGTAGCAAACAAAGCAATATCGACCTTAAGCACCTGCAGTCTCTGGCGAAACGTTGGGAGCTGCTAACCTAATTTGACCTCACCCTACAAGTGCGTTAATAAGTATTTTTTTGCTGCATGTTGAAGTATGAACCTATTTACTATTACAGTATGTCTAGGGAATCTCATTTTTAATATTTACCTATATGTACACTAACGTGGAAAATTGAGAACATGGAGAGAAACAATTTTTTAAGCACAGCACACGACGAAGTTAAGATACTACGACACGAGAAACATGAAAAATTGTAACCCAAAATATTTTATTTGATTCCTATTACTGTAAGAGGACGTGGGGTTAGGACGGGGTGTGAAATAGAATCATGTTCATCTCAGAAAGGAAATTCAGAACATCACTGTGCTATTTTCGAGGCTACCTAACGTTGCGTGTTACCTGGACATTTTAGGGAAACAGATAATATGATGAAGTAAGTTATCACTCTTCTTGAACCCGTTTGGCCGTTCCCAGGAGAAATCAAATAATAATAATAATAATAATAATAATAATAATAATAATAATAATAATAATAATAATAATAAGTAGAAAATGTACCCTGTTTCGCTACGGTACCCTACACTGTACACGGATATGGAAGTAAATTACTGTACATGCAGTGAATAAGATGTTTTAAAATTGCATGTCTCTTAGAGTTAGCCAAAAACAGCAGGGGAGGTTCACATACGTTGTTTGCAATGTAAAGTGTGAGTTGAGGAGTTGTGATGATAATGGCAGGCTCACTTGCCTACTGCCATTCACAATCGAGTAGGTAAGTTTTTATTACAACGGAAGGACCCATTACCTACTTCGCTGTCACAATAGATTTGGGGAGTTTTTTTACAATGGAAGGCGCCCTTTCCTACTTCTAGATAGATTAAGTTGAGAAGTTTTTATTATAATAGTATGCACCTTCCCCACTGCCAGTCAAAAGTGAGTTGTGCTGTTATCATTATAATGACTGGCCGTTTTCCGTTTTAATACCAAGGCCACTATGCCTAATGCCAGTCACATTTTAGATGAGTACATTTGTTTATAAAAGTGGGAAAATTCCACGGGTGTCGCCGTAATAATAATAATAATAATAATAATAATAATAATAATAATAATAATAATAATAATAATAATAATAATAATTGTACCGGGCGGTACACCTCCACTCCGCTAATTTAAAATGTGCGCTTGTTGAAACTCCTCTGCTGGAGGAAGCCTGAACTTTATTGACAGTATTAATTTTCTACCGTCTCAGAAGATGTCACCACGTGGAAAATTTTGAGTTTTTGAACTGTGTCATTTTTGATGTGTTTTTGTTTCGCTTGAAGTAAGAAGTGTGAACTTTCTCTTCTAGAGGACACTACTGAAGATCTACAATAGTGCAACCTAGTGCGGAGTCAAAGAACTATTTTTTGGAGAAAATTTAATTTCAAGAGTTTGTTCTTTGTTAAATTTCTTTCTATCATTGTTTAAGTTGGCAATATTTACCCCTTTCTTCCCCTTGTTTTGAATGTATCCAATCCCGAATTTCTTCAATTAATTTCTATCCAATCAGATGTATCTTCCCCCAACTTGAATCTGTTGCGGGGTCCTATCCAATAAAGAGTTTGTGGCAGGGTGTTTTCTTTCCCCTAACGCCTAGAAACTTCCGCGAGAGTATTTAAACTGCTGATTTTTGGGTCTCTAGGCCACTTCTGTTCCATCTTTCAGTGTGTTAAGTACATAGCAGGGGGCGGGAAGCGCCTCTTTCTTCTCCAGCCGTTCAACACAAGGTAATGGCCGATTAATAACTTCTTTCTTTGCTAGCTCAGCAGTTTAACTTTCGGGGCGGGTTCTAAGCGTTCAACCATGTAACCTTTTCCTAAAATGTAACTTCCCTTTTATCTATTCTCTTGTAAAACGACATATTGGGATAGAGAGTGCTAACCCTCTCGAGCTCCCACTCACATTGTCTTGAGGTGAACTTATTTTCTCGACCTATTTTTCGTTAATGTAAAACAAATTGTTCTTTTCTTAAGTCACCTCTTTAGCATGGGATTAGCCCTTGTATTAACGGCCTAGTGCCAAGTAGGTCTTAATCAAAGTGTATTAGGAGTGCAAGTTCGCCTCCTCTCAAATTGTTATTTTAGAGGTCATTTAATTAACCTGCTTTTATTTTAATAGACCTCAGTAGATTGGGTATTTTACCCCTGTGTTTATGTCCGTTGAGGACAACTTGAAGGTGGAGTTTGGTGTGGCCTGGGAGAGGCTTAAATTTTGAGAGCGAGTGACTCTTTTGAAAATTCTGGGTTGTATGCCTCATGGAGGTTTTTCAGTGTAATTTGGAGCAAGGGCTCCTAGGTATGAATGGGGTTTTCTCCCCCTCTGTTAAAACTTGTGTTTGGGGTAAAACTGAGCTGATTGCCCAAGCATTGTGAAGTCAGGGCGCGAAGCCCAAATTCTGTAAATATTGTAACTAACCCCTTTTGAATTGCTACTTTGTACCTGCCATGCTTGTTATTTCTTTGTTTTCGAAAAGAAAATATAACCTTGTTAAATTTTAAATTAATTTTACATTGCACTATAATTTCGTAGCTTGAAACCCATTCACACCCGCACCTTCTTTCACCTCTACCTACCACGGAAAACACGGTAACAATAATAATAATAATAATAATAATAATAATAATAATAATAATAATAATAATAATAATAATAATAATAATAATAATAATAGTAATAATAATAATAATCATAATAATAATAATAACAGCGAAGTTTGGCCGTTCGGTTAGAGGCGCGCAGGTGTGACCTTACGTTCGGGAGATAGTGGGTTAGAACCCCACTGTTGGAAGCCCTGATGATGGTTTTCCGTGGTTTCCCATTTTCACTCCACGCAAATTAAGTGGCTGTACCTTAAGATCACGGTCGCTTATTTCCCACTCCTATCCCGTTGATATCCATAAGACCTATCTGTGTCAGTGCGACGTAAAGCAAATTAAAATAATAATAATAATAATAATAATAATAATAATAATAATAATAATAATAATGATAATAATAATAATAATGATAATAATAATAATAATAATAATAATAATAAATTACGGTAAAATAGACCGGGTCTCGTACTTTTAATACCTCGGAGAATTCATCGAACCGACAGGCCTTGAGAAGATCTCACAGCAAAACCGTCTCCAAAAAGTCAAGAAGGCATTAGGGTTAGTTCAAGACATCTACAAGAAAAAATGCATGTCAAGAGAGACAAAAATTCGGCATTACAACACAGTCATAAAACCAACAGTCCTTTACACAAGTGAAACATTGTCACTTAACAGTAAACAAGAATTAGAAGAAATAAAAAAGCAAGAGAGGAAGATCATCAGGAAAATCCTAGGAGCAAGATATACCCAAGATGGTTACAGGCTACAATCAATCAAAACAACATAAAAAGTTTCAAACATTGAAATTGACATTAAGAAAAGACGAATGAAATTCTTTGGACACCTCACAAGATTACCAGAATATCGACTGTCAAAAAGAATATTAAATTATGTTAGCTCACTTAAGAATTCAACACCTTGGATGGACGAACTTCGAAAGGACCTCAAAAACGCAAACATATGTGCAACAGACATTTTAGAAAGAGACACCTTCAGACACAAAGTCAACAAGTGGGAAGTTACATCAGAGCAACCAAAGCCAAAACAGTGCAGACCGAAATGGTCGGAAGAACGTAAACAAGCATTCTCAGAGAGAATGAAAGCCTATTGGAAGAACAAGAAGAACCCAAAGAAAGCTTGATTGAGTTGTTTGCTTAACGTCTTCCATTATTGGGAGAATACGCTAATAATAATAATAATAATAATAATAATAATAATAATAATAATAATAATAATAATAATAATAATAATAATAATAATAATAATAATAATAATAATAATAATAATAATAATAATAATTTCCGCCTCTGTGTTGTAGTGAATAGTGTGATAAGCTGCCATCCCTGGAGGCGCGGGTCCGATTTCCGGCTTTGCCACAAAATTTGAAATGTTGTACGAGGGCTGGAACGGGGTCCACTCAGCTTCTGGAGGTCAACAGAGTTGACGGGTTACGATTCGTACCACAGCCATCCTCGAAGTTGTTGTTTTCAGTGATCTCCCACTTCTCCTCCAGGCAAATGCAGGGATGCTACCTAGCTTAACGTCACGGCCGCTTCCTTCCCTCTTCCTTGTCTTTCCCCTCCAATCTTTCCTTTTCTCAAGAAAGCCGCTGTTCAGCATGGAAGGTGAGGCAGCCTGGGAGAGGTACTGATCCTCCTTCGAAGTTGTATCTGTCTACCCAATGTCTCACGCTCCAGTACCCTGCCTTTGAGGTGGTAGAAGTGAGATCCCTCTCTTAGTCCGAGGGAGAAACCAACCCTGGAGTGTAAACAGATTAAGAAATAAAGAAAGAAAGAAAGGAAGAAAGAAAGAAAGAAAGAAAGGAAGAAAGAAAGAAAGAAAGATGGAATGGCAGAAGGAAAGAAAACAATAATAATAATGTAGTTAAATTTAAAATATGTTATTCAAGCCAACTTGCTCCTCACATCCTGAACAGGAGAGTTATGCTACGTGAAAAGCGAACTGACCTCAATAGAACAACGACCAGAATTAACTGTTTTGTGTACATGGTTCTCTTACAGATTATCAGAATAACGGTCAGGTGTTGCGTTATTAATAATAGCTCATTTGCTAATCCATAGAGACCGATCATATCGTAATTCGCCGGTCCAGACCCGATGTTAAGCGGTCAGGTTTGGCACGAGACGCTAATCGCCATATTTAGGACTTGCCACTAGAGGTTACGTTAATGAGGAGTGTGTGTGGATTAAAAGGTCAAAGATATTCAGCATTGTCTGTGCGTTATGAATTAATGAGCCATTTTTCGAGAAACGAGAGGTAAAAACAGAATTATTAATTCCCAGCACTAAAATAATTATATAATAGAACTACGGTTTCGCTAATCAGATACCCGCTATCATGGGGCAGGGGCTATAGTCAACTCACTTCTATATTTATTCTCCCTCTTCTTAATAGTATTGTTTTATTACTTAGACAGTGTACCATCCAGGTTAGGTTTCCTCCCCGGACACAGCGAGGGTCCCCGCTCAAGGGCAGTGTCTGCAGGTAAAACTGAGGAGGAGGACCAGTAGCTTGCCCAGGTGGCCTTACTAGCTATGCTGAACAGGGGGCCTTGTTAGGGAAGAGATAGACAAGGAAGATAGAAGGAAGCAGGCGTCAACTTAAGTTAGGTACCATACAGGCATTTGCCTGTAGGAGAAGTGGGAAACCACTGAAAACCACTCCGAGGATATCTGAGGTGGGAATCGAAGCTCCTCCCTTCTGAGGCTGAGTGGAACACGTTCCAGTCCCCGTTCCACTTTTGAAAAAAATTATGACAGAGACGTGATTCGATCCCAGGTCTCCGAGGGTGGTAGCTAAAATCACACTAACCACTACCTCACAGAGGTTATTATTATTATTAACAAGATTTTAAAAGTAATTCACTACGTAAATGAACACATAAGTTAGGAATAAGTTTCGTGTGCGTCCCTGGCTTATATGAGTCAGTTATATTGCAAGCGGTGCGAGCAAATTTTTACTTTAGTTTTGCATATTTAAAGCTTGTGTTATGTCCTACTGTAAATTCTGAATTTTTTTTTCTTTTTTCTAGGGGCTTTACGTCGCACCGACACAGATAGGTCTTATGGCGACGATGGGATAGGAAAGGACAAGGAGTTGGAAGGAAGCGGCCGTGGCCTTAATTAAGGTACAGCCCCAGCATTTGCCTGGTGTGAAAATGGGAAACCACGGAAAACCATTTTCAGGGCTGCCGATAGTGGGATTCGAACCTACTATCTCCCGGATGCAAGCTCACAGCCGCGCGCCTCTACGCGCACGGCCAACTCGCCCGGTAATTCTGAAAAATAGGGTAGGCAACTTTCAGATGTGTTCTTTAAAAAGCAGTCACAATCATCTCTTAAAAAGCTACATTTCCGTGGAGGGGACATGACAAAGCAAAATTTTGGAAATAATTTAAAATTTGAAAATAATAAAACACTTTGAGATATAACATTATTGGATTAAAATCTGTTGGAAAGAACTGATATTTTTCTATAATTTAATAAACGAACTAATATACTACCAGAATATGGTAACAATAAGAATATAAAAATTTAAGATCTCAAGAGGACAGATCGTTTATTTAAACAGATAATATTGATATCGTTAGGGTTCTTTTAAACAGACTTTCAAATTGTAGTTGGGGACAAAACATGACGACCTCAGTTCTTGGAAGCGAGCTGAAAGCCAGTAGTCAATCTCACCCTGCCCCCTGCTGAGTTAACGAGCTCTAAGTGATCCTTGTTTGTTTTGGAGAGGCTGCCAAAGCACTTTCTCCCTCATTCTCTGTAGTATTTACCCTTTCTTCATGTAGAGTGCAGTAGACGATTTGGCAACTCTGGCTGCAGTAGAGGTAGTAAATCCTATGTCGCTAATAGACACAGAGCTGCCGCTGGAAAGTAGTGGTGTGAGGCGAGGTCGTTATGATTTGTCCCCAACTATATAAGTAAACCTCAAACAATACAACTCGTATATTAATCATGAATATAAGGAAATTAATCTATATATAAATATTGTAATACTGATCTTAACAAAAGAACGCATTCCTTACACATTTGCAGTCAAAATACTCAAAGAAACCTCAGAGAGATAGAAAAAGTAAAAACAACCTACTTAAAAGTGCCCTGCGTGTGTTAAAATACACACCATCCCATCTACATACGTAATAGGTATAGAGTCATTGTTTGTGGAAGTTTTGTGCATGCATTTTTCGGTACTTTCAAAGGTTAACTACAACTGAATGATCCAAAAGCTGAACTCCATGCGAGGCAATATCTGGTCTGTCTTTTATTCGATGGAATATATGTTGCCATTAGATTTGATGAACTCCAACAACGAGTTACGACTGATGTTCACTCTTTCCATGGCACACGGGTTTCATCACAAGACAGGCCTAGGAAAAGGTTACAACGAGGTAAATCCTCAGTGTACCTGCGCTCAAGCGGTATGATAGGTGTCACACTGCTGTCTTCAGAGAAGGGCACCTCTGACATGTTTGTTCTGCGACTATTTACTCTCCACTACGAGTTGTGAAATGTAAGGTGAATGACTGGGTCCAGTGTAACTTACAGGTTTTATGAATGGTAATTTATAAGGCGTGATCAGAACGTTTCCGTTTGTGGGCGTTGCAGCAGCAGACATGAAACATGGCATGGCTCCGATGCGGGTTTAAAAGCACGGGCATGTAGGCTAAGGGATTCGTGTGGCTGTCGTGTCTTGCCGATGTGTGACCGTTAAATGCGTTCACGTGAACTATGGTGACGTTATTACCAAATGCGTCCAAACAGGACCAACGTCCTGTTATTCTACTCTTGGATGCCGAAGAACAAACTCCGGTGGACATCTATCAGAGAATGAAGACAGTGTAGGGGGCAGCATATCTGCCGAAAACCACCACTGTGGGACGGTGCACCAAGTTCCGAACGGGTCGCGTTTCGACACAAGACGCTGGTCGATCTGGAAGGCCAACCTCATCCATTTCGGACAACAACAAGCGTGCTGTGGTTGAAATAATTAGGGTGGACTGGGGCATATCCATTCGTGCGCTAGCAATGTATCTCCATATCAGATTAGGTAGCATGCATGATGGAAGCTTCCTGTCGGATGAGGATGTGCAGCAGCCGGTTGCGGACTTCCCCCACGCAGCAGGACACGGTGTTTTACCACACCGGGATCTTCAACCTGGTGCGTCAATGGGATGAGTGACTCAATGGTCACGGCGATTTTCCCTGACTGTCATTCCGATTTGGGACTGTATGGCCGTCAAATGGAAACTTTTTGATTGCCCCTTACAATTTAGTTTTATGGACAATGGCGGCAATAAATACATTTTCACTTTCTGCTTACGTGTGATATATAAATACTAGACTGTAATGATTACTGGAAAGTAACGTATATATTTCTATTTCAAGAATTATATTACGAGTGAAAGTTACATTTTGTAAAACATAACGATTACAAGTAAAATTTACTCAACAAGTTTTATCAAAAATATGGTTGGGAGTTATCCAGACTGTTGAGAAACCTGACGTGAGAAAATGAATGGAGGGAGTGTAACCATAGCAACCATATAGGTGTGGATGGATGGTCAGACAGTGTTTCTGAAGCCGTACAGTGCCTTATGCAGCTCATTGACAGCATCTGCATCTTCCCATCCCACTTCAGAAATCGCGTTATTTGTAGTATGTTGGGCAAAAGGAACATCCTCGGGGCTCGATCGGCGTGTAGCCAGAGCCGAACTCGGGGAAGATAGCCCGGCAGACAATGGGAAGTTGGGGTTGAAACTAGCCCCCGCGAGAAGAACAGCCGAAAGAAAGCAAATTAAGGACAGAAATAGATATGATGTTTAACTACCAGACTTCGATTATTCCTTATTGCCAAATGAAGTCCGTGTTGAGTTGAGATCATTGTGCGCTCTTCAGGTGAGTAAATTTAATTCGCGTACTGTTTTTTTCCTCCGTGTGTGGAGATGTTTTTGTGATAGTGAAATTTTCCTAATAATGTCACAATTCAGGAATAAATTGATATCCGTGACTCCATTACATGATTACATGATTATTGTTTCCCCTAGAGTGATTAGCAGTATCCACTAAATGGTTGAACCCAAAAATATCCTACCTTCAAGTTGGATACGACTCCATCTTAAATATTTTTCCTATTTACATTTTCCTTCGAACATCACCACCCACCAAGTGCTCGAGTATGCCGAGGCTCTCACAGAAAGTAGAGGGAGGGCGGTTCGAGGCCGTGTTGGAGATTTAGGCTTCTCTTCGATATAGTATCTTCCACGATTGTTCGTCAGGTTACGCTGACGTATTATTATGCTTGGGTCTCCTAGTCAAACCCAGGAAGGGTGGATTACCTAACAAGAGTGCAAGCTGGGCATTATGGCTGATTGCCATCTGAAATCAGCAGCCGTTGATAAATGGCCATGACCAGGAGATAAAGTTATGATCATTTGATTTTCGGAAATTGAAAACTGGTTTCTTTTCTTTCGTTAAAAGTAATTCAATTACTTCCCAACGTTGGTAACGCAGATAACATTGTTTACTTTTCGAAACCCGGTCTATAATGTTAAGGTTGCTACATAATATATATATATATAGAACCCGACAGGGGCATGATCCAAGGACCTTTGTTTGATATTGATCTTCGTAATTACACACGCAATGCTAGTTAAGGGAAACAATGCTGAAATTGATTAATATTCATATCATTAATAGAGGTAATACCGAAACTAATTAATATTCATACCATTGAGATAGATAAATTGTGTATTTTAAAAATTATTGTACGAGATTTCTTTGTCTGCGACTTATTGCGCAGTATTGTCCTTTACGTAGCGGGGCCCCGCAGAGGAAGCCGAGCCACCTTAGACCCGGGAGGGGTTATGAATGGGGATTCCCCGTGACATCACTCGAGAGAAGACATCCCTCCTTAAGACTCAGAGAATGAGGGGAAACCAACTTTTTCGAAACGAAATATAGGAGCCATCTTGGATTCGGACTAGCCAACTTAATTAACTACGATCTAGAAAATTAATGAAACTCAAATTATGGAGTCGTCTCCCGATTTAAAAGGGATAAATGTCACTAGGACATTTACTTAGAGTGTTTAATGTCCCTTTTCTTGATAACTTTCAAAAGAAGAAATAATACTGTGTTGTTTCTGCGTGGAAAAGTACTGGGCCATCTGGTTATTCTCATGACACGTCCTCGAAGAAGGGAGTTCACCACGCCGGGTGGGGGAAGCCGGACAGATTTTAATTAATTAAAGGAGATCCACCGAAGGATAATTGAATGGATATGTCCCAATCACATCAACTAAATATTGGTCACCGATTAGCCGTATTATTATACCTCGAGTATGCCGTGAATAGGCAATACGCAAATTAGTGGAAGGGGTATCGCTCCCTTGTAAAAACTACTGCAGTAACGGACGAGGGTCATTCGGGACTCGCGGCTCATCGACGGCGAAGCTATGCTCGGTTAAGCCCTCGTGAGTTCTTTGTTCAAGTGAAGCTAACTCCCATTTTAAGTGAAATAATACAATTCGCATAAACAGTGTATAATTTTGGTCTCTGTGACGCCAGTGTTAACTTTTTATAAAGCCGTGATGTGTAAAGTAATATTATTATCATTAGTATAGCGCGATAGTATTACGTAGCGGCGGACTGAATAGTGGCCGAGAGATAGACGGGATTCGATACTGAACCGCGGAATACGTCGTCGCATACGAGATCGTGACCGGACGTTCACAGTGAATGCTGTTAACCGGAGTGTGGAATTAAACAGTGGCGTTGTGTGTGTACAGGATTTACTGCCAGCGGCTCCACCAGGAACGAACCATGGACCCTCAACTTCAAGGTGGTATGGAAATGCAAGGAATCACCGCGGTGCCCATGGACGAGGAGTAAGCCCAGGATGGACTTCCCGGGCTGACGAAGGAGCCATCATGTGATAGAGATGAGTAAAAATTTTCAATATCTGGCATGCCTAATGGGGATGGGAATATCTATTGTAAGCTGACGCTATAACAGATTAAAGATGTAGTCTAGTTGAAATAGAGCGCCGAAATGGGCGCGTAGTTACTAATTCTTAGTTTAGGAAACCGACGACAGGTCTGAGTAATTGATTGTAAATAATTTAGGGAATATAATACTTTAGTCTTGCATGTGGTAGAGATTTATTCAATTATTTCTTTCTTGGGAAATTTTGTTTGATTATTTGCGTCAGAAGACCAGGAGGAATGAGTTTAGGGGAGTGCAGTGAGAGTAGTTATTAATTAGAGTAATTATTATTTTGATAAGTGCATGGCAAGTAAAAACGGTAAATACTATAGTGTGTAAGGCACGTAACTACGAGGCTCAGCGGCCGAACTGACAGCCAAAAACCTCCCTTTTTGAAATACTTAGATAGGGAGCGTTGTGATTTTAATTGATTATGTGATTAAGCTTACCAGGATGTGATCATAGTGCGAGTGTCAAATATTAATCCGTGTGAATATTAATTAATTAATAAATATATGGCCGTGTGACGATAAAGTAACCAAGTGCTGACCATTGATTAATTAGCAGTCAGTAATCAGATGTTAATTGCCATGCGAGTACGTAATTGTGTTGTAATGGCTGAATAGTTTCCGCACGATGACCAGGTATGATTAATTCAGCGGGAAGGACGAGATTAAGACGCTTGAAAATGAATGCAAGCAGGGGCGCGCTGAGGTCAGAGAACAATTAGAGAACTTTGACTGTAAATTAGTACACCTTGAGGTTAAATTAGCAGAAAACCAAACAGAGACCAGTAAGATGATCGAGGAGAAGTGCAGTAGTTTAATGGACAAAATTCAGGAGGTTCAACAACAATGCGAAAAGAGGGCTAAGGAACTAAGCGATAAAATCGAAGCGGTATCTCAGCTCAATGCTGTGGTTGAAATAAAGGTCGAGTGAATAGTTGAGCGGCTTGATCAGGTTGAGACCAGTATTGACAGAGACATTACTCGCGTGAATGGCGACATTGTGGATGTTAACGGGAAAATCGATCAGCTGAATGGCGAAATGGAACAGGTCAGGTCCAAAGCGAATGACCGCGACACGAAGATCGAAGAGATAATGGAGCAGGTCGAGGACAATCAGACAAATATCAGGATCGTAGAAGGAAGGACGGAGAAAGCATAGGCGGTAATCGAGGCCCTGGACGAAAAAATTACGTCAGTATCACAAGCAACGCAGTCCGATACGAAACTAACTTTTGCCAGGATACGGAAGGAGGTGTCGGGACAAATAGTAGGAGAGACGGCCAGACAGATCCACGAATGGAGCGAAGAGAAAGGCTCGAAAATGAGGGTGAAGTTGGAGATCCACGAAGAAAAAAATAATGCACTTCGCGAAGAAATAGAGGGAATGAAGAAATTGGATATTCAGGATGAACCACATTTCAAAATGGAAACAGCTCGAATAAAGAAAACGGAATTAGGTAGCGGATCACACCAGTTGGGCTACAATCTGTTCAAGGAATAGCTACCTGGCAATGAAGAATATAAATTACCGGCGATGGACGAGAGAACGTCGACTTTGCTTGGCCAAAATTCGATACCCGTGTATAGCCTCTTACGCTCGGCGGATGATAAACCAAAGAAATTCAAACCAGGCACTAGGACCACACCAAAAAGTTTCCTTCGCGAGGTATATGGCTACATGGCGGATCATCGGGTACCAGCAGATAGAAAGTTACGGGTCGTTGAAAAATTGTTGGAAGACCAAGCTCTTGAATGGTTCAAAGCTTTTCGTTATTGTTTCGATAGCTATGAAGGATTCAAGATGCTATTCTTGGAGAAGTACTGGGGGTTGGACACGCTGCAAGTTCTTAGTTTGGAGCTATACTCTAGGAGGTACGCTTCGGGAGGACCCACAAGGTTCTGCGATTGCTTCACTTCCCAATTAGTGAAAATGTGCGAACTGGACAGCCCACCATCGGAGAGCGAATTAATGTCCGCCATTACTAAACCATTTCCGGTGGATGTTCAGCGCATGTTGATTGCGCGAACGTTCGTACGGCAGTGGAAGCTGAGCATGTACTGAGACAGCTCGACCAGACGTCTCATGTAGGGCACGATCGATCTAGGAACGTAGAGGCCGTAAATACGTTAAATGTTCAAGAGAGTGATCAGTTGGTAAACAGGAGTACCCAGGTGACAAGTACTCAAACTGATACTCAGGTGGGAAACCCGAGCAGGAATAATAGAGATTGGCAGTCTCCGAAGTGGGATAACAACAGGTGGAAGTATCGGAATGAACGGATTCGGAACCAAGGGTACCAATCAGGAAGATACAAACACGGACAAAATGGTTTCCGAGGGCAACGACCATACGAAAGAACGGCTAATTCGAACTGGGGAAACCGAGGTCGGCAAAATATCAGACCACGAGGGTACTACCGGGGCGATTTAAACGATAGGAGGAATGAATCACGCCGGTATGTCAAAGATTTACAAGTTAACCAGGCCGGAAATGATATGTGGAAGGATTCAATGAAGCAGTTCGTCAAGTCAGACGAGTGCCAGGGGGCAGAAAGCCTCGAATTACAGGCACATAATGTGGCAACTCGCGCCAGTAATCTTGATCCCCGCGCTATACCATATCAAAATTGGGGCGGAGGTCAGCTAAAAAAATTAGGAAGACCGAGCGAGGAGATAGTTGGATTTTCGAGGACTACCGACGCAAAGGGGGAACCGTGGACGTCCGTGACCATCGCATCTTGGATAGTCCAGCCTAATGATCTCGTTGAAGATCCTGTTCCAGCATGTCCTAAAACGATTAGAGCCTTACCCGTTATTTATGTCCGTGTCAAACAGTTGTCGGTTCGTTGCCTTGTAGACACAGGCGCGAGCGTCAGCGTGGTATCTAAAGTATTAGTTAGAGAACTGGAATCGAAGCAACGTATTCCAATCATTCTGATTTCGAATATTAAAGTAAGAGGAATAATTCCGGACCGCACAACTACATGCAATAGCCAGGCATATCTAGATTTGGAAATTGGAAACAACCTCATATCACATCCATTCATAATTCTGACTAGAATGGAATATAATATCATCATTGGAGCTGATTTTCTCCTGGAATTCAAAGCGGCCATTGACATGGACAAGAATGAAATTAGATTCAGGAACGATTCAATTCAGGGAGATGTAAGGTTGAACGACTTCGAGGGACAACACGTGGAGGAGAAAATTTGGACTATGGAGGTAGAACAACTGAAAGAAGGAGGAAGAGATTGCTTCCCAAACTGGGATGCCTATCGGGACGAGCTGATCAAGGAGTTTGAGGGGATGATTTTCAAGTTAGAAGCGGAGAATGAAGGACCATCGTTGGCGGAGGTAGTCCAAGAAAAGAACGACGAAGCGAAGATAGGAGAGGAAGACAAAGGGACATTACAGAAAGTCATAGAGAGGCACGAAAATGTATTTGGTTCACGTCCAGGAAAAATCCCAAATTTCAAGTATTCTTTAGTCGTCAACAATTGGGAACCATTTCGGCAACGACCATATCCAATACCAGAAAAATTTCACGCCGGAATTCAGAAAATTATACAGGAGATGGAAGATAACGGGATTATATCAAAATCACCCACACCATTTTTGAATCCGTTGGTCGTGGTGGAGAAGGGCAATGGTTCGTTGCGGGTTTGCCTCGACGCGCGAGCAATAAACCAGCGATTAATCCCCGAGTATGATCAGGCCCCGTGTATAAAAGAGGTTCTTAAGAAGTTCCGGGGCATGAAACTATTTAGTGGAGTTGATTTGACATCATCATTTCATCACGTTGAACTTGACCCAGCCTCCAAAATTTTCACCGGGGTTCTGTTTGATGGGCAAACCTACGTTTTAACCGGTTACCTTTCAGATTAAAAACAGCAGGGTTAGCGCTCATTAGGGCACTAGATCGTAACCTCAGTGACGAAGTCAAACAGTTTACGGTGAGGTACGTGGATGACATCCTCATCGCGTCAGAAACTTTGCCAGAGCACTTGGAGAAACTTGATAAACTATTAGCGGACTTAGAAAGGAACAACTTTAAGGTGAACCTACCCAAGTCTCACTTTTGCCAAAGAAGTATCCTGTTCTTAGGCCACGTCTTGACTCAGAGGGAATTGTGCCCAATCCTGTTAAATTAAAGGCAATAAAAAATTTTCCGAAGCCGATGAAGGTGAAACATGTCAGGCAATTTTTAGGAATTTGCAACTTTTTCGCGGATCATTGTCAGAAATACACCAGTATAGTTGCACCATTACAAGATCTCCTCAAGAAAAACAATAGGTGGAAATGGGACCTCGCCTGCGACGAAGCATTTGCTAAAGCAAAGGATCTGTTAGCCCATAGTGTAAAATTAGGATATCCGGACTATACACAAAGGTATATTGTGCAAACTGATGCGTCGATTATAGGAGTCGGGGCAGTACTCTATCAAGAGACGCCGGAACCCGAACAGAGGATCACCTATTTGGCTTTCATGAGTCGCAGCTTAAGATCGCATGAGTTGAAATACACCGTAACCGAACTGGAGATGCTCGCGATCGTGACCGCTCTTAACCACTGGAAGAAATACATTTATGGGTACCCAATTGTGTTAAGAACGGATTACAAAGCTCTGACGTTCATGATGAAATCTGCATTAACAAGCGAGAGAGTCAGCCGGTGGTGCTTGTTTGTGCAGCAATTCGACATTACAGTCGAGCACTGCGCCGGAAAGGCAAATGTAATTGCAGACGCCCTCAGTAGAAATCCAGATCCGGAACCTATCGTTGTTAACCAAATACAGTTAATAGAACAAGGGGACCGCGAAATCATAGAAAGGCTGCGGACTATTGGTGAAGAACAACAGAAATGTCCGGAAATGAAGAAGTTGATGGATTTCCTCCAACGTAGAATACAGCCAGGGAAGGATGAATACCGTGAACTTCAGAAAAGGTCCGAAATTTACCAATTTTTTAATGGTATGCTGCATAAATTCGTGGACAAGGACCACACGCAATTCAGGTTTGTGTTTCCAACTACGTTGCAAGTTGATTTGGTTTGGCTCGCTCATCACGTTACAGGTCACGCAGGGAGAGATAAAGTAATTGCCACTCTTAGGGAAACTTTCATCTGGAAAAATTTGAGGAAAACTGTTCGGCAGGTACTCCTTACGTGTGACATTTGCCAACTGGTAAAGCCCAATCCATACCTTCTTAAGTAAAGGCCGAAGCCGTTGTTGCCAAGTAAACCTCGGGAACTGATCGCTTTAGATTTTTAGGGACCACTCCTCAAGGCAAAGGGCTTCAATACATTTGGGTATGCGTGGATGTATTTTCAAAATTAGTCACTCTCTGTCCAATCCAGAAGGCAAACACTAGAGCCGTCTTAAATCAGTTGAAGACTAAAATCATACCACGTATGGGCAAGCCCGAATGTGACCTCACTGATCATGGGTCGCAGCTCACATCGGGAAACTTCAAGCGAGACATCGACAACTGAAACATCAAACATCATTTGAGTTAAATTAGGCATACGGAGTCGAATCCCGCAGAACGGATAATGCGAGAAATCGCAAAATTTTGCCGTATCTACTGTCCGCGACAACATTGGCGTTGGGTGGACGTGATTCCTGTTATCACAGAAAGTATCAACGGCACTATTCATGAATCCACTAGCCAAATTCCGTCAGTGATTCATTTCGACAGTTTTCCAAAGAGACCATGGCATGGGGTCTTGAAATGTCCGCAGGATCCTAAGCTATCGGTTGAGCTATGTATACAGGAGACAGCAAAACATTTGAAGGCTCAAGCAGAACGAAGATTACGGCGTCTCCGTAACAAAAGGTACCATCGACCACTACGCGTAGGGGAACTTATTCTCATAAACGACCAACAGTTTCCGATCCACCTAACAAGTTCTACCACAAATTCGCTGAACTGTACATCGGTCCTTACCGAGTCATAAAAAACCTAGACAACAACGCGTACAAGGTGCAAAGCATGGGCGGCACAACCGAAACCATCTACAACGCAGCAAATCTGAAGTTGTACCATACGTCCGGAGGCAACTTAGAAGAAGTGAACAACGCAGAAGTATCTAGGGCAACGGATGAAGAAGAGGATGAGGAAGGCGGAGAAGAGGATCACCGTAATGTGTCGGATGAAGAGTCGGGACCAAATGAGGAAGCCGAAGAAGTCAATTATTTGGAGGATTTGTTCTCACATAGGGACCTCGGGGATGAAGAATGTCCAGAATGTCAGTACCTGGAGAACTACAGGGAAGCATTGCGTCAGATGGCATATTATTTGGAAAGAGAGAACCAGGAACTTCGTCAGAAAGCAAACGTTTGGAAACAGTTGTGAATAGATATTGTCAACTGAATATTTAGCGACGAAATGTGTCCAGTACCTGTACCCATTTCTTCTCAGGGAGAGGGGAATATGAACCCGACAGGGGCATGATCCAAGGACCTTTGGTTGATATTGATCTTCGTAATTACGCACGCAATGCTGGTTAAGGGAAACAGTGCTGAAATTGATTAATATTCATATCATTAATAGAGATAATACCGAAACAAATTAATATTCATACCATTGAGATAGATAAATTGTGTCTTTTAAAAATTATTGCACGAGATTTCTTTGTCTGCGAATTATTGCGCAGTATTGTCCTTTGTGTAGCGGGGGCGCGCAGAGGAAGCCAAGCCACCTTAGACCCGGGAGGGGTTATGAGTGGGGATTCCCCGTGACATCACTCGAGAGAAGACATCCCTCCTTAAGACTCAGAGAATGAGGGGAAACCTACTTTTTCGAAACGAAATATAGGAGCCATCTTGGATTCGGACTAGCCAACTTAATTAACTACGATCTAGAAAATTAATGAAACTCAAATTATGGAGTCGTCTCCCGATTTAAAAGGGATAAATGTCACTAGGACATTTTCTTGATAACTTTCAGAAGAAGAAAGAATACTGTGTTGTTTCTGCGTGGAAAAGTACTGGGCTATCTGGTTATTCTCATGACACGTCCTCGAAGAAGGGAGTTCACCACGCCGGGTGGGGGAAGCCGGACAGATTTTAATTAATTAAAGGAGATCCACCGAAGGATAATTGAATGGATATGTTCCAATCACATCAACTAAATATTGGTCACCGATTAGCCGTATTATTATACCTCGAGTATGCCGTGAATAGGCAATACGCAAATTAGTGGAAGGGGTATCGCTCCCTTGTAAAAACTACTGCAGTAACGGACGAGGGTCATTCGGGACTCGCGGCTCATCGACGGCGAAGCTATGCTCGGTTAAGCCCTCGTGAGTTCTTTGTTCAAGTGAAGCTAACTCCCATTTTAAGTGAAATAATACAATTCGCATAAACAGTGTATAATTTTGGTCTCTGTGACGCCAGTGTTAACTTTTTATAAAGCCGTGATGTGTAAAGTAATATTATTATCATTACTATAGCCCGATAGTATTACGTAGCGGCGGACTGAATAGTGGCCGAGAGATAGACGGGATTCGATACTGAACCGCGGACTACGTCGTCGCATACGAGATCGTGACCGGACGTTCACAGTGAACGCTGTTAACCGGAGTGTGGAATGAAACAGTGGCGATGTGTGTGTACAGGATTAACTGCCAGCGGCTCCACCAGGAACGAACCATGGACCCTCAACTTCAAGGTAGTATGGAAATGCAAGGAATCACCGCGGTGCGCATGGACGAGGAGTAAGCCCAGGATGGACTTCCCGGGCTGACGAAGGTGTCATCATGTGATAGAGATAAGTACAAATTTTCAATATCTGGCATGCCTAATGGGGATGGGAATATCTATTGTAAGCTGACGCTATAACAGATTAAAGATGTAGTCTAGTTGAAATAGAGCGCCGAAATGGGCGCGTAGTTACTAATTCTTAGTTTAGGAAACCGACGACAGGTCTGAGTAATTGATTGTAAATAATTTAGGGAATATAATACTTTAGTCTTGCATGTGGTAGAGATTTATTCAATTATTTCTTTCTTGGGAAATTTTGTTTGATTATTTGCGTCAGAAGACCAGGAGGAATGAGTTTAGGGGAGTGCAGTGAGAGTAGTTATTAATTAGAGTAATTATTATTTTAATAAGTGCATGGCAAGTAAAAACGGTAAGTACTATAGTGTGTAAGGCACGTAACTACGAGGCTCAGCGGCCGAACTGACAGCTAAAAACCCCCCTTTTTGAAATACTTAGATAGGGAGCGTTGTGATTTTAATTGATTATGTGATTAAGCTTACCAGGATGTGATCATAGTGCGAATGTCAAATATTAATCAGTGTGAATATTAATTAATTAATAAATGTATGGCCGTGTAACGATAAAGTAACCAAGTGCTGACCATTGATTAATTAGCAGTCAGTAATCAGATGTTAACTGCCATGCGAGTACGTAATTGTGTTGTAATGGCTGAATAGTTTCCGCACGATGACCAGGTATGATTCACGCAGCGGGTAAGTCATGTAGAATGGCAACAACAACAATAATAATAATATTAATAATAATAATAGTAATAATAATAATAATAATAATAATAATAATAATAATAATAATAATAATAATAATAATAATGATAATAATAATAATAATAATAATAATAATAATAATAATAATCATAATCATAATGATCGGGCAAATATTAGCATTGTAATACCGGAGCCGCATTGTGAAAGTGACGTGATACTGTTGGGTAAATATGTGTTTAATTCGAGGTGATTTGCGCGAGTGTTTGAGACCTCGGTTTATTGTAGACCTACTTCCTAGTGGAGTGGTCTTGTGTCCTTATGAAAGGAAACGTTACGCCTGTCAATGGTGGGTTGTCGACCGCATCTGGAATAGGGAGCATTTCGTCTGCCCCTGCCACCAGTCGTGTTTTTTTGTGTATGTCCCAGCTGTGTGGAAAGCAGGGGCTGTTTAAAGTAAAGAGAAAGAGGCTTGTTTGACGGCAAAATATGCGATTCATTCAACACGCGAGAGTAGTGTATTTATTAACAAATGGCCCGGCCGATAATGCTAATGTTTGCTCGTGAATAATTGTTAATTGTTCAAGTATAATATAGATAGGGATTACAGGACCCCGTCTTCATTGCAAGAGGTTGTCAGTTCGATGCTCAACGTAGACATTGGAAGTTTACGGCGTATGAAGGAAGATCAAAGTGCCTTACATATCTGTTGCATATCATGTATGATTTATGTGTTCTTTATGTCATGTGTGGTTGTAAATAAGGTCAGTGGTGGTTCTGTCCATCAGCCTGGCGATGTCTATACTAGCGAGTGTGGGTTCGAACCCAGGTGTTGTTTCATATGTGTGCATTTTTCTTTTACGTCTTTTCATTGTGAAACCTAGGTCTTCATTAGATTAGGGATTGCTCAGACACGTTGTCGGTGCATGTTAGTTTTATGTGTTAGTGATAATATAGCCTCAGTTTTATGATAAAATTTCCATTCGCTACATGTCACGATACATCGTACTCATTTCTATCAAGTATAACGGACAGATGTCCATATAAGAATTCACAACAAGTATGTGTAGTAATGTATTTCATTAGTGTGCCTTAATGCGCCATTTCCCATCATCATTAAGGTTGAATAAACCGGTTTGTGAGTTAAAATTTTAATTCGAATGTGTTCTCATTGTAGTTGAGTATGCCCTTCATCCTACCCTGTACGCCTTTAAGATAATGTTAGATAAGCGCCTATTTTAATATACGTTTGACCCATGTGCGACCCTGTTGATTTCATGGCGGTGCCTTAAAGGGTAGGGGCGGGTGCAATATATATATTTGAAAAGTTTACTACAGCTTTTTGCAATCCATCCTGCCGGTCAAATGGGCGGATTCGCTCCATTCTTTTATTTAAATTCTCTTCGAAATTACCTGCCGAGGAATCATCAGGGATTGATAGGTCTCTCACTACATTCAACTTTGAGTAATCCTAAATTCAAATCACTAAATGACCATTCCATGCATTGCAGGAGAAGGCCTCTCAGTTCAGTCAGCTTTGAGTAATCCTAATTTCAAGTCACTAAATGACCATCCCATGCATTGCAGGAGAAGGCCTCTCCGTTCAGTTAACTTTAAGTAATCCTAAATTCAAGTCGTTAATGATAATTCCATGTATTGCAGGAGAAGGCCTCTCAGTTCAGTCAACTTTGAGTAATCCTAAATTCAAGTCACTAAATGACCATTCCATGCATTGCAGGAGAAGGCCTCTCAGTTCAGTCAACTTTGAGTAATCCTAAATTCAAGTCACTAAATGACCAGTCCATGCATTTCAGGAGAAGGCCGCTCAGTTCAGTCAACTTTAAGTGATCCTAAATTCAAGTCACTAAATGACCATTCCATGCATTGCGATAGAAGGCTTACCCTAGACCGCAATGCATTGTGTAGTTAGCGGGTTACTAAGCGATTAGCACTTTCATTAACACTCTGATAAATGTGATTTTCATACTTAGTAATGTGATTGCATGCAGCCATGTTTAATTACTACCTGTCAAGCCTGAAAGTATACACTTCCTCTGATCATGTAAGAATTCCCTTCTCTTCTAGATACTCTTTGATTCTGAGTCCCTCTCCAACTTCTAAATTAATATACTCAACAGATGTCAGAACATTCCTAATAACGTACATGCTGCTAAGAGAGAACAGTCTACGTACGCACAGACGGGAAGTCGACCAGCCTTCTGTATGGCTATTAATAAAGCGCAGGGACGAACTCTTGAAAAGGTGGGTACCTACTTACCCGAACCAGTATTCAGGCCGATTGCATGTTGCACTATCAGATCCTTTGAATATGTTAAAATCCAGATCCTCCGCAATGGTCGGATAATGAACATTGCGTGGAAGAAAGTGTTTCATTCTAGGCTTGTGTCTGTATCACACACCTGTCTATGTCATATGTTACGCAAACGCGTTATGCGAACCGCATATTCTGATTGTGATGGTTCGGTCAGCTTCCGATTCGAACGCTAGCGTTGTGCCACGACCTGGGGCTATCTGGTGGCGAATGAACGTACCATTTCCACTTCTATTGTAACGTCCAAATTCAAACTGTCATTGTTTAAGAATCCTTTCTTGTGGCCAGTAGAGATTTCTTCTGGGGACGCAGAGCACAGATCTCTGCGAAACGTTAAGAATTTCACTTTATTTTCTTGACATGGCATAAGCTCAAAAGCCTATACAGTATCATATTATCAACTGCATTACGAATGATCAGTTATTATGTATCGGTATTAAAAGTTAAAACATCTATTTATAAGGGAAGACAGAACAATATGATTACGGCTGGCATATCAAGACGTGTTCTCTGACCTATTTATAAAGAATGCTATAGAGCAGCTCGGGTCCTCTAGTAATATCTCTAACATTAATTCAACACAAAACTTTGATAAACTATGAACGTACAGTGTTCATCAAAGCAATAAGTATATTACTCCTAAACTGCCTACTTCCTCTTCTGTCTAATATATTGGTAAAGCACTAATTTTGTATGATTAGTGTAAACTATAGAGAATGACTAGGATTTTCGTTAAAGAAACGTGAATTTTACTTGAAATAACAACGTTGTAGGCTACTTAAAGACGAAATCACAGCAAAAAGAAATGAGCAAGGAAGCCCTATCTTAACCCATATATGCCCAACTTTTTTTTCGTTTTGAACATCTTCCATCTTCACATAAAATGGTCAAATGGATGCACTGATGTTGTAAAAAATGAAAAATAAATTGTTTCCTATTCCGGTCGTGAGGAAAGTGCCGCCCCATAAATGGGGCGGTGGGCATGGGAGGGTACATGTAAAGCAAATTACTTTCCCTTTTGACTAGAAGTTTACTACGTTCACACATTCAATTACATCACAAGAAATACAAATACAAAATATAAAACTCGTCAAATAAACAAAGAATAGTGTTCCAAGTTAGAGAGATTGTTAAATTATTTCCATTTGTTACCATTATACACGTAAAAACATAATAACGTTTGATGGAAATCACTTGCTTTATGTCACTTAACAATGGAACTTCTCAAAGCAATTAGCATGGCAGCCCACATCACATTTTCTACATTTCTTGGTAGTGTTCTTATGGCATTCTGCGCATCGAATCTGGGTTGGGTTTGATATTATTACATGCCCAACCCCATCCAACCGCACTTCATCTTGCACGCGCCGTTTCACAGATTTCAGAGGTCTACCAATTGCAGGACGATTGGTGTATTTTCCTAGGTAACATTGGACAATATAACGTATGAAGCCCAAAAAATCATAAGTGCCTTTATCCACTCCTGCAGGAGTCATCCTATACAGCTGGTATGCATAATTGATACTGCAGCTCAACGGGAACAGTATAAGCTGCCAGTACCATTTTTTCATCCTTATACCAGGCCGATAAGCTGACACATTTTGGTCCAGCCGGTCCACTCCTCCCATATATAGATCATACTGAGCAGCAAGCGCTACTTGTCTTACGGATATCCTCTTTCTTTCCTTGGAACTCCAACGACTGCACATGCCCATTGGCGAAACACCTGTTCTGTTGGATGCCAGAGTTACAATATTATTGTCGTTAAACCTTACGAGAGTTATTCCTGAGTTTACATCTGTGACTTGGTCATAAGCACCTCGTGGAAGCTTTTTCATTACAGCAGGGTCCTGGAGAGGGGCATTTTCAATACGATTATTACGAATCGTGCCAGTGCAGTCATGACCACTTCTTCCTAGTTTTGATAAGAGAGGCAGGGATGTAAAGTAGTTATCAGTAAATATACTATATGCCGAACCTTGAGGCAGTTTATTCACCATGTCTACAACTACTGATCCTCCAACACCAAGGTCAGGGTTTGTGTTACCTGTAGAGGCACCTTGATAAGGCTCAGCTTGAACAAGATACCCTAATCGCGAACACATAGACCACACTTTGAAGCCGAACCTTACCGGTTTATTTTGGATGTGCTGTTTGGTTCCATGTCTTCCAAAGTATGGGACCATGGTTTCATCAATGCTCAAGTACGCGTCTTTAGGAAAGAATTTGAACCATTTTCCATTTACATGATCCCAAAGTGGGCGCACTTTTGCGAATTTATCATTTGGATTTAGAGTGTTATTATCAGAAATGTGTAAATAGCGAAGTAATTCTTCAAATCCATTCCTTGAAATAGCACCTGCGACCCCGGGATGGTAAGTATCAGCACCTGAATCCCAGTAGAGACGATGCCTAGCAACAGTACAATATCCACTCAAAAGTAATATGGATTTCATTAACGTCAACATCAAAATTATGGTTACCTTTGAACATGGCATATCGTTTTGTCTCATTAACAATGGTGTTTATTATTTGGTCATCCCAAAATAGTTCGAAAAGTTCTACAGGAGATTTGTTTGTGTTTAAAAACTCTGGTCTTGTCCATTCGTGTTCAGGTTTGGAGGGTATATCAACATGTTCCCACTTACGTGTTGGTGGCAATGTTTTCTTCTTTCGGGGAGGTGATAACATGTAGTTATCACTAGAAGTACCTGAGGATGCAGTCTGTTCATTGTGACTACCTGATGATGCTACTTGGTCAGCACAGCTAGTATCATTCCGTATCTCAGGTACTCCCAATACCATTTCTTCAAATCGATTTTTAGAAATGACAGTAGCCCGCAGCTCTCCCTCAGCCCGAAGTTGGTTCCCAGATAGATGATTGATGTTTCCGTCTTCGTCACCACTTTCCTCATCACTATGAAGATGATTTTCCGGAGGACAAGTGTATATTGTAGCACTTACAAATTGTTGGTCGTCACTCTCAAGAATCGCCAAGATTTCATCGATGGTCAACCTAAAATATTATAAGAAACACGTGAAAATATTTTAACGATATATCTACAGTAGGTAACAATACTGATATAATGCAGATGATAGTCTATAATCATTTGTTCCGTTATTTTTACAACATTTTTGCTGGATTACTCGATGCATATTGTGTTTTATAATCAGTTACGGCGTAGGATAGGGAATCTGTAACTCGTGTATATCTACATATCATAACACAAATTATTTTAGTCAGTAGAACATATGCTGCCGTAATGAATGTACTATAAAATAAGGTGTACCCGCCCATGACCATTGCCCCATTTTTGGGGCATTGAAAGAAATGACTGGAAACAGTACTCAAATTACAAATAACCAGCTATATTCTATTACAGCAACATTATGCAAGTTATATACCATAAGGAATCACACAAACATACTAATAATTATCAATAATAATTAAAATACTTACTTGTTCTGAGAGGTCATGTTGCATGTTCACAATGAGCTGTAGTCAACAATGAATAACTGTTATGTTGAAGCAGCTGTGTGTTGGCAGGGACCCAGGTCTTATCAACCAATGCCAACCCTCTTGAAATATAACATCAAACTTACCTCAGGGAGAAATTCCTTGAAATATAAAAATAAAATTCCAGCTGCCCCAAAAATGGGGCGGTGGGCATATATGGGTGGGAAAATGGTAGCACCAGGACACTCGAAATCTGGCGTATCAATAAACCTCACATAAACCGAGCTCGACAGCTGCCGGCCGGTATCCAGTATTCAGGAGATAGTGGATTCGAACCTCATTGTTGTAGCCCTGAAGATGGTTTGCCGTGATTTCCCATTCTCCCACCAGGTCAGTGCTGGGGCTGTACCTTAAATATGGCCAAGGCCCCTTTTTTTCATCACGTAGCCCTATCCGATCGTCGCCATAAGACCTACCTATGTCGGTGCGACCTAAAGCAATTTGTAAAAAAAAAAACACAAACAAAATTATCCAAAGTGTAGTCGATAAAATTGGGGTAAAATGTGACGACGGACGAGAGGGTCATATTTTTCCGCGATGTAGTCAGGAAGAACTACCAGTTGTTGATAGCATGTTAAGAAATATAACTTCGCTCCAGCGCTTAATCTTTGTGCCCAAATGCCATTTGAACAGGCATGTACCAACCAAAAATCATGTTTCAATTACCAAAGCCTGTTAATTCTCTGCAGTTTCCACTAATAAATCAAAATCAGTGCATGCCTAATATGACTTTGTGAGAAATGTCCTTATTATTTTGGCAAATACTGTACTGTGGATGCTGAAGGCAGATTCTCTGTATAGTACCGGACACGGGATATGCAGTAAATAACTCGTATGGAAGTGGTCTTGAAAATGAGTAGTACACAGTCACAGTAATCCATTCTAGAATCCTTTGGGGTTTAGTGCTGTATATCCGTCACGCTGTATGTGAATATTGAGGGGACAATTCCCTACGGATGGGATATTCTCCCCACGAAGTTGGCGAGTACAACTGCTGCACATCGTATGCAAATTACATCATTGGTCTAGGATATGGACAGGACATGACAGAAATACACAACGAAGTTCTACAAATACAACCAACGCTATGAGAAAGAGCATAGGAGCACGCACTGGGCTTGAAATCGAAGTCTTATTGAGGTTTCAGAGAGCTAAACATTGTTTTCTTTCCTGTACTTTCCCCATGTCCGCCTCTGTAGTGTAGTGTGATTAGCTGCCATCCCCGGAGGCCAGAGTTCGATTCCCAGCCCTGCAACGTAATTTGAAAAGTGGTACGAGGAGTGGAACGGGGTTCGCTCAGCCTTGTGAGGTCAACTGAGTAGAGGGGTTGGGGGTGTTCGATTCTATCCTCAGACATCCTCGAAGTGGTTTTCCGTGATTTCTCACTTCTTCTCCAGGTAAATGCCGGGATGGTACCTAACTGAAGGCCAAGGCCGATTCCTTACTTGTATTCCCTTCCAATCATCCCATCATCTCACAAGGCCCCTGTTCATAGCATGTCAGGCCCCCCCGGACGAGCTACTAGTCCTCCTCCCCTGTTGCTATTTGCTTTACGTCGCACCGACAGAGATAGGTCTTATAGCGACGATGGGACAGGAAAGACCTAGGAAATGGAAGGAAGCGGCCGTGGCCTTAATTAAGCCTACAGCCCCACCATTTGCCTGGTGTGAAAATGGTAAACCACGGAAAACCATTTTCAGAGCTGCCGACAGGGGAGTTAGAACCCCCTACCTCCCGAACGTAAGCTCACAGCTGCGCGCCCCTAACCGCACGGCCAACTCGCCGCTCCCCAGTTGTATCCCTCCGACCCAAAGCCTCGCTCTCCAGGAAATTGCCATTGAGGCGATAGAGGTGGGATCCCTCGGTGAGTCCGACGAAAAGTCCAACCCTGGATGGTAAATGCTTTATTATTATTATTATTATTATTATTATTATTATTATTATTATTATTATTATTATTATTATTATTATTATTATTATTATTATTATTAACAATTGCATTGAAATGGGAAATATCCATGTGGCAGTGGTCACTTACAGTAGTGTAATAATAAAGTTAACATAATTACCGAACAATAAACAATTAAAAAACAAACAAACAACAAGAGTATTACAAGCAACTCCATGGAAGGAAAATATTACAAGAAATACTACGAGTTTAACATTCTAAATCCAGCATCATCATTTATACAGTTTCATACCACAAATTCATTCTTTCCAGTACTTAACACTATTAAGAAAGAACGGAGAAATAATTTCAGCATTCTCCCAAAAATTGAGTGCCAGAAGAGAAAATAGGAAGAGCATATTCGAACAAAGTTATTCATGAGTTAGTCCGGCTCCTTCGGCTACGGTTTAGAAGTTTCTAAATTAGATTTTGGCTTGGGTCAGCGATTTTAGCCACGTCTTGTTAATTCTTCTGGATCGGGGGCTAGGTATTTCTGTTCGTCTTATTACAGCACATCGGGGTACAAACTAGTACCTGATCAATGGAGATCACATCACCCATAATGTGTTTGGATGTCAGGAATGGCACCCAGCCATGTAACTGAGATTATCATACACATTCAGTTGGTCTCTAGTAATTGGGAGAATGTCTGGAAAATCAAGGAAATGAATTCCCTGCCAAGTGGTCACCGTGCTCTAGGGGTAGCGTGCCCGCCTCTCATCTGGAGGGCCTGGGTTCCAATCCTGGTCAGGTCAACGATTTTCACCTGGACTTTAAAGCTGGTTCGAGGTTCACTCAGCTTACGTGAAATTATGTATGATGATGCTGGATTTATAATGTTAAACTAGCAGTAGTAGATGTATTATTTTCTTTCCATGAAATTGCTTGTGGTAATCTTGTTGTATTTGTTGTTGTTGTTGTTGTTGAGTAATTATGTTTTAACTTTACTTTGTTATCATAATACTGTAACTGACTATTATTTACTTATTCGTGTCAGAGGTACCAATATATAAAAATTCAATTTAAATTCAATTCAAAATTTAAATAATAAAAATATGAAGTATGTTAATCAATCAAATGAAAGACATATGAACAAATTAATTGTAAGAAAAAAGAAAGGAAGTATTACTTGAAAATATCTACACTATATATACATTATTTTACACAAGGTGTGACCAGTATTTGGCTACACTGATGGCATTGTTTCCAGTCAGTGCCAATTCCAACCCTGTATATGAATCTGGGCATAGAAGACAGAGCAAGAGGTGCGTAGAAATCTGTTCTTCTCCACATTCACACATTGAGTCCCCACAATGCACGATGCCTCATTTCACAAGATTGTCCTTAGATCTTGCAACGCCGATCCGCAGTCTGTTTAATGACTTCCATACACACCATCCCTCTTCCTGACCAGGTGGCAACTTTTCTTCAATTTCAACACGTTCCGGATGATCTGGGTACCTTTGTTTCCATAGCTTAGCTCTGGCCTTTTTGGGTCAGAATGAAGTGGAGCAGAAGACTGTAGAAAACTCGAGCTGGTGGTGGCTGATGTTCATGAAGGGGATGGGATGAGATGCTGCAAACCTTTTGTCTCCCAATATTAGCGGCCACCTCACGTCTAATATCAGGTAGGGCTATACCTGCAAGTGAATACAACTTCTGTGTGGGTGTTGGTTTTAATCAGCCTGTGATTAGCCTGCAGGTTTCATTCTAGGCAATGTCGACTTTCTTTGCGTGAGCTGATTTGTACCACACGGGATTAGAATATTCAGCAGCAGAGTAGCAGAGTGCTAGGGCAATTGTCCTTGCTGTCTGGGGATGGGCACCCCATCCAGAACCAGTTACCTTACGCAATAGGCAGTTTCGTAATGAAAATTTTCCCTTGAGTTTGGTGCAGTGTGTGGTGAAGGTCAGCGAACGATCCAGGGTAACACCAAGGTAAACTGGAGTATTGCTATGTTCCAGCTCTATTCCTTTCCAATTCACACGCAGCTTCCGCAGGGCTTCTTTGTTCTTTAAATGAAAGGCGCACACATTAGTTTTCGATGGGTTTGGCTTGAGGTGATTTTCCTCATAATAATCTGAGAGCATCTTCAAAGCAGCAGTAAGGTTTTGTTCCACTTGCTCGAAGATTTTACTCTGAGTTGCCAGGGCCAGGTCATCTGAGTACAGAAAGCTCCTTGTGTGTGGTGGAAGAGGGTGGTTGTTGGTATATATGTTAAACAGCATTGGTGCTAGAACACTGCCTTGTGGGAGACCGTTCTTCAGTATTCTCCATCTACTCCGCTGTCCTTGAAATTCAACGAAGAAACGTCGGTTCTGCAACACCGTGGCAATAATCGTTGTGAGCCTGAAATCCATAGTAAGGTGGTAAGACTTCCTTAAAACTATCTGGTGTTGTACAGTATCATATGCTGAAGAGCGATCAACAAAAGCCACTCCAGTAATATCACCACGCTGAAATCCATCTTCTATGTGCTGTGTCAGATTAAGGATCTGTGTGCAATAGTTCCTTCCTGGTCTAAATCCAGCCTGCTCTGGGATTAGGTAAAGGTTCGACCACTTGTGTTATATGGTTCAGGAGTGATATTGGTCTGAAATTCTTCGGATCCGTAGGCTACTTACCAGGTTTCAGGATTGCAACCACCTTAGTCTTCCTCCAGATTTTAGGGATTTGACATCGTTTCACACAGTTATTGAAAAGCTGTAGGATCCATTGTTTGGTAGCATTTCCAAAGTGTTGTATCTGCTCCATACGCATGTCATCTAGACAGGCTGTCTTGCCAGTTTTGCTCATTTTTATGGCGTTTTCCAGCTCGTTCATAGTGAAGGAATTGGACGGACTGGATGTTTTTTTTTCGATATTTCTTTGAAGTTTTGGTGGTCTTTTTCGCTTACCTGTTTTGCCGTTCATTAGGAGATGATGAGCTATCTGGTTAGAAGTAATGTTGCTATGTAGAGGACTTTTGGTGGGGTCATTGTTCAGACGCCTAAGTAGCTTCCAAGCTTCTCTGCTGTTTCTTGCCATATCTAGTTCTTCCATCAACTTAACCCAATGTTCTCTCTTTATTTCACCCATGGACTGGATTAGTCGTTGCCCAGCCTGAGTAGTGTCCTCACTGAAGGGATTTTCTTCATAGAGCAGTTGGTACTCATTTAATTTATCTACTGTACTATTTCAATGTAAATGACTATTACCACCGGGATATTTCCCAATTGCAATGTGTTTGTTAATAATAAAATATATTTGAGGAGCACCCTGTCAGTAAGATAGCGGCCCCGGTCTAGAAAACCAAGAATAAAGGTCGAGAGTTTTCATCATGCCGACCACATGACAATCTGCAGGCATTCAGGCCTTGGTAGGTCAATGCCATTCGGGGCTGTTAAGTCGTGGCGTTTGGTTGGGTTTGCAAGTGGCGAAGTTAAGGTTCTTGGCCCTCTGGTGCATTTAAACACATTCTTTATTATAAGTTAAGTTGTCTATTCTTACAAATTAATACGATGTTCGTTATGACAATGGTAATGATGTTGATGAGGGAATGAGGAGCTTTTACCATACAGTCTGCAGTGAAAACGGGAGAATGTAATGAAATTATATTTACTAAATTCTGTATGCAACTATATGGCAGTGGGAAATAATATTAGGAAAGTACCTTCAATGAATCAAGGCTACAGCCAAATAAAGTGCAAAAGGCACGAAGGATGTGAAAATGCAAGACTCACTTCGTCTAGAAAACCTAATACCGTCGAGATAGGAAAAGAAAAAGAGTTGATCAATGAAGGTCAAAGAGGAAAGATGAAAATGCAGAGCCTGGCGCAAATAAGTGGAAGCAATGCTAAGGCTCAGCGTAGAGCCCGTGGTCGTCAACCCACGCATTCAATTAAGTGCCCCTGATTCCCCCTTTTAATCGCGTATCAGGACAGGCAGGGGATACCATGGATTTAATCTACTATATCCACCCACAGGGTGAGAGGTTGCTCTAAGGCCAAAAAATATGACTCTATATTTTCTCATCCTTCGCGGATATTCCTTGGTGGGTCGTCTGACCGGAAAACGGATTCGTTCACCATAGGCCTACGAGGAATTACCTTTAGTTCCAGGCAACTATTGCTTGGTTTGGTCTCTACAATTGAGCATGTGAAGCAAACAGGCTATATTACTTCTAGGTTGAATGATGAAAAATAGTATGTACACAATCCGGTTTGGGTCACGTAGCTGTCAGCTTGCATTCGGGAGACGACGTGTTCGAACTCCACTGCCTTGGAGATGGTTAGACGTTAAGTGAATTTTAAAAACCATACACAAGCAGACTGTTACAGCTTTTATTTCTATCAGTGTAGAAAACCAGCACGTCAGTAACTATAGTAACTAGTATTAGTAATGTTCTAAGACAGGTGGTGGCGTGGTGATTATTGTTTTAAGAGGAAGAACAATTGGGTAACCATCCTCTATTAACAATAATCAGAGAAAAACTTGTTCTGTGGTGTTGTCTTAATGGTGAAATTTTAAAGCATACGCATCATGACATCCGGACGTTAATTGCAACAGAGGTGAAAGGTATTTCAAGAGGATCGTGGCTTGGCGGACTACGTAAGCCACCGAAAGATCAACATCATTGCCTTCAGAAATAAGAACAGAGGTTACATCATCGACTAACTCTCCGCTCTGAAAGCTATAAGCCCTTGGTTTTCAAACTCGAGAAAAGGAAAATTTACTTACCAACAATTCCTTACTACAGAGGTAAATCAACTGGA
The DNA here is from genome assembly GCF_040414725.1 of Anabrus simplex. Classification (NCBI taxonomy): domain Eukaryota; kingdom Metazoa; phylum Arthropoda; class Insecta; order Orthoptera; family Tettigoniidae; genus Anabrus; species Anabrus simplex. The sequence goes on from NC_090269.1 coordinate 407,224,873, forward strand.
GAAAATCGACACAGTGCTGATGATTGCAGCGAGGGGAACAATTCCCGTTTCTGCCGACAATTTTTGTAAAAAGTTGTCTCTGCCAGTTACAACGTTAGGGTAAATTACCATCATTGCATTAAGGAGTTTATTAATAATTCTAAGAAATAATTGATACAACTTGGCTAGCATTTAAATTTCTCAAGTGTAGTTATTTCTTTTCTAAAAATGACTGTAAATGTATACTTCATCGCAATGCAGCCTCTGCGTGAGAGGAAGTATTTCATAAAATAAATACGGATAATACTTCACGTTGTAAATATTCGCTCATGTCTGATTGTAGTGTTCTTATAATAAAATTATGAGCAAAAAATATGCGTTTCTTTTTGTTGGGTTTGTACGTTAAATTATTTTTAGACTTTTGGATTATTGTGATGTTTCGTCTCTGAACGAAGGTTTTGAATTTCGGTGGGTTTCCATTGTAAGGAAGGATTCTCTTGGAATTAAACTCCTGCAGTTATATTTAGCAGTATTCCTTTTTAAGCTTCCTATTTCCGTTTTGTTAGTGAGGATATCAGTTTTCTTGTTCTCACTTATTTTAAAATTTTCTGAGCGCGATCTTTTCTTTTTTTCACCATTCATTATAGTTTCTGCTTATCCAACAGTACGCAATTGACGTAAATGAAAATTAAAGGAATGTCAAGGACTCGCATTCAGTGCATTATAAGTACTCTTTGCCCTCACATTTTGCTCCGGTTTGGGGCTGCTGTCAAACGCCATTCCGTGATGTCTGATCAGCACATGTTCTAAAATTACAGTTGAAATATACAATGCTGATAGATAATAAAACACACCTAGTTTTTCTGAACTTCGCCACAGGTTGAATAATTATGGTGATAAATATTCGGAACAATTCTGCTTCCTTCGGTGAAGTTACTGCGTGTATGATACTTTGCTGTGACTTAAACGAAACGCCAATCAAAGACAGTGGAATAACAACGAGGGGAGGAGGGGATGTACTTTGTACGCACCACCTGATATTTATTCATCTATTTCTTTTATCATTTAAAGTAAAAGGCTGTAAAATGCATTTATTGTTACTAGCTAACAATGACGTCGAGTGATGAAGTTGGTTTGCTAATTATTACCGTCTGAAGGCGCTACAGAGTCATTCAACTACGAGTGGGCATGAAGTACCCATCCCGCCCCCACCATCGGTATTTGATGTAACAAATGACTTATTTTTGGTTGTCTTTATCCTTAAATAGAGTATTGTTGGTCACACAGAGTAAAATTTAAATAGTTTCGTTGTTGAGGAAGTCATTGCTGACTGATACTAGGCATTATATAAAGTGCATAGTTCTGTGTCTACTTCAAGAGCATTTACGGATGCTGAAATATTCTCCGAGCTAGTTAATTTGTCTGAAGACGATACCAGTGATATTGATGTAAGTGAAAATTAATATGGGACTCGGTATATCATTTGGTTTGAATGAAGATAGAAGTGTCGTGTCCGCCCCATATTGGAGCTCAGGACGCATTCTTCCGAGGATCGAACCCATGACCGGGAACGTAGGAGGAATGGTGTCGCTGAGACATACATTGATATTATAGGGGAAATTATAATCTAATAGTAATGACTATGTAATGGCAACAAGGCCAAGGCATCATAATTATAATGCTGATATAAGTAAATTAAGAATCATATAAGATTTAAGAGTTTGAAGGCACTCCAAAAGCTGTAAGCAACAAGTTGTGTAATTAGAAGTAAGGCTTGGTCGAATTAGGCTAATCATATGCTGCACCCAGCTAAAGGTGCGTAGTATATCTTCAGAAAAGGTGGGTAGAGAGTGAACGGAAGGAGGCAATTCCGTTTTCGTGTGTCTGAGGACAGTCTCCATAGGATGAGAACTTCGATGGCCTTCTCGAAGGGAGGCGAAAGTTAGTGAAGGTATAAAACAGGGGTACACACCCTGATCGAGGCTTTTTTGGAACAAGTCGACTAGAAGTGCGGGCGGAAGCCCTGTCAGTCAGGTCACCGATAATAATAATAAGGTCCAAGTGTGGACTTAGAGTATTCACTTCAATACTTCGACCACGCCAAGTCTTCTATGTCAGCGTCATTTGAAGTTAGGAAGGAGATTGTAAATACTGTATATAATTATACATACTCATCAGTCTACTATTAAAGGAAGGTTTTGGAAAACAGAGGACTTCGTCTCTTCACACGTAGCAGATCTCCCAGGCCCATTGAACAACCCCTCATTACCGCTCGGAGGAAGTCAATCTGATTATTCATCATTTCTCGTCGTGGCAAAGCCTGTGTCACGACAGGAAAAACTAAACTGGTGTGCAGCTGCGGGGTACTGGGTTCGATTCCGCCTCAGTGAAGAGACAGATTTTTTAAGAGCCACGCAGAAGAGGCTAGCTCAAGCAAGAAGATTCGCAGATCCGGTCCAGAGCAGCAGACGAGAGGCCTACCGTTCCAGCCTACGCAGAAGGAAGCAGACATCAGGACAGGAGAGCAGCAGGAGGCGCCTGGAGGAGCTCAACGCCGAGACGCCGAGAGAAGACAGCAGATATTCGGGCAGTGGTAAGTACCCACAAGTGTTGTAAATATGGCAGATTCCAATGTACCCAATGATGTGCCAGATAATGTTTCTGACTATGATAGTGCGGGGGATGCACAGGATGGACATTTATAGTGTCTGTTACTGAAGGATACCGGTTAATAGGTCATGAATTTAGTGCTGCTAAACCAGAGCAATTACGTGAGTTTATTGCTAATGTGGATGCCGCACAGAGTATGATCAAGGATAGGGACCAACCGTTATTCTTTAAATATATTTTGACAAAGATTACGGGTTCTGCTCGCGAAAAGTTATTATCTAGATGTGACATAATCAACTGGGAAAGAGCTAAGGAAGCTCTTTGGGAATATTATGGAAAACAGGGCACTTTTGACTTGTATTTGTGTCAATTGTTCCAAAAAAGCCAGGGACCGAAAGAAACGGTGGCTGAGCGGGCCCATCGGATTGAAGAAATGGCGTTGATGTTTCGGAACGCTATCCTAGAAAATGAACCGATAGAATATCGTACAGGGCAGCGCAGAATGCTAGTGAAAATCGCAATAGCGGCTTTCACTCAGGGGATTCATACAGCGCGAATACAAGGTAAGCTAGAGGATCGTAGCCCTCAAACTTTTGAGGCGGCTGTAGCTATTGCTAGACAAGAAGAAGCCATGATCAATTCCCAGAAGGAGAGAGAGGCACTCCTCAGGAATAGTACGGCTTCTAAAAGAGAAGGCGCGCACACCCAGCCGGTAAGATACACGAAGGGTCGGTGGCAAGGCAAGGCCACGCAAGGGGCGCAAAAACCTAGTAAATCTCCCCATTATAACAAAGTGATGCTAATATGCTTTAATTGTAATAAGGAGGGACATATAGCTAGACATTGTAGGCAGAAGAATCAGAGTTCAAAGGCAAAGGAATCCCTTACTCCTCGAAGAAACTCCACAGGGGAGATAAAATGTAATTATTGCGGAAAGCCAGGCCATTGGGCACGGCAGTGTAGAAAGAAATTAGCTAACCAAAACAGAAATAAAGAGACCGGTAAGACCGGTAACGAGGTGAACATAGTGCGCACCTCTGGTTACCAACAGAGCGCGAATAAGGTGGGACCGAAATGCTTTAAGTGCAATGAAAGAGGGCACAAAAAGGCAGAGTGCCCACGTAGAAATTCGAAGTCGGAGTCCAGGCGTTGTTACGCTTGCGGCAAGGTTGGCCACCTACAGTGGCAGTGTTGCACCAGGTGTGATAGGGAGCCCAAAGGTAGAACAGAGTTCTTGCCTAGAAGTCGAACTAGGAATATTCAGAGTGGTAACAGTAATAATAATAATAATAATAATAATAATAATAAATCCTGTGAAAAATCACGCGAAAAGGCGCGGTGTAGAATTTGTAAGCGATGGTCGCATTCAGCTAAAGAGTGCTGGTTTAAAACCGAGAGAGAGGCTTTAAACTAGATAAGGGAGACAAGTCAGGGACGCTTGAGATCTCCCATAAGACCATCAGTCCCAGTAAGGTCGGACAGCATGAGGAGGGTACCGTATTAATAACGGTAACCGGGCGAAAGGATGCCTTAAGATTTTTAATCGACACAGGAAGTGATGTCTCTCTTATTAAGGAAGGTAGTGTTCCTTACGGTGCTTGGGTTAACCGCAAGGAAATTCTGAAGTTAAGAGGCATAACGAAAGGTTCGAAGCAAACCAAAGGAAAAGTTCGAATTCCCGTTGGTGGTAGATGTCCAGACTTCCATGTAGTGGACAACGACTTTAATTTGAAACAAGACGGTATAATTGGAAAGGACGTGTTAAGAGACAGCGTCTTAAATTATAAGGAACGCTATGCTGTGATAGCAGGAAAAAGAAACCCACTAGGGGCGAAAGAGGATATGTGGGTGGTGCTCGAACCAAGAGTGGAAAAGATCGTGGCCATAGAGGTAGATAAACAGGTAGCCGAAGGCTTGATAGAGCGGCAGGAACTAAAGCCAGGTGTATACCTAGCTGAGTGTTTAACAAAAGCCAAAGATTATGTCGCACTCGTTAGTATGTTGAATACTACTCACAAGGAGTGGCGATTAAAAAGCCCAGTAGTTATGTTACTGGATGTAGAAAGCGAAAATACAGCGGAAGTACAGAAGGTTGAAGAAGCCATAGCTGTAAAAGGCGATGGTCAGGCCAAGAGGCCGATCGCGCAGAGGGATGATAATAATAATCATAATCAGGAAGGTAAATCTCGAACGCAGCGAATACGGGAGCTGCTTAGAGTAGATCACTTAGCTCCCCAAGACAGGGAGAAAATTTACGCTATCTGTACGGCTTATCAGGATATTTTTCACCTAGAAGGGGATAAATTAACGCATACGAATATACTTCAACATGCTATCCCCACACGTGTAGATCAACCACCAATTCATGTGAGGCAGTATAGATTACCTGAGGCTCAGAAAGAGGAGATAGGTCGCCAGATAAATCAGATGTTACAGGATGATATTATAACTCCTTCAACTTCCCCATGGTCTAGTCCCATCCTTTTAGTCCCAAAGAAATTAGATGCTTCTGGTAAGCAGAAGTGGAGGGTCGTTGTTGACTACAGACTTTTGAACGACGTCACCATAGGAACTACGTATCCTATTCCATTAATTTCTGAGATATTAGATGCCCTAGGAAAAGCGAAGTATTTTTCCACTATGGATTTTGCCAGTGGATACCACCAAGTACTGCTGAAGCCTGAGGACAGAGAAAAGACAGCATTTTCTGCCTTAGGAAAGCACTATGAATACAAGAGATTAGCTATGGGACTTCGAGACGCGCCAGCAACTTTTACGCGTTTGATGAAAACGGCACTAGCAGGCTTAGAAGGCATTAAATGTTTGGCGTATATGGATGATTTGATTGTGTATGCTAGCTCTGTAGAGGACCACAATCAGAGATTACGTGATGTTTTTCAGAGATTAAGAGAGTTAAATCTCAAATTAGGTCCAGATAAGTGCGAATTTTTAAGAACGGAGTTAGCTTTCTTAGGACACGTGATTACTAAGGACGGTGTTCAACCTGATGATCGGAAGGTCCAAGCAGTAAGAGAATATCCTCAGCCTACCACTACGAAACAGCTGAAAGGATTTCTAGGCTTGTCAGGCTATTATCGTAGGTTTATTCCGAACTATAGTAAGATAGCGAAACCACTGTACGAGCTGCTTAAGAAGGAAGTACCGTACGAGTGGACGGATAAGCAAGAGCAGGCATTTCAGATCTTAAAGAAAAAGTTAACAGAGAAACCAATATTGCAGTACCCAGACTTTGAGAAACCTTTCATATTGACCACAGACGCTAGTAATGAGGCCTTAGGTGCAGTGCTGTCACAAGGACAGATAGGTAAGGATTTGCCGATAGCTTACGCTAGCAGGACTTTAAATAAGGCCGAAAGGAATTATTCTGTGACAGAGAAAGAATTACTAGCAATTGTTTGGAGTGTGAAGTATTTTAGGCCGCATTTGTTCGGCAGGCATTTTACGGTAGTAACAGATCATAAGCCTTTGAAATGGGTATTTAATGTCCAAGACCCATCCTCTAGATTAATTAAATTCCGATTGAAATTAGCAGAGTACGACTTTGAGATCGTGTACAAGGAAGGCAAGCGTAACTGCAACGCAGATGCCTTAAGTAGAATTCCAGTTAGAAACGAAGAGCCTGATCAGAAAGTGCGAGTAGTTAAATCTAGTGATAATAACCAAGAGACTAGTAATGAGGAGCGTGAAGCTAATGACCCCTTAGGAGCACCTGTTAGCTCAGATAATAATGTGCAACCACGGAGACTCAGCTCTGAATCCGAGGACGCCACGGCAGAGGTGACAGAGCCTGAGAGTGGAAGCGAAGAAGGTAGTGATAGTGAGGATGTAACCGAAGAGGCTAGAAACGCTAGCCCGGAGCTAACAGAACAAGAGAAATTAGAGATTATTAAGGAATGTCATGAGTCATTAGTATCAGGCCATCAGGGCATATCCAGAACGTATGCCCGGATAAAAGACCACTATCAATGGGAAGGGATGCAAAAGGATGTAAAAAGGTATATACGCTCATGCCCATCGTGCCAAAAGAATAAGATTACCGGGCCTGAAGTAAGGGCAAAGATGGAGATCACAGATACTCCGAAAACAGTCTTTGAGAAAATAGCACTAGATGTGGTAGGACCTTTAAATGTAACGGAAGCAGGGAACAGGTACATACTCACCTGTCAAGACCAGCTGTCTAAGTATTTAATTGCGAGTGCTATGCCGGACCAAAGTGCAGAAACCATAGCACGAACTCTGATTAATAGAGTAATTAGTATATTCGGTATACCAAATATTATACTGACAGATCAGGGTGCAAATTTTATGTCAGATGTTTTTAAGAAGTTATGTAGAATATTGCGAATCAAGAAGGTCCATACAGCGGCATTTCGACCGCAATCTAACGATAGTTTGGAACGCTCTCATAGGGTGCTAGCAGAATATTTAAGACATTATGTATGCAGTTCACAAGATGACTGGGATAGTTATCTTCCTATGGCAATGTTTGTGTATAACACGACCAAGCACACTAGTACAGGTTATACACCATTTGAGTTAATATTTGGGCGAAAGGCAAATATTCCTGGTGTTCTCCAAAGGAAACCAGAACCAAATTATAATGAATGCCAGAATATCTTGGAGCAGTTAACCAGACAACTGCAAGAGAGCCATGAAATAGCTAGAAAGACGTTAATTAAAGCCAAGGAACGAGATAAGGAATACTATGATAAGGCTAAGAATGAAGTTTCATTCAAAGTAGGAGATCTCGTGTTGTTACGTAACGAAGCCCTACGAAGGGGACGTTCAAGGAAACTTTCTCCACCATATCAAGGTCCTTATAAGATTACTAACAAGCGTGGTAAACAAATTATAGTTCACCAGAATAGACTAAAACTGTACATTAATTAGAGAAGAATGTAAGGTAATGGTTCCTATTTAGGTCGCAGTGAGTTACACTTCCCTCACTCCAACGGTATTGTGGATTATCGTGTACCGCTGATAGAGTTAGTTGAAATACTCTGTCAGGTCGCTTCGAAATCAGGAAAGTACTAGAAATTTTTAACCTAAGTAAGAGAGGAACCTAGGAATTTTGGTACGGGAGTACCATTGTGAGTACGTCCTAAGTACCCGTCAGAAAGACTACAGGTGACGAGACTGTATGTCCAGATATCAACTCGTCAAAAAGGAACCGCAGGGTTCGAACTGAGTATGGAGAGAATTCTAGTTCATAATGAGGATTAAAATTACCTACACTTGCTATATGCACGTTCTGAAAAAGCCTTCACTTTCTGTCATTAGAAATTAAATGAGTAAATTAGGTAGTGTTGTATGTAAAAATAAATGAGATCTGCTTGTAAATATTAAAATCAGAAGGGGCGTGATGCCAAGCCTAATTCCACTGAAACGGAATTCATTTATGGTATAGAAAAATTTCACAGATAAATGTTTTACGTAATCCATATGATATCTAATTAAGGGTCGTTGTCCTGAGGATAACCCCGTGTGGTGTCGGGGATTTACGCAAACAACAGTCTACACTTTGGTACTCTTCTTCCCATACAGTTACACAGCCAGAATAACACCACGATTTGAACCTGTCTGTCGTAGGAGGCGACTAAAGGTTCCACTTAGGGAATGGCCTTGTATTTAGTCCTTTATGCACGAATACGGGCGCCCTGAGTGAGGCATGGAACCCAGTGAGGCGGGTTCTGCCTGGGAAATATCACCATTAGGCCGGTGATTTTCCACAACAATGTGATTCTCGTGGGAACAGAATCCACTGAAGGGAATTTTCTCACCACGTTGAGGACCGTCCCGTGAGATGTGACTCCAAGGGTACGGAGTACAATCCCATAGAGATCACTTCGGTAGATTCATACCTGTATTTAACTTTAACTTCTGTAACCATTCCTCGAGGTAAATCCTCTGCAGTCTTTAACAGACGCTATTCAAATTCTTAATTGCCAATGATGTCTATCATCTGTCCGTAAGAATAAGGAGAAGTGACGCAGGTACGTCAAACAGGGAGAGAATTTTTGAATGGGCTAATGATGGCTCTAAAATTTTGTTAGGGCTGCCCAAGAGTGAAGTTTCACAGAGATATCAGTTACGAAAAGGAATTTGTAGATTTATTTAAATTACTCACGAGTATACTAGTAGACTAGTACAGAGTATAATTACGAGAAGACAAACGTTACAGTAAGACAGTCAGTCACATTAAGTGTGTATTCAGGTACAGATAAACAGTTGAGGGTAGGTTCCACAACACCTAACGGTATAGTGTGTAAGGTAGAGTAACAAAGAAAGTGAAAGTCGTGTTTACCTTACAGGGAGGTGAACGAACGAGGTGAATGGAAGGGATGACAGGCCGCACGACCTGGAGAATGCTGGTCATCACAATTATGTTGCTAGGGGTGTCCATACCCACCAGTCAATTGGATTTCAAGATGAAATGGTACGAGAATACAGCCGGAGTCTATTTTGATTATCAAGGAGAAGTACAATTATACACTGTAGAATGGAAACTGGTTACTTATATTAACCTTACACGTTTGGCAGATCTATTTGTAATAGCCCGTAGAAGTTTACAGAAGACTAAAACCCTCTGTATTCAGATAGAAAAGGAAGTACATATTAAGTGCGAACATGAGATAATGTTAGTAGAGCAACAATTTCAAAGGATTCAAGGGATTAAGGACTTAATTAGGAAAATTACTAGGATCGAAACACCGGAAGGCAACGGGAAACGGAGCAAGCGTGGGTTAATAAATGCAATTGGTACCATCGCAAAGACGTTATTTGGTACGCTCGATGACAGTGATGCAATGTATTACGAAGGCAAAATTAAGGAACTAGAACAGGAACAATTGTCCATGATACAAGTAGCAAACAGTCAAATGTTAGTTGTAAAGTCAACTTTGCAATCTGTCAATAATACTCTGTATGACATCACAGCAAATGAACTCAAGCTAAGTGAAAACTTTGAGCAACTTAAGAGTTTCATTCAGAATGAAACAACGGGTATAAATGAGGCTTTTAGACAATCAGAAATGCAAGTATCATTAAATAAACACTTAATTGAATTGCAAGGATTTCTGATGCAATTGCACGAGCATTATCAGATCTTATTAGATAGTATTGTAAGTTCTCAGACAGGCACGGTGAGTGTCCAAGTGTTAAGTCCCGATGATCTAGTAAGGGCATATAAGAAGGCCCAAAGAGATTTTCCCATATGATTTGCAAGTCACTTATGGGTACTTGATTCTGAAAATATCATCAGTGAGTGTATATATAACTCGAGATACTTTGGTGTATATTTTACGCACCCCTCTTACTAACAAAATAAAGTACAATTTGTACCATTGTATACCTTTCCCCTCTCCCATGAAGAGTAATCCAAACCAGTTTGTGTATATATCTAATGAAAAACAGTATGTATTAGTTGATCAAGAAAGACAGACATATGTAGAATTAAGTGATGAACAAGTGAAACAATGCAAGCGGACTGACAATGGACATAGATTATGCAAGGCAAATTTTCCTATTAATAATGTAATGTCAAAAGGTAGTTGTATTGTCAAGCTGTTAACTGGTGTTAGTTTTATTCCAGAAGACTGCAAGAAAAGTGTGATGTCGATTTATGAACTCATATGGATACCTATTGATGATAATATGTATATTTTTGTATCGCCTCATGAAACAAAGGTCACCAGTGTTTGTCAGGATATTACCAGTGATATAAGTTTAAATGGTGTGGGAATAATACAACTCACAGACTTGTGTACAGTTTACAGTCCCACAAGTAAAATTCAGAGTGCAGGTTCAGTGAATACGACAACAAAGAAGGACTTAGTGCCAGAAGTAATGCTAATATATGATTGTTGTGAACAATTAGACAGTGATATCAAATTAGAAGATGTACCAGAATTAAATAGGGTTACAGTAGGAAGCTTACTGAATCATATAAGCGACCTAAGGTTAGCCAGTCATAAGACTGAAGATGTAGAAGCACTGGTAATGCAGAAAGAAAGGGAATTTAAAATGCAAATGACCCAACAGTATACAAGTGTATATCAAATTGTAACTGGTATTATTTTGTTTCCAGTACTTATAATAGTCTGTTGCTGTTGTTGTTACTGTTGTGGTTGCTGTAGAAGGTGTAAATCTTTAAGTAAATGCATAGAAGACAGTAGAGAGCGCTGTCCCAACTTATGTATTTTCCAAAATGTGATCGCTAATGACCACAGAGCTAAGGTCTCTGATGAGGACATTACTGTCCATTTTCAGCATCCTCGACTGGCTGAAAGGGCCCTCAGCCACTCAGGATCGCAGTCGGGATTAGAGTTACATGAACGCCCTACTACGGGTAGAGCAGTTATCAGAGGTAACTTGGCACAGCGCACCCACGAACAAGAGCATGGAGACTCTAACAGAATGTAATAGTAAGAGTAAAAATGAATGCAGAGGTATTGCATTCATTTTTCCCCAAAGGGGGGAGGTGTCGTTTCCGCCCCAGATTGGAGCTCAGGACTCATTCTTCCGAGGATCGAACCCATGACCGGGAACGTAGGAGGAATTGTGTCGCTGATACATACATTGATATTATAGGGGAAATTATAATCTAATAGTAATGACTATGTAATGGCAACAAGGCCAAGGAATCATAATTATAATGCTGATATAAGTAAATTAAGAATCATATAAGATTTAAGAGTTTGAAGGCACACCAAAAGCTGTAAGCAACAAGTTGTGTAATTAGAAGTAAGGCTTGGTCGAAGTAGGTGAATCATATGCTGCACCCTGCTAAAGGTACGTAGTATATCTTCAGAAAAGGTGGGTAGAGAGTGAACGGAAGGAGGCAATTCCGTTTTCGTGTGTCTGAGGACAGTCTCCATAGGATGAGAACTTCGATGGCCTTCTCGAAGGGAGGCGAAAGTTAGTGAAGGTATAAAACAGGGGTACACACCCTGATCGAGGCTTTTTTGGAACAAGTCGACTAGAAGTGCGGGCGGAAGCCCTGTCAGTCAGGTCACCGATAATAATAATAAGGTCCAAGTGTGGACTTAGAGTATTCACTTCAATACTTCGACCACGCCAAGTCTTCTATGTCAGCGTCATTTGAAGTTAGGAAGGAGATTGTAAATACTGTATATAATTATACATACTCATCAGTCTACTATTAAAGGAAGGTTTTGGGAAACAGAGGACTTCGTCTCTTCACACGTAGCAAATCTCCCAGGCCCATTGAACAACCCCTCATTACCGCTCGGAGGAAGTCAATCTGATTATTCATCATTTCTCGTCGTGGCAAAGCCTGTGTCACGACAGAAGTGATAGTTCCTACTCGGAAAGTGAAGAGAATTTTAAAGATGAGAATGACCGTTCTAGAGACAGTGACATTTCTAGGATTAGGATTGTGACAAAAACTGGTGACGTTATTCTACATAACCACCTCGAGTGACGAGATCTGTACGTAAAAATGTAATCAGGAAAACGGGGGTTTTTTACGTCCACATGGAGCAGTGAACTCGATTACTGAATCCTTCAAAACTTTATTACTTCCGTGGAAATTGGACAAATGCGTATGAACACTAACGAAGAGGCAGTTTATCGTGATATTGATGTCATCGGTGAAAGGAATTCATGGCTTTTATATGCAGTCTTTGTATATGGGGGCTGAAAATGTCACAAAAACCTCACTACTTGATATTTCTTTCTTTCTTTCTTTTTTTCTTTCTTTCTTTCTTTCTTAATCCGTTTATACTACAGGGTTGGTTTATTCCTCGGACTCAGCGAGGGATCCCAGCGCTGCCACCTCAAGGGCAGTGTCCTGGAGCGTGAGATTATTTTTTTGCTAGTGGCTTTATGTCGCACCGACACAGATAGGTCTTATAGCGACGATGGGATAGGAAAGATCGTGGCCTCAATTAAGGTACAGCCCCAGCACTTGCCTGGTGTGAAAATGGGAAACCACGGAAAACCATCTTCAGGGCTGCCGACAGTGGGATTCGAACCCACTATCTCCCGGATGCAAGCTCACAGCAGTGCACCTCTAACCGTACGACCAACTCGCCCGGTGGAGCGTGAGAATTTGGGTCGGGGGATACAACTTGTGAGTACGACCAGTACCTCACCCAGGTGGCCTCATCTGCTATACTGATCAGGGTCCTCGTGGGAGGATGGGCGATACTGTGGGTATTATCTTTACACAAGATTTAATTGGGGAAGGAAGCATGGATGATGCATAGTAACACACTTGATACATTCACACTCAGTTTTCGACATCACGTCCATTTCCTTGTCTCTCTTTTCTTTCTTTCCCCGAGCCTCTAACATTCAAGGAATAGCAAGATACATCTTGATTCCACTGCCACAATATACAAGAAGTCAAGTTTAACAAATGAACTACACTAACAAGATTGTATTTCTGAGAATCACGCGGGATTGTATCTCATAAGACCATTTGCCTTTGTGACAGATGGTACAAGGATTAACTGAGAGTTCTCGCTCTGAATGATATATGATTTTCAGGCTTTGAGTAAACTGCTCCCACTATGTAGTTAAATCTGTTTGCGTCCTTTAGAAGATTGAGAATAGTTTGCTCTAATTATCTTGCCCACATTTACATTCGTAGAAGAACGGGGTATATTTAACAACATACCGTCACTTAGAATGTAAGGCAGAAATATGCAACTACGTACAGGACTCGAATTCAAAATCTTCGCCCCCTGGATGATTCTTCAAAGGTTTTCGATGCACAGGAGAATCACATAACGTTGATTTTGTGTAATCAAGTACTCCACTCCTTTCCAATATTTACTCTGAAAGGATATTTTCTGAAGTGCTAGAAGGAAAATAGGAGAGCATCGTTGTCAATGGGATCATAATAAATAATCTGCGATATGCACATGACACTGTTCTGCTTGCAACAAGTGCTAAAGGTCTGCAGATTTTGCTAAACTGTGGTCGAACACAGTGCTGCAGCAGGTCTGCGTTTAAACACGAAAAAGAGCAAAGTAATGGTCATAAGCAAACTCGGCATTCAACCTGTTAACAGCTGGCACATCAATGGAGAAAGTCAACAGTTTTAAGTATCTCGGCAGCTTGCTTGATTACAGCTGGAGAAATGCTGTTGAAATTTGGTCCCGGATTGAATAGGCAGGAACTGCACTCAGGAGAATGAGCGAACTTATTTGTAACAGAGACATTAAGATCGATGTCCATCTCCCTTTACTTCGGTGATATGTATTTTCTATCTTGTTTTGTAGTGCCGAGACTTGGACCCTAACACCAAACAATTCTTTGAAATGAAATGGAGTATGACTTTTAGTGCCGGGAGTGTCCGAGGACAAGTTCGGCTCACCAGATGCAGGTCTTTTGAGTTGACGTCCCAAGGCGACCTGTGCGTCGTGATGAGGATGACATGATGATGAAAACGACACATACACCAGCCCAGTGCCAGTGAAATTAACCAATTAAGGTTAAAATTCCTGACCCTGCCGGGAATCGAACCCGGGACTCCTGTGATCAAAGGGCAGCATGCTAACCATTTAGCCATAGAGCCGGACTCGATTCTTTGACATGTGGTGCTACGGAAGTCTGCTCAGTATATCATGAGTTAACAGAATACGTAACACTGAACTACTCCTACTCCTGAACAAAGAGCTAAAGGTCATGCACATCAAGAAGAGGAAAATTGTTTACTTTTACCATATCATTCGAAATGATAAATACAGACCCCATCAGCTTATTTTACAAGGTAAAAGTGAAGGAAGGAATAGTAGGAGAAGAAGGAGAATATCTTGGCTACGGAATCTATGAGAGTAGTATGGACTCAGTAACCCCACTCTTTTCTGAATTGCTGAGAACAAGAACCAGATCGCCCTGATGACAGCCGACTCCACCGAGGATATGGTACAAGAACAATAAGAATAATAATAAGACACGAGTACTTGAACCTTTGTTCTGAAGTGTACACCCCAGAAAGCAATCAAACCTCAATGCTATTGGAATACATAGGCTGCACATTGATTCTGTGTGTCTTGGCACCACAAGAACTGCCACCTACGAGGTCTTCATTCGCTTCGAGTACATTGCATCTATTGTCACTAATAACCGAGCCTGAAATCAGCAGATATACTGCATGACGAGGAATTCAAGAGTAAAACCTATTCGCTTTCGGAAGAGCATTTCTATTGCAGTACTATCAAGACGACACTCATACTCGTTCAAACTCTAATTTTCCTTACTGCCACTTATTCAGTAGAAATGTAGACGATGGAAATAGCTGATAGTCTAAGAATTAATGCTCTAGCAATATTGCGCCGTGAGAGATTACTCTGAATACCGTTCCTTGAATGACACATCGAACTAATGAATCCATCCTGAAAGAGCCAGATATCGGTATGTTGGGCTACTGTGAACTTCCATCAGCCGAAGGCAAATTGTTCGCTTTATTCACATTGTCAGTAGAACAGAGGAAATGGACTGAGGGGATCACTGTAAGTAACTTGGTGTTATTATAAGGAAAGATATTCAAAGGGGCTGTAGTAAGGAAGTAAATGAGAGAATTGGAATTCAAGAGGACAAATTGGGACAAATAATCGTTTATATGAAGGGGAGTTAGAGATTGGAATAACTTACCAAGGGAGATGTTCAATAAATTTATAATTTCTTTGAAATCATTCAAGAAAAGGCTAGGAAAACAACAGGTTAAGAATTTGCCACCTGGGCGACTGCCCTAAATGCAGATTAGTAGTGATTGAAGAACCACGTCATTCAGTATATAGGGTAAAATATCGAGCGAGCTATGGAGCTAAGCTCTGCATTCGGGAGACGCATGGGTTCGAGACCCATATCGACTGTACAGAGAATGATTTTCTCTCGTTTCACATTTTCACTTCCAGGAAAATGCCTGGACAGTTCCTATTTATAGACCAAAGCCGATTCATTCCATCTCCTTACCCAATTTCATTCACCAGCATTGATTTCATCTTCAATAGGTACTCAACTGAGCTTGACGTAAGGAAGGGCATCCGGTTGTCAAACACGCCATTTACATTCATGTCACCTAATCCCCCACCCCGTGTCAAGAAAAGAGACTAGCGGGTAAAAAAGGAAATATTATAGAGGGTAAAGTCGACGGGTGAAAACCCAGAGGATGCGCACCATTGTGATGGATGGATCAGAACAAGAGACTCGGCGAGATGAGTCAACAGCAAGCAAGTCACAATGTCCATACCTGTGGACGCTGACTGTCAGCATGATACCACTCCACCCTTACTTAGAGTTGGACAGACGGAGAGATGTGACTGCCTCATTCACAATTCGGTGCTGAGTCCCTGGTTGGGTGCAATGTTATCCAACCGCAGCTGCTCACATGCCACCAAGATGGTTACGTTACGTCAAAATAACAATGTGACACTCCTTGAAAATTGATGTGTTAAGATTTTTTACTCCATTAGATGGCATAACTGTCGATGATTGCAGACCACCAACACGGTATTAATCTTCCTAAAATCTGCCACCATCTTCCTCCATAGAGCTTGAAATCAAAAATCACCTTGTTCCAGATATTGTTATGTTGGTGATAGCTTTAACCGGAATAGATTAATGAAGTCATATAGTATCTCGGATTTTACTGGAGAGCACAATGGTAAAGATTACGAGGATACGTCTCCAACAATATACAAATACTAAGCAGTCAAGTGATGGATACCACAATTTACTGTTTGCTGGGTTGTCTTCCCGCGCACAGCCTACTGTGCATTACAAAATTAACAGTCAGCCTTGTCCTATTTCACTTCCTCAGCGTATTCTTTCACTTGTACTCTGCGAAATGGATACGCGAAAGCGAGCCTTCTGAGACATACAGACTGACAGCTCAGTGACACGTTTATGACGAACGGAAGTAAACAGAGTAACATTCGTACTCAATTTGAGACGCGATATGAACTATTATAGTTTGTCATTCAGACATGGTTTTGGTACTAGAGAGGCATTATTCAGTCTGCAGGTATTAGTCCAACGGTGCCGAGGTGTCAATGTCGATGTTTTTGCTTGTTTCATTGATCACGAAAAGGCCTTCGATACAGTCCGCCATGATGAACTTATGAACATTCTTCGAGAATTAGGACTTGGTGGACGGGACATTCGTACTATTGGTAATTTCTACTGGAACCAGTGTGCTGGCATAAGAGTTGATGGTCGTGTCTCGGAAGAAATCTCAATTATGAAATGAGTTCGCCAAGGCTGTATTCTTTCCCCCATGCTTTTCAATATCTATTCAGAAAAGATTTTTCGAGATGCACTTTACGGAAAGACCCAGGGAGTTGTGGTTAATGGTTTTCATCATAAATAACATAAGGTACGCCGATGACACTGTGCTACTTGCAACCAATCTCCAGGATCTACAGGAACTACTTAATGCTGTCACTGAAGCCAGCAGCGCAGTGGGCTTCAAGCTTAATGTAAAGAAGACCAAGTGGATGGTTGTAAGCAGGAAAGACGATGCCATTCGAGGTACTCTCACAACAGCAAAGGAACAGATCGCGAGAGTGGTAACATTTAAATAACTGGGATGTCATATCAATGATGAATGGGACCTTACTCACGAGATCCGATGCAGAATTGAGCAGATCAGAACTTCTTTTTAGAGACCTTTTTAGAGACTTAGAAAACTTTGGACAAGCCGTGACCTTTCCTTTTCACTATGGACACTATTCCGGTGCTACGTTTTCAGCATTCTGTTATGCGGCGTTGGGACATGGACGCTAACTGAGGCCATGTGCAAGAAGTTGCAAGCATTTGAAATGTGGGCGTACCGAAGGATGTTGAAGATACCTTGGACAGCTAAAATGACCAATATAGACGTTTTGCACCGTATGAACAAACAACCAGAAATTCTCACTACCATCAAGAGAAGGAAGCTAGAATACTTTGGTCATATGATGCGGAACTCTAAATACCACCTTCTGCAAGTAATACTCCAAGGGAAAATCAATGGAAAACGTGGTCCGGGGAGAAGTAGGTCATCATGGCTCGGCAACTTGAGCCAGTGGTTTGGGGTGTCAAAGCTTAGGTACTCTGTTCAGAACAGCTATGAACAAATAACAGATCATGCTACTGATCGCCAACGTTCTGCGTGGACATGGCACATGAAGAAGAAGAAGATTACATTACAATGCAACGGTACGAGTTGTAGGCTACTTCAATGTAATCATGACAGCAATAATTGAAGACCTCCCCGGAACAAGAATGCAAGGAACAAATGTCTGAAGAAAACGAGATTTCAGTGAAAATAGGAGGCTATCATCACTTCTCTATGCTGTGGTGCCATCTTATGTCCTACACTGGAACGTCAAGCCGATTTACAGCCAGCAGAACTTCGTGCTCCGTCGTGTAAGGACGGGACACCAGTCAGATGGTGGACAGTGTTTGTGCTGATTCATTGCCAGGTATAGTAGATCATTAATACAGACATACACGAGATCGCAAACATAACTATATAGCCTGTATCAAATAAGAGATTTGTCTGTACATTGCTCAGAATTTAAAAAGAATTACATTTCTCTACCTGTCGTGTCCACAGTAACACGGAAATGCACTTTTTACTTTTCCGTAATTTCGGTCCGTTTGTCTATTTGTCTGTCACCGGGCGAGTTGGCCGTGAGCGTAGAGGAGTGCGGCTGTGAGCTTGCATCCGGGAGATAGTAGGTTCGAATCCCACTATCGGCAGCCCTGAAGATGGTTTTCCGTGGTTTCCCATTTTCACACCAGGCAAATGCTGGAGCTGTACCTTAATTAAGGCCACGGCCGCTTCCTTCCAACTCCTAGGCCTTTCCTATTCCATCGTCGCCATAAGACCTATCTGTGTCGGTGCGACGTAAAGCCCCTAGCAAAAAAAAAAAAATGTCTGTCCGTATGTATGTAGGCGCATCACGAGAAAACGGCTGAAGAGAATTTAAATAAAACTGGTATATAAAGTTGGGAAATGAGCCACTAAAATCTAAGCTATAATTCATTTTATTCACGCTGAGTGAAATGGTAGTTTAGGGGAAAGCCTAAAATTCATTTCTCAAATATTTATGTTATTAGTGGTCCTATCGATAAATACTACGTAACTAAAGTTATATAGAATAAATTTTCAGATCATTTATATCTTATACATTTTAACGTACCGGATATGATAAGAGAGACATTCATGAATTTGTCTTTTTCTTGCTAAGTCCATATCAACGCCGAGCCACGAGAAAATGAGTAAACAGAATATAATGAAAATCGGTATCTAGAGTCGGGGAATAAGGAACTACAGTCTAAACTATAAACAATGTTATTCTCCCTGGATAGAAATATAGTTTAGGGGAAGGTGCCTAAAATTTAATTTTCGAATACCTATGTTATTGCTTCCATCGAAAAGTACTATGTTACATAACAAAGGTTATGGAGAACGCAATTTCCGATCATTAATGTTTTATTCAGTTTTACCGTGCGGACTATTATAAGAGTGGTATTTCAGAGTGGGAAGAAAACTAAATGTAAAGGCATACAATATCTAAAGCTTATAAAATTGATCAACAAAAACATTACATTGACCATTGTTTGTTGTGATATTATTTTTCTCTTATGCCACCACTCATCTCCGATAGATGGCGTTACTACTGCGTACCGAGTGTAACAGCCTGCCTGTATATTAGCAGAAAATAGCTGGGGAGTTAGATAACTTTCTTCTTTAGAAAATTTAAAATTCCGAAGCGAAGCACGGGTACATCAGCTAGTTTTGATATATATTTGTGATATTTTTATTGTTATTGTTATTTTTATTATTATACTGACATAATTTTGCTATAATTTGTGTTACAAATTGTGTGTACAGGATTTCCCTTCTGTTATATCCAAATGTAGGCCTAGGACGTACTTGCAGACTATTTTCCATCGTGTCACTTCAAATGTATACATTATTTGAAAACCTTAAGTTATAAAAATAAAATATTGTTTTTAATACATAAATTCATTCGAACACTTGCATATGCAGTGACTTCAAGTAGTGTGTACCATGAAATGGACCGCGAAATACATTTTCCCCTCTCCTGAAAAATTACCGATTTTCGTTACATCCTTATTCCGCGGAGGTTTTCAGTTATTGGTTATTGTTTCTTGGATGGTAGTACCTAGATATTAACAATGTTTGGCATTAGAAAATTATTCCTACCTGACAACATTAATAGTACGGAAATTATAACGAATAGCAGGACAATATCAATTGATGGACAATATCAAGAAAAGGCAAGTGATGGACTCCTTGGCTGAATGGTCAGAGGCCTTCATTCAGTGGGTCTCGGGTTTCATTCTCGGAGGATTTGGGGATTTTAATCGCGTGTGATTAATCTCGCTGACTCGGAGAATGGTTGTTTGTGTTTGTCCAAACACTCTCCTCTCCATATTCAGACAAAACACTACACTACCAACCTCCACAGAAACACACAGGCGTTGCATCAGGAAGGGTATCCGGCCGTTAAACAGGGCCAAATATACATGTTCGACACAGTTCGTACCCGCGACCCCACAATTGCGGGAGAAGTAGCAGAGAAAGAGAAAGAAGATCAAGAAAAGAAAGTGCTGAGACCAGAGTGTCCAATGAGAAAATAATTGCGTATTAGTTACATGATGTTCCTTGATGATTTAAACATCAAAATAATAAATACTGTGATAATAATTCGTTTGAATTCGTCAAATTACGTAATACGGATACGAGTTGATTTTTTTGCTGAAACACAAAAGTACGAAGTGCAAAAATTGCTACTTAAGTTACAAATTCCGCAAGTGAGGTAATAAGTTTGAATTAAGATGTTTGAGGCCAAGCCCTGTGGCTCAACCAGATTTTGGAAACTATTACTGTTAAATACAGGGTTTTCCAGATAAAACTTGACCGCTCGGGCATGGCTGAGCCAAGGCTGGCTTTCTCCACATCTGCGGCCCACCTGGTTGTCAGGCTCACTTCCTGTCCACTTCTCACGCCGTAGTCAATAATCCGTGTTCGTTTGCGAATATGGAGAGTTACCTTAAGAGCAACGCATTTGTGTATGCACATGTTGTTATAAATAGGAATTGACTCATCACATTCGTGCGGAGTTTATCTGGAGGTTCTCCTTGCTAATGCTCCCTTCCAAAACTTCAATATTATTCACCATCTCGAGAATGAGTTTGAAACTGATGGATAATACTTAAATATAAAGACCTACAGTAGGCGAAATTGGAGATAAAATTCAGCGTTTGACACGAAAATCCCTACCGAAATTAGCACAGCAATTTGGGGTTACAGTGACCTGTACATATAAGCAACAAAATTATTAAGTGCAAGAAACAAGAACTAAGAGGAAAATCTTAGGTCCAATGAAAACAAAAGAACATTGGGAATTGAGAAGTAATAAGGAAATACATCGGGACATAGAAAATACAGCAGAAACATTAAGAAAAAGGAGATTACTATTTTATGGACATAACTATAGATTATATGATAAGAGATTGACAAAACTGATATTCACGTACTATTGCGGAAAATAAGTAAAAAACATGCTGAATAAAAGAGGTGAAGAACGATTTTGAAAAATTAAATAAGAGAAGAGGAAACACGATCCAAAATGGTGCAATGATGAATGAATACTGGAGTGAACGGAGGAGGAATACACAAGGAATGATGAATTGTAATTGACTTCAGGTCCCTAGCAGGCTTCGTCATACAAAAGAAAATGAACAAATATATCAAATGCACACGTGTTCTTAATTCAAAACAAGCTGATCTCGGAGCACGCGCATTAAGTGGCCGAGCTATCGAAAAGTGTTTAACCTGTACAATACCTGCTCAGCGGCGGACGGACAATATTGTTAGGTGAGACTTTCCCTTAGTTTATCATACTGGATTATTGCAGATTTACTAATCTAAGACAGGGTGGGTGGGTAGGTGCGCCGTGGGAATGGAGAAAGCCAGCCTGCCATCCGGTCTAGGCTCAGCGGAACGTAAGCTATCAGGTTTTATACATTCACGCGCAATATTTCACTACATTATACGTTGAATTTCTGAATGTTCATAAAAATTGTAAGGATGAAACCACTACGCTCAATTCAGGGTCACCATTCAGATACACCTACTATGCTCGTACAAGTAATCGACACCATGCATGAAGGAATCGATAAATCAGTCAATACTGAACTGCATTTAGGGCAGACTTCCAGATGGCAGAATCCATATATGTTACTTTCCTGAACGTTTCTTGAATGACTTCAAATATATTGTAAATTTATTGAATATTTCCCTTGGTAAGATTTTCTAATCGCTGACTCCCCTTACTACAGTATAAACGAATATTTTCCATTTCATGAATCAAGCAATCCTGGTGAGGGTTCCATACACTGGAACCATACTCTAGTTGGGGTCTTGCCAGAGAATTGTATGCTCTCTCCTTTACATCGTTACTACATCCCATAAGCACCCTCATAACCATGTGAAGAGACATGTATACTTAATTTAAAATTCCATTTAAGTGATTACCATAATGAAGACCTTTCCTTATACTAAAACCCTGGTGCTTACAGTGATCCGCATAAGGAAATTTTACCCCATCAACTCAGTAATTAAAACTGAGAGGACTTTTCCTTTGTAAAACTCACAACCCTACTTTCAACACCGATTATCACCATACAATTGCTTGTTGTCCATCTCACAACATTATCGAAGTCATTTTGCAGTTGGTCACAACGTTGTAACATATTTATTACATTGTACAGAATAACATCATCCGCAAAAGCCTTATCTCTGATTCCACTTCTTTACTCATATCATTTATATATATAGTAAAGCTTACAGGTCCAATAATGCTGCCGTGAGGAATTCCCTTCTAAAATATTAGATGGACAGATACAGCTTACCCTACTCTAATTCTCTTATATCTATTTTCTAGAAACATACCAACCTATTCAGTCACTCTTTTGTCTGCACCAATTGTCCTCATTTCTCCCGGAAGTCTCCCATGGTCCACCCTATCCAATGCTTTAGACAGGTGAATCGCGATACAGTCCATATGACATCCTGAATCCAGGATATCTGATATATCTCGCTGGAATCCTACAAGTTGAGCTTTAGGGGAAAAATTTTCCTAAACCCGAACTGCCTTCTATCGAACCAGTTATACATTTCGCAAACAAGTCTAATATGATAAAAATGAATGCCTTCCGAATGCTTACATGAAATGCATGTCAGACTGACTGGCCTGTAATTTTCAGCTTTATGAATATCACCCTTTCCTTTGAACACAGGGGCTATTATAGCAACTCTCCATTCATTTGGTATATCTCCTTCATGCAAACAATAATCAAATAAGTACTTCAGATCTGGTACTATATTCCAACACATTGTCTTTAGAATATCCCCAGAAATCTTTTCAATTCCAGCCGCTTTTCTAATTTTCAACTTGTGTACCTTATTGTAAATGTCATTGTTAATATATGTAAATTTTAATACATCTTTGGCACTAGTCACCTCCTCTATCTGGACATTATCCTTGTAACCAACAATCTTTACATACTGGTGACTGAATACGTCTGTCATTTGAAGATCCTCACATACACACTCCCCTTGTTCATTAATGATTCCTGGAATGTCCTTCTTGGAACCGGTTTCTGTCTTGAAGTACCTACACATAACCTTCCAATTTTTACTAAAATGTGTATGTCTGCCAATTATGCTTACCATTATGTTATCCTTAGCTGAATTCTTTGCTACATTCCATTTTCTAGTAAGTTCCTTCAATTTTTCCCTTTTTCCGCAACCATTTCTAACTCTATTTCTTTCCAACATGCACCCCCTTCTTAGCCTCTTTTCTTCTCTGTTATAATATAGTAGATCTTTACCACTCCTTGCCACCTATAAAGGTACAAAACTGTTTTCACATTCCTCAACAATTGCTTTAAACCCATCCCAGAGTCTGTGTACAATTTTCTTTATCGTTTTCCACAGATCATATTTACATTCTAAAACCTTCCTCATACCTGTTTTATCGCACATACGGTACTGCACAATAGTACTAATTTTAATATCTTCCTTTCTTTCACGCTTATTTTAACTACCACAAAAACAGCTTCGTGATCACTAATACCACCTATTACTTCGGTTTCTCGTTAGACCTCATCTGGTTTTTTACCAGCACCACGTCCTGAATATTCTCCCCTCTAGTTGGTTCGATCACGTTCTGAGTCAGATGTCCTTCTCACATTAACTTGTTTGCCATTACTTGGTCATGCTTCCTGCCGTTCACATTATCTTCCCAATTTATATTTGATAAATTGAAATCTAACGCTACAATCACATTCCTTTCCATTCGTTTCCCACATAGCAGATTATCTTATCAAATAATTATGAATCAGCGTCTGCACTACACTTTTCCGGTCTGTACACTCCAAAGATATAATTTTGACTATTGTCTTTAGAAATGAGCCTTAAACATACAATTTCGTATTTGTCTTTTTTTTTCAAATTTCGTAGCTTACAAATTCGTCTTTCACCAGAATTATTATTCCCCACCTACCATTCCTATACTTTATCTACGATACACACTCCAGTTCCGTGAGGATATTTCTGCATCCAATATATCATTTCTCAGCTATGATTCAACTCCTATTACAATATATTATAAGTATATATATCTACTTAAATTAATTCTATTCCTTTTACGATTCAACAGTAACAATTTTATATCATCCCTGCTGTACTTTCAGATCCCTTTGTCATTAATACCGCTCCCTAGACCAATCCGTATTCCTAAATGAATCTCCCTACAACGCTTCTAAACAATTTTTTTAATACGTACCACTGTGGTTTAAGTGAAGGCCATCTTAGCGCAGATCCCTATCTCATACTAACCCGTCAGGATCTAGAAATCTCACTCCTACTTTCCCACATACCCACTTCATAATATCATTTAAATACCCAACCATCTTCCAGTCAGATTCCTTTCTACAGAGTGTTCCACTGATAACAACTTCCGCTTCCTTAAACTCCACCCGTGCTGTATTTACCACATCCCACACATTCCCAAGTATGTTGGTACTTATACCTGCTTGCCTTACATTGTTGGTACCAACGTGAAACATTACCACCTTCTCCTTTCCCTCCTCCTTCTCTTCTACTTTGTTCAACATCTGCCTCAAGCTAATTCCTGGATAACTCTCTACCCTGGTTACCCTTCCCCCACATGCTTGGATTGATTGACTCGCCCACACGACGCAGACTATCATCTGGCATTTAAGTAACTTTTTTGCATGCAGTAAAAGAGTTTAAAGATGGCATGCCTATAGATTGGTAGGTAAGGTTTGATTTCCTACATTCCAGTGAAGAACATGCATTCCTTAAATTCCAGATATGATGGATGACGTGCCATATTATAACAGGAGGGAGACGGTGAAACAGGTGCTGTCTACACCTGTGAAGTAATACCAAGGGGTCTGCTCAGGCTTAACTTCTCCATCTGCTGGAAGAATCACGAAGAACCGCATCATATCGATGGTGCCAACGAGTCGTAAAAGTTCGCGGCAAAGATTCAACTCAATTCATATCCGACCCCACAGAGAAGCAGGACAAGGCTTGGACACACACACAGACACATATATGGAATAAATGCATCCTACCGCACAGTAACTACTAAAAACCGCCCTAAGCAATTCATCACCTTAGTGGTTTCCTCCTGCGTGCTCCATCCTTGAGATATCGAGTAACGTACCCTTTTAGAGAGCAGATAATTTATGAGATCCCCACCCCCTAAGTGAGGTTGTGATCAATTCGCTTTGCTCCCAACCAAAGAGTACGGTTACGATTAATTGAATTCTAGGTTTTTGAAAGTGAAAACACGTACCTGCAATATTGCTTCTTTTCTTCTACTTATCCGTGACCTTTACTTTTTGCTGGTGGTAGCAATTGATTTTTTAAAGACTGAACAACCATCCTCTATTAAATCCAATTAGAGGGAAGGTGGAAGAGTTCCGGCACTTGGCCTCGCGAACCTAGTATATTTGCTGTAGGAAAAGAACAAGAATTGACCAAGAAAGGTCGTTAGGAAAGATAGAAGTAAGGTGACTGAAGTAGGTGGAAATAGTGCCAGACTCAGCTATGTGAATCACACTCGCCAACCTAAGCTTGCAAATTAAGAGCCCTGTATCCGCTTTAGTCGTTTCTTACGACTGACAACGGATACCGTGGATGTATCCAACCCAAAAGGGGACATTTTCTTTCTAAAAATAATAATCGTACGGCCTAAGCTTCCCTGTGCAGACATTTCAATTTGTCACCATCTGGCTGTCTGCTCGTCAATTTCGACCTTCCGTTTTATTCTAGGCACACTAGGTGGCAGACAGGGTAAATCAAAGTTCTCTTGAGCGTCTATGGCTGATACTTAATTAAGTTTTTCGGGTAAACACCAAATGTATCACTAGAGATCTTTTACATGCCGATATCGTACGACCTGGAGTGTCGAATGGAGTTTCTTCCGCCCTTCAAAAATCTGACTACATCTGCCGGGTTTAAACCCGCTATCTTTGGATCCGGAGGCCGACACTCTGCCACTGAAATGAAATGGCGTATGGCTTTTAGTGCCGGGAGATCCCAGGACGGGTTCGGCTCACCAGGTGCAGGTCTTTTGATTTGACTCCCGTAGGCGACCTGCGCGTCATGATGAGGATGAAATGATGATGATGACAACACATACACCCAGTCCCCGTGCCAGGGTAATTAACCAATCATATTAAAATTCCCGACCCTGCCGGGAATCGAACCCGGGACCCCTGTGGCCAAAGGCCAGCACGCTAACCATTTAGCCATGGAGCCGGACACTCTGCCACTGATTATTGTTAATAGAGGATGGTTGCCCAGTCGTACTTCTTCAAACACACTGACTGACAAAACAAATAACAAGAGATATTCCGGTGACCAAAGCTTTCTTTCTACTGGGCGTATAGTAAATCAGAAGTAAACAATATTCACTTTAACTGTTCGATGTACGTACTAAGTACCGGTACATTAAAGACTCTCCAGCTATCAACTTCGCTCCACAGAAAGCTCCACTATAAGGTTTTGGCTAGATGGCCAGAGCGGTAAAATCTAGCCACACTAAATGTTTGCGTTGCTTGATAGGACTCATTGTAGCCAGCAGACTGCGCATGACTTGTTTACTAGTACTTAACACCACAATCCCAAGACACCTATTGTTCTCATGTCCGAATCGTTGGCTGAATGGTCAGCGTACTGGCCTTCGGTTCAGAGGGTCCCGGGTTCGATTCCCGGCCGGGTCGGGGATTTTAACCTACATTGGTTAATTCCAATGGCTCGGGGGCTGGGTGTTTGTGATGTCCCCAACATCCCTGCAACTCTCACACCACACATTACACTTTCCTCCGCCACAATAACACGCAGTTACCTACACATAGCAGATGCCGCCCACCCTCATCGGAGGGTCTGCCTTACAAGGGCTGCACTCGGCTAGAAATAGCTACACGAAATTATTATTATTATTATTATTATTATTATTATTATTATTATTATTATTATTATTATTATTATTATTCTAATAATAATGTTCTTTGTTTACGTCCCGCTAACTACTTTTGACGCTTTTCGGAGACGCCGAGGTGCCAAAATTTTGTACCGCAGGAGGTATTCTTACGTGTCAGTAAATCTACCGACACAAGGCTGAGGTATTTAAGCATCACCTATTGTTCTACAGTAGGGTGTGCGTGAGATACTTGTGAGATATTCCTATGTTATTATACACCAGTTATCGGAAAGTTTAGTTATCTAAACTAAAGCCATTTTCTTCAAGAACTGGAAGGAAAATGAGGCTAGTCCTTCAGTCTGAGGATTTTGGTAAGTTGCGTCCATTTCAAGCTGATCTATTACGTTTTGCAAGAGAAAATATGCTGTACCAAATTGAATTTGAAGTATATAAAAAATAAAAATTATAATTTGCAAAATAAGCACGCAAGGATTTCCTGCAAGGCCATAGCCGAACCACCGTGGATTCACGAGAAACTCATTCAGCGGAATAATTCACCGCTTCGTAAGCCTAAGTGTCAAAGCACTAATCACCACAACCACCACTCCTTTTCTTAATTATTTTAGGTCGGTTCTAGATCTGAACTTAGTCTAGTTTTAATACTCGATGCCACTCCTAACACCAGCACAACGTGGGAAGATGTATTCACAGTGTTTTTGTGGTGGTTCGTGGTGTATGGAGACTAAATAAGGATGTACCAGGTGTATGCATACGTTTTTACCGGTTTTTATGATAAAGAAAACACGTAATTTTCAACGGAAATTCATTTTTTTGTTTATTCAAAATATTGGTCATCGGCGTTTACACAATTCGCCCATCTTTCAGGTAATTTATGAATGCCATGCCATAAAAACGGTTTTTTCTTTGTGGCAAAACATTCGTCGAGCCATTTTCCAACTTCCTCGAAATTGCTGAAGTGCTGCTCTGCGAGCGCGTGCCCCATTGATTCGAAGAGGTGATAGATGGCGCCAGGTTGGGGCAGTACGGCAGGTACGGAACGATATCCAATCCAAGTTTTACTGTATGAGACGGCACATTGTCGAGTAACAAAATCACGTTGCGGTGTCTTCTGGCCCATTCCGGTCGTATTTCGATCAATGCGTGATTTAAATTAATAATTTTTTGGCGATAGCGTTGTGTATAATCGGTTTTGCCGGTCTTCAAGTGTTCATATTACACAATACCGCTTGGTCCTACCGGACACAAAGCATGGTCCTTCACACTGAAATCACCACATTTAAATTGTCGAAACCATGCCTCACATGTTATAATCAATGGAGCGTATTCCCCATATGTTTCGTCTGATTCGTTGGGTGAATGGTCAGCGTACTGGCCTTTAGTCCAGATGGTCCCGGATTCGATTCCCGGCCGGGTCGGGGATTTTAACCTTCATTGGTTAATTCCAATGGCCCGGGGGCTGGGTGTTTGTGCTGTCCCCAACATCCTTGTAACTCATACAACGCACATAACACTATCCTATACCACATTAAGAAGCAGTTACTTACACATGACAGATGTCGCCCACCCTCATCTGCGGGTCTGCCTTACAAGGGCTGCACTCGGCTATAAATAGCCACACGAAATTATTACCTTATGTTTCTACCAGCAAAACTTTCCAAAGCCTTTTCCTTTTGATTAAATAAGAAAAGCAATGCGTGCCGCAAATGTTCTTTTTCAGTCACAAACGTCGGCATGATCACTGAACGAAACAACACAGCACGCTAGTGTTTGGTGAACTCAACGTGTGTGTGTTGGTAGGTCAGACGAACAAACTGGCATCTGTGTCAAATTCATACGCTGCGTACTGTTTGCTGGCGCCATCTCTTAGTCAAACACCTGGTACATTAAGATGAACACAAACAACCTGCTTCCTTCTGATATACTAACATATCGTAATTGCACTCGATATCGATAATGAATGTATGGATGTGCCAACATTATCAAAATAACATATCGATATTTTTCTATATCAAGTTATATTTTGTCCAATACACAAGGATTCGAAATTATATTGGATCACGAAAGTTCCATGAGAAACAAAATAATAAGATAATTAAAACTAATGATTGTGTGTAAAATCATGCTAAAATTTTTCTTGTATTTCCACTGAAATTGACATGCTTAGAACATTATTTAGAAATTGCGGTATATCACTAATGTTTGTCAAGTGTATTCACACTGTATCCTGGTAATCGAAGGAACCATTTTCGCAATTGAAAGTAACATTCACGTGAAGACACCAACGCAGAAATATGTATGCGTTTAATAATTCTAATTTACCCCGCAAAGTAGAAATGTTCTCTAAAGCCTGGAATGTGTAACTTTTATTGATATATTAAAAGTCAGTTTGAAATTTCCAGTTTTTTCTTTTATAGTAATTTCGACTGTCTATGGCAGGCTTGCGTACTAATTATTTTAATAACTATTGTACGTGTTAGAATATGTTTAAATATCTTGGATGAGTGGGATTAGACGGAAATTTATTTGTGGGTTATATTTGTAAGTGAACAAGAATTGTACAAATGCTTTTTAGGATTAGCGCTTGGAGTATTCTATGACTCAGTGGGAATGTTTGTTTTATGAAAGGAGCGATGCAAGGAACGCTTGAGTTGCACAACTAGCTCTGCAAACCTAGGGCTTGGCGGAGCGTACAGGAAGATGTAAAAAGCAAATGACTTAATTTTTATATAGCAGCGATGAGTGCGTGAGTTTGTAAAGTTGCTTACACAGTATTTTTTTCCTCGTGAAACAGTGCAGGTAAACTGAGATGGTGATAATATCTAAAACCTATAGCATGTGAAATGATATTGTGTTTAAAGCATATTTACGCGTAATCTAATTCAACACTGTGGATATTAAGTTATTGCTAACAGTTCTATTTTAGGGAAATGTATAGAGTAACGGCACTCAGTATATGATTTCATCCATATCAAAGACGGACGTGTGATAGGATGGTAAAAATTGAGTGGTTCGTTGATTCTTGTAGAAAGTTGTACGCTGAAACCAATTATTTCCTTCAAATCCGAACATACATATAAATAAATATTAAACAGCAGCATTTCAAACAAACAGTGGGCATACTACAGTATAGTTTCAACCAAAAGCGGACACTTGATTATAAACCTATCATATTTCTGGATTTCACCACATGACTTGCTAAACCTGTCATGGCAGCTACTGTTATTCTTTGTTATGATGTGTATTGTCTTACTAGATTTATTTGCTGGTCTATGT
Source organism: Anabrus simplex (assembly GCF_040414725.1). Lineage (NCBI taxonomy): Eukaryota > Metazoa > Arthropoda > Insecta > Orthoptera > Tettigoniidae > Anabrus > Anabrus simplex. The sequence goes on from NC_090269.1 coordinate 407,255,292, forward strand.
TGAAATATTCTGTTCAAATGATTCAGTTTTAGTATCAATTAATTAAATATGGAATATTCAATAGAAGAAGCAGCTTCAGATTAGGCACGGATTTCCACATCGGACCTAGAAACGTAATATTCAAAAGAAGCAAAGGTAAGCTGTTTCCGACTGCCTTCCTCTACATCTTACAACACAGTGCACAGAATTATTGTACTTTTGTTTAGTAAATATGCATTAGAATCCCAGTTGTTAATGCCTTCTTGCTCTTTTGCAGGTATTCAACTAAATGTCCGCCTTCGTATCCTACATGCAGCCTCCGAAGGGGATTCCAATGTGCGTTGCTCAATATGAAGGATATTGAAGAATTTCAAGATTAATTTTGTGCATTACCTGATAAAGGGAAGGATAATGTATTTATACTCAAGTACGTTAGAGCGAAATTTGAATGCAGGATGCATGCGGAAACCTAAGGGCTTCACATACGATTATACCATTCAAAACCAAGCTGGTAACTACACATATTTTGTCTGTAGAGGTACTTTTCTAAAAGTCCTCAAAATTACTAAGTATAGAGTAATAGGCACGTTTAAAAGATTCTGAAGTGGAAATGCTCAAGTGCCAGTTGGAACTCATAGATGGGATCACAAGAAAGGAAAGTATGGAGGAAAGCGAGAAGCTGTAAAAATAATTTATCTAAGGTCTGAAAGGCTGCGAAAGTCATTACGGTAGGGGAAAGAATGCTAGGAGCTATATTTTATCTGAAATAAATATTGGGAAACTTTTCAAAACGTATAATGAAGAGAAAGTTTCAGAAGGGCGGCCAGAAGAAGTCATTCCTTTACAAATTTTTTATCAGTAAATTCAACATAGGATTTTCCACACCTGCTGTAGATGAATGTAGCACTTGCTTGCTAAAGGAGACATTGATAGGAAGAAACAACCGAAGACTGGAAATCAATTTATATATAACAAGCGAACAGTTTTTCCATCGCTTGAAAACTAAGGACAACGATTGTGTTTGGACTTCCTATGACTGTCAGAAGGATCTTGTTCTTCCAAAACTTAGTGACCAATCTGCATACTACAGTAGGCAGTTGTATTTGTCTGTCACAAATAGTGTTTCAAGTGATTCCCTGAACCCTAACAATGTTACAATATACACACGGACAGAAGATCAGTACAAGACATCATCTAATTTACTTGCATCGTTTGCTTTTTAATTAGTTGAATTGTCTCAATCTGACAGGTTATAAGAGTGTACAACTTCTTGCCGACGAGTGCGCCGGCTAAAACTAGAACATTAACGTTCTTACTATGTGTGGAAAGTGGTTGTGTAATCATGTACCCATTGGTATCACACAAATGGAACTATTTTCCCCTTATTGGTCATTCGTTCTGGCCTTCTGACCGTGTTTTTGAAATGATTGACAAAAGTGAACAACATTTGATATGTTGCAGAATATTACAGTGTGTTGCTGAACATGGCAAAGTGAAGGTGCTAGGGAAGGATTGGAAACCATTTAATTGGAAACTTCCAGTTCAAGAGTCAGCCAAGTCTGCTTCACAGTTACACTTCAAGATTTCTCAGTGCAAGAAAATCATGTTTGCCTAAAACTAGAAAAGGGAACATTATTTTCTAAGGTGAACTCACATATAACTTGGGAACTGATACAACAAAGCCAATAACAAAGGAAGAAAAATATTTCCAGTACATACAACATTGTGAGATGGGCCTCGGAATCGCAGTGAAAGAAGGATGTAAACAAACTTCTTCAAAAGCATTTTGCTTCAGGTTGGCGACGCGTAGAAGAGATGAAGTGGAACACGCAAATATTTAACAGCAACGTTAACACTTCGGTGGTCGCGCGAAGAAAAGTCACTTCAGTGGTCACGCGGATCACAATTGTGATCCGTACTTTCTTTGTGATATAAGGCTCTGTGCTCTTTATTCAATAAATATGATTATGCATTGTGAAAAGAACTTTATTTTCTGTACAATATAACATAATTATGCATACATTTATAAAAAAACCTGAAAAATTACCAGACATTGTGATTTATCTCACTTCCGCTCTCCATAATGTTTTAGAGGTACCTCACTGTCCGGTTCCTTTAGCCGTCGATTTGTATTATCGTAGTCATCCATTTTATACCTATATAATAATAATTAATATAAACTCATATAACGGAGTAGACATATGCACATGAACTGAGATTAGACACCGCAATAAGAAAACAAACAAAGTCAAGAGAAGTCACGCTAGATCAAAGTTGTGATCCACAATAATAAATTGCTTTATAACGCAACAACCATCAGTCAAGGTTAGTAGACTACTGCATTATCAGAGAGGGTATGGGGCGCGAGGAAGGTACACAGATGCTCACTATCCGCGCGACCAGTGGAGTGTTAAAACCCCTTGTAGCGATGAAAATTGTGGTGAGTGTGAGTAGCTCAGTGGTCTAGGATTTCCTGACCAAGTGCAAATTGTGGCAATGGCAATTAATTGTTAAGCTATCATTAAACTTGTGTTTCTAAATGTTTCAGTGATTTCCAGGATTGATTTCATAGAGACAACTCATGAATGTTTTATACCGCACCTCAAACTAACTTTCATTTTATGAATTGTTTAATGCCTGTTCGTCAAACGTTAATAACAAATTTAGTTATAGACCTACTTCAGTTGTATTCTGAAGACTGTGCGTTCTATTTGACGCATTACATTTCCTTATTAGCTCTCGTAGTCCTAATTTAACAGTAATGATCAAATTGTATGATAACGTCCAATTTTCGAAATAACAATAAACTGGTTTGTTTCAAAACGACTTCTGTTGTTACTTTCCAATCGAAAACGGACGAACAACTCATTCCCAAACAAACACGAACATCTCGATTTCCAATAATAAAATTGAAACATTTAAAGTGAAGTAATATTGATGACAGGTTTCAAAAGTGATTCTGCATGGGTAAAGCTAATTTAGGAGTAAAAGGATTCTGAAAAATATTTACTGCATATATATGAAAAAATACATTGGCTGTTCTGAATGTTGCGTTCGAGGCAGATGTCCATCTTTGATAAGGAAAAACTCATATGGCAGTAAACTTCAAGAGCTGTATCTCATTTTGGAACAGCAGTCTATGTGTTTTGAGAGAACTCAAGTCGAGATTATCAACATTTTTATCGGAAGGAAACGTCGGCTCTCGTATGCGTGCTAGTGTACCGAGAAGAAGGAGAAAGCTGTTCGAGTCGCATGGTTCGAACAATATGCCAAACGTATGTGAGGTGATACACAACTAGAAGACATCTCGATTCTCATTAAGTAATGAGAAATGTGTGAGAACAAATGTGGACTAGTTAAAATGTCTAATTTAAATATACCAATGTACTTTCGACTGAAGTATGAGGCAGACGTCTATAAATTATACGAAGGGCTTACTATATTATTTTACAATTTATTTTCTTCTACCCAAATTAAGTACATTACACATCAGTTTTAACGTCCACCTTCTCAACATAATCTCCTTGTAACTGTATGCACTTTTTCCATCGATGTGTCAGTCTCTCCAGACTTTCCTTAAACCATTCTTTCGGAGTGCCGCGTACCCATGCCTTGACAGCTGTGTCCAGTTCAGCAAAATCCGCAATACGGAAACAACGCAGAGGTTTCTTCATGTTCCCAAACAGGTGGTGGCACTGTTCGACATTTCTTTGGCGGTGAACTGCCCCTATGCTTCCATTGCATCGATTGTTTTTTCGTTTGTGGCTCATGGTAATTAAGCCATGTCTCATCACCAGTCACAAGCCTAGCCATGAAGTCGACTGGATCTTGATCATGGCGTTGAAAAAGTTATCTGCACACGTCCATACGCCTCTGGTTTTCGTCTGCAGACAATAGTCTAGGCACCTACGTGGATGACACCTTCCCCAACTGCAAGTGGCCGTGGACGATCCGCTGCAGGGTGTTTCGGATAATTCCCATGGCTGTCTCCATTTCCGTAAATGTGATGCATTTGTTTCCTTGGATGGCCTGTTCGACCGGGGAAATGCGGCCTGGTGCTGACACTGTCACATTCCTTCCAGAACTGGTTCCCTTGTTCACCGATGTGCGCGCTGTTTTCGAACCTTCCACCCAGTTGTAAACTGTTTTCCGTGACGCCGCATGTTCCCCACAGACTCCACCAAGCGCCGATGACTTTCTGCAGTGGTCACACCTACCTTCCATAGGAACCAAGTCGTACAGCACTGTCCCTGACGGTTGCTTTCCATGTTGTCTGCTCCTACGCTGACAGTGTTGTTATGAAATGGCTATGACGAGTGCATTCGTTGGCCCCTGTGCGTGTTCTAACACCAAACGGTGGAAAAAAAACACTAGTTATACGTTACCACCTTCAAAAGTGAAATGAGAACCATACTCGGACGTACAAAAAAAAAAAAACAATATAGCACGCCCGTCGTATTATTGTGAATGCCTTTCCGATCGGATTCTGTTGTTTATTCTTTATGATACGTTGTTCTGAAATGTTTACTTGAATACGTTCATTTTTCCTACCTTATTCGTTTCTCTATTATTCTTATTCTTATTCTTCTTTTTCTAGATAAGGTTCTACAGAATACCAGATTTGCGGTTGATAAATACGACCCAGAATGAGACTTTCATTTACTCTACCACTATTTTTATTTAAATTTGTGGGATTCTCTGGTGAAAACTGGCGTACATTTACTAGGATTTTCTGATAAGGATTTTGTTAATGAGCATTGCAGCTATATTACAATTAACAACCAAACGTATAGCTAATATTCTTAATAAAAACATCGGAACTTTTCACCTGTGCACGTAAAAGGGAAAGACTTGTGATCGAGAACACAAGTGCTTTAACATTAGTGTACATGTAGATGGTATAACATTATCCTGATTAATCTATTGAGGGCTGTGAGGGCAACAACGTGGATGAAATTTTTGTTTATTCCGAGTCTGTTGCAGAACTAAACAGAGAAGATATAATCGTGTCCCTGGCTCCAACAAAAATTCCTACAACAGGAAATGCCAGTTATTATTATTATTATTATTATTATTATTATTATTATTATTATTATTATTATTATTATTATTATTATCAAAAATAAATCGCAATTGAGTCATATGCTGGTGGCAATTACCATTTGTATTGTTCTGATACTGAGGTAAAGTTAAAAACGTACCCAACAACAACTACAACAACAGTAAGAGTACAACAAGCAATTCCATGGAAGGAAAATATTAAAAGAAATATTAATAGTTTAACATTCTAAATCCAGCATCGTCATATACAAATTAACACACAATTTAAATATATCCACTGCTTAAGCACTACTGTTTAAATACTATAGGTTGAGTTTACTACTAGTTTAACACTACAATTGATAATAAAGATAAAAATATTACTACTCAACAACAGCAAGAGTACGGCAAGCAATTCCGTGGAAGGAAAATATTACGAGTCTCGAATCTGACTGTTGCGTCCATTGTCTAATACTTTGCCTTTCCTCGTTGAAGGTAGCGATGTCAGTTCGACTCGTAAAACTAACAATTGAGGTGCTATGACCTTCTTTATATATCGTGGCTCTTACATCAAAACCTCCTATGTTACAATGGTCTTCCTATCCATAATTTTCCTTAAGACTGGTTAAGCCTCCCAGGCACATAGTGATGTGTGGTCCGTTGGAACAATGTACGTTGTGTTCATTTCCTATGGTATGTTCTGTACGTATTTATGCACTCCTACAATAAATGCATTACAGGTTCATTTCCCTTACATATCAGGTAGGCATAACCAGTCTTAAGGAGAAAAATGGATAGGAAGAGCGTTGTGAGACCCGAGGTTTTACTGTAACAGCGACGATTTGACCCTGATATGAATATTCGAGATCTTGGCAGTTTTTAATAACAGCTTCATTCTGCCTGCAGTCACCCGAATTATGAGGTGGGGGTTCGACTTCGTAACTATGTCGACGACGGTTACGGTCATATGTCCAGCCTGTTCGTAATGCTGCTGCGTCATCTATCATCAAAGTACCGTCACGGCGTCCTGTGTTAGTGAGTCATTGGAGATTTTAGACTTGGGTGTATTCCTTAAAAGAAATAACATCTTTACGTCACTCAGAGCGTTGCTTGCTTTTTTAGCGAACGGGAAGTTTATGTTTTTATGGTTAAGATGCTCGTTAAGTTTTACCCTCAGTTCCTTAAGACAACGGGTACCTTCCTCATGAAATCATCTCGTGTTGGTCCCTACCTAGTAATTACGCTGATCAACAAAAAATGACTTCATGCGGATATCTCCGTATCCAAGATGCGTTCGAAAGCAACGAAACACGTTCATTCAAAATGTGCAAACCATTTGTCTATGTCACGTACCGTTATTGAGGTACATGACATCAACCATTTAATATCCTTAGTACTGTACAGAGAGAAACAAATCTCAGCGATAAGTTTCACTAGAGCAGTTATTGTTACGTGGCTATAGCTAAGACTAGTGTAAATGCACTAGATGCCACATACTGGATTTGTTTGTTACGCAACCGCACACGTAGCAAAACAGATTTGGTGAATTTATGCAACCGAGCTCGATAGCTGCAGTCGCTTAAGTGCGGCCAGTATCCAGTATTCGGGAGATAGTAGGTTCGAACTCCACTGTCGGCAGCCCTGAAAATGGTTTTCCGTGGTTTCCCATTTTCACACCAGGCAAATGCTGGGGCTGGTACCTTAATTAAGGCCACGGCCGCTTCCTTCCCACTCCTAGCCCTTTCCTGTCCCATCGTCGCCATAAGACCTATCTGTGTCGGTGCGACGTAAAACAACTAGCACCGGGCGAGTTGGCCGTGCGCGTAGAGGCGCGCGGCTGTGAGCTTGCATCCGGGAGATAGTAGGTTCGAATCCCACTATCGGCAGCCCTGAAGATGGTTTTCCGTGGTTTCCCATTTTCACACCAGGCAAATGCTGGGGCTGTACCTGAATTAAGGCCACGGCCGCTTCCTTCCAACTCCTAGGCCTTTCCCATCCCATCGTCGCCATAAGACCTATCTGTGTCGGTGCGACGTAAAGCCCCTAGCAAAAAAAAAAAAAAAACAACTAGCAAAAAAAAAAAATTATGCAACCTCTAGACGCCATAATGTCCACTTTCGCTGACAATAAGAAGGAAGCAAATGAGATTCTCCGCCTTTGTATAAAAAATAGCGGAAAACAATGGAAATAGTTCTCGATGGACGCTGTTCATTAAAAATAAAACTTTGTCAACACTTCAAAACCTGGCGTGATATCAGCATGTAAAACTGCACTAGAAACAGTAAACATCATGTCAGATACCTACCCCTTGTAAATCAGTGTTACAACTCAAGTGCCACCTCCAATATTTATAGAAGGAACACCGAAAGAAATATCGTTTTCCTTGGAAGATATATTGATAGAATTTTCGTGAATTATAGATGAAATGGACTCCCAGATATATGACAACTTGTCACACAGATGATGAAGTAGATCGATGTTATGAACATTTAGAGAGAGCATTGGAAACGATAAAAGATAATAAGAACCTCATTGTACATGGAGACTGGGACACTTTCGTTGAAGAAAGACAAGACAGAAATACCGTTTATAAATACTAGCTAGGTAAAATAAATGGCAGGAAGATACAGTATGCGTATCTTTTCAAAAAAGGGACATTTAATTTCCGTGTCGTATAAAAGTGCTTGGACTAACCTTAACAATTTTGTATCAGTTTCGTCATATAAACGATTATGCATCTCCAATTTAAGAGGATTTTAAATTTAATCGACACGACATATGTGAATAATATATGCAGCTTTTCATAAACTATCTTGTCCTTGAAGGAACAAAACTGTGTATGACACAACGATCTTGCTATCCATTACTATCCTTAAGACTTGACACGCCTCGCAGCCACGTATGGATATGAAGTCCATCAGAACAATTTTCGTTGTATTCATTTTCCTGGGTGCTTGTGTAAAGAAAAATGAACCTTACCGTATCGCACTGCAGGAATATACAAATAAAATTCAGGAAACTCAGTCGTCAAAAATTACCACTATTTCTCGCCAGTGCGGCACGGGCTCATCATTCGGGTACCGGACCTTCTCAAGACACTACAAGCTTTACATGCGATAAGCACAGTGCAGTGCCGACGTACTAGGTGAGATCACTTGCTATATATGTCTTCTCGGGCTAGCTTGACAAAACATATGGCTTCTGATTGAGATAGCATTTACCCGGAGGTGAATTGGGAAACCACAGAAAACCAATTTGAGGATGGCTGAGGTAGGAATTGAACCCTCCTCTGTTCTGTTGACCTCCTGAGGTTGAGTGATCAACGTTCAGGCTCTCGAACCCGGCCTTCCGAGGATGGCACCTAATCACGGTAATCACTACACCACAGAGGTGGACCTATCCTTAGAGTACGGTAGAATAAGGTTCATTTTCCTTTATACTCGCGTATCCGTATAGGAAAATGAACAACGAAAATTGTTCTAATGGACTGCATATCGATATGTGGCTGGAAGGCGTGACCAGTCCTAAAGGAAATAATGGAAAAGAAGTGAAGTGTCACATTCGTGGTTTTGTTACAGCAGCGACGATATAATAAAGAACATATAATCTAACAGCACCACATAATTTTATGGACCTAGTACTTCATATTCAACCCATAAATATCGACCATTGTTCCTTTATACGAATTAATAAGGATTTGCTTGCGTCTAAGCTCGATAATACAAACGGAATCGTCAACACCTGTTATATAATATAATAGAAACTCTAATAAATGCAAAAAACAAATTATGGCAACTACGAATAACACATTAGTACAGGAAATGTACATCCATGAAAATGAAATGGCGTATAGCTTTTAGTGCCGGGAGTGTCCGAGGACATGTTCGACTCGCAAAATGCCGGTCTTTTGATTTGACTCCCGTAGGCGACCTGCTCGTCGTGATGAGGATTAAATGATGATGAATATGACACATACACCCAGCTCCTGTGTCAGCGAAATTAACCAATGATGGTTATACTTCCCGACCCTGGCAGGAATCTAACCCGGGCCCCTGTGACCAAAGGCTAGCACGCTAACTATTTATCCAAGGAGCTGAGTGGCTGAGTGGCTCGTAGGGTTGTGGTGCTGGTCCTCTGACCCCAACTTGGCAGGTTCGATCCTTGCTCAGTTCGGTGGTATTTTAAGGTGCTCAAGTACGTCATCCTCGCGTCGGTTGATTAACAGTCACGTAAAAGGACTCCTCCGAGACTAAATTCCGGAACCTCGCTGTCTCCAAAAACCGAAGTTACGTTATTTCTTAACGCCTGTTATTGTGACTGTGGTTTTAGATGTCAGTTGTCTTCTCTTATCAAATCGGTTGTGATACAGGCGTTTTCGACTGTAAGGACATCTCTCTTGTTTCCTTGAGTAGCAATACATCGCGAGTGTAGAACACAAATGATAATTTATTCTCGGTTGACTACTAGGGTGAATAAATAAGCTTTGTGTACTGACATTCATTCCTAGATGTGGAGTTCATACAGAATACAGGGTGATCCATTATTATATCGGTATTTTTATTCCACTATTATTCTGTCATTAACAATGCTACATGGTTGCTTTCAGTTCTATTACGTACTATGGTCCTTGCCATTTCATATTTAGATGTAGGCACTAGAATTAGCAGCACACCGTCGCAGTCGGGGTCCAATGTTCCTGACAGACCGTTGCAACATGCTAAAAAAAACTTTTGTTTATCCCATTGTTTCAACCTGGGACGGAGTGGACAATGTGCACTTTATGCACGAAGGGTCACCTCCTCATTTCGCATTGATTTCCCGAGAATGGCTTGACAAAGCTTTCCGGACCGCGTTATTGGACGTCACGGAAATGTTGAGTCGCCACCGAGAAGTCCAGACTTGACCCCATTGGTCCTCTGGGGGTATTGAAAGAGAGGGTGTATGCCAGAAAACCACGTGACTTGGACACTTTGGAAGCAGTCATTAGGGAAGAGTGTGCGGGGGTACCAAACGACATGTTGCAACGGATTGTCAGGAATATTGGGCCCCGACTGCAACGGTGTGCTGCTAATGCTAGTGCCTACGTTGAAATATGAAATGGAAAGGACCATAGTACGTAATAGAATTGAAAGCAACCATGTAGCATTGTTAATGACAGAATAGTAGTGAAAATAAAAATAAGGATAAATTAGTGGTTCACCCTGTACATTCCTATTCTAATATTGCGACTGCACACGGTATGTAAGGCTAACTTATATTATTATTATTATTATTATTATTATTATTATTATTATTATTATTATTATTATTATTATTATTATTATTATTATTATTATTATTATTATTATTATTAATTTATATTTACGTCTCAAAGGAGAAAAATCTGCTGTACATGTGTGCAGTGTAGCTGAGAAAATCCACAGAAAGTTAATCCAAGCGGTAGGACTTAAATTGCCGATCGGATTTCACATCTCTAATACTAATATTTCGCCATTACTTTTCATCGGGCCACAGCAAGTTTTCGTACTTATTCGAATCTGACCATAGCCTTTCCGTTTCGACCACGGAAAATACACACACTGGGCTCACAGAAAGGGCACTGGTAATGCAAGCCTCTTTCCCCCTCGTTGATTATAGCATTATTTAGCTTTCTACTGCGCAGGTCAATGTGCATAAGCTGATTGCATTAGCAGTATACTGTATGTACTGTAGCAACTAGTAAAAGCAGCGAATTTATAGAATGGTACTTCCATTTTGGCGCGACTATTGTGTATAGTCCCCTTTCCTGTGCGTGGTAGACTCAGTTTACTTTGCCGACGGGTCACTGGTATGCAAAAGCAATATCAGCCATAAAGGCTAACAATGTTAGATGGGTTGCCTCTCTCCAACATTTTAAGGGGCTGGTGAACCACTGCGTATGTCGTGTCTTATAACAAGGGGAAAGGAATTCTCAATGCTTAAACTCCCATGCAAACGTCTTTAGGAACGGAGTGATTCTATGAACATCAGTAAGTAAAAATTACAGCACAAGATATTTGAAATCGCGATAATAAATTAATTGATTTAAAAATTTCTTGGTTGAAAAAGTATGTTTGGAATTGAAGTTAGAATTAACTTTTCGGAGTCCCACAATCAAAACATCACCTTTAGCTAATCAGTTCAAAAGTTATTTTAAGAGATTTAGGATAGTGTTAGTGCGGGAATCTCGAACAAAGGGTTGCTCGCCTTTTGTTCGAATGTTCATAATATGATGACTTAGTAGTTCATTTGAACTACTGTGAAATTACTTCTCACCACTCCTTAGAAATGTCATTTATAAATTGTGTTGTTCTTCTACTTTCATGAGTTACATGGAGCAACTATTTAAACAACAATAAAATGAAAGAATTTCCAGTAATATTTCTCTAAATCGTGTTGTTATTCCGCGTTTATGACCAGCTTGAACCTACTATTTTAAAGCAGCTGAAGTATCATAGCATTTGTGTAATAGTTCACTACATTTGTCAAAACTAAAACCTCAACGTACGTTTTGTATAACAGTGTTAGGCATATCGGAGATTTAATAATAATAATAATAATAATAATAATAATAATAATAATAATAATAATAATAATAATAATAATAATAATAATAATAATAATAATAATAATAATAATAATAATAATAATAATAATAATAATGATATGATACACTCGGTGTCCTCTTAGTCCATATTTCTGCGTACAACCCGTAACAATCGTAACAGTCTCGTCCTTTATGATATTATTTTCATTCATTTCACTTCTATTTTTGCAGTATGTCTATATAAGTTTCATTCCCGTTCCTAGTTGCATGTGGTATTTGAAAAACCGACGTGTTAATTCATGTTTCACTTCTGCCTGATATGAGTACTTATTTTAATTGAACTTTTCACCCCTTCCAATTACTTTGCAAATTTATCACGTATTGATTGACTAATTATACAAAATAGAAATCGGCGAAAGTGAAAAGGAAAGTATACTTAAAATTTGGGCTCTACACATGTTTCAATCGTGGTACGGGTGAATTACTCAGAAAACATAATTTTACATAAATGAGTTATTAGTAGGAATATAGAAAACGAAATTATAATAATATTAATTATAACAAAATATTTTTGTTTGTAAAACCATGAGCTGATTATAATTCTTCAACTGGCTCACTCGTATCATTCTGCCGTATTTAATTATTGAAATAGATTCATACGGGTGAATGCCTTTTGAATTATAATTTAGGACTGTAGTGATAAAAACTCCCTCCTAATTTTATCAAGTCAATGCAACAAAAATGAAAAATTCATTTCTTTAACAAGTTGGATTTTACGTTGCATATTAAGAATGTAATAATGTTACTGTTTTTTACGTCCCACTAACTACTTTTACAGTTTTTGGAGACGCCGAGGTGTCTGAATTTAGTCCCTACGTGCCCTTTAACTGCCACTAAATATACCGACACGAGGCTGATGTATTTTGGCATATCGTCGCTGCCGGGACAAAACCTCGTATGTGAAATATTCTATATTAGAAATTTGGCCGGTAAGGTTCTGTCACCTAAGGTGCAATATTGTGTGAATATTGTCAAGGCTTTCTCGCTCTTCATAATGCATGTGCTTCGGGTCAGTATATCTCCGAAAATATTATCACATAGGAGGTTTTGTCCCGGCAACGACGATATTAATATATCACCGGACTGAGCCGGAATAGAACCTGCCAAGTTGAAGTCAGAAGCCCAACACTTCAACCGCTAAGCCACTCAGCTGTTGTGAATATTTATTAACAAGTGCACAATCTAAGACCTTCATGTGCCATGTAATTTAAAACGATTTCATGGTGTGTATGCTGAAAGGATGTACGGAAATTAATTACAACAAACATTCTTAAGCATTAAGATGGATTATTTGGATGAAGAGTACTGACGGAGATTATATACTACTACTACTACTACTACTACTACTACTACTACTACTACTACTACTACTACTAGCACTACTATTAATAATAATAATAATAATAATAATAATAATAATAATAATAATAATAATCTTACACGAAGGTACTATTGAATTAAAAATTGATAGATGAGTGAGAAGTTCAAATCAGTCTCTTATGTAAAATTTTCGATATGACATTGCATTATGTCTCGAAGTACAATTGAAAATCTACAGGTATAATACAAATAAGAAGAAGTAACATGTTTCAGTGATTGATTTTGCAATACCTGTAGTTAAAATGTTCACTAAACTTATTAATGGGAGCTGCAAAAATATCAAGTGCTACCACAATGACTGAAATGACAGTGACGAATGGACCATTTAACCATATGACGAGTTGTGAATGGAGCGACACGACTGGTGGATAACAGCCTAAATCTGTCTCTAAGGAGGATTCAGCTGGCCATCTTCCTGATTGTAGGAATCCAAATATCTGTAGCTCTGAACACACCAGGAGAATATTATGTCTAAATTCCTCAAAGATAGTTCAACACAAATTTAGAAAATAGCATAAAGTGCGATTGTGTTTCAAAATGGCTCATATGTGGAAATATACTGAAGTACAAAATGAAAAATCTGTGAACGAATAATAATAATAATAATAATAATAATAATAATAATAATAATAATAATAATAATAATAATAAACGTGATGAGGAAGCATACGGATATAAACTTTCTAATTATTATTTTCAGGGAACAAATTTCACAGTAAATATAAGTAAAATGTTAAATGATTGGAAGAGGACGTATTAAAGTTCAAATAAATGCTTAATGATGACAATGATTATTTTAAAATATATTCCGATATTAGAATCTTGGGTTTTCCACTAACTGTGTAGAAGTTCATATACTTGTTTAAGTCGTTTAAAGAGAAATATTTAGTAGTACTCCAGTGTGAATATATTCACTCTCCTTGCACCTGGAGCCAGGATAAGATATATTGAATGTTGAAGTTCAAAAAACACAGACATTTTGTAAGCAATATTATTTAGTTTTATGTTGTATAACTAGTAATATATTACGAATTAAATAATCGTTTCTGAATAATACATTACAATAAGTACTGTCTATTCTGAACAAGAATGTTTAATAATATTTGATCTTGTTAGCTCAGGAAAAGTATTTTCCCTTACCTCTTTTCACCTCCTCCCACGTTGTAACGGTTTATCTGGGACTTGTGGGGAAACACACCGAACTCTCAGCGTCACAACACTATGAGGGAAGAACACAAATATTGCACTACGTACGGCTCTTATTAACAATATCTTGACTATTATCAAGATAATATCGCTGAATTAAAATACGGAACAGCTACTAAATAGCTGATGTTTGGCTGTACAGTGAGCGAAAACCCGCCCACTTCTGGGATGCTGATATCTCTCACGCCCCGGCCAGCTGGAACGGGGAACACTACCTTTTGCAGTCTTCCAGACAACTGACGATCGGAGAGCGAGCGCCCTCCCAGATCCAACCCCGGAGCAAAGAGCGGGATGTCGGAAGATATGTTGCGCGACCAAATTTGCTCTATTGACTCAGATACCCAGTTTCATCTCTCATTCACCGCAACGGATGATGCCTTTTAATTTTCGAGGGCAATAGTGCGTAATAAAGAAAGCAAATATATAAATACGCTGTGTGTATGATAACGATGCATTTTGTTCTTATGAGGAATTATTTATTTTGGTGAAAACATAATTAATACAGGCATTAAATACTGTAGATGTAAGTATGTGATACGCTGATGGAAAATCTGTATATTTGGCGAATTACAGTTTTTGAATACATCAGCGTACAGAGCGCTAATCAATAACGCGGTTCGTGGAAATGGAAGTGGGAGAGAGGAACTGAATACTGCCCATCCAGTGGAAAATCATGTAATAATACTGTCTATCTTTTGGACTATAATCCATTATAGATGAAAACGGTATCCCCTGTCTGATTTAGGAGGGTCTTTCAACTAGATAGTGTGGGTTGATGACCACGTGTCCTTAAATGAGTGTGACATAGCCTCCAATTTTAGTGCAAATTTCCATATTTTCGTCCGCCTCTGTGGTGTAGTGGTTAGTGTGATTAGCTGCCACCCCCGGAGGCCCGGGTTCAATTCCCGGCTCTGCCACGAAAGTTGAAAAATTGTAGGAGGGCTGGATAGGGGTCCATTAAGCCCCGGGAACAGTGGGTTCGATCCCCACCTCAGCCATCCTGGAAGTGGTTTTTCCGTGGTTTCTCACTTCTGGTACCTAACTTAAGGCCACGGCCGCTTCCTTCCCCCTTCCTTATCTATCCCTTCCAATCTTCCCATCCTCCCGAAAGGCCACTGTTCAGCATCAGGTGAGGCCGCCTGGGCGAGGTACTGGTCATTCTCCCCAGTTGTATCCCCAACCCAGAGTCTGAAGCTCCAGGACACTGTCCCTGAGGCGGTAGAGGTTGGATCCCTCGCTGAGTCGGAGGGAAAAACAGAACCTGGAGGGTAAACAGATGAAGAAGAAGATTCCCCTCTTCGTTACACGACCGGGCACGACACATCAACATAGTTACACGGTAAAAGGAAGTTGCTACACGATTTAAAGGTGTCATGTTTTGCGAACGGATGACATAATATTTCGCTAGGGCTCAGAATCGTGTGCAAAATGTGCTCACTGAAGTTTTGTACCATACAGTACGCCTGCAGTGGAATAACACTCCTTTAAACATGTGCACGGTATTTGGAGTGCAGCAAGCGATATTTGAAGGGGCTGCTAAATCACACTGTGTATTTGTTGCTTTGAAATCGGGGACTCATCAATATTTGGGAAATTATTAGGTTGCGAATCTGACATGTTTGAGAAAAATGTGTTCACCTTTTAATGTGCTATCTTCTCCACATCGTCCGCAACGGATCCTGCGTCATGAGATTTGTCCTCTATGTTACCGAAAACGAAAACGTATTGACCTAAAGACTTATGCACGAGTTACTGTTGAGTGTCTCCTCACAGGTACATAGCAGCTCGTTGTAATCAGTTGGACGCAGGTTATGGCCTCTCCTTGTAAGTTGACAGAGAACTCTGATAATTGTAGGTGACGATTACTGAAGTGGTCCGCCTCTGTGCTGTAGTGGTTAGTGTGATTAGCTGCTATCCCCGGGGGCTCGGGTTCGATTCCCGGCTCAGTCACGAAATTTGAAAAGTTGTACGAGGGCTGGAACGGGGTTCACTCAGCCTCGGGAGGTCAGCTGAGTAGAGGTAGGTTCGATTCCCACCTCAGCCATCCTGGAAGTGGTTTCGCGTGGTTTCCCACTTCTCCTCCAGGCAAATGATGGGATGGTATCTAACTTAAGTCCACGGCCGCTTCCTTCCGTCTTCCTTGTCTATGCCTTTCAATCTTCCCATCCACACGAAGGCTCCTGTTCAGCATAGCAGGTGAGGCCGCCTGGGTGAGGTACTGGTCATCCAACAGAGTTGAATCCCCGACCCAGAGTCTGAAGCTCCAGGAAACTGCCCTTGAGGCAGTGGAGGTGGGATCCCTCTCTGAGTCCGAGGGAAAACCGACCCTGGAGGGTAAACAGTTGAAGCGAACTTTGTACCTCTGGAGTTGATGTGGAGTTATTAAAAAATGGCGTATGGCTTTTAGTGCCGGGAGTGTCCGAGGACAAGTTCGGCTCGCCAGGTGCAGGTCTTTTAATTTGACACCCGTAGGCGACCTGCGCGTCATGATGAGGATGAAATGATGATGAAGACGACACATACGCCCAGCCCCCTTGCCGGCGAAATTAACCAATTAAGGTTAAAATTTCCGACCCTGCCGGGAATCGAACCTGGGACCCCTGTGACCAAAGGCCAGCACGCTAACCATTTAGTCATGGAGCCGGACGTGGAGTTATTAATATAGTAAGATATGATTTTCAGTGATTTGTTATTTTTGATTAACGCAATTGGCAAATTTAATGATATCGACTTTAAACAGAACACAGCTTTTATTTACCTAGCCTACAATTTGTTGATTAGTAAATATACTATTAGAATATAATAACAATTTCCTTCCTCGTAATTATCATATTTATTAAATAATGGCACTGATTTCTTGTTCGTAAATGGCTAGGGAGAGGAGTAGGAAATGTCCTTCTCTTTCAAAATCCAGTTTGTTGAAACGTGTTCCATAACAGAGGCAGGGGAGTTAGGGATTGGAATAACTTACCAAGGGAGATATTCAATAAGTTTCCAATTTCTTTGAAAAGGCTATGAAAACATCATATAGGGAATTGCCACCTAGGCGACTGTCCTAAACGCAGATCAGTAGTGATTGATTGATTGATTGATTGATTGATTGATTGATTGATTGATTGATTGATTGATTGATTGATTGATTGATTGATTGATTGATTGATTGATTGATTGATTGATTGATTGATTGATTGATTGATTGATTGATTGATTGATTGATTGATTGATTGCTTGATTGATTGATTGATTGATTGATTCCATCAGAAGACGGTGAGGAACTAATTTGCAAAGTAAAGAGATAAGGTGTACACCTAGTATTCGAAGCAGATGAAAATGCACATCACACTACATGGAGCAGTACTAACTGCAATGCAAAAAATGATTCCTTACTAGAGTTTATTATTAGAAAGAACACATAATGTTAGACCTAGGACATAAACCTACATTCACATAAAGAATCGTGGATTGGTACCAAAATGAGCACCACGCATATTGCAAACTTCATTGAGGTTTGGAAGATGCTGGAGGAGCTGTCCTTGGCAGACCAACAGCATATCCAATATGCGAAAGATGAGAGACAATATGGTATTGAAATGCACCGACATCCTAAAAGAACGAGCTGGAATGGATAGAGAGAAGTTCTAGGGCAGTTTGTACAAAATATACAAACTAAGGAATGGGGACGGAGGTAATTGGATGAGACATTGGAACAATATTAGAAGAGGTCATTTTATCGGCATACCATCACAACTGTCCCCTTAGAGAAAAGAGTCACGTAAGGTAAGGGTGTATTCTGCCCGAAGGCATGTCGAAACTTCCGCAGAGGTGTACCTGAGCCGGAGATTACGTACGGAAGGGTGGCCAGTTCCTTTCCGCTCCTCCATTCCCTTACCCCTCACCAACAGCGTGTAGCAACCCATCCACTTCTTGACCACGCCCAATGTTGCTTAACTTCAGAGATCTCACGGGATCGGATGTTTCAACACGGTTATGACCGTTGGCTTAGAGAAAAGAAAAGGAACATAAACGATAGGTGGTGGAATAACAATCTAGTTACAATGAAGAAAGAGGTTAGAGCGTTGTGCAAAATATAATCAAGATATGGTATGTGGCAAATATGTCATAGGAAACTCACTGAGTATAACCTAGAGATAGGGGGAGCAAAAAGAAACTATTGGACAATGCTCTACGAGAAAATGGAATCAAACACGGGAGCAGCAAGGGAATACCGGAAAAACCCGATGGAACATATACTCAAACGGGAAAGAAGACGCTGGAGATATTGCGAGCTTGCCGTTCTCCTGAAGCTGAGAAACTAGAAGGGGAAGATATGATTGAAACAGAGGTCGGAGCTCGAAGAGCGGATTGGAACTGTGCCAACCGATTAATTAAGCCTAACCATGTGAGGTGGGCAATCAACACATTTCAGCCCATAAAGGCTCCGGGACCAGACGCGATACTCCCGATATTCCTGCAGGAAGGGCGGTAGATAATCATCAAGGCCCGACAGACGTACTTAGAGCAATCCTAGCTCAGGCTTCGTACCGAAATCTTCGTCTAAAGCTAAAGCGGTATTTATACCGAAGCCTGGAAGCGCGAACTGTGCTCAAACCTAAGCCTATTGACCTTATGCATAAATACCTTCATGATAAATTCAATGGAGAAAATACTGGTTAAATACACCCGGAAACCCGTTCAACTGAACTCAAATTTACATGACCTGGAAGATCCACTATGACAACTCTCATCAATTGGTATGAAAACTAGAGGAAAACCCAGAATACAAAGAAATTGCTATGGCGGCATTTCAAGGCATAACAGGGGCCTTTAATTATACAACGTACAACTCAATGATTAAATCTGTTGAAGAGAGTAGGTGAGCAAGACTGTCGAAAAATGGATTAGTTCTATATTAGACGGGAGAAAATTAAAGGCAACTCTATTTGAAGAGACTTCAACGGTTAGAGCCACGCGAGGTGGTGTTCAGGGAGGAGTTCTTTTTCCTCCTCTGTGAAACCTTGTGGTGAACAGAATCATAGCCTTGCTCAACGAACAGGGATTTTACACAAAAGAATACGCAGGTAATCTATTTTTTGTGGGAAGAGATAAGGTGATGAGTGCCATCTAGGACCTCATGCAAAGATCATTTAGCCTTATGGAGAACTGGTGTCGGGAAGAACAACTCGCAGTCAAGCTAAGCAAGAAAACACTGGTTTCTTTCACAAGAAGGAATAAATTAGAGGGACGTGAACGCTGAAGCTCTTTGGGCAAGAAATCTGTATGGAAGAACAGGTTTTGCACTTAGGTGTAATGTTAAACAAAATGTTAACCAGGAATCCACGCATATATAGAAACACAACCCGGGCAAAGAACCTATTGTAAGAATGCAAGAGGGCAGTCTGGACAACATGGGACCTAAGGCCGGCAATGGTAATGTGGATATACACAATGATTATTAGACCACTGGTGACATATGCAGCAATCATCTGGTGAAAGAAACCAATTCGAGGAAAAGTCAGTAGCAAACCAAATAGCCTTCAGAGAATAGAGTGTGTAGCCATTACTTGGTCAATGAAAACTACGCCGACAGAAGCCTTGTACACTCTGCTAGATCTCCCTCCATTAAGTAACTTTATAGAGAGACACGCTGGAATGAGCTAGTATCAATTGGAGCAAAATGAAAGCTGGAAGGCGCAAAGGCCCTATCTTGGTCAATGTAAAATTAACAGAGTAATAACAGGGGAAGATTTACACATGCCAGCTGATTATATGATTCCGAAGTATATCTTTGAGAAACCATTCGAGACCCAGATAACTAAAAAGGGAAGACTTGGACATTAACAGATGTAAACTGATGTGGAATATACAGGGTAAACAAAAATGCCGCACTTGGAGGTCGGCACGCGATTCCTCATCCCATTGCAAGACAAAAGTTTCTAGATCCAAATCGGATCTGGTGCTGTTGGAAAACAAGTCGAAAGCGAGAAGCTGGCAACACTCTCACATCCTGCAGCGCATCGGAATGTAATAGAGAAACGTGCATCATCCCGCTCTACAGTACCCGCCGTCGCAGTTCACTGAGTAGACTGCTGGGTTATCAAACCCACATGCACCATGGAGCTACGGCTCGAATCTACGTCAGGTTCTGTTTTTCTTTTGTGTGTGTGACGTCAGGTACCTAGTTCCTGTCGTGTAACTGCGTTTGTAAGCATGACATCCTTTTGTCACATGACAACAGTCGAGCACATGACAGTGTGATCCATTCAACGGAATGCATGAGTCGACTAACCACGCAGTGCACAACCATAACTGGTCCTGTCAAGTGCATGTAGGGCGACTTCCTGTTGGAGTACAAAAACGGCGAATACGTCGATATGCTTTTAGTGTTGGGTGCATCTGATAACCAAGCTTCTGCTGCTGCTCGTGAGTATGCAGCACGGTACCTTCAAAGGCGCCATCCCGATAAGAATGTTTTTCGTCGCCTTGAGCAACGCCGGCGGGAAACCGGTAATCTTCGTCCACAAGTAGTGGACAGAGGTCGTCCAAGGACTAGACGTACTCCACAAACAGAGGACAACATTCTTGCAGCCGTTCACTAATCACCTCGGTGAAGTACCCGTGATATTGCGAGGCAGTTCTGGGTATCTCAAACACTGGTTGTTGACGTATTGCACGACGAAAAACTGCATCCATATCATTACACGTTAACTCAACGTCAGCGCAGCGGCCAGAAGACCGCATTCGACGAGCACAGTTCTATGAATGGCTTTTGCAACAAGTTGAAGATAACAAACATTTCATAAAGAATGTGATATGGAGTGACGAATGTAGCTTCACTCGGGAAGGTACTTTCAACCATCACAACAGCCATTATTGGTCTGACAACAACCCACATGTCACCCGTTAACGTGGCTTTCAGGCACAGTTTGGCATAAACCTGTGGGCTGGAATCGTGGGAGGAGTGATTTTAGGCCTTTACCTATTGACGGAAAAGTTGAATGTGCCGCGCTATCGTACGTTTCTGGGCAATACTTTGCCTGACGCTTTAGAAAACATTCCAGCATGATGGTGCACCGCCACACTTTGGAATGACTGTGCGTAACTGGTTAAATGAAGAGTTTTCAGGGAAATGGATTGGTCGTGGATATCCAATGTTCTAGCCTCCACGTTCCTCGGACCTTAATCCACTAGATTTTTATTTGTGGGGACACTTAAAGAACATGTTTATAATATTCCACCCATGGTTTTACAAGACCTTATAGCTCGCGTGCATACTACATCGGCAACGGTGGATGCTGCTGTGTTGCGTAGGATCCTGCAAAGTATGCTCCAGCGAGTTGCGAAGAGTTTACAAATGCAAGGTGGTCGCTTTGAACATCTGCTGTGAAGTTAACGTTGCTCGTAAGTGTAAGTACCGGCTCTGTGAAGATAAGACTGGACGTCATACGTACACTACGGAATTATTGTGCGTAGCATAATGGGAAATCCAGTGTAGCCTACCTGCTGTACAGTATTGTGTTTCCTTGTACCGCATTGGTTACAGACGATGTTACTGTATCCACTATTATGTTCTACGTATTGGCTTTATTTGCGCCATTGAAGAAATAAAGTGGTCGATTACGTCTGTAAGAAGTTCATGTTATGTTTGAATGTTTAAATACAGGTAACTCTAACGGTAAGACAGAAAATAATGTATTGCATAGTGGAGGTGTACATTGGATACAATTTGATACATTAACTGAACAAAATTGGCGTAAGCGCGACTAGAACATCGGCGCGTCCTCGTAACCGGCATTTATGACATTACCTCGTCTTACTGGGCTAATGAGACAGCTTCGGCAGAGCGCCGAGTTCATGCGACCTGTGCTTGGCCACGCTGCACGCCGTTACAGCGTTGCCAGAGCATCGTTTCTTAACTCGCATTTCTACAAAACCTATTGGTAGAAAAAATTTTGTCGTGAATTTCGACGAGGAACCCCATGCCGACCTCCGCGTGCAACATTTTCTGTTCACCCTGTATTGTGTGGTTGACAGTTGGCTCAAGGAATGAGAAGGGAACATGAGGAGGGATCAACGGGGAAAGGCCTGAGAGATCCATCCAAATGAGCCTGGGCAGACACACTACAGTTTTCCAAGATGAAGTGGTAGCCATCAAAACATGCCTTGGTGAACAGCTGAAAATGAGCTACAGAGACAGTAAGGCACTTGAAAATGCCCGGAAAACATCCGAATTTGTTTGGTATTGCCATACACTTCTCCTAATGCTCTCAGAGTACAATATTGTTAAAATGTTATGGGTAACTGGGAATGCCGGCATAGACGGTAATGAAAAAGCAGGTAAACTGGCAAGAATTGTGTGGGCCCAGAACGAGTATGCTGAATCTCTTATAGACAAGCTCGCCACTACACAGGTAAATGGGTTCAAGAGAAACAAATGGAAAACCAGAAACATGCTCCAGGATACAGGCTTGCGAAAAAACGAATAAAGAGCCCAAACAAGAAGCTTACTAAGGAACTGCTGGAACTCAGCAGAGAAAATATTAGATTGGTAGTAAGACTAATGACTGGACACTGCCATCTTAAAAAACACCTATAGAATTGGAGTAGTAAACGTCGATTAATGTAGGAAATGTAATGATGCGGAAGAATCAGCTGAAAACATACTCTTCGAATGTGAGGCGCCGGGAAGAATTATAATCTCCACAGTGGGCTTACCTGGTGAAGAGAGAGGAAACTATGGGGAGAACCCAATAAGGAGGACCTGCAAATTTTTGAATGGAGCAGGTATAACTAGGTAGGAATGAAGGAAAACACATGGTAGAAAATGATTATCGAGGTCGACGCTAAAAGAAACATTTGAAGAGGTCCCATGAGTAACAGAAGGAGAAGAGGAAGAAGAAAATTAGGATATCATTGTTTAATTTCTGATATTTAGGGTGTTTTATTTGGTATAGGAGAATTAATGTTTAGTGTAGTGGCCTTCGGATCAGAGGGACCCACGTTCAATCGCCGCATTTAATTGTCGCGTCTTCTTAATCGATCCAGCACAGAAATGGGATTTTGTGTTTGCCTCACAACAAACCATGGTGACAACCGCCACAGTAACACGTAATGGCACACAGACTTGTCTACATAGGGTTGGTGCCAGGAAGGGCGTCTTGACGTAAAGCACAGCTAAATCTAACTCTGCGAGACAGGACACTACCGGAGTGGGGGTAAAAGAATAATGGGGGTCTAAGAATGGATTATTTACAATCGTTTTAGTCTGATGCAACGATCAAACTGCAACCATTTATGCTGCACACAGGTCTCACAGGGGGCCGATGACCTAGATGTTAGGCCCCTTTAAACAACAAGCATCATCATCACTATCATCATCAGGTCTCACAGGCTGTGAGGTTGCAGATGAGTCTGTTGATATTTCTGCCTACTAATGTCAGGGTTCTCACTTTCATCCTATCTGTCCTAACTTTGATTCCTGCATTGGTATTCATCTCACTGCTACAAATCGATTTGACCGTGCGGTTAGGGGAACGCAGCTGTGAGCTTGTATTCCGTATAGAGTGAGTTCGAACCCCACTTTTCGCAGCCTTGAACATGGTTTTCCGTAACTTCCTGTTTTCACACCAAGCACCTTAATTAAGGCCTCGGCCGCTTTTTTCCCCACCCCTAGCCCCTTTTCCTCCATCGTCACCGCAAGACCTATCTGTGTCGTTGAAACGTAAAGCCAATTGTAGAAACAAACGAAAAGAAAATATATCAAGATGCATGACGAAGTAATCAAAGTGGTAGATCATTATCGTTTGCTGTGTTCAAACATAACTAATAATGGATCTAGAATTTCGGAGATCCGCTGTCGATTAGCACTTAGTAAAATACCACTTCAAGGCCTATACAAGATTTTCAGGTCATCAGATGTATCTGTGAAAACTAAGGCTAGAATGGTTGCACACAACTACGCGCCCGTAAACGCACGGCCAACTCCTTCGGTATATCTCAATATCTGATGTTTACCTTTTCTAAGAATCTTCGTCTTACCAATATTTAGATTCATTCCCATCTTCTCACTTCCCTCTTTCACTTTCAGTGTATACCTAGAAAGGGATAAAGGACAAGGTATGAGTGAGGCAAAAATTGAAAAAGTGTAACAGAGAATTATATTTTTATATAAATGGGTGTGTAAAGTGCGGGATATCCACTCATAGTACGCTACGACCAATAACCCAACATTAAACATGGAGATAATTTGAAATAATAATTAAGGATTTTTTTGGCAAAAATTTAATCTCATTGCTACCAACATCGGATAGTATTCTAGACTACACTTTTCCACAGTTTATCCCGGCAATGTTTGATATTTATTTTTTAATATTTCATTTTGATCATTTAATTCGTTGAAATGCGAGGGACGATTTATGTTTATGAAGACTTAGTCTTTATTAACGTGAAATAATAAATATAGTGACTCTAATATTCATGGCCTTTATAAAGATACAAAAAGTTATAAAAATGTACACAAATATTCTCTGGGAACATGACATGGAAAAGATTGTGAAATTACTGATGCTATCATATGAATAATACAAAATACAGTCCGGGTATTGGTAAAGGGATTTAGTGCCGTTAAAGAGGTAATGCAATAAATTCACATAGGAGTACAAAATGAATGCCCACGTATTTTTATTGGATCTGCGAAACACACGGTTCTTTTTGTAATGTTAATGAGACTCATTGGAAAGGATATAGACATTTTGTAACTCATGGAAGGAATACTGTATACTGTTCGGGAAGCGACGATATGAGTCGAAATGGTGTTGCAGTTGTCGTTCCTGAAAACTGAACAATACTGTCCTTGGCTATGAACACTTCAGTTATGGAATCATTACCATGAAACTGGATGCTTCCCCTTTCCGGATTAATTTTATCCAGGTCTATGCACCCAGAGCTACAGCATCAGATGCTGAAATAGATGAGTTATGTGAACTATTATAACATACCATCAATGTGTTTTCAAATAGGGAAATAGTAATAATCCAAGATGACTTCAGTGCTAAGATCGGGGACACTACTGGAGACACTGACATCAGATCTGTGATTGGTCGCTATGGCCTAGGGGAAAAAATGAACGAGGAAAACTGCTACTGGAGTTTTGTGTTGGCAATGACATGGTAGTTTGCAACACCCTCTTTCAGCATCACCTAAGGCGTCTGTACACTTGGATATCACCTGGTGATAGAGTCAGGAATCAGACTGATTTAATCTTGGGGAGACAACATTGGAAGACATCTGTTCTAGATTGTAAGACCTTTCCTGGAGCGGAATGTAGCAGTGACCATAATCTGTTGTCCATGAAAATACGGCTAAAACTTACAGTCACCAAGAAGATAAGAGCAAGAAAGTTTAGACTCACAAACCAGGAATCTCTTGCACGCTTCGGGCAACTTGTACGGGCAAAGCTCCAATATTTGCTACTAAAGGAAAAAGAATCGCCTTGTCAGACGTGGTAAAGAATAAAAGAGATTGTCTCCTCATCTCTCCCAGAGCCAGCTAAGAGGACACCGAGTGCAAAACATCCCTGGATATCAAACAAGACTTTGCAAGTGATTGAAGAGAAGTAGTCAGACGAAACATGGTATCCAATCCATTCAGGATGAAAATAGGTACAGGATCCTGTGTAGAGAGATACAGCGTTATTGTAGCAATGATAAATCACAGTTCATCCACATCATTTCCGAGCAAACAGAACAAAACCAGAACCAAAATCAAACAAAGGATCTCTTCAACAAAATCAATAGCATTACTCGTCAATTTAAACCACACACATGATGTATAGAAGGCGAGAATGGACGCCTAATTGGAGATAGAAAAGGAGCGCTGGAGAAATGAAAAAAACTACTGTGAAAAGCTGTACTCTGGAAGAAATGATGATGTGAACAGTCCAGCCACCAGAAGGGCCTTCTGCATTGGAACCTTCCATTCTACAAAGCGAAGTCAAGAAAGCCATTAGCCATTTGAAAAGAAACAAATACCCTGAAATGGATGGTATTTCTGGAGAGAGACTTAAAGAAATGGGTGAAGAAGATTTGCACGTGATGCATTTATTGTATAATAGGATATGGACGACGAGAGAATGGCCAAAAGATTGGACAAGCTCTATCTTAATCCCCTTGCACAAGAAAGGGTCGGTCAGGAAGTGTTTCAACTATCGTACAATTGCTGTGATACCTCATGCAAGTAAGATTTCATTATATTATTATAAACCAGCGCCTCAAGTCTTACATAATGCCTCACATATCCATTGAGCAAGCAGGATTCGTTGCAGGTAATGGAACACGGGAGCAGATTTTTGATATGAGGTAAATAATTGAAAAATCTCTTGAGTTCTGTGTTCTTGTGCTAATATGCTTCCTTGACTACAAGAAAGCTTTTGATTCTGCTGTATGGAATAAACTATGGCAGGTTCTTGGTGAATTTGGAATTCCAAAACATCTAATATCATCACTGAAAAGTCTGTATGGAAACAAAATTGCAACTATTAAAGTAGATGGCGACATTTCAGAATTTGTCAGTATTTCGCAGGGTGCCAGTATTCCTGGCTGCATATTATCACCTATTCTATATAACATCTACGCTGAATATGTGGTGAAGAAAGCCCTCAATGACTGGACTGGAGGCATATCAATTGGTGGACGAAAAATCAGTAACCTGCGCTTCGCTGATGACACCACTCTCCTTGCAAGCAGTGAAGATGAACTTGCAGAATTACTAGCAGGAATAAAATATGCAAGTTTAGAATATGGGCTAGAGATCAACCTGAGCAAGTCCAAACTAATGATAATTGACAGAGCGGCACAGATCCAGCTGACATGTCGATTAAGGGAACTCGGTCGACCATCTGTGATACTGGAAGTTCTGACAAAGAGATACGTATCGCCTTAGGGCGAGTTGCCGTGAGCAAACTCACAAAAATATGGCAGAGCAGAGCAATCACAAACAGTACAAAGATTAGACTAGTTGATTCTCTTGTGTTCTCTGTCTTCCTTTATGGTTCCGTGACCTGGACCCTCAAGGCAAGAGATAAGAACCGTATCAACGCCTTTCAGACGTGGTGTTGGAGAAGGATGCTCCGTGTACCTTGGACGGAAAGAAGAACTAATGCATCTATTACTTCAGAACTGAATATCTCCGAACGTCTCTCCTCTCGCGTCATAAGATGAATCGTCCAATTCTTCGGAAATGTTGTAAGACGGGATAGTGAAAATCTGGAGAAGTGTATCAATGAAGGCAGAAGACCACGAGGAAGGACATCGAGCAGGTGGATCGATCAAGTTCTGCGTACCACCGGTCTGCAGGCTTTAAGAAAAGCTGACCATCGTCAAAGTTAGCTCCGCTTAATCAAGAATATTGTGTGAAGTCAAATGGGGTCACGGCACCCATCAATGAGTTACACGGCTCATGATGATGAATGCTGATCAAATGATGATGTTTCTTAGAGTGAAATCTTCCCCTTTTTGAAATTTAATGTTGTAAAAGATGAAAAGTGGAAGTCACTGGTAAGAGTGGTGCTGGTAATTATTGTTTGAAGAGGAAGTACAACTGGCCAAAAATCCGCTATTAACACTAATCAGAGTTAAACCATGGAAGGGATCTGAAACTTCGAAAAATGACGATATCGGCCAAAAAAAGACATGGGCGGGAAGGGCGTGAAAATGAAAGATTCCCTAGGCGTGGATTGCTCTAGTACCATAGGGGTCGGAGAAGAATAAGTGTCCGCCAATGGCGGTCAGATAGGATAGATGAAAGTGAGAAGCGCGGGACAAGTAAGTGGAAGCAAAGCCAGGACTAAGCAAAGCCGGGGGGGGGGGGGGGGGCGTGGTCACCAACCCACGCTCCAATGTTCAGAACCCCTTGAGCCCCTTTTATCCACCTCTTAGGACAGGCAGGGTATACTGTGTGTGTTATTCTACCGCCCCCACCCACAGGGGGAACCTGGGAGACAACTCTAAGTAGAGATGAATGGTTGTTAGGTGACTATATAATTACGTGCAAACCGGGCGAGTTGGCCGTGCGCGTAGAGGCGCGCGGCTGTGAGCTTGCATCCGGGAGATAGTAGGTTCGAATCCCACTATCGGCAGCCCTGAAAATGGTTTTCCGTGGTTTCCCATTTTCACACCAGGCAAATGCTGGGGCTGTACCTTAAATAAGGCCACGGCCGCTTCTTTCCAACTCCTAGGCCTTTCCTGTCCCATCGTCGCCATAAGACCTATCTGTGTCGGTGCGACGTAAAGCCCCTAGCAAAAAAAAAAAATACGTGCAACGTCCCGTATTGTTGTTTTACGGACAATATGTACAAGTTACCGCATACATGCGAGTAAAAAAAAAAAGTGCTCGTTATGGAAACGCCAAGTTAGGTTGTTAATAAAAGCCCTTTCCGCTTCTGCGTCTAACCAACTTTCCTCGCTTCCAGACATGTGACTGACAAGTTAACTGCCTCCTCACATAGGTATAACTCGTCGCTGTTTGGGGAAAAGGTCATATCGCCCAATACTCTTCCTATCCATTATTCTCCTTATGACTGGTCAAGCCCCCCAGCCACATATGGATATGCAGTCCATCAGAACAATTTCCGTTGTCTTCATTTTCCTATGCTTACGTGTAAAGAAAAATGAACCTTACCGTGCCACATTCTAGGAATGTATGTGTGCAGGACTTATTTACGCACTCCTATAGTATATTGTATTTAGCCGGGATGAGTAGCTCACTCAGACTCCAAATTGGCAAGTTCGATCCTAGCTCAGTCCGGTGGCATTTTTATTCCGTCTCTGTGGTGTAGTGGTTAGCGTGATTAGCTGCCACCCCCCGGAGGCCCGGGTTCGATTCCGGGCTCTGCCACGAAATTTGAAATGTGTTACGAGGGCTGGAAAGGGGTCCACTCAGCCTCGGGAGGTCAACTGAGTAGGGGTGGGTTCGATTCCCACCTCAGCTTTTTTAGGCCACCATAGCTCAATTGGTAGAGCAGCCGACGCGAAATCGGGAGATTATGATTTATGGTGTTCGGTTGACCATTTTTGCCAACGGCCATACCGTGTTGAATACACCGGTTCTCGTCCGATCACCGCAGTTCAGCAACATTGGGGAGTTGTCAATACTTGGGTGGGTGAGTGCTTAGAAACCCCACGTGCCGTTGGCTCAATTCAATTGTCCGTCCCCGCGGTGTAGGAGGAACCGCGCCCGCCTGTCACCCGGCAGCCTCGGGTTCGATTCCCGGGCGGGTCAGGGGCTTTCAATTGTAAATGTTTAATATACATTGCATGGGGACTGGGTGTTTATGTCGTCCTTAACGTTCCTTTCCTCACATTCAACACTTTACACTTCAGCAATTTCCAAATACGCGCAGGTTCATAACATATGCTGCAAGTAGGAGCAAAAGATCTCTCTAGATCGACGCCCCGAACAAATTGTATTTAAAAAAGTAATGTACTTAAGGTTAATTTTCCTTTACACAGTAGCATACGGAAAGGAACATATTAAGGTTACGTAGGTAGTTTCCTTACCTGTCCCTTCACTGTTATCATTTCTTCTCGGTATTTTCCGAATTCGTGCGTTCCTCATCGCCAGATGTTTCATTCCAGGCTTGTGTCAATGTCATATGTTACATACACATGTTATGTGACCCTCTTAGACAGATTCTGATGGTTCGTTCAGTTTCCGCTTAGAGCGCTAGCGCTGTGCTACGTCCGTGGAGCCATCTGGTGACTAATGAACGTACCGTTTCACCTTCTATTATAAAGTCTAAACTTCAAAAAGTAATTGTTTAAGAAGCCTTTCTAGTGGGCAATCGGGATTTTCTTCTGATGACGCAGAGCACAGTTCTCTGCGAAACATAAAGAATGCCACCTTATTTTCTTGACATGGCATAAGCCCAGAAGCCTGTACAGTATTATGTCTATAAGTATGGGCCGTGCATTGACTCACATTAGCGCTCGTAGTGGTAGAGAAAGACAAACTGCTAATCTAATCACGGCCGACTTGATCCCTCGCTGCACTGCTAGCTAGAGCGACGCATCAAGTTGGCCGTGATCTATTCGACCAGATAAGGAAGATTAAGGAAAGGACTGTAATATTTAGGAATATATAAATAATATATTCTCATACTTTACTATATTTATTTACGTAAAATTCGTAGCTCATATTCCTAGGACGTTTTCAACATTGAGTTACTATGAATTTATAACGATCCCATTTAATTTTCTAGGTGATATTGTTATACTGGAGGTCAGTTTCAATTTCACTAAGACAGTTTTGTTCCTTTTTGAAGGTGTGTGAGATTTTTAGCCATGACAGTATATTTCATGAAAATTCCATTTCATCCAGATTTCATCTATAAAAACTGGGACGAAGATTTTCCGTAGATATTTCCTTTTTTGCTTTTTTATGACTTTGATTAATGATCTACCACCCAGTATTAAAGTTTCCCATGCTGTTTTGCTTTGTTGTTATATGAATTGTATACGATCCGGCGTTATTTTGTGAATTAAAGATTCTCTCTTTATTTGCCTCACGATTTAACCCAGAGTGTTGAATAATTCTTCCTGGGTATTTAAATATGTTTGCTTGAGAAATTTTGCCGATTATAGGTATTAAGGATTGTCCATCGAAAAATCGAGGGAATCCTTCAAAGTGCTGAGTTTTCTCGTTCGAGGTTTGAATTCCTGATATGATGGCAATTTCATGGAGTTTTTCAACTAAATGAATTTCTTCATTTATTGCACTATTATTATTTTGGGATATCTTCCAGATTTAATCGAGAATGCTCAAGATCCCTTCTTAACACCCTGAACCATTTGTTGGAAATTTTACGTCTACTAGAGACAAGATATAGGCTTTTGGGCTTATGCTGTGTCAAGAAATTAAGTTGAAATTCTTTACGTTTCGCAGAGAACTGTGCTCTGCGTCATCAGAAGAAAATCTGGACTGTCCACAAGAAACGCTTCTTAAACAATGGCTCTTTCAATTTAGACGTTATAATAGAAGTGGAAATGGTACGTTCATTCGTCACCAGATGGCTCCCCGGACGTGGCGCAGCGCTAGCGTTCGAAGCGGAAGCTGACCGAACCATCAGAATCAGGCTGAGATGATCACATAACATGTTTACGGAGCACATGACATTGACAGGTGTATGCTATTGACACAGGCCTTGAATGAAACAACTGGCGATGAGGGACGTATGAATTTGGAAAGCACCGAGACGAAAGAAAAATAGTGAAGGGACTGGGAAGAAAACTACCCACGTAAATCCTTGATGGCTGGCAAACAGGTATTACTTAATTGATTGCCAGTGTCCCTGTTGAAATTGTTAGGATTTCTACGTATTTCCACAGGTTCCCGTATAATTCTGGACCTGTAGAGTCTAGTGTGAGTAAGAGCTCGAACATCTTGGAACATGACATCATGACCCGACGATAGAGCCTGCTCAGCTATTGCCGATTTGTCTGGCTGGTTGAGACGAATATTACGTTAATGTTCCTTGATACGGGCACCAATGGACTGGCATGTTTGGCCGATGTATACCTTACCGCAACTACAGGGAATTTCATATACCCCAGGGTGTAAACGTGAGGAAAATTTGTCATTGGTTTTACCGAGACTGTGAGCAATTTTAGTGGCGGTGCCAAACACAGTTTCATATTGCGTTTAGGTCTACTGTCAAGTGTTTTAAAAAATTGTTTAGTCAAACTCTTCTCGTCCATTCTAAACAGATGTCCATAAAATTCGAGTCTTCTTTTCTTCACCGACACAACCAGTTTTTCACTTCTTGGTACATTTCTCACGGTCCTCGTAACCTATACTGGCGATCCACGATTTTTTGATCCATTATCTTGTGGAGGATCTTCCTCTCAAATTTCTCGGCTTCTCTTAGTCCCGACATTCCTGTTATTCGGAGACATTCACTAGCATACGGACACTGTTTTGATTACTGTATTCTAGTGTCTTAGTTTAGCTCGCCTTGAGAAGGCATTCCGCTGGCATAGAGCATGTGTCCTATGAAAAGCAGTGACTTGGTGTTTGTTCGCTTCTCCCTCGCTAGTTTTCAGGTTTACGATTTCTCCGAGTTTCTTGAAGCTGTAAACTCTTTATACATTACCATGCTCTATCTTCATGTGACGAGGGGATATTTTGATATAGGTCATATATTTTCTTTGAATTCCTGCATTACCTGCTTCCTGCTTTAGTATATTTATCTGCTCTGTAGCTGTGTCAGTGTTTCTAGACAGGATCGAGAGGTCATCTGCAAATGCAAGGCAGTAGATCTTGATTGTATTTTTTGATTCTACAATATATACTTGGTTGAGCAGTCCTTTACTGTCCAGTTATTTTTGTCATTTATGAATGGTCTTCTATAAAACAAAGCACGTCCATTAATTTTAGTTTTGAAAGGGTGACCATTAATATCTGCTTAATAATTTCAGTTGGTTTAGCGTCTACTCCGAATTCTACCAGTATGTCGAACAGCACCTCCCTGTCAACCAAACCATACGCTTTTTTGAAGTCTAATGAAGACCACTACCAAATCTTTGGAGATGTAGTTTTCCAGTACTCTTTTCAAGCTCCAGATCTGCTCCACTCATGATTTTCCTTTTCTAACGTGCGCTTGATATTCTCCAAGCCGATGATCTATTTGCTCCACTAGCCTTTTCTGCAGTGCTTTGGATAGTGGCTTGTACGTTACAGAGACAATGGAAATCCCACGATAGTTGTTAGGTTACATTCGCTCTTATGTAAAAGATGAATGAGAACAGTTTTCCAATCGACAGAGATTTCTTCAGTTTCCAAGATTAGCTTCAGATCCTTCCATGACGAACATAAAATGAATAAGGAATGGACGGAGGATGGAAGACATGCTGCAAGGGAAAGAACGTAAATATTTTGGTCCGCAGAGGAAGGGGTAATGTGTGATTGTTGCTTAATGTGGTCTCAAATGGCCGCAAACGAATATAATAAAATTATTATTATTATTAATATTATTATTATCATCGAATTCTTTCAGTATTGGAAGACGTTGAGCAAATAAGTAAATTCTCCTGTGGTTTCTTGTTGTTCCAATAGGCTTTCATTCTTTCCTGGAAGGCTTGTTTAAGTTCTTCCGACCACTGTGTTCTGTACTGTGTTCGTTGCTGTGATGTCGCTTCCCAATTGTTTACTTTGAGTATAAATATGTCTCTTTCTATAACGTCTGTTGAACTTATGATTGCGTTTTCTTGAGGTCCTTTCGAAGTAAATTTACCCAGGGTGTTGAGTTCTTAAGTGAGGTTACATGATATATTTTCCTTTTTGTCAATTGATTTTCTTGTAACCTAGTGAGATGACCAAAGAATTTCATTCGTCTTCTCGTAATGTCATTTTGGATGATAACTTTCACGTTGTTTAGATTTTTGTAACCTGTAACCGTCTTGAGTGTATCTTGCTCCTAAGATCTTCCTCTCTTCTCTTTTGATTTCTTCATATTCTTGTTGCCTGTGTTTCACTTGCGTAAAGGACTGTTGATTTTGTGACTTTGTTGCAATGCCGAATTTTTGTGCCTTGACATGATTTTTTTGTTGTAGATATTATGGACTAACCCTAATGTTCTTTTAATTTTCTGGAGACGTGTTTATTGTGAGAATTTTCAAAGGCCTGTTGGTTCAGTAAATTCTACGGGGTATGTAAAGTAACGGATCCTGTCAACGTTACCATATTTTGTTCTCAGGCCCTTGATATCTGCTTTTGAACTTAAGAATTTAGTTTTCTGCACTTTATTTATCTCGAGCTGTTTAACGGTAGTCTCCTCATCCTCTGTTAGTATCGCCAGATCTTGTGCAAAAGCGAGATGTGGTATGAATAGGTCATTATTATTACTCCGCAAAAGGCCTACGTTGGTTTACACTTGACCTGATGTAGCTCCTTTCTTTCCTCTGTCCAGGGATACCTTTCCCTTTCAATGCCGTTTCCTGAAAACCAGCACTTCCTTCAGTACCTGTCTCACCGCCTGTCTGTTCTGCCAGTTCAAGTTCTCCTACATCCTTCTCAGTCTCCTTCAGCCATGTGGTTCGGCCTCCTTTGTTTAGCCAGAAAGACAATAGGTGTTTGGTCACTTAGTTGGAGGACAAATATTGTCTTACAGTATAACCATAGAAATCCACCCTACTTTTATTCCTGGTTCAGTCAGAGTGCTTTTCTATTTGTTCTCAGATCTCCGAGTTGTGACGTCTCCGACATTCCCCATCTTTCAGTACCGGGCACAGTATTTTTCTGAGAATCCTTTCGACTTCAAGTTTTTCGTTCAAGCATTTTCTGTATAATACCACACACTCCACGGCATAATTGGTTTGTGAGTGAATTAATGTTGTGTAGGATTTCACTTCAGATTTCATGACAGGCATCGCTTCTTGTGGGTGTTTTGAGCCAATCGATAGGCTAGTTCAAGCTCGTTATATCTGCCTGAGAGGACTGATTTCTATGGCAAGTTGGGTTCCATTCAGTCACCAACGTACTTAAATTTGTCGACTCGTTAGCTTTTACCCTCTTCTAGCAAAATCTCTCCGTTAGGCTCTTTGATGTTTGTGTAAATGTAAAACGTAAAATCGTGTCCTCATCCAGAGGTGGTGCAGATATTTTTAGGCACACCCCCAATGGAGGTGAGCTGCATGTTCCATTCCAACCATATACCAGCCCTCCTGCCATTTTTAATTTCCGACAATACTACGAATCGAACCCGGGCCAACGAGGACGGCAGCTAGTAACAATAACTGTTACGCTACGGAGGCAGACTTTAATGTTGAAGTAATATTATAGAAATATTAATTTTCCTTTTAGAAATATTTATTTATACATATATTTGTTTATTTAATTAATTAATAAATTAAATTATTTATTTACTAGCAAATGTACCCGTGCTTCGCTACGGTATTCTACATTTATACGGATGACGAAGTAAATTACTGTACATGCAGTGATTAAGATTTTTTTAAAATTGCATGCCTTTTAGCGTTATCCAGAAAATATAGGGGTGGTTCCCAAACTTCATTTCCAATGATAAATGGGAGTTGAGGAGTTGTGATGATAAGGGAAGGTCACTTGCCTACAGCCATTCACAATTGAATAGGTAAGTTTTCATTATAATGGGAAGCCACATTACCTACTGTGCGGTCACAATCGATTTGTGGAGTTTGCGTTACAATTGCAGGCGCCCTTTCCTAATTCTAGACAGATTACAGCTGAGGAGTTTTTATCATAATAGAAGGAAATTTCCCTATCGCCAGTCAAAATTGAGTTGTCCTGTTATCATTATAATGCCCAGGGAGCGGATTTGCACGTAATTTCATATTTTTTGCGTAAGTTTTATCGCAAGTTACAAAAGTTCATCATTCCTATTGTGCATCTCTAAGTGTAAAAGCTAAATCTTATTTCACACAAAAACACATATTTTCACATTTTTAACATGTAAATACTTATTTTTAAAAAATCTGTAATAAGCACATCAATCGGGAATATATGTTAATCAATAAAATTTAAAATGCTTTTGTGTTATAAAATCTCATATTTTCATTTTACGATTATGGTATTGTTCTTAACAGTGTATTTAACATCATGTATCTGAATGTTTCGGTTATTTATAGACTTCCCTCAAGAAGTTCAAAAACTTGCTGGTCACTGGCTACGTCGTTACATTTAGACAGCGGTTTAATTTGAAGCACAAGATGTTTCATAGCTTGATGAAATTCCAACTCGCTTTTATGAGTCAGTCCGCTCGGGTGTTGTTTATAGAATATCAGCGAAAGGTAATCAGGGAGAGATAAGGTGACGTAATTCCCCTAACGACATGGGAGACTGGGAAGAATATTGCCCCATAATTAGGTAGTGGGATTTCATCACTCCTAAGAGTAAGGTTAGCTGTTCGGGTCAATATATCATTCCCGTGGTCGTGTGATTTTGTATGGATTTCTAAGAAATATCTCCTTCAGTGCCCGATGCTGTTCTTTTTATTGAAACAGTGATTCACCGTAAATGCATGTGTCGTAACCTGCAAAATAATGCCAAAATAGATGTCGAGTACAAGGTCGGGTCTTCAACAAAAAGTAGTGGAATTTGAAAGCATTTTCACTACCGATGGAAAAGTATTATTTTGCCAACCTTGTGGTAAAACAGTAAGGGTAGATCAACGTTCTCAAGTAAACCAGCATTTGTCTGGAAATAAGCATCTGCGGCTGCTTCGCGTGAGCGTTCGCGACAATTACTAATAGCTGAACCAGCTACTTCAAATGCAGGCCCATCTGAATATTCCCAGTATTATTTAGATGTGTGCAGTGTATTTGTTTGCGCCGACAATCCTGTTGGAAAAATAAATAATCCGGGACTGAGAAAATTCCTAACAAAGTACATTAATTTTGAACCTCCCAAAATGTTACGAAGAAACGTTACCGAGAACTCGGGCAATATGTGATACCGAAAAACTGTGGGTGAACATTGACGAAACCACTGATTCAAGTGGAAGGAAAGTAGGAAATGTTGAAGTTGGTCTGTTGAAGAATGACAAAACTGCTGGTGAACATTCTTATTTGCTAGCGTGTAAACAAATTCTTGCTGCAAACCATGTCACTGTAGCTGGATTATTCAATGAAGCCATGCACTTACTTTGGCCAAAAGGTACAAAATACGATCATGTATTGCTTTTCCTTAGTGATAGTGCAGCTTACATGAAAAAGGCAGCCGAAGACCTTTCTGTGAGCTTTCCGAAAATTATACACGTAACTTGCGTTGTTCATGCTCTACACAGGTTTTGTGAAACTGTGCGGGGTCAGTATCCTCACGTGGATAAATTAGTGTCTAATGGCAAAATTATCTTCGTAAAAGCATCCTCAAGAATCGATCTGTTTAAAGAGAAAAACCCGGATCTTGGGCTTCCTCCTCTGCCTATTGTTACGCGGTGGGGTACCTGGCTTAGCGCTGTGGTATACTACGCAGACAATTTCGAAAGTTTTGCATCCGTTGTGAATGCATTAAATTAAAACGACGCGTCGTCAATTGAGATTCTTCAAGAGATACTGAATGACAGCTCTTTGAAAAATGATTTGGCATTTATATCTGCCAATCTAAGCTTCTTGTGTAAAACTAAAGATATACTTGAAAAATCCACTAACCTGTTGTCCGAAACAGTGAAGGAAGTGCGCGCTGTTGAAAATAAATTTGATTTCCTCCAGACTTCGCAGGTACGGGGAATGTTAACTGTCAAATATCAAAATTTGTTCAGGAAAAACAGAGGATTTCAAACGATGTGCCAAATTTCAAATGTATTAGAGGGTGCTCATATTGGCGAAATTGATGGCGTTAGTGTTGGTGACATTCCTCTCCTTAACTACGCATATCTGACTTAAAGTGATGTGGAGCGATCATTTTATCAGTATAAGGCGTTCTTTAGAGATAATCGGCATGCATTTGTGATGGACAATTTGGAAATGACCTTTGTTGTTCTCTGTAATTCTGACACTACTTCTAGCAACTAATATTCCAGCGTGTGATGGGTGAGTACGAACTGCTACCATTTTTTAAAAGATGATAGGTTGCTTTAGCCATATTTAAGAAAACGTTACCTTTTAAAAATAACCCTTCACAATATCTACTCTACAATACCAAAAATTAATATACCATACCGCACGTTTCCATACACAGACACCAATTTGACTTAAGGAGCGCGTTTGGTAGCACTATATTCTAATATAAAACTTTATAATTATTTACTTCTTGAGCTCGAGTAGTTATGTGATATTTAAAGGAGAATTATTTTAATTTGTTATCACATATTTTATTGTTTTGTAGCACATGAAAAATAAATATTTTCACATTTTTTTGCAGATAAAATCCGCTCCCTATTAATGAGAGGCCTCTCTTCTTAATGACAGTCACACCTAGTTGGTGAATTTTCATTATAATAGTAAGGCTAGGTTAGGTAGAGTACACGTTGTGAGGACGCTGCCGATCTAACAGTTCAAAGTTCCAGAGCTGGAATGACCAAGCCGCAGACAGCCATGATCCGTGAACACTATTAGTCTTTTTCGGGGGGTGGGGGTCGAATAGTGGAGAGTCCCAGGGCAAAAAATTTGCCCTTTTAATAATCTCTTTCCTAGGAGTACCCGATGAGTCGGAAAATCTCAATTCACTACACTGGCAACGGAAAATGAAAATGAAAACCTACAACCTGTTTTCCAGTCATTGACCGGGTCAGGGATGTAATGAATGAAGCACATACAGGCTGTTATTACGATGGGGTTGGCAACGGAAAAATCTGTCTGAAAATCTGTCTCTCCCAGCCAGAAGAGAAAACCCCTCTTCATTACTAATTTTGAATAAAATGAATGTAGAATTTAATAAAAGTAAAGAGGAAAAAGCTATTTTTAAGAAACGGCTCTTTTCAGGGTTGAATTTTTAGTTGTTTAATGAATTTTAGTACTATAATATGGAATATGCCTAAATTGTAATTCTAGACCAGGTCATGCTACTACTACTTCTACTACTACTACTACTAATAATAATAATAACAATAATAATAATAAGTGAATCTCTGCCTTAAGATTACACACTGATCATTCAAAACAACGGGTCAGATTGGGGATCGAATAGCTAGAATACTATGATGAACCAGTACGGTATCAGGAAATGTATGAACCAAGGGAATGACAAGCTAAAGAAGAAAGTTTTCAAACCCCCATCTATTTAACGCCAATATTCAGTCAGGCTGTTATACTCGGTACGTATCAGTAATCTCATCTATCGGAGTTGAGCGGAAGCATAAGAGATAAAGAACATCACTAACAATGGTCAATGTAATATTATTGTTGATCATTGTTATGCGCTTTCAATATTGTAGGCCTTCACATACAGTACATTTAGTTTTCTTCCGACTCTGAAATACCACTCTTATCATAGTCGGTACCGGTACGGTTAAATTGAATAAAACATAAATGTTAGGAAATTGTATTCTCTATAACATTTGTTATGTAGTAGTTTTCGATAGGACTAATAACATAGGCATTTAAATATTAAATTTTAGGCGCCTTCCCCTAAACTACAATTTCATAAAGGGCGAATAAATTTGTTTAGACTGTAGTTTCTTATTCCCCGACTCTATACACCGACTTCCATAAAATTCTGTTAACCCATTTTCTAGTGACTCGACGTTGATATGGACTTGGCAATAAATATCCGAATTCATGATTATCTGTGTTATCAAAGCCGGTACGGTAACAATATATGACATAAATAATCGGAAATTTTATACTATATAACTTAAGTTATGTAGTGTTTATCGAGAATTAAATTTTAGACCTCCCCCTAAACTACAATTTCACTCAGAGTGAGTAAAATCATTTATAGCCTAGATTGTAGTGGCTCATCCCCCGACTTCGCATACCGATTTTCATTAAATTCACTTCAGCCGTTTTCTCGTGATGCGTGTACAGACAGACAGACAGACAGACAGACAGACAGACAGACAGACAGACAGACAGACAGACAGACAGACAGACAGACAGACAGACAGAAATTACGGAAAAAAAAGTGCATTTCCTTCTTACTGTGGACATGCCGGATATAGAAGTACCATTCTTTCAAATTCTGAGCAATGTACAGACAAAACTCTTATTATATACTAGCTGATGTACTCGTGCTTCGCTACGGAATTTCCTAACTAATGTCATTACAAAAACGTCAGTAGGAATGTAGCGATTAAAAGCAATGTTATCATATAAAATTCTCGATAAAATGAAAAACAGCACAGTTTCTCAGTTTTAACGAACATTACTACAGTGCCGATCTAACAGTCCAAAGTTCCAGAGCTGAAATGACCAGGCTGACGACTGCCGCGAACACTCCTGTGCTATTGTTCCGTGAAATATGCACTCTGTTCATTCCAATCAGTGCCTAAGGGTAGGGATTGAATAGCTCGAATGCTATGATGGACCAGTGTGTTACGTATAAGTAGTACCAGAAAATTTATGGACCAGAGGAATGGCATGCTAAAGAAGAAAGTTATCTAACTCCCCGCCAATATTCAGGCACGCTGTTACAGTCGGTACGACTGGGCGAGTTGGCCGTGTGTTTCGGGGCACGCAGATGTGAGCTTGCATCCAGGAGATAGTGGATTCAAACTCCACTGTCGGCAGCCCCGAAGGTGATATTCCTTGGTTTCCCATTTTCACACCAGACGTAAAGCGAATAAAATAAATACTCGATGCGCAGCAGTAATCCTATCTATCGGAGATGAGTGGCAACAAGAGGCACAAAGCACATCACAACAAGCACTGTTCAATGTAATGTTATTGTTGATCAATTTTATGAGCTTTCTATATTGCAGGCCTTCATATTTAGTTTTCATTCGACTCTGTGAAATTAGGACGTCTCATAATTTTTTTTATTTTTTGCTATTTTTTTACGTCGCACCGACACAGATAGGTCTTATGGCGACGATTTATAAAATTATTATAGCGTAGAGTCTAGTTCCTAATTCTCCGACTTAACGTGTCGATTTTCATTAAATTCTGCCTGTCCATGTTCTAGTGACTCGGCGCTGATATTGACTTAGTAACAAAAATCCAAATTCATGAATATCTCTGTGATCATAGTCGGTAACAATTTATAAGACATAAATGATCGTCAATTTAATACTATATGACTTTATTTATGTAGTATTTATCGATACGATCACTAATAACATAAATATTTGAGAATTAAATTTTAGGGCTTCCCCTAAACTACCATTTCATTCAGCTCGAAGAAAATTTTTTATGGCCTAGATTATAGCGCCTTATCCCTCGACTTTTAATACTGATTCTCGTTAAGATAGGACCACTAATAACATAAATA
The DNA here is from genome assembly GCF_040414725.1 of Anabrus simplex. Classification (NCBI taxonomy): domain Eukaryota; kingdom Metazoa; phylum Arthropoda; class Insecta; order Orthoptera; family Tettigoniidae; genus Anabrus; species Anabrus simplex. The sequence continues at coordinate 407,296,414 of NC_090269.1, forward strand.
GTTGAGAATGAAATGTTAGGTCTTCCCCTGAACTACCATTTCTCTCAGCGCGAATACAATTATCTATAGCCTAGATTGTAGCGACTTAATCTCAGACTTTGGGTACCAATTTTCATTGAGATACGACTACTAATGACATAAACATTTGAGAATAATTTTTTTTTTTTTTTTTTTTCTATTTTGCTTCACGTCGCACCGACACAGATATGTCTTTTGGCGACGATTGGGTAGGAAAGGCCTAGGAATGGGAAGGACGCGACCGTGGCCTTAATTAAGGTACAGCCCCAGCATTTTCCTGGTGTGAAAATGGGAAACCACGGAAAACCATCTTCAGGGCTGCCGACAGTGGGGCTCGAACCCACTATCTCCCGATTACTAAAATTAAATTTTAGGCTTTCCCCTAAACTACCATTTCATTCAGCATGAATACAGTTGAATCGTGTAGTTTCAAAAACCCCTATCTCCAATTTTCACGAAAATGGAGATAAAGATTGATTTGATTTTGCTGTGGGCATGTCCACCGCTGTATACTATTAGTACGCATCAAAACCCGCTCTTACTGTTCGAAATTCATTGTCAAAGTACGGGGTTATTTTCATATTCCGCCATCTCAAACGCCTTGCGCTCGGCAATAGATAACATAACCCGCCATCGCCGCCGGCCAATAGGAAGGCAATACGTAACCATGTGTTAGGCGCGTGAGGAGCTCTTGGCGCGACAGTGAGGAAGCATTTGTGTTGACACAGTGTCGTGTATTGTCTATTACTAATGGATTCACCTCATAAATGTATTGAGAAGTGTAGCCCTGGCAAGGGTAGGAAGAAATTACGTAACGAACAGCAGTGGAAATGCAAGGAAGCAAAAATATCAAGGTATGTTTTCTTATAGTAACACTAGCGAATGTACCCGTGCTTCGCTACGGTATTCTACATTGTATTCGAATATCGACGTAAATAGTGTACATGCAGTAAATAAGATTGTTTTAAAATTGCATGTCTCTTAGCGTTATCCGAGAAAGAGCATGGGGAGGTCCCCGTACGTTGTTTCCAATGTAAAAAGTTTGTTATGTATTTGTGATATAACGGCAGGCTCACGTGTCTACTGCCATTCACAATTGAGTTGGGAAGTTTACATTATAATTGCAGGCCCCATTGCCTACTACGCGGACAGAATCGATTTGGGGAGTATCGTTAAAATGGCAGCCCCCTTTCCTACTTCCAGACAGATTACAGTTGAGGAGTTTTTATTATAATGGCAGGCAATTACCCTACTATCACTCGAAGTTGAGTTGTGCAGTTATCATTATAATGCCAGGTCCATTTTCCTACTTCCAGCTACCTTACTGCCAGTCACACCAAGTTGGTGAGTTTCCATCAAAATAGCGGGCCACTATGCCTAATGCCAGTCACATTTTAGATGAGGACATTTCTTTATAATGGCGGGCACCCTTGCCTACTGCCAAACACAATCGGGTAGGGGAGTTATAAACAAAACTGCATGCTCACTTGCCTTCTGCAAGTCAAATCGAGAAGGGAACTATTCATTACTATTGTAGGCCTTCCTTACTAACGACAGTTACACAGGAGTTGGAGAAGGAACCCTTTCATACTGCCAGTCAAAGTGCGTGTGGGGAGTACTGATTACAATAGCAGACCCACCCTTTCTCGATCGCTACAAATCGACATCAGTGAATATATATAGATCGACATACGAAAGTATATGCGTGTTTACAATATTGAAGACCTTCATTTACAGATTAACTGCTACTAAACGTACGTCATATCGACAAAGGATTATACCATAAGACACGCCGGATTTAGTGGCCTAAATGGCTGGTCCTATGATATGTCATCTATTCTTGGGTCAGATTGAGTTAGAAACGTGGAACAGGGTAACGTTTTTGTAAGATTATCTCACATTACATTACTTTTCGGATAATTATGTGACAGCTACATACATAGCATTTGGCTCACATATGGCTACTGGGTGGGCCAATTTTCGTGAAGAGTTTGATGATTCTGTATTTCATATGAGTAATCGAAAGTATGAATTATGCTGTGAAATTTCCAAATTGACTTAACATCGATTAATAGAGAAAAATCAAACGTAAAATGTGTAGAGATACGGCAAAAAGTCATAAGACCAAGGTTGTAGATCATTCCAAATTGAACGGAGATTGTGCAACATGTTATGTGATAGGAATTTCCGAAGGTCTGCACCATCATAAAAATTGCCTGCATATTTCGATATTCTTCGGGGATAAAAAGTGAAAAATTTAATGATCTTGGATGTTTTCCGTTCGTTACAGGCTAAAACGTATTATTTTGTCAAATTTCAATTATCTTCTTTTTCTTCTGGCAAATTATGCCGCAATCTGGATTTTGGACGAGGCGGGTAAAAATTAGGACTTGCAGGAAACTAAACCAAAAATTATGGAGATGGTCATTATTACCCCTTAAACGGAAAGCTGTACGAAAATTTCGCCAAAATAGTCAGTGTAGAGGTACACAGTCGTTACGATTTGATTTTTATATATAAGGAATCTGCTCCATGTAAAACACCTTTTGGGCTATGTCCGCTGGACTTAATCTGCAAAACTGACCATTCATGATATCTCCCTTATTAATCCTCCTGACGAAAAAATGCACATGAAAAAAGGTTTAGAGGTGGAATTCCATCACGTTTGGTCGATTTCCAGTCAGGTTGGTCTTTTTCTGTATATATTGTGGAAGAGTAAAATCACCATTTCGGTTCCCTATAGACCGCCAGTCCATCCCGGAACATGAAATCTTATTTACGTTTAAAACCTACCTTTGGACAGGTGGATGCTAAATATAAATTTTGGTTTGAATGTCTTCAGTAGTTTTCAAGTTGTAAGGAATACGCTTTACACGCACCCGCTCGTGAGTTAAGTCCGATGGGACTTGTACAGAAAAACGGTCCGTTAATGATATCTCCTTTATTAATCCTCGTATCGAAATGATGCACATGAGAAAAAAGGTTTAGAAATTAATTTCTACCAAGGCAGGTAGATTTAAATTAACTTTGGTTGCGTATATTTTGTGGAAGTGCAAAATCACTGTTTCGGTTTCGTATAAACCTCCAGTCAGTTCAGGGATTTAGAAACAATATTTGCCCTAAAACCTATCAAGGACAGGTGTATATTCTAAATAAGAGTCTTGGTGGAAATACATCCAGTAGTTTGTAGCACTCGCGTACATACGGCGTAATTAAGGAAGAAAATAATACAGTTAAGAAAGTTGAAAGTAATAGAAAATGGATTATAACTGCGGACACCCGGATAACGACAAATATGTAAATGCCAAGTGAATGTATTGGAAAATCAAATGCCCCTCAATAAATTATGCTATTGTGAGTTATGGATATAATAAAGCGGTAACAGAGGAGAAATTTAGGTCCACTGATTCCTATGTAAACAAATAATAAGATGACTGATGGTGTTATTACTTAATCTATTCGAGGGCGGTTATAACATCCAACGATATTCCGCCAATATCTCTCGGATAGGCCGATTGACGCCTCTCTTGCCTTCTACCCAAGGAACAACCACGAATGTAAAAGCATAATGAGGAAAATATCAATACGTTACTTCCCTGCTGGCATGCAATCAGAGACGTTGCCATGGTAACCTGTAGGTTCGTTGTCGGTCTGTCGGTCACTCAATGCAGAGCATGATACCAGCGGAAAACTGTAAATTTCTCCGTCATGTGAAGAGTAAGGTAAATTATGAACATAACGAAAGTTGTTTATAATGAAGAGACGTTTCACGTACGGTAAACGAAGTTTACAGAAAATCAATAGTATAAGAGAAAATGGAAGAAAATTCTGGTTTTCCTATAAACCCCCGTCTATTCAAAGATTTTAAAATAATATGCATATTAAAACCTTGCCCAGTATGAGTATACTCTAAATATGAAATTTGGTTGAGATCTATCCAGCCGTTTCGAAGTGATGGTGGAAAAACCATTCTGGTTTTCCTATAAACCCCCCGTGTATTCAAATATTTTAAAATGATATGCATGTCGAAACCTTCCCCGGGATAAGTATACTCTAAATATTAAGTTTGGTTGAGATCTCTCCAGCCGTTTCGACGTGATGGTGGAAAAACCATTCTGGTTTTCCTATACACCCCCCGTGTATTCAAATATTTTAAAATGATATGCATATCGAAACCTTCCCCGGGATGGGTATACTCTAAATATGAAGTTTGGTTGAGATCTATCTAGCCGTTTCGACGTGATGGTGGAACAGACAAACAGACAGACAAACAGACAGACAAACAGCGGACCCCTTACAATTTTATTTATATAGATAGATAGATTATGTTAGTACGTTCCTCTCTTGTGAGCATAATTGTAGAACTGTATCAGAAACTGCACTTTTAGAATAAGCTTTAGAAAACATGTATTGCTGCATGAAGTCGGCGCGCGGTGTTGTGCCGGATCGGTCGTTCTCCTGTCACAAAAATGGCCGCAGTTCGAATCTTAGCCAGTGCACGTTCGATTCCTGAAAGCCCGTACTATTTTGGCTTTGTGCAGCTTCTGATATTACCTTCTATGGTCACGTTGAGAAGCGAACTTCCCTTTCATTTTCGATGCAGGCCATTCATAAATACCTATGATATTTTAGTGAACATACATATTCTCGTAAGTGAAAAGGGTGTTTATTACACAGGTACTCGTCGGCTGGACCTCCTGTCACACCAATGCGCGGCCATAAATACAAGGCCTACCAGTGCGGAGATATTTCTTTGTTGGATGTGAAGAAGTTTCATTCGGTATTCTACTCTACAGCATCAAAACTGCAGCAGGATAGTTTCATTATCAAGCATGTTTCTTGCAAACCAGTGGCGAGACGCAGGCCGGGTAACAGTATCAGGTCCGGAAAAGCTCACACATTCAAGTACACTATTCGGAAACGGGATGGAACGATGGCACCAGTTTGTCGAGAAGCATTTATGGGAGCTCTCCTATTGAAGAAGGACAGAATTCAAGGGGTACTAAAGCGTCATTTTGAATCTGGGGTAATGCCTGTGGAGAGAAGAGGGGGAGACAGAAGAAACTATGCCAGTAAACCAAAACGTGAGCCCATCTGTAAATTTATTGAATCGTTTCATGCTAAAGAGCCGCACTACTGCCGTACCAAGTCAGCGGCACGTATGTACCTGCCATGTGAACTAAATATCAAAGAAATGTGGAGACAATAAAATACCACTGTTGAACCTGAATTGCAGGCAAAGCACGCCTTCTTCAGGAAGATCTTGAATCGTAATATTGGTTTCGGAAGTCCGAAGACTGATGATTGCTCAACTTGCTCACAACTAGACGAGGAACTAAAAAATTGCACATCAGAACATGCAAAAGTGAAGGATGTGTGCAGATTGGTTGAGAAACATTGTGGGGCTAGATGGAGGGAGCTTGCAGATCTCCAGTTTTATGTTTCGCTGGAAACACTACAGGCTGAACATCGTTGCAGTATGACAGAAGAGCAAGAGGAAGAAGAATACTGTGAACCAAGAGATGATTCCGTATCCTTGTTGTATTAGGTTGCAATAATATGATTATGATTTTATTCTTCAGAGACAAAACCATTCCATCTCAATGAACATTTAAACATTTAAACATTTTATGCTGTATTTCATGTTTTCAATTCGTTTTCCATCTCAGTGTGCTACATAGATGTTAGCAAGTGAAGTAAACAAAGTTTCTTTGAGCATTAGACAGTAAGGGTATGTTTACAATATCCATGTTTACTTTCAAACCCCGCCATGTCCACCTGTGACTTTCAAAACCCCCTATGTTCTAGATAAATATTGCCCTAGTACAAAAATGTAGAGATGAAATTGCATACATTTTGTGTATTTTGTTCAATATGAGCTAATTAAAGCAAAAGTAAAGAAAATGTTAAAAAGGAGTGTAAAATGCAGTCATGGCAGTTTTTTGCCCTTCCTGAAAAAATTATTTTCTTGGAGATAGGGTTTTTTGAAACTACACGACTCAGTTATTTGTGGGCTAGATTATACAGACTTATTACCCCGATTTTGCATACCAATTTTCATTAAGATACGACCACTAATAACATAAATATTTGAGAATTACATTTTAGGCCTTCCCCTAAACTACCATTTTGTTCAGCGCGAATAAAATTATTTATAGCCTAGATTGTAGCGACCTATTCCCCGACTTTGCATACCGATTTTCATGAAATTCCTCTCAGCCGTTTTATCAGACAAAACTCTTATTTTATAGATATAGATATATAGATTTATTCATAATGGCGGGCACACTTGCCTACTCCCAAACACAATACCTGTGAAGATTTTTGAACAAAATTGCATGCTCCTCGACTTCTGCCAGTCAAATCGAGAAGATAATTATTAATTACACTGGTAGTCCCTCCTTACTAATGCTAGTTGCAAACGAGTTGGAGAAGGATCGCATTCCTACTACCATTCAAAGTCGATGTGGAGAATAATGATTACAATAGAAGATGCTCTCTTGCCAATAGTCACTATCGATGTAAAATATTAACTATAATGGCAAATACAGCCTTTCTACATCGCTACAAACCGACCTCAATGAATATATATAGAAGATGAACTCCTGCTAAACGATACATCATATCGACAAGCGGATTATACCACAAGATGCCTCACTGAGCGTTCTCGTGTCTCGTATATTTATGGATAATATTGAGTTAGAAACGCTGAATAAGGTGAAATTTGAGTAAAGTTTTCTTGGAGGACGGGCGATTTATTTCTTTAATAAATCTCTCTCTCTGAAGGTCCAATAATACTGCCTTTAGGATTTCCTCTCTTAATTATTAAAAGGACAGATAAAGCTTCGCCTACTAATTCTCTGAGTTCTGTTTTCTAGAAACATAGCCACCTACTCAGTCACTCTTTTGTCAAGTTCAGTTGCACTCATTTTCGCCAGTAGTCTCCCATAATTTACCCTATCAAATGCCTGAGATAGGTCAATCGCGATACAGTCTTGACCGCCTGAATCCAGGATATCTGCTATATCTTGCTGGAATCCTACAGGTTGAACTTCAGTGGAATAACCTTTCCTAAACCTAAACTGCCTTTTACAAAACCAGTTATTAATTTCGCAAACATGTCTAATATAATCAGGAAGAATGCTTTCCAAAACCTTACAGTCCTTTTCTGCTGAATTTTCTGTCTATCACCCATTCCTTTATACACAGGGGCTACTCTAGCAAATCTCCACTCATTTGTTATAGCTCCTTCATGCAATCAACAATCAAATAAGTACTTCAGATATGGTACTATATGCCAACCCATTTTCTTTAGTATATCCCACGAAACGTTATCAATTCCAGCTGCTTTCCTAGTTTTCAAATTTTGTATCTTACTGTAAATGTCATTGTTGTCATGAGTAAATTATAATACTTCTTTAGTATTAATCATCTCCTCTCTCTGGACATTATCCTTGTAACCAACAATCTTTACATACTGCTGACTGAATACTTATGCCTTTTGAAGATCCTTGCATACACATTCCCCTTGTTCATTACTGATTCCAGGAATATCCTCCTTGGAACCTGTCTCTTCCTTGGGGTACCTATACATACCCTTCCATTTTTCACTAAAATGTGTATGACCATCAATTATGCTTGCCATCATGTTATCCTTAGTTGACTTTCTTGCTAAATCCAATTTCCTAGTAAGTTTCTTTAATTTCTCCTTCCTTCCACAGCCATTTCTAAATCTATTTCTTTCCAGCCTGCACCTCCTTCTTAGTCTCTTTACTTCTGAGTGGATATTTACAAGTCCTTTCCACCTTCAAAGGTACGAACCTATTTTCTCATTCCTCAAAAATTGCTTTAATCCCATCCCAGAGTATGTTCTATTTGCCGTTTCCCACCGATCATATTTACTTTATAAAATCTCCCTCATGCCAGTTTTATCAGCCATATGGTACTACCTAATGGTCCTAATTTTAATATCTTCCTTTCCTTCACATTTATTTTTAACTACCACAAAAATAGCGCCGTGATCACTAATACCATATAATACTTCGGTTTCTCTATAGAGCTCATCTGGTTTTACCAGCACCACATCCAGAGAATTCTTCCCTTTAGTTGGTTCCATCACTTTGTGAATTAGATGCTCTTCCCATATTAACTTATATGCCATTTGTTGGTCATGCTTTCTGTCATTCTCGATTACCTTCCGAATTGATATTTCGTAAATTGACATCACCCGATACAATCACGTTCTTTTCCTTATCCTTTCCACCATAGGTGGAATCTGCGTCAGCGCTCCCCTTTCCGGTCTGTACACTCCAAAGATATCAAGTTGCCTATTATCTTTACAGATGAGCCTTACACCTAGAATTTCACGTTTGTCAGCTTTAACTTTTTAGTGGCTTACAAATTATTCTTTCAACAGAATTAATACTCCCCCTCCTAACATTCCTATCCTACCTCGACGATACACATTCCATTTCCATGAGAAAATTTCTGCATCCATTATATCATTTCTCAGCCATGATTCAACTCCTATTACAATAACTGGTAAATATAAATATTTTAAATAATTCTATTCCTTTCTTTATAATACTTCTGCAGTTCAGCACTAACATTTTTTGTGTCCTCCCCAATTGGTTTCTAGTTCCTTGTTCCATTACGCACGCCCTCTAAGCCACCCCGTTTCCTTGAATATACCTCCCTATGACCCTTGTAAACAAATTTCCTGACTTATATGAACCACTGCGGTATAGCGTTAAGGTTTCGCTAACGGGCTAGAACATTGATATTAGGCAAAATTATATCGATGGAAAAATCCAAGACCTTTAAATTTTCACTTAATTATCTCCGAAAACTATCGAAAAATGGAGGCAATTTTAATGAAGGTGCAGACCTTCGTTTCAAGGTATTACGCGCCTGGTGAGGAAAGTAGAAGAGAAGGAGGAGGGAAAGGGGAAGGTGGTAGTGTTCAAACAGCGTCTGGCATATTGTGCCGCAATCTTGATTTTGGGTGAGGGGGTAAATTTTAGGATTTTCAGGAAACTATAGCTATAAAATATGCAGATGCACATTATTACCCCTTGAACGGATAGCTGAACGAAAATATCCAGTCGAAAAAATGTATATGAGAAAAGAGGTTTTAGAAATGGATTTCCATCAAGGTTGGTCGATTTCCAGTCAGATTGGTCTTGTATATATTGTTTAGAGTAAAATCACTGTTCCGGTTCCATATAAACCCCCAGTCAATTCCGGTAATTTGATGTGGTATGGACCTAAAAACTTACATTTGGACCGGTGGATGTTATATATGAAGTTTGGTTGAAATCGTATCTTCAGTAGGTTTCAAGTTATAAGAAATAACCTACGCTTTACACTTACTCGCTCTTGAGTTAAGTTTGGTGGGACTTCGAAAAACGGTCCTTTAATGATATCTCCCTTATTAATCCTGGTATCTGAATGATGCACATGAGAAAAAAGGTTTTGAAATTGATTTCGATTAAGGCAGGTAAATTTCCATTCAGATTGGTTGTGTATATATTCTGGGAGCGCAAAATCACGGTTTCGGTTTCTAATAAACCCCTGGTCAGTTCAGGGATTTACAAACAATATTGGCTCTAAAACTTACACGAGGACAGGTGGATTCTAAATACGAAGTTTGGTAGATATATATATATCCAGTAGTTTTCAATTTATAGACAAGCAGACAAACGAACAGACGAAGAAACAAACAGATACGAAAGCTAAAAAATATGCAGATGGTCATTATTACACCTTAAAAGGATAACTGTACAGAAATGCCACCAAAATTTTCAATGTACTGACAAACGGTCGTTACGATTTTATTTATATAGAAGATTATTCTCTAATCGACCGTCTAGGGACTGCGATAAGTTCGTTTTGTCCAGCTGATTTCTCATTAGTTCACTGTGTCAACCACGGCGTTCATTTGACCATTTTGCATTTTTCCTTCCGAGAACTCCCAAGTCACTACGCTTGTTGTAAAACTGCATCGTCTTTTCCCGTCTTCTGGTCGTATGCTAATTTCTTCAAAGTCTTTCTTGACGTTAACGAGTTAAGTATCCCAAAACCGGAAGACAAACCCATGGTCTCCACAATCCATGCTTGGGGTTTTAAGAGTATATTGTTAGTTTGAAAGCCACTATTTAAAACCCACTTGGTTGTCTCACAAGGAAATGCACTTCCTCAAGAATATGGGTTGCACTCTCAAAAAACATGAAATAAAACATATTGCAGTTAGAGAACACCTCTCAAAGAACAAGGGTTTCACTCTCCGAGAAACAGGATTTCCTCGACAAACAAACCCACTCTCTTTTTTGAGACACTGTGTGTGGTATAAAATTCATGGCTTACCATAAGTGTGTTGTAATGTCACCTGCCAAAATACAAGAGAGGAAAACATTACTTCTTAGGTGTGGCGACTCACGCCACCCCACTTTACCAAACATGTAAGATCGCTCCCACTGGACTGATACGTGGCTCTGACAGGAAAATCTACGGTATAAAACTAGCTGACCAAGAAGACCCGTTCTCATTCGTTCAACAGCCAACAACCGAGTAGTTCATTTCTCAGGCTTCGCATATCTCAGATCAGGGGTTCAATCTCTGAATATAGTAGAGATATAATTTAACTCAAACGTAACTCTTGTATATGGGAATAGCCTGCTATATTAATAAACAGAATTAACACCAAGTGTCTTCTAATTTTGACTGAATTAGAAAACGTTCAGCGAGATATTCAACTATCGGAACTTGATAGCTCCGTACCAAGAAAAATATAAATATTGTTGAGCTACAAAACTTAACTAATGTACCTGAAATTGTTGTTTTTAATTATGAGTCAAACTGTTTAAAATACGCCATAGGTGATCGTAGAAATGGTCTCTGCGTTTGCGCTCTATGTGCGTGATCTTTTCTGTTCTCTGTTCTTGTAGTTTGGGTCAAGTATGTTCTGGATAATCTGTGTCTCGTTTTGCTCTAACTTAACAAGCGTACGTTTGTGAGAAGGGATAATGCATTCTAACAGTTGAACACAGGACAGGGGCATCGCTAACCGATTATCAACCACTTAATGTAAAATGATGTTGTGTTGTGCGATAGATTCATACTTTATCTGGTCCAGTATGAAGACAGTTCTACTCTTTTTATCAACACTGAATGATTAGATGATGGTTAAGTTGGGCATAGACCATAAAGATGAAAGTATGTATCAATTGGCTTCGAGGGCTGTAATAATAATTGTGTGACAAAGCCAAATATATAGAACGTACAACGGAGAAAATGACCTAACAAAATAACACAGACGTATTCAATGAGTAGATCAACGTAAATATCTGAGAGAATGGATCCAGTCAAATGGACTCGATAACATAACCTGCAAAGTGAGATTGAAGAAGGTAGTCATGGCTTACAAACTCATTCAATACCGTTACAACAAATGATCAATATATTTCCAGGAATAAATAACGCACCACACGAATGTAATTAAACTAGAGGTATTATATGGATCGCAACGTTTAACGTTGAAAAAACCAGACGAAGAACAGGAGCTGGGGATGGAGGAAAGGAAGATACATACGAAAATTTTGGGACCTCAAAAGAATAAAGATATTAGGATGAAGATTATAAATGAAAACCTCTACCACAATATTGTGGCCGTATCGGTCCTGTACATTTTTAGTTAATAATTATTTTAGGCAGTGAAAAACTTTAGTTAAGTTCCCTTGTACATATTAAAGAAAGTTGCATTAGGTTGCACCTGTTTGCACAACGCTTCTAACTTGGTAAACACGACTCTGTCGTAACTGAAGGAATCCCCATATATAGAGACAGAGATGAAAAATGACAAGGAAAGAAAATCAATACTAATACTCCGCCCGCAAGAAAATGGCCGAAAAACAGGGCGATGCCAACGTGCAAGCTTGATTTGTATGGTATGATTTCGAGATATGCATAACAATTAGTATGGGTAACCTCGGCATGTCATATGTTTTCAATAATAGACCTCTGCCAAAATTCGAGTTGTATATAAAATGTTAACGTGTGGAAAAATAGGCGACCATCTGAGTATATAAGCATTAATAGCGTACCCACGCTAACTAAGTACAAAGAATCCTCACGGGGGATTCTGTAAAAGTATCATTTTGATAATAAATTTTAAATAAACGGCCGATCGGTGCATGTTACGCACATAACAACAGTACTTAAGAGTCTGATTCACACAATGGAGCACATCACCGATGTCATTCAACATGTATAACCACTAAATTTAAAAAGTGGCGGAGACTGACCGCCGTCTATTGTGTGTGTAGGGGTAAGGTTATAAAAGGGGCAGCCATGGTGACACAACATCCACTTGACGCAAAATATTCAAGGCAGACCCACGGTCCGCTGGTGTTCTGACCTTACCTGTATTATAATGTTGTACAAATGATAAGATTGAAAGTGTTTAAGTAACGTGACCACGAGAACTGTGTTACAGTTTTGAAAAATTGTGGTTTGAGTGACGCAACTTATTTCAACATCGTTAAAGTTGTTACGGTGCAGAAGAGGACCCTGGGATTATGAACGTGGTCAGCAGGAATAGCAGTGGATTCGAACCTGTGACCCGCGTCAGCGTCATGAGAGGCTAAGCGACGATAAGAGCCTTTTCCTTGGCTCGAACCATGGATTTCACGACATGGCGATTAGTACACAAAATATAAATTTTATCTAAATAAATGCACGGTTATGTAATATGTAGATCACATAAATTAGGTTAGAAATGTAAATTGCATGTATTCTTGAATTAGAGAGAGAGAACTTGTGAGTGGTCTTCATATTGTTTCTATATTCATCTAGATGGGAATTGAAATTCTATTAAATGGGCTAAAATTTATGGCCTGAAGAATATTTTATGTAATGCATGTACGTGACTTACTGGAAAAATATCAGTAAGTCTGAGAGTGCTTTAGATTAGGTGGGGAAATGTAGATTTGTATTAGTAATGATCTCAAGTCGTGATATGTATATTTTATTTTATGGGATATTTAAGCCTATTTTGGTAATGCGTAGTGACATTGTCTTCAAAAGGCACTATCGGCTTATATCATGAAGATAGGAAGGCACTCTTGTTTTAATGTAATTTTACATGATAAGAATATGTAGATGGCTGTATTAATTAGAGGTTCAACTTGTCACAAGCCTGGACAACGAACAAACGCCCTCTCGTTTAGGTAAGTGTTTTACTTTTATGTCTAGAATTCGCTTTTCTGTAATATGAGGATAACGTTATGGATACGTTCAAATCCATATTTGATTTTTGTCTCAGTTCAAACAGTAGGAAAACATAGGCTGAGATATTCTATGTAGTCGAATGGATGTGAACCTGGACATTCTATGTCTATGGATGTGAAATTAAAAAGATGAATAGTGGCTTGATATTGAATTAAAGAATTATAAAAGGGAGTTTTTAGAGACCCGTCTGTCGATGCCATCCTGGTGATCATCGGTTCGAACTCCAAGGCAGACTATGGATTTTCTTTGTCACACAATATTTCTTTTACGTTATACATCCAGTTGCATGCGTATATTGTTTATAGTTTGTTTTGAAAATATATGTACATATTTTTTTGAATATGCTCCTTGAGTTGTGTTTAAACTTTTTTGTTTGATTGACAAAACGGGTTCTGTCTCGTTAAATCTCACCGGATTCATTGTGATCTGGGTCAGATTTCCGGACCCGACATCAGTCAAATTTTATTTTGATGATTATGATTTTATCTACTAGTGTTTGCTTATTCTTTTGTTTACTTATTCAGTAATATAATTATTTAACTAGGCGACCACTACAAGTTGTCTCCAGTTTTTCGCATAAATAATTGTTTCGTCTAATAGCGAAGAAGGAATGTAATGAGAATCGTCGCATTTATAAGGATATTTCTGTTCTTAGAAAGATTTTTACCGATTATATCATGTAATACTTATTGTCATGTCAAAAGTGAATGAAACAAACAATTTCGACATTTAATAGATAAATATTAACAAAATTGAATTCATTAATTTTATCAATGAAAGGAGTGACATCTCCAAATTTGTATTTAGTCCATCGGACATTGTATATTTTATTTTCATTATATTAAAATTATTCAGGGTTAAGTTCAATTAATCGTAATTTTATCAAGGATTAATAAATAGCTTTTAAAAGCTTTTCTTTGATTGTCAATTTGCCGAAAAAACATTTGCATCCTATATCCCTTCGTTGGATGTCTACACCGCTGGATTACAGTTTCTATTCGAGGCCTCTACTGTGCGCCAGCATGTTGCTCTTGGACGTGCGCGTCCACTCCTTAAAGAGCGTACTCTCATGAACAGTTGTAGTTTGGCAAATGTATTAGAGCCGGTTACCGCCTGACGCCAAGTCAGATTGATCTCGCTGACTGCAACCCAGGCGCTGCCGTTGACTCCTCTGTGGAGTTCATCCGCCACCTGTCCTACTGCTGATACTGGCTGTCAGAAGAGATTCTGTAGAACTCTTATTCGATCATTTCAAGGGAGCCCTACTGAAACCATCCATAATCCTGGTAATAGGCCCTCCATGATCCCCGAAGAGACGGTATCCCAGTATTGGAGAGGCCCCAGAAACCATCCAACACTCCTTTAATTTACGAACTTTTTTTAGACACCCTATGTTAAGAAACATGCATAACTGAAACGCTAAACACCAAACTATTCTTACAATCATGGCATTCCTCTAGTAAGAACAACCTTATCTATTTGCTTTCTTTTAAAGATAAATTACGCCTTATAGAGTTAAGCTACAGATTTCATATGCAGAACTTATGCCTTATTGCTCCGTATGCATAAAGAAGGAATATTCATTCTCGCGACAGCGAGCGCAGTCTCAATGTCCATCGCATTAGAAAACGTGCGTGACGGCAATTTATCACGACCGCAGTACCACAGCGACAATAGAGCTGGTCATTCTGAGGACATAATAAATCCTCCTGCTGTCTCCGGCAGTCTTCTTTACAAATCTCTCCTGAGTTAAATGTAGGCTCAGTCTTGGACGTGACAGACTACACAAAGGAGACCATATTAGGGAATATTATATTTATTAAAAATATTCCACAATATGATCTAGGTTGGCAACATTTCTGACAATATCTAAAATATACAGTTACTAGAGTAGCACTATTAACTGCCGTCCTGCTTGGGTTCGATTCCCGGTACTGCCAGAGATTTAGAAATATCAGGAGGGCTGGTGTCCGCCTCAGTGGTATAGTGGTTAGTGTGATTAGCTGCCACCCGAAGAGGCTCGAGTTAGATTCCCGGCTCAGCCACGAAATTTGAAACGTACTACGACGGCCGGAACGGGGTAAACTCAGCCTTGGGAGGTCAACTGAGTGTAGGGGGGTTCAATTCCCACCTCAGCCAACCTGGAAGTGGTTTTTCCATGATTTCCATGATTTCCATGATTTCCCAACCAATTAGAGGTGGGTTCGATTCCCACCTCAGCCATCCTCGAGTGGTTTCGCGCGGTATCCCACTTCTCCTCCAGGCAAATGCAGGGATCGTACCTAACTGAAGGCCACGGTCGCTTCCTCTCCGCTTCGTTGTCTATCTCTTCCAATCTTCCCATCCCCCCACAATGCCCCTGTTCAGTATAGCAGGTGAGGCTGCCTGGGCGAGGTACTGGTCATCCTTCCTAGTTGTTTCGCAAGACCCAATGTCTCACGCTCAAGGACACTTCCCTTGAAGCGGTAGAGGTAGGTTCCCTTGCTGAATCCCAGGGAGAAACCAACAGTGGAGGGTAAACAGATTAAGAAAGAAAGGAGAAAGAAAGAAAGAAAGATCATTATAATAACTTCCCTCGAGACCCGAACTACAAATACCGAAATATTAAAATAGATCATATTTACTCAAAAGTATTCCTACAGCGGAATCACGGCAATAATCACCTACAATGGAAAGACTATCGACTACCTTGTCAGTGGAATAAGTTATATGCTCTTGAAATAGTTGTATTTCATTTAACTGCATTTCTAATGCTATCGGTCCCGTATTGCTTCCTCCTTGATAGGTACAGGGTATTTTAAATTGCAGTGCGGAATACGTGACTAGTATCTATTCAAATTCAAAAGTAGAAATAGATAGATAGATACAAATTCGTGTATACCCTGTGTTAATAATTGTCATATCAATAAAACTCTAGATGTCTGACTCCATGGATAAATGGTAAATATTAAGCCCTTCGATTTGAATGTTTCCGGGTTCGAATCGCGGCCTGACAAGGGATTTTAACCCCATCCGATTATTTTTCTGACTCAGGGACTCCAACTATTTCCTAGTCGTATTAAGACAACACATTACTCTACCAACCACTACAGAAACACGCAATAGTGATTACATATAAGGTTGGCGTCAGGAGGGTTTTTCACCCGTACAACAGCGCCAAATACACATGTGCGAACAGTTCGTATACGTCCCCTAAGGTGTCGGAAAAGGGGTAGAGAAGAAGAACAAAACTATAAATATATAAGACAAATGTGGAATATTATTTCCTACTTCAGTAGTATAATTGGATGGTTCTGGCGCCACCGCCACCTCCGGCTCCCAGTGGCCACCTCCACCTCAGCCAGTGGCCTCTTCCAGTACTGCCAACTTAACCTAACTAGCGCGACAGTACTGCCAACTTAACCTAACTAGCGCGAAATTTGAATTTGTAAACAAAGCCACGTGCTTTTTGACAGCTGTCATCGACAACAACGCATCGCTAACCTCACTGCTGCCATCTTGACGGGCCTAAACCTCACTAGTGCCAACTTAACCTCACTAGCGTGAGGTAAACAAAGCCACGTGTTTTTTGACAGCCACGTGCTTTTTGACAGATTTGTAAACAAAGCCACGTGCTTTTTGACAGACAACAACGCATCGCAAACCTCAGTACTGCTATCTTGATGGACCTAAACCTTAGTGGTACCAACTTAACCTCACTAGCGCGAGGTAAACAAAGCCACGTGCTTTTTGACAGCCACGTGCTGTTTTGACAGCTGTCATCCGCCATCTTTAAACCACAAAGCACTGTGCTGCCCTCTATATCGCAGTAGCTGCAAAATTCGTCACCTGTCATCGACAGTGCTGCCATCTTGACGGGTCTAAACCTTAGTGCTACCAACTTAACCTAACTAGCGCGAGGTAAACAAAGCCACGTGCAGCTGTCATCCGCCATCTTTGAGCACAGTGCTGCCCTCTTTAGCTACTTACCTTTGAAATGTGGTGGCGGATAATTTAAAAAATGCTTTTTTTTGATAGCAGTCATATTGCATCGCAAACCTCAGTGCTGCCCTCTTTAGCTAGATACCTGTGGTAGCAGACAATTCCACGTGACAGCAGCCATCTTTAATCAAGAGAGCACCGTGCTGCCCTCTATGTGGTGACGGCAAATTCCACGTGCTCTTGTTTGGAAACAAACCCACGTGCTTTTTTTGACAGCTACCATCCACCATCTTTAATCAACAGAGCACAGTGCTGTACTCTTTAGCTAGATACCTTTGAAATGTGGTGGCGGCAATTCGAAAAATTCTATGTGCTCTTGTTGGGAAACAAAGCCGCGTGCTTTTTTTTGACAGCTGTCATCCGCCATCTTTAATCAATAGAGCACTGTGCTGCGGGCAATTTCGTTAGCTGTCATCCGCCATCTTTAATCTAGAGAGAACAGTGCTGCACTCTATGTGGTGGCGGTAAATTCTATGTGCTTTACAAACCTATGTGCTTTTCTGACAGCTGTCATCCGCCATCTTTAATCCAGAGAGAACAGTGCTGCCCTCTATATGGTGACGGCAAATTCCACGTGGAAACAAAGCCATGTGCAGCTGTCATCCGCCATCTTTAATCACCGTGCTGCCAGGTGGCGGCAAATTGAAAAATTCCACGTGCTCTTATTTGGAAACAAAGCCATGTGCTTTTTTGACAGCTGTCATCCGCCATCTTTAATCTAGAGAGAACAGTGCTGCCCTCTATGTGGTGGCGGCAAATTCTACGTGCTCTTGTTTGAAAACATACTCACGTGCTTTTTTGACAGCTGTCATCCGCCATCTTTGAGAACAGTGCTGCCCTCTATGTGGTGACAGCAAATTCCACGTGGAAACAAGGCTATGTGCAGCTGTCATCCGCCATCTTTAATCACCGTGCTGCCCGGTGACGGCAAATTCCACGTGGAAACAAAGCCATGTGCTTTTTTGACAGCTGTCATCCGCCATCTTTAATCACCGTGCTACACTCTATGTGGTGGCGACAAATTCTAAATGCTTTACAAACCCATGTGCTTTTCTGACAGAGCTGTCATCCACCATCTTTAATCACCGTGCTGCCCCGGTGACGGCAAATTCCACGTGCTCTTGTTTGGAAACAAAGCTTTTAATCCAGAGAGAACAGTGCTGCCCCGGTGGTGGCAAATTCTACGTGCTCTTGTTAGTTCGTGATTTAAAATCTAAGCTAGCTGTAAATCCCCGATTCTCGACAGATTCTTAATCCGAGTTGTCAGGAAGGGCAACTAAGAGCTTAGATACTACTAGTTTTGCATCAGGGAGGGCGACTAGTCTTAAAACAAATTCTTGCGATTTAAAATCTTAGTTTTGCGTCAGGAAGGGCATCCGGCCGTAAAACAATAGTTCGTGATTTAAAATCTAAGAAGTGCATCTAGCTGTAAATCCCCGATTCCCCGTGTTAGACGTTGTAAAACAGATTCTTAATCCGAGTTGTCAGGAAGGGCAGCCGGTCGTAAAACTATGGTGTATGAGGTTAGATACTGCTAGTTTTGCATCAGGAAGGATAACTCAACACATTCATGTGATTTAAACACATTTTTATTCCCAAGAGAATCGAACCCGAGACTACCGGGTGAGAGGCATGCATACTGTAGGCTATAGGTTTGTTCCACAGTCCTAGAAGTATCGGCACAGTCATTCTGGGCGAGTTGTGTGGAATGCATGTGTTAGCTGAAATTGTATACGTATCTTCCGGCTCAACCTTGAGCGAGGACACTGATAAGCGACTTGTAACTCGCGAACGTCTTCTTAGCTGAGTGTAAGCTCTTAAAACACAGTACCAATTAAGGTTGTAAAATATTCTGAAATTGTCCTCCTCTGTGGTGTGATTAGCTGCTACCCCCGGAGGTCCGAGTTCGATTCCCGGCTCTGCCATGGAATGTGTAGCATTTAGCCTATGTAAGTTCCTAACGTAAAATATCATGATTGTACGGAGAGGTTAAAACACACACAGTGCCTACTCCTATCGAAAGAACCTGCACGGTACCGGCATGTAGGCTTCTCCTGGTGAAGGAGCCTGCACATAGTTTAACGCCTCCTGTCAACAGCCCTTACTTAATGCTGGCTTTTTTTTTTCGCACACCCCGCCTCACACCATAGTTTTATACGACCGGCTGCCCTTCCTGACTAGGATTTTAAATCGCAGTATACGCGATAAATTTGTTGTAGCGGGTTTTATAACTAGATATCCCGGTACCGACACATAGCCTACTCCCGACTAGAAGAAGCCTGCACACGGCTTATTGCCTCCATCCGACAAATGAATCACCGTCAAGTCATGTACTCAAAAAATCATTTTCGAAGGAGTCTGCACAAGGTTTAACGTCCCCATCAACAGCCCTTACTTATTGCTAGCTTTTTTTTTGCACACCCCGCCTCACACCATAGTTTTATACGACCGGCTGCCCTTCCTGACTAGGATTTTAAATCGCAGTATACGTGATGAATTTGTTGTAGCGGGTTTTATAACTAGATATCCCGGTACCGATACATAGCCTACTCCCGCTGAAGAAGCCTGCACAAGGCTTATTGCCTCCATCCGACACATGAATCAGCATCAACACTCTTGTACTCAAAAAAATCATTTTCGAAGGAGTCTGCACAAGGTTTAACGTCCCCATCAACAGCCCTTACTTATTGCTAGCTTTTTTTTGCACACCCCGCCTCACACCATAGTTTTATACGACCGGCTGCCCTTCCCGACTAGGATTTTAAATCGATATCCCGACATAGCCTACTCCTACCGAAGAAGGCAGCTTAACGCCTCCATCCAACGGGGATAGCGGGTTCGAACTAGAAGCCGTAAATGCTAGGCGAGGGGCCTGCGCGATCGTCATTACATGATCTAGCTTTAGCTCAATACCTACAGGTAAGGAATACCGCGTATGTACCCTCGAGAAGTCGAGGATCACACGCTAACTTTCCAAGGATCGAACTCTTAAATTCTGACACCTCGGCGTCAACAGGAGGTTCGATTCCGGCTTAAATACGTCAGCCTGCGGGACTATAGGTGGGAGCTCTTGTTGCATTCGTTCCGACTGTACCCCAGTTGTCAGCTCAGCGATTTTTCCACATCCGCTTGGTAACAAGCAGAATATTTAGCCGCAGCAGTCTGCGCGAAGTGCTCACAGTTCTCTGTATGCGTTTATTACGTACACACACATCTCCCGTCTGCAGTGAATATTATTCTTCAGCCTTTATCTTAAGGTAAGGTAGAACTGTTAATTACCTTTTTTTATTTGCAAAGCAACTTCTACGCTAGACATCTACATTCATATATATTTGTTCTTTTTTTTTTTTTTTTTTTTTTTTTTTAGGTACCGTTCGAAAGTACGCAACAATTTTATTCATCCGAGTAACAGTCTGCAGCACATGCATTTTTAAGGTATGTTTTCGAACTTTGAGTTGTAAAGATAACTAGGCTAGCTGATACACCCTACACTGCATTCATATATGTTTGTTCTTTTCTTTTTTAGGTACCGTTCGAGTTACAGGCTTGAAAGTACGCATTTTATTCATCCGAGTAACAGTCTGCAGCACATTCATTTTTTTTTAAGGTATGTTTTCGAACTTTGAGTTGTAAAGATAACTAGGCTAGCTGATACACCCTACACTGCATTCATATATGTTTGTTCTTTTCTTTTTTAGGTACCGTTCGAGTTTCAGGCTTGAACGCACGCATTTTATTCATCCGAGTAACAGTTTGCAGCGCGAAGATTTTAAGGTATGTCTGACCTCTATTCGTTGAAACTTGGTTTCTTCTAAAACATCGTAACTTTAGTCTATTGATAAATAGTTGTTCTCTTTAATCCTCACGCTATAGACGAGGTGCGTACATAGCTATGTCTGCCCTCAACAGGTTGAAAGTTGGTTTCTTCCGTAACTTTAAGCTATTCATAAATAATTGTTCTCTTCAACCTACATACTATAGACGTGGTATAATTTCAAACACGTACACATAGCTATGTCTGCCCTCAACGGGCTGAAACTTGGTTTCTTCTGTAACTTTAAGCTATTCATAAATAGTTGTTCTCTTTAATCTACATACTATAGACGTGGTATAATTTCAAACACGTACACATAGCTATGTCCGTCCTCAACAGGCTTAAACTTGGTTTCTTCCGAACATCGTAACTTTAGTCTATTGATAAATAGTTGTTCTCTTTAATCTACATACTATAGACGTGGTATAATTTCAAACACGCACACATAGCTATGTCCGTCCTCAACAGGCTTAAACTTGGTTTCTTCCGTAACTTTAAGCTATTCATAAATAATTGTTCTCTTCAACCTACATACTATAGACGAGGTGCGTACATAGCTATGTCTGCCCTCAACAGGCTTAAACTTGGTTTCTTCCGAACATCGTAACTTTAGTCTATTGATAAATAGTTGTTCTCTTTAATCTACATACTATAGACGTAGTATAATTTCAAACACGCACACATAGCTATGTCTGCCCTCAACAGGCTTAAACTTGGTTTCTTCCGTAACTTTAGTCTATTGATAAATAGTTGTTCTCTTTAATCTACATACTATAGACGTAGTATAATTTCAAACACGCACACATAGCTATGTCTGCCCTCAACAGGTTGAAAGTTGGTTTCTTCCGAACATCGTAACTTTAAGCTAATCATAAATAGTTGTTCTCTTTAATCAACATACTATAGACGTGGTATGATTTCAAACACGCACACATAGCTATGTCCGTCCTCAACAGGCTTAAACTTGGTTTCTTCCGTAACTTTAAGCTATTCATAAATAGTTGTTCTCTTTAATCTACATACTATAGACGAGGTGCGTACATAGCTATGTCCGTCCTCAACAGGCTTAAACTTGTTTTCTTCCGAACATCGTAACTTTAGTCTATTGATAAATAGTTGTTCTCTTTAATCTACATACTATAGACGAGGTGCGTACATAGCTATGTCTGCCCTCAACAGGTTGAAAGTTGGTTTCTTCCGAACATCGTAACTTTAAGCTAATCATAAATAGTTGTTCTCTTTATCAACATACTATAGACGTGGTATAATTTCAAACACGCACACGTAGCTATGTCTGTCCTCAACAGGTTGAAACTTGGTTTCTTCCGAACATCGTAACTTTAGTCGTTCTCTTCAATCCTCATGCTACAGGCCTAACTCACAGCCATGTCCAACCTCTATAGGTTGAACATCGCAACTTTAGGCTAATCTCTATTGGTGGTTCTCTTTTCAGAACTTGTTGCATACGCTGTTCACCTAAACACTTTATTCGAAGAAAGAGAAGACACTATGTTCCCATGCGAGCTGTGTAAGGCAATGTTCACAAGACGTGACAGCCTTGCACGCCATGTAAAAACAAAACATCATCAGCTATCTGCTTGCGACTATAACCCTACTATGTTCCCCTGCGAACAGTGTAAGGCAACGTTCGCAAGACAGGATAACCTCGCACGTCATATAAAATCAAAACACCCTAGCATAACATCTGCTTTATGTGATGTTTGCGGGCTGTACTTCGCTAATGTAGAGCAATACCAGGCTCACTTAGCAGAGGTACATCAAATATCTACTTGCCCTCAGGTAGTAGTAGGGAAAAAGCGTGCAGCTACTGATGTAGCTGTAGAAAGTACTAGTAGTAAAAAACCTAGGAAAAATGAACTTCAAACTATTCACTGCGAGCACTGTAACACTGATGTACCATCTTCGCATTTTCAGGGACACTTACGGAGTAATGCGCATAAAAATAATGCGTGTAGAAGTGGTAGTAACGCAAACATCGAGGAAATTAATACAGCATTTAAAAGTAGGATTGCTAGTTACCGAATTCGCACCAGTCAAAAGTTTCAGAGCACTTCAAACTTTTTAAATTGCGTTCAAGCGGATGTACAACAGCTTCTTGCTAAATCTTTGTCCAATCATAGTTTATTTAAAGTTAATTTTGAACTTTTCGCCTTGTACATTAAAAGCACGGATGAATCCGAAATAACGGACATTAAATCATTTAATACGAAGAATTTTATCATAAGTGAGTCGACTAATTTTGGTGATGTACTTAGGGATGTCTCTAACATTATTTCAACTAAGAGCGAGGAATTTCAGGAAAAGGAATCAGGGTGGGCTTTAGTTGAGATAATGTATCTAGAAGTTAACATCAATAAGTACAATCCTATGCGTGGATCTTCGCACATCGAGCTGCCGACATGGATTCAGCAAAGAAAAGCTGTTGTAAACATCCAAAACAATGACGAAGCATGTTTTGCATGGGCGGTGATGTCAGCTTTAAATCCTTTGAAACGGAATGTAGCGAATAGAACATCATCCTATCCACACTATTCAACGCAGCTAAATTTCGATAGTATAGAATTTCCTGTGCAGATAAAGGATATTAAGCGCTTTGAGGAACTAAATAACATTAGTATTAATGTGTATGGTGTAGAGAAAAAGTCTGTAGTAGGTCCTCTGTATTATACATGTCATAAGAAGAGTACTCACGTTAATTTACTCTATATTGAAAACAGTGAGAATAGCCACTTTTGCTGGATTAAAAATATGAGTAGACTTGTTGGCAGTCAGTTGTCAAACAGGTGTAACAAAAAGTGGCTATGTGATGGATGCTTGCAGTATTTCAGAAATGAAGATCAGTTAACGAAGCATTCCAAGAATGACTGCAATCATGTACGTACAGAGATACCTACTACAGGCAATAATGTTTTAAAATTTACAAATTTTCACAAGCAGATGTGGGTACCGTTCGTGATTTATGCAGACTTTGAAGCCATCCTCACGCCATGCAACACATGCTCACCTAATCCTGACAACTCTTTCACTAATACTACGCACATGCATGTCCCGTATAGCTTCGCGTATTACATCAAGTGTAGTTACGATAGTACGCTTAACAAGTTAGAGCTGTATCGAGTACATGATGCTGCTAAAGTATTTTTAGAAAGACTTGAAAGTGATGCAGTTCGTCTCGGTCGTATTCTGAATAGTAATATTCCTATGAAGCCACTCACCGAAATTCAGTTAAATGATCATGAACGTGCTACAAAGTGTAGCATTTGTGATGGGGAATTTTCCGAAAATGACCCTAAAGTTTTTGATCATGATCATTTAACTGGTTTCTACAGATGTGCCGCTCATTATAGCTGTAATCTTAAGTATAGAGTTCCTAAATTTATCCCTGTAATTTTTCATAACTTATCTGGTTACGACTCTCATTTCATCATTTCACAATTTGGAGCTTCGGATGAAAAAGTAGATATAATCCCTCAGAATAAAGAGCGGTACATTGCGTTTGCAAAGTCTGTAAAAGTAGATGCTGAGCATTCTATAAAACTGAGATTCCTTGACTCGTTTCGCTTTATGGCGAGTAGCCTCGATAAACTTTCTGGTCATTTACAGCCTGAACAATTTACGGAAATTCGACGCGTTTTCCCTGAAGAAGCGCAGTTTAATTTACTTCGGCGTAAGGGTGTTTTTGTTACGAATATCTCGACTGCTTAGACCGCCTCGAAGAACGTGCCTTACCATCGAAACAATCCTTTTACAGCTTGCTGAATTCAGCAGATATTAGTGATGATGACTATTTACATGCACAACATATCTGGGAGCAGTTCCACATTCAAACGCTGGGTGAATACTCCGATTTATATTTAAAGACAGATGTACTTTTGTTAGCTGATGTTTTTGAAAATTTTCGCTGTGTTTGCATGAACACCTACAGCCTTGACCCATGTCAGTATTTTACTGCACCTGGGTTAAGTTGGGACGCGATGTTGAAACACACGCGTGTGAATTTGGAGCTGCTAACCGATATCGATATGGTGCACTTTATAAAAGCATCCATTCGAGGCGGTCTGAGTCAGTGCAGCGGCCGGTATTCGAGGGCTAATAATAAGTACATGCCGAGTTTCGATTCCAGTCAGGAATCTCGGTATATCGTTTACCTCGATGCTAATAATCAGTATGGGTGGGCGATGAGTCAGCATCTACCGGTGAGTGGTTTCCGCTGGCTGACGCAGTGCGAAATTGATGCTTTACAGCTACACGTCCTAGGTGATGAAGCTGATAAAGGTTATTTCCTCGAAGTTGACTTACAGTATCCTAAAGAGTTACACACTTCTCATAATGACCTACCGTTCTGCCCTGAAAATATGAAGTCCCCGTACATTGCATCAACGACGAAAATGCTCATTGCTAATTTATGCGATAAATCTAAGTATATCATTCATTACCGAAATTTAAAACAGTGTTTGCAGCATGGTTTGAAGTTATCCAAAATTCATCGCGTACTAGAATTTAATCAGTCACCGTGGCTAAAGCCATATATCGATCTGAACAATAATTTAAGAACGAATGCGGTTAACGAGTTTGAAAAAGATTTCTACAAGCTCATGAATAATAGTGTGTTTGGTAAGACTATGGAGAATGTTGACAAACGCGTTGATGTAAAATTGATTACAAACTGGGATAATATTAAGAAAAGGTATGGTGCTAACTATTTAATAAGTAAACCAAATTTCCACAGCTGCACCATCATACACGAGAATTTAGTTATTATACAGATGAATCGTGTCAAGGTTAAGTATGACAAACCTACCTACGTCGGCTTCACAGTACTTGAATTGGCTAAAACACTCATGTATGAATTCCATTACGATTATATGATGAAGAAGTACGCGCATAATGCGCAATTGCTCTACACAGATACCGATTCGTTTATTTATCAAATCAAAACTGATGACTATTACAATGATATAAAGCCTGACTTGGGTAGGTTTGATACGAGTAACTATCCTGCAGATAATCAATATCATCTACCGCTAGTGAACAAAAAGGTTCTAGGTAAAATGAAAGATGAATGTGCTGGGAATATTATCGATTCATTTGTAGGTACTAAATCCAAGTCATATTGCATAAAACTCTTAAATGAATTACAAATAAAGAGATTGAAGGGGGTTAAAAAGAATGTCGTTCAGAATCAGCTAAGTTTTGAAAACTATAACAATTGCATTAAAAGTAATCCACCTGTTTTGCATAAGCAAATGTCTGTCATTAGAAGCAAGAAGCACCAGTTGTACACTCATTTAATTAGTAAGGTAGCCCTTAATAGCGATGATTGTAAACGGTTTGTCATTCCAAATTCTACCAACACGCTAGCCTGGGGGCATAGTAGTATTGATAAGTACTACTTTACATAAACATTATGCTAGAGGTGTGTGTACTTACGTTACGCTGTCTTACATCACAATTCGGGAGAGGAACGCTGGTACGGCAAGTCTAAACTTGTACATTCAAGAATTGCATCGAGAAGTACGCTAGGGTGAAATGATTCGAGATAAAACTTGTACATACAAGATGTAAATAAATAATGTAGAATTGGCATATTCTTTTATTTTAGGTTAGGTATCACCTTCCTCCCGCTCCTTATTTGCAGGATAGAGTTTTTGTTTATTACTCATAGAAGAAAGAAGGTGATGAGCAGTTTCGTGAGTATAGTTCGGTAAGTATCTCGAGAGCAGATTTTTTTTTGTCAAAAAAGCACATAGCTTTGTAAAGCACGTAGAATTTGCCACCACCGGGGCAGCACGGTGATTAAAGATGGTGGATGACAGCTCTGTCAGAAAAGCACATGGGTTTGTAAAGCATTTAGAATTTGTCGCCACCACATAGAGTGTAGCACGGTGATTAAAGATGGCGGATGACAGCTGTCAAAAAAGCACATGGCTTTGTTTCCACGT
This sequence comes from Anabrus simplex, assembly GCF_040414725.1. Lineage (NCBI taxonomy): Eukaryota > Metazoa > Arthropoda > Insecta > Orthoptera > Tettigoniidae > Anabrus > Anabrus simplex. Next base: position 407,323,477 of record NC_090269.1, read on the forward strand.
GGAATTTGCCGTCAACGGGCAGCACGGTGATTAAAGATGGCGGATGACAGCTGCACATGGCTTTGTTTCTACGTGGAATTTGCCGTCACCGGGCAGCACGGTGATTAAAGATGGTGGATGACAGCTGTCAAAAAAGCACATGAGTATGTTTTCAAACAAGAGCACGTGGAATTTTTCAATTTGCCGCCACCACATAGAGGGCAGCACTGTTCTCAAAGATGGCGGATGACAGCTGTCAAAAAAGCACGTGAGTATGTTTTCAAACAAGAGCACGTGGAATTTTTCAATTTGCCGCCACCACATAGAGGGCAGCACTGTTCTCAAAGATGGCAGATGACAGCTGTCAAAAAAGCACGTGAGTATGTTTTCAAACAAGAGCACGTAGAATTTGCCGCCACCACATAGAGGGCAGCACTGTTCTCTCTGGATTAAAGATGGCGGATGACAGCTGTCAAAAAAGCACATGGCTTTGTTTCCAAATAAGAGCACGTGGAATTTTTCAATTTGCCGCCACCTGGCAGCACGGTGATTAAAGATGGCGGATGACAGCTGCACATGGCTTTGTTTCCACGTGGAATTTGCCGTCACCATATAGAGGGCAGCACTGTTCTCTCTGGATTAAAGATGGCGGATGACAGCTGTCAGAAAAGCACATAGGTTTGTAAAGCACATAGAATTTACCGCCACCACATAGAGTGCAGCACTGTTCTCTCTAGATTAAAGATGGCGGATGACAGCTAACGAAATTGCCCGCAGCACAGTGCTCTATTGATTAAAGATGGCGGATGACAGCTGTCAAAAAAAAGCACGCGGCTTTGTTTCCCAACAAGAGCACATAGAATTTTTCAAATTGCCGCCACCACATTTCAAAGGTATCTAGCTAAAGAGTACAGCACTGTGCTCTGTTGATTAAAGATGGTGGATGGTAGCTGTCAAAAAAAGCACGTGGGTTTGTTTCCAAACAAGAGCACGTGGAATTTGCCGTCACCACATAGAGGGCAGCACGGTGCTCTCTTGATTAAAGATGGCTGCTGTCACGTGGAATTGTCTGCTACCACAGGTATCTAGCTAAAGAGGGCAGCACTGAGGTTTGCGATGCAATATGACTGCTATCAAAAAAAAGCATTTTTCAAATTATCCGCCACCACATTTCAAAGGTAAGTAGCTAAAGAGGGCAGCACTGTGCTCAAAGATGGCGGATGACAGCTGCACGTGGCTTTGTTTACCTCGCGCTAGTTAGGTTAAGTTGGTAGCACTAAGGTTTAGACCCGTCAAGATGGCAGCACTGTCGATGACAGGTGACGAATTTTGCAGCTACTGCGATATAGAGGGCAGCACAGTGCTTTGTGGTTTAAAGATGGCGGATGACAGCTGTCAAAACAGCACGTGGCTGTCAAAAAGCACGTGGCTTTGTTTACCTCGCGCTAGTGAGGTTAAGTTGGTACCACTAAGGTTTAGGTCCATCAAGATAGCAGTACTGAGGTTTGCGATGCGTTGTTGTCTGTCAAAAAGCACGTGGCTTTGTTTACAAATCTGTCAAAAAGCACGTGGCTGTCAAAAAACACGTGGCTTTGTTTACCTCACGCTAGTGAGGTTAAGTTGGCACTAGTGAGGTTTAGGCCCGTCAAGATGGCAGCAGTGAGGTTAGCGATGCGTTGTTGTCGATGACAGCTGTCAAAAAGCACGTGGCTTTGTTTACAAATTCAAATTTCGCGCTAGTTAGGTTAAGTTGGCAGTACTGTCGCGCTAGTTAGGTTAAGTTGGCAGTACTGGAAGAGGCCACTGGCTGAGGTGGAGGTGGCCACTGGGAGCCGGAGGTGGCGGTGGCGCCAGAACCATCCAATTATACTACTTACTTCCACGAAATGAAATACGAAAGAAAGTAAACTTAATTTGTGTAACCTATATTACGTATTATGCCGAAACGTAAACCTAAAAAAAATATATTAATGTTGATTACTTCCAATCTTCCAACGAGCACCAAACACAAAATATTTACTCCTTTAAAACCCTAGGTGGACCAACCATATTTTTTGACACTCTGGGCCAAGGGAGGGTTAAATAATGTCCACCATTATATTTTACCCACGCGGTTGTATTTACAATATCTGCATAAGTATTAGTTGTTTATTATGTGAATAAAGTGAGAAACATTGTATAATAAGAGAAAAATACATGATTTAAAAACATATTTCAAATTAATTTATGAAGGTTAACACTTGAAGAAAAGTTTACACATCATTCAGATTTATCCACATGACGCACACACTCACAGCATAATTTTTGCCTTTTGACTGTGTTTTCCACATTCATAGAAGTTGCATTTCCCACAGATAATGTTCGTTTTTGCCAATTTGTTTAGTTTTTCACTCTTGGTGCGACACTCTCTGCTAAATGTATGGCACCTCCCTTTCCCTAATGGCTGCTGCTGATTCTGCGTTGTTTCGATGGTTTTCTTCGTTAGAATGGCTCCCATTGACATGATGATATTTTTCTTAAATTCAATTATGTTTGCAACACGATGTTACGCATTTGGTTGTAACATAAGTTTATAAATTCAAATTTTAAAAATGTTACAAGTTCGACCAAGGGAGGGCTATTTTGTGACCACTTCGAAATTTAGTCCATATAATTAGATTTCTAAACAAAAATATGTCATTGTCTCTTTAACCTTGTACTATTTGTGACAAAAAATGAGAACCCCATGGTTTGGACACGTTCTATACTCTAATAGTAATAGTTATAAAAAAGTGTAGTTGGTCCACGTAGGGTTAAGTTAACTGGGTTACTACCAAATCAATTTTTTCTGTTCTCAACCCAAGGATTACACGATAATAAAGAAATATAAGCGCTAATAAATTAACATCAATACAGTTCTAAACTGCGGAACTAATTTATCACTATGATAGTACTAATAATAATAATCGTGCAGCATCAGCCACCCTGTGCAAACATTTTAATTTGACGTCATCTGGCTGTCTGCTCGTCAATTTCGACGTTCCGTTTTACTCTAGGCCTACAAGATGGCAGACCAAGTAAACCGGATCTGTCTTTGGCGTCTGTGTCTGAGATATAATTAATTTTGTCGGATAAATACCAAATGTGTCACCGGAGATCTTTTAAAAGCCGATATCGTACGACATGGAGTGTCGAATGGACTTTTTTCTTCATAAATCCGACTACCTCTGCCGGGTTTGAGCAGGCTATCTTAGGATCCGCAGGCCGACACTCTACCACTGATCCACAGAAACAGCTATTTATCACTATGAAAAGACATGTGCAAAATCTGCCTAAACGAATCATAGCCACTATTGTTGATACAGACTCCATCGACAGTTGTGTATAGGAAATGTATTTACCTGCAACTGCTAATCTTGCAGTGTATATAATCCATTGGCAGTTGTTGAATAAGGTTCCATCCGCGTAAATGGCATAATAACGAAAGGTAGATAACGGAAATATTTACTCGTATTACTCGTAGATACAATGAATGCCACCGATTTACCAACCTATGATCATTAATCGCACATCATCCTCTATAATTCCTGCGTCTACTATCACTCTCATTGGATAGAATTTCATGCTATATGATGTCATTCCAAGAAACAAACCGAGCTGGGTTTTGTTACCAGACATCGCACAAGAAAATATCCTAAACAATGTCGGTGAATGGCTGACTAGAGCGGGTTTCCTCCTTTTAGAGGCTATTTGCTAAACACCCCTGACGTTTTAGAGTAATGACTTTTTGGCAGTGGTCAGAAAGTCCACAGACCACTGAAGAAAAGCTCTACCAAAAGCATGGTTCCAGATTTGTGCAGTTGGTAACTGCTTGTTGCTATCAAGGAAGGTGATGTGAACGTTGCAGTTGGAGCTTCTAATAAAAATCAACAGAAAACCACGGATGATTGTATGCGTCACTCTAGCTAGCTCCTTACCGGCCTTCACAATCAGGTCCACGCACTGTAAACAGATTAGTTTTATAGCTCAGCACGTGGCGCTGGCGACCTAAGGTTTTCCGGCAGAAATTCCTACTCCTCTATGGAAAATATATTGAAATTAATTACGGATTCGTTACGTTACGTGGGTTAATACCTTTAAAATGAATAATCCTAAAGACACCTTCGTTCATATTTGCCAAAATAATGTCGTGAAATGAATCTGGGGAGAGATAAAGTAATCCAGCTGACGTTCCAAAACTCTGAGGAATAGTAGGCAATCACATTTATTATCCATAGCATTTAGATACATAGTAGAAATTATCACAAGGATATTGTTCAACACTCTTGTCTTCTGATGTTAATCTTGAGATTAAGCGTCATTGTTCGATTAGAATTTTAAAATTATTCAAGTGCTGCTGTCAGGAATGGGTTGTGGTCGGAACAAAATACTTATTTTTTCTACTCGAATATTTGATGTGTGGATAACAGAAATATTTTGACTCAAGCATGTTTAAATTTGAATTTGATTATAATGTTTCCATTTCATTCACACTTTGCACTAGAATTTTAAAATAAGCATTCATTGAGAGAAAAGTATTTTGAGTAAATAACTGGTAGACTAATCATTGCACAAGTAAATCCTAGCTCAATACGTTGGCCTTACTGCCATAACTGTTACGGTTCCTACTTGTTTGTTGAATTTCAGGTTATCTTGGATAAATAGCCTATGTGTTGTGTTGCTATCATGTAACTCCGTCTAAAGGATTATTAAATAAAAGGAAGGGATAATAAATACCTGAAAATAGAAACAGAAAGCGAAGATGAAAGTACTAATTTAAGAGTGCGAGTTGAGAGCTATGTCGGCCTCTGTAGTATAGTGGTTAGTGTGATTTGCTGCTACTCCCGGCCTGGAGGCCAGGTTCGATTCCGGGGTCAGACATGAAATTTGAAACGTGGTACGAGGATTAAAACGTGGTCTACTCAGCTTAAGGAGGTCAACTAATTAGTGGGGTTTCGATTCCCTTCTCACCCATCCATGAAGTGCTTTTCCGTAGTGTCCCACTTCTCCCACAGGCAAATGCCAACATGGCACTTATATTAAGGCCACCGCGTCTTCCTTCCCTCTTCCTTGTCTATCCATTCCAATTTGCCCATCACTAATAAGGCTCCTGTTCAGCACAGCAGGTGAGGCCGCCTGGACGAGGTACTGGTCCTCCACACCAGGTTCATCCCCGAACCAAAATCGCACGCTCTAGGACACTGCTCTTGAGGCAATAGAGACGCAATCCCTCGCTGAGTCCGAGGGAAAGCTAACCCTGGGCGGTAAACTGATAAGGAAAGAAAGAAACAAACTCAGGTGTTTCAATTACCCTTGTGCTTGTTGTTCGACAGCGAAACTGACTTTTGAAAATGAATTTGTAAGTAAATCTCAGCAATATCAGGACTCATCAGTTATTTTCATAGAAAACAACTTAATGTCCTCAATTTTGTGTCAGCTTATTATTTGTAGTGGAAGGCAATTAATATAAATTTTTACCGAGCTCGATAGCTGCAGTCGCTTAAGGGCGACCAGTATCCCGTGATCGGGAGATAGTGGGTTCGAGCCCAACTGTCGGCAGCCCTGAAGATGGTTTTCCGTGGTTTCCCATTTTTAACACCAGACAAATGCCGGAGCTGTACCTTAATTAAGGCCACGGCCGCTTCCTTCCAATTCCTAGGCCTTCCCTATCCCATCGTCGCCATAAGACATATCTGTGTCGGTGCGACGTAAAGCAAATAGTAAAAAAAAAAAAAAAAAAAAAAAAAGAAAAAATGCAAAATGAAGTGATATCCTGAAGTATTACAAGTGTTACCACTACTTCCGAAACTAGTGACCATAGAAAGGAAGAAATTTAGAGCACATGTAAATACCACACCTACTTATCTCTCTGGTCGCATTGTTTTATTAATTTTTTTCTGGGACGTTTTGTAATAGTCACGTTATAACTAGGATAATAAGGAAACGCCCACGGTACAGAACCTTTATTTAGTACTCTCCTACTTTTGTCTACAAATAAATAATCTTTGAAATGAAGGCTACAGACAACAAAGCAGAATTCGTGTTAGGGACAAAGTTATCGCGAGATTACCTTATTATTTATTTATTTATTATCCATGAAAAAGCCCTACTTTGTCTAGCATATTAGGGCTGTAGTTTATAACTAGTTACCTTAAATATTACAAACATATAATACAAAATTTTTGAAGTGAGTGATGACACTCACAATTAGTTAAACTGGGAGAAAAGTAAAACTATCCTTAATTTTTTTCTAAAATAAACTGCATAAACTTAAAAAATTCTTTCAAACAATAGATCTTGTGAAATATCCTAAAACCAGGTTTGACTAACATTACTATACAACAATTTAAGTGTTGTTCCAAGATATATCTAGCTTTGCTGAAGAATGGACAATCAAAAACAAGATGAGTTGCAGTTTCTTCATTTCCACAAAAAAAACCTGTTATTACTACTAATTTTGAATTTACGTAAATAAAATTTAAATTTTCCGTGACCCGAAAGAAACTGAGTGCTGATGACGTTTGTTTACTTTGATTACTTTGAGCCCCTCCTTCTGGTCTGCGGGGAGTTCTTGAAATGAAAATGTCCCTTTTGCTGTCTGAAGTACAGAAAGGCACACATCAATACGACATATTCGAATGATCACAAAGACAGTTAAAGACTCCATACAATTTTAAAGACGAATTAGCGTATAAAGGAGCCTTCTCGTTTAGGACGAAGTTGCGTCAAGAAATTACTTTGAGCCAATAATTACATTTGTTTTTGTTTTCAGGAAAATTATTTTCCAAGTGCAGAAAAGCACACAACAATGCCATATATTCCAAGATTTGTAAACACTATTTTAAAAATCAAATCACTACACTACAGAAAAAAGAACTAATTAGAGCATAACTATCAACTCTCTATAAGAAAAAGCAAACGAACATCTCATTACGCATACATTACAAGTACGACAGCAAAGCAATACAAATGAAACTGAAAATTAGATAATTTGCGGTACACAGATTCCTGCCAGTGCCTTAGGTAGCCACCGCTCCAGCCGTGTAATGGTGAAACTTACTAATTACAGCTTTATGCTGGACTTCTCAGGCGTTTACCAAGGCCGTATACCTGTCAACTTTCTGACCACTGCCGAAACTCCTTGGCCTGAAAATTTAGGGGTGTTTAGCAAATGGCCTCTCGAAGGGAGAAACCCCCGCTCGTGTCAGCTATCCACCAATATTGTTTAGGATACCTTATTCTGCTACTGAGTAGTGAAATGTATCTCAATGAGCCTGGTATCCCGCCACACTATACTCAAATATCGTTGCTGTGGAGCCAAAACCACGAATGTGGCAGTGCAATTCCTATTCATCTGTTTTCAAAAATTATCGCCAAAACGGGAATTGTTCCCCTCGCTCCAATAATCAGATCCATTATGTCGATTTCTTCTAACATGTTGATAAGGAAATATTCCTCCTTTCGAGGTTGACATCTGAGGGCTGATACTTACAGTTTTCGACGTGTAGAGTTGAGTCGATGATGTAATATTTCATCTTACTGAAACTATTTAAATATCAGGAAGCGTGTCGCAATTAACGTGCAGATATTATAATGACGCATATTGCTTAAAAGTTCACCGTGAAGACAAGATCCCAGAAGTGGCTCAAGAGTTTCTTGTGGCAGCGCCTACAAAGGGAATCGTACTGAGAACTTCCTGGCACTGACCTACGGCTGAAATCTTTTCTGTCATCTAATTTGCCTTGGTGGTTTCGAATCGCGTTGTTTGCAGGAGTATCTTATTTGTATAAAGACACATCTTTTCCTTTCTGTTGCATGTTACTCCACTCACTGACTGCCCTTTCTCTTAATACACTTCTGGTGGATAAAAGTTCGATATATTGGCGTCGACCAATCCTGTTAGCATTTCAAAACTTAAGCATATAAATTCGTTTTTTTCCTAAAGCAGCCACTCAGATATGAGCGAATTAACTTGAGAACATTTTAAACTTTTATTCCCTATTATTTGAAAATGAATGAAAACCTACAACCTGTTTTCCAGTCATTGACTGGGTCAGGGACGGAATGAATGAATGAAGCAGATATGAAGTGATTTCTTAATGACTGATAGATGCCATGGAATGCGAATGGAGAGCGTTGCTGGAATGAAAGATGACAGGGAAAACCGGAGCACCCGGAGAAAAACCTGTCCCGCCTCCGCTTTGTCCAGCACAAATCTCACATGGAGTGACCCGGATTTGAATCACGGTATCCAGCGGTGAGAGGCCGACGCGCTGCCGTCTGAGCCACGGAGACTCTCTTCCCTATTATTTATTCTTCTGAGATATTAAGTTAAATTTCATAATCTATAAGGGAAAAGAATTCGTCCAAAAATAGATGAACTGATACTGTGACAGATTCAGAAAGAAATATTACTCTAACTAGTAAGAAGAAATACATATTAATCACACAGGTGAATATAAAATAAAACTTATAGAAATTAAACTCCGTAACAATGGCATAAAGTCCGCCTCTGTGGTGTAGTGGTTAGCGTGATTAGCTGCCACCCCCGGAGGCCCGGGTTCGATTCCCGGCTCTGCCACGAAATTTGAAAAGTGGTACGAGGGCTGGAACGGGGTCCACTCAGCCTCGGGAGGTCAACTGAGTAGAGGTGGGTTCGATTCCCACCTCAGCCATCCTGGAAGTGGTTTTCTGTGGTTTCCCACTTCTCCTCCAGGCGAATGCCGGGATGGTACCTAACTTAAGGCCACGGCCGCTGCCTTCCCTCTTCCTTATTTATCCCTTCCACTCTTCCCATCCCTCCACAAGGCCCCTGTTCAGCATAGCAGGTGAGGCCGCCTAGGCGAGGTACTGGTCATACTCCCCAGTTGTATCCCCCGACCAAGAGTCTGAAGCTCCAGGACACTGCCCTTGAGGCGGTAGAGGTGGGATCCCTCGCTAAGTCCGAGGGAAAAACCGAACCTGGAGGGTAAACAGATGATGATGATGATGAACAATGGCATAAAACTTTACAAATGGCCAAAAGTATTAATTTGGAACAAACCCAGAATCCACTCATCATGAATTTGCACTGCATAATTGACAATATACTGAAAACTGAAATCACCATGCGATACAACCAGTAATATGTAAACTGAGGTTCATAACTGGTTTTATATTCTCGTAGCATATATTACAGAAACCCTGTTATGATGTGAATTAAAATTTATAATAAACTGGAGATCCCTTTTGACTTCACTGCACGTGCAAAATCAGTCTAAATATTTGTTTTTAATTTGCTTTACGCCGCACCGTTACATATAGGTCTTATGATGACGATGGGAGAGGAACGGGCTAGGAGTGGGAAGGAAGCGACCGTGGCCTTATTGCCATTTGCCTGGTGTTCAAAAGAGAAACCACGGCAAAACATATTCAGGGCCGCTGACAGTGGGGTTCGAATTCACTATCTTCCGGATGCAAGGTCCTGGGAATAATTTCAAAGATTATTAATAACAACAACATGGATCGTATTTTACAAAAATAATAATAAACTGGTGATTCAAGTCGAGAGCATCTCATACATCAAAGGGTCAGTGCGATATGTACACACATTTTTCAAATTTTGTCAAGCATAAATGGCAATTTGTTTATTTATTCGATTTCAAAATTTTACAGTTTCAATATTCTTGATATCCAGCTTCTTGGCTGAATTGTGAGCATAGTCCATATCAATTCAGAGGGCCCCAGGTTCGATAACCGTCCGTTTAGGTGATTTTAACCCTAAAAGGATAAAAACCCTGGCTGTTTCTACTGTCCCCAACACACATGCAACTTACATTCATTGTTTATCAGAGATGGCAATAATCCTTGACAGGACATAATCCACCAGAAGTGTCTAATCCGTGAACATCCTTAGTGTACTTGAAGACTTCGGACTACCACGCCAAATAGGTACGCAGGAATCACGGAGTTTGCAGGAACTCTTTATTTAAATGAAATCATACTACCGATCTATTTTGCTCTTGCCAATCAAAACTGGTACTAAATGTTTTCATCCCTTTCCTGAAGTTGGAGGCGGGCCTCCCAGATGGTGACGCCGTCTCTCTGGACAGGAGAATTGTATCGCTGAAGTAGATGTTCAGAGAAGGTGAGAGGGTTGGCGGCCGTGGCCTATACTAGGAACTGTCCCAGCATTCGTCTTAGTGCAGGAGAATGGAAAACCATTCTCAGGACAACCGACGATTTCTTAGTTCTTAATTGAAAATGAAGTAGTTAACCCAAGAGGTTGAACATTTCCACACTACGACTCTCGACGGAGGAGTATGATGGAATTTGATGGAACACTTCAAATATCAAGGGAACAAATTCGAGTAATATTAAATTCAAGACCCAAACTCTTAGGCAATGAACTCGAGGTGGAGATGTTTGGCTTAGGAAAGAACTCGAAAACTATAGACATAGAAATTCAATTTCTAATTACGATATAAGATGAGAATAGCTAAAGTATACTGTACATCACGACATATTGAATTCCTTATGTAAAGTAGCTCTCAGTCTTAGCCACTGCATAAACATCACAGATCATATACTGTCGCATGCAGTAGGAGAGGGATCATTCTTCGGTTGGGTATGAAGTCTCGAAGAGGCCTCGCTTGAGTACAAATGCTGCTCTCCTTTTTTGAGTGACATGTTACTTGCATTCGATTTCCTATTGGGAAAAGAGTCCTGTTACAAATTGAGTGCTCCATATGACTGACGCATCTTTTCTTGGCAATTCAATTTTCATGCAGCAATAAATTCCATTCACTTCCATGCTCTCTCTGAGAGGCTCCGCAATCAGTAATATAATCTTTGAGACCTGGTAAAATGTATTACAAGCATTGACTTTACCCTCCCTAGAGTCTTGACTGATGATGAATATTGTCACTCAATCACTAACGTTTGCTGACGAAGCAAAGTACGGCGGCGAAGCACTTCGTGAAATGCTGAAATATTATCACAAAATACGAATAATAGCATTGTGTGTATAGTGTTTCGACATTTGAGTAAATTAGTAAAGGGCACTTCACTAATCGTGTTTCGTAACATTATATTATTTAAACCACAGGCATTACCATTCACTGGATTGTGCGAACCTATACATGGTTAATGTGGAGATTCTAGGAACAATTTTGTATTTATTTACACCAGAGCTACAGATCTCAACGATAATTACATCCTGATATATTACTAAGACATTAAATTTAATCATTGCGTGATTTACTCTTCAGTTCGGAAGTAAAAAGCAAAGAAAAGCAAAGTCATCTCCGTACAGGCCACGAAAGCCCTAGGAGTGGTGGAAGGTAAAGGCTTCCACTATTCGTAACCTCGGCACTTGATGGGGTAGAGTGGTTAGCTCTACGCCCGCCCGGCCGCCTTTGCCCCCATTTTGGGTGTAGGCTGAGTGAACCTCAGGGCCATATGCACCTCCGGAAATAGAAATCACATTTCTGAAATGTTACGACTTCCTGACGGGGATTCGAACCCACGTCCTTCCGGGCGAACCAGCACACCCTTACTGCCTCGATCAGGCAGCCCCTTCAGTTCGGAAGTCCCATTTATTATTATTTGGGCTCTGATGTTCAAGACCTAAAATACCGAAACATATCGGTAAAAGGACATAAAAATATCAAAAGAGTTCCTGAAACTGGTGAAAAGAACATGAAATGCTATCCAAATTCACTTGCAATTTTAGTTTTACTGTATTTACTTATTTGATGAAGGAATATAACGCTTTAAAATGCAAAATTCTGGTAATATGAGAACACAGAGCAAATATAAACGAGCGAAATACTTCTTCATTAGTACATTATATATATTTTTGATGAAAATAATTTATAAGAGGAATTTCTGTTCTTGCAGAACTGAGGATGAAATGTTCTTCCACCTAGAATGAATTCATAGCACCCGGAATTGACATCCTGTAGATATAAATGGAAATTAGTGTAACTGGAACCATCTTTGGCTTAACTACACTACGGTTGCAGAAATTGGAATTCGGAAACCACACCTTTGTTGTTAAAGTATGAATGCTTTCATGGCCGGTGTCAGTATAATAAAAATCTTCCTCGCTATTATGCCGTGGTCCACTCCTCTCACTTCGTCCAGACGTTTCGACTACTTCTGCGGTAGTCATCATCCGTGGCGTCGTGTAGATACTTTCTCCTGTATCCCGCTGCCGACACCTCTGTTGGCTTTGCAACATATCACCACAGCAATCTCCAGATTCTATCTGTAATTGTTTTCATTACCCACACTGAAGGGGTGGGGCGGGCCACCTAGAGGGTTACGCCCTCTCTTTCGCCATTTCTCCAGATCCTTAGGTGTAAGGGATATCGATACACTTCTCTCCACATCAACGAATGTTATGGATCCATACTTGAAGTAAGTGAGATCTTCCTCTTCAAAAACATTCACATCAAAAGTCTCTCCTTCCGATATTTCACTTATCTTGCACATAATTTGATACCCCTGAACTTTTTCAAGCACGTTTCATTTTTTATTTCATTTCATTTTCCCTCGTAATACATAGAGAATAGACGTTTAAGAGGTGAAGGATGAAATAATTATGATTCGAATTCGGAATGGGCAGTAGAAATGTAGTCGAAAGAAGGTAAAGTTGAAAAAAAAAAAATATTTCAATAAGATCTCAAGAAACGCAAAAAATTTACCTAAAAGCGGAAAACAGCAAAAAAAATGCTAAAAGGACAAATACCAGTAAAATGTACCATTTTCTGGCTTACAGTGACCTATAACCAACACAAGTTATGTTGGGCCTCGTCTTCTGTCACTCGGGTAAAATTCTTACTTCCGACTTCTAATTCATTATATTTCGGTTTGCTATGAGGAATTGAAACTTTAGGGGTAGACGCAACCCATTCTGCACTTGAGCTGCGTACACATGTGTAAAGTAGGAGTTGAGCAACTCCCTCCAGGGTCGAGAAAGAAAGACGTAAACAATGTCGACACAAATGTTCCATGCACACAAATGTTCAGGCTATTTCGAGTCCATATATGGATCACAAAATCACACTGCACACTACGAAACAGTTATCCCATCACCTCCTTCAGTGTCCACAATAACAGAATAACGAGAGAAGACGTCATTATAGGAATATTATAGGAATATTATAGGAATAGGAAAATTGAAATATAAGTCATTTTCTAAACCTGATTAGATACCTTCTTATGTCGTCAAAGGCTGTAGATCCTCTGGTGTTCATGTGTAATCTGGACAGTACCAGGTGTATACATAAGTTTTAGCCGGTTATTGTGGTAAAGAAAACACAGTTTTCAAGGGAAATTAATTTTTGTTTATTAAAAATATTCGCCATCGGCTTCTACACACTTTGCCCATCTCTCAGGTAAGTTATGTATACCATGCCAGAAAAACTGCTTGTCCTTTGTGGCAGAAAAATTCGTGAAGCCATTTTCCAACTTCCTCAAAATTTATGAAGTGCTACTCTACGAGCGCGTGCCCCATTGTTGCGAAGAGGTGCTAGTCAGATGGTACCAGTTCGGGGCAGTACGGCGGGTACGGAAGAATTTCCCATCCAAACGATTTCAAGGTAACTCACTGTTTTTATTCTCGGAGATGGTTCATTGTGGTGTAACAAAATCACTTTGCCATGTCTTCTGGCCCATTGCGGTCATCTTTCGATCAATGTGTGATTTAAATTAATCATTTGTTGGCGATAGCGTTGTGTAGTAATGGTTTTTCCAGGCTTCAAGAGTTCATAATACACTATACCGCTCTGGTTCCACCAGACAATCAGTATGGTCTTCCTGCCGATTAAAACATGTCTCATATGTTCTAATCAATGGAGCCTAACCACCTAATGATTCTACCAGAAAACGATGACTTTCTCCTCCATTTCTTTTTTGATTAAACAAGAAAAGCAATGCGTGCCGCAAATATTTCTTTTCAGGCAAAAACGTCAATATAATGACTGAACTATACAACACAGACGCTGGTATTTGGCGGACTCAAATTGTGTGCGTTCGTAGATTAATGTCAGACGAACGAACCGAGGAATGTGTCAAATTCATACGCTGCGTAGTGTTTGCTGGGTCCCTCTCTTAGTGAAAGCGGAAAAGACTTGTGCATACACCTGGTAAAACCTGTACATTCTCTTCCGCATGAAACGCTCCTGGAGTGTGTCCTATTCCAAAATCAGGAGAACGAACGTTAATAGAATAGAATAGAATACTCCTATCCCCTTGCTCCATATCGCCTGAAACTGAGGAGGGAGTAATCAATTATTGCAATTGATATTATTCTGGTACATGAATGATTTTCTTAGTACATTTGCATACTACTAACTTAAAATTACACTTTCACCTAATTACTATTTACACCCAGTCTCTTAATTGTTGTTATTTTAAAATATTTGTTTTTGTCCTACACATTAACAGTGTTTTTATAGTCTACGACAACATGTATCTCACCCTTATTTTTAAGTAGTCTGAGTATATGTTTTGTTACGAGTCCGATCAGATTTCTCCTTAGCTTACAATAGACATCATGATTTAACCGAATGTCCGTACTAACGAATGAATGGATGGATTATTGCATGTCTGGATGAGTTGCTCATACATGCATGAATGAATCAACTATCCTCTCTCCCAGTTAGAGTTAGCCACTAACTTCGGAAGGAGCATTTATAACAGGTTGCTCGCAAGCGGCGTACTTTCTACTTATAAATGTCTCGCAAGCACAGATGATGAATGGGGCGTCTGCTAACTGATTTTCACAGCGGAACTACTGCCAGCAGGCAGGATACGTCAGAATATGAAGGGATAACAAGCGGATGGTCACTCGCAGCATGTTCCTCAGCGCTATCCGTCTAATGCGCCCCCTTGCATTAGTAAACCTCGTTTAAGACCACATAGTACTAAGTTGGTGTATGGTACACCACCAATACGTTTGCTGACCGCATCTCGGCAATAGCTAGTGTGTTCAGCAACGACAAATACACATACATAATTTTAATCTATGGAGAATCTGGTCGGAATGCCGCCTAAACTTCTGCCTTCTACACACGTATTTCGCTGAACAGTATTAGTTTCTGGTTCGTACAAACATCTCTTTTATAGAGTGGAATGTCTACATGTGTATAATTAATAGGCAATTAAATTCTCTTTTGTGCATCTTCGGCGTATTTTTTTATGGAACGTGTGCAGTAAAATGACTGATATCGTTTCACAACATCCAAAACATAGCATGATGCAGCGCTCCTTCGAAAGCAAGCGATCAGGCATCGCATGCATCACTATTGCATGCGGGACATTAGTGAGTAGAAAGTACGGCGCTCGCGGGCCACCAGGTAATTAAATGAGTGATTGGATGATTGAATGAACTGAACACTATCAGCCTACATACGCAGAGCCCCAGCAGATAAGATGAGAACACCGCAGTGTGGTTGAATAAATGGTGAATGAGCGCATGAGTGAATAAATGACCGAAGTGAATTTAAAATACTCTCCCGGTCAAGGATAACCATCAACAGGGGAGAGAGTGCTTTTACTACATGAATGACTGGGTGAAAGGATGAATGAGTTGATGCACCAATGAATGAATGCCCTCAGATTACATATCCGTAACTCCAGCTGATAAGGTGAGGTGAACATTAATAATTATGAAAAATTCATTAAAATCATCCGCTGCTCATTATATAGAACTATTCATTATTCCCCGAGATAGAGAGGCAGCAGCCTTTGGTAAGTTGCGATTCACTTACATGTGCTTGTAATAATATTTAACACTAGCAAATGTACTCGCGTTCGCTACGGTATTCTATATTGTATACGGATATCGAAGTAAATTACTGTACATGCAGTCAATATTTTTTTAATTGCATGTCTCTTAGCGTTATCCAGAAACGGCAGGGGGAGGCTCACATACATTGTTTCCAATGCAAATTGGGAGTTGCGAAGTTGTGATGATAACGGCAGGCTCACTTGGCTACTGCCATTCGCAACCGAGTAGGTAAGTTTTCATTATAATGAGAGGCCCCATTATCTACTGCACGGTCACAATCCAATAGGGGACTTTTTGTTACAATGGCCCCATTTCCTACTTCCAGACAGATACAGTTGAGGAGATATTACTTTAACTTCCCCTACTGCCAGTCAAAATTGAGTTGTGCTGTTATCATTGTAATGACAGGCCCCATTCCTTAATAACAGTCATACCGAGTTGGAGAGTTTCCATTATAATAGCAAGGCCACTATGCCTAATGCCAGTCACATGATAGATGGGCAAATTTGCTTATAATGGCGGGCACGTTTGCCTACTCAAAAACACAATCGGTTAAGGGAGTTTTGAACAAAATTGCATGATCCCTTGTCTTCTGACATTCAAATCGAGAAAGGAATTATTAATCACAATGGCATTTCCTCCTCACTAATGCTAGTTACATAAGAGTTGGAGAAGGAGCCCATTCCTACTGCCAGTCAAAGTAGATGTGAACAGTAATAATTACAATAGCAAACGCCCGCCTGCTGAGAGTAACTATCGATGTATAATAATAATAATAATAATTATAATGGCAAACACACCCTTTCTACATCGCTAAAAATCGACTTCAAAGAATATTTATAGTTCAACATACGAAGTATATGCAGGTTTACAATATTGCAAACCTTCATTTACAGATTAACTGCTGCTAAATGATACATCATATAGACAAACGAACTGTACCATATGACGTCTCATTTAGCGGTCTAAATGGTTGATCTTAAGATATTTTTTCCAGTCTCATCTATTTATGGGTAAAACTGAGTTAAGAACATTGAACAGGGTGAAATTTGGGTAAGGTTTTCTCACAGTGCATTATATTTGGGTACTAATATGACAGCTACAAACAAAGAATTTGGCTCATATATAGATAATGTGTGGGTGAATATTCGTGCAGAGTTAGATGATTCTATATTTCGTATAAATGATTCAAACTACGAATTATGAGTGTACAAAGAACAAAATGTGGGACTTATAGAGAAATAGAGACAAATCGAATATAGAAGGAATAGGGATAAGACGAAACATCATAGGACCAATGTTGTACATCACTCGAAATTGAACTGAGAATTTGACATCCGTTTGGTGATACGACTTACCGTTTAGCCACGAAATACCTAGAAACGAAGGTCTGCACCGACATTAAAATTGCCTACATATTCCAACATTTTTTGAGGGTAAAAATGAAATATTTAATGATCTTGGAAGCTTGTGTCACAATCTTGCTTTGGAGGAGGAGGGGGTGTAAAATGAGGAATTCCAAGAAACTAAAGCTAACACATGTGCATAAGGTCATTATTACACTTGAAACGGATAACTGAACGAAAATATTGCCAAAAGATTCAGTGTACAGGCACACGGTCGTTACGATTTTATTTATATAGATTAGGAATCTGCTCTACGCACCACACCGTTTGGGCTATGTCCGCTGGACCAATCGCTCATCATATCTCCCTTCTTTATCCTCCTATCGAATAAATACACATGAGAAAATGTTTTAGAAATGGATTTCCATCAAGGTTTGTCGATTTCGGCTGGTCTTGTATATATTGTGGAAGAGTAAATCACTGTTTCGGATTCCTATAAAACCGAGTCCATTCCGGGAATTGGTTATGGTATAAATCAAAACCTTACATTTGGACAGGTGTATGCCAAATGTGAAGTTTGATTGAAATATCACCAGTAATTTTCAAGTTATAAGAAATACGCTTAACACGCATCCGATTTTTGAGTTAAGGCCGGTGAGACTAGTACTGAAAAACCGTTCGTTAATGATATATCACCTATTAATCCTCTCATCGAAAAATGCACGTGAGAAAAATGTTTTATAAATGGTTTGCCGATTTCCATTCAGGCTGGTCTTGTATATATTGTGGCAGTGTAAAATCATTGTTCCGGTTCCATGTAAATCCCCAACCCTTTTCGGGGTTTTTGACATGATATTTTGCCCTACAGACTCCAATACCCATCAAGCGAATGCTGAGAATGTATCCGAAGTACTGCAGTAACGTAGAAACACCTACCTGCTTGGGTCGCTGGTATATAGGCACATCTTACCATTAGTTCCTGTCCTCTTCTGCCCCAAGCTGCACAGCGAGAGATTCGTATTCGGTTCGATAATGAAATAAAATGAAATTAGATAGGACAGGATTCGTCGTTGTGTGATTGAAAGCAGGATCATCACATTACAAACTATCTTTTGATATAAACGTAAGTTTGGATAATAGACCCCTGAACAACAATAATTATAAATACAATCTGTACAGCCATGAAGTGGCAAAGTCTCTCTTCTTACTGCGTCCGCCGGAGAAGTTTGTGGGTGCTGGAGATGGTAATAAGTTTGAGCATGCTTCGTATAAAATTTCGTTGTAGATAAGCGCTTAAAAACAGAAAATACATGAGGTCTGGGAGGGAATACTTCGTACATAAACTTACACTAACAACTCCCATGTATTGGGAAAATATACACAATGCACTGCAGGACCAACGGTTCTCCAACGAAAGCAAAGTAAAAATTCACACATATAAGTTAAACGATCGTGCACGTTGAGATGGGAACTCAAGAACCCGTTTCGCATACGTGCTACAACTCTTAATGCAACACAAACCAAGATAAAATTAAATAACACCAGCACATAACACATTAAAAATGCACACGGTTTCAATAGGACTTGTAACAAACATACAAATAAATGTGGTCATCTTACAGCATTGAGAAAGAGTACATTCTTCCCGCAGCCTCTAGACGGGGTTGACGATCGACCTTGCCGTGAGGAGTGAGTCAAGGCCTTTACTCTTTCTAGTCAAAACTAAACACTATGTCATCCGAGTCTCCTCTCTTCTCGAGTTCTCAACACAAGGCAGCTTGTCATCAGCTCTTACTTTTACAACAGCTGAGAGCATTCTACCGTAATCACAGACACTTCATGAGCGCATCTTGGCTCTTTACAAATCATATACATTATCTCAATCATTACGTTGCGCAGTCAAGCAAATTATGGGCTTCTCTGCCGAGCCATCTATAAGACAATTCAAATATCACGACGTCTTATCTGTATACCTTTATTTCCGGACTCTATCGTCCATGGTTCGTGCCATGATCATGTTTAAGAGAAACTCGGTGTAACAATTAAGATCGCCCTCAATATAACAACGTTGAGGACATCTGCCTTTATCATAACTGCACCTGAAATTCATGCAGCCAAAACGACATTCAAAGCTATGCTTATGTCAACCACTTAATCCATGCTTTCACTTAAATCTTTCAAGCCGCTGTTCCGCGAGTTATCAAAGTCAATTGGTTTGATGATCTTCGTAGGGAGACAACGTACTAAGAGAAAGAAGAATTATTCCAGAACTGCTTAAATTCCTACAGACTAAGTCCAAGGGAGTACTTCATCAAAACTGACACTGGCCGAATTGAGAGAAGACACCCATGTAGATATGCGACTGGTTGGATGAATGGTCGGTGCAGTAGCCTTCGGTTCAAAGGGTCCTGGGTTCGATTCCCAGCCAGGCCGTGGATTTTAACCTTCATTGGTTAATTCCACTGGCCCGGGGGCTGGGTGTTTGTGTTGTCCAGAACATTCCTGCAACTCACACACCACATATAACACTATAGTTTACTACAATAACACGCATTTACCTACACGTGGCAGATGCCTCCACCTTCACCGGATTGTCGGCCTTACAAGTACTACACTCGGATAGAAATAGCCACTCGAATGTAATTATCTGTGGAGACAGAGCCGTGGCTCTCCGGATAGTTACATTTATGATATATTCACTTACATACAATTCTACACTCCAAACGAACACCCACAAAAATATCCCAAGTTTTCTGTATCATAGACATTTTTCCTTGACATTAACTGGTAAACATGTTCGATGAACTATGGACCGAAATGTCGAATTCATAACTATAGGGAAAATGGAGAGTTTGCAATGTGAATGATGAGTCGAAAGTATTAAAATCCGTCTTCTCACAAACGTAACTGAATCACTCTGTATATTAATCCTACTACTTGTCAAATAGCAATGGTCTGCGACATAACGGTTCACTAGCTTAGATGAAGAGGAGGAGGGTGGTTGAGCGATGAGAAGGGATCGCCTTCACAGGTGCTGACGACGGGAACGATGTCACATCCTGCGTAGCATTTGTTTGATCGTTGAACTAGAGTGGCGAAAGCACTCAGCTACATTTCTTATTTTTTGGATGAAACTTGACCTTTTGTCTGATATTTGCGATCATTAATTTCTTTCATTATATGAAATCTATTGGTGGTAGATTCCATATACGTTACTTTCGAAAGACTGTTATGAAATACAACCATTCAAATCTGTCTTCGACTTCCAAAATTGTTATCTTGTCTTGGTTATCATTCTACATTGATGCAGCTCTCTATTCCACCCTGTCCGGTGCTAACATTTCCATTTGGTGTACTTACCACACCCTATATCTACTCTAACCTGTTCATCACGTTATTGTCTTGACCTTTACTGTTATTATTATCGCCTACACTTCCCTTCAAAAGTCCTGTATATCTTTAGATGTGTCCAATAATTTTGTCTCTTCTTCCGGTCAAATTTAGCCAAATCGTTCTCCTCGAGCCAATTCAATTCAGTATCTTTAAATTCACGACTCTATCTTTCGATCTCACCTTCAGAATGATTCTGTAGTATCACATTTTGAAAGATCCAATTCCCCTCCAAAGCCAGTTATTACCCTTTTTTCACTTCCGTACAATGCCCAGCAGCAAATGAAAGTATTCACAAACATCTTTAAAATTCTAATATCAGTATTCGAAATGAGAAACTTCTCTTCTTGAGAATGCCCTTCCCTGCTTTATGTCCTCCTTACTTGTGTCATCGTTAGTTATTTTACTATCGAAGTAACAATATTCATCTACAGTACTTCCTTTAAGAATATTTATTAATCAAGTATTTCCTGCATCACCAAAACTCGTTCTAATACACTCTGTTACTTGACGAAGACAGTTGTTTCAGTGAAATAACCTTTCCTAAACCCGGACTGCCTTCTATCGAATTATTTTTTATTTATTTAGATTATGCCAATTTTATCTTCTTTACCATAGAAATACGTACGTCATCCACGCGATATACTTATTTTTTACCTTGTGGTCCTTTTCCAAGACTTCGTCCATAGCATTCAGACGAAATTACTAAGTGAAAAGTAATTTAGCATTTGAAATGAATAAAGCCTCGTCGACAGTCATAATTACTGCCGCAGATAATGTTAATATTGTTACTTCCACTAAAATGACTACGACACCTCACAGAATGAGAGATATTTTAAGGAGAAATAACCAAGCATTTGGAATTTAACCTCGCCCGAATATCAATCAATCAATCAATCAATCAATCAATCAATCAATCAATCAATCAATCAATCAATCAATCAATCAATCAATCAATCAATCAATCAATCAATCAATCAATCAATCAATCAATCAATCAATCAATCAATCAATCAATCAATCAATCAATCCTGATCTTCATGTAGGACAGTCGTCAGGTGGCATAAACCCTACCTCCTTCCTTTAATTGCAAACAATTTGGTAATTTATTGCATATATCCCTTGGTAAATTATTACAATCCCTAACTCATTTCCTATAAATGAATATTTGTCCGAATTAATCCTCTAGAATTCCACCTTTATCTTCATTCTAGCAAATGTACCCATGCTTCGCTACGGTATTCTACCATGTATGCGGATTTCGACGTAAATGACTGTACGTGCAGTAAGATATATTAAATGACATGTCCCTTAGGACTATCAGAGGAACGAAACAGGGAGGACGCCATACGTTGTTTCCGATGTAAGGTCTACATTGGGATTTTTTTTTTTTTTATAATGGGAGTCCACATTACCTACTGCCATTGAAAATCGAGTTCCGGAGTTCCTACTATAATGGCAGGCCCACTTACGAACCGTAATTCAAAATAGAGGTAGAGAGTTTTCATTGCAATTAAAGTCCCATTATCCCAATGACAATCGCAATCGAGTTTGAGACATTTCATTATCATCGAGAAACGCAGCGCCATATAAAGTACAAAAATCGGGATACGACAAAAACTCATAAGTGCAAAGTTGAAGATCTCTAAAAATTGAACGGTCTTTGTGTAATCTATTCTGTGATGCGACTTACTGTTTAGCTAGAAGTTCCTCTGAAACATAGGTCAAATTGCCTCCATATTTCGTCATTTTCCGGTGCCAAAACTTTAGAGACTACAGTTGAACAGCTTAGAATTTTTCCTCAAAGGAAATAGTGTGCAGGTTTCGGGATTAGCACTAGCATACACATGGAGTAATTAAGGAAGAAATTTGAAAATAACAGAAAATAGGATTATGACGGAGGACAAATATGTAAATACTAAGAGGATGTATTGAAAAATGAAATGTCCCGTCACTAAATTGTGAAGATACGAGTTAGGGATATAAGAAGGCGGTAATAGAGGAGAAATATAGGCGCATGGACTATTAGGTAAACGGATGGGAAGATGACTTATTGTGCAAGAGGCAAGATATTAAAGCGGAACACAGAAGTAGAAGAGAAATGCAGTAAAAATATAACAAATGACAGAAAACATCTTGTGGTGTGAAATAAGAGGCCACATTCCGAGGTGCCATTCAAATATTAACAGCCCCTTTAGTGCTATTTGAAGTAATGCGCAAATATCCCGCAGAATGGCAGCTTGAAGCCTGTCTCGCTTTCTACCCAAGAAACAATCACGAGTTTACGGGAATTATGACGAAAATGGCATTCTGTACATCCCTTCTGGCAAGCAGCCATAGACGTTGCCATGGTAACCGGTTTTGACACTCAATGCAGAGCACGAATGCCGCAGGATATATACATTTTCTCCATGATTTGAAGAGTAAGCGAAATTATGTATATGACAAAAGTTGTTTAAAATGGAGGGACGTTTCACATACAGTCCACAGATTTTACATAAAATTATAGTATAAGAGAAAATGGAAGAATGCTTTTCCGGTTTTCTTATAAACCGCCGTTCTATTCAGCGGTGTTGATCATAGGCATATTTTCTACTTTTAAAAACACCACTCAATCTTATTCGTCCACTCATGTCATTCTACACTATCTCTCCACAGACAGCTCGGAACATACCACTTATTTCAGTGGCTCGTCTCCTCTCTCTCCTCTCCCTACTCCCAAGTACTTACTATTTCCTTACTACAACCCATAAATATCCTCAGAATCCTCGAATAAAAATAAGGGAAAGTATCCCTATGAACATATCCTTCAATGCAGTAGTATTTCGGTACCGGCGTTTCTCATGGCACTATCATACTGACATTCTCACCGTCCGTTTTGTTCCCTAACGAGGCCACACTTGGAAGAAATGACATGATAAACTTGAATAAAACACTCGAGTGGGCAGTTGAATATTTCCATGGCACGGTGCTCGCTAATTATCAATAGCACTTTGGGCGCAATGTCTGCTCTGGTATTATCCATGATCAACAGACAGGCCCATGCTTGCCCTTTTGAAGATTAAATGGAGCCGTGTACGTTAAATTCTTGAAGGATATGTTGTCTATACTAGTGGAACATGTGCCCCTAGCAGTACACTATATCGTATGTTTCAAACATAATGGGGCTCCAAGGCATTTGTGCCAATTTCTGGACGATTCCTTCTCACCACGATGGATATTGCATCGAATTCCGGTGCTTTTGCTTTAACTTAATCTACACGCGTGGTGGCTGCAGAGTTTAAAGCATTATATCCTGCCAAGAAGCTGTCTCTCGGAATATGCTGATAAGTCTGGCACAACCGGTGCAATCCGTACTACACAGCTCCTGGCTGAAGAACATCGCGAGAAGAACAAGCCGCAAAAGCTAACTTTCCTAGACCTTAAGAATGTCCTTGATTGCGTCCCTCATGAACTCATATGGAAGGCACTGGGAGACATGGCATGCCAGAATACGTTGCCAATTGTGTGCAGCTGCTTTATGTAGAATCTCGTTCGTGCTAACTCAGGATCATCCACTGACTTTCCCTTCATCGTCGGCGTCCATCAAGGTTCAGCACTGGGACGAATCTTGTTCATTCTAGTGATGGACATTTTAACAACAGACTTGCACAATCCTTTACCGTGGTTACTTCTGTATGTACACTATGTCATGTTGGCCTCTGAGACCTAGGTTGATTTTGCAACGGCAAAACCAAGAATAAACCTATTAGCTGGCGCAATTCGGCTTGTGCTTTAATAAAAATAAGACTGATTATATGACGTCAGGTATACAAGCAATTGGAACCATTCCGGTAAACGGCGATGACCTGCCGCGAGTGACAAGATTCAAGTGACTTACCTCCACGATCGTTGATGATGGCCGACTTTTCGAAGAGATCAATGCAATGATAACCGCAGCCTGGATGAAATGGCGAACAACAACAGGCGTCACTTGCGACAGGAGGAAGAAAGACAATATCTAATCCAAAATCTATAGTACTGCCATCTACGTGTTGCACTGTATGTTTGTGATTGTTGGCCGACTACGACTGAGCAGAGAGTCGACACGGCGTCATGGACACAAAAGATGCTGGCGTCCAGTGAATCCATCAAGGGGAGACTTGGCTTAGCAGCCATTCAAGAAAATATGCACGAGAGTCATCCACGATGGCCTAGAGAGGGGCCGACAGTACGCGAAGACTGGTTACATGTTACAAGTCAGTGATAGAATATCAAAAGGACGGGGTTAACAGCGATGGGAGTTCAAGACAAAACTAAATGGAGACAACGAATCCATGTAGCGAACGTCACCACGACGAAGGACAAACGCTGAAGAAAAGGAAGTGTGTGGGCACACCATTGTGAAAAATGGGGAGTAATGCATTCAACTCTACAACTGTCACACGCGAGCTCCAATTTTCCATACGTGACGATGATTTCCACACGAACGTCGGTTGTCAGCACCAATTATTCAGCCCGCAATACCTGAAGAGGTAACAAAATAAAACAGGTCATACTTAGCAAACGGTTCATGACAGAACAAAACGCTTTGTGACATTGAACTCCTCAAGAAATACAAGGGGAACTGATGTGTCGCATGTCAATTGTTCCTTCAAATATAGTAAAGGTGGCGGCCGGAAATATCACGTTTAACCTTGAGTTTGACTCATCCTCCAAACAACAATGTGGCCAATGTGGACTTCCAACACACCACTCTTTCGAATGACAATGCTGTTCCCTGAAGTTTGGCTCGCCCTGTACAGTCAACCTCACACAACCTCCATTCATGAATATTTAAAGAGAAAAAGAACATTTTAGTGAAGTGAATATACCTATATCTATATATTTCACCACGTTGATTTATCGGCATGAGTTCAAATTACGAACCTGTGAGAACGGCCAGCTGAAATCAACCTGAGCTATCTAGAGTCAGGCATTAAGGCAGCCGTGCTCTTAGTTCTGGCGTCATCCACAGATGTACTAATAAGGTGGAAAGCTTTAGATGTCCGAAATTGGGACTAGATGCAGGTTACAATTACAGTGCAATGAAAGCCATTATATTTTCACAGTTTAGTGAAAAATACCTTCTACCTGTAAAATGAATCGATATTAATAATTCTGACATATGACATTACATTGCCGCCTTCTAAATCAATAGACAGAATTCTTGCTACCGAGTTTGTGGAGTGGCACTTGACAAATTTTGTTTGTGGATGATATATATATATCCATGGTAGCTGAATTAATAACAGATTCTATAGAAGGCAGTTTCAGTTATTCCACTGAAGCTCAACTTAAAGGATTATAGTA
This sequence comes from Anabrus simplex, assembly GCF_040414725.1. Classification (NCBI taxonomy): domain Eukaryota; kingdom Metazoa; phylum Arthropoda; class Insecta; order Orthoptera; family Tettigoniidae; genus Anabrus; species Anabrus simplex. Next base: position 407,349,319 of record NC_090269.1, read on the forward strand.
AGATATAGCAGATATACACTGACTGACAGAGCAAATGCAACACCAAGAAGGAGTGGTCAGAACTTTATGCCAATTGCAGGGTAGACTGACGTCACTGAGGTATGCTCATGATGTGAAATGCGCCGCTGTGCTGCGCATGTAGCGAACGATAAATGGGACACGGCGTTGGCGAATGGCCCACTTCGTACCGTGATTTCTCAGCCGACAGTCATTGTAGAACGTGTTGTCGTGTGCCACAGAACACGTGTATAGCTAAGAATGCCAGGCCGCCGTCAACGGAGGCATTTCCAGCAGACAGACGACTTTACGAAGGGTATGGTGATCGGGCTGAGAAGGGCAGGTTGGTCGCTTCGTCAAATCGCAGCCGATACCCATAGGGATGTGTCCACGGTGCAGCGCCTGTGGCGAAGATGGTTGGCGCAGGGACATGTGGCACGTGCGAGGGGTCCAGGCGCAGCCCGAGAGACGTCAGCAAGCGAGGATCGGCGCATCCGCTGCCAAGCGGTGGCAGCCCCGCACGCCACGTCAACCGCCATTCTTCAGCATGTGCAAGACACCCTGGCTGTTCCAATATCGACCAGAACAATTTCCCGTCGATTGGTTGAAGGAGGCCTGCACTCCCGGCGTCCGCTCAGAAGACTACCATTGACTCCACAGCATAGACGTGCACGCCTGGCATGGTGCCGGGCTAGAGCGACTTGGATGAGGGAATGGCGGAACGTTGTGTTCTCCGATGAGTCACGCTTCTGTTCTGTCAGTGATAGTCACCGCAGACGAGTGTGGCGTCGGCGTGGAGAAAGGTCAAATCCGGCAGTAACTGTGGAGCGCCCTACCGCTAGACAACGCGGCATCATGGTTTGGGGGGCTATTGCGTATGATTCCACGTCACCTCTAGTGCGTATTCAAGGCACGTTAAATGCCCACCGCTACGTGCAGCATGTGCTGCGGCCGGTGGCACTCCCGTACCTTCAGGGGCTGCCCAATGCTCTGTTTCAGCAGGATAATGCCCGCCCACACACTGCTCGCATCTCCCAACAGGCTCTACGAGGTGTACAGATGTTTCCGTGGCCAGCGTACTCTCCGGATCTCTCACCAATCGAACACGTGTGGGATCTCATTGGACGCCGTTTGCAAACTCTGCCCCAGCCTCGTACGGACGACCAACTGTGGCAAATGGTTGACAGCGAATGGAGAACCATCCCTCAGGACACCATCCGCACACTTATTGACTCTGTACCTCGACGTGTTTCTGCGTGCATCGCCGCTCGCGTTGGTCCTACATCCTACTGAGTCTATGCCGTGCGCATTGTGTAACCTGCATATCGGTTTGAAATAAACATCAATTATTCATCCGTGCCGTCTCTGTTTTTTCCCCAACTTTCATCCCTTTCGAACCACTCCTCCTTGGTGTTGCATTGTCACTGTCAGTCAGTGTATTTGTCTTGAAAGTTACTTCTATGTTTTGAAGTAAATCAGTTTGTGAGTGTGCTTTCTCACCAATGAAGGAATTCGAAACAGAGAAATATAGAACTTACCGAAACCGATTTTCAACCTATTAGGTCGTGTTACGTACATTTAGTACCTGTTGAAGAGATGTTAAGTACAGAACAAAAATGGCCAACCAGACACCAGTGGGATCCGAACCAACAACCTCCCGATTTCGCGTCGGTTGCTCTACCAATAGAGCTATGGCGGCCTAGGCCATCTTTGTTCTGTTGGAAAGGATCTGAACTACAGGTCTGGTACTACTACCATCTCACTGTAGAGTGCGTTTAAGTTGCCCGTTGAGGGCCAAGTCAATGAATATTGAATTTTCACGACCACATTGTAATCGAAAGCGACTTTCAACCTATTAGGTCGTGTTACGTACATTTAGTACGTGTTGAAGAGATGTTAAGTACAGAACCGACGCGAAATCAGGAGGTTGTGGGTTCGGATCCCACTGGTGTCTGGTTGGCCATTTTTGTTCTGTACTTAACATCTCGTCCGCCTCTGTGGTGTAGTGGTTAGCGTGATTAGCTGCCACCCCCGGAGGTCCGGGTTCGATTCCCGGCTCTGCCACGAAATTTGAAAAGTGGTATGAGGGCTGGAACGGGGTCCACTCAGCCTCGGGAGGTCAACTGAGTAGAGGTGGGTTCGATTCCCACCTCAGCCATCCTGGAAGTGGTTTTCCGTGGTTTTCCACTTCTCCTCCAGGCGAATGCCGGGATGGTACCTAACATAATGCCACGGCCGCTTCCTTCCCTCTTCCTTGCCTATCCCTTCCAATCTTCCCATCCCTCCACAAGGCCCCTGTTCAGCATAGCAGGTGAGGCCGCCTGGGCGAGGTACTGGTCATTCTCCCCAGTTGTATCCCCGACCAAGAGTCTGAAGCTCCAGGACACTGCCCTTGAGGCGGTAGAGGTGGGATCCCTCGCTGTGTCCGCGGGAAAAGCCGACGCTGGAGGGTAAACAGATGATGATGATGATGATGACTTAACATCTCTTCAACACGTACTAAATGTACGTAACACGACCTAATAGGTTGAAAATCGGTTTCGATTACAATGCGGTCGTAAAAATTCAATATTCATTGACTTGGCCCTCAACGGGCAACTTAAACGCACTCTACAGTGTGATGGTAGTAGTACCAGACCTGTAGCTCAGATCCTTTCCAACAGAACAGAGATGGCCTAGGCCACCATAGCTCAATTGGTAGAGCAACCGACGCGAAATCGGGAGGTTGTGGGATCGGATCCCACTGGTGTCTGGTTGGCCATTTTTGTTCTGTACTTAACATCTCTTCAACACGTACTAAATGTACGTAACACGACCTAATAGGTTGAAAATCGGTTTCGATTACAATGCGGTCGTGAAAATTAAATATAGAACTTATTCGAGATAGCCGTGAAGTCCAACCTTGGAATTGCGAAAGCAGAGAAGGAAGCAGAAGTCCCTTCCCTCACTAATGTGAACACTACTCAGTCTTCCCTTTGAAACAAAGGTGAGGTCAAATGGACTGTATTGCGATTGACCTATCCAAGACATTTGATAGGGTAGATCGTGGGATGCTACTGGCAAAAATGAGTGCAATTTGACTAGACAAAAGTGTGACTGAATAAATTTGTGTGATGTTTTTCAAAGTAGGATAGATCAACGTATGAAGACCAAGTTGGAATTCAAGAAGACAAACATGGAAAATATTCGTTTATAGCGAGACGAGCTGGGGATCGAACTGATTTACCAAGGAAGGTGGTTTAATCAATTTCCAAATTTGTTGCAGTTATTCAAGAAAAGACTAGGTAAGGTAGGAAAAACGCAACCTGGGTGACTGCCCTGGAAGCAGATCAGAGGTGATTTATTTATTTATTTATTTATTTATTTATTTATTTATTTATTTATTTATTTATTTATTTATTTATTTATTTATTTATTTATTTATTTATTTATTTATTGAGTGCCAAGATTGAAAACCAAGATCGTGATCTTCGGATTGAGCTGTGTGATCTTCAAAGTGCTTTTCGCTAACTTCAAGTATAAATTTGAAATATGACGACTTTGGAAATTAGTGTCCCCTAAGAAGAAAACTAAGCTCCAGAATCTTGTCTTGAAAGTGACTTCTTTGTTTGAAGTAAATCGATTTGTGAGTATGCTTTCTCAGCAATGACGTCTTGGAAGTCGAAACAGAGAAATATAGAACTTATTCGAGGAAGCCATGAAGTTCAACCTCGGAATTGCGAAAGCAGAGATGGAAGCAGCAATCCCTACCATCACTAATGTCAACACTGCTCAGTCATCCCAGTGAATCAAAGGTAAACTCTTTTGGAATTGTATTTAAAAATTCTGAACACATACATCTTTAGATACACCCTGTACATGACGTCTGCCTGACCTATAGCTACATATCTCGAACATATTGTCTCTCTAGCCTTTTCATTTCCACTTCTTCTTTTGGCGGTATATACGGTTAAAACCTAGGTTAAAACTTGGAGAATTCATAGGTGTAACTTTCTTTACTCCCACAACCACAACCGGTGCAGAGCAAGAAATCAATGACAGGCAAAGCAGGTGGGAAGCTACCAAACAAACCGCACCACCAAGGTGGCAGCCATAATTAAGATATGCAGATACTTGTGCCTGTTAATTTATGCCATGATGCGTACACCAACGGATGTGCCTAGGAATTGGTCGGGTCACATTTGCAACCGTAATAGGGAATTCTGCGGTATTCAGCAACTAAACAATGTAAATCAAGGCATTCGGAAGTGAACCATTTTGTTCAGTTCAGAAGTCACATCTTGCTTAGTTCGAGTAACTATAATAATTAGGAGACTCAAGTCAGTTCATGCATGACAATATTAACTGGTTAAGTGATAAATATTATTAATTTCAGTAATGTAAGGAACATGAGGCGCAACCAATCCAAACACCTCTGTCCACCTCTTGACAAAATTGAGTTTGATGCAGTTTCAGGGAGTATTTTTCATGCTCTACGTGTTCACGCATTCATGTTTTATCTATCTGTATACTGTAACACTGAAGTAATATTTTGACAATGAGGGTTAAAGCAAATCGTATATTGTCCACGCGGGTGAATGAATCAGAATGTATAATGTCCACCAATGACATGTTTTCATTTTATTTTTTTAAAATGTAATAAATACAGCCTATTCTAGACATAATATTCTACCTAGTACAAATGATTGTACTGAACAAGTTTTTATGAAGTAATTTTTGTCTTTGTTGAATATCTGCAGGAAGATATCGTCGTTGCCGTGACAAAACCTCCTATGTGAGAATATTTTTTGGAGATATACTGACCCGCAGCACATACATTATGAAGAGCGAAAATGCCTTGACAATATTCACACAATATCGCACCTTAGATGACAGAACCTTACCGATCAAAGTTCTAAGCTAAAATATTTCACATAGGAAGTTTTGCCCCGGCAGCGACGATATTCATTGTTCTAAGTAGGTACTGTAAATTTCATGTGAGTGAAAGTCTAGTTTGTAAGTTATAATTTCCAGGTACTAAAATTAATGTGAAATAATGATGACAACAGAGTAAGCTCATCAAAACATATGATGTTGTATAAAATAGACAAAAACATATATTGTCCAAAATGTAAATTAACTTTCTAACATCCCTAATAAATTCCTAAGAGCTCTCAGTTATTCTCTTCTCCTGAAAAAATTGTGTTAATGGACATTACACGTTTTGATTACTTGTTCCTCATATCAACAGACGCAAAGTTCAGGCACTACAAGGCAGCAGTGAAGACCGCGGCTGAGGCGATGGCACTAGGAAGGCATGGGACGGAGCACTGTAGAAAGAAGAAAGGCAAATTCTGAGAAAGATAACGGGACCAAAAAGAGGAGGTCAATGATAGGAACAAAGATCAAGGGACGAAATGCACCGAAACATGAGGACGATCTCCGAAGAAATAAGATTCAAAAGAGCAAGATTAGCGGTACAAATGATTAGGATGGACATGGAGAGAATGACTAGAACAGTATGGGAGACAACGAGAGAAAAGACAGGAACTACGTGGGTTCTCTAGACTCAGATGGGGATCAAGATGGAAGGGGCAGAGAACTGAAAAAATAAATATACACCAACAAATATACCAGATCTCAATGACAGAGGAAGGTAGAGGAATAGTATAGAGCAGCTGCAGCGGGGGAGATGAGGGAAGAGGATACTGAAAATACCAGTTGAAGAACGGGAGAGAAGGAGATAGAGGATTAAGAGGATTTGGGAGGAGAAGAAAGAATCCCAGACCATGACAAAGCTGCCCGTCGTGCTCCAGAAGCCGTAATGGAATGGCGTACGGCTTTTAGTGCCGGGAGTGTCCGAAGACATGTTCGGCTCCCCAAGTGCAGGTCTTTTGATTTGACACTCGTAGGCGACCTGCGCGCCATAATGAGGATGAAAAGATGATGAAGACGACACATACACCCAGCCCTCGTGAAAGCGAAATGAACCAATTATGGTTAAAATTCCCCACCTAGCCAGGAATCGAACAGGGGATCCGTGTGACCAAAGGCCGGCACGCTAACCATTTAGCCATGGAGTCGGACTACAGAAGCCGTAACGAAAGAGGAAGAAGAAGGAAATTTCAGGATTTTTGGTCTTGACGTATACTGTCAACCCTACAACACAAACGTTCGTAATTTGAGCGATTACCAATTCGTTGTTGTGCGAAAAGCACGCTTTTCAGTACCTTCCTAGATTTAATGCTTGAATAATGTGCTTATGACATCCAAGGAGAAACTCCACTCACTGCTTAGAAAAGGTTTGCGGCCTTTCTGAAGGTCGTCATTCTCAGGAAAGTTCATGACCTCGTTCCATCTAACGTTCACGCTGTTACCGACCATCACTGTACAGCAGGGCCTCTCAGGGCGCATGCACTGTGCACAATGCAAAAGACGACTTCGCTTGCTTCACCAGAGTGCAAACCCCACTCCTCGATTTGGAGCATAGGGCTGTCTCTCTCTTTCCCCCCGCCTGTTTCGCTCGCTCCCCCCCGTCTCCCTCTTCCTCACTTGCTCCGTAGCGCTCCTAATCCCAGCCGAGTTGAGCCGATTTGAGCCGAGCTTAGCCGAGTAACCCAGTGACGAAGCGTTGTTCCGACCCGAGCCGAGCAGGACTGATACACTGTGCACAGGAACTGTGAGCCGCTGTCTGCACGCGTGAGTGTTTGGACGTTTGAGAGGCCCTGCTGTACAGTTTTCTTAACAGCAACACTCAATATTTACTACCTTCTGAAGTATTTCATGTACAGACAAGAACTCGTTTTGTTTAAAGCTCAGATTCCTACGCCAATTTTAGAACCACAAAAGTTCCAAAAATGAAATATCCGAGTTCAGATCCCTTTCGTCACGACGCGTCACAATTTCCGTTACGTCGCACCGACACGGGTATCTTATGGCTACGATCGGAAATGGAGCTATCTTGATCTGAATGAGGTGTCTCTTCTTCCTCACCTCCAATTCCCTCATCATATGCCGTATAACGAATTTTTAACCCGCGAAGACTGGCGCATAGGCGTTTTCGACCCTAGACTTAAATATTAGCCTATAATTCTGATTTGGTCACCCCTCGTTTCCTATCACGTTTCTTCCTGACCTTGGACTAAATCCTGAGGAAGTTCACATGTTATTAGTGTGTTACTCTTTGGAGGGTCAGATTTACCCAACGCGCCACTCCTCCCGTGAGTTTTTGGTCAAAGCAGTGCTTATCTTGATAGCTGCGTCGATGAATTGGAGTGAGGAACAAGAACGATTGAAACGACTAACTGATGAATTATTTAAAGAAGATGAAGAGGAAAAAGGAATCCGTGGACAGGCAAGTGAAAGTGAAGATGACTGCGCGCCATAATGAGGACCAAAAGATGATGAAGACGACACATACACCCAGCCCTCGTGAAAGCGAATTTAACCAATTATGGTTAAAATTCCCCACCTAGCCACTTGTACCATGACACAGCCATTGATGGAGAAACCGTGACAAGCAGAAGCAGGAGATAAATACATTTTACAACTGCACAAAGTCTGGCATTGATATTGTTGACGAGCTTTGAGCAACGTATAACGTTGTACGTGTGAGTAACCGCTGGCCACAGACGGTATTTTATGCCATGCTGAATGTAGCTGGCATACATACTGGCATACATACTCTCATTGTCTACCAATCAAAGGGACCTGATAAGGTAGTTAGACGAGATTTTATCAATTAACTGTCTCAAGAAACGGTCCACGAACACATGAAAACTCCAGCCGTAATGGAGAACTTTCCTCGTTCACTGAGGTTGAAGATAGCTGGATATGTAGGCATAAAAACTCTGACTAGAGGACATCCAGCTAAGAAAGGCCGAACAAGATGTGGGTATTGCCCTTCCAGTGCTGACAGGAAGACGAAAACTGAGTGCAACAATTGTGGAATAATGATTTGAGGTCAACACACCACTCCCATGTGTCTCCAGTGTGCGGGTGTCACTACCAGCCAGCGTGATAGAAGGGCACATTTTGGACAGGCATGAATTCTTGAGGAATACTGGTAACGGTTTTTGAGTGACAGAAAACGTTTATTGAGACTTGTGTTATATATTAATGTGAATTGTCTTTGAATTTTGGATCCTAAGTGACTGAAATTGAAGATAAATACCTCCTGCCAATATTAAGGCCTATTTTACAATTCGTGAAATTATTGTAATTATTTTACATGTTATACTGAATACATGTTTAAAAATAGTTCATTAGAACAATCCAAGTGCAAATTCATTTCGTACGTAGAACATGATGGTTAAAAATAAATTTCAAAAATTCGGGTCAAATACACCCATACGCCAGTCTTCGCGCTATATTCCTTCGCGCCAGTCCTCAAGGGTTAAAAGGCGTCAATTCAAAACGAAAATTAAACGAATTGTGGCACAAAGCTTTTTATTACAATTGTGCGTTGAGCTCACAGTTGCGATCAATAGTACTTTGTAAGAAGGAACTCAGCTCTCGGACGAAACTATTTTTCTATCGGTCTGTTTCCAGACCAACTTAGCTTTACGGAAGCGAAGGCTGAGTAGACTCAGGATTATCTGATTCATAAGTTAGAATTAACAGACGTGAAAGTAGCGAGAATGATTGCTGGTACAAACAGGCGGGAACAATTGCGGGAGGGTACTCGGAATCATGAGATAGGGGATAATTTAGGAATGAACTCGATGGATGAAGCTGTACGCATAAACGGGCTTCGGTGTTGGGGACATGTGAGGCGAATACAGGAAGATGGATCACCTAGGAGATTAATGGACTCTGTTGTGGAGGGTAAGCGAAGTAGAGGGAGACCAAGACGACGATGATTAGAATCAGTTTCTAAGGATTTAAAGATAAGAGGTATAGAACTAAATGAGGCCACAGCACTAGTTACAGGATTATGGCGACGTTTACTAAATTCACAGAGGCTTGCAGACTGAACGCTGAAAGGCATAACGGTCTATAATGATGATGTATGTATATAGTTGTGTATGAATGTTGTGATTAATTAATATGCCTGGTTTAAAATTGCAATATCACGGGACACTATCTTCAGGGCTGCCGACAGTGGGGTTCAAACCCACTATCTCCCGAATGTAAGCAAAGAGCTACATGCCCAAACCACTCAGCCAGTTACTAGGTAAGAGTGGAGCTCATGGTGTTGGATAACTCCGAGCAGAAGGCAACATCTGTGGCGTTTGTCATCTCCGAATTGCATTGGACTTTTGTTTTTTTTTTTTTTTTTGCTTTTCTTCATTCTTACTTTTATTTTTCTTCTGACGGACTTCAGCGCTAGTTCTAGTTTATTCGCAGATCGTGCTTTCAGAATATTACGGGAGTAATGCGCAAGTGGAAGTGCGGCTTTTCAGTCACCAAGAGCAGTTAGCGAGAGAACAGATATATTCTGGATGTAATGTGCAGAACACAGCCACGAAATGTCAAGTGAAATGTTAGAGGTAACCACGAGCTAAAGGTCAATTGAAATCCAAATAGAGTAGAAAAATTCTACGAGCTTTCAAAATGGAAGTGGAAATGCAACCAACAGAAATGATTCAACAAGAGAATTCTTTGGCCTGTTTCAATAACCCTGAAACCATTGAAAACATAAAATCTGTGCCAAGTGTGGAGTGTTTAGTTCGAACGTAGATTGTCATACAATCAGTGAAATATAATAGGAACTTGTGTCGCTCAAATGAATACTTCCGCACTAATACACAGTTCAAAAGTTAGGAGAACATGTTTTTGAACGTATGCCATGCTCCGCAAAACAATACTTCACACCCATGTATATTAACAACTAAACCTTTATTCGTTACCGTTGAAGTATACAAAAGAACATGGATGGATTCGCGTTCATTTTCAGAACACAAACAGTAATGTCCAAATAAAGGCGAAAACAAAGTGATAACAGTCCTCCAGCGTGGATCATTATCACAGTAGGAGGGCTTCAGTACGGTGTATGTCCTCCACGAGCATTTTCACAGCTTGGCATCTCCGTATAAGTCGACGGAGGTCACGTTGCGGTATTAGATCCCATTCATCAATGAGAGCCTGTTCGCGGTCTTGGAGAGTCTCTGGTGGAACAGGACGCCCACAAACACTTCTGTTAAGCCTAACCCATACATGCTCGATAGGATTAAGGTCGGGACTCACTGCTCTTTAATGTCCAGTTCTCGCATGACAGCTCTGGTGATGCGCGCTACGTGAGCCCTGGCGTTGTCGTGCATGAATACGAATTCAGGGCCAACACCGTATGGAGCAACCAACACATGCTGTGACAGTACCTGCTCGATGTACCCGGGAGCGGTAAGGTTACCACGGACGACGACAAGATCTGTACGGCCATCAATATTGATGCCACCCCACACCATCACAGAACCTTGTCCGAATCGGTCGCCTTGCTGGACAACATTTGGCATGTACTGTTCACAACGGCGTCTCCATACACGCTGATGTCCATCACGCTGTGTCAGGGGAATCTGGACTCGTCTGTGAATAATAAAGGTCTCTGTTGGCGAAGTTGCCAGGTGACGTGGGTACGGGCAAACAGAAGGCGAGCTGCGCGAGGTTGCTGCGTTAAACGGGGCACTCAAACAGGACGTCTGGGTCGTAAGGACACTTCTCTTAATCTGTTCCTTACTGTTTGGTCAATCATCATGACTCCAGGGACCCTCCTGGGGTCTTTCTGCAGTTCTCTGACAGTTGCTGAACGACACCGCAACGCACGGATGGTCAGATATCTGTCATCCTGTGGGGTTGTCATGCGTCCACGATCTTGTCTAACCCTCCTTGTGAACTGGCCTGTCTCATTGTAGCGATTCCACAAGCGGTGAATAACTGACGGAGAGACATTGAGATCCACAGCAACACGACAAAAAATCTATCCTCCCTGGAACGAAGTGACGGCTCATGTGAATTGAACCTCGTTAAGATGTCTCATGGGATGTGCTTTTGACGTACAACGTGCTCAAATGACCGCAGTAGTGTGTGTACCTCACAACGACACCCAGACGCACCGTTATTCACTTTGTTTTGATGGGTCAGCTGACAATTTAATACACGGCTACGCCTACAGGTGGAGTATAACTTCCATTTGATATATCTTGAGTAGGTAAGCTCTCATGGTATGCTGAACCAGCATTGGAACCTCATCTACCAAATTAACGTTCACGTACCAGACGTTAAAAAAACATGTTCCCCTCATTTTTTTAACTGTGTATTTGACGATCATGTATTGAAGGAAATGATTTATGTTTGTCAAGGTTCCCAGCTGTTTCCACCTTCAGTCATAAATCACTACTGATCTGCATTTAAGGCTGTTTCCCAAGTGACAGATTACCTATCAACTGTTTACATAGCTTTTCCTTAAAATACATAAATTATTTGAAATTTTCCCAATTTGTCTACTTGAATTGCAACTTTACCTTCATATTATGATCTTTCCTACTTTTAAAAAAATACGTTCAAGCTTATTCGTCTACTAATGTCATTCCACGCCATCTCTCAACTGACAACTTGGTACATACCGCTTAGTCAAACAGGTCGACTCTTTACTCCCATATCTTCCCATCCCAGTGTTTGCAATACATTCGCAACATTTTTCTTTCATGGAAATCCCGGATTGGCTGATGTATCCCTGGAATATTACGTTCTGTTCCTTTGGGTTTTCCACGATTACTGTACTACGTAGAGGTGTACAAGTCGAGCTCCAAGATGGAAATTTGTGACAAAAATCTCTATAGGTCGACGCCCCCAACAAATAGCATTTTAAATAAATAAAAAGATGGAAACTAAGCTCTTCCGGGGCTACGTCCATATAACATACATTCATTTTTACCTGTGAGAAATGTGTCCTTAAAATTTGGATGTAACTCATTGATACACTCTGTATAATAATTCCTGAATTATTTAAAAAAACACGTAATAATTTAACCCCCATTATTTGTTTGGTCTGGTTCGGTGACAGAGTACCTATGCCATCATCAACATGAGATATATTTTACTTCTTAATTTTGCTTTGGGACCCACCTAATCAAAAATATCTTACGACTATGATGTGATAAGAAAGAGCTAGGAGAGGGAAGGAAGCGATCTTGGCCTTATTGCCTTAACGTACATCCCCGACATTTGCCTAGTGCGAAAATGGAAAACCATGGAAAACCATATTCAGGACTGCCGACAGCAGGGTTCGAACCCACTATCAACTTTATGCAAGCTGATAACTACGTGACCTAAACAGCGCGACCACTTGCTCGGTAAGAGCTATCATTCTACTTAGGGATAAATCCATACAGACGTGCTCGTCGCCCATGGGAGTCTACTCTATAGACCTGCACTGACCTCTCCTTCGACTATGCACAATTATGATTATTATTATTATTATTATTATTATTATTATTATTATTTTACGCCTCCGTAGCATAACGGTTGGTGTTGTTAGCTGCCATCCTCGGGGGCCTGGGTTCGATTCCCGGTACTGCAAGAAATTTAAAAATGGCAGGCGGACTGGTATGTGGTTGAAATTGTACATGCAGCTCACCTCCATTGGGGGTGCGCCTGAAAAGAGCTGCACCACCTCAGGATAAGGACACGATTTTACTTTTCGTTGGCTGAATGGTCAGCGTACTGGCCTTCGTTTCAGAGGGTTCCGGATTCGATTTCAAGCGTGACTCTCTAAGAGGTACGCGGCACCCCGTCAGTGTACGGAATGAAAACATTTTAGCAGTAGTAATACAGTGGTAGTAGTAGCTAGCGTGAAATAGATTTAAAAACAAAACAGAAATACCCCATTTCACTACTACAACTACTACTACTAATAATAATAATATTTAATTTCGTGTGGCTATTTCTAGCCGGGTGAAGCTCTTGTAAGGCTGACCCTCCGATGAGGGAGGACGGCATCTACCATGTGTACGTTACTGCTTGTTGTTGTGGTGGAGGATAGTTTTGTGTGTGATGTGTGAATTTCAGGGATGTTGGGGACAGCACAAACACCCAGCCCCGAGTCATTGGATTTAACAAATGAATTGTGTTGGCGGCCGTGGCCTATACTAGGATATGTCCCGATATTCGCCGTAGTGCAGGAGAATGGGAAACCAAGGCAAACCATTCTGAAGACAGAAAATATTGAAGACAAACACCACTCCGTCTCCCGAATGCAAAGCTGTAGACACTATAGAGCCGTGACCACCGTCAAACTGAAGCTCACGCTAGTCGTTTGGTCAGTCGAAACAAAAAGCTGTAGATCCCACAGTCCAGCCGTGGCCACCAGTGCTGCCAAAGCTGACAATGTATCCGCCAATTCCTGTAGAACATAACGCTGTATTTCTGTCTATTATTTTTTTTTAATTTTACAATATTATGAAACGTATTTTTCCACCCCTGTCTTTTGAAAACGACTGTCCGAATTCTAGGTTCAATTTTTCATGTCTAATATTTAATTGCCGTGTTGTTCTGCTGTGGTTTCGAGCTGAAAGTGCTGGCTAATCCTGTGTTTTAATATCACTCCATTAACAGTTCGTTACCGCGACCTACAAATTGGAATTAGTTCAGAACAAACAATCAGCCAGCGATGGGCAGAGAGGCAGCTGACATGTCGATATAAAGTGCCGGTTGTCGCCAATTGGAATCAGAAAATTACCTGCACCATTTCATTTGCTGGTTGATTACCACCGTATTGGAAAACGCCGCGTACCCTTCTGTATTCACGCCCGAAAATTCTCACATCGAAAGTAATATTCATTTTCTCCATTACTCATTATTTTGCAGCAAGGATGGAATTTACTTGCGAAGGAGTATGTATGCCTGTCTCCTACACGTGAAATTACTGCTCGAAATGTAATTGAAAATGAACATACAATATTGTTGTATCTTATGAATAAAACATACACGGGATCGGCAATAATTATTATTGCAGTAGATGTGGTTATTTTTCAACTTTTACTAAATTGAAAATCTCGTTTCACTGAATAATACCTATTTTATTGTGGAAGAACAAATCATGCGTAACTGGACCATTCCCGGATCATATCTCTTCATATAATTATGAGGGCAAACAAGGGTTGTAATAAGGATGTAAAGGAGAAAGTGAATATGTCACAGGTAAGACCCCAAATATAACATGGTTCTGGTGTAGGGGACACTCACCAGGATCACCCGATTCTAGAACTGGAAGACATCCAAAGGAAAGAAACACAATTTGCTCTGGATGATTTCCGAAGGAGTACGAGAATTTTTCAAACATTGAGCTGGGAAGACCTGGGAGTAAGGAGACGAGCTGGTCGATTAGGCGGAATGTTCCGAACTGCCAACGGTAAAGTTGGGATAAAAAGGATGATTTGAGTAAATATTCCTTTCTAAGAAGAGCAGCTAGGTATTGGAATTTGCTTTACGTTGCCCCGACACAGACAGGTCTTATGGCGACGATTGGACTAGGAGTGGGAAGGAAGCGGCCGTGGCATTAATCAAGGTACAGCCCGAGCATGTGGCTGGTGTGAAATTGGAAAACCACGAAAAACCATATTCAGGGCTGCCGACAGGAGGGTTCGAACACACTAAATCCCGAATACTGATTACTGGCCGCACTTAAGCGACTGCAGCTATCGAGCTCGGGGATAATTTACGTAGAGATATGTTTCATAAATTTCCAAATTTTAATATCATTTAACAAAACGTTAGGTAAAAAGTGGTTTTGGAGAGATTCCCTTTGGGAAAAACAAATCTCACAAATATATCTTTCAATAAAATGATTGACGCGATGTTTCATAGTAACCATGCAGGTTCTGACATGAAGTATTGATGGATGGACATGACTTACATATCCACTACCTGTGCAGAACTCAAGGCACTCTTGCTCGGAAACATGGAGTCACACATTCTGTTGTTCTCCTATGCTCAAACTCAAATATTTATGATTCGTACGATTCACTAGGACATTCATTCTCGATGCCGTCTGCGAAAGTCTTGAACTTCGTTTAAGGAAAAGGTGGCACATATCAGCTCAATGAGCAGCGCTTCTGACTTGGCAGTTAAAGGAGCAGAGTACAGCCTACCAGCTGCTTACACGACTCACAGTTAAAACTAGTGAAGGTGGACACAGTTCGGCTCAATGAGCAGCTCTTCAGCTGTGGCAGGTAAAGGAGCAGCGTACAGCCTAATAGCTGCTTGCACGGTTCTCAGTTACAACTATTGAAAGTGGGCACAGTTCAGCTCAATGAGCAGCGCTCCAGCTCAGACATGTAAAGGAGCAGAGTACAGCCTAGCAGCTCCTAGCACGGCTCTCAGTTACAACTAGTGAGGGAGCAGAGAACAGCCTAGCAGCTGCTTGCACGGCTCTCAGTTACTACTAGTGAAAGTGGGCACAGTTCAGCTCAATGAGCAGCGCTCCAGCTCAGACATGTAAAGGAGCAGAGTACATCCTGGCAGCTGCTTGCACGGCTCTCAGTTACAACTATTGAAGGTGGACACTGTTAGGCTCAATGAGCAGCACTCCAGCTCAGACAGGTAACTGAGTAGCGTACAGACCAGTAGCTGCTAGCATGGCTCTCAGTTACAACTAGTCAAGTTGGACACAGTTCAGCTCAATGAGCAGCGTTCCAGCTCAAACAGGTAAAGGTGCAGTGTACAGCCCAGCAGCTGCTTGCACGGCTCTCAGTTACAACTATTGAAGGCAGAGTTCGGCTCAATGAACAGCGCTTCAGCTCATACACGTAAAGGAGCAGAGTACAGCCTATCAGCTGCTTGCACGGCTCTCAGTCACAACTAAAGAAAGTGGGCACAGTTCGACTCAATGAAGAGCGTTCCAGCTCAGACAGGTAAAGGTGCAGAGTATAGTCTATCAGCTGCTTTCACGGCTCTTAGTTAATGCTAGTGAATATGGACACAGTTCTGTTCAATAAGCAGCGCTCCAACTCAGACAGGTAAAGTAGCAGAATACAGCCTGGCAGCTGTTGTCACGGCTCTTAGTTACAAATAATGACGGTGGACACAGTTCTGTTCAATGACCAGCGCTCCAGCTCAGACAGGTAAAGGAGCCGTGTACAGTCTATCAGTTGCTTGCACGGCTCTCAGTTACATTTAGCGAAGGTGGACACAGTTCGGTTCAATGTGCAGCGCCCCAGCTCAGACGGTAAATGAGCAGAGTACAACCTAGAAGCTGCTTGCACAGCTCTCAGTTACTAGTGAATGTGGACACAGTTCGGCTCGATGAACAGCGCTCCAGCTCATACAGGTAAAGGTGCAGTGTACAGCCCAGTAACTGCTTACACGGCTCTCAGTTACAACTAGTCAAGTTGGACACAGTTCAGCTCAATGAACAGCGCTCCAGCTCAGACACGTAAAGGACTAGCAGCTGCTTGCACGGCTCTCAGTTACAACTATTGAAGGCAGACACAGTTCGGCTCAATGAACAGCTCTCCAGCTCATACACGTGAAGGAGCGGAGTACAGCCTACCAGCTGCTTGCACGGCTCTCAGTCACAACTAGAGAAAGTGGGCACAGTTCGGCTCAATTAAGAGCGCTCCAGCTCAGACAGGTAAAGGTGCAGAGTATAGTCTATCAGCTGCTTTCACGTATCTTAGTTAATGCTAGTGAATATGGACACAGTTCTGTTCAATAAGCAGCGCTCCAGCTCAGACAGGTAAAGGAGGCGTGTACAGCCTATCAGCTGCTTGCACAGCTCTCAGTTACAACTAGCGAAGGTGGACACAGTTCGGTTCAATGTGCAGCGCCCCAGCTCAGACGGTAAATGAGCAGAGTACATCCTGGCAGCTGCTTGCACGGCTCTCAGTTACAACTAGTGAAGGTGGACACTGTTCTCTTCAATGAGCAGCGCTCCAGCTCAGACAGTAAAGGTGCAGAGTATAGCATATTAGCTGCTTTCACGGCTCTCAGTTACAACTATTGAAGGTGCACACAGTTTAGCTGAATGAGCAGCCATTGAGCTTTGGCATCTAAAGGAGCAGAGTACAGTCTATCAGCTGCTTGCATGGTTCTCACTTACAGCTAGTGAAGGTGGGCACAGTTCGGCGCAATGAGCAGCGCTCCAGCTCAGAGACGTAAAGGAACGGAGTACAGCCTAGCAGCTGCTTGCACGGCTCTTAGTTAAAACTATTGAAGGCAGACACATTTCGGCTCAATGAACAGCGCTCCTAAAGGAGCAGAGTACAGCCTATCTGCTGCTTGCACGGCTCTCAGTCACAACTAGAGGAAGTGGGCACAGTTCGGTGCAATGAGCAGCGCTCCAGCTCATACAGGTAAAGGATACAGCCTAGCAGCTGCTTGCACGGCTCTCAGTCACAACTAGAGAAAGTGGGCACAGTTCGGCGCAATGAGCAGCGCTCCAGCTTAGACAGGTAAAGGTGCAAAGTGCAGCCTATCAGCTGCTTGTACGGCTCTCAGTCACAACTAGAGAAAGTGGGCACAGTTCGGTGCAATGAGCAGCGCTCCAGCTCATACAGGTAAAGGATACAGCCTAGCAGCTGCTTGCACGGCTCTCAGTCACAACTAGAGAAAGTGGGCACAGTTCGGCGCAATGAGCAGCGCTCCAGCTCATACAGGTAAAGGTGCAAAATGCAGCCTATCAGCTGTTGCACGGCTCTCAGTTACAATCAGTGAAGGTGCGCATTTCTAAACATTTAAATGTTTGACATGTTTTTGACGCTAATGTCTTGTTCTATTCGGTTCATTAGATTATGGTGATGAAACATGATAATTTATTTGTTATACTGTATAATTTCATAGGAATATTGTAGACCAAAATAAAATTTCTTTAGGAATACAATGAGAATAATTGAATGCCAAATTAACTGTGTTGCATTATGTAAACATAATAAAATTGGCCAGGTTCATTGCTATGGCTTTCCTTGCTCCTTGACTCGACATATCACATATCTATTCTTTACCGCACTAACTATTAGACTACCTGCACATTTGAAGGGACAGCTTCAGACAAGTCTACATTATTATTATTATTATTATTATTATTATTATTATTATTATTATTATTATTATTATTTTTATTTTTTTTTTATTTTGTGAAACTCGAAGATGAACTTCATATCGTTTGCTGAGACGTTCATCTGAGGCTTTTAGAGATCGTTTGAGACAAAACTGTGAACAAACCTGGAATGAAATCTCGTCTTAAGGGTGCTTGAGGCATTTCGCTTTATGCATCTCTATAACTGTAATACGTCATCAGTGAAGAAGGCTGAAATTGCTATGAGGTTTTTGTTTACAAATCCATTGTTGGCCATCATATCTGAACAGTTTGGTGAAAGTTTCTTGTATCAGTGAAGTGAACTTTTATCCAAAAACGTAGTAATGTTTCGCTTTTGTACCAAATGTACCGAAATCCTCCACAAGCTCTCATACCCTCCTCTAAACACAGGAAATAGTAATATAAAATTACAAGCACTGCTTCATTTCACTTCATATCGACTCACAATTAAATATAAAATCCAGGCACTTCACAGTTCAAAGACATTCTGAAGAAATGAGTTCGTCCCCGAGGGTCTTTTTCTCGAGACGTTTTGTCACTGAAAGTTTCGCCTTTTCCGTTTTGTGTCGATTCTCAGAAATTTCCTGCTTTGGGCTCTCTCATTGCCAACCTTCGACGTATTGTTTAAGATATTGAGACATTGAGATTAATCGCTAATTTTCAGATAATTCCCAACCACCTGGTCAAATTACTTGAAAAATCCACAATTCTAGCAACGTAAAGTTGAAAACATGCTAGGGATATGAGCTACGAACGTTAGGTAAATAAAGTATAATATAATAATATAATACAGTTTTTATTTATTCCTAAAATTACAATATTTTCCTTAATCATCGTTATGCGGTCGATTAGATTAGCAAGTTGCCGTTTTCTACCACTACGAGAGCTATTGCGAGTCAATGCAGAGTTTCACTTAAGCCCTTGAAGTTTTTCGAAAAAATCAATAAATGTCTTAAGGTATTCATCCAAGGAACACATTCAGAATGAATTATGTAAATAAGTTAATTTGGATATTATCGGAATAAAAAGGAAGTGAGTAAAGAAACGAGAGATTTTAGGATTTTTCCGGAAGTACATTTAGGCCGGAAGTGATTTTCGAAATTAGTTTCTTTTAGCTGGATAGAGATATCAATATGCCTTTGCTGGCGAGATGTAGTGTTTACAGTGCACTATGTCTTCTGGTATGGGCTATATCAAATTTGTTACTTTCATTGACCTGTCACAGTCTCATCCTTGGCTTTGACAATATGAAAGTGACTGAGGTATGAGTGATGCTAGTAATACCATTCCTTATGCAGCCAGTCCCTGTTATGAATGGTGTGAAAATATCGCTCATAGGGTCAGTTGGTGCATACATTTCAGTGGGCTTGGCAGACTGATATGTAAGAGCAACTGCTGGCTCGGTGAGGAAAGCAACGGGAAACTACCTCACTCCTCGTTTCCCTAGTACGCCTCTTCAGTGACGCCTAGGCTATTTATGACAGCTGTTGGCGAAGCTGCAGAGGATCAAACCAGCCTTCGGGCTGATTACCCAACATACATACAGAGATATCAATACTCACAACTTGAAACCTTTCCAGGGCCATTTAACCCTTCAAATTTCGTCACAATTGAGGAAGTGACTTAATTTCACGTTTTTCGTATTATGGGCACCCTACTTTGCTAAAAATGATTTTAAACATTAAAAATTTTATAAACATTTAAGCTCATTAAGTCTTAAGGCGCTTTCAATCGTGAATTAGATTTTTTATTAACATTTTTAGGGGCTACCTCTCCGAGGCGGTAAAGGTGTGCTCGGTTCGCCCGGAAGGACATGGGTTCGAATCACCGTCAGGAAGTCGTAAAATTTAAGAAACGAGAATTCCACTTCCGAAGGTGCATATGGACCTGATGTTCACTCAGCCTACACCAAAAATGAGTAACAGGTTAATTCCTGGGGGCAAAGGCGGCCGGGCGTAGAGCTAACCACTCTACCCTATCACGTGCCGTGGTTAACAGTGGTGGAAGCCTTTACCTTCCACAGCTCCAAGGGCCTTCATGGCCTGTGCGGAGGTGATTTCGTCTTTGTATTACATTTTTATTACAGAGTCTCGTGTAGACTACACTAATGATGACACGTAACGCATGATATGTGACATCACGTAGCCATCCCGAGTAATACTAATTTTATCGTACAATTCGAGCTCTGACATCATCACAAAATAATTGTAGCTTTTTGGGACAAGTGGGATTTTTTCCAGTGGGTCTTAATATTTGAATTCAACTTTATATGTTCTACATCCATGTATGGGTTAATCTGGTCAATATCATGTCCCTCTTCATATTTTTATTTTTTATTTCTCCCCAACACCCTGCATGTTCTAATGCGTTACATTTCCCTGAGTTCAGACGACGTCATGAAAAGTATTCCGTCTCTCTCTATGGTTATTCAGCTTCGGTGGCGGGTCACGATTTGTCACTGTCGCACTGTATTGAGGTTTCCTCACACAGGGACTGGGTTGCTTGTTTTAGAGACGTATCATCTAAATTAACACGCCCTCGTTTCAGTGTGCATATATCTGGATGGTTTGTGTGGGAATATTTAGGTCATCCAACTATAATCCAAGCACACACAGACTAGCTCTCATTTTGGTTAACAGTAAGTTATTCAGGCCCAGGTGTATATTGTTAGTTTAGAGTGGTGTTTCGTGCATTGTTTCATTGTCCCTCAAGGTACAGCTGGGGATCACTGACAGTTACTAGGAATAATGAAAGCTATAGTGCTTACAAGTTAAAGAAAATTACAGTTAAAATTAATATGTATTCCTTCGAGGTAATTACGTAGGACACTTCATTATTTCTTTAGCTTTAATAAATAATACTAACATGTAATTAATCTCTTCTTATTATTTTCCTTTTGCTTCAGTGTTTGTCCCCCCTATTAGCAGGACCCTCTGGTGATAAGAAATTGTACACCATCTCTTTTCCTACCCTACCGGCCAACATTCTCATGGCTAAACGTGTTTCGAACAACAGGACTCGGACCGTCTAACCATGTTTTCGGACCATATAGAATTGAGCCTTGACAATCCACTAAGCGAGCTGATATGGAGATTGAATTACAACTGAAAATCAAAAAATATCCCAAAGATCTTTCACTATATCAATTCCTCAATTCAATTCACCATTCTCTTCTTCGAACATATGTTTGCTGCTGGAGTTTGGGTTAGCGACCATAGGCTTCTTTACTTACTTGTGTTATGTTCCTCACTTTCATCTATCCTATCCAACGGAAGTCCTTCGTAGCCCTTGCCTTCCCTTGGCCGATACCTTCATTTTTCGAAATGTTGGATTCCTTCCTCTTCTTCTCTCTAATTAACCCCCATGATACTACAGCCCTTGAAGGCTACCAAGCGACCGCTGCTCAGCCCCAAGGCGTGCAGATTACGAGGTGCCGTGTTGTCAGCACAACGAATCCTCTCGGCCGTTATTCTTGGCTTTCTATACCGGGGCCGCTATCTCACCTTCAGATAGCTCGTCAATTGTCATCCCGTAGGCTGAGTGGACATCGAACCAGCCCTCAGATCCAAGTAAAGATCCCTGATCTGGCTGGGAATCGAACCAAGGGCCTCCGGGTAAGAGGCACGCACGCTACCACTACACCACGGAGCCGGCCTTCTTCTCTATGATTACTGTTATATAGAGGAGGGTTGCCTAATTGTACTTCGACTTAAAATAATAAACACAACCACCACCACGACCATCATCATCATCATCATATACAAATTCGCACACAACTTAAGTATTTCCAGTGCTTAACTCCACGGCTTACAATACTATAGGTTGAGCTTAGTTCTGGCTTATCATTAGAAGTGATAATAAAGTTGAAACATAACTACCCGACAACAAAAACTAAAATGAAAGGTACAACAAGCAATTCCATGGGAAAAAAGTCCTAGTAGTATTACGAGAGGCACTAATAGTTTAACATTCTAAATCCAGCATCATCATATACAAATTCATACACAATTCAAGTATTTCTAGTAGTTAACACTACGGCTTTCAATACTAGAGGTTGATATAATTTTAACATGTATTTTTAAATGTTCTGAATCTTATATTCGTGTTCGACATACTGAAAAGCATATACTTTATATTAACTGAGTCAACACTTAAAATAATGCCTTCCTTCTTAAAAGATAACCGTGGCATACCTACTCTAATCTCCAACGCAATATTTTTTCATTCTTTATTTTTCCCTCATGCTTATTATCGAGCTTAAATAAAATTCCTTTTGGACCTGTGACAAGACGAATGTTCTTTCCCATTAGTTACTACTTCCATTTCTGCACAACTCCTCTTATTGAGTAGATTCCTTGCTCCACGGACGAACGCTTCTCTTTTGACTTTTTGACTGACTGAGCATTCTGGAGAAGAATGCGACAGGCCTTCCCTATTGTGATGAAATTGCTCCAATGACTCGTTCTGATGCATCGATCTCTACCGTAAAGACAACTTCTTCCTCTCATGCTGAAACAAGAGCATGTTTGATGTCCAATTTTAAACTTTTGAAGATTTCTACTTTCATATCGTCTAGAGAAAACGCACTCTTCGTGAGAAAGTGAATCTTATGTGAAAATCTAAGAATTAATTTCCAGAACTTTCCCTTCGTTCTCTTCAATGATGTCTTTATTCAGTTGATGATCCGCTTCTATTTCAATAAACTTGGCGTCTGATGCCGAATCTAGTGTGCATTTTAAACTGTGCATACAAAACCAACGAATTTTACTTCTAGAGACTCTGTAGCATAGCGAGGATCGGCTGATGGGTGAGGGTTGAAGTTACAATATTATGTTAGAACATAACGAAGGTGGCTCTGCGTGTGATGCATGACTGTCATTTTAAGGACACTGATACAAATTATTTGTGTTGATATTGCAATACTGGACACATTTTATATCAACAGAAAAACCAATAAAAATATGATCAAGGTCAGAAGTTATACAGCGAATGGTATGTTCAGTCAACAGTCTAAATCCCAACTTTCTAGGCTTCTTAGAAAATAGATTCAGCATATCACTTGATTTTGCAAATATGTCTCTGAGAAGTTTTACTTACTTTTTGTTTGTTGCCAGTTTCTGTTTATTTTAAGTACAAATTACATCGGGCAGGGGACGGCTCTAACCCCCAGTAACCTCCCACACCCCCCTAGTTGCGCCCCTGCATGGACGAATATCGTCCGAAAATATTTCAGATCTACCTGACATTCACCTTTGGTGGCGAAGCGCAACAATGTTGTGGCCATGACAACAGTCATGCTCTTACTAGGTGAAATTCATCACTATTTCTTTCTATCCTAACCCTCTTAAATTAGTTTTCTGCTCCTGTCTAGCCAACCTCTCAGGTAATAAAGCTGTATGGAGATTTTACCTTCCCCAGTCACAGCTTCGAGTCGTGGCCAGGTGATCCATGATTACTGGGAGAGTAGTTGTGAGTAACCCCCTCCAGATACCGGGCGCCCTTTGGAGATTCTAGCCTTGTCTTTTGTATTACTTTTGTACTCGGACGAAGGTCGACCTTATATTTCCTGAGTACTCGTGGGACCGAAAAAGGAACATCCTTCTTCCTTTTCTAAGTCTTATTCAAAGGGTGGCACCATTCAATAAATAGCTTCAAAACATGGTAAGAAAAGACAGCGATTTACTCCAGTACTTGTCGATTATCTAAGTGACGAACGTCTACCTCGATTCCTGATTGATTCCAGGGTCGATGGTAAAAGCTTTTTAGAAGAATGTCCTCTTATAATTAGCAATTCGAGCGAATAAATTGTTGGCGGTGAAGTCGATGGGATGGGCGAGCTTCGAGATGGATCCGTACTAAATACATTACAGGCTGAACAGTCCAGACTGCAACTTAAAGCCAAATTTTTCAGGAAGGTAGCGGTAAAATAGAGAAGCACCTATCCCAAAACCCCTGCAAGAGATTTATATTCCGAAGACACTGAGGATGGTTGCCTATTTTAACTTCCTCTTAAAACCATAATCACCACCACCATCACCACCACCACCACCACCACCACCACCACCACCACAGCGATTTCGTTAAGTCTCCTGATGATCCATGATCAGAGACCTAGCTAGTCGGGGTGTAACCGATGTGAAGATGTTGAAGGGGTGTGTGGGTGACAAGCTGCTCGATATGGGCGATTTCACCCCTTTCTTCGACGTCGAGACCGTACCTGAAGGGATAAAAGTAACTATGTACGGACTGATTGTTCGTCCGTATATTGCAGCTCTAATGAGGTGCTATAACTGTCAAAAGTTTGGCCACACCTCATTGAGATGCCAAGGTTCAACGACCTGAAAAATGTGTGGGAAGTGCGATCATGCTTGGGTTGACTCCACCCCAACACATGTGTGAGTCAACTGTGCAAGTGACCATGCTCGTACCTCCAAAGGGTACCCCCCATTCAAACAGGAGATTAAAACTTTGGATAAGCTTTCTTATCCAGGCCCCCGAAACAAATTCTAAAGGGTGATTGCTCAGGAGTTCTCCATTTCCTTTGCTGAAAAGGTTTCTAACGTGCGGATCACCCCACAGAGTTTTATACCATTAATGTCTAGAGAGCTGGCATCGACAAGTCTCAGCCACCAACAAGAACAAGAACAAGTACTGAAGGAAACTGGGGACCTTGGGAAGGTTTTGGAATCTCCTGGAATGAAAAATGTGCGTAATTGCCGACGTCGCATGGTCAGGGAGAGGGGGAAGACATCTCCAAATAGGGCAGGAAAGTCGAGCCCTGTTTCAAAGGTCCAGATCAAAAAAGGAAGAGGAGTGTCCCCAGACGTCCCCTAATAAATTAGAGAAGAAGCCTTCTCCAACTCAGTCGGGTGTTACAGGATTCCCGAAGAAGACCGGCAAATTTTCTGCAAGTTCTCCTTCCAAGAAGACTGGTACGATAGGCAAGAGAGAGAGGCACCGCCGCACTCTTGATTGATCACATTCTGGGGAATGCAGCTCCCCCAAGATGAAGGCTCACCGTTCCCTATCAGCTAAATCACAAACCACTGGGTGTTTGGTTGTCCTTTCTCCATCTGCTGGGGAGACAATGCAGACTGAACCCTTGATTGTCGTGGATGATAATAACGGCAAAGGAGAAACAGACAAATAAGGCGGAAATTGGCAGGTAGTTGACTGAAAAAGGGCAAGCAACTGTCCTAATTTCGTAAAGCTACCATTCCACACAATGGCACTATTTTAGTGGAACTGCAATAGTTATCACTGTCGCCTAGCTGAGGAATGTCAATTGATATTCGTCTCCGCGGCCTCCACAGTCTGTCTACAGCAATCTCATTTGAGGCCTGGACACGACACGACCATGAGGGTATACCACCTTTGTTCTAAAGAGGGAGTAGCTGCGGATGGCGCTGTGACTGATTTTTTTAACCCTAGTTCGCTCCGACCACTCCGTACTCAGCTAAATGCAGTTACAGTTCGCACTCCTTTGACAGTAATGGCATCGGTGTGCAACGTATACATTCCACCGAACTAGGATCTTGAAACGCATGCACTCCAAAATTTAATGGCTCTGTTACTTCCTCCTTTCCACATGCTGGTAGACGTAAACGCCCTTAACGCGCTTTGGGGTTCTAGATCTTCCTGAGCTGGGGAGAGAATTTTCGAGCGATTGGTCAACCAGTTTCTTTTCTGGCTTAAGACAAGAGAATCAACACATTTCAGCAGCATACATTCTTAAACCTGGATGTCACTGTTGTAACCAAGGTTGAGATTTACAAAACACAACTTTATTATTCGCTTCAAATGCAAAATACACTATTTACACAAATAAAACTGAAATTTAACTTGAAGCAAAATGAATTAGGAATCTTGAGAAAGAGTCTATCTTTTGTACACTATATACA
The DNA here is from genome assembly GCF_040414725.1 of Anabrus simplex. NCBI lineage: Eukaryota > Metazoa > Arthropoda > Insecta > Orthoptera > Tettigoniidae > Anabrus > Anabrus simplex. The sequence goes on from NC_090269.1 coordinate 407,375,227, forward strand.
AGTTTGCAGTATTTACATCCACTACTATCTCGAAAGATAATCCTTGTGATATGAAAAGTCGATAGTCGAAAACTATCAGAAGTACTGACATAAATGTTTTGGAAAGTCCTTCCTTGCTGAGTTCATAAAAGCAAGTTCAATGTTGGAAGAATTCTTACTTGGCGAAACCAAGGGAGCTTGCATTAATTAGGGAAATATAACGGTATGTAATAGTACGACTGGATATGGGCAGCGGAATGGGAAAGAGGAGCGGTGACCAGAGGTGAGACCTCGTACTGCCAGAAATTCAGTCCACCTGGCCGAAGCACATTTTCAAGAGGAGTAGCCTCCGTGCTCGACGTAGGGTGTATTCTGGAGCTGGACACCGGGGCAAGTGGGGATCAGGACAGGCTGGGAGTTCCTCTTTATAGTACACACACGACGGTCCAGGCACGCGCACTGAGGGCTGCGCGTCGAGGCTAGAAGAATGACACCTGGCGCGCGTGTAGCTGGCTGGCGGAGCGAGAAGGGAGCGCCGGACATACAACAGTCACCTTGTGCAGCCGTGTTCTAGTTCCCCTGCATACGTTGGCAAGTACACGATGACCTCTGTGATAGTGACCAATTCCCGATAATTCTATCTCTCTTGAATCGAAGACAGTCCGAAATACCCAAGCGCTGGTTACTTCGGTGTGTAAATTGGTTAGAATTTTATAAACACGCAGTGATGGCCGACGATATGCTGGAATCTATTGACGACCTTGTTTCTTCCGTTACGAATGGAATTCTGGCTGCTGCAGAGAAAACAATTCCTTTCTCCCCGGAAACACGTCCCATGATGGACCGACGGAATTTCAGTGGCCATACGTGATCGCCAACGGGCTTTTAAGCATTGTCTTCGGAATCCTGCGATGATCAATCATTTAATATTTAAGCGTCTAAGCGCTAAGGCCCGTTTTTTAATTGGAGAAGGTAAGAAAGCTACGTGGGAAAAGTATTTGTCTTCCAAGACGGCACATACTGCGTCATCGCAAGTGTGGACAAAACTTCGTCGTACTGTCGGAGTACAGAACTTACCCTCAGTCCCCTGAATCTTCATTAATGAAGATATAATAAAGATTTTACTGCAGCCAAATGCCATTAAAATATGTTTACATGACTAATTACACCAAACATTATTTGGTTAGTCCCATCTGTCTTTTAGTACACGTCACAACATGATATAAGTTGCAAGTCTTATCGCACAGTACACATATACATTCCTTTCTCGGGGTGTGAAAAGTTGTGTTAGCGCACACGCGGTGATGAAAACAGTGTGCTGCTAATCTAGGCACTATGTACCTGAGTTCTTAATTTGCTTCATCCAATCCGTACTGGTCATAGCCTCTGTGGTGTAGAATGCTCCCCGTATATCTCCCTTCATGGTTTTCAGCTCTGTTTGTAACTGGTTGAATGCATCTGTAGATGGCAATATTAGTTTTTGACGTAGTACTTCTGTATAGAAGAGTTCTCTTGTCAGCTCGTAACATAGTCTTGAAGGAGTGAATTTGGACATATATAATATATTTTTCATGTAGATTGCTTTTACACTTTCAATGTCTCGAATAATTCTTTTAATGAGATGTTCCCATATCAATTATAGTCCGTACGTCATTATTGGGGATATTTTTGCATGGAACAATTTCATAGCTACTTCAACCGAAAGTCTGCATAAGGTCAGGATGTTCCTGACGTCAGTAATGTAATGCCCATATTTTTAAAGTTGTTTACGATTGGCATAGTTTCTCCTCCATTTTCATAGTAAATTTTATCTGTGAATGCTGTTCTGCTTCCCTTGCGAAAGGTCATATGTACCGTCTTCAGTCGATTAATTCTGATTTTATTGTCCTCTGCCCAAATGTTCATCTTGTGGAAAGCAGCCTGTCGTTCTTCGTGTTTTTTATACGAGTACCATGTCATCTGCATACATGTATGTATATATACATCATCGCCTTCGACTTCTAGTTCTTTGCATTCCTATAACGTTCCTCTCTTGGAACGGGAGTTGCGGAGTGCACTTGTGCTATGCACAGATACTGCTCCTGGACCGGACTAAATCCAAAATCAAATGCATCAGCATTTGAGTGACCGATGTCTCAAGGATATCCTTACCATATTCAACAGAATATGGAGTGAATGAGTTTTTCCATCTCAATGGCGTGAGGGAATTTTGATACCAAATCCCAAGTCAAGTAATGATCCAAAACTCCTAGATAGTTATAGGACAACATGCCTTAAAATAGTCTTTGTATGCTATTTTAAAGGATGGTTAACTGGCGTCTTGTATGAGCGATAGAAAACGATGGCCTATTGTCTAACTATCAGTGTGGTTTTCGCTCTCATGGGTCTGCCGCTGATCATCTGGTCAGACTGGAGAGCGTCAATCGGGAGACCTTTCCCCGGAAAGAACAACTAGTGGCCGTGTTTTTTACTTGGAGGAAGCTTAGGATACTAACTGGCGAGATAAGGGTCTCTCCACCCTATACCAGTGGGGATTTCTGGAAAATTTGCCAACGTTTGTTGAGAACTTCATATCCCTCCGGCTCTTCAGAATCCGAGTACGGAATGCATTTTCTCAATATTACGTTCAAGAAGATGGAGTACCACAGGGATCTGTACTGACGGTCACGCTGTTTGCAATCGCCATCAACGGCACTGTTGCCGCTGCTGGGCCCGCAGTTGTTCCATCGCTGTATGCAAACGATTTAAGTCTACATTACAGCTCCGGAAGGCTGGCGTTTGCTGAGGGACAACTACAGCAAGCTATTAACCGAGTCGACAGATGAGCCTTGCAACATGGTTTTCTGTTTTCAGCGGCTAAAGTCTTAGTTGTACACTAATGTGGACGTCGGCTTGTGCATCCCGAACCAGAGCTGCGCTTGGGAAACAGCGTATTACCAGTGGTAGACACCTGCAGATTCCTGGGTCTCCACTTTGATTGGAGACAAATGTGGCAGGCCCACATACGCCAGCTGAAGGTTGCCTGCATGAAGAGAGTTAACACGCTTAAGTTTCTCAGCGGCACATCTTGTGGGCTGACAGTGCGGTACTGATACGTTTCTACAAGGAAACGGCCCGCTCCCGATTGGACAATGATAGTGTTGCTTTTGGCTCAGCAACAAAATCTACGCCGAGCCTTTTAGACAGTGCTCAAGATAGTGGAGTTAGGCTAGCAACGGGAGGTTTCCGTACTATCCCATACTCGCTGAGTAGGCATCTCCATCTTTACGATTAAGCAGGCAACAGTTACTCCTCACGTACGCTGCCAAAATTTGTGAAATGCCAAGCTATCAATGCATCTTTAGGACCCAATACCACCAGAAGTACCAAGACCGGATGAATGCCACACGACCGGTCGGGTTTCGTATTGATAGCCTGTGTCATGAATTAAATATATGTATCAGTGCTTGTCTTGAACAGACATTTTGCGGGGTACCTCCGTAGTTAGGTATGCGTCTAGATTTACTCCGTGGACCAAAGGTGAAAATATTGGTTGCTCTTTCGTCACCGATGATAAGAGGAGGAAAATCTCGCTTCCTAGTGTAAGTAGCGTGTATACTGCGGAGCTTTACGCCATCATTAAAGCACTGCAGTTTGCACTGTGTGAGGAAAGAAACCATTTTCTTATGTGTACCGGCTCGTTAATTTCCCTGCAATCTATTGATACCTCTATCTCGCAACACCCACTGGTGCAGCAGATTCTAGCCAGGTTAAGATAAGCTGGCGCCAGAATCTCTTTCACGTGGTTTCCAAGCCACTTTAGGATTGCGGGAAATGAACTTGCGGATGAAGCTGCAAAGGAAACGGTACTTTTACCCCCAAGGTCAATGAATGTACCTTCTAAAGGTATTTGTTCTCAGCTACATTGAGCCATCTTGTCGTCCTGGAAATCGCAGTGCCTAGCTCTCCTAACTCCCAACAATCTGAGAGCAATTAAGAAGACAACCACCGTGTGGTGGTCCTACTTCCGGCCTTCACGGTGAGAGGCCCTAGTATTCTGTAGGTTGAAGATAGGTCTCGGACGAGGTACGCACTCTTATCTCCTAAATAGGGAAGGGACCTCTCCACCCCCCCCCCCGGTGTGTTCTTGTGGTGACGACTTCACCGAGGCACTCATTCTCACAGAATGCGCCAATCTCTATGGCTTAAGATGGAGCCTCCGCCTGCAGGAAACACTCGAACGCATACTAGCAGATGACGCGACTACTGCTTATCTGGTCATCCGCTTTATGTTCGATAGTGGATTAATGAAGTGCATGTAAACTGCAAGTGTTCCGTAACTAAGGGAACTCATGTTCCCTTTTGACTCGTTAGTGATTTTTCGGCTTACCAGTAATTCAATATTTTTATTTTATTTTGTACCACGTTTCCAAATTCCTTCGTTACATAAAAATTGTTTTTTAAACTTCCTTTGCACTTAATTTATTCAGAGGTGATGTTTACCTAGTTATACTTCCTCTTAAAGCAAAAGTCACTACCACCACAGCCTAGCAGCCGCTTGCACGGCTCTCAGTTAGAACGAATAGCTATAGCATGTAAACATTTAAACTTTTATTTGTTTAATTGTGCCTAATGCCTATATTATTGTGAGAAAACAAAATAAGTTACTTTGTTTACAAATGCCATGTGCTAAGGAAATACGTTTATATAAATTAATTTCATTAGGTGATGCGTAGGATAGAAAAATAATTATTTGACCATGTGGCAACTGAATACTCGTTTGAATAGTACCTATACTCATAAAAATACAGCAGGCCAACATTTGTTTAGGAATACAGCACAAACAATGAACGACAAACAAAATGTACGGTTGTACTGCTTGAATATAATATCCACAGCCTGTCTCATAAATGTGGCTTTCCTTGCGCCTTGTCTCCGCATATCGCTATCTAGTATTTTCAATACAAACTATCTCCAGCTCCATGCCTGAATGGTTTGCCTGCTGGCCTTTAGCCAAAAGGGCCCCGGGTTCAATTCCGGGCCAGGTAGGTGAGCTGGGTGTGTGTGCGGACTTCAGCCTTAGAATTCATTATCCACATCCTCACAGAATACACAGCTTCAACTCGAAAGAAAGTAGCACAAACCATTACGAGTCAGCTGCTCTTAGTCCTTACCGGGCTCATGCTATTAGCTCAAGGAACGACTCTCTCTCGTTGCCCACCTATGCACTAGCATAAATTTCAGCCTCTTCATCTTCATGTTACGTTTATAAATTCTTTCCGATTAACTGTATTGTCTATTTCAAATTCTAATTATATAACCGAAGGGATATATACACAGGAGGATAAAATTCACCCCCCCCCCCACAAAATAATTTGCACTTTATAACTTGTGATTAATTTTGGCAAACATGTTGTAAATGAAGGTTTTAGGTAGCCCATTGCTTTGTTTTCAATTTGAACTACGTATTTTCAACAATGTGTTGATGCTTCCAATGTAAATATAAATAAATGTTGTCCTTTAAATGCAATCATCCTGAACCAAAGGACTTCATTTTTTTAACTTAATATTTTGCGACAGTCATAATTTCCCAACAATACATCGAGTACTGAAACTGTTCGCTGCCTCACTACTGTGGTAACCACTTCCACACTAGAACGCACTTTTTCATCCCCGAAATATGTAAAAGGTTATTTGCAGAATATGACTGCCCAGAATGATTGAATGGGTTAGCTCTTGTGTAGGTATATTAACATACCGTAGAAAATATAATACATGAGCTGGCCGAAAAACACAGTAGACGTCTGATGATCCTACTGTAGTCAACAGGAATTCAAATGTGTATTAAATAAATATTTTTTTTTGCTTTGAAACTTGCAATTTCACAATATGAACCCCACAATATTCTATAGAAGACCTCAAAATTTAATAATGAATATCTCCCCTCCCCGAAAGTAATTGTTGCGCACGCCCCTGTGTAACCAATGTTTTGAGAGAATACTGGGCAACGGTTCTTGAGTTATAATTTTCGAATAACAATATCCGCACGTTTTCCGCTACTTATTTTCCAACGCACCGACTACCACATACAAACTAACGCTCTTTCGGAGATTGAGAGGAATTGCTCTCCTAGTTTGATGGACGTGCACAATGAAGCTGTAATCTTGCCGTCTGATTTAGTGGACTCAGTAAACCAAGCAGGTACAATGGTAGCAATTAACACACTGGATAGCACGTGACATCGTAGTTCAATTGTCACACTGTGTACTGCATCAGACATGAGGCAAACGGGGAGTGTAAATTCGAAACTGTTAAACTTACTCGCGACTTGAAATGTTCTAGGTCATTGTATCACAGCTGTTTGAGCTTGGTTTTCTCTCTCTTGTTGACAGGTACTATTTTTACGACATGGGCCTATGTATAAATTTGGGGTACCACCTGTTCAGATTTAGGTGGGGCATTTCGAATTACCCCCTACCCCATGTGTGGGGGCAGTAGAATAACACACACAGTATACCCTGCATCCCACGAAACTCTTAGCTGAGTCCTAGCATTGCTTCCATTTACTTGTGCCAGGCTCCTACTTTCATCTACCTTAGCCGACCTCCCTTGGTTAATTCTTGTTCTTTTCCGACACCAACGGTATTAGAGGCCTTGTCTTTCTCTGGCCGATATCTTCATTTTTCGAAGTGTCGGATCCCTTCCATTCTTTATCTCTGACTAGTGTTATATAGAGGATGGTTGCCTAGTTGCACTTCGCCTTAAAACAATAATCACCACCACCACCATCCCCGGTCTGTCGTAAGATGCGACTAAAGGGGCCCCAGTGGCTCTCTACTTGGGAGCGTAGCTTGGCAACCATGGGACTCTTAGCTAAGTCATGGCATTTCTTCCACTTATTTTTGCCATGCTCTGAACTTTCACCTCTCCTAACTGACCACCCTTGGTCAACCCTTGTTCTTTCCCGACTCCGAAAGTATTGGGTTTTTGAGGCATAGGGAGTCTCTTTTCCATGCCCTTCCTGGTCCTTGCCTTTCTTTGACAGATACCTTCATTTTTCTAAGTGTCTGATCCTTTCATTTCTTATCTCTGATTAGTGTCATATAGAGGATTGTTGCCCAGATGTACTTCCTCTTAAAACAATAATCACCACGACCACCACCTCCCGAATTTTCAAAAAATGTCAGCCTTCTCAATTATATTCAGGCGAGATAACTAAAATGAGAAGCTTTTTTTTTTTTCTAAAAGATACCAAATCCTAAATATTTAACCCTTTGAGTCATGAATTTTATTGCTTCGAGAAAAAATACTTTTTGATTCCTTATCGATACTGGGACCATAAATAGCCTCTAGACCAAATTTCATAGTCACAGACCTTCAGGTATACCAGATCCTCAATGTCCATTTTTATGGACAAAATTACTCAATGGTTGTTTTAGCAGGTGAGGGATAAATGATAGTGTTACAATTATTGTTCCACTTGAGACTTATATTTCCATTTAAATTTACAAATTTAACATGGTAATACCTCATAAATGTTTCTTTCATACAACTGTTTATTTTCTGTGGTACTTCTTGAAGCAATTTCTTTCTTTGGTTAGACAAAGATGACGATGACATTTCCCGCAGAGGACATGTGTCTTCTCTTTACATCCTTCAAACTTGCATCTTGATGCCTCCTTTAGTCCATCCATGTCTGGGAGATGATTGATCCCATCACATCGGACATCTGGGACGGAGGTTCCTGAATCGCGTCTGGGCTGTTTAGGACTTGTGACTTCGTCTGTTCTTGCTGGGTGACCTCTCTTTCTTTGGGCTTGTCTCTGTGACTTTATGAGAGAATCTGCTACAGCTTGCCGGAAATGGAGCAAGTCAAGTGTTTTTCTTTGTTGTAAACCTAGTTCATTAGTATCACGCTTGCACTCCAGCCAAGAATTTGCTAATGCAAGGTCTATTGCATGTGTTATAAGGCGAAGTGTCCATTTGCGTGACCTTATGAATATCCTGTTCAGTGTAATCAGGAAGTACAATTTGTCCACCCCTCCCATGTACATATTATACATTTTTTTTTGCTACGGGCTTTAAGTCGCGCCGACACAGATAGGTCTTATGGCGACGATGGGACAGGAAAGGCCTAGGAGTTGGAAGGAAGCGGCCGTGGCCTTAATTAAGGTACAGCCCCAGCATTTGCCTGGTGTGAAAATTGGAAACCAAGGAAAACCATCTTGGGGGCTGCCGACAATGGGGCTCGAACCCACTCTCTCCAGAACGCAAGCTCACAGCTGCGCACCCCTACCCACACGGCCAAGTAGCGGTCGCTTGGTAAGCTAAGGTCCTTCGACACTCTTACACATGGAGTTTGTTCCTTTTGTTTTGTACAGGTACTGCTGATCACGTGACCCGGGAAGGGCTCCTCACTGGCTACATGCTCACCCTCACCCCATGGAATTTGGTACTTGCTGGCATCAATCGTGATTTTGTTCGTCCCGTTTGACATGGATTTTGACCGCTTTGAATATTTCTTGATCTTTTTTTATAATACGGAGCTTCCTACCAACGTACGTTTTCCATCAATACCTCATGAGATGGCGGCCTCCGTCTAGAAAGCCAAGAATAACGGCCGAGAGGTTTCGATGTGCAGACCATACGCCATATATTTTTGCAATTGGCTTTACGTTGCACCGACACAGATATATCTTACGGCAACGATGGGACAGGAAAGGGCTAGGAGTGGGAAGGAAGCGGCCGTGGCCTTAATTAAGGTACAGCTCAGGCCTTTGCCTGGTGTGAAAATAGGAAACCAGTGAAAACCATCGTCGGGGCTCCTGACAGTGGGGTTCGAACCCACTATCTCCCGAAAACTGGTTACTGGCCGCACTTGAGCGACTGCAGCTATCGAGCACGGTCTTTCTTCCTCGGTACTAGTGATCATTGTAAATGCGTAGCTATAAAGTGTGTGATGTAAACACATATTTGATTTGGGGGCTCACTGGTTAAACAATGCTTAGTTAACGTATCTCATAATTCTCTTAATAGATAATATTTACTGTCTTGAAATGAGAAATGGGCTGCGTATTGTGTTTCTGTGATTTACGGGCATCGTGCCATACTCTTTTGATTTCTCGCCAATTATTATGAATTACGCTGGCAGCGATGAATTAACTACCATTAGGCTATATATGATCATAGCTTTGTAGATACACAATATGCCTCTTCACATGCAGCAACCCATAACGAACATATGCAACGCGTTGGTTGCGTTTTACGTGAAGTTCAATTCGAAATATATAAAGGAAACTTGTAGCTTTTCTTCGGAGTACAATAATTATGATCTCTGTTAGAGTTGTATGTAGTGCAATTATTGTTACGAATAAAATAGCGTCAATTTTATTACCTTAGGCCAAATTTATTTCAGGATGCCCCGTCAAATGCACACACATACACACAATTCTATTCAATGATAAATGACCACACTCACAAGTTGCCGTCTATTTACAAGTACATCTTTTTTGTACGCAGCAGGTGGTTCGGCATGTTGCTATCACCTGGGGATGGCTATAATCCTTACTTTCACTTCACCTCATACAGCAGAAGTGTGCAAACCACTGAGTTTGAACACAGTGCTACACAACACACGATGACTACTCCTTGGTTCGATTCCAGAGGCAGTATAGTAATATACACAATCACATGCAGTCAACAAGTAAACAACGGCAGCTCAACAGTATTCAACCCAAGGTCGATACTCACAACACTCACAACACCCTCACACTCACTATAGCTGTTTCAATCGCTGACTCACTACGGCCTTCAATCCACAGAAGTACACATACACAGACAGTACACAGTCTGCAGTCCATCTACTCGCTTGACACTCTGACACAACAACCACAGCTCCTCGTTCAGACCGGTGGTAGACTGGCGGCAGCCAACACCTCTGTCGCTCTAAACACTGCTATCTAACCCCAACACAGTGAGTCTCATTCTGTCTCCACCAAGGAGTCCGGCTCCATGGCTAAATGGTTAGCATGCTGGCCTTTGGTCACAGGGGTCCTGGGTTCGATTCCCGGCAGGGTCGGGAATTTTATCTATAATTGGTTAATTCCGATGACACTGGGGCTGGGCGTATGTGTCGTCCTCATCATCACCTCATCCTCATCACGACGCGCAGGTCGCCTACGGGAGTCGCATAAAAAGACCTGCACCTGGCGAGCCGAACTTGTCCTCGGACACTCCCGGCACTAAGAGCCATACACCATTTCATTTTTTTCCACCAAGGAGTCCAACACTGACTCCGAGTCCAGCACCAACTGACTGTCCGCGGCTTGCCTCCCTTTTTATAACACGGGTGATGTGAGCTGGAATATTCTCCACGTAACTAGAGGTGGAACATTGCCGTTGCACATCCCAGAAAGCCAGCCGACGAGAACAAGCCAGGTCGGCTGGGTGATCACTGGTCGTCTTCCAGGAAGCACCAAAAGAGGCTACCACACGGCTGGTACGTTTTTCCCAGTGTCCCGCTTTTGTCTTACCAAAAGTTAAAAGCCCTGGTGTAAATTATACACAACTCATAAAATCGCGATTTCAATACAACTTATGGTCATCTACCGCTAATATTATTGGTTAGCGCTCAGATACTGAACATTGTTGTAACTTCCAGCCCTGCAGCTGACATTGCTTGGCAGGAGCAGGAGGGAGGTGACAATTATGACACGGTCCCAGCTATTCCGATGTAGTGACCACGTGATATATATTTTATTTTGCCTCATTTTAGCGATAGCTTCCACTTTCATATTTTAGAATTATTGCACAATTTATTCTATTTTAGAGGTAACTACTACTACTACTAATACTATGGATTTTTCAGTAGTCTTTTAACATACATTACAGCTATTCGGAAATTGTTCTAAATATGCTTAGGATTTCAAGAATTTGAAAATGCTCTTTATAAATTCTGGATTTCTCCAGTGAGCATGAGAAAAAAGTTTCGTATACCGGAGATTTGGTGTTAGAATTATTTTGTTACAGTGAAAGCCATTTATATACAGTTTCAACTCAGGTGTCGTATAACTGTTAAGTTCCTCAGTCTATCGGAACTAATGTATAATTAAACAATTAGAAAATACTGAAAAAAGAAAATATTTTAAAACTTGTTGTACCAGCAAAACAAAAAACCTAATGTTTCGTTCTTAAAATAACATCACATTCTATCAATTCGCACTAATATTCGCATTAAGAAGTGTAAAATCATTTATGTTAGAACTGTGTCCGCTCTTCGAATGAATTTCGAAATGTTTTAACATAGCAGTGAATTACTCCTCATGTGGTTTTTCACTCCACGCTGTTGTTAAGTGATTGTTTTCGATTAATTTTTTAAGTTTCATTTAATCATAACTTAGTTTCAACATACTGAAGGGTTTAATACTTACATAAATTTGTTCGTTTAAACTTTTCAAAGATGCAAAATTGGTTAACAATATTTGATAATGACAAAAACAAAGACAAAGACACCTCCGTACAGGCCATGAAGGCCCTTGGAGGAGTGGAAGGTAAAGGCTTCCACCATTGTTAACCGCGGCACGTGATGGGGTACAGTGGTTAGCTCTACGCCCGGCCACCTTTGTCCCCAGGAATTAACCTGGTACTCATTTCTGGTGTAGGCTTAGTGAACCTCAGGGCCATGTGCACCTCTGGAAGTGGAAATCTCGTTTCTTAAATTTTACGACTTCCTGACGGGGATTCGAATCCACGTTCTTCCGGGCGAACCGAATTTGATAATCAGGGTAACATTATTTGCCATGTGCAAATTGCCAGCTTAAAATGTGGTCAGTTTTCTGTTCCATTATATAAATGGCTCAAGAAATCACTCTTAGCTTTAACGATTACAAGAAAGCATTTGATTGGATACATCGGGACACGTTATAGAACATTGAAGAAAGCTATGGTATTGCCGATAGATTTATTAACATATTAAAAAGCCTACATTAAAACGGATCCTATTGTGTGAGGGACGATATAGGTGCAACGAACATCTTCATAGTCGACACAGGCGTCAGACAGGGATATAAAGTATTTTGCTGCCATTTCTTGATGGATACAGTACTTTTGTATCCATCTCTTAGCACAGGCCAGAGTAAAGTGTAGCTTCCACCGAAGTCCCAGTCTCATCCATGGCTGTGACAATATGGAAGCTGCTGGGGTATAGGTGGTGCTGAGTAATGACATTCAGAGCACGTCTAGTGCATCTGAGTGTTATGAAAGGTGTTGCTCATAGGGTCAGTCGTGCTGCAATAGCACTTTCTGACCCAGTGAGGAAAGCAATGGCAAACTACCTCACTCCTCGTCTTGCCTAGTACGCCTCATTTTGGTGCTGCCATTGGTTTTTGCGGTTTCCTTATAACCGCATAAATTTTGGTGGTGCTATTTGAGGATCCAACCAGCCTCTGGGCTGATGACCCAACAGACATCATCCTTTGTGTTTCTCACCATCGTTTTTGTTATGCGGAAGGCGCTGAATGGACCAAGCGCTGGAATCTCGTGGAATGACCACACGCAGCTCATTGACCTCCATTTTTCCGACTACGTCGCATTTCTGGTGAAAACGAGTACGTCAATACAAGACATGACTAACAGCTTAGACACCGAAAGTGGAAAATTTAGACTATGTATTATTAATAAATAAATAAAAACTATGTTGATTGCTAATCACTAGAGATGGGAATTTTAGGCAGGAACAGGTTAGAATGCAAACGTATTTGAATAAGGCGCAAGTGTCATCTAGCTGCTCTACAGTTATGTCGGCGAGTTGTAAAAAAGTTCAGGGGTTCTGATAGTTCAGATTGCTAATATTTATGCCAATCTAAATACAGAACCGTTCTTCAAATACGTTTGCATTCTAACCTGTTCGTGCCTATAATTCCCATCTCTAGTAATCACGCTACTACCGCATGGATCACCGTTGAGCAGCAGCCAATTGAGCAAGGGACACAATTCGCTTCCATCTTATCGCAAGATGACGGTGCAGACGTCGATGTCCGCTACAGAACTGGCAAAGCTTCAGCAGTTTCTCAGCGCTTCCAACCCACCTGATCTGCTTCAAAGGTCGATGAAGTAGCGAACCTCAAACTTTATGAATCAGTCATAATAATAATAATAATAATAATAATAATAATAATAATAATAATAATAATAATAATAATAACAGACATAATAGATGACGTGCAACAAACGAGCATCAAAATTCATGGAGACAAAGTATGGAAAAATTAGGCGAGTACCGCAATTTATCTTGGTAAAACAATTCAGGAAAATGGACTCGAAACAAAAGCCAATGGAATTAGACGCCATAAGATAGAAACTGCATATCTACTAACACAAAATATATATAACATAAATGTATCTACAAGCACACAAAACCAAGGCATTACAATACACTCATTAATCTAGAATGTATTTTACGGATCAGAGCTAATTTCGAACTGGAAAGCAGAAAGAGGAAATCAAAATCATAACGAAAATTCTGGGCCGAAATCTCACCGACGGATAGTACCAACTCACAGGCAGACAGGATATCTAACAGTACACAAATATTCACAGTGAAATTGGAAAATGCACAGTAAGAATCTATGGTCATATTAAAAGATTGCGTCCAGACAGTCTTACCAAACAAATAGTCGGATTCTATGAGAACAGGAGTAATGGAATGTATTGGCGAAATCAAAACCGATATGAAACAGGCAGGAAGTACAACAGCAAATGTCCAAAACAGGGTAATCCTCAGATCATAAATTCACAAATGGCAAGTTAACCAAGGGTCAAAACCAAAGCAGAAGATAGAACAAACTGTTTCTAAGATAACTGAAGGCTAGGGCAAAAGAATGGAAGAAATATGGGCACAAAGGAAGGCAAATGTACGCCTCTAAGTAATTTGTGTAGTCTTAATGGACTTATTCGTATATGTATATATCAAAATGAATGTATGTTTGTATATTAATGACACATCTCCTAAACCACTGGAGCAAAATCAACGAAACTTACCACACTTATAACTTACTATATGGGGAAGAGCACTGTAGGGGTAAGCTATCCTTAGCACCCTCAGGGGTGGCGGGTCATGGTGGTTATATACAGTATATGATTAGTAACACTCCGAAATTTTTAAAAGTACAAATTCATCCCCACTTTGTGGTGGGGAGTGAGGGGAGAGTGATATTTAAAAAATCGAAAATAGTGTCGAATCCGTAGATTTCCGGGACGCTGAGATGAATAGTGACACTCCGGAATTGTTTAAACTGCAACTTCAGCTCCCTCTGGGGTAAGGGTAAGTGATTTATTAATATAATCGAAAATAGTGTCGAATCCATAATTTATGGGAATGCTGAGATGAATAGCAACACTACGGATATTTTAAAAGTACAAGTTCGGCCTCCTTTGGGGTGGGGGCGTACAAATATTACCTACTATGTGGAAAACAATGCTGTGGGGAAAAGACGCTCCTAGAAACCCTAGGGAACGGGGGGGGGGGTAGTGTAATCTATGTTAATAAATGGAAGTCGGTTTGGAACGATCAATATACTTTACTGTATGTATGTTAATTAAGGTATAAAAATGAAAATAGATATGAATTAATCAGACAATTCCAGGCATCTTATAAATTTATATCTTGGTACCAGAGAAACTGATGACTCCAGGATCCCTACAATAATCGAAAATTCTCAAAATACCCTGAGGGGGCCTCGCTTGGAGTCTCATATTTAGGGCTTAACTTAAGAACGCAGTCGGATATATTTATCCAAAACGATAACCTATAGGTTTCATTGGCTTAAAAGTTTCCTTAAAGTCCCAATTTTTTACCCCCTCACCCAAATCAAGATGGCGGCGCAATCTGCCAGACGGGCTAGAAAATTGACATTTGGCAAAATTATAGTTTTAAGACTGCAACCGGCGGAAGAATTACGAGATGTGTACATATTTATTTTTTACCCCACGAGAAATATCGAAATATGGTGGCAATTTTAACGACGGTTCAGACCTTCCTTGCTAAACGGCAAGTCGTATTACAAAACAAATGGCCCAATCTCCGTTCAAATTGAAGTGAACTACAACTTTGGTCCTGTGACTTTTGCCTATCTCTGTCCTTTATACGATAATTTGGCTCTATTTCTGGATTGTACGTAAATTTTGCACTTTTTACACGTATAACTGATGGTTTCAACCACTTATATGAAAGATAGGATCATCGATTTATACACGAACATTGGCCCACCCAGTAGCTATATGTGAGTCAAATTCTATGTTTGTAGCTGTCACATAAGTATCCGAAAAGATCGTACTCATATTTCACCCCATTCAACGTTTCTAACTCAATCTTACACATAAATAGATGAGACAGGAGAAAATATCTCATTGTCGACCGGCCCCGCAGATCTCTGTAGTACTGCGTCCAGCGGTTGACGACGGGCCCCGGAGATCTCCGTTTTTACTCACGGCTATAGTTTATAGCTTGTTGTGTTATCTGTTAGCTACAATTTTAATTACTTTCAATCATGTCATACAGTAGAGGGTTCGTAGATTTTAGCGTCGATGTTCTTTTTTAGTTGTACGATCGTTGTGGCCATAGAAACTTCGTATATACACGGGTATTCTTATGCGCCGGTAATCATTGTACATTGCAACGTGCCCTATATGACGACAAACTATTCCAACATTTATATGCATATTCATTAACTGATGTGCCACGTGGGTGATGAGCACTTAGAATTCTCGTAGTTTCCAGCTGACAAGTAGGTGACGGGCTACGAGAGTTCTCCCTTTTATGTATTTTCTTGGTTATTGATGAAGTTGTGGGCGAGATTATGTGTTCCAAATGGTGTAGTCTTCGAATGTAAATTATTGCTGCATCTTTCTTTAGACCTTCATGTATTTAACAAAATAATATCGGATATGTAGAACTATTCCCTGGAGCACCCGTGCTGATGTCAACATGGCGCGGCGTATTCAGTTACCGACGGCTATCGATAATTGTGATTAATTGTGTACAGACCGGTTATAATAGGTACCCAGTGACAGTGAATTAGATATTTATAATGATTAACGGCTAGCACTAAACGGGGATTAGCCCTTTGAACCCCAAGAGTAAAAATAATTTTAATAAATTTTGTATTTGTGCTGTTCTATACTAATAGGGCACATTCAAGTGCATTTTTGCCATTTTCAAAAGTATTCCCTCTGAGACTTGGATTTTTGAACATGTTGCTTCAGAGCTACATTGGGGCTCAGTGGTAATTCGAAGACAAAATAAACTGAAAATGTAAATATTCTACTCTACTTTATTAAGACATTACACAGTACTAGAAACATTACAATATCATAATTAAGACATTACACAGTACAAGAAACATTAAAATATCAAAATAACATGTTTTAGAACACTAGATGATGGCAGAAAAGTCACATTACATTAACAACTTTCCTTTACAAGCACTATCATTCCAGTAACAAATACAGTACACAAGTAAAACCTACTTGATATGGAACAAAGTGAAGCAATTTTTTGCTGCATTTAGGCACAAGTTTACATTACATTTTGCACATACTACTGGAACCTTTCCCACCGTCCCCCATGACTCATGGGACCATGTGACAACAAACCAACCCTTTCGGGTCACGAACACATGGGACCATGCTCCACGGAAGTCGATAGTCAAGGGATCTTTTTGGTCTGTGCCGATTTCTCCTCATTGGGATTGTATACTTAATCCACTCACATGAGAAGTTATCGGCCATACGACTCAGCTAGATCACAGCTACTCTCCCGTTCCTGAGGTCTGAACACGGACTCCTCAGGGCCGAAGACCGTTCGCGGCATATAGAGGCTATCAAACATAAACTATCTTAAAGGCCTACAATGAACGGAAGAGGATTCTGGATGCATGTTTTTCGGTATAGATAGGCGCAAAATCGTTTGGAACAATTTACTATTCACTCGGTGAAATATACAAAAATTTACATACACTCTTGATACTTATTACACAATTGATATAAGCAATCACTTATTTCAGCAGCGGAAAAATCCGTACTGCCATTGACATCCGCTGTTACCTCCACATTCCACAGACAAAATCTATATGAACGGCAACGTTAACTGGTACTTTCTCTAATCCAATAAATTTTCCCTTTTGACACAGACGTAAATATCCATATCCCTCTCTACCAAAACAGAGAATTACCGAGAGGTTATTAATATGATCTCACTTTTTCACATACTATCACTTTGAATTGCCTGTGTCCTATATTGCTTACATAAATATTACATTAGTTTGGATGTATGCTACACAAATTGTTTTGTGTATTATCGCAATTGTTTTGTGCGTTCTATCACCCGGTTACCATAAACCACTTGAGTACGACATACACAATAAAATGACCCTACCATATTCACAAAAACAAACCAAGCCATGTTCCCCCAATGCGAGTATTCCATGGGACTGAATCCCGTATTACACGTTAGACTCTATTTACACAAAAGAAAAATGTCCGTTTTTTTTAATGGTCGGCTAACTCTAGGAATCAATAAAGTAAATATTAAAACATAATTAATCCGAACATTCTGACCATATCAGAAATCCGTCACTAAAACACGGAGAAGGAAAAAAATAAAAAATAAATGGACTCAAGTCTTCCATATAAAATTAAACACAGACTTGAACAACGAACTATCATTTGCAATCACTACCAGTGGACTTTCACGAAGTCTAGATTCAAATCGACATCGATTATAAGTAAACAAAACACTTCCTGGAAAAGAAATATATCAAACACATGTATCAATAAAGACAATGGCTGTAATTAACCCGTTGTAACCCGCTGTCTTAGCGAGCTGTTGATCCCTGCTGTGCTCACACGAGGTTTCAACCTGAGACTCTGGTCGTCCCCATCCAGGGTACTGTAATCAAGCCCTAATTAATCTAATCATGTATCGAACAGTCATAACCAAAAATAAACAACTATATTGCTCTGTGGGTCATGGTCTACGGCGTGGCAATTAAAGAACTTGCTGTCTTTATTCTCAAAAGAAAACAGACTGTTGGTCCGACCAACCTTTCTGCTTGTATCTATTCCTCCCTGTTCCAGATTCTCCCCCTCTCAGCCATAAATTCACGGCTGACACTTGTCCCACGGTCCGGAGACTAAAGCACTATTCAACCTGCTTCCCGCTAGGATTTTTTTTTCCGTGTCCATCAAATTAATTCATTAGAAAACTGGCACATTTCATTCAATGCTCGGGCCAGCCCACAAACCTTCAGTACACGAGAATCATTTCTCAAATTCGACCGTTAATTCACATTTCACTCTCTCATATCTTTGGAGGTCTGGAGTTCGACTCGTATCTTCTCTCCTTCCAAAAGTCCACCATCCGTTAGCCACTGACCACAGCAATACTCCTATTTCTCCGCCTCTGAGGCGAGAGTGTGTACCTATCAGATACTACCCTATTGCTCGAAATCTATCGGTATAAATCATCAATCAAAATACCTTTGGTAAAATAATAATAATAATAATAATAATAATAATAATAATAATAATAATAATAATAATAATAATAATAACCCTCTAACCTTTTGCTTGAAATGTATCGGTATCAAAACACTGATCAAGTTACATTAAGAAAATAATAATAATAATAATAATAATAATAATAATAATAATAATAATAATAATAATAATAATAATAATAATCAAAATTAATTAAAATTATTAAATCCTGCCAAAACACTAACAGACCTCATTAGTGTAGTGGGGGACAGGGGTTCAAACCTCGGCACGTCATTCCTTGAAGATCTTGAGTTACAGCCAAACTTATATTACCATGCAACGAACTCTGTCTTTACGAACATAGTGCTGATTCTAGCCCAAGCCTTTCCTTTTTATACGGGCACTTGTTGATGACTCTGTCACCTCGCTAATCCCTGCGTAACTTAGGCAATTGCTCAGATGAGTTCTACATCATTAATCTACATAGCATTTTACTCCTTCCCCCCTCAATTCCTTCTCAGCACTAAATAAACAAATTATGATAACATGCAACTATAGCCACTAAAAAGGGGTCCCATATTCTATACACTAACATAGGATCACTCCCTTCCCATATCTAATAAATTAACACCAAAATGAATAAAAGGATTCCCGACCATTCTCAGGCGGATTAAGCCTATTTATAATGTTATTTTTAACCCTATACTTCATGACTGTTGTTTACAAAGGGAAATACTAGCATTGGAGAAGAAACATAACTTTGTACTCAACGGTTGATGTCTTCGGCCCTATCCGGAAGCTCCGGAGGCCTACCCATGTTGGATTACTCCATGGCGCTGGATCCTGTAGTCCTGGAGGGCAGAAGTTCCATATCTTGTCTCGCGTAATCCATTTTTGTAGCACACGGATCACTGAAATTAGATTGTAATTTACACAATTTATCGATTTCTTGCTCACGTGTCACCCTTCACTCCTATTACTTCTTTGTCTACCCACTGACAGTTGCATGGAGATGACTATATCGGCTACTTTCAGCTAGTCTATTACACTGTTAAGCCGGGCGTTCCCAGCATCCGCATGATGCAGAAATTTTCTATCCCTATCTTCTGTATGGTTTAATAGTTCAGGAACACTCCTCACTACCTGTTAATCAATTAATAATATGACCTGCGCTTTGTTCAGAAACAGCGTGGATTTATACAGTTCTTTGTTCTCCTATAGAAATTCTGCATACTATCAAGTAGTTGTTGCTATACAAAATCCTACTTCATATTTCACGAAGTCTTAGTCTACTTTGCAACCGAGATCTAAAGTACATCTCATTACCGTAATCTTCTGTTGCCTATCACAAATTATAATCGAAAAACTGAAAGATTTCACTCCCGCTTTGTTCACACAGTATACAATGGAGCGGTAATTCGATAGCGAACCGACCGTCGTTTCCCGTCGAAAGCTCCTCAACGAATGCTGAAGCTCCCTGGAAGTGGGAAAAACTTATACTAGCCCCGGTGGTAGGGGCGGTTTAGTGAGCTCATCCCCACTCTTATTTCGACTGCTCCTGGATAAATCAGCCTGTCGAAATTAGCAATACGCTAGACTGTGTGACTTGGTTATGCACAAGTGCGCTGTGCCATGCGGAATTGGATATGTTCGGCGGATCTGTAGTAATTAATTAATCATCTTGGAGGGGAAGTAGGGAGTCCCCGAAGGCATCTGGTTTTTCACTAGGCGTACGTACGCTAACGGAGTTATATAAGTTGTTTACCAACGCCTTTCGCTTGGAGAGTATTTTCTATCAGAACTCCTGACTTTATAATTCCACCAAAATTCAGCACACTACTCTGACGGGTGCAGTTTTGTTAATCAAGCCTTATTTACGCCGAAAATGCATTAAATTTAGCCCGATCGCTTTGGCATTGCTGTACGCTGGCATTTGTTTTCCAATATGGAGTCGCTAAATAGTGTTCTTCTCCTGCTTCTTCTATGACGTGTGCCTAGTTCGGGGATTCTTTAAGCCACCCAGTGGGCGGGCGAAGGCGCCTCTCTGGCGGGCGTCTTATTGCACAACCTGATGATACTCCCAACATCCACACAAAGAGAGCTTGCTGCCTGCTTCCTTACCAAGTATATCACTTGAAATAAATATTAATTGTGCCGATACGGTCACACTACTTGAGTGAATCCACCTGGGCAAAATTTGCATGTACATTTACCAGAGTATCTCGGCCAGCGTTCATACCCGTCGTACCGAATGTCATCATTTGGGCGTACTGCAAATGTTCGCCTTTTAGTGGGTTCTTTGAGTGCTTCACTGGAGCGACGTTTTGTACCTTTCCCTTTCCCTGATCTCGTAAGCGCACTTGCAATATTTGCCTGGAATTTTGCCAGCGAATATTGACATTTTTTATGTCGTTGAGCCTGATGTCTACGGTACAACAACCATCCATTCACAACGGCAACACTAATACACCAGTATATAATTCTAGTGTACCACTTCACTGATCTCAAGTCAATTCTGTACAATTCCTGAAGCATACCAGCCAAATCTACCCCTCCCATGAAGAAATTATACTCTTTTGTAACACTAGGAAAAATCTATTTCCATGGTTACTTTTTTTGATGCATTCCACCTTTTACATTTCCCTACTGGATCAATTGCAGCATAAGTTGATATAAAATTCACTGCTTTTCTGTCATACCATCTTATAAGTGCCACATTACTGTCCTTTTCCACACGCCAGCCGTAGCTGCCTCTTCCAGAGCGTTTCAATTCAGCTTCAGACATCAGGGGACACTTTCCCATCCTGTCATTACGTATTGTGCCCACACAGAGTAATCCCCTTTCTTTCAGTGCTATGGCAAGTTGAAGAGAAGAAAACCAGTTATCGAAGTAAACTTTGAAGTTTTTGTGTTCAGGAAGATCATTTGTTAGAGCTACAACTATGTCACCTGAAAATCCCAACCCCACAGCCTCACAAGTTCCTTTCCCAGAGTACACATCAAAGTCATACATCATGCCGGATTGCCCAGCTCTCATGAAAACCTTAAATCCCCACTTGTGTGGTTTGTTCTTTATATATTGCTTCAGAGAGCTCCTCCCTTTGAAAGGAATTATTTGTTCATCAACAGCGTGACGCTCTTCTGGTGGTGTCTCTTGCATTGTTGAGCGCAGTGAATTCAACAATGGCCGCACTTTGAACAACTTGTCATAATGAGGGTGCCCGGCAGGTTTCTGATCATCATTATTCACTAGATGCAGATAACGTCGCAACTGTTCAAATCTGTTTCTGCTCATGACATCTGCCACTGTAGAAAACCGTGTTTCTGCAGCCCAATACATTTTTACGGAAGGCATTTTCACTATCCCCATTAGCAGCAATAAAGCTATAAACTATTCCATCTCATCAGGAGAAGAATTCAACACAATGCCATCCTTCTGATGAGCATACAAAGTAGACTGCTCATGTAGCATAACAAACAATTCCTTAGTCCAGTACATAGTGAAATACTCATAAGGTGTATTTTCGTCTTCTGGAGGGGGTGGGATTGTAAATTTCCAACTCGTATCAACAGAAGGAAAATCAACTTTCCTGAAGGTGTATTCCTTCTTTTCACTTCCAGGAACGGCCTTTGATGAATATGGTACTGATGGTAGCTGAATATCCGCAGATTCATTTTCTTCTTCCTGTACTGGTATTTCCTATGTAACAAATAATCATCAACATTAGTACGGAGTAAGAACATACTTATTTTAAAATTATCCTGTACTGCATAAATCAGCTAATGGTACTTACATGTTCAGGTTCATTCTCTATATTTGCTTGACGAAATGCGGCTGTTTCATCTTCTGAGTCCTCAAAATCTGAAAATTCCTCTATTTCAGAATTAATTCCATTTGATAACTGTTCAAGAATATCAAGAACGTCCTTTTCATTCCTTATTTGTGTCGGTCTCATCCTGGCTATTGGCATAAAACAAGTATAAAATGGAATTACAATCCGGTTGATAAAAGTTAGGTTAGAATGGTTTGTTTATACTTAACCCCAATGTAGCTTGAGAGCAACATCATTTTCTAATCAGCTATATTCACTAGCTATGACACATATTCCAATTTATCGTGGTACATAATTTTACAACAGTACATTAAGCTGACAAATACACTAATATAAAAAGTTAACTCACCATTAATTTTTCTAAAATGTGATGCTGTAACGTTAGCGGTACAAGCTCACAGCCAGCTGACTCACTTCACATACTTAACACACACACTGCCACCTAGATCAGTGCTGCAAGTGGCATCTGTAGTCATTTTATGAAAACACATACTTGTAGCTTTATGGCAATAATGGGGTTGAAGGGACCAGTCAAAATAAAAACTGGTGAGGTGTCCTTGAAATACATGTTGCTTAGGAGCAACACTGGTAGCGATAGGTTAAGAAGAAATCCTTGCATACATGAAAACAATGAGTATACGAATGACACAAATACGGCTTTCATACTACACCGTGCTTTGAAAGTTCTCACAACGTACAGACTACCAAGCAATCTATTCGGTACATGTTCCAAGTTTGAGTTTGTATACATTTAGAGTTACAGTCGTTTGAGTGCAGCTCAGTGGAGGCTTGAACTCTCCGTTCTGCATGAGGTAGCAGCATCCGTTCGGCGCCCGTGTCAATTACTTATCATAGGACCAGACATTTAAACCACTAAATGTGGCGTATTACCTTACCACATTCGCTCCCGTATCCGACCATGTTCGGATTAGATTTCATGTGTGTAAAATACCGTATCCGAACTTAGTCGGATTTGAATTCACGCCAACTTAGTACATTCATAAGTACGTTAGATGACGCAGTATATCAGCTTTGCTTTATATAAAGGGCAGATGAATAATTTTACTACAGCTTATGGGTAATTATCCGCGTTGTGGGCTTTGTGATCTAAATAAACACGTGCTAGTCTCTAGTTCCCTTATCTGCGCAGTTGAAAATCAAGCGGTGCTGAGTGATGTAACGAGTAGATATAGGAAGTAAAGAATTTATATCTATCGAGCAAGTGCCCAAGTTATTGCAAGCTGAAGATTCGGATGATGATCTCATTAGATACTGGTGATAGTGAAAATGAGGAGATAGAGACTTCTTTATTTCGTGCTGGCAATGCCATACCAACCGTGTCTGACGAGTCGCGAAGTTATCATCCCCGTTTACCAAAGTTCGTGGCCAAAGCAGATTTAAATGTTGACCTTCAGAACAGTGACGATGTGATGTGTTTCGTCAATAAATTTTCGTCAAGAGCATTTCATCACGTATGTGTGTGATCAGACAAATCTCTACCCAGAACAGGTAATTAGTATCGCGCCACGCCCATTCACGAAGTATTCAGTAATACTGTCATGGAAACCAGTTTCAGTGTTAAAAATGAACCAATATTTAGGGCTAATTTTCATTACTCGTATAATTAGGAAGCCGGATTTAAAAATGTACTAGGCGGAGGATCTCACTTTTGAAAATCTATTTTATCTAAAACAATGCCTAGGAATCGCTTCGAATAATTCCCTTCCTTCATTTCATTGACAACAGGCAGCACGACATTGCAGAAAGGCTCTACAAAACTAGGCCGATACTAGAACAGCATAGTGACCAGTTTCCTTTAGTGTGCACCCCAGAGTAAAACCTGTCACTAGATGAAGGAATGCTGGCTTGGAGAGGGCGCCTTCGATTCCAGCGCGGCATCTAGACAATTATTGCTGGGCTGCGAGACACAGTGCACGCGGACGGAGCTTGGAGCGAATGTGTTACAATACGATTGTTGATATGATGTACCGTTCAGCATCAATTAAATTTTAAATGCGGGTATACATGCATATACTTTATTATGCCGATCTATATTTATTCATTTGTAGATTTATAGCGATGTAGAAAGGGTGTGGGTGCGATTGTAATTAATATTTTAAAATCGATAATGACTGTCAGCAGGAGGGCGCCTGCTCTTGTAATCAGTACTCCCCACATCGACTTTGACTGGCAGTAAGAATGAGGTCCTTTTTCAAAGCCTGTTTACCATTGAAATTAATAATTTCCTAGTCGAGTTGACTGGCAGAAGGCTAGGGAATATGGATCTTATTTCAAAACTCCCTTACCTGATAGTGTTTGGCAGTAGGCAAGGGTGCCCGCAATTATAAAAGAAATTACCCATCTAAAATGTGACTGACGTTAGGTATAGCTGTCTGCTATTATGAAGGATACTCTCCAACTCGGAGTGACTGGCAGTAAGCTGACTTGAATTAGGAAAAGGGGCCTCTGAATATAATGATAACAGCACAACTCAGTTTTGAATGGCAATAGGGAATGTGCCTGACATTATAATGAAAATTCCTCAAGTTCATAAGGAGGAAATGGGGCCCGCCATTGCAAAGAAAACTCCCCATAACGATTGTGACCGTGTAGTGGGCGATGGGCTCTGCCATCATAATGAAAATTCCCAGATCGATTGTGAATGGCAGTGGGCAAATGGACTTGACGTTATCATCACAACTTCGCACTTTACATTGCAAACAACGTACGTGGACCTCTCTATGCTATTTCTCGGATAACGCTAAAGACATGGAATTAAAAGAAATGGTTTTCCTTGCATGTACAGTAATTTACTTCGATATCCGTATAAAATGTAGAATACCGTAGAGAAGCACGGGTATATTTGCTAGTAATAATAATACAATTATTATTGTTGTGTGTGTCCTTCGGACAGGGCTGGTGCAGGTCTTTCGAGTTGACGGCAAATAGGCAACCTACACGTCTGTGAGGATGGGGCCTTACAAATAACGAATTATCATCGTCAGAGCGGCGCACACACCCAGCCCCCCGAGCCACCGGAATGAACCACTGAAATTTAAAATTCCGCGACACGGCCGGGAATAGAACCCGGGCCTCCTTGGACCGCCCTTTCCGCCCCTACAAAAAAGAAGTACGAAAAAGAAAATAATCAGGAAACTGACAATAAACAGTAATCTAAATCTAAATAATTTTAGAACCAACGTACCTATTGAATCTATTTTCGAAGAAGCCACGAAAGTTGAATTTTTGATTGTAAACTGAACATACCTTTCGCTGTAAAGCTGTTCACCTTGATCATGATGTTCTTGTCCTGTATTTTAATATAAGATATTGTAGTGTACCTTAGTCTGAATGTCAACATAATTCACTGTATCAGTGTCCTTATAATGATAAGTCTTGCATGCGCGCACCTTTATAGTATCCTATCAACCATTCATTTTGTAACTAAAACGACCCCCCCCCCCCGCACCACCGCCACATCGATCTTGGCTACGCTGCTGGTTGGGAGCCACCAGGAGCAAGAAGGAAGGCGGAAAAATCACGACAAGACATGGCGTCAAACGTTCATAGTTAAGCTCAGGTTGGACGATATCGAGAACTCCGTTACAAACAAGACTCGCTGGCGGAAGCTTAGTGCCTTACGCGCTTCGCGCGGAAGAAACTAATGACAATGATGGTGATGACGTACACGGTGCAGATAAATTCCTAATACACACTCTGAGGGATTTTTGGAGGTAACAA
Organism: Anabrus simplex; assembly: GCF_040414725.1. Classification (NCBI taxonomy): domain Eukaryota; kingdom Metazoa; phylum Arthropoda; class Insecta; order Orthoptera; family Tettigoniidae; genus Anabrus; species Anabrus simplex. Next base: position 407,401,293 of record NC_090269.1, read on the forward strand.
GTATATAAAATTTTAACAGGAGCCTATGTTCTGAAACGTACCGTCTCCCCTCAACAAGCCAAACACCGCCACATATTTGAATGTCCTGCGTCTGCTGCGTAAGTGCAGGAGCGGAGTGCGTACGTTGTTGTTTCAGTGCTTTAGTGTCCACTTACATTCATTGCTAGGTACACGGATCATTCTTCGTCATAGTGAGATATTGAACACTGTCAGCACACGTGTTTTCTTGAAATAACTTCAATGATCGAACTTTCAAATTGTTTTAACGCTCACCGGGCGATGACGTCATACTGAAATTAAACACTCCTTGCTAGATTTATGTTGTCTGATATACATTGGGTTACTAGAATTAATAATCAGATTTGAGGTAGCAATAGATTAGAATGCCTACCTTCTTATAGTGCTAGGCGGCCGAACTATCGGCCACATGAGCTGCTGCTAAGAATGGCGGGGGCCGATCTGTCGGCCACGTCCTTCTTCCATCTGTATCTTCAATTCTTGATGCAGAATAGCAGCATAAGTAATACCATTGAAGCTTTTTCTCTCTGGAAATATCAATAATATGTGATATCGATTTCACTGAAGTTTTATAAAAACTTTCTTTCGACGCATTGTAAGTTTCGTGCGCGGTAGGGCTGCGCTCTGCACCTTCGTGTCACTTGGTTGTTATCACACTTGTTTATACGTTTGTTTATTTACCTCCAAAAGTTTAAAGATGTATAATTATATGAAAGTTGATTAAAATATGCAGTGTTTTAATATTGATTCATTAGAGAATAATTTATTGGCTGGTAAGTGTTCGAAGTAAAGAAGAGGTCATTGTGTATTTTGTAAACATTCGTAATTCTAAAAAATTACTATCGAGAACTGCATTGAACTTTAATTCTTATACAAAACATGTTGAACATTCTCAAAAAGGTAGCATGACCATGGTATAAATACACTATAAAAGTAAAATTTAGATCAAAATTTTGAAATGTAAATGTTCAAAAAATGATAAAATATTCGTACACTTTCAAATGAATAAAATGAAACCATTTTCAATTACAGTCACACTCACTTGTTCTCTATTCACCTATGAGCTATAAAAAAGGACAGGGATTTGCCCCCAAAAACATACTTAAGTAGTAGAATGCTTTTTCTTTGTGTGCGCATTTTCATTAAAATTGTCTCGTTATTCTTTGCGCAATCACTACTTCTTCTTCTTCTTCTTCTCAATTCTCAATCCAAAGATTGATTGGCAGCAATTCGTCTTCTCCACTCTTCTCTGTAATCCGCTAATCTCTTCAGTTACACATATCGATGGCCTAGAATGAAAACCTCGTATCTCACAAAGTTCTTCCTATCCATTACTTCCCTTAAGACTGGTTACGCCTCCCAGCCACACATGAATACGCAGTCCATCAGAACAATGTTCGTTGTGTTCTTTATTCCTATGCCGTCATGTGAAGGAAAATGAACCTTATCGTACCGTACTATAGGAAAGTATGTCTGCGTGACGTATTTACTGACTCCTACAGTATAATTTTATAAGGTTCATTTTCCTTTAAGCATCAGCATAGGAAAATAAACCCAATGAACATTGTTATGATGGGCTGCATATTCATTTGTGGCTGGGAGGCGTGACCAGTCTTAAGGGAAATAATGGATAGGAAGAACTTTTTGAGATACGAGGTATTCAATCTAGGCCATCGATATGAGCCTGTTCCTACGTCATCTCTGATCTATCTTGAATATTGCAGTCAAGGTCTTCCTCTTCCTCTTTTACCTTGAATCATTCCTTCCATGACATTAACTATGAAACGATTGTGCCTATAGAGATGGCCAATTAATTGGTCTCTTCGGTTTCTTATTGTTGCTAAAATGGATATTTTCACCTATTCGTCGAAGAACTTCCTCATTGATGAGTTTTTCTGTCCATGAGATCTTTTCCATCCTCCTCCAGCACCACATCTCAAATCCTTCCAGACGTTTCTTATCACCTGCACTAATACTCCACGTTTCTGAACCATACAAGACCACACTCCAGACAAAGCACTTAATAAATCTATTCTTGGTCTCCACATTTAAATTCCTTGATGTAAGTAGTATCCTCTTCTTGTAAAAAGCAATATTTTCCTGGGAAATTCTGCTCTTTATGTCGACTGAACTTTTTCATCTGGATTGATTTTACTTCCTAAGTAGGTAAAGACATTTACTTGCCTTAGTTGTATATCATTAATTCTGATGTCGACTGCAATATGCTGGCGGTTGCATACCATAATTTCGGTCTTTTTTTGTATGAATTCTCATGTTATACTTATCTCTCAATATCTTATTCATTCTTATTAATACACATTGTGGTTTATATTCGTTCTCCTCTATGACAACTATGTCATCAGCAAATCTTATCATTTTGATTTCTACTCCATTTATCATTTTCCCTTCCATATCCTCTTTACATTCCTCCATGCCCAAGAGAAGGAGGTATACCTGTACAGCACTTGGAGATAAAGCGAGATACCAAATAGATTATATTATGGTAAGGGAAAAATACCGTAACCAAGTCAAACAATAAACAATGCAAAAGTTATCCAGGGGCTAATGTAGCGAGTGACCACAACCTGGTATTGCCGATTTAAAACTAAGAAAGAAGAGGAAGAACGCGGAAAAATTGAACAGCACTGGTGACAAATTACATCCCTGTCGTACCCTTTTCTTTATGTAAGCCTCCCATACTCACCATTTATGTTTATGATGCCTCTTTAGTTGTTATAGAGTTCATATACTATTCGTCTATCTCTAAAATCTAGACCAACACCAGTCATCATCTTCATTAACATATTTCAGTTCACATCATCAAAAGCTTTTTCTAAATCCAAGAATTCAATAAACAAAGGTTTTCTAACGTCGAGCATTTTGTCTATAACCTGTCGTAACGTTAGAATAGCTTCTCCTGTGCCTCTATTTCGCCGAAATCCAAACTGATCTTCAGCCAAATGTGGCCCAGTTTTATTGCTTAGTCGGTTATGTATTATTCCTGTCAATATTTTTGACATGTGCGCCAATAGACTCAAAGTGCGATGTTCTTCATATTTTAGAGTTTCTTTGGTATAGGGATTATGAGAAGCTTTTTAAAATCTTCCGGAATTTCTCCGGTTTCATATATTTCCGTAAACAGTTTCAAAATATAGCCGTATGTTTCATAATCCAGTCTCTGTATCATTTCTCCAGTTATTTCATCGCATCCTGGCGCCTTATTAGGTTTCAATTCTTTCACAGCCTTCAGATATTCTTCTTATGTTAAAGAGGGTCCCAGTTGATCAATTGTTATGTTGTCTTCATTTTCAAGATCATTTATGTCGGTAGGATCTTCATATAATGTTTCTACGTATCGCTTCCATCTTTCTCCCCCTTCTTTGCTCTCGGACAACAGTTTCCCATTTTCACCTAGGCCCTAATATGCTGTTACTGCGACCAGTGACTGTTTTAAATTGTCTCTTAATCAATTCATAAGCAGTTTCCGTGTTTCCTTTCTCTATTCTTTCTTCTATTTCTTTGCATTCTCTCATTATATATTCTTCCTTAGCCTTCTTTGCTTCTCTGTTGACTAGGTTTCGGAGTCTTTTATAGTTTCTGAATCCTTCTTCAATCTTTGAGTTTTTAAATTTCCTTCTTTCCTCTATAAGTTCCAGCACGTAATCTGTAACCCATGGTTCTCGTACTTATTTCGTCGTTTTCCCTATTACCTGATTTGCAGCTTCTATGATAGAGTGTTTAAGGCCCATACATTTCTCATTTATCGTACCATTGGGTATTTCTCCGACGTTCTGTTTTACCAGTGTTTGATAGTTTTCCTCTATTCTGTCTTGTTTTAGTTTCCTGACATTATATCTGCAATATTTTTCCGCGTTCTTCCTCTTCATTCTTAGTCTTAGATCAGAGTTTAACATTACTAGGTTGTGGTCACTCGCCACATCAGCTCCTGGATGACTTTTGCATTGTTTGTCTTGGTTACGGTATTTTTCCCTTACCATAATATGATCTATTTGGTATCTCGCTTTATCTCCAGGTGCTGTCCAGGTATACCTTCTTCTCTTGGGTTGTTTGAACAAGGTGTTTGTAATTACTAGTCCTTTTGCTTTAAAAAAGTCTATTAGTTGTTGTCTTCTGTCATTTCTTACTCCAAGGCCATATTGTCCTACAGTCTTCCCATCTTCTCCTTCACCAACAGAAGCGTTCCAGTCTCCAAGAAAAATGAGGTTCTCGTTGTTTTTAATCGTATCCATCAACTCCTCTAACTGATCATATACCTGGTCCACTTCTTCATCTGAATGGTTCGTTGTTGGCATGTACACCTGTATTATTATCATGTCAAGTGGTTCATTTTCTACTCTCACCATAATTATTCTATCACTGTATTGTACATAGCTCGGAACTCGTACACATACGTTTCTACTTGATACTATTCGTACACCTGCATGGCTTCCTTTTTCTCTAGAGTATATAATTCTAAAGTTATCACTTCAAAAGTCCCGCTTCTCAGGCCACTTTATTTCACTCACTCCTAATATATCTATGTCATGTTTAGCCATCTCCTTTTTTTAAGTTCTCTAGCTTACCACAAATCTTGACATAGCTGGATTGTTGTGCTGGCCACAGCGTACTTATAACTCGGTTCAGTAAGTTTGCATTCTAACCTGTTAATACCTGAACATTCGAGCTCTAGTCATAAATATCTCCGGAACCGGGAGTGGAGTACATATTCACTACATCAGATTTGCCGATGATATTGCAATAATGGCAGACTAGAAGAAGGAGTTAAATAAAACACGTAGGGGCTTGAACAAAGAGTAAACGAAGCTCAAGATAAAAATAAACACCAAGAAGGTAAAAGTCATAGAAACAAGAAGGGAGGCAGAGGGAAGAACTGACATAAGAATAGGCAGTAATGGGAGGTGATCAAATCCGTTAAGAAAATGGACAGTGAACCAAACACCCTGGTATTTTCTGATGATGTGCTTTTATGGGGAGAGACAGAAGCTGAAGTTCAGAATAAACTTAACGAATGGAACAACACATTCAAAAATTTTGGCCTGAAGATGAGCAAAACAAAGACAGTGGAAATGACCATCAACAGGAAAGGATCAAGCTCAAATATATTTCTGGAAGGAGCAAAAATCGAATCAGCTTTCCACTTCAAGTACCTCGGAAGCACGGTATCGAAAGACAACACTGTTAGGCAGGAAATACTCAGCAGGACACAGAAAGCATCGAACTTCTACAGTCAAGTCAGGAATCTCCTCTGGGACTGCAAAATACCACAGAAAGCGAAAAGAATCGTGTAAAACACACTTACTTCGTACCAATCCTCACGTACGGTTTAGAGACATGTACCCTACTAAAAACAGCAGTAGAATCCAAGCAACTGAAATGAGATTCATTACAACCATGAACCAAACAACCAGAAAGGACAAGATCAGAAATGAATTGAATAGGAAAGTAGCTGTTATTGGGGTTCTTATTATCAGTGTCGTAAAGAAACGCAGACTTCAGTGGTATGGGCACGTAATGAGAATGAACAGGGAAAGACCTGCCAGAAAATGTTTCGACCTTAATCTCATAGGAAGAAGACCACAGGAAAAACCAAACAACGTACAGGTTACAGTAGGTGTACAAGAGGGAGGGGAAGGAAAGGGAGGAGTTGTAGAAGACAGGTGGTCTAATGTTCTAAGGGGAAGGAGATTGCAGGCTAAGAGCTCTATTCAGGATCAGAATTCAGGACAGGTGTCTGTGCAAAATCGGTACGAGTCACTCCAGGTAGAACAACAGAGGGAAGATGAGGGACAGGGAACTGTTGCTGAGATGTGTGGGAGTAGGAGGAAGGGAAAAGGTAGGAAAGGAAAATGTAGAGTAGGTGATAGGAAAAGACAGGTGGAACAGGGTCATGGGAAGGAGAAAAGGGAGGAGGAAGTAGCTTCTGCAGTTATCAGGAAAGATAGGGCTGACCAGGAGGGGAGGGGATCAAACGAGGTGGGTAGGGTTGAGGCTCTGGTCATGGGAGATTCCATCGTTAGACATGTGGGGAAAGTGTGTGGAGGAAAGGGTACCAGGGTAGAGTGTTATCCAAGAATTAGGTTGAGGCAGATGTTGAGGAAAGTAGAAGAGAGAGAGGAGGGGAAGGAGAAGGTGGTAGTGTTTCACGTTGGTACCAACAACGTAAGGCAAGCTGATATAAGTACCAACATAGTTGGAGATGTGTGAGATCTGGTAAATGCAGCACGGGTGAAGTTTAAGAAAGCGGAGATTGTTATTAGTGGAATACTGTGTAGAAGGGATACTGACTGGAGGGTGATTGGGGATTTAAATGAGATTATGGAGTGGGTATGTGGGAAACTGGGAGTGAAATTTCTAGATCCAAATGGATGGGTAGGAGATAGGGATCTGCGCTCAGATGGCCTTCATTTAAACCGCAGTGGTACGTATAAGTTAGGAAATTTGTTTGGAAGGGTAATAGGGAGGTACATTCAGGGAAACGGGATGGCCTAGGGAGCGGTGATAAGGGAACAGGGAACTGGAAATCAAGTAGGGATGACATAAAATTGTTAGTGTTGTACTGTAGAAGTATTGTAAGGAAAGGAATAGAATTAAGTAATTTAATATATATATATTCACCAGATATTGTAATAGGAGTTGAAACATGGCTGAGAAATGATATAATGGATGCAGAAATTTTCTCACGGCACTGGAGTGTGTATCGTAGAGATAGGATAGGAAGGGTGGGAGGGGGAGTGTTCATTCTGGTGAAAGAAGAATTTGTAAGCTACGAAAAAGTTAAAGATGAGACACATGAAATTCTAGGTGTAAGGCTCATTTCTAAAGATAATAGGCAACTTGATATATTTGGAGTGTACAGATCGGGAAAGGGTAGCACTGACGCGGATTCAGAATTATTTGATAGGATAGTCAGCTATGTGGGAAACGACATGGAAAGAAATGTGATTGCAGCGGGAGATCTGAATTTGCCAGATGTCAATTGGGAAGGAAATGCGAACGACAGAAAGCATGACCAACAAATGGCAAATAAGTTAATATGGGAAGGACAGCTGATTCAGAAAGTGATGGAACCAACCAGAGGGAAAAATATCCTGGATGTCGTGCTGATAAAACCAGATGAGCTCTATAGGGAAACTGAAGTAATAGATGGTATTAGTGATCATGAAGCTGTTTTTGTGGTAGTTAAAAATAAATGTGATAGAAAGGAAGGTCTTAAAAGTAGGACTGTTAGGCAGTACCACATGGCTGATAAAGCAGGCATGAGGCAGTTTCTAAAAAGTAGCTATGATCGGTGGAAAACGGTAAATATAAATGTAAACAGACTCTGGGATGGGTTTAAAGAAATTGTTGAGGAATGCGAAAACAGGTTTGTACCATTAAGGGTGGTAAGGAATCGTAAAGACCCACCTTATTATAATAGAGAAATAAAGAGACTAAGAAGGAGGTGCAGACTGGAAAGAAATAGAGTTAGAAATGGCTGTGGAAGTAAGGAGAAATTGAAGGAACTTACTAGAAAATTGAATCTAGCAAAGAAGGCAGCTAAGGATAATATGATGGCAAGCATAATTGGCAGTCATACAAATTTTAGTGAAAAATGGAAGGGTATGTATAGGTATTTTAAGGCAGAAACAGGTTCCAAGAAGGACATTCCAGGAATAATTAATGAACAAGGGGAGTGTGTATGTGAGGATCTTCAAAAGGCAGAAGTATTCAGTCAGCAGTATGTAAAGATTGTTGGTTACAAGGATAATGTCGAGATAGAGGAGGAGACTAAGGCCAAAGAAGTAATAAAATTTACATATGATAACAATGACATTTACAATAAGATACAAAAGTTAAAAACTAGAAAAGCGACTGGAATTGATCAGATTTCTGGGGATATACTAAAGACAATGGGTTGGGATATAGTACCATATCTGAAGTACTTATTTGATTATTGTTTGGTCAGAGGAGCTATACCAGATGAATGGAGAGTTGTTATAGTTGCCCCTGTGTATAAAGGAAAGGGTGATAGACATAAAGCTGAAAATTACAGGCCAGTAAGTTTGACATGCATTGTATGTAAGCTTTGGGAAGGCATTCTTTCTGATTATATTAGACATGTTTGTGAAATTAATAACTGGTTCGATAGAAGGCAATTCGGTTTTAGGAAAGGTTATTCCACTGAAGCTCAACTTGTAGGATTCCAGCAAGATATAGCAGATATCTTGGATTCAGGAGGTCAAATGGACTGTATCGCGATTGACCTGTCTAAAGCATTTGATAGGGTGGATCATGGGAGACTACTGGCAAAAATGAGTGCAATTGGACTAGACAAAAGAGTGACTGAATGGGTTGCTATATTTCTAGAAAATAGATCTCAGAGAATTAGAGTAGGTGAAGCTTTATCTGACCCTGTAATAATTAAGAGGGGAATTCCTCAAGGCAGCATTATCGGACCTTTATGTTTTCTTATATATATAAATGATATGAGTAAAGGAGTGGAATCGGAGGTAAGGCTTTTTGCGGATGATGTTATTCTCTATAGAGTGATAAATAAGTTACAAGATTGTGAGCAACTGCAATGTGACCTCGAAAATGTTGTGAGATGGACAGCAGGCAATGGTATGTTGATAAACGGGGTTAAAAGTCAGGTTGTGAGTTTTACAAGTAGGAAAAGTCCTCTCAGTTTTAATTACTGCATTGATGGGGTGAAAGTTCCTTTTGGGGATCATTGTAAGTATCTAGGTGTTAATATAAGGAAAGATCTTCATTGGGGTAATCACATAAATGGGATTGTAAATAAAGGGTACAGATCTCTGCACATGGTTATGAGGGTGTTTAGGGGTTGTAGTAAGGATGTAAAGGAGAGGGCATATAAGTCTCTGGTAAGACCCCAACTAGAGTATGGTTCCAGTGTATGGGACCCTCACCAGGATTACCTGATTCAAGAACTGGAAAAAATCCAAAGAAAAGCAGCTCGATTTGTTCTGGGCGATTTCCGACAAAAGAGTAGCGTTACAAAAATGTTGCAATGTTTGGGTTGGGAAGAATTGAGAGAAAGAAGAAGAGCTGCTCGACTAAGTGGTATGTTCCGGGCTGTCAGCGGAGAGATGGCGTGGAATGACATTAGTAGACGAATAAGTTTGAATGGCGTTTATAAAAGTAGGAAAGATCACAATATGAAGATAAAGTTGGAATTCAAGAGGACAAACTGGGGCAAATATTCATTTATAGGAAGGGGAGTTAGGGATTGGAATAACTTACCAAGAGAGATGTTCAATAAATTTCCAATTTCTTTGAAATCATTTAGGAAAAGGCTAGGAAAACAACAAATAGGGAATCTGCCACCTGGGCGACTGCCCTAAATGCAGATCAGTATTGATTGATTGATTGATTGATTGAACGTTGGATGGAGACTGTAAGATCAGATGTGGAAGAGAGAGGATACAAATGGGAGGATGCACTGGATCAGAAGATGTACGAAGACAGAAGGAGATGGCGAGCGCTTGTGCACCACACCCGAGAAAATGGAGTTGGGAAATGATGATGATAATGATGAGACAGCGACTCGAAAAGTAGCCGAGTTTTGCTGTCTCTGTGACAATGCTGAGGAAAACAACCAAATCAAGAGAATAACAGCACTGTCAGAGAACGCTTTCTAGAAATAAAAGAAACTTCTTTTGAACAAGCAAATCATCGTCCACACTAAGAAGAGATTTCTAAAACCCTTCACATGGAATGACTTGATATGTGGCTGTGAAACATAAAGGTTAACAAAACAGGAAAAAGCTTGTCTCGAGGCAGCGAAAATATGATTTTGGAGGAGAATTAACAGAATTACCTGGACTGGAACAATGAGATGGTTCTGCAAGAAATAGTAGAGGAAAGGCAGCTGCTTAGAGTAATAAGAAAATGTACAGCGAATCTCATTGGATGCATTCCTACTTAGATATGATGCTATTTTACAAATCATTTTTGTTGGCCAGGTCTTAGGGGAAGGAAGCAGGGAGACGACCTAGAACATCTTATTTTTAAAATATGGTCCTTGAGTTACTGTGTTCTTCTTATTTGAGATGAGACTGGTAACTGAAGAAAGGGAACTATGATTGCAAAGACAAGGTTCGCCCAATTGAAAGAAGAACTAGTTTAATGATTTGAGTGTGTGATTTACCAGTTTTATGTTTATATTTTATTTCAGTTTTCAACTTGTCATAATATACCGCGGGTTAAGAAACAATAGGGCTACCACGTATCTGATAATGTCTTCATATCCATTATTTTCCTTGAGATTGTATGCTTAGGGCTTTAAACCAAGATATAAAATGTTCAAGATAAAAATAAATTCCAAAAAGAGAAAAGTCATGGTTTTAGCAAAAAGGAACGTCTAGATGTCATAATTACTAGATGTTACTTGTTGTTTAAAGGGGACTAACATCTAGGTCATCGGCCCGTAATTACTAGTGAAGGGATTTTAAGCTGAAACACCTTTCCAAACATGTAGCTGCTTCCATACACATACGTCAATATATGTATTTTTGGACATGAAGTGAAGCAGAATAAACACAATTTCCTTGCACCTTCTGCACCTTTCTTGTGAGATTACTACATCTTCCCACATTTTCCGTGTTGTTTGATGCCCCAGCACCGTTTCCTCCACTTTAATTTTTTTAGATTAGACGGGTTTGTATAACAGACTTTTTAAAATTTGTTTTCAAAGAGAAGTCAACAACACTCAATAAACAAATATTCAAATATAACTCACCCTGTGGCACTAAAGCCTTGAAGGTGCTTGGCCTACAAAGCGGCCGCTGCTAAGCCCAAATGCCTGCAGATTACTAGGTGTCTTGAGGTCCTCTCGGCCGGTATTCTTCGCTCTCTAGACCGGGAATATAATTTACTAAAACCACCACTAATTCATATTCCGGCAGCCAACAAGCAAGCGCAACAATTACTCAATGACAAAGACCTAGAGTTGGAATTTTAGCAGTGCATGTCTATAGGTATTTGCCTGATGTGATTAATCTACATATTCAAATATTCGTTTGGGGTCAAATATTCGTTTATAGGAAGGGGAGTTAGGGATTGAAGTAACTTACCAAGGGAGATGTTCAATAAATTTCCAATTTCTTTGAAATTACTTAAGAAAAGGCTAGGAAACCACAGATAAGGAATCTTCCACCTGGGCGACTGCCCTAAATACAGGTCAGTATTAATTGGGGTTAAGTCTGGAACAAGGTAGTGAGAAGAATGAACAGTGGGAGAAGTTGATGAGTGTTAGGGACAGGATTGACGGATTTGCTAAACGCAAATGCTCCAATGGCTTCTGTAGATGTCGAGCGGAATATCGATGGCCTAGAATGAATACCTCGTATCTCACAAAGTTCTTCCTATCCATTATTTCCCTTAAGACTAATTATGCCGCCCAGCCACACATGAATATGCAGGCCATCAGAACAATGTTCGTTTTGTTCTCTTTTCCTCTGCCGACGTGTGAAGGAAAATGAACCTTACCGTACAGTACTATAGGAAAGTATGTCTGCGTGACGTATTTACTAACTCCTAGAGTATAATTTTTATAAGATTCAGTTTCCTTTACTCGTTAGCATAGGAAAATAAACCCAACGAACATTGTTCTGATGGACTGCATATCCAAATGCGGCTGGAAGGCGTGACCAGTCTTAAGGGAAATAATGGATATGAAGAACTTTGTGAGATACGAGGTATTCTATCTAGGCCATCGATATTTTGTATAATATAAGGATCTAATTGAGATCTAGGTACCAGGGGTTTACTCTCAAAAACATTAAAATGTTATGTGTAATAAAATATGGCAATTTTATTAATTATTAGAAACCTCTAAGGGGTATTCATGTAACTGCTTTAAACCTTAATCAAGCGATTTCATCAACACATTTTGAAACGTTTTGTATGCATTTTCAGAACCTTTTTATCACTTTTCTGCCCATATTTTCCACTTCGAAATCCTTTTTCTAGTATTTACGCACTCTGTAGTGTATTGTACTGCATTTAATGTTTATTTTCCTTTGCTCACATGCATATGAAAATGAACACAACGGACACTGTTCTGATGGTCTGCATGTCCATACGTGGCTGGGAAGCGTGATCGGTCTTAAGGAAAATTATGGATAGGAAAAGCATTATCAGATACGTGGTACTGTTTCTTACACCGCGATGTATGAGATTCCGTTTAACTCAATGATTTATTGAATTTCAGTACATTGTATTTCATGTTACATTCCTTTTAAGAAGAATAATTTGTGAATCAGATGTGCTGATTATTCAAAATTCGTAATCATTCTCATCCTTGTCAGTGAGTAAAAGTTAATTTATCGTTGCATCTCCTGCCATCAGGGGCAGTTGACTAGATGTCAGACTACTTAAAATCACAGCCACCATCACCGCCATTATGAAATAGAGAATGAAGGTCAGAAGGAGAAATCTGATGTGGAAAGTATTACTGTGTATAATTTGGCAGATGTTATGAAAGTGGGATGTACAGACATGTAAAGAAGAACTCAGTAAGAAAGTATGTCCCTCATTAACTGGCTCGTTTTTCTTTGTTCTGCTCCATTAGCTGAATGTGTGTTATCTCTCTCCAGCGTGAAAGAATAAGGAGAAATCCCTGGTGCCACGGAGATACACAATGTAGCTGTTGCTCTTCAGGGAGGCAGTCGCACTAAAATATGTATACACACGTAACCTGGGTAACGATCCTCGCTCAAGTGGGGCCACTGCCATTATCATAATCCTACCACTAATATTAATGATGCTAAGCTCGAAAGTAAAAATGGAAGTCAGTTGCTGCGGTAGGCAGACAATACTAGGTTGTGTGGAGATTGAATGATGTGTAAAAATCTAATTAATTTGGAATACTATTTTAAGCGTACTTTTATTTATTATTATTATTAATCATTAAAAAGCCTCCGTGGCTCAGATGGCAGCGCGTCGGCCTCTCACCGCTGGATACCGTGGTTCAAATCCCGGTCACTCCACGTGAGATTTGTGCTGGACAAAGCGGAGGCGGGACAGGTTTTTCTCCGGGTACTCTGGTTTTCCCTGTGATCTTTCATCCCAGCAATACTATCCATTCTCATTTCATAGCATCTGTCAGTCATTAATAAATCACTTTGGGAGTGGCGACCCCATCGTACTAACAGCCTATATCTGCCTCATTCATCCCATCCCTGACCCGGTCAACGATTGGAAAACAGGTTGTAGCTTTTCATTTTTCATTATTACTTTACTTTACGTTGCATGGACACAGACAGGCCTTATGGCGACGGTGGGGTAGGAAAGGGCTAGACGTTGGAAGGAAGTAGTTGCTGCCTTAACTAAGGCACAGTCTGGTGGAAAAATGGGATACCACGGGAAACCATCTTCAGGACTGCAGATAGTAAAGTTCGAACCCAATATCCCTCGATTACTGGATACTGGCCGCACTTAAGCGACTGCAGCTATCGAGCTCGGTATTATTATTATTATTATTATTAGTAGTAGTAGTAGTATTCGTTCATATCGCCCTACTAAGGACCGTGTTATTTCAGCTGTCTTCTCTGGGCTTTGATCTTCACCAAGTGCTCCTTTATCCGTAGTCGGTGTTGCTCATTTCTTCCCTCCGTCCACGACTTTTCCGTCTTCAGATTTGGCCTTCCTTGGACAACTTCGTGGTCGCTTTCTCCTGAGTGGGTTGCGTTCTTGTGCATCTTCTTAAGTGATGCCCATCTCCCGTACGTCTTCTTCCAACTCGTTGAACCAAGTTGGGTGGGTGCTCTTATAAAATAGCGCAGGTTACTTTCTTAGCAAGTGCTGGAAGTGAGTATGCAGCTCCTGGTTAACAGAAGTCTATATTCATCCTTTTCTTTAATTGGGCCAAGAATTTTCATTATGATCTTACTTTAATTTTCATTTTTTCCATCAGGCCATTCTTTCTTGTTCATAACAAGGCATTCCGCCACACACAAGCCTTTGGTCTTATGACAATGCAATAATATCTGAGTTTTCTTTCAATGATATGGATTTTTTATTGGAATTGTCTTTGATCAGCTGATAAGCCATTATTATTATTATTATTATTATTATTATTATTATTATTATTATTATTATTATTATTGCTTTTTTACTAGTCTTTATTTCGTAATCTGTTTACCATGCAGGGTTTGTTTTTCCCTCAGACTCAGCGTAGATCCCACTCCTATCACCTCAAGGGCAGTGTCCTGGAGAGTGAGACTTTGGGTCATGGGATAAAACTAGGGAGTATGACCAGTATCTCGACCAGGCGACCTCACATGCTACATTGCTGAACAGGGGCATTGCGAGCGGATGGGAAGTTTGGCAGTGATACACAACGAAGAGGGATGGTAGCTGCCGTAGCCTTATGTTTGGCCCCCATACCGGCATTTGCCTGGAGGAGAAATGGGAAACAGCAGAAAACCACTTTGAGGATGGATGAGGAGGTAATCGAACACCTGTCGACTTCGTTGACTTCCCAAGGCTGAGTGGACCCCGTTCCAGCCCTTGTACCCGTTTTCCTAATTTCGTGGCAAAGCCAGAAATCCAACCCGGGCCTCCGGGCGTGGAAGCTAATCACAGTAACCACCATATCTCAGAGGAGGATATTATTATTATTATTATTATTATTATTATTATTATTATTATTATTATTATTATTATTATTATTATTATTATTATTATTATTATTTAATCAGTTTACCGTGCAGGGTTGGTCTATGCCAGGAAGTGTTACCACCTCTACCGCCTCAAGGGCAGTGTCTTGGAGAGTGAGGCATTTAGGCCCGGATAAAACTAGGAAGGAGGACCAGTATCTCACCCAGCTGGTCTCAGCTGCTATGCTGAGCACGAGCCTAGTGGGGGATGGTAGAATTGGAAGGGACAACAAGGAAGAGGGAAGGAAGCGGCCATGGTCTGAAGTTAGGTACCACCCCAGCATTTCCCTGGAGAAGAAGTGAGAAACCACGAAAGGCCAGTTCGACGGTGGCTGAGGTGGGAATCTAACACCCTCTAATCAGTTGACCTACTGAGGCTGAGTGGACCCTTTTCTAGGCCTTGTACCAATTTTTCAAATTTTGTGGCAGAGCCGGGAATCGAACCGGAACCACGGGGTTGGCAGCTATATCACACTACGCACTCACTGCAGAGGCAGACTTTTTCTATAATAATAAACTTTAATCTGACGTAGGCTAGTCGGACTCCTTGGCTGAGTTATCAGCTTTGAGGTCTTCATTTCCGAGCCTTCCGAGTTTGATTCGCTGCCGGGTCGGGGATTTTTATCGGGTTTTATTAATTCTTCTGGCTCGGGCACTGGGTACAGTGTTTGTCCCCACACTCAATTCTTCATATCCACACAATACACAACCACCAACCACCACACAAAAACCCGCAATAGCAGTTACATCGCACCAAATAGGGTTGGCGTCACGAAGGG
Organism: Anabrus simplex; assembly: GCF_040414725.1. Taxonomy (NCBI): domain Eukaryota; kingdom Metazoa; phylum Arthropoda; class Insecta; order Orthoptera; family Tettigoniidae; genus Anabrus; species Anabrus simplex. Next base: position 407,416,774 of record NC_090269.1, read on the forward strand.
TATCCGGTCGTAGAACAGGGTCAAATCCACTTGCGAGACACAGTTCGCACCAGAAACTCCACAGGTGTGAGAGGAGAGGTAGAAAAAGAAGAAAAAATCTGACGAAGTCTTGTTCGAGGAATGTTATATCGTAAGACTAGGGCAGTTAGATACGATGTTTCATCTAAAGACAAAATAACATACATACATACATACATTATCATTATAGACTGTTATGCCTTTTAGCGTTCAGTCTGCAAGCCTCTGTGAATTTTTAGTTCTATGCCTCTTATCCTTAAATCGTTAGAAACTGAGTCTAACCATCGTCGTCTTGGTCTACCTCTACTTCTCTTACCCTCCATAACAGAGTCCATTATTCTCCTAGGTAACCTACCCTCCTCCATTCGCCTCATTTGACCCCACCACCGAAGCCGGTTTGTGCGTACAGCTTCATTCATAGAGTTCATTCTTAAATTAGCCTTTATCTCCTCATTCCGAGTACCCTCCTGCCATTGTTCCCACCTGTTTGTACCAGCAATCATTCTTGCTACTTTGTAAAAAAAATTGCAAAATCTACATTTAAAACTTTAAAATGAAAAGGTTTGGAATATTTCAAAACTTCTTAACAATGAAGTACGTTCTTCGACTGGGTTGGAAACTACCGTTGTTCTATCTAACAGGTGCTTCCGACACATACTCCGTAGTATGTTGGGTTGCTGCTCCACGCAGGCGCATTGAAATAGAAGGGAAAGTCAACGGAATCTCATTATAGGCTTTATAGACAATGGTACATCAGTTTGATAACCGAAATTAATTGAGCCATAGAAAAGTTTATCTTTCAACAGAAAGAGAAAGTAATACACTCCCTGATGCAACGTTGAATGCAATATCTATAAATAACTGTTGAATATCTGGTTTTGCCTCCGTCAAACTGGTATGTCTTCCTTAACCCTGGACTGGAAACATAGGTTTTTTTAGGACATAAATTGTATCGTGTGGTATTGAGTACCCAATATTTTAAATGAGAATCTGTGCAAAACATCCTGCTATATTACAACTGAAACACCCAATAAGACTTATAGAAGTACTACTTGATGCACATACATTAAATAGTATTTTCAAAGTCATAGTCTTTTAACAGTAATAAAACAAAATCTGAATTTGTATCTTCATTATCTTGTGGGCTGCTGTGCGATAAATTATCTTCTAGTGAAACTAACTATATTGTCCAACATGGCAGCATTATTAAACAATCCCAATGCACCCCACTCAGGACAGAGCGTAGTCACGCCTCGGTGTTCTTCTAGCTTCCACGCGAGGCGTGGATGTCCGTTCAAGACCGTTCTTCCCTTTCATGAACCTATATTATACAGTAGGGGTGTGTGAATACGTCACGCAAATGTATTTTCTATAGAACGCTACGGCAAGATTAATTTTCCTTTACACTTCGGCACATGTAAATGAACCCAACGAAAATTATTGTCCTGATGGACTACATATCCATATGTGGATGGGAGGCCTGGTCAGTATTAAGGGAAATTATGGATAGAAAGAGCATTGGAAGATATGCGGTTTCCTAATTAGGCCTTCGATATGCAATTATGTTCCTTGTAGTCCTCAATCACAGTCCCGTCCTCTTCGTCACTCAAAATACATTTTATATTCTTTACATTCTCTTACATTCTTTCCCTGTTTTGAAGTCACTATTAACAGTTAAAATACCGAGAAAGCTGAAGTGAGTCTATGAATGTGCGATACGTCACCTAGTCCAACACCCTCAATCACCCCTACAGGGACCCCTGTGTCTTTAAACAACATTACAATTTTCTGTTCGTTTCTGAAAGTACTTAGCAGTCAAAGCGCAGATAATGAATTGTACAACTCTAAGCCAAAGCTTGGCTTAATCCGCTTAGTAAATAAAACACAAATGTTTTTCAGGTTGACAAACCGGAGTGATTGGTAATAATGGAGGAAGTTTAGCGGAACAGTGAAATCCATACAAAAGCTGGAATTAGTTTAAAGTTAGCCCTTTGCTTCTGCTGAGCCTCAAACGAAATGCAGAAAATACTTCATAAAAAATACAGGAGATATCAACATACAAAACAGTGGTTGGGCTGAGTGGCTCAGACGGTCGAGGCGCTCGTCTTTTGACCTCAACTTTGACAGGTTCGCCGGTAGTTGACGGTGCTCAAACAAGTCAGCCTCGTGTTGGTAGATTTATTGGCACGTAAACGAACTCCTGAAGGACAAAATTCCGGCACCTTGGGTCAACGAAAACCATGAAACGAGTAGTTAGTGGGACGTAATGACAATAGAAAGATGTTTTTGAAGACTTTTGTGTGGAGCGTGGCATTGTATGGAAGTGAAACATGGACGATAACTAGCTCAGAAAGAAAGAGAATAGAAGCTTTTGAAATGTGGTGTTACAGAAAAATGCTGAAGGTGAGATGGATAGATCGAATCACGAATGAAGAGATACTGAATCAAATTGGTGAGAGGAGGTCGATTTGGCTAAATTTGACGAGAAGAAGGGATAGAATGATAGGACACATCTTAAGAAACCCAGGACTTGTTCAGTTGGTTTTTGAAGGAAGTGTAGGTGGCAAGAACGGTAGGGGTAGACCAAGGTATGAATATGACAAACAGATTAGAGCAGATGTAGGATGCAATAGTTACGTAGAAATGAAAAGGTTAGCACAGGATAGGGTGGCATGGAGAGCTGCATCAAACCAGTCTATGGACTGATGACTCAAACACACAATGACAATAACATTATTATTACTAGTGGATCCGTTCTGCTCCACAGCATTCCTTATAAATAGGTCAGATAACTCGTCTTGACATACATGTCGTAATCACATTGTTTTGCCTGCCTTTTCCAATAGTTTTATGAATACTTAATGCCGGTACATAATAACTGATACATTCATAATGTAGTTTATAAAATTTCTTTCCATGCAATATTGTCCGGCTCCATGGCTAAATGGCCTTTGGTCCCAGTGGTCCTGGGTACGATTCCAGGCAGGGTCGGGAATTTTAACCATCATTGGTCAATTTCGCTGACACTGGGGCTAGGTGTATCTGTCGTCTTCATCACTAGTTCATTCTCATCACTACGCGCAGGTCGCCTACGGGGGTCAAATCAAAAGATTTGCATCTGGCGAGTCGAACTTTTCCTCGGACACTCCCGGCACTAAAAGCCATACGCCATTTCATTTCATACAATATTCACCGTGCGTTGACCATTCGGGTGTATCTGGACCTTAATGCTATCAAACGAAATTGCCAGAGATAGTGCAACATACAATGATCGTGACTGAATACTGGTTCGTGTAAATAGACACCCACTTGTTCAAGAGGTTGTCCCTGCGCTTTATTACTGGTAATGGTCATCACTTGCCACCTTCTCGACAGTGCGTGCATCGATGTGTTCTATTAGCGGCATGTAAGTTATTAGCAAAGTTCCGTCACCTATTCAGTTAAGAAAGTGGGGAAGGTCTGAGAATCACAGAGTTTATAGCACAGAATAATATTTTCCGTCCGCCTCTGTGGTGTAGTGCTTAGCGTGATTAGCTGCCAGCCGCGGAGGCCCGGGTTCGATTCCCGGCTCTGCCACGAAATTTGAAAAGTGGTACGAGGGCTGGAACGGGGTCCACTCAGCCTCGGGAGGTCAACTGAGTAGAGGTGGGTTCGATTCCCGCCTCAGCCATCCTGGAAGTGGTTTTCCGTGGTTTCCCACTTCTCCTCCAGGCGAATGCCGGAATGGTACCTAACTTAAGGCCACGGCCGCTTCCTTCCCTCTTCCTTGCCTATCCCTTCCAATCTTCCCATCCCTCCACAAGGCCCCTGTTCAGCATAGCAGGTGAGGCCGCCTGGGCGAGGTACTGGTCATACTCCCCAGTTGTATCCCCCGACCAAGGGTCTGAAGCTCCAGGACACTGCCCTTGAGGCGGTAGAGCTGGGATCCCTTGCTAAGTCCGAGGGAAAAAATCGAACCTGGAGGGTAAACAGATGATGATGATGATAATATTTTCCATGATCAGAGAAACTGTATACTCTCTGGCTTGACAGGTACTAAGCAACCAAAGCTTCAAGGACTGATATTACTAAGGTTGAAAATCTCATATATCAGAAAAATTAAATGAAATTGTTAGTCGCTTACCAGCCCGCAAAGCACAGCATTTATTACAGTTTAGGGTAAGCTTTCGCCTGCAATTATTGGAGTTATCATTTAATGACCTTCCAAGCAGTCAATTTCTCTCAATAATTTTTCATTTTTAAACATATTTTTAAACTCAACCAATTGATTCGGGAATTTTAACCATCATTGGTTAATTTCGCTGGCACGGGGGCTGGGTGTATGTCCCGTCTTCATCATCATTTCATCCTAATCACGACGCGCAGGTCGCCTACGAACGTCGAATGGAAACACCTGCACTTAGCAAACCGAACTTGTCCTCAGACACTCCCGGCACTCTAATCCATACGCCATTTCAGTTAATTTCAACTCAACCAATGAAGCTAGCTCAATAATTCTAGTATACCGTCTTCTTCTCTACGTACATGCAAAATTGTATCTTACTATCTTAAAAACTTTCAGAGTTATCAGGGAAAAGGTGCTGTAAAACCAAAGTTACGGGAAACGAATGATCATACCGATAAAGGGCTTGCTTGGGTGATAGGGCTTCACGTTTCTCGTCATAACTCCGCGAGTATTGGAGATATTAGGAACAAAATTTGCACAGTTATAAAGAGAGAATTCCAATTGTAAATGGTACTGAACAATTGCATGTTTGGTCGGCCAAAGGTGTCTGAACTCCCTCAATCAACACGTAAACACACATAGCCATAACGAGGTCATAACTTACACTCATAGTACGGGACCCACTATTTTACAGTTCACGCAGTCTCTTTTACTCTCATTGTCCATTCACGTTAATGAGCACTTAGCCTTCGCCCACTAGCAGTCAAAGTCCCATTCAGTCACACAGTTGCTTTCGTAGCCGCTGTGTCAGTCCTCAGTTCACAGCCCACACACATCAGCGTCGCAGTTAAGGATGACGAACGCTACTCATTCACCCGTGTAGAATCTCCGTTCCCTGTCCCCTGCCGATATCCAGTGTTTCTTTCCGCACCGCTAGAGCTCAAACATTCGCTACACAGCGGCTGGCCCACACACGGCGACAGACATGCGGAACGAATACTCAGTTCGCGGACAGTACACTCTCTACCGAATGTCAGCTCACTGTCAGACTGTGGACACTTAACTCACTGACGAAGCTCGAAATAACTCACACTCAACCCGCAATAAAAACTGAATCATTACTCCAGGTCTCACGTGCTTTATATGCCTGAACAGCCCTTCCAATACATCAGGCACTAGAAGAAAGTGGAAATCACAGAATATGGAAGGGTCTCGTTTTGAGGTTCTCGTCGTTTCTACGCCTCTCGAGGTCTCCAGCGACGTAGCGGCTAATGGCAAAGTGGAACTGGGTCGAACAAATGCGAGCCGGTTCTCTCCCTTCAGGTTCGCTGTGCGGCGAGTATCGATGCTCCAGAGCGGTGACGTCACTGATGGCGGGGCCATAATGGATTGCTTCCCCTCCAGTCTTGATGTCCAAAATGGCGAACATACAACGATATCATTCTTAAAAAAGCTCTTGAGCAGTCAATGGGACCAGTCAATCAATCACTACTGATCTGCATTTAGGGCAGTCACCCAGGAGGCAGATTCCCTATCGATTGGTTTCCTAGACTTTTCTTAAATGGCTTCAAAGAAATTGGAAATTAATTGAACATCTCCCTTGGTAAGTTATTCCAATCCCTAACTCCCCTTCCTATAAATGAATATTTGACACAATTTCTAATCTTGAATTCCAACTTTATCTTCATGTTGTGATCTCTCCTACTTTTTATGACGCTACTGAAACATAATCGTCTACTGATGTCATTCCACGCCATCTCTCCATTGACAGCTCGAAAAATACCACCCAGTCGAGTAGATCGCCTCCTTTCTCCCAAGTCTTCCCAGCCCAAACTTTTTTGTAAAGTTACTCTTTTGTCGGATATCACCCATAACATGTCGAGCTGCGTTTCTTTGCATTTTACCAGTTCTTGGATTAAGTAATCCTGGTGAGGGTCCCATACACTGCAACCATACTCTAGTTGATGTCTTACCAGAGACTTATATGCCCTCTGCTTTACATCCTTACTACAACCCCTAAAAACCCTTCTAACTATGTGCTGAGATCTGTACCCTTTATATACAATCCCATTTATGCGATTACCCCAATGAAGATATTTCCTGACATTAACACCTTGATACTTACTGTACAATGATCCCCAAAAGAAACTTTCATCCCATCAACGCAGTAATTAAAACTGAGAGGCTTTTCCTATTTGTAAAACTCACAACCACACTTTTAACACCGTTTATCATCATACCATTGACTACTGGCCATCTTACGATATTATTGAGGTCATGTTGCCCTTGCTCACAATCTTGTAACTTATTTATTACTCTATGCAGAATAACTTCATCTGCAAAAATCCTTACCTCTGATTCCAGATCTTTACTCATATCATTTATATATCTATGTATGTTTGTATAATAAAATATAAATGTCCAGTAATACTCCCTTGAGGAATTTCCCTCTTAATTATTACAGGGTCAGATAAAGCTTCGCCTACTCTAATTCTCTGAGATCTATTTTCTAGGAATGTAGCAACCCATTCAGTCACTCTTTTGTAAAGTCCAATTCCACTCATGTTTGCCAGTAGTCTCCCATGATCCACCCTGTCAAATGCTTTAGACAGGTCAATCGCGATACAGTCCATTTGACCTCCTGAATCCAATATATCTTCTGTATCTTACTGGAATTCTACAGCTTGAACTTCAGAGGAATAACCTTTCCTAAAACCGAACTGCCTTCTCTCGAACCAGTTATTAATTTCGCAAATATGTTTAATATAATCAGAAAGAATTCCTTCCCAAAGCTTGCATGCAAGGCATGTCAAACATACTGGCCTGTGATTTTCAGCTTTATGTCTATCTCCCTTTCCTTTATACACAGTGACAACAACAGCAACTCTCCATTCATTTGGTATAGCTCGTTCAACCAAACAATAATCAGATAAGTACTTCCGATATGGTACTTTATCCCAACCCATTCTCTTTAGTATAATTCCAGAAATCTTATCAATTTTAGCCGCTTTTCTAGTTTTCAACATTTGTACCTTAGTTTAAATATCATTGTTATCATATGTTAATTTTAATACTTCTTTAGCATTAGTCTCCTCCTCTGTCTGGACGTCATCCTTGTAACCAACAATCTTTACATACTGCTGACTGAATATTTCTGACTTTTGAAGATCCTCACATACACACTCTCCTTGCTCAATAATTATTCATGGAATATCCTTCTTGAAAACTGTTTATGCCTTCAAGTACCTATGTATACCCTTCCATTATTCACTAAAATTTCACTGCCAGTTATGTTTGCCATCATATTATCCTTAACTGACTTCTTTGCTAGATTCAATTTCCTAGTAAGTTACTTTAATTTATCCTTACTTCCACAGCCATTTCTAACTCTATTTCTTTCCAATCTGCATCTCCTTCTTAGTCTCTTCAATTCTCTATTATAATAAGGTGGGTATTTACCGTTCATTGCCAGCTTAAATGTACAAACCTGTTTTCACATTCCTCAACAATTGCTTTAAACCAGCCCAAGGGTCTTTACATTCTTATTTACCGTTTTCCACCGATCATATTTACTTTTTAAAATGTGCCTCATGTCTGCTTTATCAGCCATATGGTAGGTACTGCCTAATAGTCCTAATTTTAAGACCTTTCTTTCTATCAAATTTATTTTTAACTACGACGAAAGCAGCTTCGTGATCACTAATACCAGCTATTACTTCGGTTTCTCTATAGAGCTCATCTGGTTTTACCAGCACCACGTCCAGGATATTTTTCCCTCTAGTTGGTTCCATCACTTTCTGAATCAGATGTCTTGTAATGACATCTAAGTGAAATATCGACGGAGGTGTTAAATACTGGATCCGTTGGATGAAATAGTGATGTCTTGTTGATGTTCTGTGTGTTAAGCGGATGCCAGTCAAATTAAAGGGCAATGTCTACAAAACCCCTGTCCAGCCTGCCCTCGTGTACGGCTCCGGATTTTGGGCAAGGCAGAAAATGCACGACCACCGAATGAATATTACAGAGTTGCGGATGTTACGATGGTCGGCGGGCGTCACTTTGCTTGGCGCAGTGCGCAATGAGCATGTGTGAGGATCTTTCAAAGTTGTGCCCATCAGCGACAAGATGGAGAACAACAGCTCCGCTGGTTTGGTCAGGTCAGAACAAGAAATAAACACCGTTTAATACAGAAAGCTCTTGCCATTGAAGAGCCTAAGAGACGAAGAGGGCGTTCTAAGGCAAAATGGAAACGAACTGTTGAGGCTGCATTAATGAAAAGTGACGTGCCATTACATCAGGTCCGAGTCAACGAACCGACCCAGAGTGAGCTCGGGTGTGTTCATTTTATGGGGACAAACAAGACCAGGAAGGAATAAGGACATGAGAAGAAATCATGGGTTTAGTGAAAGAGTCATACGCATAATTTTATAACAAAATTAGCTGCGAATATTTGTTCGTTGAAAGCCTGCCTGCTAACCATTACCGCTAGGGAATGAATTCTACATGGTCTAGCACGGTGGTTAGCACGTTTGGGTCTCGTTGCTGGAAACAAATATGCACCAGTGGGTCGCCAGGGTAGGAGAGGTGGTGATATACAATATATAATCAATAGATTGTGTGCCGTAAACATGGATTTAATTCCAAATCTCTCCGCAGTGCTCATATAGAGTGAGGGCTTATATGACGTTTTTAATGGCGATTCGTCAGACGACTGCGGACGTAAAGCCTTGAGGAGACCCCTTCATATTATTCGACGGGAGTAGACTATTTATTTATTTATTTATTTATTTATTTATTTATTTATGTCTTTCTGTACATGGCGGGGCTCAGGCTATGAAGCCTGCTATTATGCCAAACCATATAATTATGCACCTGCATAAACATAATATACTGAACATTATAACTACTTAAAAAATAAGTTAATTATAATTTAAAGTTAATGTGAAATGTAATTTGTATGAAATGTAAAGCATCATAAAAATCATTTTAACATTTTAAAATTAATTTATAATATTTACTATTATTAAAGCTATATCTCGAAAAATATAAACTATAATGTTTCTAACCTTACATTGACATTTTATTCATTTAACTTAATAATCTAAAATTTAAGGGTACTTCTAAGAGTAAATCAATCTGAGTGTAGGTAAAATTTCCAGCACATTCTTCTGAATAGCTTTAGGTTGCTTATGTCTCTAATTTCAGCCGGGAGAGAATTCCAGGAACGTATGGTCCCCGGCTGTGATGAGTGGGGATGGACAGCAGGGTTTGTACTGATGATCTTGAGGGTGTTCTGCCTGAGGGAGAGAGGTAGCTGAAATCTATTCTCAGATAATGTGGTTTACCTGTTCGCAGTATTTTGATGCTTTCTAACTTGGCATGCGCTTTTCTAGATCCTGTTATGATGGCTTGCGATTTTAATGAGTTTACTTTCAGGCAGTGGCTACTAGTCCATTCGTTAATGTTAAATAAGTCTTCGTTTAATTTCATGGTTGCTTCTTGTATGTCATTCGGCTTCGTATGTGCCGGCACCATATACAACGTCGTTCGTTTGGTCTCATTAACTCCTCAGATGAGGTTGACATCAAGAAGGGCATGCGATCGTAAAAACTCACTACGAAGATCCATCTCACTCCATAGCCGATCCTGTAAGGACATACATTGTGGTAGTCCTCGGTGTTATTTCTGTGATATTTCGAGAGGCAGAACAAAATTTTGTAAATATTTCTCGAAACATTAATTTAACACAATTACTTTGAATAATTAATTCTATTCCTGATGAGGTTGAAACTAGAAACAGGCTGTGGATTTTCATCTGCACATTGAATAACACGTTAGAGAGGGCTTACAAAAGTCATTCCATATTTCCTGGTTTTAAAATATTTACATGCAATTTTGAAAGAAATGCTACTTTGAAACATAAACGTTTTACAAAGTATAATTTTACAAATTACATTGCATAATGCCATTCTATAATCGCTGGTGGCATGATATTCCTATAATATTTTGAAACATATTGACATTTTTTAAAATTAGGAAACGATAATTTTATAAAATTTCATTGCGTAATGCGTTAGTGTGTGCTTACAGAAATCATTCCTTGCGCTAGCAAAACGATTCTGTATTCACTGATGATCTGATATTCCTATTATATTTTGTTAGTTCCATATCGATTGATTTATTTTGAAACCTCGTATATCCCGGTGTTCTTCCTCCCCATTATATTCCTTAAGACTGGTCACGTCTTCCTTCCACACATTTATATAGAGTCCTTCAGAATAATTTTCATTGTGTTATTTTCCTTATGCGGTACATAGAGGAAACTGGAACTTACACATTGTACTGCAGGAGTGCGTAAATTTTCGGTGCAAACAATATCCCTACAATACGGAAACGTAAGATCCATTTTCCTTTACACAATAAAAATTGTACTGATGGACTGCATATGAATATGTGGTAAAGATTCGTGACCAGTCTTTAGGAACACAATGGTAGGAAGAGCATTGGAAGAGACGAGGTTTCGGACGAAATCCATCGATACAGCCATTGTAGAGGCACTTCCCTAATTCACACTGCCTTGAAGATTCAACGCTTAAAGCAAAGATGTATGCTTGTATGAATTTATTTATGTATATATACCAGGTCCATGATGATAAGAAACACTTGGAAGAAGCCATCCTGGAAGGGAATCGAAATGGTAGATGAGAAAACAAGTTTAAATTTAAAAAATCTTATCATAAATTAAAATTCTGGAAAACCCTTTGATTGGAGTATAGAGAAAGAATCGTAGTCATTTGATACGTAAGTTCTTCAGCTCTTCTGTACAGCTCGAGAACTGAGAAATATAAACGTTCAAGGATAAAATATTTATCAATTGAAGATTGCTGTGCAAAATGCAACTATAACCAATATTCCATGAATTGGTGTTAAATACTTAAATATGATACGTTACCTTAATTTCTTAATTGAATGCAGATATAATTGTTTTTATAAAATATGTTCATACTTACATTTTATATTAAAATGAAATTCTTTCTTTGAGTATTGTAGAAGCGGGCATTTTTATTGCATGTGTTGTTTTAGAGTAATATTTAAAAATTTAAATCGTTAACTTATGCTCTGATATATTTCGAATATAATTTAAGTCAAATTATTCAGGTAGTCTATACTGTATTTAAATTCGTGTTTCTGTGACTTTTTCTTTCTTCTTTCTGTCTTAATCAGTTTACTCTTCAGGGTTGGTTTATGCCTCGGAATCAGCGAGGGATCTTACCTCCACCCCTACAAGGGCAGTGACCTTGAGCATGAGGCTTTTGGTCGGGATACAACTGGGGAGAATGACTAGTACCTCTCCCAGGGGGCTCATGTGCTACGCTAAAGAGAGGCCTTGTGAGAGAATGGGAGGTTTGGAAGGGAAAGATGAGGAAGATTGAATGAAGGGGTCGTGGTGTTGAGTTAGGTAACATCCCAGTACTTGCCTGGAGAAAAAAAATTCGAAACAGCGAAAAACCATTTCGAGGATGGCTGAGGTGGGAATCGAACCCCTCTCTACTCACTTGACCTCCAGAGGCTGAGTGGACCCCGTTCCAGCCCTCATAGCTCTTTTCAAATTTCGTGGCAGAGCCGGGAATTGAACCTGGGCCTCCGGGGTTGGCAGCCAATCACACTACACCGCAGAGGTGGACTGTGATTTTTAGACTAAGAAATGGAGAATTCTGATTGAGAGTGAGAACTTGATTGTTATATTGAATTCGTTTATTAATTTCACAGTGGGGACTGATTGAGGAACAGAAATAGCTCCCTGCATAATGGACGGCTATCAAGGAACATGAGTTTCACTAATAGGATAAGTCCTCTCAGTTTCAATGACTAGGTTGATGGTGTGAAAGTTCATTATGGAGACCACTGTAAGTATGTAGGTGTTAAAATAAGGAAAAATCTTTATTGTGGTAATCACACGGCGGCCCCGGGTTCGATTCCCGGCCGAGTCAGTGCTTTTAGTTGTAAATGATTAATATTTCTGGCCTGGGGACTGGGTGTTTGTGTCGTTCTTGACGTTACATTTTTCACATTCAACACTTTACACTTCCGCAATTTCCGAATACACGCAGGTTCATAACATATGGTGCAAGTAGGGACAAAAGATCTTTCTAGGTCGACGCCCCGAACAAATAGCATTAAAAGGGGTAATCACATAAACGGGATTGTAAATAATGGGTACAGATCTATAGACATGGTTATGACGGTATTTAGAGAATATAGTCTTGATGTTAAAGAGAAGGAAGTAAGTCTCTAATAAGACCCCAGCTAAAGTATGGTTCCAGTGTGTGGCGCCCTCACTAGGATTACTTGATTCGAGAACTGGAAAAAATCCGAGGAAAAGCCGCTCGATTTGTTCTGGGTGATTTCCAAAAAAGATAGTATCGTTACAAAAATGTTGCAAAACTTGGGCTGGGAAGTCTTGGGAGTAAGGAGACGAGCTGCTCGACTACGTGTTATGTACCTTGCTGTCAGTGGAGAGATGGCATGGGAGGACATCAATAGACGAACAAATTTGAGTGGCGTCCTTCAAAGTAGGAAAGATCACAATATGAAGATAAAGTTGGAATTCAAGAGGACAAATTGGGGCAAATATTCGTTTATAGGATGTGGAGTTAGAGATTGGAATAACTTACAGAGGGAGATGTTCAATAAATTTCCAATTCCTTTGCAATCATTTAAGAAAAGACTAGGAAAACAACAGATAGTGAATCTGCCACCTGGGCAACTGCCCTAAATGCAGATCAGTGGTGATTGATTGAGGAAAACTCACTTTACTGATATGAAATGTTAAAAGTTACGGGTAAAATTTACTGACAATTAAAAATTCACAAAACAACGAATTAATGCTCTGAAAATAATATTTCTCACTTATCCCTATCATACAATACTGTGTTGGTCCCTATCCATTTTTCCTGCTCAGCCCTTCAGTATAGATTAAGATTTAGGTAGTCTGACTTGCCAAGTGACCTGGTATTAGAGCTATCTGGCTTAGTCATGGCTACACTTGCACAATGGCCAGTGGCCTATTGTCACCTGAGAGCTTTGCTGGGCTCAATACTCATGCGAGGGACAGCTATGTGACGTATCGGATCACGTGTTCAGCCTCAACCACTCAGGGTGATGAATAGAGATGGTCAACCTAACAATATGCTATTACATACGAACGGGAACACACATATCTGACAATACAGTCAGTAATTAAATTAATATAGGAAATGGAAAACTAAGATTAATTAATATGTTATTCTTTTAGAAATGGAAATGTAATTATATAAAGTTATTTACCAGTAGGGCCAGAGGTCCCTTTGACTCTAAATAACTGCCACCGTAACTTAAACGTATCAATTAATATACAAAATTTACTACTGACGATATGAGAAAATGTTAAAAGTAAACATATAAGAGATTCCAATATTACTTTTACCATTTCAGAAACATAGACTATACTAACAAGGAAGAGAAGATGTAAGAGGAACCTATGGTAGATTTTAATGCCGAGGATGAATTAAGGATGAAACTGAACAACTAAAATATATCTAGGAGATTATGATATTTCGTAATATTTAATTAATTTGGTGAAAAATTCACTTACATGTCTAATAAGTGGAAAGGCACCGGTATTTCAGACATTTTTTTCTGAATAATGACACTACATTGCTTTATTCATATAGTTTAGGGCCATTGAATAGTTGACTGGCGGTGACAGTAAACGACTTACTGCACTTCACCGTACGATGTTGTGGAACCTGAAGGGTTTTAGCCGCAGAACTACTGTCCCCATCGGGTACTCGCCTCATCTGAACAATGGACTTGGTCAAATATGAGGGAGCATTATTGGATTTTAAAATTCTCACCACTAAGCAAGCCGCTGAGTATCATCGTCCATCCCTGAGTTTCAACCACTCTGAGGCTTTGTAGTAAGAGGTTACATGACAGTCTTTACGAATTTCAGCTATACTGTAAGTGTAGAATCTGGAACAACAATTGAGAAGATGCAATGCACACTTTACAATTATTCTGAATATTTTTCGCTCTTGTGTTATTAGCACTAGATCCGTTGCCGTTTAATATATCCAGTTGGCATTTCTTGGCCATTGCTTGAAGTGGTGATCGTTTTCGTGACGGGAAATACCGTATTTACGCGAATAATACCCGCACATTTTAAATCATTGAGGCACGAAATTGGGGTGCGTGTTTTATTTGAGTAAATATTGGCATATTTTTCAAAACCAGGCTTCCTAAAGTTAGGCTGCGGGGATTATTCGCATAAATACGGTACTATCTGAAATGAAGGATGGAGTCTGCATTTAAATCAAAATTTGTTTATGCATAATTGATTTGTATATTTTTTCTATTCCATATGCCTTCACGAAAAACTCTTAGCTTATACAGGAAAACAGACTTCAAATAACCGAGCGACCGGCTGCTTGGTTTGGGTCACGTAGCCTGTCAAATTGTATTCGGGAGACAGTAGTTCGAACCCCACTGTCATCCGCCTTGAATGTGGTTTACCCATTTTCACACCAGGCAAATGCCGGGGCTGTAACACAATTAAGGCCACGATCGCTTACTTCTAATTCCTAGGCCTTTCCTATCCTTCGTCGCGTAAGGTGTCGGCGTGACGTAAAGCAAATCGTAAAGGAACAAAAGAAAGAAAAATTACTCCAAATTTGAAGTCAGCACCCGCCAATTAAATTCACCCATTCCTGTGAGTGACGAAAAGTTGAAATTTCATATCCTGTAATCTAAATTTTGGGCGAATTCGGTTATTTATTTATTTATTTATTTATTTATTTATTTATTTATTTATTTATTTATTTACTGTATGTAAATACAGAGTCGTCGAAAACAACCTGAACTGGCTATATGAGAGTTAGAGGGTTGGTTATACTGATACATTTTTCCAGAAAAATAATTCGATACTTCGCGCCGTTATCATTTTATCAGCTCCTGAAGTTAGCCAATCAGATCGCTTCCCAGGCGAATTTAAATGGGCTGTACGAGGCAGTGTTGCCAAACCTCCACTTGGCTTATAACCGGCTCGAGAGCACCAAGAGAACAAATCAAATGTATTCAAGGGAGAGACTTGAAGAAGTACATCCCTGCTGATAGGCTGGGCTAATAGCAAGCACCCTACAGTGGCACCTGCTGAAACCCACGGTGTGTTAGTGTTTGATGCGCATTTCTTGGCATGGCTATCCAGTCCGATCAAGCCACGTGCATATTTAGCAACACCGCCTCCGAAAGCCCATTTGAATTCGCCCGCGAAGCGATCTGATTGGCTAACTTCAGCTGGTGATGAAATGACAACGGCGCGAGGTACTGACGTAATTAAATTACTTATCAGTATGACCAACGCTGTAACGCTCATATACTCAGATCACATTGTTTCGGACCACACTTTATACAGATGTTCGTCTAATTGCAATATTTGCACAGAACTTTTAGTATCATTAAGTACGAATTAAAAAATTACAAATTATACAAAAATGCAAATAAACTGGATGAAAAAACAAAATTGAGAAATAAATAAAAAGTAATTACCCTATTACGTAACAATAATAAACACGAAATAAATAGTAATATAAACAAATCAGTCAAAAACAGAGAACATCAGATCTTAAAGGTAATTAATTACCTATAAATGCCTAAAATGGTTCAAGAAATCAGTAAATCAATATTCAGAGTATGCAGTTTGTTATACAGCGACATTGTTCTGTATTTAGGTGAGTTTTAATGTTTGCTTGCATTAACTCTTGGCAGAAGGGTGTTAGTATTAGGCGCACAAGGTATACTCTTTCAGATATTTACACAACTCCCGTAAACTGTTTCTTATTTTCTTCCTGAAGTTCAAATAATTTAGAAAATATATCTAAATTTTATTTCATTACTAAAATGTTAATAACCTCCTTCAATGTTCTTTCATTCAGCCATCTGAGTTTACGAGATGGAGATTAAGCATTGTACGAGAATATCGCCCTATAATCCTTCGTTTTATTACCAAAGCGTCAGCTCTAATGCACTTGAGATCCTTGCTCACCTTTCTCTCGTTATTCTCTAAAGGTTTTCCGCTAAATATCCAGTAATGGTTACATAACTTCCTTTTAATACGGGATTTCTAATAACACCTTAAATGAAAGTCGCATCATCCACTTGTAATTGCATTATATTACCATTTTATGTTTCCGTTGCCATAAACTACTTTTAGTACTAGTGATGATCCGCGTAATGGTTTCCCACTCTAGCTACTAACACAACAAAAATAATGATACCGCAGTTTCAAAATGTTACGAAGACTAGGCAGCCTGGCACTCGTCTGTTCTGCTGCGGTATTTCAAATTTTGTCTCGAATATACCGGCAGGCATTCATGAATTTAAAAATTCTATTTCATTCACATATTTGCCAGACGGGTGTCACCATCACAAAATACAATGTATTTTTTTTTTCTGAGCCAAATGAAAATTAAGAATGTAA
This sequence comes from Anabrus simplex, assembly GCF_040414725.1. Classification (NCBI taxonomy): domain Eukaryota; kingdom Metazoa; phylum Arthropoda; class Insecta; order Orthoptera; family Tettigoniidae; genus Anabrus; species Anabrus simplex. Next base: position 407,433,474 of record NC_090269.1, read on the forward strand.
AGTTACATTTCGTAATTTTATACCGAATTGAAGCCTGGCAGAGAAAGGTGATCTAAACGCCAAAATGTCAGAGAAAATGTATTTTTCAACCAAAATATTCTATTCTCATGGCCACCTTTTGAGCAGACTTAAGCGGAAGGGAGGATATAGGCCAAAAGAAGAAACGGGTGAGAGGGGCTGCGCCAGCGGTGTTGTCACATGGTAGGAGAGGGGCAAGGGGGCGCTTGTTTCATGTCTACTGTCAACAAGAATTATGACAATGGTGTACCCGATTTCGGAGCTGCCATACTTATTCAGTAGACGCCTTGACCACGTGGGTCCATTTACTACCATAGTCCGTTTAAAACAGCAGTGGCGGTATGGGACTCCAGTAACACGAATACAATAATGCATTAATTCTCTCAAATGTGCTCAAGTTACAACTGGTGAGCTGTGCTAAGTTGTAGTAATGGAGAACAACTTTCAATCGAGCCAAGGGAAAATATTATTGGTTAAAATCTCCGACCCGTTCGGGAATGGAACCCTGGACCCCCTGGACAATAGGCCAGTACGCTAACCATTTAGCCATGGAACCGGACTCCTCTCTGATTAACGTTATATAGACGATGGTTGCCTACTTGTATTCCTCTTAAAACAATAACCACCACCAACACCACACTGCCTTACAAGGGCTGTAACTGTCTAGCCACACATATTATTATTATTATTATTATTATTATTATTATTATTATTATTATTATTATTATTATTTTTATTATTATTATTATTATTATTATTACTTCTTTCTTTCTCCTTTAGGGTATCCTAGGGACCACGTACCAATTTCAGTGTTCATGCCTTGCGGTTCCTACTTTTTCCTCCAATATTCCATCTTCTCACCACGTCCTTTCCCCCCCCCCTCGGACCATTTTGAGCTTGTTTCCATTCCCTTCCGACCTTGAAACACTTCCATTGTTAACAATTACTTTCTAAAAATCTCTCTCTATTGCTACATCTGCTCCGATTTCTTTCTTTCTAAATCTTTCTTGATTTCATTGATGCTATTTCATTTTGCTAGTGGCTTTACGTCGCACCGACACAGATAGGTATTATGGCGACGATAGGATTGGACGATAGGGATTGGAAGGAAGCGGCCATGGCCTTATGGGAAACCGCGGAAAACCATCTTCAGGGCTGCCGACAATGGCATTCGAACCCACTATCTCTCACAGCCGTGCCCTTAATCGCACGGCCAACTCGACCGCTACTTCTTGAATACAGGTTGTTGTTTACTTCTTGTTCCAGTGATATTTAAAGATCTGTTCCGTAAACCTGTTGTCATACTGTATGAAAGTATACTGTATACAAAGTATCAATCGCTTCTTCTGTATTGTTTCTGTTATATTTTGTATGTTCCAATATATTTCATCATTACGCCTTGATTTCCAGAATTCTGTAGGTGGTTCTTAGCGGACCGAGTATTTTATGTATGCTTATTCTTCTTTCCAGGACTTCCAAAAGTTTTCAGCTTGTATTTTTTTGTTATTTTTTTGTTATTGGCTTTACGTCGCACCGACACAGATAGGTCTTATGGCGACGATGGAACAGGGAAGGGCTAGGAGTGGGAAGGAAGTGGCCGTGTCCTTAATTAAGGTACAGCCCCAGCATATTTGCCTGGTGTGAAAATGGGAAACCACGGAAAACCATTTTCAGGGCTGCCGACAGTGAGCTTGTAATTTAGTACTAGACATTCACTCACGTATAGGTGTACTGGCCCGAGTATTGTGTTGTATTTTGAGGTTATTATTATTTCTTTCTTTCTCCGTTTGGGTTTCGTATAGGGACCACGTGAACATTTCAATGTTTCATCCTTTGTTATTCCTTAATTTTCCTCCAGTGCTCCTTCATCTGCACACTATGTCTCCTTTTCCTCCCATCGAAACATTTTGAGCCTGTTTTCTTTTCCTCCCGACCTTGGAAGACTTCCATTTACAACATTTATTTCCTAAACATTTCCCCCTCGCTCATTATTATTATTATTGTACCAGAGGTACACCGCCCCGCGCATTTAAATTAAGCGCCTTGTATAAGGCCATCTGAAATCTAAACCTTGAAACTCATTTTGGAAGTAGTTTGAATATTTCTCGACAGATATCGCTACTATCAACTAATGTTGCGCCCTCTGGGGTAATGAAATCCAAGACAAATTTTGTGTGTTAAGGTTTCCTAAACTGGAATGTTTATTGTTTGTTTTCCGTGTTCAAAAATTATCAATACCTCTATCTCTTCGGGCCAACTTAATTGGTTAGCCAATGAGAAATTTCGCACATTTATTTAAGCAACCAATCACGGTTTTTTGTATTTATTTCATTGTCTAATTAAACTTGGGGGTGTGTCAGAGATTCGGCCCAGAGTTTTCGGAAACCTTCCTCTCCGCCATAAAAGCTGTGACATTTCGGGTCATGTTGTATTTCTGTTCGCTCCAGTCTAGAGTGTGTTCGTAACGTAGGCGGAGGCTGCGTCGTCCATCTTCGGTAAGTCCACCAGCTCAAGGTAACAGCAGAATCTGATTAACTATATGATAGTGTTTGAAAGCTAACTCGAGGGGAAGGTTTAAAGTCTTTAGTAATGTGACGTTTCTTTTCTCAAATGTAAATTTCAAACAAATCTAAAGAACTTACTCAAACTTAGGGAATGAAATGTGAGAAACTCTCCTGTATTCCCTCTCAACTTAGTATCGAGGTGACTATGATTTTGTAACTTCTAAAACCTATCTAGTAATTTCTGTAACTTAAACATCTTTCTCCATCTAGTCACCTCCGTAGTATAGGCTCAGCCTCTGCAAGGTAGGGTCATAAGCGCAAATAGGGTTTTAAGTATTTAATGTAAATTCCAAGGAGTACAAGTGTTCGCCTCCTTACAATTTTGGTTTTCGGCCAGTGACCTTTACCATCTGTTTTTACCAAAGGCAATGTAGAATGGGTACTTGTTACCCCTGTCAAACTTTATTTCATTCATTTCATGTTAAAGATACCAGACTGCTGAGCAGTTAAGACAGTGAAGACTGTTTAATTTTGATAAATGTAGGTTGTGCCTGGATAGGCCTGAAACTTGCAAATTTCGGGAATAGTCTACTAAAGTGTAAATATATACAGCAAAAATGCTCTTCCATTGATGTAAATATTGGGAGACTCGTCTCCTTGTCTGTTGAATGAATGGAGCTGTAGTGCTCAGGTAACATTTGTAATTAGGTAGCTTCAAGTCCATATTGTTAAATTATTGTTACTCGGTTATTCTAGACCTCTCTAAAAGTGTTATTAAAGCTTACGAGCTAATTTTTTTGTACCTGATTGTTATTTGCTTGGTAAAATATAAAGTTAAAGAAAATAAAGGAAGGTTAAGAAATGATTAAAACTGCCAGTTTTAACGCTTTTAAATAATTCTTTCGACTTTCGTATATCCACCCATTCATGCCCGCACCTTCCTTCACCTCTGTAAACCACAATGCTTCGGTAACAATTATTATTATTGACGTACTTCACCTCTGTGATTATCATGCAAATATGTATCTTCAAGTATTCCCTTTACATATTCCTCCTGTGGGTGGCGGGTGGTAGAATAACACCCACGGTATCCCCTGCCTGTTTTAAGAGGCGACTGATAGGGGCCTCAGGGACTCTCGACTTGGGAGCGTGGGTTAGCGACCATGGGTCCCTCAGCTGATTCCAGACATTGCTTCCATTTACTTGTGCCAGGCTCCTCACTTTCGTCTATCCTATTCGACCTCTATTGGTCAACTCTTGTTCTTTTCCGACCTCGACGCTATTAGGTTTCCGAGGCCTAGGTAGTCTTTCATTGTCAAGCCCTTCATAGTCGATGTCTTTCTTTGGCTGATACCTTCAATTTTCGACGTGTCCCCTTCCAGTTTTTCTCTCTGATTTGTATTTCATAGAGGATGGTTGCCTAGTTGTAATTCCTCTTAGAAGAATAATCACCACCACTACAACTTTAAGTATTTTCAATGCAAATGCTATTTTATTTGACGTTTCATTTAGAAGAAAAATGTCGCATTGGAGAACTATTTCCTCCGTTTTGAGCGAAAAGGGTACTTGGATGAGGAACGTAATTTTATACTTGGAATATTTACGATACTGTACATTCATTTAATATCCTCAGCTTTATGACTTTGTTAATTTAAACATTCCGAATTTAGAAATAGGCACGTAGTCGGTTTACCTAACAGGTTATGGGTTCGATTCTTGATTAGGAATTCGAAATATTTCGAAACGAGATTTCATTTTCACGCAACCCTGAGGTTGATTCTGCCTACGCCAAAAGCGATTACCGGAATAATTTCTGCAGGACTGACAACTGTATCCCAATTTTCACGGATATTTGAACCCTTCAACTTTTACGGCTCCAAGTCTTTTATGGCCTGTACAAAAATGACTTTACTTGTTTTGTTTTAGCTATGATCTTTCGTTCGACATGTTGGGGTGGGTTGGTTACCTGCGAGGGAGTATATAATAGGGATTTCGGGAAAATATAAGAAGCTATTATTAGTGTCATGTTCAGCGCTCGAATATATTTCTCATGGTTGCTGAGAACGGCTGTGAAGTCGTTCATGTAGGTACGCTTAAAAATGTAGTGTAGGCCTTGGTTAGGTTCTCGTTAGAAAACATCCAAACGGGAAAGGTAAAATTGGGATAAAATTTTAATGTATAAATGACTGTACATCGAATATTTGCCTTCGAAATACGAAAAACGTAGAAGTAACTCAGATCTCCCTAAATATCGCGTTTAAACCGCTATAATTGTTATTTTCCTGGCGTTTATCCGTTTGGAAGTAACAGAATTAATTAAAAAATATTTATTTACTTTAGAGACGTAACGATGGATTTCTTTTTAAACCTCGTATGTGCCCATGGTTTTCCTATCCGTTATATTCCTTAGGAATGGTCATACCTCCCTGCCACATATTTATATGCAGTCCATAAGATTAATTTTCGTTGTGTCATTTTTCCATGCTATATGTAAGGGAAAGTGAGTCTTAAATACAATGTACTGTAGGAGTGCGTAAGTCCGCCATGCAAACAACATCCCTACAATACGATATGGTAAGATCAATTTTCCTTTACACATAGGAATAGGAAAATGAGACACAACGAACATTATTTTGAAAGACTGCATATAAATATGTGGCTGGTGGGTGTGACCAGTCATAAGGAATATACTGGGTGGGAAGAACATTGGAATATACGAGGTTTTAGATGAAAGATACCGATATGTCAGTCAATCAATAAAATGCCAATCGTGGACATATTTGACAAGGACAGTGTCTTTTGAGGTCAGTCCGAAGGGAACTCACACACAGAGAAAACATGAGTTAAACAGAGTATCATATTTGTGTATCATGAATAGTTTTAGTAATTATATTCATTTAGATTAACAATGTATATTTTAGGGGACATTAATGTATTAACTTGAAACTCACCCCTGTTTATAGTTCATAAATATAGTCTTAGATTTCATGCTTCAATTTTAAAATTATATTATATAGAGCATTAGGAATAAATGGCTATGTTCTGCAACTGGGCTGAAAGGCGTGCTAAAATCAATCAATTAAATAAACAAATAAGTAAATAAATAAATAAATAAATAAATAAATAAATAAATAAATTTACTGCATTGTCCGTTCTATCACTTTAAATCCTATTGATGTATTTCCAGGAAGACTATTAATATAATGTTCATCTATCACGACCAGATTGACTGCTAGTTTTATACCGTGTGTGGATCTTTATTTCTGAAGCTCTTTGACTGCTACCGCAGGCCGCTGCGTTCCGGGTTTCCATAGTAACTGCTACCACGCCCACTTCATTCTGACGTCAGAACTCCCAGCGTAGTTGGAACAGGGAACGAATCTTTCCAACTGATTTAATTCCTTTTTCAATTTTTTCTGTAATCTACTTTAAAATCAGAAAAAAACGTTATAAATTATTGCGGAAGCCATACGTTTTGTTGATTAAAAATGCATGTTTTAATTTCTTTTCGAGAACAGGTGAGTGTAAAGTTGAATGAAATAAAAAATTAATTCCCATTTGGTACGAGCGTTACCACAGGGTTTCTGAAATAATTCTGTCGTGCATAAGTAGAACACACGATTCCATTTTGTAGATGCGCTCTCCGATTATAAATTTTCACGAGTCGAGATAATTATTTTACAGCTTTAAACCATACAAAATGTTTATGAATGTGATATGTAGGACTTCTCTGAATCCTAGGTGGGACACTCAAGGTTTAAATTAAATTATGAAAGAGTAGTAAGCCCAGCAGCCCGGATTGAAGATGCTGAAGGGCAGTAGTACCAAACTCGTTTATCAGAAGATTGAAAGGGGCCATTTTTGTAAAACCACATGAGTCTATATCTCAACTTAATTGAGTTTCCGATACTGCAGGAAGCTCTAAAATTTACTTCCAGTAAAACTACATTATTCCTATCATTAACAAGAATTCTCAAGAATCTTCAATTATTGAGTTCCTTCAAAATAAAATCAGTTCGCGATTCGTACGTTTCTAATTCTGCACGCTATGGTGCAACCATGATCCATTGAATTAGGGACACATTTATTAAATCTTGGAGGCAATTACGATGCAAGTACTGAAGCAGCTGATCAGTCATGTATGAAAGGATACCGCATCCCAAATCAACATTTATTATTTATTTAAATCGTTTACCCTCAAGATGTGGGTTTCCCTTGCACTCAGCGAGGGATTCCACCTGAAGCGTGAGACATTTGGTTGCGGTATACAACTGGGTAGGAGGACCGGTACATCTCCCATGCGGCCACACCTGCTGTGCTGAAGACGGTCAATGTGCGGGATGGGAAGATTGGAACGAATAGAGAAGGAGGAGGGTAGGAAACGTCCGTGAACTTGAGTTAGGTACCTTCTCGGCATTTCCTGGAGGAGAAGTGGTACACCACGGAAAAAACTTCGAGGATAGCTGAAGGGGGAATTGAACCTCCCTCTCCTCAGTTGACCTCCTGAGGCTGAGAGAACGCCGTTACAATCCTCGTACAAATTTTTAAATTTCGTGGCAGAGCCGGGAATCGAACCTGGGTCTCCGTGAATGGCAGTTAATCACACTAACCAGTACACCACTGAGGCGGACCTACATCAGCATACTGCATTTCATAACAACAAACTGCGGTGACCGATTCGCTCTGAAATCAACAAGGATGAGACGGCGGATAATTGAGTACAATAGACTGAGAGAGAGAGAGAGAGCACGACTCTTTGCCTGAATTATCAGCGTTGAGGCTTTCGATCCAGAGGGTCGCGGGTTCTATTTCCGGGATATTCGGGGATTTTAACTGAGTCCGATTTATATTTCTGGCTCGGGGAAGGGTTATTTTTGTTTATCCCATATTGAGACAACACGCTACATTACAATCTACCACAGGAACACGCTATAGTGATTACATCCCTCCATACAGGGTTGGCGTAATGAATTCCTTGTTGTTGGGGGCGGTAGAATATCACCCACGGTATCCTCTGCCTGTCGTAAGAGGCAACTAAAAGGGGCCTCGTTCATTCATTCATATCCTAAAGGCAAGGCCTTGTCGCTGCAACCACATAATTGTCTCTCCTCTGCTGAGCGTTTCAGGTAAACATATTTTTTCAAATTTAGCCTGTCCATCACGGAATCCATATCCTGCTTCCTCAGCCTTCCTCTTCCCTTCTTACCCAGAAGTTATCCTTCCAGAAAAGTCGTGAGGAATGTATTCTGTGGAAGTGTTAGGTCTAGGATTTTGATTTTCCTCTTTTCCCCAGTGTTGATCAATTCCTTTTTTCGTCTATTTCTTTAAGGACCCTATTGTTTGACTTTTTATCTGTCCAAATAATTTTCAGTATTCTCCTCCATAACCACATTCCCATTTCTTCCAGGCGTTTTATATTCTGTTTTGCTAAGACCCATGTTTCGCAACTCACACAACAAAACACTCCACACAAACATTTTGGCAAATTCTTTCCTAATTTTAATGCTCCTGCTTGTCTAGCTAAACAAGTCTTCAGTAACAAGAAACAAGAAGAAAAGGGGCCTCAGGGACTATTGAATTTGGAGACTACGGGTCTCTTAGCTGAGGCCTAACATTTCTTCCACTTACTTGTGCCAGGTTCCTCACTATCCTCTATTCTAACCGGCCTTCCTTGATCAACTCTAGTTCTTTTCCTACCTCTACGGTTTTACGTAAAGACGCCTAGGGAGTCTTTAATTTTCACCCTCTTCATGTCCATTGTTTTTCTTTGGCCGATACGTTCAGTTTTCTCAGTGTCCGACCCTTTCATTTTATCCTTCTGATTAACATTAAGAGAGGATGGTTGCCTAGTTGTACTTCCTCTTAAAATAATAATCAACACCACCAACACCACCACCATCTGTCGTCAGGAGGGATAGTCGGTGCGAAACAGGGCTCAGTTCGCACCCGTGAACTCACAGGTGAGGAAACTGCTGCAGAAGAAGAACGTGAGAATGAAAATAACAATATTGTATATTTTGTGTGGATTTCTTGTTTTCTTTGGCAGACACAAACATGCAAATTAATTTATGCACTCAATGCAGGTGATCCATTTTCCGTTCTTTGGAGAAGAAGAAGAAGAGACAAGCTTCCAGAGTTACCAGTGTTAATACAGAAGCTGCTAAAAAGTGGAGGGAAGGAAAAACACACGGTTTTCGTGACTTTTAGGTAATGAATCAGGAAGGAAACTTCACCTGACCTTTGATTTAATTTTCCCCCAGATTGTAATTTTTACATTTCAATCACATTCTTCTCCCATAATATTCAGCCAATTGTAACAAAATTTGTATGGTATATGTATCACAGGTATATTAAGAAACCTCCGAATGGAATTTTAGATTGCATAATTTTTTCAAGTAGCCAAGATTTTGGAGTCCTAAATTTTAGAACGTAAAAATTACACAGACATTAGTACGATATATCTCCTGGTATAATTTATGTACAGAAAAATCGATACGTCGTGCTTTTAAAAGGCGTATTATCTACATAATCACAAATTTACATTAACATGTTAATTAAATTTCATGAAAAAATGGAATAAAACACTTCAAAAAATCAAAAAATTCTCTTGGAAATACTATTGAATGAATGTGAAAGAAATTTTCGTGATATCTCTACTTTATGTAGGTGACATTCCCGCAAAGTTCCGTGAAAATCCATGCATTAGGTGAAAATATGTTTTTATCTCCGCAGTGTGACCTTAACTAAAGCTAAATGTGTACTCATATATTGTTATTAGGAATTTGTAACAAAGTGGGTTGAGAATGAATACCGTGAAGGACGTATTAAAGTTTCCTATGCTATTTCGAATTTCATTTGTGAATGATACATTCTGAATCTGCGTCGAAAATATGGATTTGGCCGTGTTTCAATGACTGGATGCCCTTCCAGAAAACCAACCGCATGTGAAGGTTTAATTCATTATTGCGTGTATCTGTCCTGGGTGATAGTTTGGTGTATTGCGTAGTGTATATAAGCAGTGCATTGAGACGAACACAAACATCCAGCCCCCGAGAAAGAGGAATTAACCAAACGCAATTAAAAATCAGAACTCTCTGAACCAGAGGGCTCGACCTGATCATTCAGTCATGGAGCCAAATGAATCTGAGAGAACTTCAACAACTCTAAATAATAATAATAATAATAATAATAATAATAATAATAATAATAATAATAATAATAATAATAATAATAATAATAATAATAATAATAATAATAATAATAATAATAATAATTGTACCGGGCGGTCCACCCCTACGAAGCAATTTTAAATCTTGCGCCAATAAATCCTCCTCTACAGGAGAAACTCTGAACTTTAACAACTGTATCAATTTATAATTTTCTCAGAAGATGTCACTATCGGAAATTTTGTGATTACGAAGTTGTCAGTATTGTGTGTATTTCAACGTATTTTGTTTTCAATTGATTAAGAAGTGTGGACATTCTCTTATAGATGTCCCTACTAAAAAACTATGATCAGGCACCCTAGTGCGAAGTGATGGAACTTTTCTTGAAGATATTTTGTACTCATAAGTTTTCCTATAACTAAATTTCGTTCTTTCATTTGTGGGTTGGCAATATAAATCTTTTCTTTCCGCCAGTTTTGAACTTGGCCAATCCAGAATTTCTGTAATTAATTTTTGACCAATCCTGTATTTCTTCTCCAATTTTGATGTGTAACATTCAGCCAGCCAATAAACGACTGTGGGTGTGTCTTAATTATTCATGAAAGGTCTCGAATCTTCCCCGAGAGTATAAAAACTGCTGATTTTCTTGTCTCTTGACCACTCGAACAACATCTAGCCTAGTGTATGGAAGTGTAGCAGGAGGCGGGAAGCGCCTCTTTCATCTGGCAGCAGCTCTTCAACAAGGTAATGGCCACTTAACATCTTTATTTCTCGCTAGCTCAGCAGTCTAAACCGCGGGGAAGGTCCGAAACCTTTACTATGTAACGTATCTTGAAACATGTGATTTGCCGTCGCTTTTGTAAAACTTCACATATCTTTAACTGTAAAACGGGGATATAGAGTGTTTTACCCTCTCGAGCTCCCCTTTATTTTTGATTTGACGTGACTACTTTTTCATAACCTATTTTCTTCTCTTCTTAATGTGTTAACATTTTTCTTATACGAGTCACCTCCCTAGTTTGGGAATAGATCCTGTGTCATCGGCCTAGTGCCCCTTAGGTTTTAAAGGATTTCATGTAGGAGTGCAAGCAACGCCTCCATTCATCTTGGTATTTTGGGCCATTTACTTGATCTGTTCTTTTTCGCTGAGGACCAGTAGGTTGGGTACGAGATACCCCCGTTTCATTTGATGTAAGTTGTGCCTTGATGGCAATCATGTGTATAAGTCTGGTATTACCCTTATAAGCTTGAAAAATTGAGAGTGGGTTAGCTCTTTTATTTGTGGTAAAAGTGCCTCTAGGAGGCCTGACATGTTTCTTGGAGCTTATGCTCCTTGAATGAAGGGGTTTTCTGCCCTTTGTACAAATGAGTGTACCTTGGTAAAGTTGGGCTAGTAGCTCGAGGATTGTGTAATTGGGGTTCGAAGCCCAGAACTTGTAAAGACCCCGAAACTCGGCCCTTCGTTTGTAAAATTATACCTTGTACCTGATTAGTGGATAGTGGTTGAATTGTTGTTATCTGTTTAAATTCTATATAAACGTTTTTCTACTTGTGAAAATATAACCTTTATTGAAATTTTAATTCATATTTCGGCCTTGTAGTTACACCCATTCCAGCCCGCACCTTCTTTTACCTCTGCCTTCCACGCGTAACTCCGTAATAATAATAATAATAATAATAATAATAATAATAATAATAATAATAATAATAATAATAATAATAATTCCAGGGTGCTTCTTCCCCGGCTACATAAAATGCGCACCTTCTCCATGGCCATCTATGTCAGTGAGCACAAAAGTTTACAAATTTTCAAAAACCTACTTCTCCGACGTCAGATTGCTCTGCCATCTAACTAATTGCTGAAGATATTTTTATTGTTGATATTTGTAAAACATTTTTTCTGCTGATTATTTAAGTATCGACGTTGTCAACACTTCACCTGGTTCCTCCTCTAATGTAATCCGCCTATCACATGTCTGTAACTGTATACTCTGGCCAATCAAATCCGGAGATGTGTATGGAAATTAAGCGAAACAGTGCTTTGCATTTTAATTTAATCTGGAAATTTCCCCTACAAAGCTATTTAAGGAGAGCACTTTATAGCCCTCTTTTGCCAGATTTGCTCCAGTTATTGAGATTTCTACATGACGGAGGCTAGAGAGGGGCTAGGAGGCAGTGTGCAGCCTGATTGAAGAAGATCCAGCGCTATAAGGTACTGACAGAATTGACCTAAACATGTGAATGTGCTTACGGTTAATTCGAGGGGAAGTTTCAGCAGTTTTCTTAATATCTAATATGCAATCTTTCTTTTGGACTGAAATGCAGGGCCTATGTTTATACTCCATACTCGGAAAGCATTTACTGTAAGGGAGCACGAGTGGTTACCCTCGGATATCGCACCTTCAAATTTCGAGCTGGGTGACTAAAATATTCAACCTCTAAATTTTGAAAATATTGTCTTGGTTTTTAAATTCGACTCCCCTATTTAGTCACCCTTTTTAGTATGTGATTCGTGTTTTCATCATTGGGTCTTAAGCCCACGTAGGTTCTCGTCTCTTCCAGAATGCTTATTATGGAGTGCTGGTGTTTCGCCCCCTTGCCTTTTGTTAATGGCCTGTTTTGTGTAACCTGTCCTTTTATATTTATGTCCTTGTAGTCTGGGTAATTATACCTCTGCATATTCTTTACAGTTCTTATGGTAACCGTGTTTTTAAGTTTTGGTTCCCTTCGGGAACACCACTTAAACCTAAGGTGGAGAATTTTAATAGACTAGCCCGCTATGGGGCCAGCATGGGCCCACTTTGATGTGGGGTCACTCTAGGGGTTACCGAGTGTAATTTTGGTTGTAAATAGCAACCAATTGATTAAGGGTAGCTCTATTGTATCTTGGAACTTAGACTCGTATAATATTGTACTTGTTTGGAACAACTACGCTCTTTCATAATTGTGTATCTGCCAGGAGCAATTATGCTCTTTCGTATGTAAGTTAGTGACTGGGAGTTTCTTCCAATTTACTTTTACTTGTTTTAGGACTTCTAAGTCCAGCGCATTGTTAGAGATGACGAGCTTGTTGTTAATATTTCACCTTTTTTTCTTATGTCATTGAATTTATTCTCCTGAATTTTAAGAAAGGGAAGATATAACATTTCCAAATTTTATTACAGTAAATATTTGCTCTAAGTTATTCCATGTCCACCCATTTACCGTAGGTGCTTCCTATTCTTCTGAGAGCCACGGAATCGCTGTAACAATAATAATAACTTAACTGTGAGTTAGGCTTTTTGGGCTATTCAAATCGTCCGCCAGCTTAGCTGTTGTGTCCATTACTTCAAATTCATGAACTATCTACCGGAAGAAGTTGGTACTTAAGCAAACAGAGGTCTCCTCTGGTGTTTGAATAGTGCTGCCTAGTGTGCAGAGACTTCATTTCGCGAATGAATTTTGTTGTGCCAATGTTTTCTGTTGTAAAGGAAACTATTTTGTTAGTGTATTGCCACACATGCTGGTTATGTGACATCATAACATGTTGCCCGCTCTCCTACTATCCTGTTGACCAATCATCCTCTTGACTTTCTTTTCTCTCTGAAATGTTCCGTCCGGTTACTATTTCAGGGGTGGATTCTCCTCTTATCCTGGTCTTGACGTGCGGCATTGTAACTTCGGAGGTGTTTCGAAGGCGAAAGGCACTTTGAGGGGGAGACTGATGAGAAGGGGTTACAATTAACCTAGAAGTTGAATGAGAAAGTAGGGGAGAACACGAATCATGTAATCTTTTTGATTTGTAATTACGGACGATTTTAGGTCCTACTTTACAATATAATTATCCGTTTCCATTCAAATATAATTTTTATATGTAGGATCCATGTGGTAACTTAAACTTATGCAGGCTCATTTTCTCTATCTTAGGTCCCCGAATTTCGCCCTGATGGGGCTTTATAAAATATAAGGAAGCACGAGTGAGGTACCTTCGTCAACTTCCTCTCAAATTTGCATCTGGTGGCTAAGTTTTGGTAAACATTTAGATTTGAATTCTTGCTTTCGGTCTTTAATTCTTTCTATAACTTAGTTACTTGGTAGAATTGTTTAGCCACTACTTGAGGAGAGGGGGGAGCTTACGCCCAGTTAGGCACTTCATTAATACGTTCTGGAGTACTTTGTCGTTAAACTCCATTCATTTTGTTGTCGGTCTTTCGGATAATGAAATCAGATTGTTTTTCTTTTCTATTTCATGGTCATGTAGCATGAGCCTTCTTCTCCTCCTTACTTGTATAATTCGATCAGTTTCTTTGTACTTTCAGTAATCAATATCGAGTGGACTTAGCCTTAAAGCAAAGGGTTATTAGCCCTTTATTGTGATATAACCTTCTAGGTTTTTGTAATATTGTCATTGGTCAAATGGAGAACTAAATTTGAGTCACAATTTTTGTAATGATGTGAGGAGCAACGGCTTCTTGGTTTCTAGAATGGTTGGGTAAACTGTACAGGCGTCCTAAAAGTAAATGTGTGTGATGTGGTAAGGGTCAAGATAAGCTGAGTTTTATTAGGGCAGGTATGTACGCTTGCATTTCCTCGGGTCTTCGCCCTCATTTACTGAAAGGTACTAGAAACTTCTGATCATTGAATGAGTGAATTGTTACGCCCCTGTGTGGTGATTTGGTGTAATGTTTTCAGAGCTTCTGAGTTCTTCCTACACAATATTTATGTCTTACGAACACAGATATGTCTTACGGTGACACTGGGATAGGTAAAGCTTAGAAGTCGAAAGGGATTGACCGTGGCAGTATTTAAGTCACAACCCCGGTGTTAAAATGAGAATCCACTGAAAATCAGCTTCAGGGCTGCCGACATTGGGGCTCAAACCTATCTCTCGAGTGCAAGGTGTTAAACTACGTGATTCAAACCGCGCGGTCACACTCTCAGTATATGAACAAACAGGAATAGCATCTAATTGAGATAGAGTTGTCATCTTACGTCCGGCCGCCCTTTTCCCAGAGATTAGCCTAGTTGTAGGCAGAGTGAACCTCAAGGCCAAGTGAAGGGGAAATTTCGTTTCGAAATATTTCTAATTCCCGGCGAGGAATCGAACTCATAGCGTTCTAGCAAAACCGACTACGCCTTTACCTCGTTTACAAAAGCCTCGTTGCTAATTTATAAAGCAAATATTCGTTGGAGAACATGAGAGATAGAAAGAGAAACACGTGTGTTATTAAATCATCTGTTCCAGTATGTGTTGACATCATGGTTCCCAAAATCAATATAAATCAAATTAATCACTTGACACATAAATTCTAACAAACGAAATCTCCTCGGTAAGTGAAACAATAACTCATAAATCAGTAGGCGTATTCATTCCTCACTTATTAAAGTAAAGGTGATACTGATGTATTCGAAGATAATTTCTCACTGCTAAAAACAATATACTACAACACTACAAACTGTATTAGTGTACACACCATACTATTTTATTAGCCTGTTGAAACAACATGAGACCAAGTATATCTTGAAGATATGTTATGAAAAGGGATAACTAATATGCGATATGATTTTAGTAGCACATACTACTTTATGGTTAAAGGTTTCAGACAGCTTACACCAAATTCATTAACTAAATTATATTTTTATATTTTTCTCAGAACTTATTCTCAACTACACGATGTTTTACCAATGGTCCACTCAGTTATGAGGTTGATTCTCGAATATGAATCCACCATCCTGGGGCCACTAACAATCAGAACTCTTGTGAACTAGAGATGCTTCAGAGAAAGGCTAGAATGTATGGGTTCAATGGTTTTATAACCTGGAAGTAATAATAATAATAATAATAATAATAATAATAATAATAATAATAATAATAATAATAATAATAATAATAATAATAATAATAATAATAATAATAATAATAATAATGGTGGGAACCACAGAAAATGTATAAAGTCACAGATACAAAATTAGGAAAAGGCAATTCAAATTCTACGGACACAGAATAGATAAGAGCAGGCTGGCAAAGAAAGCTCTAAACCAACCATAATCTCTGAAAAAAAGGAAGAATTGGTTATTAAAAACAAAGATAGACATTGTTACTTGCCGAGCATGTGGGTGTGTGGATTGGGTCACAGAGTAATCAGCTTGCATTCAGCAGGTAGTGTGTTCGAACCCCCTGTCCGTAGCCCTGAGTATAGTTTGCTGTTGCTTCCTATTTTCAAATCAGGCAAGTTCTGGTGTGCTCGTCATGTGCCTTAGTTAAGGCTATGGTCACTCCTTCCCACTCCTAGACTATTCCCATTCCATCGTCTCCATAAGAAATATCTGTATCGGCGCGACTTAAAGCAAGTTCTACTTTCTTAATTAAAAAGGAATTACTTAGGAAACCATTCAACATAGAACTAAAATTAAATCTTAGTAAGCAAACATAAATTTGCTGAGAAACCTAAAAGAAAATATACGGAATCGACGGAGAAAGCAAAAGTGCACCGAGTGAACAAGTGAAGAGGTATTGGGAAGAAAAGGGGAAACAATGTACTAAGTAAGTTGAAACGCGCTCCATACTTGGGCGTGATTTATCAATAATAATAATAATAATAATAATAATAATAATAATAATAATAATAATAATAATAATAATAATATTCTCCATCTTCTTCTCCTTTAGCGTTTGTCCCGCCTGGTAGGAGGGTCCGCTGTGTGGATTCATTATCTCCATTTAATTCGGTCTCTGGCCATGTCTGGATGTAGTCGTACAGCATTCAGGCCTTTGTGCACTCTATCGGTCCGTCGCTGTCTTGGTCGTCCCTTGGGCCTCATTCCAGTGACTTCCACCATTGCCGCTCCCAAGTTCGGGGTCTCATCTCGCAAGTGATGAGGAAGGAGAAGGGGGAGGACTAACACCTCGTTGAAAAATCTCGGTCCATCTGGCTCCGGATGGTACACTGTAAGGGCCCCTGACTAGGGTTACTAGGTGAAACCTAGCCAACAGTCTCAAAGACGGAATAGGAGTTTCAGTTTCCCGACGGCGGAGTGAGAAGATGAGCTGCCTCCAGGACTCACAATTGTGGTGGTATTTTCGTGGTCTTCGGGCCACTCCAGAAATAACTTTCATCAGTCATGGAAGTATGTCAAAGTCTTTAATGGCAACTTTGGCGGAGAAGGAGACCATCGGTACGGTGCAGTTTGCAAATGAGGCACTCTATCTCTCTCGTAGTTAATGCAGAGAGGAACGTAACGTACGTTCTCCAGAGAAGCGGCTACAAAATGCGTCTGTTCTCCAGATCAGGAGCACCTAACTACCTGCTGGCAGCAGCTCTAAAATGCTTGGCGACAGGATCCGTGACAAGCCGGCCGTAAAATCATTCCGTCACATATTTTTGGAAATAATAATAATAATTATTGTATGCCATGAGGCATGCATTTGTATACATAATTTAAGGGTATCATTTATTTATTGCAATGGAAAAAATCAGGGATACTCTTCTTTTCTTTTCGAGAAAATGTGTTCATTTTTCTACTTCCAGGCGTGCGATTCAGATTGATGAACTTGCCGTAATGGCTATCCCAGAGAACCAGCCGCCGTCTGTTGCTGTTCGTCAGAGAAGGGAAGTGGGAGACAGAGTGCTAAGTTTTTCGTTCGTTTCGCATAGTCGCTTCCGAGCCCCAATAGGCTGTGTACAGTTTCTTATGCAAAAATTGACTACCATGTGAACCCCGTAGAGAGAAAAGAATAACTTTTACCAAAAATACAGGCATCTTTCCGGGTAGTTCAAGACACGCCCCCACACATCGTGAATAGAGTCCAAAGATTACTACTAGACCCTTGTGAATTGTGCATCGAAGTAGGAAGGGAGGCATACTGAACATCAACTGGTTCTTTCGTTCAGCATTCCATTCCTTTTACAATGTTGTGCCTGGAGGTTGGCTGCGTTGCAACTTCGAACATAACAAAGAACGTTGCTGCGACCAACGGACGAGAGAAAAGATGATCTGATGCATTCCTTGACAGACAATTCTGTCTTAATTACAGTGTGTTATTGTACTATTTGTGCAGTTACGGCTGTTTAACAAATGAACTATGGATATTGCCTGCAAGACACAAGAACAATCCTGTGCGAGTCGAACAAGGTAACATGTGTATACGCGCGGAGCATTAACACTGTCTCCACCATAAACGCCACTTCCTCTCTCCCCCGTTCTATTACATGAAGCACGGCAATGGATTGTGCTCTGGCACAGCAAATACGGCGATTTCGTCACATTGAATCGCGTGCCTGTAAGTAAAAAAGTAACGTAATTTTCTCGAAAAAGATAAATTTCTCCCGCCAATCTGACTGCACGAACGTTCCTAACATAACACGAAGAGTATCCCTAATTTTTTGTCGGTATACTTGTGATTCACGCTGTATATTAATGAACTAGCAAATGTACCCATGTTTTGCTACGGTATTCTACATTGTATACGGATATCAAAGTAAATTAGTGCACATGCAGTGAATGAGAAATTGCATGTCCCTTAACGTTATCCAGAAACAGCACGGGGACGTTCTCAAACGTTATCTCCAATGTAAAGTGCCAGTTGCAGAGTTGTGATGATAACGGCAGGCTCATTTGCCTACTACCATTCACAATCGAGCAGGGAAGTTTTCATTATAATGTGAGGCCCAATTACCTACTGTGCGGTCACAATCCATTTGAGGAGTTTTCATTTCAATGGCAGGCGACTTTTCCTACTTCCAGTTAGACTACAATTGAGGGGATTATATTATAATAGCAAGCACCTTCCCTACTGCCGGTCAAAATTGAATTGTGTTGTTATCATTTTAATGACAGGCCCCTTTTATTAATGAGACTCACACCGAGTTGGTGACTTTCCATTATAATAGCAAGAACACTATGCCTAATGCCAGTCACGTTTTAGATGGGAAAATTTGTATATAATGCAGGGCACACTTGCCTACTCGCAAACACAACCGGCTAGGGCATTTTTGAACAAAATTGCATGCTCCCTTGACTTCTGGCAGTCAAATCGAGAAGTGAATTATTATTTACAATGGCAGTCCCTCATTATCAATGCTAGATACAAAGGAGTTGGAAGAGGATCCCATTAATACTGTCAGTCAAATTCCATGGGGAGAGCAATGATTACAATAGCAGACGCCCTCCTGCTGAGAGTCACTATCGATGTAAAATATTAATTATAATGGCAAACACAACCTTTCAACATTGCAACAAATCGACATGAATGAATATATATATAGATCGGAATACGAAGAGTATTTATATGTTTAAAATATTGCAAATCTTCATTTAGAGATTAATTGCTGCAAAACGATACACCATATCGGCAAACGGATTGTACCGTAAGACGCCTCATTTAGCGGTCTAAATGGCTGGCCTTACGATAGCATTACTTTTGGTACTAATATGACAGCTACAAACCTAAATTTCGGCTCACGTATGGGTACTGGGTGGGCCATGCTCGTGTATAATCAGATGATTCTCCCTTTTGTATAAGTGATTCTAACTACGAATTATACGTGTACACAGAGAAAAATGTTGCTATAATCGAGAAATAGAGACAAATCGAACATATAAGGAATAGACATACGACGAAACGTCATAGGGCCAAAGTTGTAGATCACTCCAAATTGAACTGAGTTTGTGCCATCCATTTTGTGATACGACTTACGCTTTAGCTGCAAAATACCTCGAAACGAAGGTCTGCACCATCATTAAAACTGCCTCAATATTCAGACATTTTTCGGAGGTTAAATATGAAATATTTAGATATCTTGGAAGCTGTCCGTCGATTACAGGTTAAGACATTTAACTTTGCCAAATTTCATTTTTCTGGCTCGTCTGGCAGATTGTGCCTCAATCGTGATTGAGGGGTGGGTGGGTTAAAATGAGGACTATCAGGAACCTATAGCTAAAATATGCATATTGTCATTATTACACTTGAAACAGATGGCTGTACAAAAATTTAGCCAAAAAAGACAATGTACAGACACACAGTCGTTACAAATTTATTTACATAGATAGTGAATCTGCTATACGTAAAACACAATCTGGGCTGTGTCCGCTGGACTTAAGCTCCATAACAGACCGTTCATGATATCCCCATTATTAATCCTCCTACCGAAAAAAATGTTCAGGAGAAAAATGTTAGAAATGGATTTCCATCAAGGTTGGTCGATTTCTGGTAGGATTGGTCTTGTATATGTTGTGGGAGAGTGAAATCACTGTTTCGGTTCCCTATAAAACCCCAGTCTATTCCGGGAATTTGACATTGTATGGACCTAAAACTTACATTTCTGCAGGCGTATACTAAATATGAAGCTTGGTTGAAATATCTCCAGTAGTTTTCAAGTTATAAGAAATGCGCTTTACACCCACCCGCTCTTGAGTTCAATCCGGTGGGACTTGTACTGAAAACCGGTCCGTTAATGATATCTCCGTCATTAATCCTCGTATCGAAACGATGCACATTAGAAAAAAGCCTAGTAAAGGATTTCCATTAAGACAGGTAGATTTTCATCAAGTTTGGTTGTGTATATTCTGTGCGAGTGTAAAATCACGGTTTCGGTTTCGTATAAACCCGTAGTCACTTCAGAGAATTATAAACAATATTGTCCCTAAAACTTATCCAAGGATGGGTGGATTCTAAATATAAATTTTGGTGGAAATATATCCAGTAGTTTTCGAGTTATAGACGAACAGACAAACAGACATCCAAACAAACAGACACCAAAGCTAAAACTTATGCATATGGTCATTATTACACCTGAAACGGACAACTGTAAGGAAATTTCGCCAAAATAGTCAATGTACAGACACACGATCGTTACGATTTTATTTTTATAGATGTACAAAATTGTAATGTAAAGCTTTAGGTGACAGAATAAAGAAATATTCAGCAACTATGAAGATAATCACGATAAAGGTCATGCACACAGAAAATACAAGAAATGAAAACACAAGACAGGACAACATTTGTGGTAAATTAAATACGAAAGGAGAAATAGTCCGCCTACTTTTAGGTAATACGCGCAGTCTAAGATTAATCTCTCCAGAGGCACACTAGTTCGCGTTTTTGAAAACATGGGACTCTCCTGACATTGAAGACGCTCGAGTCTCCATTTGCTGCTTAGAGGATCTTCCTATCCAGTTCGATATTCCAGTTGTGACGTTGTCCAATATTTCATAACACTCGTAAACACTAGTCGTGTTCTGAATGTCATTATACAATACGCAGGCGCGTAGTTGTGTTCCATTTGAATGGGTTCATAGTATGTTTAATAATTATATTCACTTTAATGTGACGAATTACCAATATATGTACCACAGCTCTAGTACCTGTATGAGGTTTCATGCTGGTAGAATCTCTTCTCTATATTCCGGTATATACAGCGATCTGCTTGCTGTCATTCTAGTTGTTGTCATGTTTACAGCGCCTTCCTTATATCCATTGCGATGACACCCTCCAAATAATAAGAGCAGCCTCTCTGCAATTTTTTCAATCGTATAATATGACCATGCCACTGCAGTGCCTGGCTTGACTGAATGCTCATGTGTTGGAGCTATTTCCTTCCTGATCAATGCAAAAAGCTCTCACGCGGCGTTTCGCTAAATTCCCTTTCCGGGCAGTTGGCTGCCCCTCCCAACTTCTCCAACAGAACCTTGTTGCTTGTAGCAGTTTCGTGTAAAACAATGAAAGCTCCTACAGCGGCTCCAGGTAGGCTACCCATTTTGCTGCGGGGATATTATTTGAAGCATCCGGTATAAAAGATAATACAAAACTTTATTGGCGTATTTTACATAAGTTCCATTACAACATTAACGATTTTAAATTATTGAAATATTGAATAATTTATACCCTGTTAACACTGATGTGCATAAAGTACTTTCTTCAGTATTTTTCAAATAGAATCGAGGAATATCCTACGTTAGAAACAATATTTTAGTGTCACAGTGTAGATGTCCAATTTTTTACCAAATGAGGTAAATACGAAATTGATGATCATTCATTATTTGCTTCGATAAAATTTTCATAGATTCTCTCATAGAATAGCTGAAATATAAGTCTCAGTACAAGTTATTTCCCACGTTAGTAGATATCTGAAAACTACGTTTTTCGCAAAGTGACGTAACTCCAACTGTATTTATTTCCAATGTGTTTTTATCCATTTTCTACCAACCACTGTTTCTGAATATAACAATACTTTCGGAGAAGCAGTCAATGTGCACGTTCTTGACAAGGACTGACATCTATACACATGGGAAACTTCAGCTAGGGAACATATTTCATAAAAACTGGATTTTGATATTTGTATTCAGATAACTGGGAACCAAATGTTCAGCAATCCACATTTTCAGCACGTTTTTACACATTATTAAAGAGGTAAGAAATGACCACCTCTCAAGCCCAAACCAAGAACACGTAGGCCAGCCAGTGAAGGAGGAGAAGGTAAAAGACACAAAAATGCTTCTATTTAAGCAAGGCATAACGGAGAACCATACTGAAATGTCCTTTATCAACATGTGCTTGCTATAGCTGGCAATATTAATAATGCTAGTGACAGCGATGGCGATAATTGAAGACGATTTCATTTACTCCATGCTTGAACATTAGTTCGAAATGTATTTTAAGGGCTGTAATAAATGGTGTGCTTCCTATATAATCAATATTTTAAATGTACGTGTATATTGTTGTGTTCAAACCATTTAAATATCCATAAATGTCACTCAAAACGTACGTTAATTATTGACTTAGTTCCAGAACGACTCAACTCCAACTTTAAAAATATAATTACAACAAATTCCATTGATAACTGACTTCTAAACACAGTGTTAGGATGTGTATAGATGAAATGAATACAACTACATTATATTCAAAATAATATCTGAACTTAATTGTGAGAAAATAAAAGCCGTGATTTGTGAAGTTATTTGTTATATGGATTTATATCACTTTAGAAATAACTTCTTCAATTGTAGTTCCGGTACTATTTTAGTGCAATCATTTTCCGTTCAATTTGTCGCACTATGCTTCAGAACAAGATTGAGTTCTGAATATCCCTCTCTCAGGCTGCCAGTAAATTAACGTCTTATCTCGGCTTTTACTATCGCCTCAGATTTATGCTCTATTTGATACGCTTGCAAGTGGTTTGGCCAAGAGAAGTTGTTAGACGCTGATATGGCGGTGGATGTTGTAAACTTCCAAAGTGAGATTTATGTTTGCTGTGTGACGAAGTTGTCTCTATCGCCGTGGCTGGCAGACGATGGGGGATCTGCAGTGACATTAAGGGGAATACCACGGCGTAAGGACATGAGTCCTTGAGTATTTGGAGTATTTGGAGGGATTAAATGTATTCGATATGAACATGAAGATGAGAATATTATGTTCATTTATTTATTTAGCTTATGATACAAGTCAAGCAGCGCACAAATTGAGTTTCATTGTAAAAGGTACAAATAATTCACAATAAAGAATAAATATAAAATATCAAGTTAAAACAAAAAGTAGGAATCTAGAAAGATAAGTAAAAAAACAGAAAAATTACAGAAGTTCAAAAACAAGGAATTGATGTAAAATATAAGTAAATACGTAAATTTACAAATGAATACTAAACAGGATGTCCAGTTGTTGCAGCTATTGAATAGCCGTTGTTGACGTTGTCATGAGGTCGTCGGTAGTCCGTGGAATGCTCTATGTGAGCATCTGAAGCAGATGCGTTGCATTGACTGGAATACTTCACCACAGTCACAGCCTGGAGGAGGTCGGAAGCCCCAAAAATGCATCGCAGAGCCACTTCTTCCATGGCCAGTGTGCACTCTGTTTAGTGGGACCCATGCACACCGCGGGAGATGACATCCAGGTGGGGCCTGCATAGGGTCAAAGATCGATCTCCACTCGTCGGGGGCCTTGGCAGTCCATTCTTCACTCCAAGTTCGCAGTCAACAGTGGTTTTCTTTCGTGAGGTTTTGAACTAGCAGCAGGGGAGGGTGTCTGGATTTCAGTCGGACTTGATCAATTGGAAGTGATTTACTGGCCTCTACTTTACTTGCTCCTCGGACGGTATTTTTCATGCGGCGTAGATCTCCAGAATATCATGTTAATAATTTTCACCACAGGGTAGGTTAATAACGAATAACGCACATATGACCTGTGCCAATAAAGTTCGGTGAATTAAGTCAGAGCGGTCGATCCGGCAACACTGGCGGCACACAACGCTGCACCAGCGTGGAAGCAGGTTTTGACCACCTGCTCCCAACGTTGTTCAGTTGAGCATCGCGTGTGTGCCATATAAGACCTCTTTGATATAGTGCGTGTTTAGTGCGTTGGTTCTGAACTGCGAACAGGAACATGAACGACAAAAAGATCAATGTACAGTTTTCTTTTAAGCTTGGCAAGACACCGAAAGAAACGCATGCGATGTTGGTACGTATTTTTGAAGATCAAGCACTGTCCTTGAAGTGTGTGTACGAGTTGTTCACCCGTTTTCGAGGAGGCCAGGAAAGTGTGTCTGGCAACCTCAGTAGCAGAAGACCGGCGACCGTCTTCAGTGACGAAAACATTGAGAAGGTGAGGACATTAATCACGAACGATCGGCGATTAACTGTGCGCATGATAGCGGATGAACTGCAGATTAACCATGAATCCGTCCCACAAATCGTTACCGAGAATTTACGGGAGAGAGAAACGTATTCTCGTCTTGTGCCACATCACTTTACGGACGATGAGAAGCAGGCACATTTCGAGGCTTCACAGGATTTTGTCGATACGGCGGATGCGACACCAAATTTCTTGAACTGTATTGTCACTGAGGATTGACCCGACACGCAGCCAAAACCCGAAACACCACGTTAAGGTCAGCAAGGTTTTAACAATCAAATCAGGTAAAGCACAAGGAGTCAAAGGAAAGGCCAGGAAGCGCGCTCACGTACCCACCAAACAAAGTAAGAAAATAGTTGTTACTCACCACAAGAAGCAACGGCATGACACATCAAACAGTTGAAATTTAAACCGGGTATCAGAAGTCATTTTACTAAAGGAATGACACCAGAGGTTTGATAAAGTAAGATAGAATTTATTAGTTAAAAGAAAAAACAGCAAATAGAAATTGGAAAACGTCCACGACGTAAGATTGAAAATATAACATTTAAGATGAAATTGAATTAATAGCAAGAAAAAAAAATCTAATCGTATGTTAAGGTTATTAAGGGGGCCCCACGAACTAGAACTAATGAAAATATTATTAGTATAAAATGAACAAACATCAGTTAAAACGCCAAGTCACATGAACTACCCAGTTCGATCAAAGGGCAGTTCTCACAGGGAGACCAGTAAGTTAATCTACAAAAACACAACACGTAGGGAGAAGTTAAAATTAACAAATGAATCAGAATAACATATTACACGGACGCAAGAGAAGGGGGACCGACCAAACATACAATTAATTAAAGGAAACTCAAGAAACCAAGTCCAGAAGGACGAACCAGAAAGCCAAGTTCTCCACCGTCAGGACTGTTTATTTTCAACAATCATCACCAACATCCGTTGCTATGCCGACGGACCCACGCCAAAACATCGCAAAATCAAATCCCACCGCAATCAAAGGCAGAAATAAAAATCAAATTTAGGTCAAAGGACCCAAAGGGAAGAAAAATAAGTGGGAAGCCCGGAAAACAATCAAATAAGTTCACTGCCCCTTGATTAGAGCTAAGTAGTTCAAAACCACTCACATTACCATGAAATTAACAGTGTCGTTAAAATTAGTTTAGTATCGTATTCAATTCTCTTACAAAACAATTTAGATTGAAATTTACTAGTCCTTCACCAAAACATTACCAGGATCCAGTGCCAATAATAGTATTTGATAAATCCAACCCGCACTGCAATATATTTCATACCAAGTTTTTTTTCTTTTTTTTTAAAGAGAGTGATCGCTTCTACGCAGACAATTTCTAGACACATCTCCTCTTCCGCGCGATTTATTTCCTTTTTACTTCGGTTCCCCAATATCGAAAGATCAGAAGTTTGAAAGGACGCCGGTCACCATTTTATCTTTATGTTTTCCAAAAGAAGTTTAAGAAACAAAGATACATACAGTTTGTGGACGTTCCCCAGGTGAAGTAAAAAGCAGCAAATTCCGAGGGCTGATAGGTGAGCCCTCTCACCCGTAAATCTTCAGCCGTAGTCCATCACGTTTTTTGGAAGATACTTAAGTACCAAGTAGCCACTCGACACACGATACATCTTCTCCCAGTCACTATAGAAAAAAATGGCCACCTTCTTAATGCAACAAAGGCCTCCCTGAGGCAGTAAACTCCCATTGGCCAGTGGGCGGAGCAACGAAGTACCAAGTTTCCGACTAGATGTCAGCTTGTATAAGGAACAGATACTCACGCCATCTCGGAGTCAAAGAGAGTATTAGAACTAGAAGTAGTTAGGGAGAGCGACGACAGGAATTCAAGGTAAATTAAGGTGGAAAAATACCAATTTCTACGAGCATAGCGCCCGGTCCAAAAACGTTAGGAAGGAGAAGGTGAAAGAAAATTACACCTCGGTGTCAGGATGAAACCTGGTGTCTCAGGTACGACCCTGAAACGAAATGGCAAAGCATGGAATGGCGTTCTCCGGGATCCCCTCGTCGGTAAAAGGTTAGAGCCGAAACGTCACGCATCAAAACGATCCTCATCACCTTTTTCGATAGTAAAGGCATTATCAACAAGGAATTTCTACCTGAGGCAACGACGTTGAATGCTGCACGGTACATTGAAATTTTGACCCGTTTCATGAAACGTCTACGCAGGGTACGACCCAGTACGCACAACAAGGTTCATGTTTTTTTTTTTTTTTGTCCTTGACAACGCTCGCCCACACACAGCCAATATCGTCAAACAGTTCATGGCAATAAAAGGGGGTGGTGCAACTTGAACATCCCCCATACTCGCCAAATCTCAATCCTCCAGAATTCTTCATATTTCCACGACTCAATCTCGCTTTGAAAGGAAACAGATTTGACGATATTCCTGATATCCAACGAAATGTGACGAGGCTTTTGATTAACATCCCGAAGGAAGCCTTCTTGCAAAGTTTCCAGGACATGTATCGCCGATCTGAGCAGTGCATAACTGTGGGAGGGGACTATTTCGAAGGAGAGTCGTGCATTGTTCATCTACGTTGATAGTACAGAACTATTCACCGAATATTAGTGTCACAGGTTGTATATAGACACCTATACATTCCAGAATCTTACACTTCTCAGGGATCAGTGTGCAAGTGTCTGTGAAGTAAGTAAGCTCTCTCACAATACTCACTTTGAAAGTAAATTTGCGGTCCCGTTTTGTTTGACCTTCTCCTGTTTGAGCCATTTCTCGTAATGCTCATTGTTCGGTATTCTGCATTTTCTCCTACTTTACGAAATTGTTATATAATATTGTAGTTTACTACTTTACATAAGTTTAGTATACATAATTGAATGCTGAGGCTCCTGCAAACCTGACAGTCAACTACACGGTGATTTCAAAGTTTCCCTGCATAAAATGTCATACTTAGTAGAGTGATTAAGTTCGTGGACTGGTCTTCTAGTGTCTCTGTGGTGCACTACAGCAGAAAGTTTGCACCACAGGAGGTTGTCGTGACAGTTCTTCGCTAGTCCCAGAAAGGGGCAGTAGCGAACATAGGGTATAAGTGCAGTAAAACTACGGTGGTTGTTGTGAAGGGTAGTTGAATGTCTGCGGCGGAACTTGAGAATGTCGTAGTTTGAGCAACGGGCAAATTTCAAATTCTGCCAAAAATTAGGCAAATCCACTAGCGAAACGTTTGAGTTGATCAAGTCAGAATCGCCTTGATCACCACGATGGGGAAAGACGCGAAAAGACAGGTCGAAGGACTATGTGATCCTTGAAATGTTAGCGCCAGACCTCGAACTTATTTGCTGTAGTACGTACATAGGTGCACACCGTGTTGCCTACACTGTAACAACTAATATTCAAAAAGTTATTGTCTGTAGTACTTGAGTGTACGCCGTGTTGCCTACACAGGAAGCGACCGGGAGAGTTGGCCGTGCGGTCAGGGACGCGCGGCTGTAAGCTTGCATCCGGGAGAAAGTGGGTTCGACTCCCACTGTCGGCAGCCCTGAGGATGGTTTTCCGTGGTTTCCCATTTTTACACCAGGTAAATGCTGGGAGTGTACCTTAATTAAGGCCACGGTCGCTTCCATCCAACTCTTAGTTATTTCCTATCTCATCGTCAGCATAAGACCTATCTGTGTCGGTGCAACGAAAAGCAACTAGCAACAACAACAACAACAACAACGCTGGAAGCGGCTGTCCAAGAAGTTATTGACTATAGTACATAAGTGTACGTCGCGTTGCCTACACGGTAGGCGCTAGTCCATGAACTTACTGGTGGCTGTATTATTACGAAGAATAATATCAACAGGCAAAATGTCACCGTGGCTCAGGCGGCAGCACACCGGCCTCTCCCCGCTGGGTTCCGTGGGTCAGTTCTCTAGTTCAGTTCAATTGTTTCACATGACCCTTTAATCAAAGCTAGTTTATTACTACATCGATCGAGTTCGTTTCAAACTTAGCCTTTATCAGCTCATTTTGAGTACCTTCTTGCCAATCTACCCACAACATTATTTCAGCAAATGTTCCTTCTACTTTCATGTCTATTACGCCAATCTTGTGAGTATGCTATCCTGAGTACCGGAATCTTTCACTCACGTACGGCAAGTTTGGTCTGATAACAGACCGATATAAGGATAACATTGCGTCTCGTGTCGTTGCTGCACCTTGATTCAGTTGCACATACTGTACTGCCATCCGAATTATACTACTAATAATAATGATAATAATGATATTCCTGTGAAGAACTGAGTTTATAATCGACTAGGAGAAGTACCCGTTCTTCGTACGGGTTATAAAAACTGGCTTTAGTTACACATGCGATCGGTTTGACTGACTTCATTAGATAATTATATCACTGGTGTATTTATTTAAGTACGTATAAATTATTTGTCATGTTACAGCGTAAGCATACTACAGTAGTATAATAAGCGGGTTCGGCCGCCTCCTCTTCCTCCCGCCGCCTCCTCCGCCTCCGCCTCCTCCTCCGCCGCCGCCTCCGCCTCCGCCGCCGCCCGCGGGAAATTTGAATTTTGGCGGGAAATTTGAATTTTGGCGCGAGATTTGAATTTGTAAACAAAGCCACGTGCTTTTTGACAGCTGTCATCGACAACAACGCATCGCTAACCTCACTGCTGCCATCTTGACGGGCCTTAACCTCACTAGTGCCAACTTAACCTAACTAGCGCGAGGTAAACAAAGCCACGTGTTTTTTGACAGCCACGTGCTTTTTGACAGACAACAACGCATCGCTAACCTCAGTACTGCCATCTTGACGGACCTAAACCTCAGTAGTGCCAACTTAACCTCACTAGCATGAGGTAAACAAAGCCACGTGCTTTTTGACAGCCACGTGCTTTTCAACAGATTTGTAAACAAAGCCACGTGCTTTTCGACAGACAACAACGCATCGCTAACCTCAGTACTGCCATCTTGACGGGCCTAAACCTTAGTGATACCAACTTAACCTCACTAGCATGAGGTAAACAAAGCCACGTGTTTTTTGACAGCCACGTGCCTTTTTGACAGCTGTCATCCGCCATCTTTAATCCAGAGAGCACCGTGCTGCCCTCTTTATCGTAGTAGATGTAAATTCATCACCTGTCATCGGCAGTGCCGCCATCTTGACGGGTCTAAACCTTAGTGCTACCAACTTAACCTCACTAGCGCGAGATAAACAAATCCACGTGCAGCTGTCATCCACCATCTTTGAGCATCGTGCTGCCCTATTTAGCTACTTACCTTTGAAATGTGGTACGTCACAGCTGTCATCCGCCATCTTGCATCCGAAACCTCAGTGCTGCACTCTATGTGGTGACGGCAAATTCCACGTTCTCTTGTTTGGAAACAAAGCCACGTGCAGCTGTCATCCGCCATCTTTAATCACCGTGCTGCCCTCTTTAGCTACTTACCTTTGACAGTTGTCATCCGCCATCTTGCATCGCAAACCTCAGTGCTGCGCTCTATGTAGTGGCGGCAAATTCTACGTGCTCTTGTTTGGAAACAAATTCACGTGCTATTTTTCTGACAGCTGTCATCCGCCATCTTTAATCCATAGAGCACCGTGCTGCCCTCTTTAGCTACTTACCTTTGAAATATGGTACGTCACAGCTGTCATCCGCCATCTTTAATCCAGAGAGAACAGTGCTGCAATCTATGTGGTGGCGGCAAATTCCACGTGCTTTACAAATCAACATGCTTTTTTGACAGCTGTCAACCGCCATCTTTAATCACCGTGCTGCCATCTATGTGGTGGCGGTAAATTCCACGTGCTCTTGTTTGGTAAACATAGCCACGTGCTTTTTTGACAGCTGTCATCCGCCATCTTTAATCAACAGAGCACCGTGCTGCGGGCAATTTCATCACCTATCACCCGCCTTTTTGACAGCCGTCATCCACCATCTTTAATCAACAGAGCACAGTGCTGCACTCTATGTGGTGGCGGCAATTTGAAAAAATCTATGTGCTCTTGTTGGGAAACAAAGCTACGTGCTTTTTTGACAGCTGTCATCCGCCACCTTTAACCAACAGAGCACTATGCTGCGGGCAATTTCGTCAGCTGTCATCCGCCATCTTTAATCCAGAGAGAACAGTGCTGCACTCTATGTGGTGGCGGTAAATTCTATGCGCTTTACAAACCTATGCGCTTTTCTGACAGCTGTCATCCGCCATCTTTGAGAACAGTGCCGCCCTCTATGTGGTGACGGCAAATTCCACGTGCTCTACAAAGCCATGTGCAGCTGTCATCCGCCATCTTTAATCACCGTGCTGCCAGGTGACGGCAAATTCCACATGCTCCTGTTTTTAGAAACAAAGCCATGTGCTTTTTTGACAGCTGTCATCCGCCATCTTGCATCACAAACCTCGGTGCTACACTCTATATGGTGGCGGCAAATTCTACGTGCTCTTGTTTGGAAACAAAGCTTTTAATCCAGAGAGAACAGTGCTGCCCCGGTGGCGAGAACAGTGCTGCAATCTTTAGTTTGAAATGTGGTGACAGCAAATTCTACGTGCTCTTGTTTGGAAACAAAGCCATGTGCTTTTTTTGACAGCTGTCATCCGCCATCTTTAATCAACAGAGCACCATGCTGCTATCATGCGGGTAATTTCGTCATCTTTAATCCGCAGAACACCGTGCTGCCCTCTTTATGGCTACTACCTTAAGCACGTAGTAGCGGGCAATTTGAAAAGTTCTGTTAGCTATCATCCGCCATCTTTGAGCACCGTGCTACCCTCTTTAGCTAGATACCTTTGAAATGTGGTGGTGAAAAATTTTACGCGCTCTTGTTTGGAAACAAACTCACGTGCTTTTTTGACAGCCATCATCCGCCATCTTTAAGCAACAGAGTACAGTGCTGCCCTCTTTGTTGTGGCGGTAAATTCCACGTGCTCTTGTTTGGAAGCAAAGCCATGTGCTTTTTGACAGGTGTCATCTGCCATCTTTAACCAACAGAGCACTATGCTGCTATCATGCAGGCAATTTCGTTAGCTGTCATCTGCCATCTTTTAATGAACAGAGCACCGTGCTGCCCTATGCGGGGCAATTTCGTCGGCTGTTATCGGCTCGCATACCCGCAGTGACACATGTTTAGACTTGAACACACACATACTACTGTTCAAAACTTATTAAAACTTGAACTGCATACTAGTGTTTGATGTTGCAGAACACAGCATTGCGAGACTAGAATCAAGCACTGTTTAGAAAAACAAAAAATTCTCTTCTCTACATACTTACTGAGCTGCTCTTCCTGCTCAGTGAAGGTACATCTCTATCGAACGTGCATTGCAAAAGCAAGATTGTAAAACATAACAAGACTAGAATCGAACACTGCACTTGATGTTAACTTCAACATGTGATTAGAACATTAAATCAGGTTCAAACATAGCAGGACTAGAATCGAACTCTTCCTACTCTTTCAAGGTACACCTCTATCGAACATGCATTGCAAAAAACAAGATTGTAAAACATAACAAGACTAGAATCAAACACTGCACTCGATGTTGTTAACTTCAACATGTGATTAGAATATCAAATGAGATTAAAACATAGCAAGACTAGAATCGAACATTGCACTCGATGTTGTTAACCTTAACATGTAGTCAGAACATTAATTGATGTGCTCAAAACACTAGATAAGTGATCAAGACTAGAATCGAACACTGCACTCGATGTCGTTAACCTTAACATGTGATCAGAACATTAATTGATGTGTATAACTTCCTTTACCTTTACTTACTCTGTCAAGGTACATCTTTATCGAACATGCATCGCAAAGCGAGAGTGTGCAAGTTTAGACTTGAATACACACCACTGTTCAAAAAACATATATACACATACTATAGTGCGATGTTGTAGTACACTATATTACAAGACTAGAATCAAGCATAGTTTAGGAAAAAAATCTCTTCTCAACATACTTACTGTGCTAGACGATAACATACTTACGAATTTAATCAACATCTTCTTTCTTGCTCTTATTCTTCTTCGAGAGGAAGGAGTAGGAGGAGAAGGTAATACCTAATCTAAAATAAAAGAATATGCCAATTCTACAGTATTTATTCACATCTTGTATGTACTAGTTTTATCATGAATGATTTTACTTGTAGTGATGTTTGCATACTTTTGCTTTCTCGATGTAATTCTTGTACGTACATGATTTTACGCATCAGTAAAACTAATAACACAAGATTTGTTCTCTATGCCGTGATATATAATGAAAATAGAACGTTGATTTAGTTCTTCTATTTCTAAATCAGTTAGCACGCTAAATCTATTAGGTAAAAAAACTTGAAAGTCTTCGCAGACACATAAAATCCTTTCTCCAAATTTCGTTTTTAATCTTCGTAGTGAAATTACTTTAAATTGCTCATTTAGCGGTAGACTTGTTAACGGCTTGGTAGTTGGAGTTGAAATATGACCTAGCTGGTTAATCTTCTCAATGGTTTTTCTAAAAAGAATAAATATATAAATGTAGCGTTAGCACTTGCATCACACATAGTAATAATAGGATATAAAAGGGTAAGTGTGCTAGCCTAGAGTTACGATGTTCGGAAGAAAGCAAGTTTCAACCTATAGAGGTCAGACATGGCTGTGAGTTTGACATTATAAGATTAACCTCTTCTACAGCATGAAAGATTGAAGAGAATAACTATTTATCTATAGACTAAAGTTGCTATGTTCGGAAGAAAGCAAGTTTCAACCTATAGAGGTCAGACATGGCTGTGAGTTTGAAATTATAAGATTAACCTCTTCTACAGCATGAAAGATTGAAGAGAATAACTATTTATCTATAGACTAAAGTTGCTATGTTCGGAAGAAACCAAGTTTGAACCTGTACAGGTCAGACATTGCTGTGAGTTTGAAATTATAAGATTAACCTCATCTACAGCATGAAAGATTGAAAGAGAACAACTATTTATCAATAGACTAAAGTTGCTATGTTCGGAAGAAACCAAGTTTGAACCTGTACAGGTTAGACATTGCTGTGAGTTTGAAACTATAAGATTAACCTCTTCTACAGCATGAAAGATTGAAGAGAACAACTATTTATCATTAGACTAATGTTACGACGTTCAGGAGAAACCAAGTTTCAACCTATAGAGATTAGACATTGCTGTAAGATTGAAATTATAAGATTAACCTCTTCTATGGCACGCAGATTAAAGAAAATAACTATTTATTAATAGACTAAAGTTACGGTGTTCGGAAGAAACCAAGTTCCAACCTATAGAGGTTAGACATTGCTGTAAGTTTGAAATTATAAGATTAACCTCTTCTATGGCGTGAGGATTGAAGAGAATAACTATTTACCAATAGACTAAAGTTACGATGTTCAGAAGAAACCAAGTTTGAACCTGTACAGGTCAGACATTGCTGTGAGTTTGAAATTATAAGATTAACCTCATCTACAGCATGAAAGATTGAAAGAGAACAACTATTTATCAATAGACTAAAGTTGCTATGTTCGGAAGAAACCAAGTTTGAACCTGTACAGGTTAGACATTGCTGTGAGTTTGAAACTATAAGATTAACCTCTTCTACAGCATGAAAGATTGAAGAGAACAACTATTTATCATTAGACTAATGTTACGACGTTCAGGAGAAACCAAGTTTCAACCTATAGAGATTAGACATTGCTGTAAGATTGAAATTATAAGATTAACCTCTTCTATGGCATGAGGATTGAAGAGAATAACTATTTACCAATAGACTAAAGTTACGATGTTCGGAAGAAACCAAGTTTCAACCTGTACAGGTCAGACATTGCTGTAAGTTTGAAATTATAAGATTAACCTCTTCTATGGCATGAGGATTGAAGAGAATAACTATTTACCAATAGACTAAAGTTACGATGTTCAGAAGAAACCAAGTTTGAACCTGTACAGGTCAGACATTGCTGTGTGTTTGAAATTATAAGATTATCCTCTTCTATGGCATGCAGATTAAAGAAAATAACTATTTATCAATAGACTAAAGTTACGGTGTTCGGAAGAAACCAAGTTCCAACCTATAGAGGTTAGACATTGCTGTAAGTTTGAAATTATAAGATTAACCTCTTCTATGGCATGAGGATTGAAGAGAATAACTATTTACCAATAGACTAAAGTTACGATGTTCAGAAGAAACCAAGTTTGAACCTGTACAGGTTAGACATTGCTGTGAGTTTGAAATTATAAGATTATCCCCTTCTATGGCATGCAGATTAAAGAAAATAACTATTCTATCAATAGACTAAAGTTACGGTGTTCGGAAGAAACCAAGTTCTAACCTATAGAGTTCAGACATTGCTGTAAGATAAAAATTATAAGATTAACCTCTTCTATGGCATGAGGATTGAAGAGAATAACTATTTACCAATAGACTAAAGTTACGATGTTCAGAAGAAACCAAGTTTGAACCTGTACAGGTCAGACATTGCTGTGAGTTTGAAATTATAAGATTATCCCCTTCTATGGCATGCAGATTAAAGAAAATAACTATTCTATCAATAGACTACAGTTACGGTGTTCGGAAGAAACCAAGTTCTAACCTATAGAGGTTAGATATTGCTGTAAGTTTGAAATTATAAGATTAACCTCTTCTATGGCATGAGGATTGAAGAGAATAACTATTTACCAAGAGGATAATCTTATAATTTCAAACTCACAGCAATGTCTGTCCTGTACAGATTCAAACTTGGTTTCTTCTGAACATCGTAACTTTAGTCTATTGGTAAATAGTTATTCTCTTCAATCCTCATGCCATAGAAGAGGTTAATCTTATAATTTCAAACTTACAGCAATGTCTAACCTCTATAGGTTAGAACTTGGTTTCTTCCGAACACCGTAACTTTAGTCTGTTGATAGAATAGTTATTTTCTGTAATCTGCATGCCATAGAAGGTGATAATCTTATAATTTTAAACTCACAGCAATGTCTAACCTGTACAGGTTCAAACTTGGTTTCTTCTGAACATCGTAACTTTAGTCTATTGGTAAATAATTATTCTCTTCAATCCTCATGCCATAGAAGAGGTTAATCTTATAATTTCAAACTTACAGCAATGTCTAACCTCTATAGGTTGAAACTTGGTTTCTTCCGAACACCGTAACTTTAGTCTATTGATAAATAGTTATTTTCTTTAATCTGCATGCCATAGAAGAGGATAATCTTATAATTTCAAACTCACAGCAATGTCTGACCTGTACAGGTTCAAACTTGGTTTCTTCTGAACATCGTAACTTTAGTCTATTGGTAAATAGTTATTCTCTTCAATCCTCATGCCATAGAAGAGGTTAATCTTATAATTTCAAACTTACAGCAATGTCTGACCTGTACAGGTTGAAACTTGGTTTCTTCCGAACATCGTAACTTTAGTCTATTGGTAAATAGTTATTCTCTTCAATCCTCATGCCATAGAAGAGGTTAATCTTATAATTTCAATCTTACAGCAATGTCTAATCTCTATAGGTTGAAACTTGGTTTCTCCTGAACGTCGTAACATTAGTCTAATGATAAATAGTTGTTCTCTTCAATCTTTCATGCTGTAGAAGAGGTTAATCTTATAGTTTCAAACTCACAGCAATGTCTAACCTGTACAGGTTCAAACTTGGTTTCTTCCGAACATAGCAACTTTAGTCTATTGATAAATAGTTGTTCTCTTTCAATCTTTCATGCTGTAGATGAGGTTAATCTTATAATTTCAAACTCACAGCAATGTCTGACCTGTACAGGTTCAAACTTGGTTTCTTCTGAACATCGTAACTTTAGTCTATTGGTAAATAGTTATTCTCTTCAATCCTCACGCCATAGAAGAGGTTAATCTTATAATTTCAAACTTACAGCAATGTCTAACCTCTATAGGTTGGAACTTGGTTTCTTCCGAACACCGTAACTTTAGTCTATTGATAAATAGTTATTTTCTTTAATCTGCATGCCATAGAAGAGGTTAATCTTATAATTTCAATCTTACAGCAATGTCTAATCTCTATAGGTTGAAACTTGGTTTCTCCTGAACGTCGTAACATTAGTCTAATGATAAATAGTTGTTCTCTTCAATCTTTCATGCTGTAGAAGAGGTTAATCTTATAGTTTCAAACTCACAGCAATGTCTAACCTGTACATGTTCAAACGTGGTTTCTTCCGAACATAGCAACTTTAGTCTATTGATAAATAGTTGTCCTCTTTCAATCTTTCATGCTGTAGATGAGGTTAATCTTATAATTTCAAACTCACAGCAATGTCTGACCTGTACAGGTTCAAACTTGGTTTCTTCCGAACATAGCAACTTTAGTCTATAGATAAATAGTTATTCTCTTCAATCTTTCATGCTGTAGAAGAGGTTAATCTTATAATTTCAAACTCACAGCCATGTCTGACCTCTATAGGTTGAAACTTGCTTTCTTCCGAACATAGCAACTTTAGTCTATAGATAAATAGTTATTCTCTTCAATCTTTCATGCTGTAGAAGAGGTTAATCTTATAATGTCAAACTCACAGCCATGTCTGACCTCTATAGGTTGAAACTTGCTTTCTTCCGAACATCGTAACTCTAGGCTAGCACACTTACCCTTTTATATCCTATTATTACTATGTGTGATGCAAGTGCTAACGCTACATTTGTATATTTATTCTTTTTAGAAAAACCATTGAGAAGATTAACCAGCTAGGTCATATTTCAACTCCAACTACCAAGCCGTTAACAAGTCTACCGCTAAATGAGCAATTTAAAGTAATTTCACTACGAAGATTAAAAACGAAATTTGGAGAAAGGATTTTATGTGTCTGCGAAGACTTTCAAGTTTTTTTACCTAATAGATTTAGCGTGCTAACTGATTTAGAAATAGAAGAACTAAATCAACGTTCTATTTTCATTATATATCACGGCATAGAGAACAAATCTTGTGTTATTAGTTTTACTGATGCGTAAAAGCATGTACATACAAGAATTACATCGAGAAAGCAAAAGTATGCAAACATCACTACAAGTAAAATCATTCATGATAAAACTAGTACATACAAGATGTGAATAAATACTGTAGAATTGGCATATTCTTTTATTTTAGATTAGGTATTACCTTCTCCTCCTACTCCTTCCTCTCGAAGAAGAATAAGAGCAAGAAAGAAGATGTTGATTAAATTCGTAAGTATGTTATCGTCTAGCACAGTAAGTATGTTGAGAAGAGATTTTTTTCCTAAACTATGCTTGATTCTAGTCTTGTAATATAGTGTACTACAACATCGCACTATAGTATGTGTATATATGTTTTTTGAACAGTGGTATGTATTCAAGTCTAAACTTGCACACTCTCGCTTTGCGATGCATGTTCGATAAAGATGTACCTTGACAGAGTAAGTAAAGGTAAAGGAAGTTATACACATCAATTAATGTTCTGATCACATGTTAAGGTTAACGACATCGAGTGCAGTGTTCGATTCTAGTCTTGATCACTTATCTAGTGTTTTGAGCACATCAATTAATG
Source organism: Anabrus simplex (assembly GCF_040414725.1). Lineage (NCBI taxonomy): Eukaryota > Metazoa > Arthropoda > Insecta > Orthoptera > Tettigoniidae > Anabrus > Anabrus simplex. Next base: position 407,471,247 of record NC_090269.1, read on the forward strand.
TTCTGACTACATGTTAAGGTTAACAACATCGAGTGCAATGTTCGATTCTAGTCTTGCTATGTTTTAATCTCATTTGATATTCTAATCACATGTTGAAGTTAACAACATCGAGTGCAGTGTTTGATTCTAGTCTTGTTATGTTTTACAATCTTGTTTTTTGCAATGCATGTTCGATAGAGGTGTACCTTGAAAGAGTAGGAAGAGTTCGATTCTAGTCCTGCTATGTTTGAACCTGATTTAATGTTCTAATCACATGTTGAAGTTAACATCAAGTGCAGTGTTCGATTCTAGTCTTGTTATGTTTTACAATCTTGCTTTTGCAATGCACGTTCGATAGAGATGTACCTTCACTGAGCAGGAAGAGCAGCTCAGTAAGTATGTTGAGAAGAGAATTTTTTGTTTTTCTAAACAGTGCTTGATTCTAGTCTCGCAATGCTGTGTTCTGCAACATCGAACACTAGTATGCAGTTCAAGTTGTAATAAGTTTTGAACAGTAGTATGTGTGTGTTCAAGTCTAAACATGTGTCACTGCTGGTATGCGAGCCGATAACAGCCGACGAAATTGCCCCGCATAGGGCAGCACGGTGCTCTGTTCATTAAAAGATGGCAGATGACAGCTAACGAAATTGCCTGCATGATAGCAGCATAGTGCTCTGTTGGTTAAAGATGGCAGATGACACCTGTCAAAAAGCACATGGCTTTGCTTCCAAACAAGAGCACGTGGAATTTACCGCCACAACAAAGAGGGCAGCACTGTACTCTGTTGCTTAAAGATGGCGGATGATGGCTGTCAAAAAAGCACGTGAGTTTGTTTCCAAACAAGAGCGCGTAAAATTTTTCACCACCACATTTCAAAGGTATCTAGCTAAAGAGGGTAGCACGGTGCTCAAAGATGGCGGATGATAGCTAACAGAACTTTTCAAATTGCCCGCTACTACGTGCTTAAGGTAGTAGCCATAAAGAGGGCAGCACGGTGTTCTGCGGATTAAAGATGACGAAATTACCCGCATGATAGCAGCATGGTGCTCTGTTGATTAAAGATGGCGGATGACAGCTGTCAAAAAAAGCACATGGCTTTGTTTCCAAACAAGAGCACGTAGAATTTGCTGTCACCACATTTCAAACTAAAGATTGCAGCACTGTTCTCGCCACCGGGGCAGCACTGTTCTCTCTGGATTAAAAGCTTTGTTTCCAAACAAGAGCACGTAGAATTTGCCGCCACCACATAGAGTGTAGCACCGAGGTTTGTGATGCAAGATGGCGGATGACAGCTGTCAAAAAAGCACATGGCTTTGTTTCTAAAAACAAGAGCACGTGGAATTTGCCGTCACCCGGCAGCACGGTGATTAAAGATGGCGGATGACAGCTGCACATGGCTTTGTAGAGCACGTGGAATTTGCCGTCACCACATAGAGGGCGGCACTGTTCTCAAAGATGGCGGATGACAGCTGTCAGAAAAGCGCATAGGTTTGTAAAGCGCATAGAATTTACCGCCACCACATAGAGTGCAGCACTGTTCTCTCTGGATTAAAGATGGCGGATGACAGCTGACGAAATTGCCCGCAGCATAGTGCTCTGTTGGTTAAAGATGGCGGATGACAGCTGTCAAAAATGCACGTGGCTTTGTTTCCCAACAAGAGCACACAGATTTTTTCAAATTGCCGCCACCACATAGAGTGCAGCACTGTGCTCTGTTGATTAAAGATGGTGGATGACGGCTGTCAAAAAGGCGGGTGATAGGTGATGAAATTGCCCGCAGCACGGTGCTCTGTTGATTAAAGATGGCGGATGACAGCTGTCAAAAAAGCACGTGGCTATGTTTACCAAACAAGAGCACGTGGAATTTACCGCCACCACATAGATGGCAGCACGGTGATTAAAGATGGCGGTTGACAGCAGTCAAAAAAGCATGTTGATTTGTAAAGCACGTGGAATTTGCCGCCACCACATAGATTGCAGCACTGTTCTCTCTGGATTAAAGATGGCGGATGACAGCTGTGACGTACCATATTTCAAAGGTAAGTAGCTAAAGAGGGCAGCACGGTGCTCTATGGATTAAAGATGGCGGATGACAGCTGTCAGAAAAATAGCACGTGAATTTGTTTCCAAACAAGAGCACGTAGAATTTGCCGCCACTACATAGAGCGCAGCACTGAGGTTTGCGATGCAAGATGGCGGATGACAACTGTCAAAGGTAAGTAGCTAAAGAGGGCAGCACGGTGATTAAAGATGGCGGATGACAGCTGCACGTGGCTTTGTTTCCAAACAAGAGAACGTGGAATTTGCCGTCACCACATAGAGTGCAGCACTGAGGTTTCGGATGCAAGATGGCGGATGACAGCTTTGACGTACCACATTTCAAAGGTAAGTAGCTAAAGAGGGCAGCACGATGCTCAAAGATGGTGGATGACAGCTGCACGTGGATTTGTTTATCTCGCGCTAGTGAGGTTAAGTTGGTAGCACTAAGGTTTAGACCCGTCAAGATGGCGGCACTGCCGATGACAGGTGATGAATTTACATCTACTACGATAAAGAGGGCAGCACGGTGCTCTCTGGATTAAAGATGGCGGATGACAGCTGTCAAAAAGGCACGTGGCTGTCAAAAAACACGTGGCTTTGTTTACCTCATGCTAGTGAGGTTAAGTTGGTATCACTAAGGTTTAGGCCCGTCAAGATGGCAGTACTGAGGTTAGCGATGCGTTGTTGTCTGTCAAAAAGCACGTGGCTTTGTTTACAAATCTGTTGAAAAGCACGTGGCTGTCAAAAAGCACGTGGCTTTGTTTACCTCATGCTAGTGAGGTTAAGTTGGTTCTACTGAGGTTTAGGTCCGTCAAGATGGCAGTACTGAGGTTAGCGATGCGTTGTTGTCTGTCAAAAAGCACGTGGCTGTCAAAAAACACGTGGCTTTGTTTACCTCGCGCTAGTTAGGTTAAGTTGGCACTAGTGAGGTTTAGGCCCGTCAAGATGGCAGTAGTGAGGTTAGCGATGCGTTGTTGTCGATGACAGCTGTCAAAAAGCACGTGGCTTTGTTTACAAATTCAAATCTCGCGCCAAAATTCAAATTTCCCGCCAAAATTCAAATTTCCCGCGGGCGGCGGCGGAGGCGGAGGCGGCGGCGGAGGAGGAGGCGGAGGAGGCGGCGGGAGGAGGAGGCGGCGGGAGGAGGATAAGGCGGCCGAACCCGCTTATTATACTACTTACTACCGCTAGATAGTACCAAAAATATAAATAATATGAATGTATTTATTTGATCCGCCATTTCGTAACTATTACAAATATAAGAATAAGATTAGGTCTATGTTATTGACGGGCTATCTAGATACTTTCATGCAAAGTTTTGCATCGAGTGCTGCAGTAGTTATTGTGTGATTCATCCTTACTTAAACAAAACGGGCATAAAATATTTTTCATTTATAATACTAAATAATACACTATTTTTGGAAAATACTTTATTGTACATTTATACATATTGTAAGTTAATTTTGAATATTATACCTTTCTATTAGTGAAAGATTTCATTTTAGTTTTAGTTTAGTAGTTTCACATTTTGTCTATTATAGCTTCTCTCTAAACAATATTTTATGTCGTTTTATTTTGTGGTAGTAAAATACATTGATTTTAGGGATCTCCGACCCGCGATAGGCCAACATATAGGTGACCATGAGTAAAGCATTCTTTTCGTAGGTCAATCCCCACTAAATCGAAGGTTTGGCTCTGGAATTTGTTGATTATTAAAGCAAAAGATGTTTTCACCGGAAATTGAAGTCGTTTAAACGGAATTGGCAAATCGGTAGTGATCATGGTATTCTAGGAATATGAGCTAACTGACCGGCTGCAGGGTTGGTGATAATGGTCGCTACAATTCAATTCTCCTTCAGTTCCTTTATAAGTAACCTCGTCCTTTTGCACATGCTATGAGGGTTTAAATTTCAAAAGAGAATGATTGGCGTTCCGACTTTAAATATTAATTCACGAGGTGGCAATCCAGAGGGTTCAAGTGCATTTCAAAATTCCTGTGGGTAATGTACTGCGTCTTCGATATTAGTTACTGTGTCGATCGTTGTATAATTTTTGATCTGGCCGGGTACTTTTCGTATAATCAAATTGTACATTTCGTTTACATTATAATTCGTAAGTGACACTATTACTCTAGAACACAGCCAATGAAAGTCCCTTTCGTGTAACCTTTCGATGCCATGTCTGTTAAACTTTCTAAATTATGGACTGTTCCACCCAGAGACTCATCCAAAGGAACGTCATAATTTCTTATTACATTTGAAGGAGTGCTACGAGCGTCTTGCACAACAGTTTATTTTTTCCAGATAGTAAGTCATATGTGTATCAATTTTGGTTGGCAGCTATGCCCAAAAGTATATGCATAATCTCGCTGCTGTGGAATCCTGGAGCTGACGTTGCCATAGTTACGGCCATTCGTTTCTTTATCCGATTCCTAGAGCAGGGGTAGTGTGGTTCACATATCTCCATAACGGTTGGTTTTAGGCCCTTAAAACATGGATTTCGGGCCCGTAGGTCTTACCATGTTTTGTTCTTTGCGTCAAGGGGCTTAAAAAGAGCTTTTTCTGATACTTGTACGAAACATTCTATTTCGCCTATATTAGCCTACTATGTCCGACTCGTTGGCTGAATGGTCAGCGTACTGGCCTTCAGTTCAGAGGGTCCCGGGTTAGATTCCCTGCCGGGTCGTCGATTTTAACCTTAATTGGTTAATTCCAAAGGCCCAGGGGCTGGGTGTTTGTGCTGTCCCCAACATCCCTGCAACTCACACACCACACATAACACTACCCTCCACCACAATAACATGCAGTTACCTACACATTGCAGATGCCGCCCACCCTCATCGGAGGGTCTGCCTTACAAAGGCTGCACTCGGCTAGAAATAGCCACACGAAATTATATTATAGCCTATTATTTTTATATTTTAAATGTCCCCGCGTCATTCACCCCCCCTCGAATTGTTTTGAAAATAAAATACAGCTCACGTTACTCACTGGCAATGCAGCTTCCCATACATGAGGTGATTTTTAAAATCGGTTCAGTAGTTTTTGACTCAATCCGTTACAAACAAATAAAAAAAATCATCTTTATATTATTATTAGTTTAGATATCAAGCGGGCTACTGGAGGGTTAATTGCAGAACAGGGTAAAATCAAACAAGCAGAAAAGTTGAGCACTTAGAAAAGATCATTCATATCTAGCAACGGAATAGAACAGTATACTCCCATTCTCTACTTCAGGTTCGCCTGGAAGTGAGAAGAGAATAATTAATTATTGCATTTCAAATTATTCTTGAAGCACGCATGCTTTTCTTGTTACAATTTATTTATATACTACTTCCTTAAACTGGAGGGACGTGGATTCGATTCCCCATCAGGAAGTCGTAAAATTTAAGAAACTAGATTTCCACTCCCATATTAGCACATGACCTTGAATTTCACTCAGACTACACCCTAAAATGAGTACCAGCTTAATTCCTGGGTGCAAAGACGGCTGAATGTACAGCTAACCACTCTAACCCACCAAGTGCCGAGGTTGCGGATAGTAGAAGCCTTTACCTTCCACCCTTTCGAAGGCCTTCATGGCCTGTACGGAGATTACGTTGCTTCCTTTCCTTTTACTACTACCTTAAACGTTTCAGTTATATCTAAACACTATTTGCACCCAATCTCTAAATTGTAGTTTTTACAATTATACTTATTCTTGCCTTATACCTTAATCATGTTATATATTATAGGAGAACATGTATTTTCACTTCATTATTTAGTGGAAATATTTGTTTTGTTACTACTCCTATCTCCTTAGCTTAAATGGTGATTTAACAGAATTAAGGTGGAACTAAATGAATGAATATTGACTACATGTCTGGATGAGTTGCATACATTACATAGATTGCATTCATACATGCGCCAATGAATAAAAACTCCTCTCTCCCAGTCACGGATAGCCTCTAACTGGAGAGAGAGAGCTTTCATTATTTCTGGGTGAATAACTGGGTGAATAGATGAATGAATGAATGAGTGAATGGATGGATGCACCAATAAATAAATATTCGCAGACTACATCTACGGCACTCCAGCAGATAAGGTGAGAATATTCCAAATTCACATCTAGGAGCAAAACATAACAGAGGCATACCGTCTAACTAGGTACAACAAAAAACTGTGTACATAAACGCCAAGCTTCGTCATTCGTCCAGAGGGTCCTGTATGAAGCAGAATGCCCTGCATTGAAAACGAAGTGTCTGGTTCAAGATTTGGAAACCAAATAAAGAAAAATTCTGACAAATATCCTGGGAACAACGGAAGAAAATGAGTAGAAGTTACGGCATATCAAAGAACTGTAATTGCACGTGGAAAGAATAACGGACACCTTTCGGAAACGGAATACTAAATTTTATGGCCGTATAACACGCATGAGCTCGCAAAGAATGAACAAGGGGGTCAATTCCTACTTTATAAACAAGAAGTCTAAGGGACCCTCGTTCACCGAAGTTGAAAGAGTAATATGGATCACAGGAGAAGAAATTCAGGAACGTGTTCCTGTCCACAAGCAACCTCAAGCATACCAGCGATTTCAAGAAAAGCCGAAGTTGAAAACAGGTATGAAGTTGACTGATGACAGAAAGGATGCAGGAATAATGGAGAAGAATTAAAGCTCAAGGATGGAGACTGATGCAGAACTTGCCCATAGTCGGCGGAAACGAAACGGATAAAATTACTAATAATAATAACTTTCATTAACATAATTATAATGTGTCAAGTTACCGAGGTCATTAAAATTTGTTCTCGGAAAGGTAATGTTTTTTACTATCGAATAAATAATATGTTAAACAACTATTAACAGTTTACCAGTTCACTTACGTTTTACAAACGATAGTTTATATTCACGATATCTTGGTACACACAGCCCTCTTGCATTTTGTAATATTTTTTCACAGGTATGGCATAGTGTTATATATTTTTTTAAATTTGTGTGTTCAAGAGACTGAATAGCTTTTACCTTACATTTAACTAAGTCGCCACTGGAAAATATGGCTTCGTTCTTAACAAATTATTAATAACAAGTGACAATGAACTTCGTTCCTACTGTTACTACTAAATGTACTCATTCCTTCCCTGAACGGGGAGACAGGCCTCCTAGAAGTCAGGAGATTTGTATCAGAGATGGAGATGTGTAGTGAAGGTCGGAGTGTTGGTGGCTGTGGCCTATAGTAGGAACTATCTGGGCGTTCTCCTTAGTGCAGGACAGCCGAATAGGCGTAGAACTACGGTAGAGCCGTGGCCACTCCTCCTCTGGTCGGTTGGCCGGTCGGTGTACAGAGCTGTCGCACCAGCTGTGGTCACTTGTGGCCCGAGACCCACTCTGCATCCGTCGACGACTCCCTTCTAGCAAAAACGACGTGTCAGCGATCCGAGACTGTCTCTTAACTCAGTATAACTCGTGCAGTTGGTACTCCATAGTAAGATTGCAGCTGAACGTGGACACAGGAAATGCCACATATCTTGGCATGCAAATCTACGGGATTGGTAAGGAAAAAATACAAATTTATTTGTTGAAGTCGCACAATCGAATGAAAAACTTTACAGAATGATCACTGACATCAGTAGAAGAAAGCAACTCAATGACAAGGAGTAAATTTTTGTATATTTAGAATTTTAAACTTTGTTGAAATGTTTGTAGACTGCATAAGAATTATATCGTCATTGCGCCTCGAAATTCCGCCATGTGACAATGTTGAGGGGAGAAATAGTGGCCCGCAACACATGTACAACTTAGATCGAACGTTCGATGATATAGTTCATGCAGTACTGAACCTTAGATGACAGAACCCTTCTACTCAGAGTTCTAAGCTGAAATATTATCACGTAGCGGTTATCTTAGGCGTAACAACGGTATTACGGATATTCGTAATTCGGTGCTATCCTGATTCTGATTCTGAATTTACCGGGAGAGTTGGCCGTGCGGTTCGAGTCGCGCAGTTGTGAGCTTGCATCCGTGAGATAGTGGGTTCGAATCCCACTGTCGGCAGCCCTGAAGATGGTTTTCCGTGTTCTCCTATTTTTACACCAGGCAAATGCTGGGGCTGTACCTTAATCAATGCCACGGCCGCTCCTTTTCCATTCCTAGGCTTTTCCAGTCCTATCGTCACCATGAGACCTATCTTTGTCGGTGCGAAGTAAAGCATCTGAATGAATAAAGAAATACATATGCGTGAAACGCATAATGTAATTACAGTAAACCTTGTCCTTAGCGGAAACCCAATGGGACGGAATATTTGTTTCCGCTGTATACAGTATTCCTGTCCATAAAGGCTGTTAAAAATAAAATAAAAACCATAAGTACATACGTCCCTTAGACAATCCAGCAGTAAATTTAAATTTTGTGCGGTAGTTTTTTTTTTTTTGCTAGGGGCTTTACGTCGCACCGACACAGATAGGTCTTATGGCGACGATGGGATAGGAAAGGCCTAGGAGTTGGAAGGAAGCGGCCATGGCCTTAATTAAGGTACAGCCCCAGCATTTGCCTGGTGTGAAAATGGGAAACCACGGAAAACCATCTTCAGGGCTGCCGATAGTGGGATTCGAACCTACTATCTCCCGGATGCAAGCTCACAGCCGCACGCCTCTACGCGCACGGCCAACTAGCCCGGTTTGTGCGGTAGTAGATAGAATAATGACATTAATCACACATTTATATACACTAGTTCATAAGCACTAACGCAAATTTTTCGTTGCTTAGATCTTCCTGACATTGCACAGTACATAAAATACATGTTTTACAAACGCCAATGATATTTCTGTACAAGAATGTCATTTATTCGTTCCATTAATGGAGAATTGTATGCCGAACACAACTAACCCTGTTAGCACGGTTCTCAATTAAAAAATCTCCCCCTGTGGGTGGGGGCGGTAGAATACCACACACGGTATATCGTGCCTGTCGTAAGAGGTGACTAATAGTGGCCCAAGGGGTTATGATCTTTAGAGCATGGGTTGGTGAATAAAGCTGAGTCGCGGCACTTCTTCCACTTACTTTTGCCAGGTTCCTCACTTTCATCTATCCAGTCTGACCTCCGTTGGTCGATTCTTGTTCTTTACCGACCCCAACGCTATTAGGTATCGAGGACTAGGATGTCTTGAATTTTTACGCCCTTCGTGGCCCTTGTCTTTCTTTGGCCGCTACCTTTCTTTTTCGAAGTGTCAGATCCCATCCATTTTTCTCTCTACTTAGTGTTAGGGCCTATATAGAGAATGGTTGCCTAGTTGTGCTTCCTCTTAAAACAATAATCACCACCACCACCCCCACTCAATTGAAATGCGTGCTCGGCAAATAATGTCCAACAATTCCTCGTCTTTTTCGCTAGAGAAAAATACGAAATGTCCTTTACTGCTGATATGATTGAAGGAGGCCCCCTAAGTTTTCTTGTCTCAAGTTTCGGTCTTTACGCATTCCTACAATATTGGATGTCCAAACCACGCGGAATATCCCTGATCTGGTCTACAGAAAGATAGAGTTGCCACCATACAACCGGACGGTCCGAGTTTGTTTCCTGGCCGAATGCTCTCTCGACCGCTCACATGTACTGAAAAGGATTGGGAAGAAATTTTAGAAAATTTCCTACCGTTTCCGCGTTATATAGGTTCTGCTAAATACAGGTAATATTACATGAATATTAAAACGTAGTTCGCGGGACATGGAAGACATTCCGCTATGGATAGTTTTCCGGTTCATAAAGGTCCCGATAAAGCAAAGTTTTACTGCATAAGAACTGAGTGTAAGCCAAGTAATGAGAGAGAGCCTTCACTGTGATGAAATTAAAATTAATTATAACATCCACTTGGAAGTGGAATTTGTTTCTTCCAGGAATACTTTGAGAGAGAATAACGCAGTCATGCGATATTTGGGACACGTATCAACCACACAAAACATTAAAGTGGTACCTTTGAGCTCGATGTGAAACTACAGGGAATTATTCACATTGTGGGAGTTAGAAGTTGAAATAGTATTCGCTTAGCGTCGTCTCTTCCTTCCCACACACGCGTTAATAATGCAACGCTCTTGCCTGCCTGACGTCATATTAAAAGCCTCATATGCTCTTGTTATTTTAGAGGGCCGTGCTGGTAGTGACAACTTACAACGTGCGAACACGTATAAAATATACCTAAGACAGTATCCTTGATCTCTTGGGAAGGAAAGTTGGATGTTTAGTGACAGAGCTGTTAGAGAGAACACAGCATGCAACTACTACTGAAAGTTTTCATTCCTCCCCTGAAGGGGAAGGCGGCCCTCTTCGACGGTTACGCCGTCTCTCAGGTCGGGAGATTTGTTACGGTGAAGGAGATGTGCGGAGAAGGAGAGGGGTTGGGTGGCCGTGGCCTACACTACGAACTGTCCCTTCATTCGCGTTAGTGCAGGAGAATGGAAAACCACGGAGAACCATTCTCAGGACTGCCGACGGTTGGGGCCAGCCGTAAGGTCCAGCCCTGTCCCGTCTCCCGGATGCAGAGACATAGAGCCACGGTACAGCCGTGGCCACTTAAACGATGAAACCCAAGGGACGAAACCCACTCCGCATCTATCGAGAGAACAGCATGCAACTGAACACGAATATAATCTCCTGTTCAATAATGTTGTACGTACATTGCTTTTTATGCAGTTCTTCATGCAACCCTGTCCCGTAAAAACCTTTTGATCTTTACGTAACTAGTGCATCTACTGTAATCTGTTCGTCATACGCATGTCTTTGCCTACCCTTACGGTTCTTACGCCCACAATTCTTTCAAATCTCACTACCAAATACTGGGTGTCTTAAGATGTGTCCTATCATTGTATCCATTTTTCTTGTCTATTTCGCCAGATCGTTCTCCTCCCAGCGATTAGACTCAGTACCTCATCATTCGTGATTTCACCTTCCCATCCCAACTTCAGAATTCACTTGTAACACCACATTCCAAAATTTTCTATTATCTTTGTTTTTTGTGTTAGTTATTGCTCATGTTTGATTTCCATACAATTCCACAATCCAGACGAGAGTTTCCCCACATCAATGTTCGAGCTAGCAAATTAATTTTCTTAAGAAATACCTTGCTTGCTCTAATCTGCATTTTAAATCCACCTTAGGTCTGCCAACGTTGGTTATTCTACTACCATAGTAACAGTACTCACCTACTTCATTTTAGTTTTCATTTGTTAATCTAATACTTCCTGTAACATCTGACCTCGGTTCAGTACAATTCATTACTTTTGTTTTGGACTTACTTATTTCGCATCTTGTACTTCTTCTCCATGATTCTATCCAGACCAAACAGAAATTTCTCCAGATCTTCTGCAGATTCAGGTAAAATAAGAATACCACAGGCAAATCTCAGAGTTTTGATTTACTCTCTTTAGATTATGGTTCCCTTTCCAAATTATTCATTGATTTTGTTTGCCGCCTGCTCTAATTAAACGGTGAATAATAATAATCGTAATAATACTAATAATAATAGTAATTGTACCGGGAGGTACATCCCAACGCCCCGCATTCAAATTCTGCGCGAAAATGAACTCCTCTATTGGTAAAACAGTAAAATTGAAACTACACCAACTTAGAAATTTACTCAAAGGTGTCACCACAGAAATAAGATTTAATTTTGTTATTGTGAAGTTTCCTGAACTGACTGAATTTCTACTATTTTGTTTCCTCTCCATCAAGAAGGAAGGGAAGGAAATGGCCGTAGCCTTAATTAAGGTAGAGCCCTAGCAATTTCCAGCCGTGAAAATGCGAAACCACGAAAAAACATCGCCAGGGCTGCCGAAAGTGGGTTTCAAATCCACTGTCTCCCGTATGCTAGCTCATAGCTGGGCGCCCTTAATCGCATGGCCAACTCGCGCAGTTATTATTATTATTATTATTATTATTATTATTATTATTATTATTATTATTATTATTATTATTATTGTTGTTGTTGTTGTTGTACTAGGGATACACCTTCCCCGGGTATTTAAACTACGCGCCTCCTCTTCAGCCATCTATGCCAATGGCACTCCCAAGAACTTTCTTCTCCTACGGGTAGATGACTCCACCATCGATTTGTTAGCTCACTCTCATGAACAAAAGACAAACTAATAGCTTAGGAAATTTCATTTTTGTTATTAGCAAACCATTTCGTGAAGATTTTTTTAAATGTACCTAAGTTTTCAATACTTCAGCTAGTTCCTCCTCTATTGTAATCTACCTACCTGATGCTCGTAAATGTGTTCTCTAGCCTACCAAGTCCGGGGGGGGGGGGTGTATGGGAATTTAGCCCTTCAGCAAGATGTAGTTCAATTAAATCTGGAAGCTTCCTCTGCGGAACTATAAAAGCAGGGCACTTAGGACCGTATTTTCTGAATTGCTCCAATGCTTGGGAATGCATCCTGACCGAAGCCGAGGGAGGCAGGGGCGCGGCCTGCTTGAAGAACATCCTGAGATAAAAATATAATGGCAGAATTTACTTAAACATGTGATAGCGCCTGCTGGTAGTTTGAGGGGATGTTTTTAGCCTTTTCCTAATGTCATCTTTTAATTTGGTGGTTTAAATGTAGGATTTTAGGCGAAGTAGGAGGACTCTACTTCTATTCCCCACTGGGAAACACGTAATGTAAGGGAAATGCGAGTGGTGATACTCTGTCGTCTCCCCTTCAATATTTCAATCGGGTGACTACAGTTTTCAACCTCTAAATTTGGTAAATCTCGCTTTTAAATAATCCTCCTTTAGTCACCCTTTGCAGTATAGGATTAGCCTCCGTGTCATTGGGCCTTTAAGCACACTTAGGTTTCCAGAAATGTATATAAGTACTGCTGGTGATTTGTCTCCTTGCTTTGGTTGATGGAAGGTTATGTGCAACACTTTCTTTTACTCTTAAGGCCGTGTAGTATGGGTAACTATGTCCCAGTTTATTCTGTACTATTGACGGGGTAACTGTTTCTTCTTTTCAGTTTCCTTTGGGAAGTGTAACTACTATTATTTTTAGCAAGTGATAAGCACACCATTGGCCAAACGTGTAGGAAAACGTTGAAGTGGGGTCACCCGATGGGTTGTCTAGTGTAATTTTAAGTGTGTAATAAGAAACTGATTGCCCGTTCGAGTCTAGACACTTGTATTATGGCGCTGAGACTCCTGTGACGTGTACCTGCGCGGCAGAACCAATAATGCTAATCTCTATGCAATTAAACGACTAGGTAATTATTCCAAGTTTTTACCTGATTTCAGGACTTCTATGTCCAAGATATTGTTAGACCTGACGAGCTCGTTTTCAAAATGTTGAATTGTTCTTTTATCCTATGTTTTCTATTTCTCAATTTAAAGAAAGGAAAGAAGTAACATTTCCATATCTGTTTGCTTTTAGTAATCCCTGGTGCAGCCATTCAACCGAGGCGTTTCCTATTCCTCCGTGAACCATGGAAAACCCGTACCGATTATTATTACTTCAGAGTTAGGATGGTGTATGACGTGTTTACTAACACTCTCGTGACCTACATCTCTGTCAATGGTTGGAGGTGACAACTTCAAAGATCACATTTCATTACACAAAAATTTCATACTTCTTTCTCGACAAACTTTTGTGACTTCACTTTAGTCTCCGCCTCTTCATCTGAGGTGAAAGTGCTGTAATTCAAGGAGCGGATTGTTTGATATTCACTTGGTTCTCTGTCTCAGACTGAGACCTATTCGTTGTCACGCTTCAATATTTTATCAGATGAGTGTGAGGGCGTTCAATATCCGTGGGAAAGTTCACACTTATAGAGTCATTATTTGTTCAGCACAGAGACTAGATGTGGGCGAGTTCGCGACTCGTGCTGTAGCGGAGAAAACGACCTTTCACCTACTTAAAAATATATTGACACCTTTTAGTGCTTACGACATTTGTGACGCAATGAACCAGCAGTAGAGGGCAAATCCCTTGAAAAAGAACTGAAATATGGGAGATACAATACTGTGTACGATGTATTTTGTGAATTATTATTTTAAATTTGCTTAATACACTGGAAAGACTGAAAAAATCAAAGGAAAGCAGCACGATATTTTCTGGGTGATTTCAGAAGGCCTGCAGATTGCGATGGCTCGTGTGGTTCAGTAGAGAGTTTGCGTGGAATGACATGACGATAGCTTTCATTCAAATACTCGTATATCCCGATGCTCTTCCTACCCAATATATTCCTTAAAAGTGGTCACGCCTCCCAGCCATATTCTTATATGCAGACCTTTAGAATAATATTCGTCGTGTTCATTTTCCTATGCTAACGTGTAAAGGAAAATGGACCTTACTATACCGCGTTGTAGCCATGATGTTTGCCTGGCGAATTTACGCATTCCTACAATATACATAATTAAAGGTTCATTTTCCCCCAGGCCTACCAAACCAAACTAAACCCCACGGCACTACAGCCCTTGAAGGGCCTTGGCCTACCAAGCGACCGCTGCTCAGCCCGAAGTCCTGCAGATGACGAGGTGTCGTGTGGTCAGCACAACGAATCCTCTCGGCCGTTATTCTTGGCTTTATAGACCGGGGCCGCTATCTCACCGTCAGATAGCTCCTCAATTCTAATCACGTAGGCTGAGTGGACCTCGAACCAGCCCTTAGGTCCAGATAAAAATCCCTCACCTGGCCAGGTATCGAACCCGGGGCCTCCGGGTAAGAGGCAGGCACGCTACCCCTACACCACGGGGCCGGCCTTCAGGCCTACACTTTCCCATATTAAAATAAACACAACGAAAATCATTCTCTTGTACTGCATATTCTGGTAATGTATTGTACACTGTACAATAGAGTATAATTTATATCTTCTTCTCCCTCTTCTACCGTTTTCAAACACCTGCAGGGTCGCGGGTGTGATCTGTGCCGCACATTTACTGTAGGTTCAGCCCTGTTTTACGGCCGAATGCCCAACATGACGCCGACAATTTATGGAGGGATATAGCCTAATCACTATTGCTTGTCTCTGTGGTGGTTGACAGTGTGATGTGTTGTCTGAATATTAAGAGTCAAGTGTAGGAACAAACACGAGCATCCAGTTCCCGAGCCATAAGAATTTATCAGATGCAATGAAATTCCCCGGCCCGGCTGGAAATCGAACCCGGGACGCTTAAACTGAAGGCCTTAACACTGACCACTCAACCAAGAATTAGGGCAGTTTAATTAATATCCTCTGCAAAAAATTGACTTTCTCAACAATTTATGAAAGTGGATATATCCAAAGGGTTTGGAATCTAGCGGATTCAAATAAAAAGTCCACTCAAAAGGCATCATAGCTCGACTACCACTTAACATATTAGTAATATTTTTTAAATGTGGGAAGTCCGCAGCGTAAATTAACGTATTTCAATATATGCAACACATAACAAGTTACCGACTTTCACAGATAGGATGATTGCCGGGCTGAGTGGCTCCGACGTGGCCTTATGACCCCAAATTGACAGGTTCGATCCTAACTCAGTCTGGTGGTATTTAGAGGTGCTCAAATACGTCGGCCTCGTGTCGGTACATTTACTGGCACTTGAAGGAACTCCTGCGAGCCTGTTCCGGCACATCGGCGTCTCCGAAAACCGTAAAAGTAGTAGTTAATGGGGCGTAAACCAAATGGCATTATTATTATTATTATTATTATTATTATTATTATTATTATTATTATTATTATTATTATTATTATTATTATTATTATTATTATTATTAATTGAAGGATGACATCTGTTTGTAATGTTTAGAATATACGAAAGAAAAAAGGTAATTTATATCATGTACGGGAGGAAAAGCTATTTTCCCCACATATGTTGCATAATATCGTTGTTGCGCCTCGAATTCCGCTATGTGACGATGTTGAGGGACGAAATACTGACCCGCAGCACATATAGAACTTAGAACGAAAATTCGTTGAATTAGTTCGTGCAATACTGAAACTTAGGTGACAGAAACATTCTGGTAAGAGTTCTAAGCTGAAATATTATCACATAGGGTTTTTCCTAGTGAAACGACGGTATTCTCTTCATGGTTGCCATGTATAAGATCTGAACAGCCTTTCGTGAACGAGCAATCGTTAAACACAAAGAAAAATCTGTTTCGTGCCTCAGTACTTTCAATATTCTTCTGTGCCTGTGAATCATGGACTGTGAAGGCCAAGGACAAAAATCCACAGTTCTAGCCCTTCAGGCAAGCAACTCAGTGTTGAAAACATCATAGGGATATGAGCTATGAATTTTAGTTATATAATATATAATGTAGAATGACAATATATTCCTTATTTGCATCTAAAAATTACAATCATTTTGTTAATCATCGTTATCCGGTCGATTAGATTAGAAGTTTGATTTTTTCTACCTCTACGAGCGCTAATATGAGTCAACGCAGAGTAGTGGTTAGCGTGATTATCTGAACCCCCCCCCCCGAGGCTCGGGTTCGATTCCCGGCTCTGCCACGGAATTTGGAAAGTGGTACAAGGGCTGGAACGGGGTCCACTCAGCCTCGGAAATTCAACTGAGTAGAGATGGGTTCGATTCCCACATCGGCCATCCCCATGGTGTCTTTCCGTGGTTTCCCGCATCTCCTCCAGGGAAATGCCGCGATGGTACTTAATTTAAGGTCACGACCGCTTCTTTCCCTCTTCCGTGTCTCTCCCTTCCAATCTTCACATCCCCCCCCCCCACAAAGCCCCTGTTCAGCATAGCGGATGAGGCCACTTGGGCGAGGTACTGGCCCTCCTTCCCAGTTACTTCCCTCGACGCAAAGTCTCACGCTACAGGACACTGCCCTTGAGGCGGCAGAGGTGACATCACTCGTTGAGTCCGAGGGAAAAACCGACACTGCAGGGTAAACAGATTAAGAAAGGAGAGACCGGGCGAGTTGCCCGTGCGGTTAGGGGCACGCAGCTGTGAGCTTGCATCACGAGATAGTTTGTTCGAGCCCCAATGTCGGCAGTCCTGAAGATGGTTTTCCGTGGATTCCCATTTTCACACCAGGCAAATGCTGGGGCTGTACCTTAATGAAAGCCACGTCTGCTTCCTTTCCACTCCTTGCCCTTTCCTAAGCCATCGTCGCCTTAAGACCTATCTGTGTCGGTGCGACGTAAAACCTATAGGAAAATAAAAAAAGAAAAGAGATCTTTTGATTCTTGTTTTCAACTGGTAACATCAACAAGTTACATATTTAGTACCTATTATTGAAAACACCGTTTTTTATTCACTTAAATTCGATCTGTTATGTTAGTAAAACCAAAACTATCCATTTACGTTGCTTACAATCGATGTATCGATCCTTTACGCTAGCTTAGAGGTAGCTGCTATAGTTCTCCTTTCTTCCGGTTTACACTTAACAGGTTATGTTTGTGCGTTACACGTGCAGACTCGGGCGAAGTGGTGTATTCATCCACATGCCTGTTCATTCGATTACATACGCCTCATCCAATTATTCGTTTTATTAGGTAAATTGAAACAACATTTTTTTTTTATTTTCAATATGACGGCACAGAAAAATTGCATATTTTATAAGTAAAAATTTGTTATAGTTCAACTGCGTTTTGATCATGCTTTGTTCTGTTTTAGTTTAAGATAATTTATCATCATGGGCAAGATAAAGTATCTATTTACTGGTAAACTCCGTAAAAAATATCCAAGCTTTCGTCCGGGAAGACTGCTATGGGAAGCAGAATGTACGACTTGCTGCCCAGGACTTATCGCAAGTCATGGCTCGAGCGACCTGTTTCTTATGTACTTATAGCAATTTGACAACATATAATTAAACTAATAATGTTTCATTTGGGGTTATGCAGTCTTAACAGTGTGTTGAGCAACCCCATTGAGGGGATTCGGAATATGCTATACTACACTTCTTTTTTCTTCATTTCTCTCTTTCTTTCTTACTTCCTTTCTTTCTTTCTTCCTCTATTTCTACCTCTCTTTATCTGTTTACCCTCCAGGTTTCGTTTTTCCTTCTGACTCAGCGAGAGATCCCACCTCTAGCACCTCAAGGGCAGTGTCCTGGAATGTGAGACATTGGGTCGGCGGAAAACTGGGGAGGATGACCTATACCTCACCCAGGTGGGAACATTGGAACGGATAGACAAGGGAAGGCAGCGGCCGTGGCCTCAGGTTAGATACCAACCCGGCATTTAACGGGAGGGGAAATGGGAAAACACGGAATACCACTTCCAGGATGGCTGAGGTGAGAAGAGAACCCACCTCTAATCATTTGATTTCCAGAGGCTGAGTGGACCCGGTTCCAGCCCTAGTACCACATTTCAAATACCGTGGCAGAGCCGGGAGTCGAACTTAGGACTCCGGTGTGGCAGCTAATCACATTAACCACTACACCACAGAGGCGGACTGGTACAATACACGTGAGAAAAAAATATGTAGAATTGCCACCTCTTAATAAGAAGTGGAAGGAGAATATGACTCCCTGTATTCTAAGCCCGCACACACGGCGCTATGTTTGGAATGCCTTCTCTTGCAAATGGACATGTACTAGCAAATACTCGGAGCTAGTCCGACACTAATGGTCATTCCTGTCAGTCTTTATAGTAGTTCACCGATCATTTAAACCCGATGCCCGCAGTTCATTAGACAAACAATAGGCTGAACAGTTCGCTAATCAAATACCACACCATGGAACTGCCGAATGCTTAGTTACTTCAGTAATTACAGTCGTGCATACCAATTGGGAAATGCCATACACTTCACTCAACATCTACCGCTACTGCAAATTGTACGGTCAAGATCAATTGGCTTGTGATCCGGGAAATAGCCTATCCACGTGTCGCGGACAGGTCTTTTAACTGATTCCCGAATTTCGCACAATGTTCACACCTGGAGACCATTTTAAAGAATAAAACAGCGTTTATTTTTATTACTCTAATTTATTTCAGGATGGGCCAATAAATGCTCTTACACACACATATATATACAGGCACACAATTCTATTCGACCATGAACGGACACACTTACTAACTGCTGTCTAGTACAGCTAAATAATATCACTTGTACATTACTACGTTGGCCTTCATTGATACGTTGTTATTCCATATTAATCTCCGTACCTTATGGTAAAAGATACTCCCCAGTTGTATCCTTCCATTAATTTCCATATCCAGTCCTCTATTTTTTGTCAGTTCAGTTCCCAAGGATTTGAAGTGTTCTATTATCAGTTCCTCGTCCACAATTTATACAGCTTCTTTTCCTTATTTACTTCCTCTACTCACCACCATTGCCTTTCTCTTCTCCAAGTTGATATTCAATCCCCAAAGTTCAATCCTTCTCTTCAGTACATTCAGCTTTGTTCGCCACAGCAGGTGGTCCGGCGCATTGGTATTACCTAGGATTGGCTCGGTATTTCCCCATTTCCAGTCACCCTTATAGCAGTGTCGTGCAGACAGTTGGATTAGAACTCAGTGCTAGTGCTAGTGGTTCGACTCCAGGGACAGTCCAGTAATTCTCACAGTCAAACACAGTGAACGAATAAACAGCAACAGATCAACAGTGCTAAACAGAAGGACGGTACTCACAAAACCATTACTAACGCGGTTCCAATTACACCCGCGGTAGCTGCTTCCCTCACTCGCAGCAATCCTCAGTCCATAGAAACACACACACAGTAATCTTAACGTGCGTTCACACTTGTATGGTATCAGCATATCTATATTAAGAATTGATGCACAGTCCTTCGACAAGGCTGTCCGTATCTGTCAGTTTTCCATCCGTCACTCTTGTATCATCAGTTGAGTGTTGGCTCCCATACAGCAGCAATGTCTCTCCAGCTATAGTTGGCTTCTGCCAGCTATTTTTCATACATTTCGGATTAGAAACGAAGTCGAGAAGATCTCGAAGATGGTAGATGAAATGCGTTTTTGTCAACAGAGGAAGTTATGGGAGTTAAAGTTTATTACGCGACTTTGAATTTCAGGCAGTAAGTGGGTAATATAAAAACTTCACCTGTATGTCGTTGAGTGAATTCGAATACCTCTTAACCTTCATACGAGGGCACATTACGAATAACTATGCAACATTAAGGAAATAATTCACGGTGCAAATAGGTTTGGCTATAACCTTACGCTTCATGGCAACAGGACATTCGTGCACAAGCTTGAAATACCATGCGCAGCACACGAGGCGAGAATACGGAGTGCTGATCGGGGAAACATCCCGCTGACAGTGTCCGTATCTGTAACACGTATCTATCCTTTGATGTGACGGGGAAAAAACCAACTCTCGGTGAAAACATCCCCGATCGGATCATTGTATCATTTGACACACGATCATGATGTAGAGCTCTGTTTTCATAAGACCGATCGTGATACAGGTACGGTGATCAGACAAAAATGTTGATGCACCTTAAGACAGTACCGTACGCCGTTCTCGGCCCAGGCACTCAATCGCCTCTCCGAAGCAACAAACTCAACCCCTCGTTCAGACATCGGTGGGACACTAGCAGCAGCCAATACCTCTGCCGTCCTCAGCCAAGCCACCGAAACACAACACACTGATTCTTCCACTGACTCCAGTACTGAGTTCCACACTGACCGACTTTCCGGTGCTATACCTTTTTATAGTTTGGGTGGCATGTACCAGAATATTCGCGTCGTGGCTAGAGACGAAACATTCTCGTTGCATCTCCCAGAAACTCACAGGTAAACCAGCCGACGAGAACAATACACGGAAAGCCCGTCCCCACCCCACAGGCTGTCTGGAAGATTCCCATTCGTCCGAATCTCTAGCACCTTCCAGGAAGTACCTAATGGGGCTACCGCCGGGCTGGCACGCAACAGTATGCAAGCAACCTGTCAAGAGCACCTGAATTGAAATCTGCATTTTGTAAGATCCAATTTCTACATTCACACGTAAGAAATTATTAGTTCGAATAATACCATACTTTCCAAGAAAAGGCATTGGAATCACAGAGTGCACCTATTTGGCACCGAGAAATCGCTTCTCTTTTAGCAGGTTAGCAATTCCTATTTGTTCAGTCTTGCAGGGGCTTGCCGAACCAACTTATGAGTTCAAACGGCACGTCTGGGTGAAAATCTGTAAACATACACGCTCGATCTAACCTGTGAAATTCTTACCACCAAACTTCGTTCACCTTTTAATATTAACTAGTAGAGAAATATATACCTTATAAAACTATTACCTGTTTCTCTCTTAGTTCATCAACATGGAATAAATCTCACATGAAAATTCGAATTTCTGCTACAATTTTTGACATGAATTCTACGGAAGGTTTTATTCCACAAGATGATTCGTTTTGTTGAACTTTATGAGACTAGTACCCACAACAAAGCCTTATGTGTACAAAAACTGGTATTTTGCTGCATTAAATTAGGCTCTTGGCAGAGCAGAAGTTAGTGCAATTCGATGCCACCCCCGGAGGTACGTATTCGATTCCCCTCTCTGCCAAATAATTTCAAAGAACGGTACGAAGACTGGAATGGCGTCCACTCAGTCTCGGGAGATCAAATGAGTAGAGGGGGTTGGGTTCCTGCATCTGCCATCCTCCAAGTGTTTTTCCGCGGTTTCCCAATTTCCTTCAGGAAAATGCCAGGATGGTTTCTAACTTAATACCATGGCCGCTTCTTTCCCTCTTTCTTGCCTATTCGTTCCAATCATCTCATCACCCATAGGTTCCGTGTTCAACAAAACAGGTGAGGCTGCCTGGGGGAGGTACTGGTTCCCCTCCCAATTTTGTATCCCGGAACAAATGTCTCACTCTCCAGGACACTGGCCTTCAGGCGGTAGAGGTACGATCACTTGCTGAGACCGAGGGGTGGGGGAGAAACAACCCCGAACGGTAAACGCATTAAATAAATAATAAATAAAGGGGCTCCCGAATAACAGAATATTTTCCCCACAAACGTTTCGAAGTAAATAGTGTTTAGCTGGTTCGAATTCCATTTGTGGAAAAATCTCCCTTTCGTTTTTCACTCTTGATACGGTGTGGTGACATATCACTAGCTGTCGGAGAGTTTTCACCATGCTGATTGATCTTCGGCCAGTTGCGAAACTTCGAATAACGACTTTCCAACAAGTGTCCTTATCTGATCGACCCATCTTGCAAGTGCCCGCCCCTTTCACTTCTACCGGGCGAGTTGGCCTTGCGGTTAGGGGCGCGTGGCTGTGAGCTTGCATCCGGGAAATACTGGGTTCGAATCCCACTGTCGGCAGGCCTGAAGATGGTTTTCCGTGTTTTCCATTCTCACACCAGCCAATCTTTGGGGCTGCACCTTAATTAAGGCTACGGCCACTTTCTATTAAATCCTAGGCCTTTCCTATCCCATCGTCGCCATAAAACCTGTCTGTGTTGCTACGACGTAAAGTCACTAGCAAGTTTCACTTCTACCACCATTTTCTACAAGGCTTGCTACCACCTTGAAATGTGGCCTAAGTACATCAACAATGCTCAGGTGATCTTCTCCATGAGCCTTTCCTTCACTCCGAACAATTAAAGCGTTGGTTCAGTGTACATCAGTAAGACTCGGCTGTAGATGCACATTTCAGCTGTTGTAACTGTCTGTATTTAGGCGGCGTATTTGGCGATTGTCAATATCAACAGTTTCGGAATCGTGGTGATGGTCCTGTCCCACCATATCATGTCGAGTTTGGCAGTCACCACTCGGGCCAGGGCAAGGCGCCTTCTAATCTCATTCGAGCAGCGGCTTTTCTACGAGACTATAGTTCCAAGGTAAATGAATCTCCCCACCACATCATGTGTGTCAGGTTGTTGTGCGCCCTTTTCACGATCATGACCTTCCTCTTGCTCTTGTAGATCACAGGGTCTAATTCCTGCTTGTTCTTATCAGTCCATCCATGATCATCTCCAGCTCCTTGGAGAGTGTCAACATACATTTACAGGGTAGTACAAGTAGCATTATAAAATTTGTAATCACTTCAGTGCCTCCAAAAAGCCAAGGTTCAACTACAACCCTCGCAGCATGGTTGAAGTAGAGTGACGGCATATGACGCTGTTTATAGTGGTTTGTTCGTTGAATGGGGGCGTTGAGCCTTGAACAGACTACTCGGTGTTATTCGAAAGGAATGGGCTTTAAACCGACACGAGGTTGTACCCTCACCGTAAATCATTATCAACATCGTCACACACCAAGGCGTTCAGGTCGTCCATCGGCATCAACTAGAAAGATCTGCACCAGGCGTGTCTGGAGGACACACGACATGGCATAATATTTCAAACTCCATGTATTCTGACCACATACACATATCATTTATAAAACACAGTCTATATCAGCACGCATGACATTTAATACATTAAAACATATTTTCGGAATTATAATCCATCATAAGTGGATTGAAGTAGATAGGAAGTGTAGAAAAGGCTAAGAAAGAATGGCTGAAAGAGAAGTACAAGAACGTTGAATGTTATATGGTACATTCAGTAAAATGAAGAAAACCTTTGGAGAAAGGAAAACCAGCTGCTTGAATATTAAGAGCTCAGATGGAAAACCACTTCTAGAGAAAGAAAATCAGGCAGAAATTTGGCAGGAACTTATCCAAGCTTTGTATCAACATAAAGAATTAGACCACATGGTCCTAGAACAAGAAGAGGTTGTTGATGTTGTTGAAATGGGAGACCCAATTTTGAGATCAGAATTCGACAGAGATTTGAGAGAATTAAATAGGAATAAGGCACCAGGAATTGATGACATACCCTCAGAATTGCTGACAGCCTTAGGAGAAACCAGCGTGGAGAGTTTACTCCATTTATTGTTTAAGATATATGATACATGAGGAGTTCCATCCTGTTTTGGGCAGAAGTTGTTAAAAATACTCCCAAGAAAGCAGGTGATGACAAGTGTGAAAACTACCGCAGTCTCTCTTTCTTAGCATTAATCCCGACTTGCAGGGTCTGCTGCTTTGCTACATCTCCTCCATTTCTGTCTGTCGTTGACATCTTCTGGTGTTAAGCCAACACTGTGCATGTCTGCCCTGATGTTGTCAGTCCATCTCTTTGCCGGTCTTCCTCGTGGTCTTGTTCCCTCTGGGTTGATGTGGAGCGCTGTTTTGGCAACTGAGTCGTCCTGTTTTCTCATGACGTGGCCGTACCAGCGGAGACGGGCTTCCCTCACTTTGTCTATGATGGGCGCGACACCAAACCTTTGCCGGACGTCCGTGTTCCTTATGTGGTCACATCGGGTCAGCCCCATGGACCATCGAAGCATCTTCATCTCCATGGTTGTCAACATTTGTTCCTGTTGTTTCGTCATGGGGCGACATTCAGTCCCATAGATCGCTGCTGGCCGTACCACACTCTTATAAACTTTTGCCTTTAGATATTGAGGCATCTTTTTATCACAGAGGACTCCAGTGACCTGTCTCTACTTGAGCCAAGCTGCATTTACCCTCATCCGAGTATCAGGAGTGGTGTCACAGTTTGAGGTGACGACGGATCCTAAGTACTTAAATTGCATGGTCTTCTGCAGGTCTTCTTCACTGATACTTATGGTACCTCTGGTTTGGGGGCCACATTCCAGGTATTCTGTCTTCTGGATATTGAGGTGCAGTCCATTTTCAGCCAGTCTGTCCTTCCACGTTTGAACCTGATGCTGGAGTTCAGGACGGGTTTCTTGTGCAAGTACCACATCATCGGCATAAAGAAGGGTCCAGGGATGTGAAGTCTGTATGTCAGCTGTTGCCGTATCCATGCAGAGGATGAATAGCAATGGTGAAAGGGCAGAACCTTGATGAACACCCACAGTGATATCGAAAGGCGGAGAGATTCCAGCAGGACTCCGGACAACACTAGTGGAATTGCGATACAGAAGTTGCACCCAGCTTACATACTCTTCAGGGACGCCATGACAGCGAAGAGCTCGCCAAATAAGTTCGTGTGGGATACGGTCAAAAGCCTTTTCTAGGTCTAGAAATGCCATGTGTACACTCTTCTGTCTCTCTCTGTGCTTTTCCATCAAGAGGCGTGTGGCATGGATTGCATCGATGGTACTGCATCCCTTAACAAATCCACACTGGTTTGGTGTTACAGAGACAATACATCTGAGTCTGCTGTCAAGTACACGTTCAAAGATCTTGAAAGTATGACAGAGGAGTCGTATAGGGCGATAGGTCGAGCAATCACTCACATCTCCTTTTCCCTTCCAGATTGGAACTGTTGTGCTAGTTGTCCACGTGTGTGGAAGCTGTTTCTCGGCGATGATTTGGTTGAAGAGTGAGACAAGGAACTCTGAAGCTGGCTTTCCGAGCATTTTCCAGATTTCCGCTGGTAAGTCATCTGGACCAGTTGCTTTTCCATTTTTAATTTTGCTAATGGCAAGCATTACTTCCTCGGATGTAATTGAGGGAACAGGGCCTACGATAGGATCAGGACTAGAAATTGGTGGATGCGTAAATTCTTTGTTGCTGATGTTATTATAGTAATCTGCCCAACGCTGGAGAATGGATTGTTGATCTTGTAGCAGTTTGGCGTCGGCTCCCTTGATGTGCATTACGTGTCCAATGTCCTGAGTTGAACGGTGACGGGACTTAGCAAGACGATATATATTGTTTTCTCCTGATGGTGTGTCAAGCTGGTCGTATAGTGACTGGTAATAATGGTCCTTTGCTGCAGCTACAGCTCTTTTTGCTGCAGATTTCAGGTTGCGATATTGCTGAAGATCAGTATTAGTTTAATATTGCACGCCTGAAAAATTTTAACTCGCATTATTTATAGAAGAATTGTAAGACAACGTGAAACTGTGTTGGGGGAAGATCAAATTGGCTTCTGAAGAAATGTAGGAGCACGTGAAGCAATAATGTCTTTACGTCTGTTCTCAGAAGATCAAATTAAGAAGGACAAGCCAATGTACGTGGCGTTCGTAGATCTTGAAAATGCATTCTATAACGTTGATTGGACCAAGCTATTTGAGATTCCGAAGATGATCGGGAATAGATACTGAGAAAGAAGGAATGTCTATGATCTGTACATAAATCAGTGTGCAGTGGTAAAAGTTGAGGGATTTGAAAAAGAAGCACTAATCCAGAAAGAAGTGAGGAAAAGCTGCACTCCCCCCACTCCATTTCAATGATTATATAGAACAAGCCTTAAGATATATCAAAGAGTAATTTGCAAAGGGAATCACAATCCAATGAGAGGAAATCGGAACCCTGAGATTTTCTGATGATACTGGTATTTTATCTGAGTCTGCAGAAGATCTGAAGACATTGTTGAATGAAATGGACCGAGTCTTGGGTATGGAGTACAAGACGAAAATAAATAAGTCAAAATCAAAATTAATGGAGTGCAGTCGAACAAGGTCAGGTGATGCTGAAATATGTGATTTGGAAATAAAGTCTTAAAGGAAGTAAGATAATATTGTTACTTGGGTAGTAAAATAACTAATAATGGCAGAAGTAAGGAGGACATAAAATCAGACCAGCACAAGCAAGGAAGGCCTTTCTTTAAAAAAAAGAATTTGCTCACTCCCCATATTGATATAGGAGTTATATGTTTTTGAAAACATCCGTTTGGAGCGTGGCCTTGTATGGAAGTGAAGCATGGAAGATAACTATCTCAGAAAGAAAGACAATGGAAGCTTTAGTAATGTGGTGTTACAGAAGAATGCTTAAGGTGAGGTGAATGGATCGAATCACGAATGAAGAGATACTGAGTGAATTTGTGGGAGGAGATCGAATTGGATAAATTTGACGAGAAGAAGATATACAGTAGAATGATAGGATACATCTTAAACCACACAGGACTTGTTCAGTTCTTTTTTGAGGGAAGTGTAATCGGTAAGAATGGTAGGGGTATCCAAAGGTGTGAACGTGACAAACAGATTAGTGTAATGTAGGATGTAGTAGTTATGTAGAAATGAAAAGTTTAATACACAATAGCGTGGCATTGAGAGCTTCATCAAACTAGTCTATGAACTGATGTCACGGACAACAACATCATACAGATAAATATTTATAATTTTCTACTCTCCGTAGTCGGTAAGCGCTCCCTGATCTGTACGTGGATTATGGCATCCCACGATGCGCATCTGTATATGAGGGTCGGTCGTGTGGGGCAACCAGCGGCCACTAATCTCCTGGCGGTTGTTTGTTTCCGGAATAGCAGCAGAGCACAGCAACGGCATCCATATTCTATGAAGACCACGAGAGATCGAAACTGTTTGGGGCTTTGCCGTGGTGGAGTCGGGTCGATATCCCAATGAGATTACGTTGAAACGTAGTTCCAGTCCACATGTGGTAGCGCTGTCCCTCGCGGTGCTAAACAATTGAAGTAATACAGTGACAGTCTGGAATGGTACTTCATTATTATATCTTACAAGCTGCAGTATCCGTCCGGGGCGGGACAATCACTTACCATGTATATCATGACATTTATGTCCACCCCTGACATTGTATCCAGATTCTGACGCACATAAGTAGGAATGCCTCTCCTGCCAGCGGCTTGTCGTGATGTAAGCCTACTCACAGCCTTGCCCTATGTGGCCCTTTAGAGTTTTATTTTTTAGTTATTGCAGATCTTAGTTTAACATTAAAACAAAAATGAAATGGGGTTCTAGCTCTTCAGGCAAGCAACTCAATGTTGAAAACATTCCACGGATATTCCTAAAAATTACAATGATTTTTTTATTCATCGTTATCCGATCGATTAAATTAAAAGTTTTCCTTTTTCTACCACTAAGAGCGTTAATGTGAGCCAGGGCATTGTTTCACTTAAGGACCACTACGAGCGCTAATGTGAGTCAATGCATAATTTTACTTAAGCCCGTACATCTACATTCGATGTGGGCATTTTTTTTTAAATCAGAAATTTCCCGAGGTTGTTGAACCAAGAAACACGTTACAGAAAGGATTATGTAAATAAGTTAATTTGGCTAGGATTTGAATCAAAAAGAAAACAATGAATCAAGCGAATTTAGGCTGTTTTCCGAAACTGCATTTAGACCGCATTTAATTTTCGATATTTTTAGTTTGATATAGCTATCCAGCGCTCAGAATTTGAAAACTTTTCGGTTCCTTTAGCCTTTCAACTTACGTCATAGTTGAGGAAATTGCTTAATTTTTTTTGGCATGAGGGCAGCTACGTTGCCTGCTAAGAAAAGTAATAAAGAAACTACTTTTCCCTTTGCATAATCAAGTGATCATAAACATGTTCTTCCGTCATGGTCATCCATCAACGGTTGTTAATTTCAGAAGACCGCCAGCCTTAAGAGGTAGCCGGCACTGTTGCTAGGTAACATTGTCTGGCAATCCATACATACCTTACATCACAGCCGACACGGTTGCTAGGTGACATTGTCTGGCCATCAATCCATACCTTACATCACAGCCGACACGGTTGCTAGGTAACATTGTCTGGCAATCCATACATACCTTACATCACAGCCGACACGGTTGCTAGGTGACATTGTCTGGCCATCAATCCATACCTTACATCACAGCCGACACGGTTGCTAGGTAACATTGTCTGGCAATCCATACATACCTTACATCACAGCCGACACGGTTGCTAGGTGACATTGTCTGGCCATCAATCCATACCTTACATCACAGCCGACACGGTTGCTAGGTAACATTGTCTGGCAATCCATACATACCTTACATCACAGCCGACACGGTTGCTAGGTAACATTGTCTGGCAATCCATACCTTACATCACAGCCGACACGGTTACTAGGTAACATTGTCTGGCAATCCATACCTTACATCACAGCCGACACGGTTGCTAGGTGACATTGTCTGGCCATCAATACATAACTTACATCACAGCCGACACGGTTGCTAGGTAACATTGTCTGGCAATCCATACCTTACATCACAGCCGACACGGTTGCTAGGTGACATTGTCTGGCCATCAATACATAACTTACATCACAGCCGACACGGTTGCTAGGTAACATTGTCTGGCAATCCATACCTTACATCACAGCCACCACGCTTGCTAGAATTACACTTCCGTCACACAAACTTCCATCGCGTTTTAAGAAGACACTAAGCATATTCACTGGCAGTTATACAAAGCCTTTAAAACGTTGCAGAACGATCTCCATAAGAATTCCAGTTAAAGTATATAGAGCTGATTGTTGGCTCCCGGATTAAAACTTTCATACGATTGCCGCTCCTATTTCCCTCATTTTTCACCGTATCAGACAAAAAGATTAGTCGAACCAAACAACAGTCGTCGTGTTTTGTGATTTTCGACTATTAATACCGTCCAGGTAACACCATTCAGCCGAACTACCTACTGTGGAGCGGACAGAGACTTTGTAAATTGACAGCAATTAATGGAGTATGGTCATTTATTGTCAAATATAATTCTCAGTATATAGGTCTATACTAATTATTATGGCACTCTGAATTAACTTAGATCGATAACATAGGCAGCGTTTTACTAGTAACAGTACGTATGGCTATTGCCGCATATTTCAACAGAAACCTTCAAAATAGCCCCTTCCACGTTACACACACATATACGCGAATGATAATAATAATAATAATAATAATAATAATAATAATAATAATAATAATAATAATAATAATAATAAGTCAATATGAATTATTAATTTAAATTTACATTATTGCAGGTTGTATTTTCGTGCATTACACTGAACACTCCTACAGCTGACAATTATTGTGAACCGCACACTCTCTTGCAGAGTACTCGTATGTATCTGAAGCACCGAGTAAGGAGAAGAGCGATGAGGATGAAAAAACGGGATAAGAGAGCATGATGAAGGGATGGAGTTGCAGGAGGGATGATCTGAGAGAAACACAGCTGAAAGAGGATGAATTGTAGACCGCAGTGAGCGGTGGTACTGCCTGCCTGCCAGATACAGAACCAGTATGGGAAATAGTACTATGAACATCGACCATCATAAAAAGGGGAAAAGTATCTATAGAAAGAGGAAAAACAAGAAATATTCAATGTTTATGCCTTATGGAACGGCCAAGATTTGTTTCATTTCTTCAACCAGTTGCCCGTCTCCACTACTGGTCTTCCACTAAAATGGGTTCTGGTTTCATTTTCGATGTAAATATTACGAAAAATATGTAATCTGACGATAGGGAACATGTCGTATGTACATGGAAAATGTAACAAAGGATTTTCTGTCAAACACACAGCAAATACAATGTAAATTATAGCACTATAAACATACCTGTAAAATACACACTAACATACAAAGAATGACATGTTTCGTTCTACAAGAACATCTTCAGATTCTATCAAATCACTTAAAAACAAGCTTATATATGTACAGTATTATTTACGTAGTGTAAACTTGTCAATGATAGAGAGTTTAGTGATAACATGAAACAATAATGTCCTGAAATAGTGTTTGGTGGCAACGGACTTAACATCGGCAGTCTAGATAAGTACGTAAGTTTTCATTATATTCATACTTGTATATATTTTTATGTTTGCCATTATTGTTTCATGTTTTCACTAAACTCTCTATCATTGACAAGTTTACGTTACGTAAACAATACTGTACATATATAAGCTTGTTTTTAAGTGATTTGACAGAATCTGAGGATGTTCTTGTAGAACGAAACATGTCATTCTTTGTATGTTAGTGTGTTTCTTACAGGTATGTTTATAGTGTTATAATTTACATTGTATTTGCTGTGTGTTTGACAGACTGAAAAGCCTTTGTTACATTTAACTAAGTCAACACTGGAACACATGGCTTCATTCTTAACAAACATATGTACATGGAGTCACACCGTTGTGGCGGGTGGGTTGTTTATTACTATTATTATTATTATTATTATTATTATTATTATTATTATTATTATTATTATTTACGTACGAAAGATTAAAAAGAAATAACGTACAAGTGGCATTCACAATGTGCTGGGCAACGAGAAGATAACCGTGGATGGTACAAAGGGAGAAGATTTAAAATAGCAATAAGTGCGAGAAATAGGAAAATACAAGGGCACTAGCGAATGAAGAAGAATAGCCAACTTCGAATGAACAAAACACATTTTATAATCGATTTTACAGATATCAGGTACATAAATATGACTTGGATTTTATCCGAATAGAATAAACAAACAGGTACATGAAACAACACAAATGTTTCTCAACGAACTGTACAGCGAGTCATAAGAAACGTTAGAGAAATAGGAAAAACAATAGAATGGGAGAGTGAAACAAAGAACAATATTTTAAATTCCCAAGATTTGAGCTGAACAGATAATAGAACATAGTACAGTCCATGCAGCAAGATGTATTTAGGTCCAATAGAATGAAGTTACTAGTCCAGGAGATAAGTATAAGAGATCTTCAAAGTAAAAAATATTAAAAGCACAGAAGTACGAAAGGTTTTCGAGTGTATTGACGTAATAATGTTCATCACCACATAAATCCCAACAACTTACAGCTTAAAGGAATTAGAGATTCACTTCTCTTTTATCGATTATGATCGAGTGTCATTACTCGAAAACTTAGTCATGTGAAGTTTACAAATGAGAAGTTTACAATACCTCATGGTAGAATAGTAAAATCTCATATTGAGGTGAAAAGGTACACCAATATTGAACAAGGATGTTCCCCCCTCTCCAACAGCCGAAGAACGCCTCGAAGTAGTACGCAAAGAGTGCAGTTTATATAGGCCCGTTGGGGAGGGGAAGTACAGGGTAAATCATAACACATGGCACTAGAAACGCCGAGAACGTCTGATGAGTCGATGACGTCATCCAGGTTTAACGCAGGTAATTGACTGTCAGTAGTCCAGTAGCTGTGGCAGTGTGGGGATGTCAAGATCGGGAAGAAAATAGCGGAAAATGACGAATGCGGCGTAGGTGAGTTGACAATGTTACATTATCCAAAGTATTATTTTTATCAATTTTTGCAGTATAATATCCAAATGGACGATGAAGAGGAGATGTCACTAGCAGTAGGTCGGTCCAGAAAAGAGAGGCTTCAGTATCCAGAGTATCTTGCGTCGAGCAGTGTTGGAGATATAGGGCTGCATGGCGTGAAGTCCGGCGCAAAGAAGTAGTCAGGTGTATCTAGAAGATAAATTGAATGGTGCAGAAAGGTGTTCCAAAAAATTCATCTACAATAGTACAAATTTGGATAAGAAATTTGGAAGAAAGTCACGAAATAAACGTACATATGACGATACAAAGTGTGAAAGATAAAGTGCGAGATAGAAAGGAAATGAAAAAGTGTCAGAGGGGTGCAAATACATAACAAACAGTTAGAAATATGACTGGTAAAATATTTGTTCTCATTAAAGTAGTGCCATGAGGCTTGGGAGGAAGGATGCCTTGGACTGCTGTAGAAAGGGGCAAAAATTTGGATGGGGATACCATGAGAAAAGTAAGCAAAAATCTGAATATCTACAATAAGAGCAGGAGGAATAATTAATTTCCAGAAAAGAGGGAATAAAACCAGGTAAAGTCCAATCAAAGGCTATACAATTAGAAAGGAAATTAGCATCATCGTGAGAGTAATTATTTGTCAATACGTTCGAATGTCTAGAAATTCACAGCGCAGGAAGACAGCAGGCAAAAGAAAATGAATTCCAAGAAAAAAATTATATCATCAGAAGAAAATGGCATACAATTAGGAAAATTATAGAAATATCAATAGTGGAGCTAATAGAGTAGCACACCCAAGAGGGAAAAAAAGTGAAACGCGCGAGTATGTCAAGATTGAGTCGAAGTTTTAAGGTTAATACTAAGCCCTGAATCTTAACAATAAATCCATACTTACTACACAATATATCATCAGTACAGCAGCAAATCATCAAATCACTATCACAAATATCCCTGGTGTTTGCACATGATCGTTCACTAAATATCGTAAACTGCAGCAACCAATTGCCTAAAATTAAAACTTCGATACAATGTTTATTACTCGTCATGAAAAACATAAGTGAAATTATTTATAAGACCCCTGTAAAAATTTAGTTAGGAAATTTTACGAAGAAACAGTCGAAAATATGATAGTTATGCTACACTAAACGATATCGAAAAATGGGGGATAGGTATAAGTTACGGTGACACGACTGAGTGAGAAAATCTTTGAGGTTATGGCAAGAAGAAATAAAGTACCATTACATGAATCGTTAGATAACGGAAAAAGCATTACCATTACATATAAGGCAATATCAAGTTAGAGTGTTTAAGAGAAGACAGGATAGTAAATCTGCGACCGTAGATAAAGATTTTTAGCTCTGATACTAAATGTGGCGGGTGGATTGTTTATTATTATTATTATTTACGTACGGAACATAAAGAAACTGTCGTGGAAGTGACATTCACAATGTGCAAGGCAACGAGAGGATAACCGTAGATGGTACAGATGGGAAAGATTTAAAATAGCAGCATGTTCGAGAAAGAGGAAAATAAAAGGGTACTAGGGGATGATGATGATGCTTGGTGTTTTAAGGGGCCGAACATCGAAGGTCATCGCCCCAAGGGTACTAGGGGATGAAGAAGAATGGCCTAATTTTAACGAACCAAACAGATGTATTGAACCACGTTTTCTTTTAGACCTAGCATCTGCTCAGGATTGTGGTAAATAAATAATACTAACACCGTTTGTGGGATGGAATTTTAGCCACATATGAGCAGTATAGTTTCCAACTGGGGCCTTCTCCGTATTATGGACTTTTTGGATATATGAAAAAAGTGTTTATAAACGCGAATAACGCCCTAAGATTGAAAATTGAACACAATAGAAACGTTTATCCCCATAAAAGTATGATGGATATAATTAAAATAACTGATTTCCTATAATTTTTACAAAATATTAATTTTAAAATTGGTTAAATTATCTTTTGGAACATCCCTGTGCCGTAGGGAAGTTAGGAACAATCAACTGCGGTTAAGGTCACTAGTGGTAAACATTAATAACTGGTTCGATAGAAAGTTCTGGTTTAGGATAGGTTATTCCACTGAAGCTCAACTTGTAGGATTCCAGCAAGATTAGATTCAGGAGGTCAAATGGACTGTATCGCCATTGACCTATCTAAGGCATTTGATAAGGTAGATCATGGGTGACTACTGGCAAATGTGAATGCAATTGGATTAGACGAAAGTGTGACTGAATGAATATTGCTCGAAAATAGATCTCAGAGAATTAGAGTAGGCGAAGCTTTATCTGACCCTGTAATGATTAAGATGGAAATTCCTCCGTTGATAAGGAGATTAAAAGGGGGGTAAACTTTTAAAATGAGTGTATCTATATCTCAAAACTTTAAAAGTTTACAGGTGTAAAAAATGGTATTTGTAATCTTCTTTAAAAATAAAGAAAGACGTACTTCTTTGTTTTCGGAAAATCCCATTAGAAGGGTTAAAAAGGGTGAAAAAGCGGTTGAATGCCTTTAATGCGGATACTTATATCACAGAAACTAAAGGTAATACAGACTTGAAAATTGGTATTTGGACTCTCCTTTAAAGAATAAAGATACGCGTACTTTTTTCTTCGAAAATGCAATTAATGGGGATTAAACAGAGGTAACAAATGGGGCGAATTCTTAGGGAGACAATATACACAGTATATCTCAGAAACGTAAAATGTTACAGACATAAAAATTGGTATTGGAAATCTCCTGTAAATGTAAAGAATCATAGGTGATATGTTTTTGGAAAATCCACCTAAGGGGAACTAAAAAGTGGGAGATATTTTAAAACGAGCCTGTCTACAGTTTATCTAAAAACTTAGCATGTTACAGAAGTGAAAATTGATATTTTAAATCCCTATTCAAATTACAGAAACATGTATTTTTTGTTTTCGGAAAAAACAGTTCAGTGGGGTTAAAAATGACTCAATGTGGGGTTAATTTCTTTTCATTAGGATACTAATATCTCAAAAACTGAAGAAATTACAAACGTGAGAATTGGTAATTGGAATCTCCGTAAAAAAACGCATTTTGTTTTTTTGTTTTTGGAAATCCACTTAAAGGTGTGGGGGGTGGAGATTTGGAAAATTAGCTGAATTATTTGGATGAAGATACTATTATCTCAAAAACGAAAGATGTTGCAGACGTGAAAATTGGTATTTGGAATCTGTTTGAAAAGTAAAGAAACACGTATTCCTCTGATTTCGTAAAATTCAATGAAGTGGGGGGGTGAAAGAATTAAAAAATTATTGAATTAATTGTATGAGGATACTTGCATCTAATGGAAAGTAAAGTTGTTACAGACGTGAAAACTGGTATTCGGGTCTCCTTTAAAATCAAAGAATAAACATTTGGCGAAAAATAATCTTGGGGGCGGGGGTGAAAAGGAGTTGAATTCCTTTTATGAGGACACATATCTCAAACCTGAAGATATTACAGTCGTGAAAATTGGTGTTTAGAAGATCCTTTACTAATAAAGAAACAAGTATCTTTATCGAAAAATTCACTTAAGGGGGGGGAGGAGTGTGAAAGGAAGTGAAAAAAGAGATTTCTTTCTATGGAGATACTTATACCGCAAAACTGGAGGTAGCAGACTTAAACACATTGGTATTTGGATTATCATTTAAACACACATAGACCGGGCGAGTTGGTCATGCGGTTAGGGCCGCGCAGCTGTGAGCTTTCATCCGGGAGGTAGTGGGTTCGAACTCCACTGTCTGCAGCCCTGAAGATGGTTTTCCGTGGTTTCCCATTTTCACACCAGGCAAATGCCGGGGCTGTACCTTAATTAAGGCCACGGCCGCTTCCTTCCAACTCCTAAGCCTTCCGTATCACATCGTCGCCGTAGGACCTATCTATGTCGGTGCGACGTAAAGCCACTAGCAGAAAAATATGAAGAGACACGTTTTCATTTTTTTCGGGAGGGGGGAGGTAAATCAACTTAACGGCGGTGGGGTGGAAAAGGATTTGGGACCAATTGATTTTACTGTTCGTAATGTACTTGATTCTGATCATAAAGCATCATTTTTAATCTTTCCTGGGTTCGTTTTCAAGAGCCATCTTTTTCTTTGGAGAACATAAAGTTAGATTACAGTAGCTCCTGGCATGAAATTGAAAATTTTAAAAACATTTGAAATAAGCGATAGAAATGATATTGACCGTGGAATTGTTCACCTCTATAATAATTCACGGAAGTATATCATCCGTATCACGTGACAACCCGCGCACTTGCCTAGGCGCGACAATGGTGCTGATCACATTGTCAGCAATTACAACGGCAGCAGATGTAATTTACCGCCAAGTAGCGGTCTTGCATCTTGCTGCGGGGTCCAGAACATCAACAATAATAATAATAATAACAATAATAATAATAATAATAACAACAATAATAATTGTACCGGGAGGTACACCTCTACGCCGCACATTTAAATCTTGCGCCTTAAGAACTCCTCTACAGGAGAAACCGTGAACTTGAAACTAGACTTATAAATTTTCTCTGAAGATGGCACCACTAAAATTTGTTATTGTGAACTGTGCGAATTTATACTTGTTTTTGTTCTCCATTCATCAAGAAGTTTGAACATTCCCTCATAGATGTCACTACTAACAAACTATGATCATGCACCCTGGTGCGAAGTGAAATAACGTTTCTGAAGAAATTTTGTTTTCATAAGTTTTCTCCTTACTAAATTTTGTTCATTCATCTTTAGGTTGGCAATATTTATCTTTTGTTTCCGCCAGTTTTGAATTTAGCCAATCAGGAATTTCTGGAATTAATTTTCAACCAATACCGTATTTCTTCTTCGATTTTGAGTGTAAATTTTTCATTCACCAATAAAATTGTGAGGGTGTGCTGTTTTATTCGTAAAAGTTCTCCAACTTTCCCCGAGGGTTTATAAACTGCAGATTTTCACGTCTCCTGGCCATTTGATCAACATCTAAGTGTGTGTGTCACGCAGGGGGGCGGGATGCGCCTCTTTCTTCACGCAGCTGTTCTTCAGCAAGGTAATGGCCGATTAACATCTTTATTTCTTGCTAGCTCTGCACTTTAACCCGAGGGAAAGGTTCGAAACTATGTAACAAACTTTCTAAAATGTAAATCTCATTTCGGCTCATGTAAAATTTTATAATCTTTAACTGTAATCGGGGATAGAGAGTGATTTACCCTCTCGATCTCCCCTTCATCTTGGTTTGAGGTACCGCATTTCTACTTGTTTTTCATTCATCAAGAAGTTTGAACATTCCCTCATAGATGTCACTACTAACAAACTATGATCTCCATGCGCGCTACCTCAGTAGATTGGGATTAGCCCTTGTTTCGTTGGCCAAGTGCCCTATAGGTCTGTTTTTTTTTTTTTTTTTTTTTTTTTTTTGTGTGGAGCTCAATCTTCAACTCCATTCCTGTTGTACTCGGGCCGTTTATTGAATTTTTTTTTACTAAGGCCCCGTAGGTTGGGTACTAGATACCCCTGTTTAATACGATTGCTATTTAAAAATAGTGCCTTGTAAGGCCAGTGATTATTTGACTTTCACATTGTGTTGCCTTGAATAGGCTGGGAGCACTGAGAGCACGTCACCTCTTTTCGAGTATTGTAAGAATGCCTCTGGGAGGCTTGATGTTGAAAATTGCGAGCAAGTGCTCCATGTATTAGGGGATTTATGCCCTTTGTGTAAAATTGTAATATTTTATAAAGTTGAGCTAGTAGCCCAAAATTTTAAACTAGTGGCTTATAGCCCAAGTGTGTTAAAATTCTGAAGTCTTGGATCTTTCTAAGTCTTGTTTCTGAATTGCTATGACATTGTTATTTCACTAAGTTGTTTAAATTTTGTTGTTTCAAGAAAATATAACCTTTGTTAAAATTTTAAATTAACTTTGACCTTGTAGTTACACCCATTCATCCCGGCACCTACTTTCACCTCTGCTGATCCGCGGGTAGCCCCGTAATAATAATAATATAATAATAATAATAATAATAATAATAATAATAATAATAATAATAATAACCTAAATTCAACTATTATCACCTACCCTAACAATAAAGAGAATGTTCTGGACCGTCGTCAAAATGTGCGGGCCGCGCTAGAAACAGGTCCTGGCCGGGTAATGACTACGAATGCACTCCGGCCGCGGGTTCAGTACCGCCAAGGCACCCAAGACGACACCACGCCGGATCTCCTCAATGATTTGACCCATATAAAAAATGCTTATAGGAAATGATGGCAAAGGTTTAGGGACCCAACTGACCGGGCGGAATACCTGATACTAGCCCGGGAAGTACGAAATAGATTGCTGGAAGGAAATATTGAAAAATGGAAGGAACTTTGCCTTAATCTCTCAGAAGATTCAGATCGTGAAATTCGGCGGATTATATATAAAACGTTAAGTATTCAATTATAAATTTCAGCATAAATCCGTAGCGAAGCACGGGTATCTTGCTAGTTCTGCATAGAGTAATAAATAAGTTACAAAACTGTAAGAAACTCCAGAATTAACTCAATAATGTTGTGAGATCGACAGTATACAATGGTATGATGATAAAGAGGATTAAGAGTTTGGTTCTAAGTTTCACGAATAGGAAAAGTCTCTCAGTTTTAATTAATGCGTTGATAGGGTGAATATTCCTTTTGGGGAACATTGTATGTACCTTGGTGTTAATATAAGGAAAGATCTGCATTGACGTAATCACATGAAATGGACTGTAAATAAAGGGTGCAGATATCTACACAATGTCATGAGGCTATTTAGGGATTGTTGTAAGGATGTAAAGGAGAGGGTATATAAGTCTCTGGTATGACCCCAACTAGAGTATGGTTCCAGTGCATGAGACTATTACCAGGATTACTTGATTCAAGAACTGAAAAAATACAAAGATAAACAGCTTAACTTGTTCTGGGTGATTTCTGACAAAACATTACCGTTAGAAAAATGTTGCAAAGTTTGGGCTGGGAAGATTTCGGGGAAAGGCGACCAGCTGCTTGACTAAGTGGTATATTTCGGGCTGTCAGTGGAGAGATGGCGTGCGATGATATTAGTAGACGAATAAGTTTGCTTGGTGTCTTTAAAGAGGTGCATATGGCCCTGAGGTTCACTCAGCCTACACCAAAAATGAGTACCAGATTAATTCCTGGGGGCAAAGGCGGCCGGGCGTAAAGCTAACCACTCTACCCCATAAAGTGCCAAGGTTGCGAATATTGGAAGCTTTTACCTTCCACCACTCCAAGGGCCTTCATGGCCTGTACGGAGAAGACTTTGCTTTTTTTGCTTTTGGTGTCTTTAAAAGTAAGAAAGATCACAGTATGAAGATAAAGTTGGAATTCATGAGGACAAATTAGGGCAAATATTATTTTATACGAAGGGGAGTTAGGGATTGGAATAACTTACCCAGGGAGATGTTCAATGCATTTCCAATTTCTTTGCAGTCATTTAAGAAAAGGCTAGGAAGATAACAGATTGGGAATCTGCCATCTGGGCTACTGCCCTAAATGCAGGTCAGTAGTGACTGACTGATTGAGCAAAACCATTAACAATAAACTCTGGTATTTCTGTCTTCAGTTAGTTTACCACTAAAACTGAGGTCTCAAAACAATATGCGTGATTCTATAATAAGGTATGTAGGATGGCTTTGTGTTCCACGTTGTATCCAAAAGGCAAGTATGTAACAAACATAGCCACTATTTTTAGCAAGATTCTAAAAATAAGTTGGGCTTCACCTCGGTGAATCACAAGGGAAGTTACTAACTTACTGTTTTATTTTCTCTCAGTATTCTCGAGGTTTGGAGCCTCCGTGGCTCAGGCGGCAGCGCGTCGGATTCTTGCCAATTGGGTCCTGTTTCAGAAACCGGTCACTCCATGTGAGATTTGTGCTGGACAAAGAGTAGGCGAGACAGGTTTATTTCCGGGTACTCGGGTTTTCCCTGCCATCGTTCATTCCAGCAACACTCCCCACTATCATTTCATTTCATCCGTAAATAATTGATATTGACGCAGAGGAGTGTGACAGGTTTCGGCAGCCGGCACATTTCCCATCTTCGCCGCTAGATTCATGTCATTTCTGACTCGCTCGATTTTAATTTTCATTCTGGAGGTTTGAAATGTTATTTCTCAATTTATCTTTAACAGATTGAAATAAAACCACGTGTAGGGACATTTTAGCTCTTGTTAATAGGCTACTGGCAAGGTTCACTAGAAGTGTGTATTACATATTTGAATGATTGAATCCAATGACAGACGGTCACAAAGAACATTCAGAAATAATGTATATCATCTCCGCTTCGTGCATACAATCAATCCTCTCAAAATCGCGACAAAATATGAACGTGCACGGAGATAACACATTCTAGAATAAGATTTGAAAGCATGCGCTTGAGATGTTGATTCAACAGGAGATACCGGTATTTTAAGTAATAGCAGAAATTTCATTTTCTTTGTGACTGGAGGAAGTTGTGAAAGAATAGTAATAATTATTCACGGGAGGGAATATTGTACGGAGAAGCATTAACAACAGCATTGTACGAGTAGGCGTCTCCCTCCGCAGGGAGGCGAAGTGTGCGAGCAAGTGGAGAAGCATGTTTCATATTCTCGCAACAGGAATAATGAACACGTGACGACGTGATGCTTTTAATTTAGGAAATCTCACATTATCCAGCAAGTGTGTGCTTGACACGTTAATATAAATTCATAGCTTAAAAAAAATTTCCTACGTTATTAATTTCTCTAGTATGGTAATTTTCGTTGTAATATGCAGTAATCTCACTCACTAGCTGCTTGCTAGGATGCAGAATACGAGTTCTAATAACTGCTCCTGTAAGACAAATCTTTGTGTTTATTTACCTGCTCTCAAAGTGAATTAAGCCATGAATCAGGATGAAGAAGACTTATTACTAGTAACGAGATTCATTGCGGTACAGTATTGATTTTAATATCTATGATAACATTCTAAAACATTTAATTGTATTAGGTCCACCCATATAATATGAATTTGCCATTAAATAAATGGTCTGTCTAAAATGCTACATAGTAGGACATGTTTTGTTCTAGCCTAGAGCTCATCTTCAGCTTAAAATAACACAAGGATGAAAAATATACAAAAACAGTGATAGATAAAAAATTAAAGACCCGAAACGGCTTATGGCTTTTAGTGCCAGGAGTGTCCAAGGACTTGCTCGGCTTGCCAGGTGCAGATCTTTTGATTTGACTCCCGTAGGCAACCTGATCGTCGTGATGAGGATGCAGTTATGATGAAGACGACACATACACCCATCCCCCGTGCCAGCGCATTAAACCAATGATGGTTAAAATTCCTGACCCGGCCGGGAATCGAACCCGGGGTCCCCGTGACCGAAGGCTAGCACGATAACCATTTAACCTTGGAGCCGGACCTTAAAGGAATAAAATAAAATCAGTAACTGCAATAAAAATCCGTGTTTAGAAATGTTTCGTAACTTCAATCTTGTTATAAGA
Organism: Anabrus simplex; assembly: GCF_040414725.1. NCBI lineage: Eukaryota > Metazoa > Arthropoda > Insecta > Orthoptera > Tettigoniidae > Anabrus > Anabrus simplex. The sequence continues at coordinate 407,512,550 of NC_090269.1, forward strand.
TCAATCTAGTTGTAACAATTGAGGGTCCAAACGTATATACCATAACTGTTGACTGGCTGGAGGAAGACTGTCAATGCTTCTGGAACGGACCGAAGTTTTGAAATCCGTAAATAACTTCACGGAGAATAAAAGTATAAGTGAAGGCGTTTTAAGCTGAAGATGACCTCTAGGCTTGGTCTAAATATGTCTTCCTATGTAGATTTTTAGACAGACCCTTTATTAAATGGCAAATTTGTTAATAAAAACCAGAACACCTTAAAACTAGTGATAATAAGTTCATATCCACTGGACATATGCATTAGTATGTTTTGAAGGAATGATTAGCTTTTGAACCATTTCGGCCCTCAGGTTCAAGGTCCACATCGATATCTCGAGGCACCACCACCGACTGGTAAAATGTGCATGTGGCTCTCGTTGTCTCTAAAAACGACTGCGACTTGAGCAGACGTGCAGGATGCCTCGCAGACGTATGCGAGAACCGTGCCGTCAAATGAGTGAGTTTTAAAGTGCGCGCATTATTGGCATGAGAGAACGTGATGCATCCATCCGGGAAATTGCTGCTCCTCTGGAACGAAGTGTGCCGGCAGTGCAACGAGTGTGTACAGAATGGTTCACAGATGGCCGTAGAACACGACGAGTTGGGCCTGGTCGCACCAGCCAGGCCACACCCCGAGAAAATAGACACCTCAACCGAACGGCAATGCAGGAGAGATCTGCGTCCTCCTGGGCTCTGGTGCAACAGTGGACCAGTGTAACACCTCGTACACTATAAAGAGTGACAGTCCGTCGCCGTTTATTTTGATCTGGGTTACCGGCACGTCGTCCACTTCTCCGCCTACCTTTGACTAATGTGCTTAAACATGCCAGACTGCAATAATGAATGAAACGACGTCACGGGGGTCAGCAATGTCAGCAGATAGTGTTTTCGGACGAATCCAGGTTCTGTTTGTTTGAAAATGATGGCGGTATTTTGGTTTGCCACAGACAGGGGGAGAGGCATCACATTGATTACATTCGCACAAGACATACAGCGCCTTATGGTGTGGGGTGCTATTGGGTATAACCATAAATCACATTTGGTGCACGTCCAAGACACTATGGCCAGTTTTACCTACGTGAAGGACATCCTGCGACCCGTAGCCATACCCTTTTTGTACGACACCCCAGACGCCATATTTCAGCACTACAATGATCGACCACATGTTGCTGCACGATCACCTACCTTCTTGTTGTCACAGGATGTCAGAATGTTGCCCCGGCCCGCCCGATCACCGGACTTGTCGCCAGTCGAAAATGTGTGGGATATGGTGAAAAAACGGGTGCAGCACAATGCGGCACAATGCCAACCACCGAAGATGATTGCAGCATGGATGGACATAGGCCAGGACGCCATTCGCGCCTTATACGCGTTGATGCTCTCAAGCTTGGAACAAGTTATCAGCGCCCATGGAGGACCCAGTGTCTACTAGGCAGCAGGACACATACTGAACCTAGGTGACTGAAATGCTAATAGTTTCTGAAGAACACACTTATGAACATGCCCTGTTAAATGAACTGCCTATCTTTAGTCTTTCAGTGTGTTCTGTCTTAAGAACATGAGTGTAAATAGGTTGACTTAATACTGTTAAATTATTTTTAGCATTTTATCCTAGATATAGAGAATACCTGTTGGTTCAAGTCTCCGCTAGAGTGTAGTTAATCTCATTGAGTACTTTTCTTGTATATTTCTGTTCATCTCCGAGAAATTACTGTGGCTGAATTACCCTTTATGTCTTCAGACTGCATTGCGAATACTAGTTATAATGATATCTCAGGGACATTATTCTTACTTCTGTGGGTGCGAGTGTTAGAATAACATCCAGTAAGGTTCTTGCCTGTCATAAAAGGCGACTAACGGGGGACCAGGGGCTTTCAAATTGGAAGAGTGGACTCACGACCACGGGTTCCCCCTTTGGCATTGCCTCGTCGCTTTTATCTTTTCTATCCGACCTCCCTTGGTCGACTCTTGAGTAGTTCACTGTGTGGAGCGATTACGTTTTCTGACTGCCGCTGGAAGTGAATTCCAAAGTTTTTACCCATCCACAACGAAGGGTCTATCATGCATTGAAGAGTGGTTGACAGGAATAGCGAGGGAAGTGCCAGATCTAGTGTTATAATTGAGGTGTAAGGTTTGCGAGATCCAAAGGTCTTCCATTATCACACACTTCGTGGCACTCGCCTTACTTTTTCAGATATCTTCATTATTCGATCAGACCTCTTCCATGTTCCTTCTGATTAGAGTTAATAGAAGGTGGTTTCCCAGAAGTACTTCCTCTGGAAACAATAATCACCACCACGACTTAATCCTAAACTAGACTACCATGGATCATATCCCGGTCACTTCAAGTGCGATTTTCGAATTACATCACAAGGGTCAACATTAATTTTCGCGTGTGAGTTGAGATGTATACAACCAGGCCGTCGGACGAGGCAAGAATTTCGAAACGAATACATGAATTATGTTCGCCGTTATTAGTATAATATTTTATTTTATCCGGTGTTGACTTTCTTCATTGCTTACATAATTTTAATTTTGGAAACGTACACCGAATACCCCTAAAAATAAGCACGAAGTTTACACATTAAGATACGATTTATTTTAAAATTGCATGAAATCAGTGAAATGGATTATTTTCAATACGATTACTTAGTAGGGCATCGTGATTAATTTTATGGAGTCTGTAAACACTACATCCATTTGTCTACCCGTGTCAAGTTCTGTGGATACTCGCAGGGTATTAGGTGAAATTAGAGTGATATGCTAGCTATTAGATCAGGCAGAGACCGGACATGACACAATCCTTCAAATATACAAACAACCAGAGTCACACGGGTTTAGGTCGGATGATATTGAAGGTCACGCATCTGGAAAGTATCTCGTGATAAAGTGGTCGTTAATGAAGGTTTATTAAAGAAAATCTTTCACCTGGTGACCGATATGTGGTGTTGCCCCGTCTTGCATGAAAATAACGGTGTGGTCACAACAGCGTTCTTGCAAATCTGGAGTCACATGTTGCACAAGGTGGTCCCTATAACGTGCAGATGTCACTGTACGCCTAACAGGTCCTTGAGGGGCCATCTCCTCAAACGAAAACGGACCAAGAACGAAGGAGATTGTAAAACTACACAAAACAGTCACGTAAGATGAATACAATGGTTGTTCCTGCAACAACCAAGAAACTCACGCAACTCGATTCCACCGGAAGAATATTTGGCGTCAGAGTTACGGAAAACTGCACGTTCTGACTGCTTGCAAGGCCATATTTTTGTCTGGTAGCAATACCTGGAAGTAATATTTTTTGTGGCATAATTCGCGAGCGTATTGTTTGGTTAGCATATCTACGAAATTTCAGACTCCTACGATTATTACAGCCCGTGCGAAACACCGTCAGTTTAATCACACGTACTGATGGTGCACTGATGAGAAAGCACATTCTAGTGATCACAAACGTGTAATGCAGTCCAGCTAGAGAGACAAGACCTAGTAATGAAACGAAACTAAAGAGGTGCCTAAACTCATCTCTACTACAGGAAAACTCAAATGAAATGAACATATCCTCCAAGAAATCAGAGCAGGAAGGGTCGACGAAGCGACACTTCTCATAGAGGACTACATAATAGAAGCGACCAAATCGTGGAACAGTAACCGTAAAGCCAAAGAGTGGTTCGACAGTCAGTGCTTCCAAGTACGGCAGGCAACTTTGAAGAAAATGCGAGTAGCCAGACAAATTAAGTATGTCGACCAACTAACAGAATATGAATGTGCTAAAAAGACTTACAAAATTATTTTGAAGGAAAAGAAATCCAGTTATATAGAAGTACAATATTAGAGGCTGATGAAGGAAATCAAGGAAAACCCCTACAAAGCAGTGCGTACACACCAACCAAGACTCCCAGCAGACATACAAATGGAGATCTGGGAGGTGTACATGGAAAATATACCATGTAAACGGGACTTAACACCTACAATGGAAGGAGAAGTTAAACAATTCAATCCTTTCACTCAAGAATAAATAAGGAAAGTGATCTCAAGTGCAATATCTAACAAGGCAGCAGGCTCAGATGGCCTCTAAAACGAATATCTGAAGACATCTCTCCCTCACTTAGAAACAGTATGGTTAGAACTGATGATCAAGTGTCTTGAAACATAAAGAGTTCCAAATGTATGAGAAATCCAGTCATTAAGACGCTTTACAAAGGGAAAGGAGAAGTAAACAAACCGTAATCATATCGCGGAGTGGCTCTTGAATCAGCAGCTTTTAAGACTCTCACCAAAGTGATAAATCAGAGAATCAAGAAAGTAGCCAACCCGCTTCTCCCTGACAAACAGTTCGGATTTAGAGCCTAGAAATCTACTCTGATGGCATTGGAATGCCTCCTGCAAGATATTCATAAAGCAACTAGAAACAAGCTAGGCAAAATGTTCGTAATATTTATTGACTACTCCAAGGCTTTTGATACTATAGATAGGCGGAAACTTGTTAGAAAACTGGAGGAAATCGTTGGTCGTACCTGGCTCACAAGACTAGTACCAACATACTAACGGAGAACTATATTAAAAGAAGTGACAATCTCTGCACGTCAAGGTGTATCCGGCAGACAAATGGGGTATTACAGGGGGGGGCCTCTAAGTCCTCTTCTATTTAATATCTTCACACGGGATGCAATGAAAGAAATCAAGAACCAAAAACGGAAGGTTAACTCATACGTATATGCGGACGACATGGCTATTGCGTCTGAGTGTGAAGAGGAACTACAAGTTGCCATGTTCTTAATCGTAGAGTGGGCAGAAGAAAATAAAATGGACCTTAATGCGAACAACACGGAATTGGTTGTTTTCAGGAGGTGAGGAAAATTATCAAAGGATGATTATATCCTACGTATATAAAGGACAAATGTTACGAATTAATAACCAATACACATATATAGGGATTACAATACAGGTAACAGGAACAACATTCATAACACACTTAAGGAGAGATATTCGCAGCTATACGAAGCATTAGTGATATTAAACACCCTCCACGGCTATCTTTGGAGACAGCCATGGCTCTGTTTAATACGCAAGTTGTTCCAGCAGCCATATATGGTCTAGAGCTAATAAGGGAACATCTCTCAAAAAGACAATTACAAGAGCGGAAAGTCTGAAGGCTAGATTCTTGAAGAGAGTTCTATGTGTTTCTAAATATACACCATCAAGACTAGTATACGTTCCTACAAAGAAGACGTACTTCATTGAAGACATAAGATTTAGACTGTTTCTTTCACCGACAAGGAGTTACAAGGAGTTGCTACAAGAATTGCAGTCAAAGAGGGCTATGATATGGGATGAGTTTTACTCAATTGATGCGATGAAAAACAGGGATTGGACACGCGGTGGATATGATCTGAGGCATACAGTGACCAGGTTTGCTGTACACGGGCTCCACCAGAATGTATGCAGAATTTTGGGATTTCACAAGCCGAGGCCAGGCTGCGTATGTGTTTTCTGCGACCAACGATGTGATATACAGTATACCATGCCATTGAATGTGTCCACAGAAAAAGAAGCTTGACACAATTGTGCCAAATAACTGAGGATGTTTTGCACGCATTGATTGTATATTATTATTATTATTATTATTATTATTATTATTATTATTATTATTATTATTATTATTATTATTATTATTATTATTATTATTATTATTATTATTATTATTATTATTATTATTATTATTATTATTGATGTATATCTGAGTGTATATATTATGACCACTTGGTTGCAGTAAATTTATTATTTATTTGTGGACTCCCGGTACAAAAAGAAGCTCCTGAGGTAGCTGGTTTGTGATTTCTTTAAGCGCATAGTCTGCGTGGTAAGTGCATCTCATGTATAAGTATCGAGTAAACCATGGTGATACATTGAATTATATCCATCGTGAAATGACAAAGCCATTTTGTAAACGAGTGCTGAACTAGCAATAAAAAAAATAACTGCCGAGTACAAAGAAATTGTATGGCACTTAGCAGCAAAGGCAATTACAAAAAAAAAAAGTAAACTGATAATGAAACCAAAGGAAAGTATATAAACTAAAAATCAATAGCTAGATTTAGGTCCAAATTTAAACAAAATTACCTCATTGTAACCAAAGCGGCTACAGGGAACGTCACTGTCTTAATTGACAGTGATAATTAGAGAAATTTGTTACTTTCATTGACCTGTCTCAGTCTCATCCTTGGCTTTGACAATATGAAAGTGACCGAGGTATGAGCGATGCTAGTAATACCATTCCTTATGCAGCCAGTCCCTGTTATGATTGGTGTGAAATTATCGCCCATAGAGTCGGTTGGTGCATGCATTTCAGGGGGCTTGGCAGTCTGATATGCAAAAGCAACTTCTGGCTCGGTGAGGAAGGCAACGGGAAACTACCTCACTCCTCATCTCCCTAGTATGCCTCTTCAGTGACGCCTAGGCTGTCTATGATAGCCTTTGGTGGAACTGTGTAGGATAGGATCGGCCTTCGGGCTCAATACCCAACATACAATTTGCCTGCTGCATTTCGTGATGGATACAGTACTTTTGTATCCATCTCTTGACACATGCCAGAGTAAAGTGTAGCTTCCACCGAAGTCCCAGTCTCATCCATGGCTGTGACAATATGGACGCTGCTGGGGTATGGGTGCTGCTGAGTAATGACATTCAGAGCACGACTAGTTCATCTGAGTGTTATGAAAGGTGTTGCTCATAGGGTCAGTCGTGCTGCAATAGCACTTTCTGACCCAGTGAGGAAAGCAATAGCAAACTACCTCACTCCTCGTCTTGCCTAGTGCTCCTCATTTTGGTACTGCCATTGGATTTTGCGATTTCCTTATAACAGCATAACCTTTGGTGGTGCTATTTGAGGATCCAACCAGCCTCTGGGCTGATGACCTAACAGACAGAATTATATTAAGAAACAATCACATACATAGAAACGTCCATGAATGTGTCCATGCTTGCATACATTTTTTCTCCCTTCTCTCCTTGCGAGGAATCTATTCAGTACAGCCAACGGTTGGGTTCGAAACCACTAGTCTCCCACATACAGAGCTTGGCTCCATAGGCTTTAACATAGTTGAACCTTCAAAAGCTAGAAATCTCTACAAGAAGAGGAAGAAGAAGAAGAAAAACCGTGCGTGTTGGCCGTGAGTGTAGAGGCGCGCAGCTGTGACCTTGCATCCGGGAGATACTAGGTTGGAACCCCACTGTCGGTAGCCCTGAAGATGGTTTTCCGTGGTTTCCCATTTTCACACCAGGAAAATGCTGGGGCTGTACCACTCCTAGCCTTTTCTAATTCCATCGTCACGAAAAGCCCTATCTGTGTCGGTGCGACGTAAAACAAATATCAATATATATCATCTGTAGAAGTGAGAAAATCGTCAGTCAACGAGCACAGAAGTGAAATAGAAATCGCATCGTGTGGCGAGCGCCATGGAGCCACGTGAATAAGGTTTCCCTCACTACTAAGCAGCCAAGTTCTGGTGGAAGGTTTTCGTTCTATTACTGAGAAAAGAGCTGTGAAATAAACCTTTCAGACGCTACCACTGCTTAATTAATATATTTTATATGAAACTAAGACAATTGATTTGGATACTGTAACTGTTCATATCCCGTTACAAGGTAATATTTGTATTTTATTATTATTATTGCATCTGTGATATTATTATTATTATTATTATTATTATTATTATTATTATTATTATTATTATTATTATTATTATTATTATGTCCGTATTATTATTATTTTATCTGTGAGATTACTATTATTTTGTTATAATTCTTATTCAATTCAATTTTACAATGCTTGTCGCTTGCAGGATTGTACTTAGATGTATGCATATATACGTGTGTGTAAAATAACACTCAATACATGTACAGTGAGAATTGTTATATATCAGATGTTGGATATGACGTTATATTTTGCACTACTGGCGATTCTGCCAAGTCATTGCTACGTCATGGCTACGTCATCGTGAGCTTTTAGTATTTCGCTCAGAGACTCAGCCGCCCCAGGGGATTTCACCATTACATGCAACGGTTTGAGGCGTTGTGGGAGTATGTCATTGTTATTTCTGGAGATTACGTAGATGTGTCAACCAACGTCTATAAAAGGTGGCTGCATATTGTAGCGTCAGTCATTATTTAAACGGAAGCAGTGCAGTGAAGAAGTCTACTAGATGAAGAGGCCTCAGTCGGTCAGTCAACGAGTGTGAACGAGAGATGGAGAAGACTCAGTGAGCCATTAATCATTGGTCATTGAGAGAGTGAGGCCAAAGGTTGGTCGATCACTTAGTTGAAGACACGGACGCAAGGGCTTACCACCTACTATGAGGTAATACCATATTGACTTACAAAGAAGTCAGATGATATGGAGAAGAAGCAGTCACAAGGATGTATCACCAAGTTAGGCGTGACACATCTACAGTAAACACCAGATCAAAGGAATACGTCGTAATTACACTCAAAGTGTTGAAGGTACAGTCAAGTGAATCAGTGAGGGAAATATTTCGTATAAATTGTTAAATGTCCGGTCAAGAAGAATTCAAATTCATGCCTAGTTTCTTTCAGTTGCAATGTCATAATTTCATATTCTCATCTGTTTTATCGCAACAAGACTCACTATTTTTTGATATATTATTTAAAGAATATATATTGTTCTATCAAACGAATTCATAGTTTTATTTCATTGACAGTAAAATATCTTAACCTCAAAATTAATGGGGAAACCGAACGCCAATCTCCTTTTCCCAGAACTTATATGGTATGTTGTCAAAAGTAAGCTTATTACCCCACACCCTAGAGATAGTCAAGAGTCTCATTCTATTATTCCTGCACTGAGTGGCAGCTGGCGCCCTTCAAATAACGTATGTGTAAGTAAGCAGTTAACAAGTAAGTGTGAGTACAAGGTCCGACGAGTGTGTATTTTATTTAATGAATGTTAATTTTCATAATTTCCATTTTAAATGCAGATATTCAGATTTTTCAAGTTAAATGCAGTTTTATATATGTTTGTAAAATTAGTAAGAGAGTTAGGAAACTTACAATACAGATAAAATATAATAATAAGCCCCAAATGAAGTGGAAGAACAATGTGAAATATTTAAGTATATCTTAACTCTTTGCTGTCACATTTGTTGTACACTAGTTAACCTTCAGAACTCCAGGCAGGTATATATCTTTGATATTTGTGCGTAATGCTCCAGTAACAATATATCGTCGTTGGAACAGCACGCCATAATATCAGCATTTAGCACAATTCTGAACGGCAGATTGCCATGTCTTACATTTTGTTTCTATAGAGTAAAGATCGTAGATTTTCATTTTATCGCGCCGCTGCTCATTTGTCATTCATTCACGTTGATTGGATTTGTGAAATTCATGTATTCTCTGGTCATGTGACAATCGGCTGTTTCATTACTGTAATTACCTACCGAACTACGGAACAGATACCTTTCAAATAGTATGTGTTTATTCACTTGGATGGCTGCATTGCACAGGGATTGCCACATTTTATATGTGATATTAATTTCGAAATTATTCATTGCAATATTTGAAATTTGATTTTCCTTTTTTCCAAGGGTTCCGAAAATACTTTTTCAAAATATGTTTTGAAACTTAACGATTTTGTAATCATTGCAGATAGCAAGTACATACCATTTTCAACATTTGCTTCTTTCTTTCTTTTTTTCTTTCTTTCTTTCTTTCTTTCTTTCTTTCTTTCTTTCTTATCCTGTTTATGCTCCATGGTTGTTTCTTCCCTCCAACTCAGCGAGGGATCCGACCTCTATCACCTCAAGGGCAGTGTCCTGGAGTCTCATACTTTGGGTCGGGGATACAACTCGGGGGAGGACCAGTACCTCTCCCTGCGATGCTGAACAGGATCCTTGCGGGGAAAGCGAAGGAAGCGGTTGTGACCGTGGAGGAGAATTGGGAAACCACGGAAAACAACTTGAAGGATAGGTGGGAATCGAACACCCCTCTACTCATATGACCTCCAGAGGCTTAATGGACCCCGTTCAAGCCCTCGTACCACTCTTCAAATTTCGTGGCAGGGCCGGGATTCGAACCCGGGCCTTCGGGGGTGGCAGGTAATCATGCTAACCACTACACCACAGAAACGGACCTCAACATTTCTTGTAAGTTGAAAGTTAATATGTTCAAAATTTAAATTATATTGGAGGTTTCAATAGGAAATTGCCAAAATGCTACTCATCAACCTGGCATTCTTGGCGCATTCTCAGCATGAGAGCGTGGCACCAAAAGGATGCAAATTCATAAGAACTCCATTTCATATTGACTCAAATATATATTTGCTATTTGCTTTATGTCGCACCGACACAGATAGGTCTTATGGCGACGATGGGATAGAAAAGACGTAGGAGTTGGAAGGAAGCGGCCGTGGCCTTAATTAAGTTACAGCCCCAGCATTTTCCTGGTGTGAAAATGGGAAACAAAGGAAACCATCTTCAGGGCTCCGACAATGGGATTCGAACCCAATGTCTCCCGGGTGCAAGCTCAAAGCCACGCGCCCCTAACCGCACGGCCATGTCGCCCGGTTTTCCCATTTTTACACTAGGTAAATAGTTGGGCTGTACCTTCATTAAGGCCACGGTAGCTTCCTTCCCATTCTTCACTCTTTTTCATCCCATCGCCGCCATGAGTCCTATCTGTGTCGGTGCGACGTAAGGGAAAAGAAATTAAGGAACTACCCATGATCTCATCAGTTCCCAACTACCATTCGATTGCCGAGAAATGAAGGAAAGTCATAGAAGCAACAACAGACTACTATTGTACAGGTACAGTTTGTAAGTTAGGCCTGTCAATTAAGAGAATGAAATAGAGTTGAATTTTGGAATTATTGTCGGGGTGAACTTGTAAATTTTAAATTTTGATATTGACATTATTATACAGATGAATTATTCATTTATTTTATTTATTTATTTATTTATTTATTTATTTACTTAATTATTAATGCGTTTTTTACAGTGGCGAAGTTAGGGCTCGAGGCCCTCTCTTCCACTTAACCACATACTAATCAAAATCTTAAATAAAATACTGAGATATTTAAAATAGTTAAAACTACAAAAATTAATAGAATTGAGGATACATTTAAATACATTACTAAGTTAATACTAAAACTAATTAATATTAAAAACTCTTAATAATGACTAATCCTCCGGCGCGCACACGTCCATACTTCAACCATTCAGTCAGCTGTCCTCAGCAGGTAGTCTCGGCACGTGACCTTAAATCTTTGTAAAGAGCTAGTTTCTCTGACCTGAGCTGGCAGGGAATTCCATAATCTGGCGCCGGTCACTACAAACGATCTATTAATTTTTATTTGTGCGGTGCACTGGAATAGAAAGAGAGGATCTGAAACGTGTTTGAAGTTGTGAAATGATGATAAAAAGGTGAATTTAGAAGATATATACAGTGGCTGACTGTCAGCTAGTACTATAAACAGCATCTTTAAAATGTGTAGCTGCCGACGTTTATCAGACTTCAACCATGAGAGAGGCTTGTAGTATGGGATAATATGAACATCGAACCCGATATTTAAATAAATCGCTGGCGGGAGTTCAGTGCTCGTTGAAGTTTCAGAGTTTCTTCTCTCGTCATATCAACTAAAACAACGTCACAATAATCAAGAATAGGGAGAACCAGTGTCTGTATTAGTTTGGCCTTAAGCTCAAATGGAAATACATCCCTTTGCCGTTTAAGAGGGTGAAGCGCTCCAAAAATCTTTTTACAGATTTTTTTCGTGTGATCAGACTATTCAAGTGTTTCATTCATAATTACGCCCATATTTTTAACTGTTTTACTGTGGGGAATAATGTTACCAGTCAGTAGGTTAGGTGAAGCGGTAGAGATGGTTGGAATGATCAATAAAAATTCTTGTAAGAGAGAGAGAAACGAAACTTTTGGTATAATGATGAGCGTACGAAGAAAAAAAAGCAATCTGAAGCACGTTCTAGTATGAAACGTTAGGGTTTTAGGAGACTCGTAGGTGTCAAAATTTTGTCCCGCAGGAGTTCTCTTAACGTGTCGTTAAATCTACCTACATGGGGCTGACGTATTTCATCACATACCGGACTGAGCCAGCTCAAAAATTAAGCAATTCAGTCCAGCATATCTCAAAGAAAAAAAGTTGAAGTCATAGCTGGTAGGTATTTTTATTCGACTGTACTTATCGCAAGGTGGCTATTCAAACGCAAAACATGCAACCCTGAACCCGATACAGGTCTGTTGTTGATGACACTTCCGTTATTGATGATACTTATTTGTTATGTTTTGTTATAATGTATGCCACTCCTCTTCAGTTTGGAGATAGTTAATTTATTACAGTGAAGTTCTTCAGTCCGTTGAAACTAATTCCGTAAGATGTTTTTCCATGGTTTCCCATTTTCACAACAGACAAATGCTTGGTACCTTAATCAAGGCCAGAATCGCTTCCTTACCTTTCCTAGGCCTTTCGCATACCATCGTCGCAATAAGACTTATGTATTCCGGTGATACGTGAAAGAAAATGTACGAAAGGGAAAAGTCCAAACCTCTAGCCCTTCAGGCTCAATCTTGAAACATCCTTGGGATAATTATGTCCTACGAATTTTAGGTAAATTAAATATTAAAGAAACATGATAACACATTCTTAGTTATTGCTAAATTTAGTGATTGTAAGTGATATTCGGGTAAGGGAAGATAACGAGGAAGAGAGAGCAGATTATAAAGTGTACTTGACGGGTGTTAGAAAGGGAAGGGCAGAGCCTGGTGTAGGGCTCTTTATCAGAAATACCATTGCACGCAACTTAGGCACGTAAATGAGCATATGATGTGGGCAGATTTGGCTGCTGGAGGAATTAGGAGTAGAATTGTCTCCGTGTATTCACCATGTGAGGGTGCAGATGAGGATGAAGTTGACAAGTGAGTGACATCGTGGTCAGGGTCAACAGCAAGTATAGAATAGTGCTAATGGGCGATTTCAATGCGAGAGTTGGGAATAGAACTGAAGGATACGAAAGGGTAATTGGTAAATGTGGGGAAAATATGGAAGCTAATGGAAATGGAAAGCGTTTTCTGGACTTTTGTGCCAGTATGGGTTCAGCAGTTTAGAATACATTCATCAAGCATAAGGCTATTCACCGCTACACATGGGAGGCTAGAGGTACCAGATCCATAATAGACTATATCTTAACCGACTTTGAATTCAGGAAATCTGTTAGGAATGTACGAGTTTTCCGCGGATTTTTCGATGATACTGACCACTATCTAATCTGTAGTGGACTATGTATCTCTAGGTCTGGGGTAGAGAAAGTGAAATCTATCTGCAAACGAATAAGGGTAGAAAATCTCCAAGACGAGGAAATTAGACAGAAGTACATGGATATGATTAGTGAGATCCTTCGAACAGTAGACAGTAGGCCTAAGCAGGTTCAGAATGTAGAAGGTGATTGGATGGCATACAGGGATGCTGTAGTAGAAACGGCAAGGGAATGCCTAGCAAGAACTGTGTGTAAAGATGGGAAAAGGCGAACATCTTGGTGGAATGATGAAGTGAGACAGCTTGTAAACGTAAAAAGAAGGCTTATCATAAATGGCTCCAAACATGGGCCGAGGCAGACAGGGATTTGTACGTAGATGAAAGAAACAGAGCGAAACAAATAGTTGTTGAATCCAAAAAGAAGTCATGGGAAGATTTTTGTAAAAACCTGGAAAGGCTAGGTCAAGTATCAGGGAAACCTTTCTGGACAGTAATAAAAAATCTTAGGAAGGGAGGGAAAAAGGAAATGAACAGTGTTTTGAGTAATGCAGGTGAACTCATAATAGATCCCAGGGAATCACCGGAGAGGTGGAGGGAATATTTTGAACATCATCTGAATGTAAAAGGAAATCATCCTGGTGGTGTTGTGAACAGCCAAGCTCATGGGGAAGAGGAAAATGATGCTGGTGAAATTAAGCTTGAGGAAGTGGAAACGATGGTAAATAAACTCCATTTTCATAAGGCAGCAGGAATAGATGAAATTAGACCTGAAATGGTGAAGTATAGTGGGAAGGCAGGGAAGAAATGGCTTCATAGAGTGGTAAAACGTAAGGTACCTTCAGATTGGACAAAAGCAGTAATTGCACCTATCTATAAGCAAGGGAACAGGAAGGATTGCAACAACTATCGAGGTATCTCATTGATTAGTATAGCAGGCAAAGTATTCACAGACATCTTGGAAGGTAGGGTGCGATCAGTCGTTGAGAGGGACTTACATGAAAACCAGTGTGGCTTCAGACCACAGAGAGGATGTCAGGATCAGATTTTCAGTATGCGCCAGGTAATTGAAAAATGCTACAGAGGAATAGGCAGTTGTGATCATGTTTCCTAGATCTAGAGAAAGCATATGACAGGGTACCGAGGGAAAAGATGTTCGCTATACTGGGAGACTATGGAATTAAAGGTAGATTATTAAAGTCACTCAAAGGCATTTATGTTGATAATTGGGCTTCAGTAAGAATTGATGGTAGAATGAGTTCTTGGTTCAGGTTACTTACAGGGGTTAGACAAGGTTGCAATCTTTCACCTTTGCTGTTCGTAGTTTACATGGATCATCTGCTGAAAGATATAAAATGGCAAGAGGGATTCAGTCAGGTGGAAATATAGTAAGCAGTCTGGCCTATGCTGACGACTTAGTCTTAATGGCAGATTGTGCCGAAAGCCTGCAGTGTAATATCTTGGAACTTGAAAATTGGTGCAATGAGTATGGTATGAAAATTAGCCTCTCGAAGACTAAATTGATGTCAGTAGGTAAGCAATTCAACAGAAATTAATGTCAGATTGGTGATATAAAGCCAGAACAGGTCGATAATTTCAAGTATTTAGGTTGTGTGTTCTCCCAGGATGGTAATATATTAAGCGAGATTGAATCAAGGTGCCATAAAGCTAACGCAGTGAGCTCGCAGTCACGATCAACAGTATTGTGTAAGTAGGAAGACAGCTCCCAGACGAAACTATCTTTATATCGGATTGTTTTCAGACCAACTTTGCTTTACGGGATCGAAAGCTGGGTGGACTCAGGACATCTTATTCATAAGTTAGAAGAAACAGATTTGAAAGTAGCAAGAATGAGTGCTGGTAGAAACAGGTGGGAACAATGGCAGGAGGGTATTTGGATTGAGGAGATAAAGGCTAATTTAGGAATGAACTCGATGGATGAAGCTGTACGCATAAACCGACTTCGGTGGTGGGGTTATGTGAGGCGAATGGAGGAGGATAGGTTACCTAGGAGAATAATGGATTCTGCTATGGAGGGTAAGAGAAGTAGAGGTAGACCAAGACGACGATGGTTAGACTCATTTTATAACGATTTAAAGATGAGAGAATTAAATGAGGCCACAACACTAGTTGCAAATCGAGGATTGTGGCGACGTTTAGTAAATTCACAGAGGCTTGCAGACTGAACGCTGAAAGGCATAGCAGTCTATAATCATAATGTATGTGTGTATGTTTAATGATTGTTTTCTTGATCGTCTTTGTCCGGTCGAGTAGATTAGCAGTTGCCTTTTTCCACCTCTATGATCGCTAATTCGAGTCAATGCCGAGTTTCAATTAAGCCCTTATAACTACATTCAGTGTGGACTTTTTTCAAAAACCAAAAAGCGCCTGAGGGTATTGGACCAAGGAACACAGTAAATAAAGTGTTATGGGAACAAGTTAGTTTGGCTAGGATTTGAATAAAAAACAAAACGAGTAAAACAGGCGATATTAGGCTGTCTTTCCGCAGCTACATTTAGGCCAAAAGTGATTTTAAAAATTTGTTATTTTAGTTTGATAGAACTATACTATACTCTTAATTTTACGTTTTTCGTATTATGGGGACCCCTACTTTGTCTGCTAAGAAACAGTTGAAGCCTTAAAGATGCAAAAGGTACCTGCACCATAAATTAAAGTAGTTCCTCACACAACTGCCCTTGAAGTGATCTTCCGTGTCACGAGTGAGGACTTACGCCAGAACCTCGGGGGAGGGCAAAATTTCGAAACGAGTAGCGTAAACTTAACCCCTTAAAGGCTGCTGCGTACACTAATTTATTTAATACTATGGTCATTATTTTAAATTAAATTTTTATTTGTTTGTCCAACCCTTGTCCCGATTCTCTGCGGGGTCGTGTGTGAGGTGAGATGAAAACTGTTATGGCGGGTTTTTATGACCGGATGCACTTATTATTATTATTATTATTATTATTATTATTATTATTATTATTATTATTATTATTATTGAAAAATGAAAACCTACAACCTGTTTTCCAGTCATTGACCAGGTCAGGGATGTAATGAAGGAAACTTATATAGGCTGTTATTACAATGGAGTCGCCACTCCCAAGGTGATTTATTAATGAGTGATAAATGCTATGAAATGATAATGGAGAGTGTTGCTGGAATGAAAGATGACAGGGAAAACCGGAGTACCCGGAGAAAAACCTGTCCCGCCTCCGCTTTGTCCAGCACAAATCTCACATGGAGAGACCGGGATTTGAACCACGGTATCCAGCGGTGAGAGGCCGACGCGCTGCCGTCTGAGCCACGGAGGCTTATTATTATTATTATTAAATTAAATATATTTATTTATTTATTTATTTATTTATTTATTTATTTATTTATTTATTTATTTATTTATTTATTTATTTATTTATTTTCTACTGATTGCAGGTACAATTTAGGGATCCAGAATGGAGAAAGGGCATAGTTCCACTTACACGAAAATGCCTCCATCACCACTTAAAATTACAATATTCAAATATTCAATTACATTCTACGTAGCGTGCTTATTTACATAGCCATATTTACATAATACTCTCAAGACCTGTTCAACATTCAAGTAATTCTAGTGTCTCTCTCTATCGCTCTCTCTCTCTCTCTCTCTCTCTCTCTCTCTCTCTCTCTCTCTGGAATCCCCACATATACTTTAGCTAGGCTGGCTCACTCATATTCACATACAGTCACACTCACTCGAGATCCCATAAACTTTCATCCGTCCTCCCACTCATACTGAACATTCATACAGTAGAAAAATTATGTTATGTGGAGAATGTTTCGTTATATATACATCTTATTTTACCGCTTTAAAAAATTTTCTGCAGGTAGTTCTTTTATCTGTGGTGGGGGTTCATTCCACAACCGAGCAGAACGATTAAAGAAGCCACTTTTAAATGATGCTGTTCTTGCAAATGGAGGGAAAAGAGACACACCCCGACCTCATTGAGCGGAACGATAGCTCAGCTGTATGCGGTTGAAACTGTTTTTATGAATATTACCTCCGAGAGATTTTCTCAGGAAAGCAATATCTCTTTGTTTACAGAGGGTTGTTATGGGGGGGGCAGTGACCTGGCTGTATTTAAATGATCCTTCCAGACGTCAATCTCATCAGGGGAGTTAATGAGAGGAAATGACTGACTTGATATATGATAGGAGGAAGGAAGAGAGTGAAACACGGTACCGGCACAGAGCCATCATCAGCGTCATACGACCACACTCCATATGAGCACTGCGGAGAGGTTTGGAATTTAATCCAGGCTTTCGGCACGCAATCTAGTGATTGGAAATTGTATACCACCACCTCCCCTACCCTGCCGGCCAACATTCTGATGGTGAAATTTTTCTGGAGCAACGGAACTTGAACGGGCTAACCACGATGTCAGTCCGTTTAAACTTGAACGCCTTAAAGTTCAAGGCCACCAGGTGTGCTAATTATTTTAAATTAAATTAATTAAATTAATAATATTGATTTTCTGCTTAGTTGTTCGTGTCTTGCTCAGAAAGATGTCGTCGTTGCCGGGACAAAACCTCCTATGTGAAATATTTTAGCTTAGAACTTTGGCCGTTACGGTTCTGTCATCTAAGGTGCAATATCGTTTGCATACTGTCAAGGCCTTCTCGCTCTTCATAATGTATGTGCTGCGGGTCAGTATATCTCCAAAAATATGATCGCATAGGAGGTTTTGTCCCGGCAACGACGATATATGACGTGTTTACATGTGGTTATGTTTTTAAAAAAACATACATATCACTGTTATTTGAAGCATCGAATAGTCGACTAAGTTATCGGAGTAGTAAACATGGTCCTGTGGTCCTGGATTATTGAACGTAATACGAAGTTTAAGTTATACTGTGATATATGCAACATTTGTCTGTTGGGAATGGATTAACGTATGCATAGTCAGTATCAGCTTTGTACGTAGTTCAGACAGAAACCGTTGCCAACTATCAGACGTATGCGCACTTTCAAATTCAAGTTCGTAGTAGCGATCATCAGAGTTGATGACTACTAATGCGTTGTTCGTACAAGGTTTTCAAAATGTTGGAAACCATCAGCAAACGGTAGGAACAATATCCGATCCTGGACTAAAACTCTTTCAGTCAACGAGCCAGAATATGCGCGCGCATACCCATTGCCATGTATGTTCGTTTCATAGCTGACCTGAGAATTACTTCACGGCCGTGATTACTTGCTGAAGTAACCTATTAAATAAGTAAAATTTACCAAATTTAAAAATATAACCTCAAGTATTCTGTATTTATGTCTAAGTAAATACATTTGAGACTATTAAAATAATTTTCCACTTTTAAACTTGAAGTTACGAATAACATCCTAATTTATTTCTGAAGCTCACAGGGGTTACAACACGTTGGTTCAAAACAGCAGACCTTTCCAACCACATTGGTTCGTACCGGAAATTAGCTCGTCACGTTTCAAACGAGTTGCTGACCGCGTATCCACATATGGACGACAAATCGAACTATCACAGATTCGTTCTGTGAACAACCTTATTGTAATAGCTGCAGATTACGTGAGCTGGGATTCTAGAGACGCCAGTTTTCTGTGTAGATGGATGGGGAAACACGGCGCCTCAATCAGGGGGAGAAACAAGGTTCAGTTCGGTGTTTCTTTCTTCATGATCTCCCTGAGTATCCGCGTGGAGTTCAACCACTCAGAGACGAGTTCTAACAAGACAGTGCGGAAATAAATTACAATACGATGAAGTGTAATTTGTCTTACTCTTTTGAGTCGTTAAAGAACGCAATTACGTCATAGTAAGTGTTGTATGTCCGGCGCTCCCTTCTCGCTCCGCCAGCCAGCTACACGCGCGCCAAGTGTCATTCTTCTAGCCTCGACGCGCAGCCCTCAGTGCGCGTGCCTGAACAGTCGTGTGTGTACTATAAAGAGGAACCCCAGCCTGTCCAGATGCCCATTTGCCCCGGTGTCCAGCTCCAGAATACACCCTACGTCGAGCACGGAGGCTACTCCTCTTGAAAATGTGCTTCGACCAGGTGGACTGAATTTCTGGCAGTACGAGGTCTCACCTCTGGTCACCGCTCCTCTTCCGCTGCCCATATCCAGTCATACTATTACATACCGTTATATTTCCCTAATTAATGCAAGCTCCCTTGGTTTCGCCAAGTACGAATTCTTCCAACAGTGAAATTGCCTTTATGAACTCAACAAGGAAGGACTTTCCAAAACATTTATGTCAGTACTTCGGATAGTTTTCGACTATCGACTTTTCATATCACAAGGACTATCTTTTCGAGATAGAAGTGGATGTAAATACTGTAAACTTGTATATAGTGTACCAAAAGATAGACTCATTCTCAAGATTCCTAATTCATTTGCTTCAAGTTAAATTGCATTTTATTTGTGTAAATAGTGTATTTTGCATTGAAGCGAATAATAAAGTTGTGTTTTGTAAATCTCAACCTTGGTTACAACAGTAAGGATTAAACAAATAGGAGCCGTGCGCGTAGAGGCGCGCGGCTGTGAGCTTGCATCCGGGAGATCGTGGGTTCGAGCCCCACTGTCGGCAGCCCTGAAGATGGTTTTCCGTGGTTTCCCATTTTCACACCAGGCAAATGCTGGGGCTGTACCTTAATTAAGACCACTGCCGCTTCCTTCCAACTCCTAGGCCTTTCCCATCCCATCGTCGCCATAAGACCTATCTGTGTCGGTGCGACGTAAAGCAACTAGCAAAACACAAATAGCTTGTCCCGTTCTTAACACACACCATCATGTGTTGTAATTAATGGCATCCTTTTTATTTAGAGTGTGTTAATAAGTGTTTTCCACTTCATGCATTTTCTATAAGTATGTTACACTGATTGATGTTCAATAAACGGAACAACCTCACATTTATACATTATATTACGGGCCAACCTCGTCCTAACCTTGTTCATACATCCTGGAAAGGGCTAGTGAGTCGACTGGGAGCTCCTAGTCTACTGTATGGGCATGGCTCGTTTTTCCGTGTATTGTTCTCTTCGTCTGATTACCCGGCGCTTTTTCTGGAAGGTTCAACGAGAATGTTCTGTTTCAAGCCAGCTCTTGAATATTCTACTCGTAGTAGTTTTATTTCTTCCCTCTGGGCATTGAAAATATTCCAACTACAATGTTAACGGAACAGACACTGAATTAAATTAGGTATTTAAAATCTTTACGTAACACGCAATGCTTATACATACAAAAATGTAAGCAATGTTTTCATTTTGCTAGTGGCTTTACGTCGCACCAACACAGGTAGGTCTTATGACGACGAGGGGATAGGAAAGGCCTAGGAGTTGGAAGGAAGCGGCCGTGGCCTTAATTAGCCCTTTTAAGTTACAGCCCCAGCATTTGCCTGGTGTGAAAATGGGACACCACGGAAAACCATCTTTATGGCTGCCGACAGTGAGATTCGAACCCACTAACTCCCGGATGCAAGCTCACAGCCGCGCGCCTCTAACCGCACCGCCAACTCGCCCGGTTAATATTTTCTTGGTCGGTAGATGAACAGTGGTTCTCTGCCCATAAGTAGCCAGGGCTGGTCCTTGGTCAAACAGCTCTGCACTCTGACTGGCTAACCGATCAGAAGAGGGGTGACCACGGCTCTACCGTGACTCTACGCCTCTGCTTTCGGGAGACGGGGCAGGGCTGGACCACACGGCTCTCCCCATCCGTCGGCTCTCCTGATTACGGTTTTCCGTACTTTTCCATTCTCCTGCACTAAGGCGAATGCCGGGACAGTTCCTAGTATAGGCCACGGCCGCCGAACTCTCCCACCTTCTCCGTGAGTCTCCTTCACCGTAACAAATCTCCCGGCCTGAGAGATGGCGTCACGGTCTAAGAGGCCCGCCTCCCGCTTCAGGGAAGAAATGAAAACATTTAATCGTAGTATGTCTCCTTTTTCTCCACTGGCTTAATATTTCTCTCATCCACTTTCCCTCACTTTCGTTCAATACATCCTCTTGACGAATACTTCTTTCCTCTTTGTCCGTATACACTCGTATAACAGGTGTCTCAAAGTTTGTTCACTTTGTCCACAGATTCTGCGTTTCTGTTTAACTTTATTAGTCGTGTACCTGTTCGTTCGCCCACCTGAATCTGGCAATGAAGATTTCGTCTTCATTGTGTCCTCTTTTGCGTAGGTATCGTGGTAGATTCCGGTGTTCTTATTTTTCATATTCCAGTAACCGATCATCGAGATATAAATACGAGTGCCGAATCGAAAGGTTGAGTGTGTAATGGGTGTTTGGTACTCGGATTGGAGCGACAGACGTGTTGGCTGCCACCAGTGCCCGCCGGAGTCAGAGTATTGTCGCATACGGAAAGGAGTACTATGAGTACTGCCTTGGAGTACTGTGTGTGTGTTACCAAGAACAATGGGCTGCCTTGGAGTCTATGACCAGAACAGTGATGTGAGTAGAATTGGATCAGTGCTAACTTCAACTGTTGCTGAGTATTTCATTGTTAGATAGCACTGCTGAACTGTTGTTGTTTAGTGTTGTCGATGTTACGTAGCTCAATATACTTAACTGTGGGAAACACTTGACTTTCTTTGTAGCCAAACCAAGGAACAGTGACGTGTGTTGTGCGGGGCAGGAGCCTTGTGTTCGAACCTCTGCCTGCAGTTGTGTGTGTGTGTGCGTGTGAAGGGTCTGAGCTTACTAACAAAAGTGAACATTAACAAGTATTGTAGTCTCATTCAGGTTCACACTGTCCAGGTGGAGCCCTACTGTGACAGATTTGTAAATGGGCAGCAATTAATGAGTCTGTTTATTCATAATTGCACAGAATTTTCTGTGTGTTATTGCATTCATTTGGTCATCCTGATGTAAATTAGAGACATAAAAAAGACGGCGTTTTATCCCTAAAAACCATATTTAAAAATACTTATTTTTTCATGAAACGTAACGTAGTACTTTTCGTATCATACAGAGTCGTGTACATATGTTTTTCTCCCAAAAATGTATCTCTTAAGCCACCTTTCAGAAAGTTAAGCTTCCAATATTGCGTTCCCTTGATACTCGGCAAATACTCCACAGCGCAATCATTGGCAGGCTCAGTTACTCGTATCGCTATTGAAAGGGACAACTTCATTGCGAGATGTTCACTAATACGATTTGTCCCCTGTTTCTATAGTAGAAACTATTCAGACAGCTAACTCGAAGTGACATTTCTCTCCCAACCTCACATGTTACAACACGCTTCGTTACCCGCCAAAACCGCAGCGCAGCTCTTCCTCGCACCCACTGCCACACACAGCGGTGCTCTCGGTACCAGCACATGGCGACTGTGAGAATGTAGCTGGAATATATACAGAGATATTTAGCGTTCCCAGTTCTTCTGCGGAGAGTAGTAGAATTTCCATTGTACGTGAATTGTATTCTCACCATTACCTTAATCTACCACCATAACAAAAATTGGGCGTTACTGAAGTGCCTTGCGTTATGACTGTGAAGTAATAGATACTAAAGTTTATGCATCAGCGGCGGAAAGTGATATTTTATATTACCCCGAAGGTAAACTTATCACTTTAGTAGTTCTAGCGTTCGATATTTTATTTCATTTTCTTCTTTCTTTCTTAGACTGTTTACCTTCCAGGGTTGGATTTCCCTCGGACTCAGCGAGGGATCCCACCTCTACCACCTCAAGGACAGTGTCCTGGAGCTTGACACTTCCATTCGAGGGGAACAAAAGGGGAGTATGAACAGTAACTCACACAAGCGGCCTCACTTGCTATGTTCAACAGGGGCCTTGTTGGAGAATGGGAAGATTGGAAGGGATAGACAAGGAAGAGGGAAGGAAGCGGCGGTGGCCTTAAGTTAGGTACCATCCCGGCATTTGCTTGAAGGAGAAGTGGGAAAACACGGAAAAATCACTTCGAGGATGGCTGGGATGGAAATTGAACCCCGCTGTACTCAGTTGACTTCCGTTTACATGCCAGGATTAGTTTTAATCTCCGACTCAACGAGGGATCCCACCTCTACCGCAACAAGGGCAGTATCCTGGAGCGTGAAATTTCGGGTCCGAGAATACAACTGGGGAAGAGGATCAGTACATCGCCCAGGCAGCTTCATCTGCTATGCTGAACAGAAGCCTTGTAGGGGTTCGGGAAATTGGAAGTGAAAAACTAGGAATAGGGAAGGAAGAGGTCGTGGCATTAAGTTAGACACCATCCCGGTTTTTGCTTGAAGGAGAAGTGGAAAACCACAGAAAAACACTTAGAGGATGACTGAGATATGAATTGAACTCCGCTGTATTTGTTTCACTCCCGAGGCTGACTGGGCCCCGTAGCAGCACTCGTGTCACTGTCCAAATTTCGTGGCGGAGACGGGTTCGAACTGGGGCCTCCGGGAGTGGCAGATAATCACAATTACAACTACACCATGTCATACTGTGACATAATTATTGCTTTCTTCTCGTACTCAAGAAGAGTACGGAAAGTGACAACTTAAGTACTGTAATTACATTCCGCACTCTTTTACTGACCATCGAACGCTTTACATTTTCGATAAGCAATATAATTTGGATCATAAAAATTATTTAAACTGTACTTTATTGTTCTTTATTACTGTTACAGATGACCGACTCGTTGGCTGAATGGTCAGCGTACTGACCTTCGGTTCAGAGGGTCCCGGGTTCGATTCCCGGTCGGGTAGGGGACTTTAACCTTCATTGGTTAATTCGAATGCCCCGGGACTGGGTGCATGTACTGTCCCCAACATCCCTGCAACTCACATACCACACATAACACTATCAACCACCACAATAACACCTACACATTGCAGATTCCGCCCACCCTCATCGAAGAGTCTGCCTGACAAGGACTGCACTCGGCTAGAAATATCCACACGAAATTACAGATACAGATACAACATGAACCAATTCCAAAAGAAGTCCTATTGTCGCAAGGATAAGGCAGCTATGAACTTAGCCGTTTTAAGTATCATAAAAGAGCACTATTTAATCCGTGGAACATTTCGCCTTTACTACGTGCCATTACCGACATAACATAGTAGTGAAGAAGGAGAAGAAAAGGGCAACCACTCATTTGTCTTACACCGCGGCTAAATAACATTGATCACTCAAAAGTGCTGTCACCTCAAATGGAAACGTCAGTGGTTGTGATGATTTATTTTGAATGAAAAAAGAACACCAAACCTTGAACCGTGACAACGGCTCTTGCTCATGAAAATATTCCATATATGAACTCAAAAAGGAGGAAATCAGAAAATAAGGAATTGAACGGGCACCTATGTAAATGGAGGAATAGTGAGGAGAATAATGAAGGGAATCCCCAACAAACATAATGCAGAGTAAAAGATATTTTTTTTTCTAGTTGCTTTACGTCGCACCGACACAGATAGATCTTATGGCGACGATGGAAAAGGAAAGTGCTAGGAGTGGGAAGGAAGCGGTCGTGGCCTTAATTAAGGTGGTTTGAAAATGAGAAACCACTGAAAACCATTTTCAGGGCTGCCGACAGTGGGGTTCTAACCTACTATCTCCCGAATACCGGATACTGGCCGCTCTTAAGCGACTGCAGCTATCGAGGCTGGTGTGGAATAAAAGACAAATCGCCAGCAACGAAAGAAGTGTGGATTTTGAGCGGTCGGTCACTATATTCCTGAATCAAGTGAAAATAGTGACTGAGTTTCTTATCAAAATGGTAATGTATAGTTCAGAAAAGAGACGATCATGTTTGAGGAAACTGTTTGTGATCATAATCTTACATATTTAAGTGAATTTTATACGAATTTCATTAAAATAATAGCATAGGTTTAAATATCTCAATTTGAAAGGTGTGTGTGATTTATCTTGCATCTACGTTGAGTTACAGTTTATTATCTTCATGCGCGTATTGATAAAGCTCACAATCGTAAAATGGGGATAATTCCACCTAATCAATACTACTTGTTGCAAGTACAATGTATTTAAATTTCAAAATACACCGTCTGCAGGACCAATTTTGATCTACAATCGATCACACTCAGCTGTTTGAGAACATAAGATAAAATAATAATACAGATCACTGAACATTACATAATCTAATGAAGTAGTTAAAATATAGTAAACAGCATTGATAACAGGTTAAAATCAACAAAATTTGATTGTCATGGCCATAGATCCCTTATAAGTTTCATTATACTTATTGGAGTTCTGTATCTTCTTAATGATTAAATTGAATTTGAAGGTCCTGGTATGTTACTAACGAATATTTAATATCTTGTGTGATGCTTATACCGGCGAAAGTGCAAACCTAGTCGAATATGGTAATGAGGTACGTGCACAACGTGCGTCCATCAGGGCAACAAGCATACGACCTCTTCAACCAAACTCCACAACTATCTAAGAGCTCAAAATCAAGACTGTTAATCCAGAGAATGATTCCATTTATATCAACTGCATAATAAACATCAAGAAAACTTTCATTAATAGAACACAACAACCAATCTTCAAAACCATTTCAGGACAGCCCTGCTAACACTGAATGTAACATACCTCATTACCATATTCGACATGTTTGCACTTTGCTGGCATAAGCATTACACAAGATATGAAATGTTCCATTAGTAATGTTAAATTCAGGAGTGCTTCTGTTGCTCTGTAGCGCATGTAAAAAGCTAGATGGCACATGGTGGTTTTTAGTACCACATGCATGTCAGTTGTAACACTGGCGCTTCACCAAACTGTGTGCGGCACTGCAGTTTTTACTATGTGGTAGCTTCCTGCTGTCATACCACTTGCATGCAACCTGTCTGTCTTAGTTGAAGCTGAAGAAACATTAAAACGTTGAAATGCTGTTAACGTCAGTCTTGCACAGCTCACTGTTAAAGCCTTGAGAAATGGTCAGATTAAAGTGGAAAAAATGCACATTATTGCATGATAAATTTCTATTACGGAACATTTGACCACCTTTGTGCCTACAAAAAATATACAACAATTCACGAGAATAAAGGGATTTTCAGTTATCCTGCCATGAGACTGGTGAGGTAAAAGCCGTGCCCTTAATAATTAAACCACCGCTGAGGTGGGGCCTAAATGTTGTTCGCAAAATATAAATGAATTTTTTTTTTCATTTAAATTTGTTATTATGGTATGCTGGGTTATTCAGAATGATTGTTGAGGATTTTTGTTTTTGTTTTAGAAACAATAGAAAACATACTATTTTTATTGTTGCAGCGATGGTTAGACGAAGTCTCAAAGTTGTGTTCTGCATCGACTGTAGTGACGTCAGTTACCATCAGACGGCAGCTACAGCAGTATTTAAAATGGCGGTCAATGGTATGGAGAAAGCGTTTTGTACTCTTGAATATAATCAGTATCTATCCTTTACCATACTCCAGCGCCATTCCCGAACGGAATATGGGAAGGTCCTCCCTCCGACAACTCTATTCGCAGATGGTACGCTCAGTATGTGGACACACTTTGTCTGTGTAAATGGTAAAACCGTGAGCGCCCCTCTGTGCCAGAAGCGGGAGTGAATCGGGTCAGAAGCTCTAAGAAATCGACTAGAAGAGGCAGCAGAAAACTGAATGTGCCTCAAACCACATTAAGACGTGTGTTACGAAGGCGCCTGGAGATAATGCCGTATTGCTTACTTTTGCGTGAAGCTTTAACATGTAATGACAAACTCCTACGTTCGAATTTTTGCATCGCACTGCAAGAACGGTGTGAAGAAGACGATGGTTTTCGACACAGACTCTTTTTCAGCTGCGAAGCAACTTTAAATGTGGTTCGAAAGCTTAATAAACAAAACGTTTGAAATTGGTGAGCAATAAACCCCCATTGTTATGACGAACATGTGAGTGAATCCCGAAAGATGAATGTGTTCTGGGCTGTTACGAAGACGAAGATCTGTGGTCCGTTCTTCTCCAATGAACAGGCAGTACCAGGGCTGACTTACCTGGACATGCTTAAAGAATGGCTGTTAACAACAGGGACTATTACGTGCTGCAACAGGGTGATGCACCATTACACAGGGAGGTCAGAGCGTTTTATAAACCAAGAACTACCACGACGATGGATCGGACGCGGAATGATTTTGATCAGATGCTCTTATCATGGCCACCACGTTCACCACATTTAAGACTGTATGTTTTCTTCCTGTGGGGATACGTTGAAGATCAATTGTTCGTTCCTCCTCTACCGGTGAATATTCTGGATGTAGTTAATAGATGCAATGAAAAGGGGATCACTTCAGACCAACTACAATAACGTGTCCAAATAATAGCCTCAGACGTTCAGACAGAAAGCCCAAGCCACAGTCAGAGAGAATGACCTCCAATGGGATGTCCAGATGCAATGGACGTGTAATCTGATGTCCGCCAGTCGTGGCTGTAACAGTATCTTGACATGGCCGTCTCGCCCTTGTAACTCTCGGATGAGTTCTTTCTCCCGTATATGACGCCAGTGTGAGTCGTTTTGTAGAATAACTACATCTCCCATTCGTAACGGAAATGCTCTTCCATTTGTCTGCCGGGCATGATGGTAGTTTCTTAGTTACGAGATATGTTCTATGGTCCAGCTTTCCATAAGATCACCTGTTGCCTGTTTCTGAAATCGGAATTTTCGTTTCAAGTCTTTGTGTAGCAGTGGCTCAAGTCCAGTAGGGATAAAAGTCAATCGTATTCCGAGGTTAAGAGGTGAACAGGAGTTAAAGAGTTAGGGCCTTAATTCTGGAGTAATAGACGTGAACTTATTGCCGCCTTAACACGGGCCAGAAATTTATTGTTTCATGGTCCAGTTGTCTGCGTTCTAAGAACGTTCTAATACACCGCTTAACTGTGTCAATCATACGCTCCCACCATCCTCCCCATCAAGCAGCACGTGGAACAATGAATTTGCAGTTAATGCCATTGGTTGCAAAGTATTGGGAGCTTATGTTTTGTTGAAGATTAGTAGTTATTCCTAGGAGGTCATTATTGGTTGCGTGGAAGGTATTAGCGTTGTCTGAATATACTCTGCGTGGTTCCTCTAGGACTGGTGTCTACAGTCATGTCGGAAGTAAGTTCCAGGTGAGTCCGGGCCCGCGGTGTAGGAGGCAACGCGTCCGCCTGTCCTCCGGCGGCCCCGGGTTCGATTCCCAGCCGGGTCAGGGGTTTTTAGTTGTAGTGATTAATACACCTGGCCTGGAGACTGGGTGTTTGTGACGTCCTTAATCTTTCTTTCCTCACACACAACATTCCACACTACCGCCATTCCAAGTACACGCAGGTTCATGCAATATGGTGCCAGTAGGGGCAAAGGATCCACATGGGTCGACACCCCGAACGTATAATATATAAAATAATAGTTCCAGGTGAACAGCTTGAGTAGTGGCAAAAGTGGATAATAGGACATGCACCTTTCGCAGAGCATTGCCTTGCTTTGCTTACAGCAAGCCAGCGTAATCCAAACCTCGCACTTCAAATGGAGTTGCGTACTGAACGTGGTCTGCTGGTAATGGAGTTTTCGGAGCTTGTCAGTGAAGGTTATTCACAAGCTTCCACGGTAAACTCGTTCGAACAACATTCTTGATGACCTGTAGATCTCGAATGATCCAGATATGTGACCGAAGTCCCAAGGGTACAACTCGCAGTCCCAGGTGATGCAGTTTAATGTGCATTTTTCCGATCGATAAGCGAGAGAAGTGATGATGCCGTCAAGAAGGAGTTGGTGTCTCTCATTAAATGATGTTTCAGTGAACTGAAGTTGACATCCTAGACCAGGGTCAGCCAACTGCGTGTACGTGTGATGTCAGGTAACACGTCACACACTCTGCTCGGGCAGCGAAACGAAGTACTTAGTACTATAACTGAGAAGTGAAGGCTAGAGGGGCGAGGGGAAACACAACGTCATTCGTAGGGGGAGGCCTAAGAGCTGCACGTACAATGCGGCATGTGTAGTACATATTTCTCTATACATACTTTGTTATGAAGTAGCATAAGAGTTATAAAGCAACTTTATTTCTACATATACAAACTAAACATTTAGCTGCAGCATTCCTATCCTTTCAACAAATAAATATAGATCTTCCCATAAAGATAAAAAGATCGGAGGGGTAGGTAGCTTGTCGCACCGTGATGTTCCCCGTTCATCCATACGTACTGTACCACTACCACCAACACTACGTATAACACTGCACGTGTTTACTACAAAGCGAGGCTGTCTATTCGTCTCACCCTACGGCTGCCATACGTCACATGTGCTCTCCAACGTCACACGGGCCCTCTTACACCACACGCCAGCCAGTTGGCTGACCCTGTCCTAGACGGATCATATTGTCTTGCAGAATTGGTTTTAAGGGAGTTTTTAGAGTTCTTTGGCACTGGAAAATTCTCCCGTAAATTTGACTTGAAGAAATGTTTGGAAATATTTGACTTTAGAGTTCTTTGGCAGTGGTAAATGCTCCCGTAAAAATTTATGCTCCTCAGGAGAGCTTTCTCGCTGGGCCGCAAGAATTAGGTAATGTCGACTGATTTCCAATTTAGAAGCCGTTAGTTCGCCGTAACGTGTTTCTCTGTTACGTACGTTATTCACGAAACGAAACATTCATCCCATTATTAGGAGTAGTTTTAAGTACGAACTGTCCTTGAGAGTATCAAGAAGGGGATTTTGAATGATAACGGCAAGTGTTTGATGAGTTGTTGTCCTAAATTCTTGGGTGTGTATTATGCTCAGATGTGAAATCTTGAGGCTAGTGCTGTGGTGATGCTCGAAGCTAGGTAGGTCCATACCATCATGTTTCAGTCGAACGTAGATATTAGGCTTGAATTTCTTTTGTTAAATGGTTTGCCGGATTATTAAGAATTGGGCAGTGCACCCATTTTGATGGTGAAGTGTACGAGATGGTCTCGGTTACGCTATTGCAGTCGAATGTTTTCCAACGATGAGGTTTGCTGAGGATCCAACCAAGTGTAACGGTGGAGTTGGTCCTCATTGCTGCCTTTTTAATAGCATCCTTTGTGTCATTACAGCAATACCGTAAAAGTCTCGCACAAACTAACGCTGCAAGAAGTTCCAGACGAGGTAAAGTGATCTCTTTTACCGGTGCTAATCTAGCTATGCTGCATTCTAGTCGCACTGTCATTGTTAAATTCCGTACGCAGGTATACAGCAGCGCCGTATGCTCGTTCCGATGCATTACAGAAAACATGTAATTTAGAAGTCTCAATCGCAGATTTACAGCTCCTATCGATGCGGAAGACAAGAACCTGAAAGACGGTGGAGATTGGAGCACCATAACGACCATTTTACACCAATGTCAGAGGGAAGTGTTTCTAGCCATCCAAAACCTCTGTACCAAGTTTCCTGGAATATTAATTTACCAATTGTTAAGACTGGTGACAACAATGCGAGTGTGTCGTGGAATTTCGAAATAACCTGAAGTACTAGGCGTTTTGTGCTAGCTTTCCCTAAAAAAACCATCAAAATATCACCAGCGATGTGAGAGAAGGCATCAGACTCAGTATTCAAATCAATGCCAAGAGCTTTTTTTCTTATACGTGGTGCTATTATTGACAGCCTTCCATATGTTCCGTAGAGGTTCAGAGTTACCAGTCCATTTCGACATAGGAAGTTTGTATATGTTCAAGACTGCGATAAGGTCTCTGTGTATTGTGCAGGGAGAAGTTTCGCCTGTCGTAGAAGTAACAAAGTCATCCATGTAAGTGAACTTGTCCACCAGTACAGCAGCTGCAGGAAATAAATCAGTGTGTAACGTTGCTAATTTTATTCTCGATGTGTGGCAGACAGAATAAAGAGGTTACAAAAAGTCCAAAAGGTAGTCTGGTGAAATCATCATTTGTAGTCTGAGGTCGGCCATTAGCGTGTGATATCACGCGATACCAAAACAATCTGGTCAAATCTTTGTCGGCGGGGTGCAAAGATAGTTGTAGAAATGCTTGCTTTACATCCCCTCTTAAGGCATATGGGAACAATCTGAACCTGATTAATACAGATATTGTTCCAGGAAGGAGGTAATATCCTATTTCCAATACATCGTTTGAAGATAGGGACATTTTTGTATGAGCAGATGCATCAAGTATGCCTCTCCAGTTCGTGTAATCTCCATTCTCCTTCTTAATAGCATGGTGAGGTAGATAGTAGGATAAGTGTGGTATGATATCTGTCTTATCCACCTCAACTTGGCCCTGTAGAATGTAAGTAAGCATTTCATTGTAGTACGTAGTTTTGTAACAGACGTCGTTCTTGAATTTTCTTGTCAATGCTTGGAAGCGGTTTTTCTGCATTCGTCAGATTGTCGCTAAGACGTCAATTGTGTTTCTTGGGAAGTGCAACTATTTGCCTAGCGTCATCTACACAGAGAGAATCGTGGAATTCATTGAATACCTCTGTGTTTCTATTACTTGGAGATTTCGATTTACCGGACGAGTTGGCCGTGCCTTTAGGAGCGCGCAGGTGTGAGCTCGCATCCGGGAGACAGTGGGTTAGAACCCCACTGTCGGCAGCCCTGTAGATGGTTTTCGATGGTTTCCCATTTTCACACCAGACTGTACCTTAATTAAGGCCACGGCCGCTTCCTTTCCATTCCTAGGCCTTTCCTGCCCCTGACATATCCATGTCGTTGCGACGCAAAGCAACTAGCAAAAAAAGAAAAAAATATCTTAATTCAGTATTCTTGATGCCCATGCTTTCTAGATATAAAAACTAACGTATTTGGTTATCAAGGTTAGTAAAATATTCGAGTAGCTCTGACTTATTATCGCAGACTTCGTTAATGATGATTCGTGATCGGTTACAAATAAATATCCATCCAAAAATCGATGGAAGTAAGACAAATGAGGAAAAGGTTCTGATCGGAGGAGTGTCTTTTATTAGTTTCCATTTGTGGTCGGCTCCGATTAGTATCTCAATAGGCAAGTGTGGCGAATTATACCTGGGGTTAGCGAACAATAGTTAATGATTGTGTGCGAGCGACTTGATGTCTGATGGAGTAGTCGGATGAACAGAATACACATTGTTACTTTCAAGAGCAGTGATAATTATTTGTTTTAGTCCATGTTCTTGAATGTGAAGACGTAGTTGATTACGTTTATGTGAAGTTCATTAAGTTGTTATTATTTAAAATCCAGTTATTTTCAGCGAAAATTTCATGTTTCGGCGAGCTGATAAGTTATGTACATATGAAGCTAGATTGACTGCCTGCGTCAAAGACGCAACGTGTTACTTTTCTCAAACCTCTTGGTCCAATTAACTGTGACAAGTGCCGTCAGTAAGTGTGTGTAGTCAGGCATCTGGGTGGCAATTTGTTTAACTTTGGTTGGTTGTGAACCTTCAATAGAGCAAATTGAACTATGATATGATTGCTTGCATTTATACCAGAGAGATTTGCCACTTTTGCTGTAGCTCCTAACTGAGTGACCGCAGTTAAGGCACAGAATGCACCGCGATGTAGTTTTAAGTTTCTCAGTACGGTCGTTGAAGTTTGTTATTTGCTTACAGTCTTGGACCCAAAATCGCAAAATACGCAGAATGGCTTCAGTGTCCCTTTAATAGCTGTTAAGTGTTTTGTTGATTTTGTGCTGACGTGGAACGCAGCGGTAGTAGGAAGAAATGCTCTTTCAGTGGGTGAATCACCTCGAATTTTATTTGTTATGAGAGCGCCTTCAACCTCGTCACTAAAAAATTCCATGACTTGAAAATATTGCCTTCGGAGAGTTTCTCTTTCTTCGTGAAAATTATCCAACGAATATTTCGTTCATATTCCTTAATACGAGTACCAATGTGTCGGCTTGCCATTTATCTCAAGCAGCCAGACAAATCAGCAACAGCTGAGCACGCTTTAACGTCGGATCATGATGTCCTGTTCCAAGATGCTCGAGCTGTTACCCATACTAGACATTACCTGTGCAGGATTACACGGCCTTCTGTGGAAATACCTAGAAATCAAAACTAATTCAGTAGAGACACTGGCATTATTTAAGTAATACGTGGCTGACAGCCACTGTCCCTTCAATATTGTTACTTCGTTTCGGTGTTTTCCACATTCATACGTTCGTCATCGCCAGATATTTCATTCCAGGCTTGTGTCAATGTCGTATGTGTGTACAGCTGTTATGTTATGTGACCCTCTCAGACTGATTCTGATAGTTTCGTTAGTTTCCGCTTCGAACACTGGGGCTGTACCGCGTTCGGGGAGCCATCTGCTGACGAATGAACGTACCACTTCCACTTCTATTATAACGTCTAAATTCAAACCTCTTTGTCTGAAAAGCCTTTCTCGTGAGCAGTCGGGATTTTCTCCTGAAGACGCAGCGAAAAATTATCTGTGAAACGTAAAGAATTACATCTTATTTTCCAGATACGGCATAAGCCCAAAAGCACGGGGCTTAAAAGCATCAATGGAAAAATGTATCTAGTATACAGTAGATTCTTACAAAATTTAAACAGTGAAAATCATTTCAACGCCTTCCGGGCACTTTTATGAATATTCCGCTAACTGGAACTGGAGTCTAATGCGCTCTATCGGAGTGATCGGCTGCCTATGACTGGCTGTTGATTACACTTTCCCTCCGCCAAAAAACAGCGCTCAAACGTCAAGTCGAAACTCATAATAACTGAACTATAGCTACCTTAAGTTTAGAACATTCCTACTGCATAATCTACATTTTATGTGATTCTACTTCTTCCCTTATCATCTTCAGGTTCTTTTGTTGGGTCCTGACCTCCGTAGTCAGCAGTTCAGTGAGCATTTCTGCTTCCCGTACACACATCTTGTCACCAGTAAAGAGAGAATTTTCCATGTTGGGTACGCATTTTATTCCCAAGTTCCTCAATACATTGATCCTAGCTATTTTACCACCATTGAAGCAGATTACTGCACCTGAAACACCCATCTTGAGAGTATCTAGTCCTACAAGAACTGTTCTTTGTATCCTCTCCCAAATGCAGTGATTAAAACTCTCATTGGGATTCTGCGTGCCCCCATGTAAGCATTTGGCTGCTAGGAGTTTTACATCGGTCAGATCCCTGAAAATCGGTTTAATGGCAAGCATTGATGCCTCAGAAAGTGAATGATTATGATACCAGTGCTTTTTGGTGACCACACCACGAGTCACTACCCTTCGGACAGAGTTCATGAACTACCTGATTATCTGTGGAGACATTTGTCATGGGACAGGCACATGGTACACCATTTTTAAATTGGCGTTGAGAAGAATTACAAGCTTCGAAACCCCACCCAACTATATATATTTGGATTCAGAAAACATTGGAGAATTTTATGGGAGAAAAATTTTAAAAAAATTTCATCATACAATAGTACCCGATGTCCTTAAAATCATTTCCCTACTGATCACAATACAGCAGGCATAGAATAATCCAATGTACTCTATATACATAGCCACATTTCTGTACATCGGTACGATATCGATGTTCCATCACATGATGATGGATACTTGTAAAAACGATGTAGAATAAGCAGATTCACAAAAAAGGAGAATATTTCGGTTTTTTTAATAATTCTCCCGGACCTCGGACAATGGTCTAAAAAGAAGGACTTATCCGTATGAAAGTGTTCCCCTGGCCACCCCACAAGTGTGACGCTGGAGGTCGAATACACAATCTCGTTAATGCAAGCTCACACTCTCACAACTATTACTGCGTAGTTATCCCAGCTGGTTCGCTGTTATTTATCACTTTTCTAAAAATGGCAATAATAGAAGTTTCAACTTAATACGTAATGGCTTGGCATAAAAGAATCTTTAACGTGCACTCATTGAAGTGTCGCAGGCTGTCGAATGAAATGAACGCGTACCAGAACGATAGCATCAGCTTAGCAATATCAATCAAGCTTGTGAGAATCAATCACTCTAACTGCAGATAAATTTTAATCAATTTATATTCCAATCCAATCGTCACTTCCTGCCCATCAGCTGGCCGGTAACAGCGAAATTGGATTCTGTGGAGCGAGGCATCCAGCAGATGGCACGTTCCCCAAATAAATTCAGCGCTATCATAAGGCGTTTAATGTATTCTCTCATTGATCATGAGTGTTACTTTTGTATTTAATAATAAGTAACGATTAATAGCAACTGTAATAATAATGCTAATTAATATTATTACTACTGTAATATCATCCCTGTTCGATCTCTCCCTCAACATCCAGTTACAAAGAATGCGGCAAATTCGAAAGTTTACCTCATGTATAAAGGTTGTGTCGTAAGGGAGAGCTTATGACAATCAATCGGCACAATACGGTTCACAGATTGTTTGCTGTAGGCCTCCGTGAACAACAATACTTTAATGTTTATGAAGAAGTGAATAATTGTTTTTTTTTTTTTTTGCTAGGGGCTTTACGTCGCACCGACACAGATAGGTCTTATGGCGGCGATGGGATAGGAAAGGCCTAGGAGTTGCAAGGAAGCGGCCGTGGCCTTAATTAAGGTACAGCCCCAGCATTTGCCTGGTGTGAAAACGGGAAACCACGGAAAACCATCTTCAGGGCTGCCGATAGTGGGATTCGAACCTACTATCTCCCGGATGCAAGCTCACAGCCGCGCGCCTCTACGCGCACGGCCAACTCGCCCGGTGAATAATTGATTGGATAGCTCATCATTTCGATTCCCTAATAGAGTCGGCTAACAGTTTGATTATCTCTCTCATATTATTATTATTATTATTATTATTATTATTCACCATGCAAGTGGAGCCATAATACGAGCTCATATTGTTGAAATTGATCAGGTAATGGGTACCGGTATGGTGTTTGATCCCATTATACAATTCGAGGAAAATGAACAGCAGCTTCCATTAATGTGTGAAGAAAACAAGTACCATATATACAGCATGCACTGAGGATCTCGGAAGGACGCTTGAGGCTAAAAAATATAGGAAGTCGTTGGGCTTATGATTGGCGCTAGGGAGACACTGCACTTCCAAAGAATAAAAATTTCCGGGAACGATCATCGAGACCATACCGGACTATGTGATAAAAAATTCGTAGGCGATTGTAACAATTTGCTTTACGTCGCACCGGCACAGGTAGGTCTCAGGGCCACGATGGGACAGGAAACGCCTTACAGTGGGAAGGAAGCGGCGTGGAAGCCCCATTATTTGCGTGGTGTGAAAATGGAAACCACGGAAAACGATCTTCCGGACTGCGACAGTGGGGTTCCAACCCACTATCTCCCGGATGCAAGCTCACACTGTGCGCCCCTAACCATAACAGCATGATGGTTGACAATTTTTATTTTGCGTTTTTACTCAAGCCTCGCTTACCCCCAAACAACAGATAAAAGGAGCCTATCATGTCGATTCCCTAATAGGGCCGTCTATCAGGTGGATTATAGCTCTCATACTATTATTATTATTATTATTATTATTATTAGACATCATCATTATAGACCGTTATGCCTTTCAGCGTTCAGTCTGCACGCTCCTGTGAATTTACTAAACGTCGCCACAATCCTCTATTTGTAACTAGATCTGTGACCACGTTTAGATCTATAACTGTTTTCTTTAAATCGTTAGAAACTGAGGCTTACCATCGTCACCTTGGTATCCCTCTACTTCTCTTACCCTCTACAACAGAGTCCATTATTCTCCTAGGTAACCTATCCTCCTCCATTCACAACACATGACCCCACTATCGAAGCCGTTTTATGGGTACAGCTTCATCTATCGAGTTGATTTCTAACTTAGCCTTTATATACTCATTCCCAGTACCTCCTGCCATTGTTCCCACCTGTTTTTAGCAGCAATCATTCTCGATACTTTCATGCTTGTTAATTGTAGCTTATGAATAAGATGTACTGAACCCACCTACCTTTCACTCCCACAAAAAGGAAAGTTGGACTGATAACGTAGTTTCGTCCGGGAGCCGACCTCCTTCTTACAGAATACTATTGATCGCAACTGAGAGCTCACTGCATTACGTTTCCTGCACTTTGAATCAATCACACTTACTATACTACCATCCTAGGAGAAAACGCATCCTAAGTAATTGAAATTATCTACCTGTTCCTGCTTTTTTTCACCAATCTGACATTCATTGCTCTTGGATTTCTTACCTACTGACATGAATTTAGTTTCCGAAAGGCTAATTTTCATACCATACTCATTGCACCTATTTTCATGTGTCAAGATATAGTATATGACTGCAGGCTTTCAGGACTATCTGCCATTAAGACCAAGTCGTCAGCTTAGGCCAGACTGCTTACCACATTATTATTATTATTATTATTATTATTATTACTATTATTATTATTATTATTATTATATCGTTTCGGCCAACTAAGGACCACGTCATTTCAAACTGTTTCCCTTGGTCAAGTATTCCTTCATTCGTATACGGTGTTGCTCCTTTCGCTCTTTCGTCCATGCCTTTCCAGTTTTCATCTTCGGCTTTGGTAGGAAACTCTGATGTTCTTGGAGTTTTTTTCTTAAGTGGGACACGCTCCTGGATATCTTCAAATAAGATCCCAATCTCCTGCAGATCTTTCTCTACCTCACTGAACCATGCCCCCTTTGCCTTTTTCTCATGAAGGAAAGTGAAAATGCGGTTGGTTAACCGTATTGAATTCATTCGGATTATTATTATTATTATTATTATTATTATTATTATTATTATTATTATTATTATTATTATTATTATTATTATTATTATTGTTACATCCATTTAGGAAGGCTCTGCTTGTGCCGGTAACATAATGGGCTCAATCGGACTAAGCGGGGAGTCACTATTGATTATGAAACTATACAGATATTTAAAAATATTTACAACAGACATAATTACAACATACACATTCAAAATAAATGTGCACAGATGATGTCCCTAAACAACTTTTTAGTTCCCCGTTTCGGGAATCTGTCATTCAGTATTTCCGAAACTGCGGCCTGAACTTCATACTGTTTGGTGTAACTCAGATAAAAATAAAACTTTATTATTATTATTATTATTATTATTATTATTATTATTATTATTATTATTATTATTATTATTATTATTATTATTATTATTATTATTATTATTATTATTATTATTATTATTATTATTATTATTACACGTCCTTAGGACTCGACACCATCATTACACGGCGCAGAAATGTTAACACCACACCCATGGACTATACTCTATGCTGATTATGTTAAATTCGCCTGTGAATCCCGTAAAGATTTGCAACTAGTCCAACGTTGGAAGAACTGTTTGTACAGATACGGCCTGCGACTTAACGCCGGGAAGACTGAGTAGCTAGAGTGCGGGGTACAAATTGAGGGGTCAATTAACATCAACGGCTTTCAGTTTCTCAAAATATCTCACTTTAGATATCTGAGTTCACTTGTCCAATCGTATGGTGACACACTCTCAGATGTTTGAAGCAGAATCAACGCTGCCTGGATGAAAAAACCCCCAAGTAATAGGAGTCCTCTTTGATCGGAGGGTGTCAATGTATCTGAAATCAAAAATCTATAGAACCATCATTAGGCCAGTGGCTCTGTATGCAACCGTGTGAAGGGCAGTCACAAGGACCCGAATGACAACGACATGCTTTGCAGACTAATGGGACTCACTAGACTGGACCACACCAGAAATGACGATGTTTGGTTCTTCAGTTCTGAGAAGGGCATTAAACTTAACTTCTGAGGGCCTCAGACCTTGAGGGCGACAATGAAAGCGCAGGTTCGACACTCTGCAGGAGGACATGCGTGTGGCGAAAGTGTATTCTAAAGATGCACAAGACCGCTTCAAGTGGAACAGGAAGTGCAGAATAGAAGACCCAGCAATTAAGCGGGATAAATGCTAAGAGAAGTAGAAGAAGCCATCATCAGTTACAAACTTCACCTTCAGAAATCGTCTGCCTTGTGGGTTCCTCGTCTCCTCACCCAGGAACTAAATAAATTCCACCAGGATGTTTGTCGGAGGTATCTGAATCGCTACAAGGAGGAAGGATATGACGTTTGGGGCGCATTGTGACTTTTGATGAAACTTGGGTTCATCATTACACCCCGGAGTCAAATCAAGCAAGCATGGAGTGGCGGGAACAACGTACAGCTGACCCAGCCAAGGCCAAAACACTTCTGTCTGCTGGAAAGTTACTTGCAACTGATTTTTGGGGCCATGCGGGGAATTTATTTGTGGATTTCTTGCGTGAAAAAATGGCAGTGAATACAGCCTATTACTGCCATCTTTTGGTCAAGAAAAAAGTTGCATATCACAACAAATTTTGCCGACAACCCATCCGACATGTTCTTCTTCTGCACTACAAGGCCACACGCTGCTGTTCTAACACGGGAAAACTGGAGGGACGCATTGGACACCTCTGGAACACCCTCCTTACAGTCCAGACTTGTCACCTTGTGACTACCACTTGCTTGGACCACTGAAATTTAAACTGAGAGGAAATCGATTTCATGATGATACAGCAGTAAAGGAGTGCGTGCGCAACGGCTGCACACATTATCTTCTACTTTTTTCGCGGCTGGCATAAAATAGTTGGCAATTCGGTGGCGAAAAATGCGTTTTAAATTCGGGAGACTATGTATAAAAATGAGGTGCTTGTTGTGCATTTGTTGGTGATGCAATAAATTTGAAAAAATATTCCTGTTCATATTTCGTTCTTTCAATAAACGTAACTCAAACTAATAACGATTAAATTATTCCTGTCTATCGTTTAAAAAAATGACACTTCTCTCATGAAGAATCCTGTAACCCGTTCTAATGAGTCGTAGAAAGACTCGTTTTCTTTTAATATGAACTTGCAACGTTCATCTGTAGTAAGAGCAGGTCAAGAGAGGCAGCAGACATAAAGGGATTTTCGACTGAAAATCGACTTCTCCAAAGCGCGTTTTTAGCTCAGGCAACCCAACTTATCGAGGGGAATGCACCTGAAGCACAGTGTACACACATCGGTGAACAGAGTAAGCAGATAAAATAACGAAGCCTGCTTGCTTTAACGTAGGGCTCCTTTTCTAGCCTCACGAGTTATTGTAGAGATATGTCTCGGCAATTATTTAATATTGCCTCCTTTTCAATTCCTCTCCAGTATTTATATTTGTTCAGCGACTATGATTCGCTTTCCATTTGTTGGAGGAGAAGGGAGAAGAGAAGAAGACTCTCTTAAATTCTCCTTTCCCCCGTGACTGCACAAGCGTCTTTGAATACAGGTGAGTGGATTCTGGTACGGAAACTTACCAGACGAGAAGAGGAGTTATACGTACTTTCTCTGTTAATGGCGATTTTAAAATGAGATGGAAATAAGATGGTACCTGCCTCCTCCCTTCAACAAATGGACTGCGCAATAATGGTTTGAACTTAGGTAAATTGTTGGAGAGTGCATAATAGACAATTACTATCGTCAATTCTCTCTCAAGAAAGCGGCCGTGTTTTGAATCCCGGCCATTTCACGCGGAATTTTTGAAACAGAAAAACTCGTCTCTGTGAATCAGATTCCATGTTAAACTGAAATTCATGCGGGTATGATCAAGACTTTTTTATGAATAAAGCACTGATTGGTTTATTGACTTAATTCAATCTAGGATGACCCAATCAGTCATGAATGAAAAAACACAGCACTTTATTAATTTCTGGTATCTTATACTCACAGCAGTTACGGGGTTTTCTGTCATTTACATGGAACGGGCAATCCTTCCCTAATCTTGATTGACAGGTCTCACCTTCCACTTGGCTTCGGCCGCACCGGTCTCTTCACTCAGCAGGTGCACACACATCTGTTGACTACCACAACTCACGGCTGCCATACACTTGGCTCGACTTCAGACACGGCCGGTAACTCGCTCAACCAGCTCAGGTCACTGCTCCACACACTGAACTACTCAACACACACCATTCGAACAGACAATAAGACAGCACCTACACAACTACTACTCAAAAGTTAAAACTCAGCAGTCAAATACTTCAACAGAGTACTTCATCCACTACTGCTCAGCACTCTTCCAAGTAACAACTCTCAATTCAAACACTCCTACACTGACAACCACCGAGCCTGCATTCATATATATATATATATATATGGTATTTAAGTTTTGGTATCTTCGTAGTGCGCGATGAAAAGGTACGTTCTAGTTTAGACTTGCAGGAAAGCTCTGCAGATACCAGAGCAAAATCGCAACAGAAGGAGGGGCCGTCACATACACTCAGTCAGCCGGATACTCTGCGGCCAAACTCACTCATCCCTTCCAGGAAACACTGGAAATATACTCCTGTTACCCATCATCAGAGCACATGTCACACGCTGCTGCGCGAGTCCCCACTACTTATAGTGGTGTACGAATTGGTTAATCGCGACGAACGATATTTTGTGCGTATTTCCGCTAATAATTTTGTTAATAAATTAAGAAATTGAAGTACGGCATTAGCTTATAAGACAACCGGGTTTGTACAACTTGCTTTCTCAATAATTTCTAGTTTCTGGTGGCTAAAATGGAATAAAAATATAGTGTACATTCCACAAAGTGGGCGGAGGGTGGATACTGCCCCCTTCACCCCCATAATCAGTACCACTGGTCCGATAACTGCGTAACAGGATCAACTATTATATAAAACTACAATCTCGCTTGTATATTTCAATTTATTGCAGTAATTTAAAGTGCTCGGCTGAACTTTTGCCATCAATTAAGCTCTGACGTTCATTATTTTACAAGTCATGAAGCACATACGCCTATCTGTCCGTGCAATGATAAATACAATATATACTACTAAAATAAATGTAATAACACATAACCTATAATTTGAAAATAAGCTCTGGAGCGTTTTGTTGACATTTAACCACGCGATGGTTCAAATTAATTTACTAGTATACTAAAAATAGAAATTAAACTACGAATCCATTATGTTTGATTGAATAATTTTAATACGAACAATATTACTGAGTACTTGAAATAATACTATAATCTAAAGGATTAACCATGAAAAAGCTAATATAGATAAGTTTATAGTCTTTTAAGTGCGGTCCATATAACCCTTATTAGTCAAAGATAAAAGATAATGTGTTCCATACAAGAAAGTTAAAAAGCAAGGAATGTACATGAACGATTTTTTATTTCATCAGCATTCTTTATGTATAAAAGAAAATATTCTAACTTAATTGAAAAAATATAGATCATCCTAGTGGATACCTACTTTATAAAGAAGATAATATAAAATGTATGCTTCAAGGTTTAGTCATTTGAGCTAAGCGATATGCGATGTCACGCTACTAACACAGAGTATAACATTAAGTACTCACCAAGCGGTAAAAACAGAGTTAATATATCAGGGAATAGTGTCTGGGGAAATGTCCTACGTTGGTTATTCGCAGTTATATGTACCTCGAGTGGCATACGTATGGGCTGATAATCATGCTATTTTGCATGTAGAAGGAACATTAACCAACCCCTAATCCCATCCCTCATATAACGTCTTTATAATTCGTAGTACATCAATCAATGTTTTAAATTAATGTAGTGTAAAATATTAATTTTCACAATAATCATTTAAAATGTTCCTTAACGAATTTTGCTCGATAATGATATCGTCCTCCAAAACCGAAATGCTATCTATCACCTTTCTCGAGTTCATCCATAAACTGTTCATTGTGTGTTGTGTCTTGCTAAATCAGTAATTTTGTTTTTAGCAACACTTCGCCCACTCTCAAGTTGTTCATGTCCACTGTTGGTGACACGAAGTGGAAACTTGGAGACACAACGAAAAGCAAACCCTAAAGAGGTAGTTTACGGAGACTGTTGAGGTATGAAGTTCATTCTCGGAAACATCCAGAAAATCAGTCCTGTATGTATCATAAACTTGGTGAAATATTTTTAAAATAGTATTCCGATTAAATCAGCCTTGTCAATACACTTTATGTTAATGAAAATATTTATTTATCGAACATGTTTCGAGAGCAATAAATATTCTCTTCATCAGCCATCATCAAAGTCTAACTTAATTACGACATCTCCTCCAGGCAAATGCAAAGGCTACGGCCGCTTCCTTCCTCCTTCCTAGTCTATCCCGTTCGGTCTTCCCATCCCCACACAAGGCCCCTGTTCAGCATAGCAGATGAGGCCACCTGAGCGAGGTGCTGGTTCTCCTTCCCAGTTTTATCCACCTACCCAATGTCTCACTCTCCCGGACACGGCCCTTGAGGCGGTAGAAATTGTATCCCTCGCTGAGTCTGAAGGAAAAGCCAACCCTGGAGGGTATATTGATTAAGAAAGTAAGAAAAATATGAGGTAAGAAATAATAATATAAAACTTTAATTTGTTTAGCCTATATTTAAAGAACCGTTATATTACAATATATAATATCAATCAATTGACAACCATTAATGGTACATTAGGACACTACTACATTAATATAAATCATTCAATATTTATATGATGTTAAATGAAATTCAAGTACATGTGTGCTGTTTCTTCAAGAAAAATAGATGTGTAAAATCGTAGTATAAAGCAGTTTTTCCTACAAAAAAATGAATTGAGGAATATACTGGGTATTGTACTTATTTACGACTAACGCTGTTTCCTAATGTTTTTTTTTTCATGATTCGTTATGGAGTTCGTCTAATCTCAGCTACCCTGTTCTAACATAATGTAACCCTAGTAAGATAAAACATTGCGAGAATTTTAATGATAGGGTTAGAAGAAACAAAAAATAAGCAAATATTTTATTTATATTATTTTCCTTTGTGTATCAAAATGACGCACACGAATAGTGCGTATCACACTGATACACATGGGCTACTAAGTAGAAAGACGTACATAATTTAATCATAGCCTACTTGTATCTTATTGACTTATACCTTATAAAAGGGAGTTGAAAATGGGAAAAAGTTATTTCCTTTAAAACAAACGTAAGCCATCAAGAAACAAATTCATGCAATAGTAAGCCTTGGACGTCTCTCTGGTTTTCGAGCGGTTTCACACTTTTGCGCCCCGTGTTCATATCCCGATGAATGGTTTGTATTTATTTACTTTTGTCCATTGATGATTACTACACGAATGGTTTTGTTCAACGTAATTTAAAGTATTGTTGCCTTTATTCGTCTATATTATGTGTGGTAAATGTGAAGTCATTTAGGAGTTCTATCTCCTCTACTTTATATTCTTGTATTTTTGGGCTAGGTTAATACGAGAGATTGTCTTATATCAAAGATTATCTGAACTAAAGATTCTCTGTGCCAAAAGTTATGTCAAAGACTGGTTAGTCTTGGCAAATGTATACCAAAAATGATCTACCTATGATGTGACTAACGAGGGGAACCTGCAAGTGTAAAAACCTGATTTCCGGGAAACTTCGCTGAGTAAAAGAGGG
Source organism: Anabrus simplex (assembly GCF_040414725.1). Lineage (NCBI taxonomy): Eukaryota > Metazoa > Arthropoda > Insecta > Orthoptera > Tettigoniidae > Anabrus > Anabrus simplex. Next base: position 407,557,155 of record NC_090269.1, read on the forward strand.
CTCTAAGACATGTTTCGTATTATCCGTTGATACTCTACCGTTTTTCCAAGAAAATGACGGTGTAATTTCTCCACGTGCCTTACGTGCGTTTTAGAGCAAAACAAATTCAATTGTGGCTGCGACTATCCCAGCGGCCTCACACATTCGTGCCCTTGTTCAAACCCCAATGAATTTCTATTTGGTTTTGTTTCTCATTTATTTCATTATCTACCTGCGTCCATTGACGATTGCTACACGAATATTTCTTATCAAAGTGGATACAAGAGCATTATATTGAATGTAAAATAACACTGGGTTTCAAAAAATGGGTTTTCCAGTTATTACGTATAATATATGTCATCTTTCAGGGATTACAATTTTTTGTAAGTTCTTTCTTATATTAACTCTTTGCTGTGCATTAAAATAGAATAAAACCGATCGTAGAAACATTCGATCCGTTATTAATGCCTGCCTATAAAAATGAATGTAAATTTATTGTGTTATAGTGTGAGTCTATTACCGGTTAATTTTTGTCTGTTTAAAGTAATTTTTTTTTTTGCTAGTTGCTTTACCTCGCACCAACACAGATAGGTCTTATGGCGACGATGGTACAGGAAAGGTCTAGGAGTGGGAAGGAAGCGGCCGTGGCCTTAATTAAGGTACAGCCCCAGCATTTGCCTGGTGTGAAAATGGGAAACCACGGAAAACCATCTTCAGGACTGCCGACAGTGGGGTTCGAACCTACTATCTCCCGAATACTGGATACTGGCCGCACTTAAGCGACTGCAGCTATCGAGCTCGGTAAAGTAAATTATGGAACACAAGTTACATTTTATTTAAATTACATCAATGATAATTTCATAGCTAATTTAGATTCCGGCATCAATATTAAAGTTCAGTGTTGTGGATTTTTATTTCCTCGTTGAGTGTAATTAGATAAAATGTATCACGTAAAGTGGTTGTGTGATAGTGTGATATTTTGATTCACTAGAGTGCTGATATGATTCACAGTCATTTCTACTATTACTATCCAAACTCTCGGAGAGTGGTGTTGGCAACACACCAAAAAAGAGATATAGTCACAACGTAATATTTGAAAAATTATAAATAATACAGTATTTTAACAATTTTAATATTTGTATTAATATTTGACTAAAAGGCACGGTGTTCCACGGTACAAATTAGAAGGATAAGTGAAGGCAAAAACTAAAACTAAGGCAATTTTTTTAATCTTCTCTTTAAAGTCTAATAATTTTCACATCTCTGTACCTGCATCACCTGACGTCTTTCGACTACTCTCAATTACTTTTGTTCTGGATTTATTCTCTTTCATCTTGTACTCCTTACTCAAGGCTCCGTCCATATAATTCATCAGTTTCTCCAGATCTTCTGCAGTTCCAGGTAAAATAACAATATCATCAGAAAATTTCAGGGTTTTGATTTCCTCTCTTTGGATTGTGATTCGCTTTTCAAATTTCTCCTTGATTGCCTTTACTGTCCGTTCTGTGCAGGACTGAAAAAGAAGGGGACGAACTGCAGCGTTGCCTTAATTCTTTTCGGATTGCTGCTTCATTTTCCAAAGCTCTCGATCCCTGTCACTGCACACTGAGTTTTGTGCACTTTGTAAATAACTCCGAGTGTGATTTGACAGAATCTGATGATGTATTTTCAAGAACGAACCCTGCCATTCTATTAAGATGAAGTTGTTTCTTCTTCAGGTATAATCCTCTGAGAAGGTGCTAACATTAGGGCCTAGGAAAATAGGAACATTCCCAGAGAGTAAGCTAGGTGGACCGAGGTGAGGGAGCTTTCCATCTGTAAATCCATCTGTCTTTTATTCACAGACAACATATGTACAACATTATGTATAACATTATAGCAGAAACACTCGTTAAAGGTAAACCAATAAACCTCTATTGGCCTCTTACGTATAAGACAGAACAGGAGATCAGTTATCCACAGAAAATATAATAGAGACAAGTAGTTAACATTAAAGAAAAGAAACGGCCTTCAACTGGCCATAGGCCCCTGGACTACGAACCCGGCCCATCCAAGCAGCACAGCACACACAGAAGCACAACTCAAATCCACTTACACACACCCATTCGCGGCCACAAGCATTAACCTTTCGCTCAATACACACATACAACATTCACTCACGACTTACGCTCCGATGTTCGCAGCCCAGAAGCCTTGGGTTCAAAAAGGAACCTCCCAGTAGTTGCTCAAGAGAGCGACAAATAATTAGTGAGAGCCTAACGCTGGATGAAACCAGCCACCAGGACTACGTTTGAGAAGGTAAGGGGAAGGGACAGGAGGGGGAACAACCAATGTAGAAACTCACTCACAGCGCAGGCGCACTTCAAGTGTCTGTTAGAGTCTTGTGAGAGAGCGTAATAGAAGTTTCTCGTAACACAATTTCTTAAATATTTCTTAAATGAAAATATCTGTGATATCCTCTCCGCCTGAAACTGGGCCAAGCCCACACAACACACTTCAGATGTTTTTATTAGTCCATTGGGGATGCAATACACACACAGGCGTAGCAGTGAATAGCAAAAAAAAAAAAACCACTTCACACAGTAGCTGTCGATATACACGTAGCGAGACTTCTGGGAGGGAGCTGACGAGGTCAGCTACCCAACCGGTTTTTGTCCAGCACGCGACACACACACTCCAGGTGTGCCGACTGTGGGTACGAGTTCATAGCAGGTAAACAGAGCGGGCAGGACACTCTGCACAGAGGAGACAAACGTCTCCAATAGCTGGACAGCTGACTAGATCGCAGTGGTGACAAGCAGTCTCTCAGGACACCACACAGCATATCCTCGATGAGGCAGCGGGTTATAGGAATAGAATAATGCTGTCCCCACATCACGTAGCACAGCACCAAGCACCAAAGCGGGAGGCTGCAAACTTCTCCTAGTGGATCGACTGGCCATCTCGACTCATTAGGATCGGCTTTCAGGATACTCCAAAGTCTTGTTAACACCACACTGGCTCCCAGGGAAATTCCTGCGACATAAATCAAACACAGCAGAAAGGCGGCACCAAAATGAGGTAAAAGGATTGGGGAACAAGGAATACTTCTCAAACGTAGTAATCTAATGAACGACAGCACATTACACACACAGACATACTTAATCTAATATGAGGCCTCAAAACAAAGAATTGACATGTCAAACTAAGAAATATATATATATATACAGAACTTACAAAAGTAAGTAATCTGGAAATACTTTACAATATACAAAATGTGACCTGACAAATCATAGCTTCAGGCATAAATTTATGGAAATAAAATAATACATATCCCATTATTGACCTGTATGTCAGCGGTCCAAACATTTACTATCTCGGTCATCAGCTTCTGAATAAGTTACAATATTTAAAGGCAGAACGCCTCATAACTTTAGACATTACCAAGAGACCAATAGTATATTACCGGAACTTGGCGAAAACAGCAGTTACCAAGACATTCTCTTAATAAAGCATTAAGTGGCCTTTACCTGAGAAAGATGTACACGGGTCAATTTCCCGTTTGAATTATCCCGAACCAAAAGAGTGACGGGCGTCAAATACTTCACAATTTCCCACGGACCTCGATATCGTGGAGCTAGCTTAGCAGCCTGACGATTGGCCTTAGAACTCACAGGATAATTCCTAATGAAGACAGAATCTCCAACCTTGAAATTACCAGTTTTGCGACCCTTATTATAATAACGTTCCACACGAGCGTGAGAAGCAAGGAGATTACGACGGGCTCTAGTCCAAGTCTCACGGATGGAGGAGGGTTCAATAACCTCCGGCAAAAGGTCATTAATCGACCAGAGATTGGCTAATGGAGAATTAGGAGAGAACGCAAACATGAGTTTGATAGGAGTTTGCCCATGCGATTCATGCTTAGCCGAGTTGAAAGCCAAAGACAACCATTCCAAATTAGAGTCCCAACGAGAGTGATCATTTGAGTGATAGGCAATCAAGGCTGATCTCAAGTTGCGGTTAAAACGTTCCGCATATGAAGGATTTGGGTAGTGGGGAGAAGTCGTAATATGGTCTATCCCTAACCCAAAACAGAACTTCTTAAATGCATAAGAAGTGAACACTGAAGCATTGTCCGACACTAGATACTGGCAAGGACCAAACGTTCCAAAAATCTGTTTCAAACATAAGACAGCACTTTTGGTTGTGGCATCACGCGTGGGAAATAACCAAACGAAACGGGAAAATGCATCAACTCAAACTAGCACATATCTATGGCCAGACCGGGAACGCGGGAAAGGTCCTAAATGGTCAACAAACAGCTTCTCCATAGGGCGATTAGCTTGTTCAGAGGCAAGGAAACCTAATCGGGTATTCTGAGCTGGCTTACTTAAGGAACAGACAGTACAAGATCGAATGTACTTACGAATATCTCCATCCATACCCTTGAATATAAAATGATTTCTAATCTTTGCTCGAGTTTTGAAGATCCCAAGATGACCACCTAAAGGGGAAACGTGGAAATATTTGAAAATCATAGGGACCATGGCAGATGGAAGAACCACTTTCAACTTACGATCATGACGAGAAACACAAAGCAGCACACCATCCTTGATGACGTATGGCTTGACTTCTTCTCCCTCAGAAATTCTCCGGATAATGCCAGCGAGAGTTTCATCTTTTCCTTGATGCTCATGCAATCCCTAAAACAATTCGGGAATTTCTAGAAGAACAGAATTAGCTATCTCAACCTTTTCTTCTTCTACCAGATCATCAGTACCAGGGTAAAACATACGACTCAATGCGTCAGCAACAACATTCTCGGAGCCCTTAATATGCTTCACAGAGAACTTAAAAGCGGAAATAAGGACGGCCCAGTGAGCGAGTCTACCAGTCGAACGAGGCTTCCGTTAAACCCAAGAGAGAGCCTGATTGTCCGTCTCAAGGTCGAACTCAGAGTGCTCAATGTAAAAACGGAATTTTTCCAAAGCGAACAAGACAGCGAGCACTTCGAGCTCGTACACAGAGAATTTTACTTCCGCAGAGGTTAACGTTCTGGACGCATAAGCAACCGGACGGCGCCCTAGCTCAGTGTCTTGGAGAAGAACTCCAGCAATAGCGCTCCCAGAAGCATCCGTCTGAACAATAAATCGCTTGGAGAAATCCGGGATAGTTAAAACAGGAGGGTTAGCAATAGCAGATTTTAAATCCTCAAAAGCAACTTGCTGTTCCGATCCCCAAACAAACTTTACTCCTTTCTTCCGAAAATAGTTCAATGGAATAGCCCTCTGAGCAAAATTGGGCACGAACTTCCTAAAGAAATTACACATGCCAATGAAACGGGCAACGGCTTTCACGTTACGAGGCGGAGGGAACTCACTGATCGATTTGGTGCGATCAGGATCAATAATTACTTCACTAGATGACACAATATGTCCCAAGAATGAAATCTGTGGTCTGGCGAACGAGACCTTGGTAGGTTTGACAGTTAAACCTGCCTTCTGAAGACGGCTAAAAACTTCCCGCAGATGATGGACATGTTGATCAAAATCCTCACTGAAAACAAGCAGATCATCTAAATAATTTATAACGAACTTGAATTTGATGTCAGAAAGAACTGTGTCTAACAAACGAGACAAAACAGAAGCACCCGTGGCCAATCCGAACGGGATTCTCTGGAATTCGAAAAGGTTCCAGTCTGTATCAAAAGCTGTTAAATGCTTAGACTCCTCTGCCAGGGGAATTTGAAAATATGCCTGATTCAGATCTAAGGATGTGAAGACCGTAGCCCTACTGAACCAAGCAAACCACGATTGTAAATCAGGCAATGGGACAGATTCAATAGCAATATTCCTATTCAGTGCTCTATAGTCAATTACAGGACGCAACCCACCTTGTGGTTTATTAACCAAAAATACCGGTGACGAGTAGGCAGACGTAGACCTCCGAATGATACCTTGATCTAACATAGCTTGGATTTTCTCCTTGAGGACTTTCATTTTGGGCGGTGCTAAACGATACGGTGGTGATTTAACAGGGGTGTGATTGATAAGTTCGATCTTGTACTCGAGGACGTTTGTTAGCCCTAGTTTATCCGTAAGGACATCGTAAAATTCCTTACACAAACTCTGAATACACCCTGCTTGCTCAGACGTCAGATGAGACACATCAGGTAGGGCAACATCAACGGACGACAACATAGTCTCATTCGACTTGACATTTCCATTCAAAGGATATTGATGAAACACAGGGATCAATACCTTGGGCTGAAACTGAAAATGAATAGATCCTGCAGACAAATTAAGAATGAGCCCAGAATGTGTAATGAAATCGGCTCCCAGAATGACTGCACAGGATAATTCGTTCATAACCACGAAGCTGAATTTCCAAGAAAAGGAAGCTATTCTTACAGAAACCCTAAATCAGCCAAGAATACCTAGCTTACTGCCATTCGCCGTCACATACGTAGAAGACACAGGTTCTAGTTTATTAAACTTATTGGAGCTCTTTAACAGTTCATAAAGTTCCTTATCAATTAAGGACACTACGCTCCCCGAATCAACTAGGGCAGACATGGGTACTTTGTTTAGTTTAACATTCAAATAGGGCAGTTGAGGTCGATGAATGGCCTTTACTCGAGTCCAATCTCGCAAATTACTAGGAGACCCAAACAAACTTGAAAGATCAGAACAACCTTCAGTTTCAGCAATGAACATCGGCGAATGACCGTTGAGTGCGTCCGGCACTCCTTCTGCTACTCTGTTACATGATAGCATTCCTAGTCAGCTTCTGTTGGAGCGATCACCTGTAGATGATTGGGTACGATTTCGTTGAAGTACAGGACAATTAGGACGTACATGTGTGTTAGACCCACACTCGTAACACTTACGTTCTACGGGCTGAGAACCGGAGTCACTACTGCTAGGTTTAGAAAACTGCCGCCGAGGGCAAGCATTTCGTAGATGATCAGCCGATTTACACAGAAAACAACGTCGTGTTTTGTCTACAGAAGGCGAAACAGGGACAGAAACTCTACTAGATGACGGTCTATCGATATTACGGAGTGAGTCCGCATATTTCACTCCTTCCGCCGCAACACAAGCGTTTTCTAGCTCAAGGAAAGAATTAGGCCTTGATGAAAATGACAAATAAGACCTATACTCGGGCTTCAGACCTTCAACAATAGAACTCACAATCTCACCTTCCGAATATTTCAAGCGGAAAACTCTCGAAAACATTTTAATGTCCCGAACGTACTCTGAGAGTGATTCATTACTTCGTTGTACTCGAAAGAAATGTCGCTGTACTAGAGATGATAGTGCTCTGGTAGGAATACATTCACGTAACAGTTTCGCATGGAAATCCCCAAGAGAATCACGTTCAGACATAGCCACAGCTATGCGACTGGCTAAGTTTCCAGAAGCATGCGGATAAATTATTTCAAATATCAGATCATCTTTGACACCATATACCGCACTATGCACGAGAAATTCAATTGGAGTGCGCAGGAACTCAATAACTTGTTCGATAGAGTCAATAGAATAAGACTTCATCCCTTTAATAAGTAATTGCAGCGGATGTGGTAGCTTTGCAAAAATTAACGACTGAAGAAATATTCTGTGTCTCACATGAATCATTGCCGGATGAAATGGGGTGACCAGCCGGTGGTTGCGAAAGTCCCTGTTCAGTAAGTTCAGCAACACCAGCAGGCTTATTTTCAACGGAGACAGAAAACAAGCTATCTCCCCTCCCCAGAAGAGTCTCAATTTTATTGGACCACAAAACTAATAAGGCTTTCACATCATCGCCCATACTATCACCAAATAATGCCTGGAGATCAGACACACGGTTCCTGTAATGAAGCAGGCGAGCTTTAATACGACGAATCTGCTTTCGTGTGACATCACTTTGACCATGACAAAACTCGTCCAGCGTGGACTCTATTTGCGACAGGGAAACCTCGATACGACCTAACGCACTCTCGAGAAGAATGGAAGGTTGACAGCTCGATAAACTAACAGGGTTACGTAACGAGAAACGAAGAAGTCTAATATTATCGTCTAATGTACCAGCAGGAGAAACGCCCCTAATACACAACTCATATCCCAGCTCCTCGGTTCGTAGCAATTCGAGACCAAAACAGTCGCGTATCTTATCCTCATTAACGGGTCCCATTGACCCTAGTGCATCTTTACTAGTATCAGTCATAATTGCACCTTTAAATACGAAAGAATAATAGACAAGACTGAATTTACTGATGGAAACCACGCGAGGACGCTACCACCTGAGCACCTGAGAAGGTGCTAACATTAGGGCCTAGGAAAATAGGAACATTCCCAGAGAGGAAGATAGGTGGACCGAGGTGAGGGAGCTTTCCATCTGTAAATCCATCTGTCTTTTATTCACAGACAACATATGTACAACATTATGTATAACATTATAGCAGAAACACTCGTTAAAGGTAAACCAATAAACCTCTATTGGCCTCTTACGTATAAGACAGAACAGGAGATCAGTTATCCACAGAAAATATAATAGAGACAAGTAGTTAACATTAAAGAAAAGAAACGGCCTTCAACTGGCCATAGGCCCCTGGACTACGAACCCGGCCCATCCAAGCAGCACAGCACACACAGAAGCACAACTCAAATCCACTTACACACACCCATTCGCGGCCACAAGCATTAACCTTTCGCTCAATACACACATACAACATTCACTCACGACTTACGCTCCGATGTTCGCAGCCCAGAAGCCTTGGGTTCAAAAAGGAACCTCCCAGTAGTTGCTCAAGAGAGCGACAAATAATTAGTGAGAGCCTAACGCTGGATGAAACCAGCCACCAGGACTACGTTTGAGAAGGTAAGGGGAAGGGACAGGAGGGGGAACAACCAATGTAGAAACTCACTCACAGCGCAGGCGCACTTCAAGTGTCTGTTAGAGTCTTGTGAGAGAGCGTAATAGAAGTTTCTCGTAACACAATTTCTTAAATATTTCTTAAATGAAAATATCTGTGATACCTCTTATCACATGTTTGTTAGGTAGTTTAAAATTTATTCATCAAAATATCTTTCAGAAGACTGAAGAATCTAACAGTGGCATTTAATAAATCTCCAGAGGTAGGTAGAAGGAAATCGAGGACCTCAAATGGGAGGAAGACGAATTTCTTGGTTAAATAACTTGCGAAAATGGTTTATTACGTGTTCGGAGGGACTTTCCAGATCACTTTTAGATAAAGGATGTATTGCTGTGCTAATTGCCAACATTCGAAACTGATATACACCCCAAGAAGAAGAATAATAAGATTATTTTTGCTATTGGCTTTACGTCCCACTGGCACATATAGGTCTTATGGCGACGATGGGATAGGAAAGGCGTAGGAGTTGAAAGGAAGCGGTCGTGGCCTTAATTAAGGTACAGCCCCAGCATTTGCCTGGTGTGAAAATGGGAAACCACGAAAAACCATCTTCAGAGCTGCCGACAGTGGGATTCGAACCCACTATCTCCCGGATGCAAGCCCACAGCCACGCGCCTCTAACCGCAAGGCCAACTTGCCAGGTAGAAAAAGAAGAAAGGAGTGCCGTGGATATATTCTACCTCACCTACATGCAGGGCGTTAAAGTAAGGATAGTATCCATTACGGTAATATATTGACGACAGAACAGGAAATCGATACTTAATTAAAGTGCACATTTTGCCCTTGTCGAAAATGCAACGAGAACGAATTTGAAGTATCACGGATTATTCTGATTTCTTCGATTAATGATCTTTCAGTCGCTTCACCCTGAGAACTAAATTAATTGAGTTGATAATTCTTTGAATATTAAAAATTACCCTCCATGCGACCAGCTTTGTCGGAGACCGTTTTCCCTCCAATTCAAAGTCGTGCAGCACAAATGAACGACTTCCTTTCTGCTCTCTTTGATTGTAGTCATCAAGTTATAATGAGGTTGATATCACAGAGTTCACAGTCGACTTAGTAGTCGTTTCATGTTTATATTCCTGGAAATACCTTTTCATTTTGAGGTCGGTTATACTTCATTATCTTTGTTGCTAGCCGCTTATATTTACCTCGTTTAGAGAAGCAAAGACCGTACTTATGAGCAGTTTCTCCGTTATTGTGCTATAATTTAATTTCAGATATACCGTGAGATCCATTGAAGTTCATTTCTTACTATACATACTTGAGGCAAGCATAAATAAACTGTTTAAATTGAAAGAGACACTTATAGAGAGAGTGAATTTGAAATCCGTTCGAAATTTATGATAAATGCGTGAAATCTAATTCCCCATAGACTTCGTGCAGGGTGTTTACTGATGTTTAACAAATATTTTCTAAAACTCTATTTTTTAAAGACTATTGTCTCTATCACTATCCATTTTGGAAGATGTTGTGAACACATCTCTATATGGAATGAGCACAATGCCTCTTCTAGATCTACACCTTGTTCGTTGACATCATTCAAACTGAGACTTCACCGTTGTAATCCTACGAAAGTATCCATTAATCTTAGAGTTCATCAATCCTATTCGATTCGACTCACTTGAAACTGCATACGACGCCAGCCGATATGCGTAGCTTCATTCTCAGAGTTCATATCTCTTCCCTGCGAGTGCTCTTCCACATTGTTCCATGTTGTTCGTACAAGCAGTCGTTCCCGTTTCCTTCATGTCGCGTCTTCTTCTGCTACCTTAACTACAGCGTCGCACATTTTGATTTGGCCCTGTGTTACAGCCAGATGCCCTTCCTGACTTCAAACCTTTTTGGAGGGATGTAATCAATATTGCGTGTTTCTGTTGTGGTTTGTAGTATAGTATTTTGTTTAAATATATAGTGGAAAGTGTTGGGACAAACACAAACAGCCAGTCCCCAAGCAGGAAGAATTTTTGGGACGCGATTAACATCCCCGATTCGGCCTGGAATCGAATCAGGGATCCTCTGAACCGAAGGACTTCCTTCAGCTTGTCCCAGTTATTTCTGAGGCCGCTGGAGCCTTCCAAGATCATTTTCCTTGGGACGGGGGGGTGGGGTGGCCGGGGTTTAAAGACCGCATGCCGTTGACGACACGTGATTATTGAAACTTACTCTTCCATTGCAGAGTTCCTCTTATTTTTTATTTTTTGCTAATGGCTTTACGTCGCACCGACGATTATGGTGACGATGGGAGAGGAAAGGCCTAGGAGCTGGCAAGAAGCGGCCGTGGACTTAATTAAGGTAAAGCCCTAGCATTTGTCTGCTGTGAAAATGGGAAACCACGGAAAACGATATTCAGGGCTGCCGACACTGGGATTCGAACCCACTATCTCCCTGATGGAAGCTCACAGCCGCACGCCCCTAAACACACGGCCACCTTGCCCTGTCTTACAGAGTTCTGTAGACCGCTAATGTGTGCTCACTTCGTTCGATTGACCCTTGATTTATTTTCACCTACTCTGTTGTCATCCTGGGAGAATCCACGTCCAAAGTAACTTTACTTCGTACTTTCTACGTGTCATTGAATCCCCTTAGATTTTAGTCCTTCGAGAAATTTTCATATATTACTTGATGCACTTCCTTTTGATCTCTATGTGGAGAGCTGACTTCCAGTTAATTCACCGTAATATGGCATGTGACCTCCGGTGAGGCCTGGTGCATGTCTTCCGTGCAGGTGCTTTACAGACGACGTGCGTGTCTGTGATGATGGGGCCCTGATGGGGCTTATGATGAATTCTAATGCTGACGCTGTCACACTCATCCAGTCGCCGAGACATTGTAATAAACCTACTTCGATGTGACCTGGAATGAACCCGGGCTCCTTGGAGCTCTTGGACAGCCCTAGAGCGAACGAATGGAAAATAAACACGTATCCTCGTCCTGAGTTAGAGCCGTTCCTTTGAGGCTCAATCCCCATAGAGGTGAGGTGCACGGACCATTTCAGCCACATACAAGCCCTCCTGCCAATATTATATATCTGGCAGTACCGGGAATTGAACACGGGCCACCTACGACGGCAGCTGATAGTGCTAACCGTCACCCTGTGGGGGCGGACAATCCGCTATTTAAAACAAAAAAGTATTTAGCGTAAGCGTAACTGTTCACTATATATTCATCTGAATCCCTTCCTGATATGCAGGGAGGGCAGAAACAACATGAAATGTTAGGACATTTGTTCATAGTGATGAATAATTTACCAGGCGAGTTGGCCGTGCGCTTAAGGGTGCGCAGCTGTGAGCTTGAATCCTCGAGATGATGGGTTCGACCCCCACTGTCGGCAGCCCTGAATATGGTTTTCGGTGGTTTCCCATTGCTACAGCAGACAAATGCTGGGGCTGTACCTTAATTCAGTTAAAGTCCGCTTCCTTCTCATTCCTAGTCCTTTGCTATTCCATCGTCGTCTTAAAACCTATCTCCCTCGGTGCAATGTAAAACACGTTGTAAAAAACTAACATGGGTAAATAATTTGAAAAAGGTAATTCTATATTTATCACCGCTGTCATTTCATCAGCTAAATCTTCACGAAGTAGTAAGAATGGCTTGAGAGCCATGCCGAAAAATCACCATCAAACACACCGGGGGTTTCAGGCGGTATCAGCGTAGCGTACTTTTCTATGGGGCCATTCTGTCAGCTCGGAAAGCCGTATTCAAATCGCACCCCTGCGAAGTTCCTTCCCTCGATTGGTGCTCTCAAACCGTTCATAATCAGCGTGCATATTTAGGAACACCACGCAGCAAAGCCCATTTGAATTCGTCCGCGAAGCGATCTGATTGGCTAATTTCAGCAGTTGGTAGCATGACGATGGTGCGAGATATCGAATTGCCTCTTTGACCAACCCGCTAACGCTCGCATATCCGGTTCACGTTATTTCCTACCATCCTGTGTATACGAGATGAACCGTAACTCAAATTCCAACCTACGACTCATTCTGCCATCTACTCTCATAGCAGACAGGCAGAAAGCAGAAAGTGTTGCCAGACATCACCTACATTTCGCAAATCATATTTCTTAGAACTTTTAAAATGCATTTGAAAGTTGTAGTTATCATCAAGGTAAACAATTGACAGGGAATCTGATACATGGGTGTTAGTAATAAATTCAGACCAATGATGTTTGTTTGATGATTGATTTACCACGACAATGACGTGAGAGGGACATTAAATAATGATTTGACGGTAAATGGCGTGCAAATTTCAAGTTGTAAGTTTCACAGAGTGTAAAAGCTATTTCATTGTTTATGTGGTGAAATTTCTTCATAGGGATCACTGTAAGTAGAATAGAATAGAATTCAGTGGTTTCCCATTTTCACACCAGGCAAATACTGGGGCTGTATCTTAATTAAGGCCACTGTCTCTTCCTTCCCTCTCGTAGGCCTTTCCCATCACATCGTCGTCATTAGACCTATCTGTGTCAGTGCGACATAAAGCAAAATGTAAAAAATAGAATATAATAGAATAGAACACTCCCACCATCTAGTTCGGGATCTCCTGGAAGTGGGCAGAGATTCATCATGTATTTATATTCATTATTCTGATACAGGAATGCTTTTCTTGTTACATTTTCATTTATCCACTACTACCTCCTAAATTACACTTAAAGCTAATTACTAATTACACCTAATCTTTATGTTGTAGTTTTTAAAATATATTTATTTTGTCCTATATTTTAACGACTATAAAGTACCTAGGTGTTAATATAAGGAAATATCTTCATTGGGAATCACATTAACATTTTTATAATAACGAATACCAATGTCTTCTTATAATTGCCAGGGTTTTTAAGTATTGTAATAAGGAGTCAAGGAGAGAACGTGTAAGTTGCTGGCAAGATCCCAACATGAGGAGGATTCTAGTGTATCGTTCTAGTATATCGGAGCCTTACCACGATTAATTGATCTGAGAACTGGAAAATAAGTTTACTATAACAATTAAATCCTGTATTACATTGGCAAGTAGCACGATTTGTTTGCGAAGACTTGGGAGTAAGGGGACGGTACTTCGTTATCCAACGGTACAATGAAGAAGTGTGCGAACACATACAAGGTTCTTCAAAAAAGAGTTTTAGCGTACAGCAGATCAAGCACTATGAAATGCCTAGTCTAAGAATGCAGCTCTTGAGTGAGAATTGTTGGTACATGGTGATGTGAGTTTCCGAATTTATCATACATTCGCTACGTCTTCGATCTGCTCCTTAAAACAAAGTAAACACTCCTCAGAAAGCGTTTCTTTGCACGAGAGAGCATACAGGACGTTCAGTCGCCGATGACAAAAAATGTGGCACTACTGTTGATTTCCTGCCCCTTTCATACATAGAGCTACAGGTGCAACATATTGCAGAGCATTGCATTGAATAGTTGGAGAAATTTGGTGGTTCTACAGTAAATAGTTTCGTATCGATTTATGTTTTGCGACTGATTTTTTACCAGCCCTCGTGCATCTTCATTATAGACTGGTATGAGTTTCACATTCGATCTGAAAGTCTGCGTGATATTACTGTACTTTTCCACAATACAACACATTAAGCACTCGGGGAAGAAAGAAAATTGACAACGATACCATTGCTACGATTTTTATTCCACCGTGAACCCTTCAGCTTCAAGGGAGAGCTTTCTGTATTCATCTTAACACCTGCGATAGCAGCATCACTTATAGCACAATATTGACGTGGCTATCAGAAAACTGTGCACATCAGCGGACGGTGATCGTTATTGTTATCTCCGTAATTTAAACATGCCTCAAATACCTGAACGCACGACTGCTTCACTTTTGGTTACTTAATACTCTACTGAACGAATTTTCGGACGCTATCACTAACTCTCGGAGAGTAAAAATCTGGCCACCTCATGTCCAATGCCCCTCACCTTATTATAACCCATTATCATTATAGTTACTTTAATATTTTGAGCTCAGTACCAAAAACCCTTCCTGAGAATGACTGTATGCTTATAAGATCTACACTTCACTGCACGTTACAGACGGACACACAGTTCGTATTGTTCACTCAAAAGTACATCAACTTACTGTACATGTGGAAATACCTTACAAACCAGCATGTAGAGCGCGTAAAACGCATTCAAGTTTTCTTCCAACTTTTAAGGATTTATATTTGTCTGCTGCTAACTTCAGACGAAAGGTGTTTATGATTCCTTTATGTTAGGCTGTATTAAATAGAATATAGTATCAGTTGTGTGTGTGGTTAAAATGTTATGGGTTAAACACACCTATGTCCGCAGTTGTTTCAGTCTGTGGGTAAGTTTAACCGAATGACCTTCTTTAGAAACCATAATTGGATGACTATTTTCCAGTCGTACTTAATCTGATATGTAGGATTTTTTATGTATTTCGTTTCCTACCTTCTTCTAAATTGGCACATTTTATCAAATATGATTCATGCTCAAACTTTAATAGTACATCACTCTGTATGCAGACTGATGGATTAAACTTACGGATAGCTATTCTCGTTGAGATGCTTGAGGAGGAATTTCGCAACGTTTCTCCATTTCTAACCTCTAATTACCGTCCTCATTAACGAATTCATGTCAGCCATTGCAGACCTCCCCAGGTTCGACAACCTGATGTATTTTGCGCTTTTATGGCCTATATTTAATGCGCTTTCATTAATTAATTATAACCCACCTAGTGAAGGTTGTGCACTTTTAGTACGTTGCCGTGCAGGACATGTTAGCACATTGCTGACCGGATGCTCCTCACTTTGCCCAACCCCTGCGACCGGCTATTTCCTGAGCAACGTAATGTGTAAGCGCACGCATGGAATCAAATGAGCCTGGCTTCAACCTTGTACTGACTGTGATAATATGTACTGATAACCTTCTGAAGGAGTCCTAATAATGTTTCCTGGTGTGATAAGTCGTGGGGTGGAGCAATGCGGCAACTTGTACAGATTTTACGTTGTTTTGAAGAGTGCATACCTTCACCGTCATTACTCATACTTAACTAACAAGGTTTTCATTCTCCACCCTGAAGGGGTGGGGCGGGCCACCTAGAGGGTAACGCCCTCTCTCTGGCCGGGAGAGGTGACGGGGAAGTGCAGAAATGTGGGCTGAAGGAGATGGGTAACTCATACATTCATCAGAAGAACTTTTAATAATAAACTCACGTTCTTCAACGTTACTTGGCTATTCCGAATAATTATCCGCATACAGTTCGTTAAATATTTAGTCCTGATCTAAACGTTCGTTCACCGCCTTCTTACTCACAACATTGCTGTTTGAACGACGTAAACATTAGGTTCGAAATTAATGCATAAAACAGAAGAAGAAAGAAAAGTAAAGGTAACGTGGAATAACGATTCTATAAACCAAGACCGCCAGCTGGTTTCAGAATTTCCAACGCCGCATGCACAAGTCTGGTGAACGCGAGTAGACTTGGTTCCAATCCGTAATGTGATAATAGTGACATAATTAGTCAAGTTAAGCTGAAGGCAGCTGATCCGACCAAATTGAAGGGGAGAATTTGCATAAATGTTCTATGGGTTTTGTCTTACCTTCGCAATCTTTGCTCATTATTGTGGGATCTAATCCAGATGCAGTTATTTGGCATTTAAGAGAATCATATCAATAAAGTAAAGAACGTCTTAACAGAACGAAATAAGGCCATTCCGGCGTCTATCAGAAACCTGCAACATTTGAATTATTATTATTATTATTATTATTATTATTATTATTATTATTATTATTATTATTATTATTATTATTATTATTATTATTTGCTAGTTGCTTTACGTTGCACGGACACAGAGAGGCCTTATGGCGACGATGGGACAGGCGAGGGCTAGGAGAGGGGAGGAAGCGGCCGTGGCCTTAATTAAGGTACAGCCCCAGCATTTTCCTGGTGTGAAAATAGGAAACCACGGAAAATAATTTCAGGGCTGCCGACAGTGGGGTTCGAACCTACTATCTCCCGAATACTGGATACTGGCCAGACTTAAGCGACTGCAGCTATTGAGCTCGGTATTAATGTTATTACTACTATTATTATTATTATTATTATTATTATTATTATTATTATTATTATTATTATTATTATTATTATTCTCTTAAGTCGCAGCGATTCACATGGTGATGGTGGTGGCTGTGATTATTGTTTTAAGAGGTAGTACAACTGGGCAGCCATTCTCTACATGACACTAAGCAGAGAGAAAAGAAGGAAGGGTTCCGACACTTCGAAAAATGAAGGTATCGGCCAAGAAAAGACAAGGGCCACAAAGGGCGTGAAAATTGAAAATTCCCTAGTCCTCGAATACTCCATAACCGCCAGAGTCGGAAAAGAATAAGCATTGACCAAGCGAGGTCGGATAGGATAGATGAAAGTGAGAAGCCCGGCACAGGTATGCACCAACACATTCAGGTCTTATTGCGAAAATTATATGGGACATGGATAGGAGTGGGAAGAAAGCGTCCGAGTTTGATGGCAGGAAGTACATCTGGTCGTAAAAACTGGCTACGGAGCTTCATTTCACTTCAAAACTGAGCCCGTAGAGAAAGGGGACTAAGGTCAGACATACAGTTATTAAGATTGTGTTTTGTATTCATTTGCAGTATGGTATCTACTTTTATATTATTTAGGGTAAAATTCGGTTGTATTTTTAAATTATTGTTAAAACACAAAGTTCCTATCCAGCACTTACCTCAGCTTTTCTCTAAATAGTTACACAAATGTCTTGTAAATTCATTTTACAGTACATTAATATTTAAAAATGTAGGGTAGAATTTTTTTTTTTTTTTTTTTTTTTTGTGTTTCGTTGCTTTTTCAAAGGTGAGTGAATGTGGTCATTACCATTAACTGCGTCCGGTAACCAGTAATTTACTAACCAGTATTATATAGTATACAGTTACGAGAAACAGCGGCTCGGCATTACTCGAGTGTACTAGGCTAACAAGGGCAGTGCGCGGTCGTACACGCTACCAGTAACTGCCTCGAGTAATCGGTATTTTACTAACCAGTATTCGCTCATAAACGCATAGAGTAATTATGAAAAGAGCAAAGACATGCGGCCGTCTCGCTACCAGTAACCAGTATTTATGTACGTTATTTCAGCTTGTAATTAACATTATTTTAAATTATGATGGATTAAAAATTCGTTGTATTTCTCGTTCATGTTCCTGTTAAGCACATGCCGTGGATTTTCTATAAATTCTATTTAAGGAAGAAATTTCATCTCCTTTATAGTATTCTTGTGTTATTTGGAGGTAATTTTTCGTTTTCATGTACTTTTCCGTGTTAGAAGGATCTGTCGGTAGAGTGGTATTTACATAAGAGTCAATTATGACTACCGGTTGAGTTCGCCGCACGGTTAAGGGCGCATAGATGTGAGCTTGCATCCGGGAGATGGTGAGACACTTATCACTGAACATCGTATTTTTGTATGTTAATGTTATTTTAAGTACGAGTCGGCTCGACGTGTACGCGATGCATTTGTGCAGCAATGTTCTGGTGAAGTGCGATCTTCGGGAGCACAGATTCACCTATATGTAAACAAATTTGAAATTATTGGCTCAATGAAAAACATACGAGCACACGAACAGTTTCAACATAAGAATAGCCAGATGACATTCGTGCGAATCTTCAACGGTCACCGAGGAATCACTCATAAAATTAGCACAAGTAGGGGTTTCGGTTTCTTCTGCACACAGAGCTACAAAGCTGTTACAAATCAAACCATATAGATTTTAAAAAATCCCGTTGTTTAAAACCAGCTGACCCAACCACAAGAGTGAGATATTGTTAGCGGTATCATGCATCATTTAATGATCCTTTATTCGACCCAGAGCTTGTGTTCATTTCGGATGAGGCCTAGTGTGCAGAAAATCCTAATGGTGTTTATGAAGTCCATCGTTATGAAGGGTGAACATCCAGCATATATTACAAGGTAAGATTTCATATAAGGTTGCACACACTCTTAAAGCATGGCGGCTACATGCGACGTAATTTGGACTGAGGCAGGTGTTGTAGTGCAGTATACGAACACCGTACACTCTGTATGGGTGTATAAGAGAGGCCATGTACTTCAGCTAAAGGTGGGAATCTGAAACATAACTCAAGCTTTGTCGTATGCAATACGGCATTTAAACATTATACCTGAACATTAAGAAGAAATAACTATATTTTCAGGCAATCTTCCATTTCAAATAACATATATCTTTGGATTAGTGTAAAATGGGACTAATTTGAAAATAATTCTTGTCATTTAGTTCTTTATCGGAGGAGTTCATTTGACTCAGACGGCCGATTTGTTGGAGATCGGAAGTTCCACAATCAATACTCGGACAGTGTCACTTGTTATCAAATATCCTTCCCAACTTCACTCTGTGGAGACAGAAAGTCTGAGCTACATTGGAGTATCTAATTCTGTTGTCACAAAGTGAAAAGAATCGCAGCAAATGAAACATGTACCAATATTTCTTCTGTTGGAGACACTTCGCTGAGGAATAAAAGAGTGTAACCTAAATTGTTCTCACATATACAGTATGAGAAAAATAATGAATGAGTATTCCATGTCAACAGCTTAAAAATGGGCTTCGATGTTGTAACATTTTAGCGTCGCAATGAGTAATCATGCCTGAGTTCAAGAACATTAACAAAAATACGGCAACAGGAGGTTCCAGTGAGACTGTTTACTTTACAGGCAGATGTAAATACGCAGTAGAAACCCACTGATACAAGTACTAATCAATACAGTCATCACACATCTTTTTTCGCATAGAAGATAGCAGAAGCGAAGTCATAGCGGCATGCTGAGCTGCCATATCGTCGTTGTACCACTTACCACCCAGATGCTCCTTCAAACATCCGAACAGATGGAAATCAGTTGGTGAGAGTTCCCGGCAGTTTGAAGGACGCTTCAGATGGTTGAGTTCCTCTAGAGGGCAGTGAAACTGAAGTTACTGGGACACACTGGAACGTTACCGGCTAGTAACTCGCAGAAAAATGTCTTGGACGTCTCCTAACAGGCGTCGTGTCGCTGCACGGCAATGCTAGGCCACACGCAGCCAAGGGCACGTGCGAATCGTTACGGTGCTTCCTGTAGGAAGTACTGGCCTATCCTGACTGACGCACATCCGCGAGGCATACTTCTGGTCAATCGACGCACTGCCGCCTGGGCAATGTTCCAAAAGCATCTGTAATTTACTGAAGTGTGTGAGGTGATTTTGGACACTGCTTGACTTTATGATGTAGTTTGTCGCGGTAGTGTCCGATGGGACTGAGGTCGAGACTCATAGCAGGAAAATCCATGGCTTGAATCTGGAGTTCTTCGAGGTGGGCCATGGTGGTGACTCCTCTATTCGCCTTTGGATTGTCTTGTTGCAGCACCAAGTGGGGACCCATAACTGCTGCAATGGGCACAACATGATCGAGCACAATGCCCTCTGTTACCTGGCTACCGTATGTTTGTGTATGATCACCACAAGGACCGTTCGGCCGTCGAGAATGAAGCCATCTCAAACCATGACGGATCCAGCACCGAACTTGTTCACTTCCTGGACTGCTGCCACTGCATACATACCCTTCACCACGGCAAACGATACACCGGCGGATGTCCGTAACACTGGGCTAAGCGAGAACGCAGTTCATCAGTGAACATCACATTGTGCCAGATTCGGAGCTGTCAGTTTTCATGCTCATGCAAATCATCAATTAATCCCCACCAATTTGAATTTAGGGCAGTCACCCTGGTGGCAGATTCCCTGTCTGTTTTTACCTATCATTTTCTTAAATAATTGCAAAGAATTTGGAAATTTATTGAACATCTCCCGTGGTAAATTATTCCAATCCCTAACTCCCCTTCATTTAAACGAATATTTGCCCCAATTTAGTAATAAACTCTTTATTAATCATTATAATTAATAAAGATACAGCACACATATTGTGCATGGTATAAACAAAGTATGCCATATGTACTGTCACATCCCACTATTACAGAAGTTCACAATGGATAATCCCCGGTTTTTGCACGTGATTAAATGATATCGACTGCACAGCTTGCAAACACAGGTTTCGTCAGGGTCATGGAAGTACTCAGTGCTGCACAGTTTATGGTGATACCCATGGACTGCCATCAATTTCAACCTTAACATCATATTGTGATCTTTCGCAACTTTGAAACATCAATCAAACTTACTTGTCTGCGAATGTCATTCCACAACATCTCTGCACTGACGGCTCAGAATATACTCCTTATTCCAGCAGCTCGTCTCCTTTCTCCCAAGTCTTCCCAGCCCAAACTTTGCAACATTTTAGTTACGCTACTCTTTCGTCGGAAATCATCCAGAAAAATCTATATGCCTTTCTTTGGATTTTTTCCAGTTCTAGAATCGAGTAATCCTGGTGAGTGTCCCATACACTGGAATAATAATCTAGTTGTGGGGTATTACCAGAGACCTTTACATCCTTACTACCAGACGAAAAACCATGGCACTACAGCCCATGAAGGGCCTTGGCCTACCAAGCGACCGGATATCAACCCGAAGGCCTGCAGATTACAAGATGTCGTGTGGTCAGCACAACGAATACTCTCGGCCGTTATTCTTGGCTTTCTAGACCGGACGCGCTATCTCACCGTCAGCTAGCTCTTCATTTCTAATCACCTAGGCTGAGTTTACCTCGAACCAGCCCTCAGTTCCCGGTAAAAATCCCTGACCTGGCCGGGAATCGAACCCGGGGCTTCCGGTTAAGAGGCAAGCACTCTACGCTACCCCTACACCACGGGTCCGGCTTTACATCCTTACTACAACCCCTAAATTCCCTCGTTACCATGTGCCGAACACTGTAACCTATATTTAAAACACCGTTTAACTATTGTGTTTACCCCAATGAAGATCCCTCCTCATATTAACACGCAGTACTTACAGTGATCCCCATAAGCGTAAATCTCAGTCGATCTCTCCTGAGAAGAGGTGCTAATCGTAAACAACTACAAGGCTTTCGTGGCTTTAAGCCTGCATCTCGCTAACTGTTTGGTTACTGATAGTTGAACCAGTTCCTGCTCGCAGATCATTTTTGGGCTCCCGACATGTACCCGTTCACCGTCAAAGTGCAAAATTGAATGCATACCGGTTCTCGCGCAGTTTTTTTCTTTATTCCTTGGTCTTTTCTCCTAGAGTACAATCCTGATTCTCCAAAGCGTTTCACGGTCCTGTGTACGACAAATTTTGCCACATGAAGCCTGGAAGCCACTGCACGAATAGTCTTGCCTTCGTCTAACAACGTGGCTGCACGAACATATTACGCCTTCAAGATTTTGTACCTCATTTTGACTAAATGCATGTAAACCTAAGGACTAAGTGAATATTTGAACACCCACTTCAATTATCGACATAACACATCTCAATATTTCATAAAAGGAATAGGCCTAGCCACGATGATTCATTTCTTAGACAGCTTAGGTTTGTAAATAATTTTGGAGCAAGACTTACCATGGGTGGGGACGGTAGAATGCATCCACGGTATTTCCTGCCTGTCGTAAAAGGTGACTAAAACGGTCCCCAAGTACTCACAACTTGGCGGCGTGGGTTAGTGGCCAGGGGACCCTTAGCTGAGGCCCAGCATTGATTCAACTTACTTGTGTGAAACCTCTCACTTTCATCTACCATCCTATTCGTCCTCCATTGGTTAAGTCTTGTTCTTATCTGACCCCTTCGGTATTAAAACATTCGAAGCCAGGGAGTTTTTCATTTTCACGCCCTTCAGTCCCCTTGCCTTTCTTTGACCGAAATTAAATGGCGTATGGCTTTTAAAGCCGGGAGTGTCCGAGGACAATTTCGACTTTCCAGATGCAGTTCTTTTTATTTGACTCCCGTAGGCGCTGTGCGTGCCGTGATGAGGATGAAATGATGGTGAAGACGATACATTCCCCAGTCCCCGTGCTAGAGGAATTAACCAATTAAGGTTAAATTTCCCTACCCTGCCAGCACGCTAACCATTTAGCCGTGGAGCCGGACTCATTGAACGATAACTTAATTTTTCGAAGTGTCGGACCTATTCCAATTTTACCCTCTGATTAGTGTTAATAGAGGATAGTAGCCCAGTTGTAATTCCTTTCAAACAATAATCACCACCAGTTTTAAAACAAGACAACACACACTTTATGGCTTACACAAGAACTTGTCAAATGCTACAACTGATCAAATTTATGAGAAAATTTTGAACGGTGACAGCATAAGAAGGCGTACAGCTGAAAAGGCCTTGAATAGAAACGGCACCCCAGTGGCGGAGATATCCAACCGCAGGGAGTACTGTCTAAGGATCAGTAAAGCCGACCCTGAGTGACAGGGTCTACATGAGAGTGTCCATTGTGGGCACATATGAGTTACGGCCAGAAAAAAGAGAGAAGATAAGGTGAGGTGGTCCGCCTCTGTGGTGTAGTGGTTAGTGTGATTATCTGCCACCTCGAGGCTCTACCACGAAATTTGAAAAGTTGTACGAGGAACGGAACGGGGTCCACTCATCCTCGGGAGGTCAACTGAGTAGAGTGGATTCGATTCCCAACTCAGCAATCCTCGAAGTGGTTTTCCGTAATTACAAACTTCTCCTCCAGGTAAATGCCGGATGGTACCTAACTTAAGGCTAAGACCAGATCCATAGCTCTGTATTGTCTATCCTTTCAATCTTTCCATGGCCAAACAAGTCTCCTGTTCAGCATAGCAGGCGAGGCCGTCTGGATGATGTACTGGTACCCTCCCCACTTGTATTCCCGACCTAATGTCTCACGCTCCAAGACACTTCCCTTGAGGTGCTAGATATGGGATCCCTCGCTGAGTCCGAGAGAAAATCCAACCGTGGAGGGTAAATAGATTAAGAAAGAAGAAAGATGACAAATAACGTACATTAGCATCGATTGCGTGGAATGTGATGATGATAATGTAATAATGAATTAGTAATACTTAATTATCTACATACTTCGCGAAGGCCACTTCAAAAGTCAGAACTTAACTGTTGTACGCTTTGTGGTGTTTGTGTTCAAGAATATATCTGGCATCTATTAATTGTGACTAAGCATTCGTTTCAAACGGAGGCAAATTCATCTACATTTAGCTTTATCATAATCCACTAGTCTGACGGAGAAATTGTACGCACAGAGACAAATATCTCAACCCTGGTTATTAGCCTACTGCACGTAGCGCTCTCAAGGTTTCAAGGATCGATCAGCTTCAAAGCACAACTCCCGTTTACAGTTACAAACAGTGTTGTATAGTTTTAATAAATTTTATAATACATTTTCATCATTCTTTACAAATAATAAGTACGTAAGATGTCCAATTCCTTGGGTGAACGATAATCATACGGCCCTTTGGTTTAGGGGGCCCAGGGATCTATTCCCGGTCTATCCAGGATTTTAATCGCTTCTAAGTTAATTCTTACGCCACGGCGACTGGGTGTTTTTGTCTGTCCCAACACCCTTCTATTCATATCCAGACAATACTTGGCCCCTCTCCCCCACAACTGCAGAAGCACTCAATAGTGATTACGTACCTCCGTATGGGGTTTGCGTCAGGAAGGGCATCCTGCCGTAAAACTTAGCTAAATCCATTTGTGCGGCTCAGTTCGGGCCCGTGACCCTACATGTGCGGGAAAACGGTTGAGGAAGAACAATACGTGCCGGAAATGGAAGTGTTCCTTTTCTTGTTGCTTGCTTGTTGTTTAAAGTGGCCTAACATATAAGGTCATCGGTCCAAACTGTAACTTTTACAATAATAGCTTCATTTTCCATTTCAAATGACGTTACCCATATCAGGCTAAACTGTCGGAGACCCTATTACATACTACAGTAGATCCGTATAATTTTGTTAAGTACTACAGTCAAACCTCGGTATATCGAACCTGCATTACTCGAATTTTCAGTATCTCGAATTAACTTAAATTTTCCGGCCGTTTGTTCTACTCTTCACGTGTAATTATTTCTCTGTTACTCTAAATTCGGTTACATATATTTATCGATATCTCGGAGCAAACATTTTCTCCCCTGAAGCATAAAATACTCCGTAACTCGAATTTTGTGCAACATTAACTGTGCTGTACGAAATTTGTGGTTTGTTGGGAACAGTTAACAAGTAAGGAAAGGTTTACAATGATTCTGGGAGCTAATATGACGGGAACCGAAAAACTAAAACATCTACCGGTAGTTATCGGAAAATCGGTCAAGCCTTGCTCTTTCTCGGATGTGAATTAATTACCGGCCACGAACGGAAACAACCCCCGAAGACGTGGAAGCCAAGCTCCATTTACAAATCTCGACTGCGTGGTATTGACGAGAAGTTTTAACGTGAAGGGAGGAAAGGTTAACAGTAACAAAATGAGAGTAACGGATTGTTTTCCAAAGGTGTCAACCGAGGTTTGTTTCTGGTTTCACTACTGTATGTAGCGTATCCTGTTCTCCAAAGAGTTACTAATAGTAAGGTTTATAATTCAAGTGATGCCGTAAGTACAGTTTGTTTGTGTAGTTTTAAATACTGTTAAAAGCAATGTATTCATCATAAGCCCGTATGATTCAATTATGTGCTATACGTACTCCGAAAGGGCACTCTCTATATCTTAAAATTTCGATAACTCGAAATAAAATTCAGCTCATGAAGTTATTAGAGATATAGAGGTTATATGTATTTCAGTAAACAAGAGTAGAAAATTTAATATATTTAAAATAAGATACAAAAGTCGAAAACTAGGAAGCCAGCTGGAACTGATAAGATTTCTGGGTATTTACTAAAGACAACGGGTTGACATATAGTACCATACCCGAAGTTCTTATTTGATTATTGTTTTCATGAAGGAGATTTACCATATGCACTGAGAGTTGCTATAGTAGCCCCTGTGTATAAAGGAAAGGGTGACAAGCATATAATAAAACCGAAAACTACATATGTTGCTTATAAACGTTCGGGAAGCAATATTTCTTATTATATTAGATATATTTCTGAAAGTAACCATCTCCAGGACGATGATTCCCATTGGAATCACTACCATTCACACTTTATGTGATTTTATGAAGTGTCTCTTTGCGAGATCCAATTATATTTAATTCCTTGGAAGCTTTGTTTTCATCTGTAGTGGTGGATCAAGCTGTGAGTATGTTTTACACAAGCATATGTGTTTAATTGCAGTGAATGTTGTGCTATGTCAAGGTTATCTAATGGTTCTTGATTTGTGATGTTCTACACTTCTTCTGCAGTTAATATATTATCTTTATGAAACTAGAAAAAATGCAAATGATTTGCAGCTTCATTTTTATGACCATTGTATAAAAATTTGAATGATATATTGATCAAAGTGTATACCATTCCAATTGGAATCAATGGACGTTCTGGTGTGTGGTATTCTAAAAGATATACATGTAGAGTTGTCAAATTCAATGACTTCCTTTTGTCATAAGATATTCAGAGTTGTTTATTCTGCTTTGGATGTGTGTGCTGTCGATGCATGTATTCCTTACAGGATACATTGTAATCAAAGGAATACAAAAATGTCATGTTATTCCTTGAGTTCAAGGCTTCTATAGCATCTGCATTGATGACTGCTAGAAAAATTGAATGAAAGGAAAAAGGGCATCCTTCTCCAGATCGAGTATCTCCACCTGCTCTGAGACTTCCATTAGTGGACACACGCTTTGACCAGACTTGTCACTGGTGTGAATACTCACGATAGGACAGATGGAACCTGTTTATCAAATCCTATCCAAGGTTCCGATGCTCAAAACGTTGCGTTGCTCCCTGTCGTTCAGACAGAAACATTTGTGCTCAGGTGACATAACGAAATAATGTTGTACACTGGATAATGTAACTGATATTCACATTTTAACGCTTCCCCTGCTATTCATAACTTACCTAGTATGGTGCACTATTATATGTTTAGAACATACTTTGATATTGTTTGCACGTAATACTCTTGTCAAATACATTACATAATATTAGGTTCTATATTGCCTGTTATGTCAGATCTTTCGTATTTGTATTAACCAACAATTCCAATTGGAATCACTTTTCCATTTTCCTTATTTTTCCCAAAAAGTGCGTGGATTATGACACACAAGCTTATTCATACTTATTTCAAGGGAATTTGCAAGCAAAATGCTTTTCTTCGTCGGTCAAATAAATTTGTGTTGGAGAGGGTTAATAACTGGTCCTATAGAAGGAAGGTCGGGTTTGGGAAAGGTTGCTCCACTAAAGCTCAAATTGTAGGATTCCCAAAAGATACAGTAGACATAGTATCCTAGATTCAGGAGGTCAAATTGACTGTCGCAATTGACCTATCTGAGGCATTTGATAGGGTAGAACTACTGGCTAAAATGAGTATAATTTGACTTGGCAAAAGTGTGATGAATGGGTGGCTATATTTTCATAAAGTAGAACAAGGAGATAATATTCCGAAATTTGCATTAAGTCGTTCAGAAACAGATAGGTCTTATGGCGACGAAGGGATAGGAAAAGCCTAGTAGTGGGAAGGAAGCGACTTTGGCCTTAATTAAGAAACAGCACCTGCATTTGCCAGGCGTGAAAATGGGAAACCACGGAAAACCATCTTCAGGGCTGCCGACAATGGGATTGGAACCCACTATCTCCCGGATGCAAGCTCACAGCGGCGCACCCCTAACCGCACGGCCTATTCTCCCGGTTGAAAAGCAGGTAAGATCACAATATGAAGATAAAGTTGGCATTCATTAGGCCAAATTGGGACAAAATTACCTCACAGGAATGTGAGTAAGGGATTGGTATAATTTACTTAGGGAGATGTTCAATAAATTTCCAATTTTTTTGAAGTACCGTATTTAAGGAAAGACTAGGAAAAGAACAGATACACAATCTGCCCAAAATACAGATCAGAACTAATTAATTAATTAATTGATTGATTGATTGATTGATTGATTGATTGATTGATTGATTGATTGATTGATTGATTGATTGATTGATTGATTGATCGATTTATCGATTGATTGATTGATTGATTGATTGATTGATTGATTGATTGATTGATTGATTGATTGATTGATTGATTGATTGATTGATTGATTGATTGATTGATTGATTGATTGATTGATTGATTGATTGATTGATTGATTGATTGATTGATTGATTGATTGATTGATTGATTGATTGATTGATTGATTGATTGATTGATTGATTGATTGATTGATTGATTGATTGATTGTAGTTCTCTTAGTTGACGTTGGTCATACATACCAATAACTGATTTCGGGCATTGTCTTTTGTAGTAATACAAACGAAACTTGTCTCTTAACTTTGTTCACACAAATTATGTTTCAGTTAGAGCTCATGATAATTATTTCATTTTACCTTCATTATTTGTTAGCGTGTCCGACTTGTTGGCTGAAAGGTCAGCGTAGTGGCTTTCGGTTCAGAGGGTCCCGGGTTCGATTCCCGGCCGGGTCGGGGATTTTAACCTTAATTGGTTAATTCCAGTGGCACGGGGGCTGGGTGTATGTGTTGTCTTCATCATCATTTCATCCTCATCATGACGTGCAGGTCGCCTACAGGCGTCAAATAGAAAGACCTGCACCTGGCGAGCCGAACCCGCCCTGGGATATCCCCTCACTAAAAGCCATACGACTTTTCATTTGTTAGCGTGTTGGCAAGTTGTTTATTCTCTTTCGATAAATGCCAAGAAAGAAATGCCAACTGTAAACCATATCATTGTTCAGTGGAAAAAATCTAGTGGTAGGTGGTCTTTTGTAAGGCAGCACGACGTCAAGCATCTCACGTTTAGCTAGGGGCTCTTCCTGGAGGTCATTGATCCACACTCTTACTGTCTTTGTTGAAGGTGTTCCTTTGAGTCGACTGTGCTGTCAAGAGCTCTCTCCTTCACAAAGAACACCACTAAATTCTGTGTACCTGCAGTCAGGTTATATTTCTAATTAAAATCATAAAGAGCAGCAGCGCCTCTGTCTTGTGTTTACTCCGCAAGGCATGCCATGATAACTTTATTAAGCATTGTGAATGCCTCAATACAAATACACCAGGTTGCCTTGCAGCTCCGTACTTTCTAGTTATGAGTGTCCCGCATGCACTGACGATGAGTGTGTTGCCTGCTCATTGGTTTACGAAGGAGTTCTATAACGTGCTATATTTCGGATGTGTAACAAACAGCAGTCAATTTACCATACACGTTCCCTAAGAGGCCACATTTGAAAATCCGCAAAAGATGCAGAATATTAAGTTTAACAACTCATTATTTATACTTATACAGATATTCCACTTCATCAAAGAGTTGCTTTTACGAGCCATGAACGATTCAATACCTCTTAATCGCAGCTCTGTTTGGTAAAAAAATACGTGTACAGAAAGCAGGCTTCTATTCTATTCTATACGAAAACTCCTGCGCATGCCGTCTGCGAGTTTTGGCTGCACTCCGACCTGATTCTCTATAGAATGGAATTATGCATATATATTCGCTGTTGCTGAACACACCACCCATTCTCGATATGTTAACAACTGTAGTGCTGTTGTACCAAACCCCATCCTACTACTTTGAGTTCTAAAACGAGTCCTACCAACGCAAGGGGGCGCATTATTCGAGTAGCACTGAGGACAATGCAGCCAATGTCCGTCTAGTACTATATCTTTGCATTTTTGCGTAACCTTCCTGCAGGCAGTAATTATTTGCAAAAATATTTTATTAGACACCCCAATCATCATTGGTGCACGTGGGACACTTATAAGTGGAAGATACCAGGCGTCCCGCGAGGGCCTTACTTTCTACTTATAAACATCCCACATGCACAAGTGTTGAATGGGATATCTACTAACTGATTTTCACATGGGCACTACTACTATCAGGCAGGTTACGTCATAATATGAAGAGATATCAATTATTATTTGCAGCATGGTCCTCAGCGCTACCCGTCTAACGCAAACCCCTTGCATTAGTAAACCTGGTTTTCGACCACATAGTACTATGCCGGTGTATGGTACAGCAGTACTATATTCGCTGTCTGAAAATTGGTAATGCCTAGTGTGTTCATCAACGGCGAATACACAGACATCATTTTAATCTATGGAAAATCTTGTCGGAATGCAGCCGAATCCCGCAGACTGTATGCACAGGAGATTCTAAACAGACGTGTACTTTAGACACGCGTATTTCGCCGAGGGGTATTATTTTTCTCTCATAAAAAGTCACTCTTTTGTAAAGTGGAACGTCTGCACGTGTATAAATTAATAACTTATTAAATTTTCTTCTCTGCAACATTGGCATATTTACAAATGCGCTCTGTTATGAAACGTGTGCAGTAAAATGACTGCTATTTCTTTCATTTCTTCCGAAATACAGAACATTGCAGCGCTCCTCCGGAAACATGTAGTTAGGCATCCCGTGAGACATTATTGAATGCGGGAGATTTGTATGTAGAATGTACGGCGCTCCCGGGCTGCCTGGTATATATTGCATAGTAACACATCCTCAATTTAGAGGTTGCCTAAAAGGCAAATCTCACTTAACACATACTAATATTAGGTAATGGAAAAGTAAACAAAAGTTTATTGAATTTTAAATGAAATCAAAGAAAAGTTCTTAAATTAGTTATTGAAGATTTCAAGGCAGAAAGTGCAATATTTTGGCAGCTGCAATTTCTTGCATAACTCAACGATTTTTCGAGGTATCGTACCCCTATCCATATTAGTCAGGCTACGACTTCGATGTTTTTTAGGTTGTATTCCTCCTTGTAGAACGGAACTGTGAGCTTGTATATTCCCTTATTCTCACGATCAACATCATCAGGTTGACTCATGGAGGATTCGAAGTGGACGGTTGGATCGATATATCGTACATTGTTGTATTTGTAGACAATTATATCGATCCTTCGAGTGCTCCTATTCTCTACCAAACAGTGGATCTCTTCATGGACGGTGAATCCGATTCTTCTGAGGGCCCAGGTGGTGGTGGATCTTATATGATGATGCCTAGCAATGTGCAGAGTTTGCCACGCTGGCAGCAACCAAACACACGTGTAAGTGTTTCAATCTCGTTTAGGCACCACCTACAACGAATACGGTCCAGGGACTTACCGCGCACAGCACGAACTGCTGCTACATTCCCCGTCATATTGAGCCCGTCTCACCAGTAGCTGTACGATAATTCTTCGTGGTGGACGATCCATTTGGTGAAAACTGGATGTTCT
Organism: Anabrus simplex; assembly: GCF_040414725.1. Classification (NCBI taxonomy): domain Eukaryota; kingdom Metazoa; phylum Arthropoda; class Insecta; order Orthoptera; family Tettigoniidae; genus Anabrus; species Anabrus simplex. Next base: position 407,588,231 of record NC_090269.1, read on the forward strand.
TTAAAAAGAATAACCCATTTAATTTTACTTCTTAAATTCCAAGTCTATTATCACAAGAAGAATTATATGTACAGGTTTTCGAAATAAATACGCCCAGAATATTGAATAGCGCTTCTAACTCGTAAATTGTCTAACTCAGGGAAGCACACTAACCCATAAGTACTGGTATGTCGCTCCTACAAAATTCACCGTTATCAGAATAGTAATTAACAGAGCCACAATATCGATGACATAATATCTGGAAATTAGACATGTTCGTGGACAGGCACCTACAATGTAGGCAGCACAGTATACACTTTCACATTGCAGTTAGTAAGTTCGTGGACTGCAGCCTACAATGCAGGCAACATAGTATACACTTTCGAACTGCAGTTAATAATTTCGTGGGCTAGCGCCAACTGTGCAGGAAACACAGGGTACGACTGCGTACTACTGCCGATCTGTTCTTGGTATGGATTGTACAATTCAAGCAACACCTGGTCTTTCACGTTACTTTTCGAAACTATTTCTCGTCATGGTGATAGGGCGAATTTTGCCTTCAGCATCTCAAACATTTCGCCAACGGATTTGCCTAATTTTTGGAAGAAAATGAAACTTTCCCATTGCTCAAACTGGATCAAAGTTCCGCTGCTCACACTGAAATATGCTTCACAACGGAAACCACAGTTCCGTAACACCCAACTGACTGACAAGTGGAAGTTTTATCTTCCAGAAGTTTTCATGTAACCTCTGACAGTGAAGGTTTACCCAAGGTATATTCAAATTTGGTTCAGTACAATAGATAAAACTGCTTGCCTTTGCTGGCAAAACCTAATGCTTACAGTGCACTGTGTCTTCAGGTACGCGCTAAAACAAATTTGTTACTTTCATTGACCTGCCACTGTCAAAAGTGACTGAAGTATGAGCGATGTTCGTCATGCCATTCTTTACGCAGCCACTTCCTATTATAAATTGTGTGAAAATGTCGCTTATATGGTCGGTTAGTCCGCGCACTTCAGTGGGATTAGCAGACTGATATGTAATAGAAACGTCTCATTCAGCTGAGGAAAGCAACAGGCTACTACCTCACTCCACATTTCCCTAGTATGTCTCATTAGTATGTACTAATAGGTTGGAATATAAACTTGTTTAAGCAAGTCGCAAGTATCATCTAGCCGCTATAGTGTTATGTAGATGAGTTGCATCAATTTTAGATGTTCTGATAGTTAATAACCCTGATATTTATGCAAATCGCAATGCAGAGCTATTGCGCGGGCTAGATGACACAACTTACATAAATACGTCTGCATTCTAATCTAGTAGTGCCTAAATACAATTCTCTCTCTACTCGTCAGTGACGCCGAGATCATCTATAAGCAACTGATTGTGGAACTTTTGAGGATCAAACCTACTTTTCATCTGAGCATTCAACATATAATCTAAACATTTTTCTGTTCCACTGAGTGAAGTTTTACGTAACTCAACGGACAAAATCACTTCGATTTGCACCACAGGTACACTAGATGGCTAGTCGAAGAATCTAATGACTGCAATGTATATATATATAAATCCTGTTCATGGTCCCTAACTTGCAGAACGCATATTTTTAATGTACTATTCTCGTCGTTTAGTTTTTTATTTTTAGGTCTTTATCGCTTTATGTGTCATTATTTCATCATTTAATTTTTTTTCTTATTGAAGATTTTTAAGTACATATTTATCCATGTTTTTAAATCATCATCTAACTACCTTAGTTTCTCTACCTACGTACTAGATAGTTAAAATGAACGTTCATGTATGGAAGTTTGGAGTACTTCTTCTTCTTCATTTGTTTACCCTCCAGGGTCGGTTTTTCCCTTGGACTCTGTGAGGGATCCCACCTCTACCACCTCAAGGGCAGTGTCTTGGAGCTTCAGACTCTGGGTCTGGGGATACAACTGGGGAGGATGACCATTACATCGCCCAGGCGGCCTCACCTGCTATGCAGAACAGGGACCTTGTGGGGGGATGGGAATATTGGAAAGGATAGACAAGGAAGAGGGAACGAAGCGGCTGTGGCATTAAGCTTGGTACCATCCCGGCATTTGCCGGGAGGAGAACTGGAAAACCACGGAAAACCACTTCCAGGATGGCTGAGGATGGATTCGAACACCCTTCTACTCAGTTGGCCTCCAGAGGCTGAGTGGACCCTTATACCACGTTTCAAATTTCGTGGCAGAGCGGGAAAACGAACCTGGGCCTCTGGGGGTGGCAGCTAATCACACTAACCACTACACCACATAGTAGGACAGTTTGGGGTACAATTATAGGAAAATTATTTTTTCAGGCTGTTGATAAATTTAAAAAAGCAGGTGCCGTTTATTCCTGTATTGAATTGTATAAAATTGATTATAAAATGTTTAAAATAGTATTCGTTTTAAATCCGCCTTGCCAATACACTTTCATTTAATGAACCTTATTTATTCATCCTATATGTTTATAGAACAATAAACATTCTCTTCATTAGCGAACGCACGAACGTAATTCAGTCTAAATTAAAACAGAGGTTTTTATATAACTAGAACATTAATGAATACGAGCAATTAATGTTGCCTGGATGAGTGGCTCAGATGGTTGAGGCGCTGGCCTTCTAACCCCAACTTGGCATGGTCGATCCTGGCTCAGTCCGGTGGTATCTGAAGGTGCTCAAATACGTCAGCCTCGTACTGGTAGATTTACTATCACTTAAAAGAACTAAATTCCGGCACCTCAGCGTCTCTGAAAAGCGTAAAAGTAGTTAGTGGTACGTACAAACAAGAACATTACAATTTTTATTCTTCTTCCTCTTTGATTCTTCTTCTTTGGTGTGTTGACTTGCCTACATATTGGGCGTCAATGGCTGAGTTTTAGTTAATTTTGGTCGCTAAACACCAAAAGCGTTACCAGAAACCGTTTAAATGCCGACATCGTTAGACAAGGAGTGTCTAGAGGAATTTAGTCCGCCCTTAATTACTCCGACTACATCTTCTGGTTTTGAACTCGCAATCTTGGACTCTGGAGGACATATCATAGCTGAAGCCATGGGAATATTATAATTCCCTTCGTGTCAGGGAGTTATACTGGGTCATCTAGTCCGACTCCTTAGCTGAATGGTTGAGTCTAGACGCCTTTGATTCAATGGGTCACAGGTTCGATTCCAGGTCGGCTCGGGGATTTTAATCGCGTGTCATCAATTCACCTGGCTCGGGGACTGGGGTTTTGTTAGCCCCAACACTCTCGTGTCCCAACACACCACCAACCACCACAGAAACATGCAATAATGATTACTCGTTCATCCCTACACATAGCGTTGTCGTTAGGAAGGGCATCCGGCCGCACATCAGATCAAATCCACATGCGTGACAGTGTCCGCACCCACAATGTGTAGGGAGAATAAATGGAAGTATTGACGATTCACATCAGTATTGAGAACGTGTATGTAGAGCTTCCTGACTTTAGCTGCAACGATGACCCTTGATGGGAGGACTACATAACAGTCCTTTCCGATGCTAATTCAACAATCCAAGGAATGTGAAAGAAACGTGATTCCTTGATATCAAAGAACGGAATGAGTGTTGTATAAAACGGAAAAGGCCGACTGGGCTTAATCCAAAGGGGAAAAAGCAAGCAAATCCACGACCAGCCACCATCCGTACACTAGAGGTGGTGCGGAAAGTGCAGGCCCTTGTCTCAGGTGGTAATACTAATCGTGCCCACTCTCCCCCAAAAGGACTGTCGCACGTAAGTTGTGGCTGGTTTCAAAATTTAACACCATAATCAACAAGGACCTGCAATTAGAGATCACAAGCTGTTGCTTCGACACATTTCGGAACCTCGCACGAACGCAAGAAAGCTGTACGAGGGCGTTGTAGCAGGGGATCAATGGAAAAATGTCGAAACATTAGACGAAGCATATGCGTACCTTAATGACTCTAACAAACCACGATCGATTTACTACCGCCCTAGAGATAAAAATCATTGTATAATGCAAGCCAGGAAAGTTTTCGAGCGGCTTTCATGATCAGCGCTTGATGGCAAGTTAACCATTCGCCGTGTTGCTAATAATGTGAAGGTGAACTGCACATAATATCAGCAAGATGATTTAAAACCCATTAACAACACGGATATCCCAGCACTGTATGAGAGGGTGAAAAATAATTTATGGCTACATCAAGATAAAACTTCCAGCCACACCTTTCATTCGACTCATCTGTTCTTAGAGATAATGGAGATGCAAACTGGAATGCGTGCAACTCCATTTACTGACATTCCGATTAAGGCACCCGATGGTTCCCCCATGGACGTCTGTGCATTTGGACTCCTAAAAGCGCCTTGTTAAATAGACGTCCACGCACTATCAATGGCTTCTGGAAAGCCTGTCAGGAGGAGTGGGATAAGGTAGACACACTAGCGCTGCGAAAATGTCTGCTGAATAGAAATTACGTTGTCGGTCTATAGATAGAAGTGCTGTATTTCCAACTGAGTATGATTGTTGGTGGTGAAACAGATTTTTATAAGCTAATTCCCATTTAAACACCGTCCCCAGAGATCCCAAACTATCTTACCTTGTGTACACTTTAGCCTCCGCAAGAAATAATTTATAGTGTATGTACCAAGCAACGAAACGTTATAGTTTTGTGTCGGTGGTCACAGACGCGAGATGTAGCTAGACATGTTCAAGAGTGAAAGAGGTCACATTTGAAATGCATGACATCATGAAAAAAAATTATCTGCTAGAAACTCACAATTTTAACACCTTGTTTGACTTCAAGAAAACAAAATCTTGATCCAGTAATGTATTTCATACGTATATGCTACGTTGCTGCTTCCCTCTTATCCTGGATTTTGGCTACTCTATTGTGTCTTGGTTGAAATGTGTATTCTGCTGCTATGTACATTACTCGCTTAAGCTTTCATAGTCATTTCAGCAGGAATGATATAATCCTTCTTTGCATTCAAAAAGCATGTGTTTCATCAGAATGAAAGTCAGTAGCAGATCATCAGCACGCTATCAATGGAGAACGAGCTGAAAACGCAATAAAGATGGAAATCACAGCATAATCTCGCATCATACATCTGCTAATGGAGCTCGTACAATTTTGCGATTATATTGACTGCAATAGTGTGCTGATTAACTACAAAACCTACGACAAGCTCTTCATATGCATACCTCGGAGTTTCAGTCAGTAATATCTGATAAACATCTAAATTTGTTTGACTGGGAGAGAAAAACACGCAATGTCGTGTTTTACATGACATACAATAGAAATACAACATGAAATGAATGATAGAAATTGTTGGTAAGCTACAAAAATTCAAATAAAAGGCACAAAAATCACAGGATAATGTATTACAAGTTGAGTTCTAATCAATGTTTTAGAAAATATCAAGAAAATCCTCGAATAATTAACAACGTACAAAAGCATAAATATGAGAAAATTGTATTATTATCATTAACAAATTCATCTCAATTGGAAACATACCGGTAGCAATGTTCATTTAGAGTAGTGTGATAATAAAGTAAAGGTAAATCAAAATTACCCAACAATAACAACGAAAACAACAATCAATTTCATGCACAGTACACATTACAAGAATGACTATATTCTAACTCTCTACATCCAGCATAATCATATACACATTCACACACAACTTAAATATTTCCAGTGCTTAACACTACGGCTTACAATACTATAGGTTGAGCTTACGATTTCTGCAAAAGGAACTGTTAAAGTACAGTAAAACACTTCAGAAAAGATGAAAATGCTCTGTGCATTATTTATAAATTAAGAACGGTCTAAAAAAATTGAAGCTGAGGAGTTTAACAGTTATTGCTATTAGCTGCAATCCTTGGGGGTCTGGTCTCGATTCCCGATACTGCCAGGGATTTAAGAATCATGGGACGGCCGGTATGTAATTAAAACTGTACATGCAGCTCACCACTTCTGGGAGGCTTGCCTAAAATGTGCTGTACCATCTCGGGGCAAGTACACGAATTGCTTTACTTTACTATCATTATACGTTTGATGAGAAGTTTAGAAAAAACTCTTTTCGAAAAATTCAACTTTTGTAATCTTTTCAAATAATACTTGTTTCCTTCCAGCCTGAATTATAACATACATGCATAAGTATATAAATACATACATACATTTTAATTATAGACTGTTATGCCTTTCAACGTTCAGTCTGCAAGCCTCTGCGAATTTACTAAACGTCGCCAAAATTATGTATTTGCAACTAGTGTTCTGGCCTCATTTAGTTCTACACCTCTTATCTTTAAAGCGTTAGAAACTGGGTCTAACCATCGTCGTCTTGGTCTCCCTCTACTCCTCTTACCCTCCATAACAGAGTCCATTATTCTCCCAGGTAACCTATCCTCCACCATTCGTCTGACACAAATCCACAACCGAAGACGGTTTATGTGTACATCTTCATCCATAGAGTTCATTTTTAACTTAGCCTTAATCTCCTCATTCCGAGTACCCTTCTGTCATTGTTTCCACCTGCTTGTACTAGCAATCATTCTCGCTACGCTCATGTCTGTTTCTTCTAACTTATGAATAAGATATGCTGAATCCACCCAGCTTTCGCTCCCGATAAGCAAAGTTGGTCAGACAACAGACCGATATAAAGATAGTTTCGTCTGGGAGCTGACTTTCTTCTTGCAGAACACTGTTGATCGCAACTGCGAGCTCACCGCATTCGTTTTACTACACCTTGATTCAATCTCACTATATTACCATCCTCGGAGAACACACAACCTGGATAATTAAAATTTTCTACCTGTTCCAGATTTTACCACCAATCTGACATTAAATTCTGTTGAATTTCTTACCTACTGACATCAATTTAGTCTTCGAGAGGCTAATTTAACTACCATATTCATTTCAACTATTTTCGAGTTCCAAGACATTATACTTGCGGCACAATCTGCCATTAAGACCAAGTCGTCAGTATAGGCCAGACTGCTTACTATATGTCAACCTAACTGAATCCCTCCCTGCCACTTTATACCCTTTATACCCTTTATACCCACTTTATATCAGCTCCATGTAAACTGCGAACAGCAAAAGTGAAAGATTACAACCTGTCTAACCCATGTAAGTACCGTGAACCAAGAACTCATTCTACCATCAATTCTCATTGAAGCCCAGTTGTCAACATAAAAGCCTTTGATTGATTTTAAAAATCTACACTTAATTCCATAGTCCCCCAGAATGGCGAACAGCTTTTCCCTCGGTACCCTGTCATATGCTTTGTGTAGATATAAGAAACACAGACACAACTGTCTATTCCTCTCGTAAAATTTTTGAATTACCTGGCGCATACTGACAATCTCTGGGGTATGAAACCTCACTGGTTTCCATCCAACTTTCTCTCAACAACTGATCGCACACTGCCTTCCAAGATGCCAGTGAATACTTTGCCTGCTCCCTCCCTTAGAGATAGCTGCAATTACTGTTTTTGTCCAAACTGCAGGTACCTTACCAACACTCCATGCTAATCTTATTACTCTATGAAGCCATTTCATCCCTGCCTTCCCACTATACTTCACCATTTTAGGTCTAATTTAATCTATTCCTGCTGCTTTATGCAAATGGAGTTCATTTATCATCTTTTCCATTTCCTCAAGCGTAATTTCACCAACATTATTTTCTTACTCATCATGCGCTTGGTTTCTCACTACACCACCAGGAAGATTTCCTTTAACGTTGAAAAGATTTTCAGAATATTTCCTCCACCTGTCCAGTGATTCCCTAGGATCTATTATGAGATCACCTGAATTACTCAAAACACTGTTCATTTCCTTTCTTCCCTCCCTTCCAAATATTCTTTTTTTACTATCCAGAAATGTTTCCCTGGTGCTTCACCTAGCATTTACAGGTTATTTCCAAAATCTCCCCAAGATTTCTTTTTGGATTAAACAACTATTTGTTTCGCTCTGTTTCTTTCATCTACGTACGATTCCATGTCTGCATCGGCCCTTGTGTGGGGCCATTTCTGATAAGCCTTCTTTTTATGTTTACAAGTTGCTCTCACTTCATCATTCCACCAAGATGTTAGCTTTTTCCCATCTTCACACACAGTTGTTCCTAGGCATTCCCTCGCTGCTTCAACTACTGTATCCTTGTATGCCACCCATTTTCTTCATATATCATGAACCTGCTTACTGTCCACCGTTCGAAACTTCTCATATTCATGTACTAATTTTCTCGTCCTGGTGATTTTGTACCCTCAATCGTTTGCAGACAGATTTCATTTTTCTAACCTAGGCCTAGATATATTTAGTTCACTATACAGCAGATGGCTGTCTGCATCATGGATAAATTCCCGAAAAACCATACATTCTTAACAGACTTCCTGAATTCTAATTCCTTTTTAGATATAATATATTATGGATCTGGTACCGTTAGCCTCCCCTGTATAGCGGTGAAGAGCCTTATGCTTGAAGAATGTATTCGTATTCGCTAAAGCCATACTAGTACAGAAGTCCAAGGAACGTTTCACATTCCCATTAGCTTCCATATCTTCCCGACATTTACCAATCACCATTTTGTATCCTTCATTTCTATTTCCAACTCTTGCATTGAAATCTCTCATTAGCACTATCCTAACCTTGCTGTTTACCCTGACTACGATGTCACTCAAGGCTTCATGAAAGTTGTCAACTTCATCCTCATCTTCACCCTCGAATGGTGAATACACCGAGACAATTTTCGTCCTAATTTCTCCAACTGCCAAATCAACCCACGTTATTCGATCATTTTCATTACTAACAGAAACTATGTTGCGTGCAATAGTATTCCTGATAAACAGCCCTACCCCAGACTCTGCCTTTCCCTTTTTAACACCCGTCAAGTACATTTTATAATCTCATATCTCTTCCTCGTTATCTCCCCTTACCCGAGTAACACTTACTCCTACTACATCCAGATGCATCCTCTTTGCTGACTCATCCAGTTCTGTAATAATTCTTCCATAAGCTCCAGTAATATTGATAGCTCCCCATCGGATTCCATTTCTTTCACCAAGTTGTTTCCGAGGAGTACCTCGCATGTCAAGTGAGAGTGGGACTCCGTTACTCCCATAGGTCCGAGGCTTGTTTAAAATGTTCTGAGCTCGGTAGATTCATGAAGCAGGATGCTACCCTACTTGCACATAGTCCAAGTGAGGATCTCTCCTCTAACGGGTTAGGGACCTCTGGTGGATTGCATAGTGCTAGCCGCCTAAGCACAAGGAGGGCCACGACTCAGAATATGTACGAGATGCCCACTCTCATTCGATAGCAATTGGTATCCCGACACTCAGGACCACTTACTAGGCCACTCAAGCGTTGCCCATGGTTCACGAACTAGGACGTGACTACAGTATCCCACACCATATACGTTTTTTGCATCCTCCTGTTCAATAAATTGGTTTAAAATTCATTTCATAAAATTCATACATGTTTCAACCCTATTTGTGGGTCATTTTCAGTGATATAAAATTCAGTTTTAATTACTATTTTTTACAGACGTAAAAGTGTTACAACACAGTGCGAAGATCATTGAGCTTATTATACAAAAAGCGTATCTTTTAAATTGGTGTGACTGAAAAATCTTCTAACTTTCGATGTGCTGAGGCCTGTGTTTTTAAAGATTTTAATTAAACGTAAAATGCAATTGTAACGCATGTACGTCCGTAACAAAATTAGAGCTGAAGACTTTTTCACTGAAGATGACCCACAAATAGGTTTGAAACATGTATGAATTTTTATGACATAACCTTTTAACTCCCTCATGGTAGCGTGAATATGTTCTGAGTAGGAGGATGAATACATTTTTTTAAAAATAATTCTGCATTGTCAATGTGGAATGAAGCTAATCTTATGTAATGGTTCTTTCACCCTGCTACTAACTTTTGGAAATTATTTTAGTTGCGTGTTATGTATTTTCTCTATCATCTACGTTAGCACAGCAAATACTTTCCACTTAGCTTTGATGTTTTTGTTGTTCCTGTTGCCTGAGTCATCAGTTCATATACTGGCTTGATGCAGTTCCCCTTCCCACCCTATCCTGTGCTAAATTTTTCATCTATATATATAAAAGCAAGTCGGGCTGGAGCGATGTATATATATAAATATTTAAAAATGAAAAAAGACGTGAATTAATGAGGCACTTCCAGAAATCTCAGAAATTTGAAACTTGGTACGAGGGAAACTGATGACCCCAGGATCCCTAGAAAAATCGGAAATTCTCAAAATTCCCTGAAGGGGGCACGCTGGGGGGGCTCAAATTTTGGGCTCAGCATAAGAACACAGTCGTATAGTATATCCAAAACGATAACCTATAGGTTTCGTGGGCTTAAAAATTTTCGGGAATATCCTCATTTTTATCCCCCATCCCCCAAATCAAGATGGCGGCACAACCTGCGAGACGAGGTAGACAATTGAAATTTGGTGAAATTATAGCTTTTGGTCCCTAACCGACGGGAAAATTCCAATGTGTTCAAATTTTTCACTTTTTAACCCCAAAGATATCGAAATATGGAGGCAATTTTAATGACTGTGCAGACATTCCTTTTGAGCTATTTTTTGGCTAAACGGTAAGTCGTATCACAAAACGGATGGCACAATGTCCCTTCAATTCGGAGTGATCTACAACTTTGGTCCTGTGACATTTTGTCGTATCTCTCTCCCTTATACGTTAAATTTGGCCGTATTTCTGGATTGTTCGTAAATTTGGTGATTTTTACAAGTACATTTTATTGTTTGACACACTTATAAGAATGATAGGATCATCACGTTGTGTGCACACATTGGCACGATTAATGGACATATGTGTACCAAATTTCATGATTCTAGCTTATACATAAGTAGGCAAAATGTAATGTAAAATGTTAAAAATGCACCCAAATTTCACCCTATTCAAAATTTGAACTCAATTTACCCCCTTAATATGGGAGATACTAGGAAATGGTTTAGAAACAAACATGTAGAGCGATAAATGAGGCGTCTGATGGCGCAAACCGTTTCTTAATATCATAAACCGTTTAGGAGATATGAATCTCGAAGTGGAAGTCTGCAATTTTCAACGTGCTCATGCTTATCCGTCATCTATATATATAAAAGCAAGTCGGGCTGGAGCGATGTATATATAAATATTTAAAAATGAAAAAAGACGTGAATTAATGAGGCACTTCCAGAAATCTCAGAAATTTGAAACTTGGTACGAGGGAAACTGATGACCCCAGGATCCCTAGAAAAATCGGAAATTCTCAAAATTCCCTGAAGGGGGCACGCTGGGGGGGCTCAAATTTTGGGCTCAGCATAAGAACACAGTCGTATAGTATATCCAAAACGATAACCTATAGGTTTCGTGGGCTTAAAAATTTTCGGGAATATCCTCATTTTTATCCCCCATCCCCCAAATCAAGATGGCGGCACAACCTGCGAGACGAGGTAGACAATTGAAATTTGGTGAAATTATAGCTTTTGGTCCCTAACCGACGGGAAAATTCCAATGTGTTCAAATTTTTCACTTTTTAACCCCAAAGATATCGAAATATGGAGGCAATTTTAATGACTGTGCAGACATTCCTTTTGAGCTATTTTTTGGCTAAACGGTAAGTCGTATCACAAAACGGATGGCACAATGTCCCTTCAATTCGGAGTGATCTACAACTTTGGTCCTGTGACATTTTGTCGTATCTCTCTCCCTTATACGTTAAATTTGGCCGTATTTCTGGATTGTTCGTAAATTTGGTGATTTTTACAAGTACATTTTATTGTTTGACACACTTATAAGAATGATAGGATCATCACGTTGTGTGCACACATTGGCACGATTAATGGACATATGTGTACCAAATTTCATGATTCTAGCTTATACATAAGTAGGCAAAATGTAATGTAAAATGTTAAAAATGCACCCAAATTTCACCCTATTCAAAATTTGAACTCAATTTACCCCCTTAATATGGGAGATACTAGGAAATGGTTTAGAAACAAACATGTAGAGCGATAAATGAGGCGTCTGATGGCGCAAACCGTTTCTTAATATCATAAACCGTTTAGGAGATATGAATCTCGAAGTGGAAGTCTGCAATTTTCAACGTGCTCATGCTTATCCGTCATCTATATATATAAAAGCAAGTCGGGCTGGAGCGATGTATATATAAATATTTAAAAATGAAAAAAGACGTGAATTAATGAGGCACTTCCAGAAATCTCAGAAATTTGAAACTTGGTACGAGGGAAACTGATGACCCCAGGATCCCTAGAAAAATCGGAAATTCTCAAAATTCCCTGAAGGGGGCACGCTGGGGGGGGCTCAAATTTTGGGCTCAGCATAAGAACACAGTCGTATAGTATATCCAAAACGATAACCTATAGGTTTCGTGGGCTTAAAAATTTTCGGGAATATCCTCATTTTTATCCCCCATCCCCCAAATCAAGATGGCGGCACAACCTGCGAGACGAGGTAGACAATTGAAATTTGGTGAAATTATAGCTTTTGGTCCCTAACCGACGGGAAAATTCCAATGTGTTCAAATTTTTCACTTTTTAACCCCAAAGATATCGAAATATGGAGGCAATTTTAATGACTGTGCAGACATTCCTTTTGAGCTATTTTTTGGCTAAACGGTAAGTCGTATCACAAAACGGATGGCACAATGTCGCTTCAATTCGGAGTGATCTACAACTTTGGTCCTGTGACATTTTGTCGTATCTCTCTCCCTTATACGTTAAATTTGGCCGTATTTCTGGATTGTTCGTAAATTTGGTGATTTTTACAAGTACATTTTATTGTTTGACACACTTATAAGAATGATAGGATCATCACGTTGTGTGCACACATTGGCACGATTAATGGACATATGTGTACCAAATTTCATGATTCTAGCTTATACATAAGTAGGCAAAATGTAATGTAAAATGTTAAAAATGCACCCAAATTTCACCCTATTCAAAATTTGAACTCAATTTACCCCCTTAATATGGGAGATACTAGGAAATGGTTTAGAAACAAACATGTAGAGCGATAAATGAGGCGTCTGATGGCGCAAACCGTTTCTTAATATCATAAACCGTTTAGGAGATATGAATCTCGAAGTGGAAGTCTGCAATTTTCAACGTGCTCATGCTTATCCGTCATCTATATATATAAAAGCAAGTCGGGCTGGAGCGATGTATATATAAATATTTAAAAATGAAAAAAGACGTGAATTAATGAGGCACTTCCAGAAATCTCAGAAATTTGAAACTTGGTACGAGGGAAACTGATGACCCCAGGATCCCTAGAAAAATCGGAAATTCTCAAAATTCCCTGAAGGGGGCACGCTGGGGGGGCTCAAATTTTGGGCTCAGCATAAGAACACAGTCGTATAGTATATCCAAAAGGATAACCTATAGGTTTCGTGGGCTTAAAAATTTTCGGGAATATCCTCATTTTTATCCCCCATCCCCCAAATCAAGATGGCGGCACAACCTGCGAGACGAGGTAGACAATTGAAATTTGGTGAAATTATAGCTTTTGGTCCCTAACCGACGGGAAAATTCCAATGTGTTCAAATTTTTCACTTTTTAACCCCAAAGATATCGAAATATGGAGGCAATTTTAATGACTGTGCAGACATTCCTTTTGAGCTATTTTTTGGCTAAACGGTAAGTCGTATCACAAAACGGATGGCACAATGTCCCTTCAATTCGGAGTGATCTACAACTTTGGTCCTGTGACATTTTGTCGTATCTCTCTCCCTTATACGTTAAATTTGGCCGTATTTCTGGATTGTTCGTAAATTTGGTGATTTTTACAAGTACATTTTATTGTTTGACACACTTATAAGAATGATAGGATCATCACGTTGTGTGCACACATTGGCACGATTAATGGACATATGTGTACCAAATTTCATGATTCTAGCTTATACATAAGTAGGCAAAATGTAATGTAAAATGTTAAAAATGCACCCAAATTTCACCCTATTCAAAATTTGAACTCAATTTACCCCCTTAATATGGGAGATACTAGGAAATGGTTTAGAAACAAACATGTAGAGCGATAAATGAGGCGTCTGATGGCGCAAACCGTTTCTTAATATCATAAACCGTTTAGGAGATATGAATCTCGAAGTGGAAGTCTGCAATTTTCAACGTGCTCATGCTTATCCGTCATCTATATATATAAAAGCAAGTCGGGCTGGAGCGATGTATATATAAATATTTAAAAATGAAAAAAGACGTGAATTAATGAGGCACTTCCAGAAATCTCAGAAATTTGAAACTTGGTACGAGGGAAACTGATGACCCCAGGATCCCTAGAAAAATCGGAAATTCTCAAAATTCCCTGAAGGGGGCACGCTGGGGGGGCTCAAATTTTGGGCTCAGCATAAGAACACAGTCGTATAGTATATCCAAAAGGATAACCTATAGGTTTCGTGGGCTTAAAAATTTTCGGGAATATCCTCATTTTTATCCCCCATCCCCCAAATCAAGATGGCGGCACAACCTGCGAGACGAGGTAGACAATTGAAATTTGGTGAAATTATAGCTTTTGGTCCCTAACCGACGGGAAAATTCCAATGTGTTCAAATTTTTCACTTTTTAACCCCAAAGATATCGAAATATGGAGGCAATTTTAATGACTGTGCAGACATTCCTTTTGAGCTATTTTTTGGCTAAACGGTAAGTCGTATCACAAAACGGATGGCACAATGTCCCTTCAATTCGGAGTGATCTACAACTTTGGTCCTGTGACATTTTGTCGTATCTCTCTCCCTTATACGTTAAATTTGGCCGTATTTCTGGATTGTTCGTAAATTTGGTGATTTTTACAAGTACATTTTATTGTTTGACACACTTATAAGAATGATAGGATCATCACGTTGTGTGCACACATTGGCACGATTAATGGACATATGTGTACCAAATTTCATGATTCTAGCTTATACATAAGTAGGCAAAATGTAATGTAAAATGTTAAAAATGCACCCAAATTTCACCCTATTCAAAATTTGAACTCAATTTACCCCCTTAATATGGGAGATACTAGGAAATGGTTTAGAAACAAACATGTAGAGCGATAAATGAGGCGTCTGATGGCGCAAACCGTTTCTTAATATCATAAACCGTTTAGGAGATATGAATCTCGAAGTGGAAGTCTGCAATTTTCAACGTGCTCATGCTTATCCGTCATCTATATATATAAAAGCAAGTCGGGCTGGAGCGATGTATATATAAATATTTAAAAATGAAAAAAGACGTGAATTAATGAGGCACTTCCAGAAATCTCAGAAATTTGAAACTTGGTACGAGGGAAACTGATGACCCCAGGATCCCTAGAAAAATCGGAAATTCTCAAAATTCCCTGAAGGGGGCACGCTGGGGGGGCTCAAATTTTGGGCTCAGCATAAGAACACAGTCGTATAGTATATCCAAAAGGATAACCTATAGGTTTCGTGGGCTTAAAAATTTTCGGGAATATCCTCATTTTTATCCCCCATCCCCCAAATCAAGATGGCGGCACAACCTGCGAGACGAGGTAGACAATTGAAATTTGGTGAAATTATAGCTTTTGGTCCCTAACCGACGGGAAAATTCCAATGTGTTCAAATTTTTCACTTTTTAACCCCAAAGATATCGAAATATGGAGGCAATTTTAATGACTGTGCAGACATTCCTTTTGAGCTATTTTTTGGCTAAACGGTAAGTCGTATCACAAAACGGATGGCACAATGTCCCTTCAATTCGGAGTGATCTACAACTTTGGTCCTGTGACATTTTGTCGTATCTCTCTCCCTTATACGTTAAATTTGGCCGTATTTCTGGATTGTTCGTAAATTTGGTGATTTTTACAAGTACATTTTATTGTTTGACACACTTATAAGAATGATAGGATCATCACGTTGTGTGCACACATTGGCACGATTAATGGACATATGTGTACCAAATTTCATGATTCTAGCTTATACATAAGTAGGCAAAATGTAATGTAAAATGTTAAAAATGCACCCAAATTTCACCCTATTCAAAATTTGAACTCAATTTACCCCCTTAATATGGGAGATACTAGGAAATGGTTTAGAAACAAACATGTAGAGCGATAAATGAGGCGTCTGATGGCGCAAACCGTTTCTTAATATCATAAACCGTTTAGGAGATATGAATCTCGAAGTGGAAGTCTGCAATTTTCAACGTGCTCATGCTTATCCGTCATCTATATATATAAAAGCAAGTCGGGCTGGAGCGATGTATATATAAATATTTAAAAATGAAAAAAGACGTGAATTAATGAGGCACTTCCAGAAATCTCAGAAATTTGAAACTTGGTACGAGGGAAACTGATGACCCCAGGATCCCTAGAAAAATCGGAAATTCTCAAAATTCCCTGAAGGGGGCACGCTGGGGGGGCTCAAATTTTGGGCTCAGCATAAGAACACAGTCGTATAGTATATCCAAAACGATAACCTATAGGTTTCGTGGGCTTAAAAATTTTCGGGAATATCCTCATTTTTATCCCCCATCCCCCAAATCAAGATGGCGGCACAACCTGCGAGACGAGGTAGACAATTGAAATTTGGTGAAATTATAGCTTTTGGTCCCTAACCGACGGGAAAATTCCAATGTGTTCAAATTTTTCACTTTTTAACCCCAAAGATATCGAAATATGGAGGCAATTTTAATGACTGTGCAGACATTCCTTTTGAGCTATTTTTTGGCTAAACGGTAAGTCGTATCACAAAACGGATGGCACAATGTCCCTTCAATTCGGAGTGATCTACAACTTTGGTCCTGTGACATTTTGTCGTATCTCTCTCCCTTATACGTTAAATTTGGCCGTATTTCTGGATTGTTCGTAAATTTGGTGATTTTTACAAGTACATTTTATTGTTTGACACACTTATAAGAATGATAGGATCATCACGTTGTGTGCACACATTGGCACGATTAATGGACATATGTGTACCAAATTTCATGATTCTAGCTTATACATAAGTAGGCAAAATGTAATGTAAAATGTTAAAAATGCACCCAAATTTCACCCTATTCAAAATTTGAACTCAATTTACCCCCTTAATATGGGAGATACTAGGAAATGGTTTAGAAACAAACATGTAGAGCGATAAATGAGGCGTCTGATGGCGCAAACCGTTTCTTAATATCATAAACCGTTTAGGAGATATGAATCTCGAAGTGGAAGTCTGCAATTTTCAACGTGCTCATGCTTATCCGTCATCTATATATATAAAAGCAAGTCGGGCTGGAGCGATGTATATATAAATATTTAAAAATGAAAAAAGACGTGAATTAATGAGGCACTTCCAGAAATCTCAGAAATTTGAAACTTGGTACGAGGGAAACTGATGACCCCAGGATCCCTAGAAAAATCGGAAATTCTCAAAATTCCCTGAAGGGGGCACGCTGGGGGGGCTCAAATTTTGGGCTCAGCATAAGAACACAGTCGTATAGTATATCCAAAAGGATAACCTATAGGTTTCGTGGGCTTAAAAATTTTCGGGAATATCCTCATTTTTATCCCCCATCCCCCAAATCAAGATGGCGGCACAACCTGCGAGACGAGGTAGACAATTGAAATTTGGTGAAATTATAGCTTTTGGTCCCTAACCGACGGGAAAATTCCAATGTGTTCAAATTTTTCACTTTTTAACCCCAAAGATATCGAAATATGGAGGCAATTTTAATGACTGTGCAGACATTCCTTTTGAGCTATTTTTTGGCTAAACGGTAAGTCGTATCACAAAACGGATGGCACAATGTCCCTTCAATTCGGAGTGATCTACAACTTTGGTCCTGTGACATTTTGTCGTATCTCTCTCCCTTATACGTTAAATTTGGCCGTATTTCTGGATTGTTCGTAAATTTGGTGATTTTTACAAGTACATTTTATTGTTTGACACACTTATAAGAATGATAGGATCATCACGTTGTGTGCACACATTGGCACGATTAATGGACATATGTGTACCAAATTTCATGATTCTAGCTTATACATAAGTAGGCAAAATGTAATGTAAAATGTTAAAAATGCACCCAAATTTCACCCTATTCAAAATTTGAACTCAATTTACCCCCTTAATATGGGAGATACTAGGAAATGGTTTAGAAACAAACATGTAGAGCGATAAATGAGGCGTCTGATGGCGCAAACCGTTTCTTAATATCATAAACCGTTTAGGAGATATGAATCTCGAAGTGGAAGTCTGCAATTTTCAACGTGCTCATGCTTATCCGTCATCTATATATATAAAAGCAAGTCGGGCTGGAGCGATGTATATATAAATATTTAAAAATGAAAAAAGACGTGAATTAATGAGGCACTTCCAGAAATCTCAGAAATTTGAAACTTGGTACGAGGGAAACTGATGACCCCAGGATCCCTAGAAAAATCGGAAATTCTCAAAATTCCCTGAAGGGGGCACGCTGGGGGGGCTCAAATTTTGGGCTCAGCATAAGAACACAGTCGTATAGTATATCCAAAAGGATAACCTATAGGTTTCGTGGGCTTAAAAATTTTCGGGAATATCCTCATTTTTATCCCCCATCCCCCAAATCAAGATGGCGGCACAACCTGCGAGACGAGGTAGACAATTGAAATTTGGTGAAATTATAGCTTTTGGTCCCTAACCGACGGGAAAATTCCAATGTGTTCAAATTTTTCACTTTTTAACCCCAAAGATATCGAAATATGGAGGCAATTTTAATGACTGTGCAGACATTCCTTTTGAGCTATTTTTTGGCTAAACGGTAAGTCGTATCACAAAACGGATGGCACAATGTCCCTTCAATTCGGAGTGATCTACAACTTTGGTCCTGTGACATTTTGTCGTATCTCTCTCCCTTATACGTTAAATTTGGCCGTATTTCTGGATTGTTCGTAAATTTGGTGATTTTTACAAGTACATTTTATTGTTTGACACACTTATAAGAATGATAGGATCATCACGTTGTGTGCACACATTGGCACGATTAATGGACATATGTGTACCAAATTTCATGATTCTAGCTTATACATAAGTAGGCAAAATGTAATGTAAAATGTTAAAAATGCACCCAAATTTCACCCTATTCAAAATTTGAACTCAATTTACCCCCTTAATATGGGAGATACTAGGAAATGGTTTAGAAACAAACATGTAGAGCGATAAATGAGGCGTCTGATGGCGCAAACCGTTTCTTAATATCATAAACCGTTTAGGAGATATGAATCTCGAAGTGGAAGTCTGCAATTTTCAACGTGCTCATGCTTATCCGTCATCTATATATATAAAAGCAAGTCGGGCTGGAGCGATGTATATATAAATATTTAAAAATGAAAAAAGACGTGAATTAATGAGGCACTTCCAGAAATCTCAGAAATTTGAAACTTGGTACGAGGGAAACTGATGACCCCAGGATCCCTAGAAAAATCGGAAATTCTCAAAATTCCCTGAAGGGGGCACGCTGGGGGGGCTCAAATTTTGGGCTCAGCATAAGAACACAGTCGTATAGTATATCCAAAAGGATAACCTATAGGTTTCGTGGGCTTAAAAATTTTCGGGAATATCCTCATTTTTATCCCCCATCCCCCAAATCAAGATGGCGGCACAACCTGCGAGACGAGGTAGACAATTGAAATTTGGTGAAATTATAGCTTTTGGTCCCTAACCGACGGGAAAATTCCAATGTGTTCAAATTTTTCACTTTTTAACCCCAAAGATATCGAAATATGGAGGCAATTTTAATGACTGTGCAGACATTCCTTTTGAGCTATTTTTTGGCTAAACGGTAAGTCGTATCACAAAACGGATGGCACAATGTCCCTTCAATTCGGAGTGATCTACAACTTTGGTCCTGTGACATTTTGTCGTATCTCTCTCCCTTATACGTTAAATTTGGCCGTATTTCTGGATTGTTCGTAAATTTGGTGATTTTTACAAGTACATTTTATTGTTTGACACACTTATAAGAATGATAGGATCATCACGTTGTGTGCACACATTGGCACGATTAATGGACATATGTGTACCAAATTTCATGATTCTAGCTTATACATAAGTAGGCAAAATGTAATGTAAAATGTTAAAAATGCACCCAAATTTCACCCTATTCAAAATTTGAACTCAATTTATCCCCTTAATATGGGAGATACTAGGAAATGGTTTAGAAACAAACATGTAGAGCGATAAATGAGGCGTCTGATGGCGCAAACCGTTTCTTAATATCATAAACCGTTTAGGAGATATGAATCTCGAAGTGGAAGTCTGCAATTTTCAACGTGCTCATGCTTATCCGTCATCTATATATATAAAAGCAAGTCGGGCTGGAGCGATGTATATATAAATATTTAAAAATGAAAAAAGACGTGAATTAATGAGGCACTTCCAGAAATCTCAGAAATTTGAAACTTGGTACGAGGGAAACTGATGACCCCAGGATCCCTAGAAAAATCGGAAATTCTCAAAATTCCCTGAAGGGGGCACGCTGGGGGGGCTCAAATTTTGGGCTCAGCATAAGAACACAGTCGTATAGTATATCCAAAACGATAACCTATAGGTTTCGTGGGCTTAAAAATTTTCGGGAATATCCTCATTTTTATCCCCCATCCCCCAAATCAAGATGGCGGCACAACCTGCGAGACGAGGTAGACAATTGAAATTTGGTGAAATTATAGCTTTTGGTCCCTAACCGACGGGAAAATTCCAATGTGTTCAAATTTTTCACTTTTTAACCCCAAAGATATCGAAATATGGAGGCAATTTTAATGACTGTGCAGACATTCCTTTTGAGCTATTTTTTGGCTAAACGGTAAGTCGTATCACAAAACGGATGGCACAATGTCCCTTCAATTCGGAGTGATCTACAACTTTGGTCCTGTGACATTTTGTCGTATCTCTCTCCCTTATACGTTAAATTTGGCCGTATTTCTGGATTGTTCGTAAATTTGGTGATTTTTACAAGTACATTTTATTGTTTGACACACTTATAAGAATGATAGGATCATCACGTTGTGTGCACACATTGGCACGATTAATGGACATATGTGTACCAAATTTCATGATTCTAGCTTATACATAAGTAGGCAAAATGTAATGTAAAATGTTAAAAATGCACCCAAATTTCACCCTATTCAAAATTTGAACTCAATTTACCCCCTTAATATGGGAGATACTAGGAAATGGTTTAGAAACAAACATGTAGAGCGATAAATGAGGCGTCTGATGGCGCAAACCGTTTCTTAATATCATAAACCGTTTAGGAGATATGAATCTCGAAGTGGAAGTCTGCAATTTTCAACGTGCTCATGCTTATCCGTCATCTATATATATAAAAGCAAGTCGGGCTGGAGCGATGTATATATAAATATTTAAAAATGAAAAAAGACGTGAATTAATGAGGCACTTCCAGAAATCTCAGAAATTTGAAACTTGGTACGAGGGAAACTGATGACCCCAGGATCCCTAGAAAAATCGGAAATTCTCAAAATTCCCTGAAGGGGGCACGCTGGGGGGGCTCAAATTTTGGGCTCAGCATAAGAACACAGTCGTATAGTATATCCAAAAGGATAACCTATAGGTTTCGTGGGCTTAAAAATTTTCGGGAATATCCTCATTTTTATCCCCCATCCCCCAAATCAAGATGGCGGCACAACCTGCGAGACGAGGTAGACAATTGAAATTTGGTGAAATTATAGCTTTTGGTCCCTAACCGACGGGAAAATTCCAATGTGTTCAAATTTTTCACTTTTTAACCCCAAAGATATCGAAATATGGAGGCAATTTTAATGACTGTGCAGACATTCCTTTTGAGCTATTTTTTGGCTAAACGGTAAGTCGTATCACAAAACGGATGGCACAATGTCCCTTCAATTCGGAGTGATCTACAACTTTGGTCCTGTGACATTTTGTCGTATCTCTCTCCCTTATACGTTAAATTTGGCCGTATTTCTGGATTGTTCGTAAATTTGGTGATTTTTACAAGTACATTTTATTGTTTGACACACTTATAAGAATGATAGGATCATCACGTTGTGTGCACACATTGGCACGATTAATGGACATATGTGTACCAAATTTCATGATTCTAGCTTATACATAAGTAGGCAAAATGTAATGTAAAATGTTAAAAATGCACCCAAATTTCACCCTATTCAAAATTTGAACTCAATTTACCCCCTTAATATGGGAGATACTAGGAAATGGTTTAGAAACAAACATGTAGAGCGATAAATGAGGCGTCTGATGGCGCAAACCGTTTCTTAATATCATAAACCGTTTAGGAGATATGAATCTCGAAGTGGAAGTCTGCAATTTTCAACGTGCTCATGCTTATCCGTCATCTATATATATAAAAGCAAGTCGGGCTGGAGCGATGTATATATAAATATTTAAAAATGAAAAAAGACGTGAATTAATGAGGCACTTCCAGAAATCTCAGAAATTTGAAACTTGGTACGAGGGAAACTGATGACCCCAGGATCCCTAGAAAAATCGGAAATTCTCAAAATTCCCTGAAGGGGGCACGCTGGGGGGGCTCAAATTTTGGGCTCAGCATAAGAACACAGTCGTATAGTATATCCAAAACGATAACCTATAGGTTTCGTGGGCTTAAAAAGTTTCGGGAATATCCTCATTTTTATCCCCCATCCCCCAAATCAAGATGGCGGCACAACCTGCGAGACGAGGTAGACAATTGAAATTTGGTGAAATTATAGCTTTTGGTCCCTAACCGACGGGAAAATTCCAATGTGTTCAAATTTTTCACTTTTTAACCCCAAAGATATCGAAATATGGAGGCAATTTTAATGACTGTGCAGACATTCCTTTTGAGCTATTTTTTGGCTAAACGGTAAGTCGTATCACAAAACGGATGGCACAATGTCCCTTCAATTCGGAGTGATCTACAACTTTGGTCCTGTGACATTTTGTCGTATCTCTCTCCCTTATACGTTAAATTTGGCCGTATTTCTGGATTGTTCGTAAATTTGGTGATTTTTACAAGTACATTTTATTGTTTGACACACTTATAAGAATGATAGGATCATCACGTTGTGTGCACACATTGGCACGATTAATGGACATATGTGTACCAAATTTCATGATTCTAGCTTATACATAAGTAGGCAAAATGTAATGTAAAATGTTAAAAATGCACCCAAATTTCACCCTATTCAAAATTTGAACTCAATTTACCCCCTTAATATGGGAGATACTAGGAAATGGTTTAGAAACAAACATGTAGAGCGATAAATGAGGCGTCTGATGGCGCAAACCGTTTCTTAATATCATAAACCGTTTAGGAGATATGAATCTCGAAGTGGAAGTCTGCAATTTTCAACGTGCTCATGCTTATCCGTCATCTATATATATAAAAGCAAGTCGGGCTGGAGCGATGTATATATAAATATTTAAAAATGAAAAAAGACGTGAATTAATGAGGCACTTCCAGAAATCTCAGAAATTTGAAACTTGGTACGAGGGAAACTGATGACCCCAGGATCCCTAGAAAAATCGGAAATTCTCAAAATTCCCTGAAGGGGGCACGCTGGGGGGGCTCAAATTTTGGGCTCAGCATAAGAACACAGTCGTATAGTATATCCAAAAGGATAACCTATAGGTTTCGTGGGCTTAAAAATTTTCGGGAATATCCTCATTTTTATCCCCCATCCCCCAAATCAAGATGGCGGCACAACCTGCGAGACGAGGTAGACAATTGAAATTTGGTGAAATTATAGCTTTTGGTCCCTAACCGACGGGAAAATTCCAATGTGTTCAAATTTTTCACTTTTTAACCCCAAAGATATCGAAATATGGAGGCAATTTTAATGACTGTGCAGACATTCCTTTTGAGCTATTTTTTGGCTAAACGGTAAGTCGTATCACAAAACGGATGGCACAATGTCCCTTCAATTCGGAGTGATCTACAACTTTGGTCCTGTGACATTTTGTCGTATCTCTCTCCCTTATACGTTAAATTTGGCCGTATTTCTGGATTGTTCGTAAATTTGGTGATTTTTACAAGTACATTTTATTGTTTGACACACTTATAAGAATGATAGGATCATCACGTTGTGTGCACACATTGGCACGATTAATGGACATATGTGTACCAAATTTCATGATTCTAGCTTATACATAAGTAGGCAAAATGTAATGTAAAATGTTAAAAATGCACCCAAATTTCACCCTATTCAAAATTTGAACTCAATTTACCCCCTTAATATGGGAGATACTAGGAAATGGTTTAGAAACAAACATGTAGAGCGATAAATGAGGCGTCTGATGGCGCAAACCGTTTCTTAATATCATAAACCGTTTAGGAGATATGAATCTCGAAGTGGAAGTCTGCAATTTTCAACGTGCTCATGCTTATCCGTCATCTATATATATAAAAGCAAGTCGGGCTGGAGCGATGTATATATAAATATTTAAAAATGAAAAAAGACGTGAATTAATGAGGCACTTCCAGAAATCTCAGAAATTTGAAACTTGGTACGAGGGAAACTGATGACCCCAGGATCCCTAGAAAAATCGGAAATTCTCAAAATTCCCTGAAGGGGGCACGCTGGGGGGGCTCAAATTTTGGGCTCAGCATAAGAACACAGTCGTATAGTATATCCAAAACGATAACCTATAGGTTTCGTGGGCTTAAAAATTTTCGGGAATATCCTCATTTTTATCCCCCATCCCCCAAATCAAGATGGCGGCACAACCTGCGAGACGAGGTAGACAATTGAAATTTGGTGAAATTATAGCTTTTGGTCCCTAACCGACGGGAAAATTCCAATGTGTTCAAATTTTTCACTTTTTAACCCCAAAGATATCGAAATATGGAGGCAATTTTAATGACTGTGCAGACATTCCTTTTGAGCTATTTTTTGGCTAAACGGTAAGTCGTATCACAAAACGGATGGCACAATGTCCCTTCAATTCGGAGTGATCTACAACTTTGGTCCTGTGACATTTTGTCGTATCTCTCTCCCTTATACGTTAAATTTGGCCGTATTTCTGGATTGTTCGTAAATTTGGTGATTTTTACAAGTACATTTTATTGTTTGACACACTTATAAGAATGATAGGATCATCACGTTGTGTGCACACATTGGCACGATTAATGGACATATGTGTACCAAATTTCATGATTCTAGCTTATACATAAGTAGGCAAAAAGTAATGTAAAATGTTAAAAATGCACCCAAATTTCACCCAATTCAAAATTTGAACTCAATTTACCCCCTTAATATGGGAGATACTAGGAAATGGTTTAGAAACAAACATGTAGAGCGATAAATGAGGCGTCTGATGGCGCAAACCGTTTCTTAATATCATAAACCGTTTAGGAGATATGAATCTCGATGTGGAAGTCTGCAATTTTCAACGTGCTCATGCTTATCCGTCATCTATATATATAAAAGCAAGTCGGGCTGGAGCGATGTATATATAAATATTTAAAAATGAAAAAAGACGTGAATTAATGAGGCACTTCCAGAAATCTCAGAAATTTGAAACTTGGTACGAGGGAAACTGATGACCCCAGGATCCCTAGAAAAATCGGAAATTCTCAAAATTCCCTGAAGGGGGCACGCTGGGGGGCTCAAAATTTGGGCTCAGCATAAGAACACAGTCGTATAGTATATCCAAAACGATAACCTATAGGTTTCGTGGGCTTAAAAATTTTCGGGAATATCCTCATTTTTATCCCCCATCCCCCCAAATCAAGATGGCGGCACAACCTGCGAGACGAGGTAGACAATTGAAATTTGGTGAAATTATAGCTTTTGGTCCCTAACCGACGGGAAAATTCCAATGTGTTCAAATTTTTCACTTTTTAACCCCAAAGATATCGAAATATGGAGGCAATTTTAATGACTGTGCAGTCATTCCTTTTGAGCTATTTTTTGGCTAAACGGTAAGTCGTATCACAAAACGGATGGCACAATGTCCCTTCAATTCAGAGTGATCTACAACTTTGGTCCTGTGACATTTTGTCGTATCTCTCTCCCTTATACGTTAAATTTGGCCGTATTTCTGGATTGTTCGTAAATTTGGTGATTTTTACAAGTATATTTTATTGTTTGACACACTTATAAGAATGATAGGATCATCACGTTGTGTGCGCACATTGGTACGATTAAGGGACATATGTGTACCAAATTTCATGATTCTAGCTTATACATAAGTAGGCAAAATATAATGTAAAATGTTAAAAATGCACCCAAATTTCACCCTATTCAAAATGTGAACTCAATTTACCCCCTTAATATGGGAGATACTAGGAAATGGTTTAGAAACAAACATGTAGAGCGATAAATGAGGCGTCTGATGGCGCAAACCGTTTCTTAATATCATAAACCGTTTAGGAGATATGAATCTCGAAGTGGAAGTCTGCAATTTTCAACGTGCTCATGCTTATCCGTCATCTATATATATAAAAGCAAGTCGGGCTGGAGCGATGTATATATAAATATTTAAAAATGAAAAAAGACATGAATTAATGAGGCACTTCCAGAAATCTCAGAAATTTGAAACTTGGTACGAGGGAAACTGATGACCCCAGGATCCCTAGAAAAATCGGAAATTCTCAAAATTCCCTGAAGGGGGCACGCTGGGGGGGCTCAAATTTTGGGCTCAGCATAAGAACAATGGACTGGCGGTTTATAGGGAAAACAAATGGTGATTTTACTCTTCCACAATATATACAGAACAAGACCAACCTGACTGGAAATCGACCAAACGTGATGGAATTCCACCTTTAAACCTTTTTTTCATGTGCATTGTTTCGTCAGGAGGATTAATAAGGGAGATAGCATGAATGGTCAGTTTTGCAGGTTAAGTCCAGCGGACATAGCCAAAAAGGTGTTTTACATGGAGCAGATTCCTTATCTATATAAATCAAATCGTAACGACTGTGCGCCTCTACACTGACTATTTTGGCGAAATTTTCGTACAGCTTTCCGTTTAAGGGGTAATAATGACCATCTGCATAATTTTTGGTTTAGTTTCCTGAATGTCCTAATTTTTACCCGCCTCGCCGAAAATCCACATTGCGGCATAATCTGCCAGAAGAAAAAGAAGATAATTGAAATTTGACAAAATTATACGTTTTAGCCTGTAACGAACGGAAAATACCCAAGATCATTAAATTTTTCACTTTTTATCCCCGAAGAATATCGAAATATGCAGGCAATTTTAATGATGGTGCAGACCTTCGGAAATTCCCATCACATAACAGATTGCACAATCTCCGTTCAATTTGGAATGATCTACAACCTTGGTCTTATGACTTTTGCCGTATCTGTATCCCTTTTACGTTTGATTTTTCTCTATTAATGGATGTTAATTCAATTTGGAATTTTCACATGCATAATTCATACCTTCGATTACTTATATGAAATACAGAATCATCAAACTCTTCACGAAAATTGGCCCACCCAGTAGCCATATATGAGCCAAATTCTATGTATGTATCCGAAAAGTAATGTAATGTGAGATAACCTTACAAGAACGTTACCCTGTTCCACGTTTCTAACTCAATCTGACCCAAGAATAGATGACATATCATAGGACCAGCCATTTAGGCCACTAAATCCGGCGTGTCTTATGGTATAATCCTTTGTCGATATGACGTACGTTTAGTAGCAGTTAATCTGTAAATGAAGGTCTTCAATATTGTAAACACGCATGTACTTTCGTATGTCGATCTATATATATTCACTGATGTCGATTTGTAGCGATCGAGAAAGGGTGGGTCTGCTATTGTAATCAGTACTCCCCACACCGACTTTGACTGGCAGTATGAAAGGGTTCCTTCTCCAACTCCTGTGTAACTGTCATTAGTAAGGAAGGTCTACAATTGTAATGAATAGTTCACTTCTCGATTTGACTTGCAGAAGGCAAGTGAGCATGCAGTTTTGTTTAAAAATCCCCTACCCGATTGTGTTTGGCAGTAGGCAAGGGTGTCCGCCATTATAAAGAAATGTCCTCATCTAAAATATGACTGGCATTAGGCATAGTGGCCTGATATTTTGATGGAAACTCACCAACTTGGTGTGACTGGCAATAAGCTGGCTGGAAGTAGGAAAATGGGCCTGGTATTATAATGATAACTGCACAACTCAATTTCGAGTGATAGTAGGGTAATTGCCTGCCATTATAATAAAAACTGTAATCTGTGTGGAAGTAGGAAAGGGGGGCTGCCATTTTAACGAAAACTCCCCAAATCGATTCTCTCCGCATAGTAGGCAATGGGGCCTGCAATTATAATGTAAACTTCCCAACTCGATTGTGAATGGCAGTAGGCAAGTGAGCCTGCCGTTATATCACAAATCCATAACAAACACTTTACATTGGAAACAACGTACGGGGACCTCCCCATGCTCTTTCTCGGATAACGCTAAGAGACATGCAATTTTAAAACAATCTTATTTACTGCATGCACACTATTTACTTCGATATTCGAATACAATGTAGAATACCGTAGCGAAGCACGGGTACATTCGCTAGTTTCTACATAAGTACTTCATCTTACATCTTCTCTAATCTGCTTGTCATACCTATACCATGGTATACCCCTGCCGTTCTTACCACCTACACTTCCATTAAAAACCAACTGAACAGGCCCTGTTTGTGTTAAGTTGTGTCCTGTCATTCTACCTCTTACTCACGTCAAATTTCTCCAAATCGATCTATGTTACGTAAACCTTCATAAATGATATGTTACGAAATACAGCTTCAAAAGATAGCAATGTCATTTTCAGATAGGTACCATACATTCAGAACATCCCAATATAACAATCTGCACCTTACCTTGTCCTCATCGGATTCATCGTTCACCTTGTGGTCTCTGCTAACTTCCTGCTTCCCGTGCCCGAATCTTGTCAATTCCGATATAGAATTTGGGTGTTCGGTCCACAATTCCCAAGGTAGTCAATAATTTCACCTGGCATTTGCAACATCATTGTAACAGATCACTGCATCACTCACACCCATTTAGGGATTGTATAGACCAGGGGTTCCAAATTTTAAGGGCTGGCTGGCCACATTGGAAACGTTAAGAAATGGAACACAGGTACCAGTATGAAATTATGCGCATAGTTGAATTGAAATTAAGGTTTCATAATTTTAATTGCATAAAAGAGTGAAAATAAACATAAGTACTATTACACAAAGGAAAAAATGATTTGTAAGAAGAGAACCCAACAATGTCAGTTCATTTGAATTATTTGACAAATGACTAAAAGGAAAACAAATCTAAAGACAAATGTTATTAATAATCAGGTCAAAACAGAACTTTAAAAAAGGCAAAGTTTATTGAGACTATTGTGAAAGGAACAAAGATATACAGTTATAAAAGCCTATAATCTCAGCAATGTTCTTCCAGGAGCACTTCCCTGAGAATTTCTTCGAGTGTGCATCACTGTGTACCAGCCAGTGCTACCAATGTGAGAAAAACGAAGAATTAAAACGTTGTCTTACACCAGTGGCTATTAAAGTATTTCTTGGTATTCCTTACATGCTACGTTGCATAAAATGCCCACAGTGAGGTTCGTCTGGCGTTCAAGAATTGGTATTGATCCCGAAGCCATTTTTGTAATGGTTAAGACCTAGCACTGGCATTTGTGAGGGCTCATTTTCCACCGAAGTTTGTATTTACATTTTTTTAAATATAAAGTAATCTATTAATCCCAAGTGAATCCTTTAAAACAGGAAATAATATTAAATAATAAGTTAGTTCTGGCTTGCGTTTATAAAGGGCATAAAATTGATATATATATGAACGAGCTATTAAATATTATTTTGTAAATTTTCTTCACATTTCTCAAAATCATTATTTTAATAATAGATTTTTCCTCACGGGCCGCATGCAGCCGAGAGCCGGCATTTGGAAACCCCTGATCTAGACCAACAAGAACATTCTTAAATATTCGTTACCAAGAGCAGTGATAAACTCTCATTGCATTTGAATGCTCACGGACAAGCATTTCGCTAAGAGATATGGAATGCTCATCAAGGTCCTAAATCAGGCACGTCATAGTCACAGGTAGACCTATAGTTCTGAGTGCATGAGAAAAAAGGCTGTTACGATCTCTATCCCAGGACGTTATCAGAGAGCGCAAGCCTGGATGGGTGTACATTACACCTTCATAACTACGGAACTCCGTGCAGCATCATCATCATCATCCTTTAAACGTCTCCAGACACTCGAGTGACTCATCTCCATCTTTGTCTATCCAGGTACATTCTGTGTCATTTGTTTCTTCCTTGCATACTTCGGATTATTTTCGGATTGTTGGCCGTCATACCTAGCAGAGGTGTGTAATGATGTTGTTAAATTCGCAATTAATTTAGGATATCCGAGGTTCTTTTTACTTTTGAAAGCGGATTAAATTACTCTCGTAACGCTAGAGAGGGTTTCTTGTCAGAGTAATCTCCCTTAGCCTTTCACGTGGCTTAAGACTGGCTTGAGAGCGGAAATAGAAGAAATAAACTGCTCCAGGGGAGAGACTTGAACGAGGACCTCTCTGCTGATAGGCTCTGCCCATAGCAAGCACGCTACGGTGGCATTGGCTCAAACCTACGGTGTGTTAGTGTGTGATGCTCATTTATCAACATGGCTCTCAAACCTGATGAAGTCACATTCAGATTTGGCAACACCGCCTCGTAAAGCCCATTTGAAATTCCCCGCGAAGCGATCTGATCGTCTAACTTCAGCAGTTGATAAAATAACAACGGCGTGAAATAAGGACGTATTTCTTTTCAAATTACACATCAGTATGACCAACGCTATAACGCTCATATACTCCATTCACATCATTTCCGACAACTCTATATTTATGATTAGGGACACCTATCGAGACCAGGGTATGTAATGATGATAATAATACCTGGCTCAGGTTGCCAAGGCTGTGACCTACTGTTGATTGCACTGAGACCTCTCCCAGCCACGCTGTCAAATGCCTGACGTTGAATGTTACATTTGACGGGTCTGTAGCACAATGTATTTCCGTTGGGGACTGAAGGCGCTCTGGGACATGGAGAAGACAGGCGTCGCTTTGACATTTGTATTCGGGAGGACGGGGCTGACCTTAGAATGTCTCGATCAATGTGTTTAGCATTTCATCGGGACTCAAAGCCAATTCTAGGAAACATGACGATCTTATTTGTCGTTCACAGCTGATGTACTTCCCAGTTACGTTCTTGGAGTCGTAGATGTTAAAATATCTCAATATTTTGCGTAGAATATCTGTGGTAAAGTGAATGGAAACTCGTAGTTTTTCTGAAGTGTTAAATGTTTGATAGAGAAAGGCATATATAATTCAGTCCAAAATAGAGATAGAAGATAGCCGTGTCTTCCCGGAGTCAGTCTTATCGGCGACATAATCACTTCACACAGAAAAGTAATTATGATGATGAACTTTATAGTTTTTCCTTTTATTCCTATTGGTCTGGCAAGCAGGTTAATTTCTTGTATCACCGGGCGAGTTGGCCGTGCGTGTAGAGGCGCGCGGCTGTGAGCTTGCATCCGGGAGATAGTAGGTTCGAATCCCACTATCGGCAGCCCTGAAAATGGTTTTCCGTGGTTTCCCATTTTCACACCAGGCAAATGCTGGGGCTGTACCTTAATTAAGGCCACGGCCGCTTCCTTCCAACTCCTGGGCCTTTCCTATCCCATCGTCGCCATAAGACCTATCTGTGTCGGTGCGACGTAAAGCCCCTAGCAAAAAAAAAAAAAAATTCTTGTATCAAGCATGAGGATCATTTCTTAGAGTTCCTGTCCTCTCCTTCGTTGAAATATTAAGCATTTCAACCAAACGGGTATTTCTGGGAATACAGGAAGTATTTGATATTAATTAATAACGAGGGGTTTAGCACCATAGCTTGGATGGTGAATACAGATGTATTAATCTACCTCAAGAATTCCAGAGTTTTTTAGTTATATTCCCTTTGGCACGTACTATCAGACTCACCACTTCTCATTTTTTGTTCTGTATATGTTTTGAAGGTCCTCACAGCATGGCTTGTATATGGTATTTTTCTCTTCACGGATTTATTTTGACTGATGTTCATTGACCTCAAATCTCACAGTTGCGTCAATCACTATAACCGCTCCTTTAGCTCAATCTATTACTATGATGTCAGCTCAACGCGTTAATCCGTCTTCAAGAGAGTCTTCCGAATCCTTCATACCGGTAGACTTAAAGATGATTCTTCGAAGGCTTCCGGTGATCATAGGACGTACTGCATTGTGGCGTTTGATTCTCATAAGGACTCCTTTCGAACAGAATCCTAATACGTGAGGAAGTGTTTCGAACTCGTCACATCGTCTACAACGGATTGTATTAAAGCTCACCACAGAAATATTCCTTACGGTGATGACACTGCAGTTCATCTTAAGTGCTTTCGTCCATTGCACACATGACATTAATTTCGTATGCGCACCCAGGAGTTGCATTTCATACAGACCAAGTTTCTGAAGGAATCTCCACGAAACAATTTTCGAATAAATTTGGCATTGGAGTTTCCGAGATGTTCAGTTTGCTCTTCGGTGAGCCGCAAGAGCTGAAGAGAGTGGTCAACTTCGTTCTGAAGTTCTCTAGTCGCTTCCATATATTCGTTCTTTATAGTCATCAGCCTTTTGTATATATTTATATGTTGAATGAATATTTACCATTGCGATTTAAAGATACCAGCAACTGTGAGGCTGCGTGGTGCACAGATCACAGAATCTGGGGCATCTGCTGATAATCCGAGAATTTCTTCAACAGAGCTCTTTATGACATTTTCATTGCTACTGAAAAATGTTGCTGTCAGGTTTTAAAGAGGTGCACACTGGTATGGGTATACCAGCTGTGTAGCCACTATACTGGATACGAATATTTAATGCAAAAATGGGGAGGGTGAGGTAACGAGGCAATCTGTTGGTTAATTTCTTCGTGAACAGAGAGCGATTGAATTAAATTTCGTTTTGAAAAGTTACATCAAGGTATTTTATGTTCTCGTCTGAGAAAATGCACATACGATCCATTCTCATCTAGAGTAGTGAGAATAATAATACTCATCTTACCTTTACAAAGCGAAACAACTTTGCTCTCACTAGTGTTCGTTTGGAACCCAGTTCTTACTAGAGCAGTTGTGGTAAGATATGCAAAGTACTCGGCTAAAATTCATTCTTGCACAGAAGAGTCAGGCCATCTGCAAACGAAAGTATTGTCAAATTTTCTGCAAATGGGACTAACGTGAATCCGTGTTCCAGGGAAAATCATCTCTTTAATTCCCTCAGGACGTAGTATAAGAGAAAGAGGAGCAGCTTGCGCCACGCCTATCTCAATAGGGGTAATACCTGTTCCAGTTGTCTTATTTATCTGTCTGCTTGTTGAATTATTTGTCAGAAGATTTAAGACCAGTGTCCTAAGTTTAGACTATATAAGAATGGTGCTAAGTGTTCACTCAATTTCTTCATATTGTGCGTTGTCGAAGGCCTCGGGAATATATTAAACACAGCAATCTTTCTTCTTAATGCAGCTGTTCATAATCAATGTAAAAATGAAAGTCCCTGGACAGGATGGAAAACCCACTTTTATTTGAGACCTGATATACACTCGATGATTCACCGCAGAAGTGATAAATTGTCACTGGTCCCCAGTTATGTCTATTACCTTAGCGGTCACCTTCATGGATTAAAACAGTTCTAGCCCTTTTGATGCCCCCACCGAAGAATAAAGGTAGCAATGAATTGGTGAATTATTCCAATCCAGAACTCTATTTCCAATAAACGAATATTTGTTCCAACTTGCCATCTTGATCTCCAACTTTATTTTCATATTGTAATCTTTCCTACGTTTGAAAGAACCACTTATGAAAATATACTACTATTTCTGAACGGCCAGATGAATGCATATAACACTAGCCCGGATTTTAACGTAGTACTAGGCTAGAATGTAAACTTAACCAAGTGTGTAACAAGTATAGGCTATCCTGCACAACTGTCATGTTACGAGCTTTGCATAAACATAAGGTACAGCTGATTGCAATTCCTAAAGTTTATGTTACTTTCACTACACTACGGAAGAACGGGCTAGTCGATCCTTCCTAATAATTAGCTCTAGAACTGACAATGTTAAATCTTGTGGTGGCGGCCATATTTGGCAGCTTCTACTTGCCTAAATAAAATACAAAGTACCCGTAAGATATGAAATAAATCTACCAAGCTTTACATATAAATTCGTAAATCTAAGGATTGTTGTGGTGACACGAAATTACATATATGTTTCGGCTAGAAAAATATACAGTCATTTCAGAAAGTGTGATTCCTAAATTCAAAATAATATTAATAATAATAATAATAAATTTCGACCATTATTTACACAAGAATGGAACTTGTCACTAATAAACTGAGATATACAGATTGTCAATATATCTGTAATGCACTAGCAACATTTTAATCGCTCTGAGAGGTATATTCTTGAAAAATTATTGGCATGCAATCATTTGGAGACGTGATCTTAGACCACGTTTTTATGATAGGTTGCTTTATGCGAGGTTTGTCATCACTATCACCTTCTGAAATTTAATGAGAAGAAATAGCTGATAAACATTCCAAATCTGACCCTGAACATCTCAGCCCATTCTAAATAACCACAAAATCAGATCCGTCACTTTATCTTCCAACAAATTTCGCGCTTTCCGTAGTAATTTTCCGTAATGAAGTGAATGTACTTCATTTAGACACACACTGTACTAAAATTTTATGTAGTCATTCACATAACAATATATATACAGAAATAAATAAGTCGCAGCGAACGCAAAACTACGAAATAAATTGAAATACAATAGCAAAGCAAATCGCGTGAAGATTGTTTTTTCAAACACTACAGGAATGGCGATCAAACCGGACGTTTGAAAACTGAACCCATAGGTTGTAAACATTAATGAAACTGAACTCGCGGCTGCTTTGGACATCGTGAACGACAAGAATTAGATTCTCATGATATCTGTTAAAGAAATGACGAAGTTACGAGAAGAAATACGAAATATGACGCATATTCTACGGTACTGGTACAAAGGGGAGCATAGTGTCGAACGTTCGACAATGGCCAGTTCTGAGACTAAATTAGCTTTCCATTTTAAAATCTTGCTGGTTAAAAATCTAGACTCTTCATATAACAATAAAAAAATTGTTGAAAGTGCACTGGATAATTGAATGATTGTTTTCTATCTGCCTGTATGCTATTCCATTTTTGTTTTTATTGCAGGTTCCGTTTGCCGCTGCTGGGCAGCACTCAACAGACCTTGTATACCTCCCATAAAGAACTGTGCTCACATGACGTGAAGCACCACTCGTAAAGTGTGGCGCCAAGCCAGCCTACCAGTGAAACTGACACGCCCACTCACGAGGCCAGCACAAACTAAATAAAAGTGAAGAACAGAAACCAAGTAAATTCTTTTCCAAGTCTGTACTCCTCCCACAGACAAGGAGGTAAACCAGTCAACTTGGCTCTAAAGAAGTGAATTGTGCCTCACTTTTTGAACTATGAAAGTAACGTAAAGGCTACTTCAAGATGGGGCAGGCTGTGCTGCGACAAGGTCGTAAGTTTCTTTTAAATGTAAATACGCCACGTGAATGGAGTCAATGGCCGTGGTCACATATAGGTGTTTACATCCT
Source organism: Anabrus simplex (assembly GCF_040414725.1). Lineage (NCBI taxonomy): Eukaryota > Metazoa > Arthropoda > Insecta > Orthoptera > Tettigoniidae > Anabrus > Anabrus simplex. The sequence continues at coordinate 407,623,866 of NC_090269.1, forward strand.
CTGGCCAATAACTTCGGTAAATTCTTCACTGGTCCATTAATACGTTTTTCCCACTCCTTGTTCGGTAATCTGCTCGTGAAATTTGCAATATACCTCCAAATGTTAAGACCCTTGTATGTAAAAATTATCATATCGCAGTAATTATAGCGTACAAGTGTTATAAAATTTGCTGCCTCAGTTCGCTCCTTACAGGACAGGTTCCAGGACGACCCACATTGTGGACGTTGCCAAAGAGGCCACAAAACACCTGCCCATGGCCTGGGTTTTTGTCTGTTTCGAGTTGTAAATAATAGTCGCCTTCACAGATTTCGACGCATAATGGTCAGCGGTCTCAGAGAACGAGGTTCTATGGTGTATATTAGCGGTAAACTGAGTCACAAAGACAATAGATATTTTAGACTTGGAAGCACAAAGCAACAACAGAATAGGAGATGATCCTACTATGCCATTTGAATCACTCTTCATCAGCCGAGAGAGGTGCACTTAGAGAAAAGGAGCACCTATGAACCTACAGTGCCGTATTTTGAAGAAGAGTATGAACTGCAAAATGTATCTGTCACAGGTTTAAATGTTTGAGCTCGGGGAAGAATTCAGAAATACTTATCTATGTTTTGGATTCAGTTCCGCATAGAAAAATTCACAGTCCCTTCAGTCAAGCATCTGAAAGTTGAAAATATCCTAGAGATAGGAACTACGCATTTTTGGTAAATAAAATATAATAAATTACGACAATATATTCTTTATTTATTACTAAAATTTACAATACGTTTCTTAATCATCGTTATCCGCTCGATTGGATTAGCAGTTAGTCCTTTGCTACCACTACGGGCGCGAATGTAGGTCAATGCAGGGGTTCACTTAAGCGCTTATAACTACATTCAGAGTGTACATTTTTCAGAAAATCAAAAATCTCATGAGGGTATTTAACTAAGGAAGACATTGCAGAGATAATTATGAATAGAGCCCGGAATTTTATGCATTAATAGGTTAGAATGCAAACTTACTGAAGCGAGAAGCGAGTATAGTCTACCTTCACAAAGATTATGCTATGGGGTTTGCATAAACATTAGGAGTACGGCCTATCAGAACCCCTATAATTTATGTTACTCTTTCTACATTATGGAAGAGCGGGTGGCCGACATTTCCTACTAACCAAAGTTAGTTTGCAATCTAACCTATTAACGCATGAAAATCCGGGCTTTAATTATGAATATAAGTTAATTTGGCTAGGCGGTTTTTCTTGAACTGCATTTAAGCCGGTATTTTTTTTGGAAATTTGCTATTTTAGTTTGATATACAGATCCAAGACTCACCAATTGAAAACATCCCAGGATCTTTAGCCCTTCAACTTTCTAAACAATTGCGAAAATTCCTTATTTTTACGTTTTTCTTAACATGGAGATCTGTTGAACAAATGGTATCAAATTTCCCTTTGGGAAACTCAAATGAGCGTAAACTGATATGCATGTCTCTTTGTCATGTCCTTGAATCAATGGCTGCCAATTTCAGATATCGCCAATCGTAAGACATAGCCTTGACGGTTGCTAGGTAACAATGTCTGGCCACCAATCCATACTTTACGTCAGAGCCTTCACGGTTGCCAAGTAACATTGTTTGGCCATCCATTCATACTGAGCATCATAGTCTGCACGTTTGCTAGGTAACATTTTCTAGCCATCAATCCATACTTTATATCAGAGCCTTCACGGTTGCCAAGTAACATTGTTTGGCCATCCATTCATACTGAGCATCACAGTCTGCACAGTTACTAGGTAACATTGTCTAGCCATCAATCCATAATTTACGTTACAGCCTTCACGGCTGCTGGATAACATTGTCTGGCCATCCATCCACACCTTACATCACAGTCTGCACGGTTGCTAGGTAACATTGTTTGGCCATCCATCCATACTTTACGTCACAGCCTGCACGGTTGCTAGGTAACATTGTCTGGCCATCCATCCACACCTTACATCACAGTCTGGACGGTTGCAAGGTAACATTGTCTGGCCATCCATATTTCACACCATAGCCTGCACGGTTGCTAGGTAACATTGTCTGGCCATCCATCCACACCTTACATCACAGTCTGGACGGTTGCCAGGTAACATTGTCTGGCCATCCATATTTTACATCATAGCCTGCACGGTTGTTAGGTAACATTGTCTGGCCATCCATCCACACCTTACATCACAGTCTGGACGGTTGCAAGGTAACATTGTCTGCCATCCATCCACACCTTACATCACAGTCTAGACGGTTGCAAGGTAACATTGTCTGGCCATCCATCCATACCTTACATCACAGTCTGCACGGTTGCTAGGTAACATTGTCTGACCATCCATCCATACTTTACATCACAGCCTGCACGGTTGCAAGGTAACATTGTCTGGCCATCCATATTTTACTTCATAGCCTGCACGGTTGCTAGGTAACATTGTCTGGCCATCCATCCACACCTTACATCACACTCTGGACGGTTGCAAGGTAACATTGTCTGGCCATCCATCCATACTTCACATAACAGCCTTCACGGTTGCTAGGTAACGTTGTTTGGCCATCCATTCATAGTTTACACCACAGTCCCTACGGTTGCTAGGTAACATTGTCTGGCCATCCATCCACACCTTACATCACAGTCTGGACGGTTACTATGTAACATTGTCTGGCCATCAATCCATACTTTACGTCACAGCCTTCACGGTTGCCAAGTAACATTATTTGGCCATCCATCCACACCTTACATCACAGTCTGGACGGTTACTAGGTAACATAGTCTGGCCATCCATACCTTACATCACAGCCTCCACGGTTGGTATGGTTACTCTTCCCTCACATATATGAGACTATTCCGTTACATACCATTTCGGATGACCCCCAAATGTAGGACATCTTACTCTTCTGCCGCTTTCCCACATCTGTGTAGTCGCGGGCGGGAACTGAGCCGCGCATATGGATTTGGCCCTCTTTTAGGGCTGAATACCCGTCCTGACGCCAACACTCTCTGCATGGATGTATCCAATAGTCGTTGTTGCTGTGATTGTTTGTAGTGCGGTGTGTTGTCTGAATATGAAGAGGAGAGTGTTGGGACAAACGCAAACAGGTAGTCCCTGACACCCCGGCTTTAAGACATATTTTTTCAAGAGATAAGAACAGCTGCCCCCCACTGTTAAACATTAATTTAAAATAACATTTATTGGCCTACAGTCAATAGTATCGTGTGTTGCGTAGTCTTTGCTAACTTGCTTCTTAGTTCCTTTTCCTATTTTATGTAAAAAATTGTTTTATATTCACAAACTATCTCTTACTTTATTACGTAGTAACTCGTATACATTGTTAAGCTGTGATAATGTACAGTATATTGGAAAATGAAGTATAATTTGTACCTGTGAGCCTCCATGGCTCAGGTGGCAGCGCGCCGGCCTCTCATCGCTGGGTTCCATGGTTCGTATGTCGGTCACTCCATGTGAGATTTGTGTAGGACAAAGTGGCGGCGGTACAGGTATTTATCCTCGCACTCCCGTTTTCTCTGTCATCTTTCATTCTAGAAACACTCTCCAGTACCATTTCATCTGTCAGTCATTAATCGTTAATGAGGACGTGACAGGCTTCGGCAGCCGCTAGACTGGGGCTTTACTCATTTCATTCCTGACCCAGGCGAATGACTGGAAACAGGCTGTGGATTCTTTTCCTGTTAATGAAAACCCTATATTTAGGAACTATAATATAAAAATAAGCTTGTTTTGTATATTTGACTATATTATGAACAATAATACGGACTACGACCTTCAAAATAACCGGTCATTCGTAAACGAACGATGGAAATATGCATCGATTTTTCTTTGCCACGTTGAATATTTTTGCGAAGGTTTCTTGGGGTGGAAATCACCCCCTGATGGGAAAAAATACATCCAACATCCTCAAGGACAAAGTCATTTTATTCACAAGCGATGTGACAGGTATTTCATCATTGCAGGAATGTAAGTTAAGATTACAAATTCGAACCAAGTGAAACACACTTCACAGTAGAGGGTGCCTAAGCAGTCGCATCAACACACAGTGTGCGTCCCTGGCGGTAAAGCAAGTGTGTATTCGCACATGAAAGCGATCATAAAGGTTCCGAATGGTATCCTGCGATGGATTTTCTCAAGCATCCTGCATATTTTGATGCAGTTGCACCGGCTGTGTCGCCATGGATTAAAATCACATGTGCTTCTGGCCAGGCTACCACTGACACCACAACATCGTCAAGCACGGCCCATCTGGTGTCGTGAAATAGTCGACTGGAGAGGGGAATGGCACTCTGTCGTCTTCAGCGACGAGAGAAGGTCCTGTCTGCATACAAGTGCATCGCTAACAATCGGTGGTTACAGCTGGTGTTTCTAAGGTTAACATAAGCAGTGCCCGTCAATTTGCACTGGTTGATGTGCCCTCGCTACTGTCATTTCTTCGACAGAAAAGTGATGTACTCTTTCAGCAGTACAATGCACGTCCACATGCAGCTGGTGTGATGCAACGTTCTCTACAGGGTGTACAACGACAGCCCTGGTCAGCAAGATCATTGGATCTCTCGCCAATTGAACACGTATCAAACGTTCGCTAGAGCCTTACAGAACCATTGCATCAAAATATGCAAGATGCTTGGGAAAATCTATCGCAGGATTCCATTCGGAACCTTTATGATCGCTTGCATGTGCGAATACACACTTGCTTTACCGCCAGGGACGCACACTGTGTGTTGATGCGACTGCTTAGGCACCCTCTATTGTGACGTGCGTTTCACTTGGTCCAAATTTGTAATCTCAACTTACAGTATATTCCTGCAATGATGATTTTTTTTTGCTAGGGGCTTTACGTCGCACCGACACAGATAGACCTTATGGCGACGATGGGATAGGAAAGGCTTAGGAGTTGGAAGGAAGCGGCCGTGGCCTTAATTAAGGTACAGCCCCAGAATTTGCCTGGTGTGAAAATGGGAAACCACGGAAAATCATTTTCAAGGCTGCCGATAGTGGGATTCGAACCTACTATCTCCCGGATGCAAGCTCACAGCCGCGCGCCGCTACGCACACGACAACTCGCCCGGTCAATGATGAAATACCTGTCACATCGCTTATGAATAAAATTACTTTGTCCTTGAGGATGTTGGATATATTTTTTCCCATCAGGGGGTGATATGCCACTTGATGCCACCGAACACAGTCCTTTAGGCGACACTCCGGAGACAAAAATTGATATTTTAGTCATTTTGGTGAACATTTTAATGACTGAAATTGTGAGGAATGAGTTTTTCTGTCACGAAGTTATTCCTCTGAATTCGAACATTTTATCACTCTAATAATGCTTTGTTTGAAAAATGAAAATTTACACTTAAATCACATTTCCCCCCATAATATTCTGTCAAATATAACAAAACTTACAATGTATATGTATCACAGCTATGTTAAGAATCTTGCCTACGGAATTTTTGATTGTAGAATTTTATCAAGTAGTAGGGAATTTTAAGTCCAAAGTTTTAGAACGTAAAAAATTGACAATCTTTAGTACAATATATATCCTTATATACATTATGTACAGAAACAATGATACGATGTGCTTTTAAAGCAAGTATTATCTACCTAATAACGAATTTACTTTAACATGTTATTTAAATTACATGAAAAAATTGAAATAATAATTTGAAGATTAAATTATTTTGGAAGAACTATTAATTGTATATGAAAGAAATATTCGTGATATCTCTACTTGTATGTAGATGATATTACCACAAAGTTTCGCGAAAATCCATGCATTAGATAAAACTACCCTTTTGTCTCCGGAGTGTCGCCTTAAGGATGTTGCACGTTTCTTTCCGGCAATTCAATTGTGCTGCGCGTGGGATTTTTATTCCGTAACGTTTCCGAATATTCCCTACTTTCGTCTTGCTCAAAAAGTTCAAATTGGCATACTCACGTCAAAGAGGCTTGCTGTGGATCTGTGGTACTTTCAGAGTTGCAGTTTGATTACCAATGACCACCATTGCGGTTGTAGTAGTTTCTTCTGAGCTAAAAGTGTGCAGACCTCCAGCGTTGGCGCCATACAAACAGTCTGTTTTCTAATTTTGACGTTATTGAGCGAGTTGGCCGTGCGGTAAGTGTCGCGCTACTACTTGCTTGCCATTCGGGAGATCGTGGATTCGAATCCCACCGTCGGCATCCCATTTCATGTTCATAACGGGTATATGTTGGGGCTGTACCTTAATTAACGCCACGACTGCTACTTTTCAAATCCTAACGCTTTCCCGTCCTCCCGTGGCTGAAAACGTTCCATGTGTTAGTGCGACGTTAATCCAGTTATTTATGCAACAGCTATGAAACGAAACGTTTTACGTTTCAAAATTCATCCTCGTCCTAATCTAATATTTCCTGCATCGTCTGACTTCGAGTACATTAATTTTGTTTTGGGCTTATTTATTTTCAAGACTCTGTCCATATCATTCAGAAATTTATCCGGATCATCTCCAGACTCAAATAAAATCTCTGAGTTTTTCTTTCCTTTCCACGGATTGTGATTCCCTTTCTAAATTCCTGTTTTCATTTCCTTTACTGCCCGTTCTGGAGTCTGCGGCAGTCCGTTGCAATCTCCGTGCCTAACCCTGCACGTTTCATATCACATGTGCCGCAGGATACGGCTTCGAAATCATAGTGTGATGGACATTTCCTGGCAATTCTTGATTCTCCTTAAGTTAATCCACACCAATGGAACGTTTTCTGCTACTTTCTTCACGCGATCAAGCCCTACTGGGATGGGGTAAGGATGGTGGAGGCTGGTTTTGGGTAAACTGGGAGCCTCTAGCCTGCACCTGCACGTTGGCGGAAGATGTGTGATGGTCGTCTTCATGAGACCCGGTCCTGTCTCTGTGTCTGGGCAGGCCTATTGAGTACTACCTCAGCCCACCCCGAATGGGGAACGCCCCAGAAAATGTAGGCTAAACATCGGAAGCAACACTTTCCCCTGGCTAGGCAGCCGCACCCTGCGGGTTACCCCTTATGCGGTCGAGATATGGCAGATGAACGTAAAATTATAATTGGATTCTGGAATATTCAGAACATTGCTTGATAACGACAACAGTGATAGACCAGAGAGAAGAAAATATCTCATCACCCACGAGCTTGCTAGACTTAACATGGACGTCGCTGCACTGAGAGAAACAAGACTATCAGGTGAAGGGAAGTTCTTTGAGCCTGGATCTGGCTATACCATCTTTTGGAAGGGGAAGGAGGATGGAGAGAACCGTATTCATGGGGTTGGATTCGCAGTTAAGGCAAAACTGGTAAATGATCATCAGCTCACACCCATTGCATTCAGTGAAAGGCTCATGTCACTCCGTATACCACTCTCCGGAGATAGGTTCATCACACGCATCTCTGCATATGCCCCTACCCTGAAAGCCGATGAAGAAATTAAGAACCATTTCTACCACCAGCTGTACTCCATCATCACCAAGATAGCACCGCCAGACAAACTGCTACTGCTTGGAGACTTCAATGCCAGAGTGGGAAGGGATAATCTGTTGCGGAGAAGTGTAATGGGCAAACATGGTATTGGTATATGCAATGCCAATGATCTGCTACCTTTTGGCCTCTGTGCAGAACACGAGCTCTTCATCAGCCTACCTAACCGTTAGAAGACCACATGGATGCACCCACGATCTAAGCACTGGCACATCCTGGACTACATCATCACCGACAGTGTGACAAGAAAGATGTTCTCACCCCTAAGACTGCGGGGAGTGTTGATGATTTTCTGATCTGTCTACACAGATTATCCTTCCAACGGAAATCAATTGTGCATCACCCAAGAAAGCCCCGACGCAAGTTTGCCACTTTCAAACCCTCAAGTTCATCCACATAGTCAGATTGCCAAAATGCTATCATGAACCGAATGGCAAGCAATCCAGTATGTACAAATGACGTGGAGCAAGAATGGTCAACAGTCCAAAAGGCTATCATTGAGTCAGCTGAGAAAACAATCGCCTAGGGGGAAAAGAAGAGACAAGACTGTTTCCAGGACAGCAATGAGGATATTCTGATCCTTATCAGTGCCAAACCGGAAGCCCACCTATCCCTTCTTCATGATCCATCATCCAGTGTGAAGAAATCTCTGTTTCAAGATCTGAAACAGAAGTATCAGACTCAAATAAGAGACATGTAGAACAACTAGCGGCAGGAGAAGGCTTTAGAACTCCTAAGACCTGCGGAACTTGTACGCGGGAATAAAAGCGATCTACGGACCATCTCGCTCTTCAGTTGCAACTCTGAAAACAGTTGATGGTGCTAACACCTTTACCGATGGTAGATATATCCTGGAGCGCTGGAAGGAACACTTATCCACTCATTTAAACCAAAGCTCCACTACTGCTGATGACATTCTACGGGATATGCCATAACTTCCCCCTCAACCATGGATGGAGATGCCACCAACTCATCAGGAATTCTGTGTGGCACTTGATAGGCTGAAATCTAGGAAAACACCCCAACCCTCTGGATCTAATTCAAGGTGGAGGCTTACCACTAAAAACATGGCTCTTCAACCTCATCCTCTCAATGTGGGAAACCCAAAAGTACCCGGCGATCTCAAAAATGCCAATATAATCACTATTTCCAAGAAAGGTGACCATAGTATGTGTGACAACTATCGTGGTAGTTCTGTTATCCATTGTAGGTAAATTTCTCGCAAGAATGCTGCTTAACCGCATGCAAATCTTCTCCGAGAAGACTCTACCAGTGACTAAATGTGGTTTTGGAGCCTCCAGAGGTACAGTTGACAAGATCTTTTGCGCAAGGCAATTGCAAGAGAAATGCAGAGAACCACAGAAGTCCCTCTATTTTGTGTTTTATGACCTGGAAAAGGCCTTGGATAATGTTCCAAGACTCGCTATCTGGGAAGTTCTTAGACGCTTTGGCTGTTCTGATCAGTTTGTGAGCCTGGTGCAAGCACTGCATGATGGTATCACTAGACAGATTCTCCAGCAAAACAATTTCTCCGAACCATTCCCAATCACACATGGATTGAAGCAGGGTTGCGTACGTGCTCCAACTCTGTTTGTCTTTTATATGGTAGCCATACTTTATGAAACAGCAGACAACCCCGGCGTAGAGATTAAATACCGCTTTGATGGGCTGATCCTCAGGTAAGTGTCTAACGACATCTTACTCTGGGCAAGTGAAATCATAGAAGACAACACAGAATTACATTTTAAAATTTGTATATGGAAATTACTCTTAAATTTGAATTTGCAGGTTTTACTTTGCAGATGGAGCACAAGTCCAGAATATGATATTAAATATGCCCCTAATATTACGGTTCATGATAAATGTTTAGCAAAATCAGGTTGAACTTCCATGTAAATTTAGAAATAGGAGTTTAACCTGAATAAATCCTAAAATCTCTGGAGGGGAATTATTCGCCGAAACACATTTAACAGAGGAAGAATAAATTTCTTGAAATTCATAATAAACTTTTAATTTGGAATACCAATCTTCAGACATAATGGAGCTAACACTTCATGGATGTAAAATGGCAGTGACTGGTTCGTTAATTGTTTCAATTTTAAGGAAGGGCACGATTCCGGGAGTCTCGGAGGCAATTTTGAGGCTTTCTCTAGGCCCTTCAAAATATGTTTTAGAGGGTCTTCCCACATCAGAAAATTCGATGCCAGTATTAAACTGGGCTTAGCCTAGAGGAGGTAATAGTGGTACTCAGCCAGGCACGCTAGTAATTTTCTGTTGTGGTTAGCAGGGTTAGAACAAGACGTAGAGCAAGAAGGTTTTGAGCGATATGTGGGTACGACCCGCTTTTGAAACATCCTTGAGATGACGCTGCTCAATTCCTAGGTCAATTTTTTTTTACAAGAGGACACTTGTTCCTAAGATGATCCACAGCTCCACACGCATAAGTTTTGTGGGGAGGGAAGGTTAGGCGAGGTTGTGGCCGAGAACTATTAGAAGACGGTAGTGGTTTCCTAGCGACTGGGAGAGTATCTGCGTATCACACTCATTCCGCGGACACGGACATAGCCTCCAGTTCAGAAAACGTTTACGGCCGGGAAGCAATGGAGAAGTGCGATCTGTAAGATGGAGACATCCCTCAATATTTGTCTGTATTATATAACTTTCAGAATAACATAAGACAAGCACTCTGGTGTAAAATTTAATGTCCTGTAAGAAGTCTAATAGTTTTCCACCCAGGCTTTGGGCTCGGAAGTAATATTTTTGAACTAACGACGACAAAGCTCTTACACGGATAATATTTGATAATAGATGAGCATGAAAATTTTCTATTGAATTTCATTCCGCTATGCCCTTAACGATTTTATCTGAGAGGGTATCAACAGTGCACGGTAAATAATCTGTAATAGTTGTGAATGAGAGAGGGCATGGTCCTGTAATTCTACAATAAATCTTAGAGATGTTATCACATCATTTGTAAAATTAACCGAAAATTTCAAAATGCCCTTGAGCAACATGACTAACGGGCGGGGTAAAATACTAAAGCCTGGTGATATGACCGGAGAGGGCCCGGGAGGTTTAGGAGGAAGATGTTGTGGTTTACTAATTAAGCTGCATGGCTAACTGGTTAGCATGCTGGCCTTTGGCCACAGTGGTCCCGGGTTCGATTCCCGGCAGAGTCGGTAAATTTAACAATCATTGGTTTATTTCGCTGGCAGGAGGGCTGATTTCAATGGTCGTCCTCACTATCATTTCAAACTCATCATGACTCGCAGGTTGCCTACGGGTGTCAAATCAAAAGACCTGCACTTGAAGAGCCGAACATGTCATTGGACACTCCCGGCACTAATAGCCATACGCCATTTCAATACTAATTGGGTTTACGACAGGAGCTTGTTGAGGCTCAATCGATTCCTCACTCTCAGAAGACTTGGTATGGTACAGCGTAGTCACTCATTTCACTCGCAGATCCGTACAACAATAGATTAACCTTATTAGACAATCAGAAATATGTTGAGCTAGGGATCTGGCCACAATTTAATGTTTATCGTTAAGTTTAAGAGAAAATAGGTCCGCCAATCTATTATAAAAAGGAGATCACCTAGCTTGAACCCGTTTAATTTGGTTACCGGAGGGTGCTCCTGCTTCAAAAACTGAGAACAGAGGCAAGTTCAGTAATGTTAGCAGTGATTGTGGATAGATCATCACCAAGGTATTTCTCTCCATACACAGTGATACTGATGGCCAACTCTAAAGAATCTTTAAGTCTTGATGCGTCTTTTGCAACCGTGCCACCAGACTGGACCTTTCTAATTGATAGTTCATAATTATTAGTTCTTCCTTGACCAAATACCAGGGAGAAAGGACCTCTTTAGTCCAGACATAATGAATGAAAATGTCGACAAATTTGGAAAAATCACAAAAAAGGAAATTTCTAGTGGTAAATTTTAATCTTTCAGAACGGTCGTCAAAAGTATCCTTGTACAGACACATTCAACCACGCTATGCATCCACTTGTTACGGGATTCCAGTGGTTTACAGTCGTGTAAGGAGCACCTGGTGTGAATGGGTAGACAGGGAAATGATCTAAACATCAGTTAAAAGCACTACATTTTGACATTTGAATTCTTTCCCCATGTTTTTTAAATTTTGTAGTTAGGAAATCTGAACCAACAGCCATAACTAAAAGTTAAATATCAGCTCGTCAACTCCCACAATTACAATGACTTCAAGTCAAACATCTGGTACAATGGAGTAGATCATAGACACAATAGTTTGAAAGAAATTAGCATTGTAGCTCGAAAGGTACACAAATTTACAAGAGCATATTCGCTCTACACATTTGCATTCTACAAGACCAAGCTCCAAAATGTTAATAAGTTTCAGCCCATCAGAGGCACACGCTTCTTGCCAAATTTACACTTCAAACACTAATTTCCGCTCGAGAGTCTGTTACACACTCGTCTATAGATACTGACAATTTAAGCAGGGGCAATGAGTGCCCATTCTAAATGATCTTCTGTACAAGATAAAAGGTTTAAGACGATTGGCCATAAACAAAATGATAGGACGCGAAATACTTTCACTCCTTTTGAAAGACACTACATGGGCTTATGGCCCGAAGTTGCAGAGGCTAAGCCTATACTACAGAGAGGTCAGTAGATTCGAAATATTAAGTTCCAAAATAGTGTTAAGAATTTAATAGATTATAGGACACTAGTCCGAAGTGAAGTGGATACAGGTAGTGAAGAGGTGACGGGAAGGGAAAGCAGTCAGGGTAGTGACTCAACCTCCCCGAATAAGAGAAATGCAGAAAGAAACCTGGAGAGAAAACAGGCGTTGAATAAGGCGAGATCGTTAAGTTTAAAAGATCTATGGGGTGGGAAAAAAGGCTCTGGCACGGAAAAGGGGAGGATTGGGGGGGAGAAGAAAGGGAAGGAAGGGGAGAGTGACGTGGTGGAGCCAAAAGGAAGAATTACGAGAAGTAAGGGGGGAAGTGGTGAAACGCAGGATAGAGAGGGAGGGGGAGGAAATAAATAACTAGAGATGGCGATAGGGGTGTTGAATATTGAGGGATTGATGGGGAAGTTAGGAAATAGGGAAATTGTGGATCTAGTGAAAGATTTTGAGATAATTGCGCTAGTAGAGACGTGGTTAGGGAAAGGGGTTGAAATTACATGGGACGGTTATAGAGTAGTTAACGTGTTAAGAAAAAAAATAGGGAAGAGAGGCCGAAATCCAGGGGGCATAGTAGTTTTAATAAGAAATGAGGTAGCGGAATGGGTGGAGACGTTACAGACTGGGGTAGAAGGGGTAGTGTGGCTGAGAGTAAAAATGGGGAAGGGGGCAACGGAAGCAATTTGTCTGGCACTGCTGTATAACCATCCGAGCGATTCAGTTTATGCTAATAAATATTTTTTTGACGAATTGATTGAAGAAATAAATACAATTAAAGGGATATATGTAGAAGATGGGATGATCTTATTGGGGGATTGGAATGCGAGAGTGAGCAATAGGGTACCGGTGTACGGGAAAGAAGTAAAAGTAGAAGGGGAACTGCAAAGGAAGAGTAAGGATAATGTTGTAAATAGTTATGGAGAAAGGTTATTACAGCTGTGTGCTATAGAACATTTATTTATTTTAAATGGATGGATGAAGGGGGATAGTGTGGGAGAGTTGACGTATATTACAACAAATGGAGGAAGTGCAGTGGATATAGGAATAAGCTCAGAGATAGCGTTAAGGAGAATAATAAGTTTTGAGGTGTTAGAATGTGGGTTAACGGAACATATGCCTATCAAAATAAAATTGAGAACTTTGGTTGCGGATGAGAAGGGAAAGATGGAGGAAAGTAGGGAGAGATATAGGAATGGTGGATGGAAGTATCTATGGGATGACAATACTAAAGAGAAATTGGGACGACATTTGAAAGAGGAGGGAGATATATTAAGGGTAGGAATTGAAAGGGCGGTAGAAGAGAACGACATGGATAGCGTGGTAAAATTAATAGAACTCCCTGTATGGAGGGTAGGAAAGAAAGTAAGGAGGAGGGTAGAGAAAAAAAAGAATAAAATGAATGGATGGTTTGATGAAGAATGCAGGAGGAAACGTGAGGTTGTAATGAGAGCCCTAGCGGAGTTTAGGAAGGAAGGTGAGCAAGAAAAGAGGAAGGAATATTGTAAATTGAGAAGGGAATATAAGGAGATATTGAATGAGAAGAAAAGAGGATGGAAGGAGGCAGAAGCTAATAAAATAAATAGATATTGTAGAGAGAAGAAATTTGAGAGGATATGGGAGGTAATAAACAAGATCAGAAGAACGAAACCGGTGGGGAAGGGGGATAAAATAGGAGAAAACGAATGGCTTAGGCATTTTAAAAGGCTTTTAGAAGGGGAGGGGAAATTGGGTAGAGAATTAGACAAGTCATATATAGGAAGTGAATTGGAGGTAGGCATTACAATTTTGGATGGGGAGATAACAAGTCAGGAGGTAATTAGAGTATTAAAAAATGCTAGACCCAAGGCTGCAGGAGGTGTGAACGATATTCCCAATAGTGTATGGAAGGAGGTTGGGGCAAATGAATCGATGTTGAGGGGGATCGTGAAGTTCTTTAATAGGTTGCTGGAAAAGGGGAAATTTCCTAGAGAATGGAGGAAGGGGGTATTATGCCCTATTTATAAAAATAAAGGAGCTAGGAGCGATCCTAACAACTATAGAGGAATTACACTCCTAGACTCGTTGTCGAAGGTGTACACAGGGGTTTTGGCGAATAGGATAACAAGATGGGCGGAACAGTACGGTAGGATATCTGAGTTCCAAAATGGATTTAGGAAAGGAAGGTACACAGTCGATAATGTTTGGATTCTGGACACTTTGATTACAAAGTATGTGAGGATTGCAGGGCGTAAATTATATGTAGCAGCGATTGATTTAGAAAAAGCCTTCGATACGGTCAGTAGGGAGGCGCTATTTTTGAGACTAAGGGAGGTTGGAATGTCAAAAAAAATGAGGGTGGCAATACAGACAATTTATGAGGAAGTGTTTGTGATGATTAAATTGCAGGATGGAAGGTTGAGTAAGTGTTTTGAATCTAAGAGTGGGGTGAGACAGGGGTGTAAACTATCCCCGATATTATTTATATTATTTATAAATAATATTTTAGAGGGTCATGGTGGAGAGGCTTGGCAGTGCCCTTGGATAGGAAAAATGGAGGTTCCGGGGTTGTTATTTGCGGATGACCTATTGATTTTGGCTTTGACGGAAAGGGGATTGCAAAAAGGGTTGGACAAGGTAGTTGAGTATACTAGGAAGTGGTCTCTCAAAGTAAATGCAAGGAAGACTCAGATAATGGTATGTAGGAAAAGGGGTGGAAGAAAGAATAAGGAAGTTTGGAGGCTAGACCAGGAAAATATTAGACCAGGAGTAAAAATAGAATATCTAGGTGTAATAATTAGTAAGAATGGTTCTTGGAAAAATCAGTGTAGGAACGCAAAATTCAAAGGTAGAGGAGCTCTTGCGGTAGTGGGGGTTTTAGAGAAGAAATTCCCAAATGTTAAATACAAAATTCAGAAAACGGTGTTCAAATCACTGGTAATGGGCAAAATGCTATTTGGGGTCGAAGTATGGGGAATGGAGGAGGGCAGGGGTGAACTAAACCAGGTGGTGGCGAAATTTAGCAAGATTATGATGGACCTACCGAACTGTACAGCCAATGCCGGTGCCAGATTAGTCTGTAAAGAATCGATAGAGGTTGAAATAGCTAAGAGGGTGTTTAAGTATTGGATTAGATTGGAGGAAGGGAAGGGCGGGGCATTAGTACAAGAAACGTTTAAGTTTCAGAAAGGTATGACGAATGAAGGTTACTGGGTGAATAAGTGCAAAAAATGGTTACAACAGGTTGGTTTGGGGGAATATGGAGAGGCCTGGGGGGGTGGTAGGAATAAATGGGTATGGGAAAGGATAAAGGGAAGACTACTAGATATTGAAAGACAGAGCTTAATAGGGGAATGTAGAGAGAGAGTCTCTTTATCAGTATTAAATAAATTGGTGGAAGTAATAAACCCGAAAACGGAGTTTGAGGGTAGAAGGGATAAGAGAGGTCTGTATTGGTGGGTTTTGGGGGTGCCGAGGAACAGGGGATGGGTAGGCAGTGAGAATAGTGATAGATGTGTGTTATGTGGAGGGATGTGGGAGGATCTGCATATTTTTAATCAATGCCGAGCTTTGGAGGAGATAAAGATTAAACTACTGAGTAAGAAGGAGCTGGATTTGATAGGGGAAAGTTATAAGATGACATCTTGGTTATGTAGAGAGTGGGAGAAAGGAACGAATATAGCGAAATTCTTAAATGTGGCCAGAGCTATATTTATAAAGAAATTGAGGGAGTAACAGGGGATGTGCAGATAATGTGGTTCTTGCCGAGGGAGGAAGGGGGAGGGCATTCTGCTCAGAGGAATGGATATCCGCCCTGAGCAGATGCGGGAAGGGGATGATATCAGAAAAGGGGGCTGTAGTGTTAGGGGAAAGGGGGTGAGCACCTTGCCCTGTGGAAAAGGTGATCCGCCTGGGGCAGGGTGTTGGGAAGTAGATAGGGAAGTAGTAGGAGGGGAGGAGGTGATAGATTAATGACTTCTGGAATATGAGAGCAGAGGTGTATAAGAGAAGAGTTGGTAACAAGGGAAAGACTGAGAAAATTAGGTAAGAGTTGAGAATAGGGGAGGTTGAGTTGGCTTGAGGGTAGTGTAAATTTAAGAAGCTGTTCTATAGTTTAAGTTTACCGTGGATGGTAGTAATGAAGCTTAGGTAAAAAAAAAAATGAAAAAAAAAGTAGTGAGATGGCTGAGCGAACTAATGAACTTGGAATGGAGTACTATTTGTTTGTGTGTATATGAGGTGTAAAAAAAAGTATTTGTGTGAGGAGGGAGGATAAAGATGGTGTGTGTAATAGTAATTTAGATAGATTAAGGGGGACTGTAGTTAAGGAGAAAATGTTGGAAGTATAAAAATTAAGTTTAACAGTTTGAGGCAAGTGTGGTGTTGTAGATTGTGAAGACTGAGTGAACTGATGGACTTGGAATGGAAACTGTCTGTTTGTGTGTAAGTGAAAAAAAAAATTGTTGATGTTTAAGTCTTAAGTGCAAGAAGGTGAGATGTAGTGGGCAGGAATAGTGCGAGAGAGGAGAAGGTGGCGTATCAAGGGAAGAGGGAGGGGTTGGGGGCTTGACCCAACCCAAAGAAGCTAGGCTTAGCATGTCTGCACGGCAAGAAAAGAAAAAGAAGAGGGAAGGTAGTGAGCTGACAATGAATAGAGAAGGTGTGACGTATATAGCGGAAGTGTGTGACAAGCCATGTGATGGGTCGGGTTTCCGCCAAGCTGGCTTGGCACACATGGTAGGTAAGGAATACATTGTCAGCAGGTGTAGGTGAGAAATAAGATCAGTTCTCACGTGGCGAGGCTGGTCCCTGCGATCAACGGGTTGGTGGGCATGTATTCCATACCAGGGCTGACGCAGAGACCGGTCTACTATATATATTTTTTTCTAGGTGGTTGGTAGGAATAGGGGAATAGGGAAATAGGGTAATTTGTAGTGCGGTGCTTTCTGCACGTTTGCCGGCTATCCGCGTGCGTGTGGGAGGACACTGAGTAGATTTAGAGGTAAATAATTTAGCTAAGTAGTTTTATCAGAGATGTAGTGCCTAGTGTTTGTTTGTTTGTTATTTTGTTTTTGGGTTTCGCTCTGTCTGTCTTTATTACCTGTAAAGCCGATGGTGTATTCTAGGGTGGGTAATAAAGATATGTATGTATGTATGTATGTATGTATTTAATAGATTAGAAAATCTTAGACACTCCATAACAAGTTGCGTAGGAATATGGAGGTGAACACTCTTTATTCCGTAATTATACATATTTCCCAGCAGGGATTAGAACCGAGACCTTACACTTGCAGTAACTTTATATTTAAACGGGACCTTTAGAATTTTACAATAAGAAAAGTAGTTTTGAACCTTCCCCTCAGGTTAACTGCCTGGAGCTATTACATGTTAAGTGATGTCTGCCATTACCTTAAGTTGTTTGGCCTTCCGACGACAGCAAAGCTGCCCCTGCTTCCTATTACCCCGCACACATACTTAGAGCGGAGCGATCAAGATGACAATACGGCCATAAAGCGCCCAGCTCTTATAGCAACTCTGAGGGGAAAGCTCCAGAACTCTCTTGACGTAGGAAGAATGCCTGTACACAATCCCAATTTGAATCGGCTAGAAAAATATGCACAAAAATTCCTGATTGGTTAATAATTTGAGGAATAAGGAAACCATAGAAGTGCTAGTAACCTTAGCACATAAAATAAACAATCTACAAACACTTAAGACTTACCAATATTGAAATTTGAAAATTCCCTTTTTAATTAATTGTCTGCCCTCCTGCCAGAGTGGGCTCATCGGTCGATATTAGAGATATCTAAAGATTGAAGATCCAAGTATCTTCAGATATATAGTTTAGGATTCCCAGCTCAGATGGCCTTCTAGAAGGCGCGCAGTTCAAAAGGACGGAGAAGGTGTATCCCCAGTACAGGTATAATAACATTCTGTCTAAAATAGGATGACAATTCTCGTATCTTATACATCTTGCACACTAAATGGAATAACCTCCACATGCTGATTGCCCCTAAGTAATTCAGTGAATCTGAGAATTTGACATCAATTCCATATATCTTTGAAATAATAAATTCTCTTAAAGGTCTATCGAATATTTTAACTTGGTTAGTAAAATAGCTAACGATGGCAGAAGTAAGGAGGTCATAAAACGCGGACTATCATTATTAAGGAAAAGCCTTAAATAAGGAAACAAATATGCTCATTTCGAACATTTGAAAGATGCTTTAGAAGACTACCGAGTGAGTTGGCTGTGAGGTTAGAGGCGCGGAGGTGTGTGCTTGAATTCGGGAGATACCGCATGCGAGCATCACTGTCGGCAGCCCTGAAGATGGTTTTCTTTGGTTTCCAGTTTTCACTCTAGGCAACTGCAGGAGCTGCACCTTAAGTCCAAGGCCGCTTTCTTTCTATCGTCGCCTTAAGACCTATATGTGTTGGTGAGACGTGAAGCGACTTGAAAAATTGAAAACGGAGACGAATATGCCGTTATTATTACTATTATTTTTATTATTACTATGATGCGTGAATGGTCCCTTTAGGAGCACACGAAGCTTTATTTCTGATTTCGTTTGCGCAGAATCCAGGATGCTATCATCTGTTCACCAAGGATCCTCTTCCTTTCCTCCATCCACTTGGTACCTTCTCTTTTTGGTACTTCATTCTTTGGAGCAACTTCCCAATTCTCAATTTTCTTTCTATATATATTTCGATTCAAAATTTCTTCAGGTTAAATTTGTACGTTCTTCATGTCCAGTTTTGTTTGTTGGGTCCAAGGGAAATTCTTCAGTTTATCAACTCCTTCAAGAATTTGGTGGGTTAGTCTGGTTTCTGGAAGCCTCATAACATGTCCATAAAATTTTTGCCTTCCTTTCCTGAGGTCTTCCGCAATATTAGATAATTTTTCTATGGATGTCCGGGATTGTAGGAGGTACCCTTCTTCCGTGTGTCTTGGTCCTAAAATAATCCTCATAATGTTTCGCTCTTCTTTTAGGATATTTACGAGCTCACCTTTTTTTAAGAAGTGTTAGAGTTTCCCCTGCATATGAAGCCTCAGGTTTGATTACATTAATGTAATGTTTAACCTTAACGTGGCGGGACATACATATTTTGTTGTAGATTTCTCTTGTTCTCCCATATGCTCTTCTGAGTTTTTGGACACGGTTGTTTTGGGCTATTTTTTTCTTGTCCAGTTGGTTCTAGGATTTCGCCCAGGTATTTGAAGTGAGGGGCTCTGTTGACTTGTCCGTATGTTGCCTCGAGTCTACGGATGCCTAATTGAACATAAAATTCAATTTTCTGGAAGGAGATGTGAAGTCCGACATTTCTGACACATTCTTGGAGAATTTCAACTTGCTTTATCGCTGTGACTTCATCGCTGAACAAAAGGGCCAGGTCAACTGCGAAGAGATGGCGGAGAGATGGCGTGGAATGACATTAGTAGACGAATAGGTTTGAATGGCGTCTATAAAAGTAGGAAAGATCACAATATGAAGATAAAGTTGGAATTCAAGAGGACAAACTGGGGCAAATATTCATTTATAGGAAGGGGAGTTAGGGATTGGAATAACTTACCAAGGGAGATGTTCAATAAATTTCCAATTTCTTTGAAATCATTTCGGAAAAGGCTAGGAAAGCAACAGATAGGGAATCTGCCACCTGGGCGACTGCCCTAAATGCAGATCAGTATTGATTGATTGATTGATTGATTGATTGATTGATTGATTGATTGATTGATTGATTGATTGATTGATTGATTGATTGATTGATTGATTGATTGATTGATTGATTGATTGATTGATTGATTGATTGATTGATTGATTGATTGATTGATTGATTGATTGATTGATTGATTGACTAATCATGGAATTTCAAGCTTGTTCTTTTTTGTGTCCCAATGTTTACTGAGCTCCAGCTATTTTGCGCTTTCAGGTCTTTTTCACAATCCCTCGTCATTTTACCTAGGACAAGGTTGAAGAGGAGGGGTGACAATCCATCTCTTTGCCGGACACCAGCCTTTATCAGGAATTTGTCTGAGAATTCTTCCATTAACTTCACTCTTGACTTCGTGTCAGTGAGGGTCTCTTTGGTCAAGTTTAACGTTTTAGAGTCTCGTCCCTGTTCCTTCAGGATACTGAAAAGAGATTGACAATCAATTGAATCATAAGACTTCTTGAAATCTATGAAGGTGCAGATGATTGGGAGGTTTCTGAGGGCTCTGAATTTTAGAGCGGTTTTGGGGTTGAAGATCTGTTCAGTGCACGATCTGTGAGGGCAGAACCCAATCTGATATTCACCAATCTTATGCTAGAGTTGTTCTTGTATTCTTTTCAACAGGCACGTAGAGAAAATTTTGTAGCCGACTTCAAGGAGAGAGATCTCCTGTAGTTGTTGACATCAGTTTTGTCTCCTCCTTTATGGAAAGGGTAAATCAAGGCACATTTCCAGTCTTCGGGGAGTTTCCGTTTTCCTACATTTTTTCTATGATTTCTGTAAGTTCTTTTAGTGAATTTGGACCAAGATTCTTAAGATATTCTGCAACAATCCCATCTCTTCCTGAGTTTCTGTTGCTCCTTAGTCATTTAATGTGGCTCTGAATTTCTTCTTGGTTTGGTGGAGGTGATTCTAGGTGAGTGAAGATGGATGCTTCTACAAGAAATATTTCAGTGGGTTGCGGGCAGTTAAGAAGTTCTGAGAAGTATCGTGCATGTCCTTGGCAGTTTTCTTTATTAGTAAGCGCTGATTTTACATCTTGTTTTCTGAAACATAAGTTCTGTGGAATGTATCCTCAGATTTTTTCTGTGAACTTTCTGTAGAAGTCCTTTGTGTTGTGGTTTTTAAAGTTTTCTTCAATTGAGTCCAGTTGCTCTTTCAGGTGCTTCTTTTGTCTTGCCCGATGGGTTTGGATACTTGTTTTCTGGTCTCATAACATTGTTGAATTTTCTGGGTTTTCTACTGTTATATTCCTGAAATGCAGATTTTCTTATCTCTAGGGCTTGGTCGCATGTTGAGTTCCACCAGGGGTGTTTTGTATTCCTTTTTAAGGGTACCATTTCTCGTGCCTTCTGTATGATTTTGGTGTGGAATTCTTCCTATGTTTCCGCTGGTTGATTTTCCCATGCTTCTTCTAGATCGATTAAAGAAATCCTTTTTATTTCAAATTCCTGTTGTTGAATTATCTTGGGGTGGTATTTTCATGGAGTAAATTTTACTTTAACTCTTGTCAGATAGTGATCAGAGTCGATGTTTACTCCTCTTCTCACTTACGCATCGCGTATCTCTTTCTGTAGCGGATATGAGGTACCTACATGATCTATCTGAAATTCAACAATGGATTCATTGAGGGACCTCCAGGCGTTTTGTTTTTTGGGATGCTTCCTGAGGGATGTGTATATGATTTTAAGGTTGCTCTGTTGACTTGGTTCAATGAGTTTTGAAGCACTTTTGTAGGTACAATTTTGTACCGGGTAGAGTCCGACGGTTTTCCTATGTTCCTTTTCTCGGCCGATTTTTGAGCTGAAATCACCTTAGAGAATATTTACGTCATCCTTTGGATTTTTTGACATTACTTATTCATGTTTGTTCCAACATTTGTCCACATTTTGGGGGTTCTTCTTGTTGTCTATATTTGTAGGAGCGTATGCATTTATTAATGTATTTTTATTGGCATACTGAATCCTCATGGTCATTAGGTGATTGTTAATAGGGTTAATTTCTTGGATCGAGTTCAGTATACTTTTTTGCACTGCGAAGCTCATACCAAATAAAGGGGTACTATTTAGAATATTTTGGTCTGTTTTACTCTTGAATATACGATAATGTTCATAATCCAAGGTGGCGTAATTAGTAAATCGAGTTTCCTGGAGGGCAAGGACAAGCATTTTATGCCGATCAAGTTCTGTGACTAAATTTAGTAATTTTCCAGGTTTAATATTAATATTATTATTCAAGAAACCACCAGAGAAACATGGCACAGTGTACATCCCTTCACATAAGCTTGACGTTAGGAAAGACATCCGGCCAAAAAATTGGATGAAAAACCACCGAAAATACCGACTCCATGTAAATGGGAAGAGCAAGGAGCAGCCAAATATAAAGTTCGATTAGTTGAGGGAATATTGTCTCTACATCATTGTGGAAGAGTTCCTTCTACGGAATTCATAGTTCCAGTAAATTGCGGGGTAATTTGTCCCGTACATTGTATAGGGATGAAGTTTATGTTTACCAGAGTAGTACATACTGTGCAGGTGACATGACATCGTAAACAAGTGTCAGTGGCAGTCACTCAACAGCGTCGGTTACTCTACCAATTGAGTTATGGTGGCCTAGGTCATCCTTGTTCTGTTTGAAAGGACCTGAGCTACAGGTCTGGCACTGCCCGACGCGAAATCGGGAGGTTGTGGGTTCGGATCCCACTGGTGTCCGGCTGGCCATTTTTGTTCCGTACTTCACATCTCTTCGGCACGTACTACATGTACGTAACACGACCTAATACGTTGAAAGTCGGTTTCGATTACAATGCGGTCGTGAAAATTCAATATTCATTACTCAAAATACTTTATGAGTTCAATACTATCTGCTGATGAACTTATAAATGTAGCTTTGTAATCCGTAGTGTTAAGCACTGAAAATACTTAAGATGTGTGAATTTATATATGACAACGCTGGATTTAGAATGTTAAACTCGTAATATTTCCATGGAAGTGGTTGTTGTACATTTCTTGCTGTTGTTGGGTAATTATGTTAACTTCGTTATTACCCTACTGCAAGTGATCATTACCAACGGGACATTCGTTAATAATAATAATAAACTCTGATGGTGAGATTATTCTTTCATCGAAGAGACTCAAACCGACAAACCACGTTGTTAGACCATCACACACTGGACGCCTTAACGATAATCTTCACCAGACGAGCTTATTATAATAAATATGTATTAAAACTGGAAGAAAATAATATTGTGGAGCTTAAGTTATAAAGAGTTGATTGAAACTTCAATCTCATTTTTAACTGTCCTTATTCGCTTCGTGCATTCACGTTTATAGGAACTTGCGGCCGTGCCCCGACACAGTCGCCCACATTTTGTTCTGCGTCTGGCAGGTCATGTCGACAGCGGGAATGTTCCTGTCACTCGAGTACAGAACTGACCCAGGCGTTCAGCGGGAGATCAGGGTTGATGCCTTTACAGTAAGCTGTGATTTCGTGACATACCATGGCTGCACTGTTCCTGAAACAAACAAAATTATCCACCAGGCAGACATAAAGACGTACAAACAAAAGCAAAATAGGCAGTAATCTGTCACTATCTTAATTGCCGCAGAGTTTGGATGTTTCACAAACTTACTTATCAGAAATAAAATAAAAATATTATGTGAATAATAAATTATATTCCATAGAACATGGTACATTTGGAATGTGGGTAATAACTCGGTGTAGTATGTGTCTCTGATATAATAAATCATCATCATCATCTGTTTACCCTCCAGGGTTGGCGTTTCCCTCGGACACAGCGAGGGATCCCACCTCTACCGCCTCAAGGGCAGTGTCTCGGAGCTTCAGACTCTTGGTCGGGGATACAACTGGGGAGAACGACCAGTACCTTGCCCAGGCGGCCTCACCTGCTATGCTGAACAGGGGCCTTGTGGAGGGATGGGAAGATTGGAAGGATAGGCAAGGAAGAGGGAAGGAAGCGGCCTTGGCCTTATGTTAGGTACCATCCCAGCATTCGCCTGGAGGAGAAGTGGGAAAAGCACTTGCAGGATGGCTGAGGTGGGAATCGAACCCACCTCTACTCAGTTGACCTCCCGAGGCTGAGTAGACGCCGTTCCAGCCCTCATACCACTTTCCAAATTTTGTGGTAGAGCCTCCGGGGGTGGCAGCTAATCACGCTAACCACTACACCACAGAGGCGGACGTCTCTGATATAATAAATAAGAGATATAATTTGAGAGTTCGGGAGCAGTACTACGAGTAACTTCAAAGCAGTTACTTATTGTAAATTGTTTTCGCCGTTACAGTTTCTCGTAGTAACGACTATTCCGTTATTTTCGTTTCATTTATTCCATTCTTTCATCATTCACTTTTCATGTTTCGAATCTTTCTTTCGCACGTTTTTGCCGAAATCTAATCAAACCTCTCTTTTAGATTATTAAATTCGTTATTCTGCACTGCTGAAACTGACCACGATGTACTCACAAAGACAGCTAAACTGCAGTTGGGCGCGCGAGTGAACAAAGCGCCATTTTATAACAGAGTATGCGCACACATTTTGCTTTTGCCTTTTTTTAATGCTATTTGTTCGGAGCGTCGACCCAAGTGGACCTTTTGCCCCTGATGGCAACATATTGTATGTACCTGCACGTATTTGAATTGGCGGTAGTGTGGAATGTCGTGTGTGAGGAAAGGAATATTAAGGACGTCACAAACACCCAGTATTCAGGCCAGAGATATTAAGTATTAGAAATAAAAAACCCAGACCCAGCCGAGAACTGAACCCCGGGCCGTCGGGTGACAGTCGTACGCGTTGCCCCCTACACCACGGCGCCGGACTGATTTTGCGTTACACTGAAACACTATTTCATGAAATCTACTTTGAAGATTTTCAATCATTTTGCAAAAGGTGGTTAAACATAATCTTAAGTTAAATAATCTCGGCGATATACACGTTACCAAAGCACAAAAACTACTTAAAATTTTTCTTTTCATGTACCCGCTGTCCCGCCTCTGTGGTGTAGTGGTTAGCGTGATTAGCTGCCACCCCGGGAGGTCCGGGTTCGATTCCCGGCTCTGCCACGAAATTTGAAAAGTGGTACGAGGACTGGAACGGGGTCCACTCAGCCTCGGGAGGTCAACTGAGTAGAGGTGGGTTCTATTCCCACTTCAGCCATCCTCGAAGTGGTTTTCCGTGGTTTCCCACTTCTCCTCCAGGCAAGTGCCGGGATGGTACCTAACTTAAGGCCACGGCCGCTTCCTTCTCTCTTCCTTGCCTATCCCTTCCAATCTTACCATCCCTCCACAAGGCCCCTGTTCAGCATAGCAGGTGAGGCCACCTGGGCGAGGTACTGGTCATTCTCCCCAGTTGTATCCCACGACCAAGAGTCTGAAGCTCCAGGACACTGCCCTTGAGGCGGTAGAGGTGGGATCCCTCGCTGAGTCCGAGGGAAAAACCGAACCTGGAGGGTAAACAGATGATGATGATGATGATGATGTACACGCTGTCGAGAAATGTAAATCTACCTTAACAAACACTTTAGATGATGGCTGACACATTCAGTTCAAATAGCAATATGCGAGGTTTGGGACATACGTCATGGGAACTATTTTATTTTCCCGCCTGTATGCCCGATCTCCGCCTCTGTGGTGTAGTGGTTAGCGTGATTAGCTGCCACCCCCGGAGGCCCGGGTTCGATTCCCGGCTCTGCCACGAAATTTGAAAAGTGGTATGAGGGCTGGAACGGGGTCCACTCAGCCTCGGGAGGTCAACTGAGTACAGGTGGGTTCGAATCCCACTTCAGCCATCCTGGAAGTGGCTTTCCGTGTTTTCCTACTTCTCCTCCAGGCGAATGCCGGGATGGTACCTAACATAAGGCCACGGCCGCTTCCTTCCCTCTTCCTTGCCTATCCCTTCCAATCTTCCCATCCCTCCACAAGGCCCCTGTTCAGCATAGCAGGTGAGGCCGCCTGGGCGAGGTACTGGTCATTCTCCCCAGTTGTATCCCCGACCAAGAGTCTGAAGCTCCAGGACACTGCCCTTGAGGGGGTAGAGGTGGGATCCCTCGCTGTGTCCGATGGAAAAACCGACCCTGGAGGGTAAACAGATGATGATGATGATGATGATGCCCGATCTACCAAAGAAATGAAAATATACTGATGGGGTCGGGCCGCGTAAGGGGTTGTGGAACGTATCAGTGATGCCCAGTAGGTTTTGCCTGTGTAGGATACAAAGCGAATTGCCTGCGTGACTCAGACGGCAGCGTGTCGGCCTCTCACCGCTGAATACCGTGGTTCAAATCCCGGTCACTCCATGTGAGATTTGTGCTGGAAAAAGCGGAGGCGGGACAGGTTTTTATCCGGGTACTCCGGTTTTCCCTGTCATCTTTCATTCCAGCAACACTCTCCATTCTCATTTCATAGCATCTATCAGTCATTAATAAAAATGTCTTTGGGAGTGGCGACCCCATCGTATTAATAGCCTATATCTGCTTCATTCGTTACATGCCTAACCCGGTCAATGACTGGAAAACAGGTTGTGGGTTTTTAAGTTTTCAGGACATAAAGCGAGCAAACAGTAACCTAAGAAACGCTTGTGCTACATAATGTTTATTATCAGCAGAATGTATCGTAACCCTTACAATAAACACTCAAGGTAGTCCCCAAGATTGTCCACAATACGTCGCCAACGGTGCGCGACACGTCAAATACCAATCGCCCACCATTAATTTGTCAACTTTGTTATCTCATGTTTCGAAGCGTTGGCAATATTTCTCGTGTGCTAAACCGCCCCTTTATAATGCTCCTCTCATTTTAAGGATGAGTTTGAAAATTCAGGTCCACTGCATATGGCGGGTGTTGCAATAATTCCCACTCCCAACGCTCATATTGGTTCGTTAAATCCTTTCTGTGCGGAACCGGACTCACTACTGCTGACCCATAGTTCCGTGCGTGGTACCTATCCAATACACCGCCATCTCATGTAATATGAGTGACATACTTTCCAGGACATATGGCCATTGTATGGTACAACCATTCAAATGTGAGAAAAAATAGTTGCCATGACTTGTGCCTCGACCCTCGTATACAGAGTGTCCCCGGAGGAATGTTTAATATTCAGCTATATGACAGAAATGATTATTTGAGCAAGGAACTTCATATGGACATGTGCACTATTCCGGGATTGAACACATTTAATGTACATTTGGTTTTGTGCTAGCAGCACGCACGTAACTTATGTGTCTTTGACGTTTTGAAATGAGTACAAACATTCCACATACTGTATAATATTCGCCATACGTGTGTTCGTGGGACATTGCTATGTGCAGAAAGTCGCCGTGTGCTGGTGGTAGGACTACGCTGCACCAATTTCAAAAATCAATCAATCAATCAATACTGATCTGCATTTAGGGCAGTCGCCCAGGTGGCAGATTCCCTATCTGTTGCCTTCCTAGCTTTTTCCGAAATGATTTCAAAGAAATTGGAAATTTATTGAACATCTCCCTTGGTAAGTTATTCCAATCCCTAACTCCCCTCTCACGCCATCTCTCCGCTGACAGCTCGGAACATACCACTTAGTCGAGCAGCTCTTCTTCTTTCTCTCAATTCTTCCCAACGCAAATATTGCAACATTTTTGTAACGCTACTCTTTTGTCGGAAATCACTCAGAACAAATCGAGCTGCTTTTCTTTGGATTTTTTCCAGTTCTTGAATCAGGTAATCCTGGTGAGGGTCCCATACACTGGAACCATACTCTAGTTGGGGTCTTACCAGAGACTTATATGCACTCTCCTTTACATCCTTACTACAACCCCTAAACACCCTCATAACCATGTGCAGAGATCGGTACCCTTTATTTACAATCCCATTTATGTGATTACCGCAGTGAAGATCTTTCCTTATATTAACACCTAGATACTTACAATGCTCCCCACAAGGGACTTTCACCCCATCAACGCAGTAATTAAATCTGAGAGGACTTTTCCTATTTGTGAAACTCACAACCTGACTTTTAGCCCCGTTTATCAACATACCATTGCCTGCTGTCCATCTCACAATATTTTCGAGGTCACGTTGCAGTTGCTGACAATCTTGTAACTTATTTATCACTCTATAGAGAATAACATCATCCGCAAAAAGCCTTACCTCCGATTCCACTCCTTTACTCATATCATTTATATATATAAGAAAACATAAAGGTCCGATAACACTGCCCTGAGGAACTCCCCTCTCAACTATTACAGGGTCAGACAAAGCTTCACCTACTCTAACTCTATCTCTCTGAGATCTATTTTCTAGAAAATGTGTTGCTGTTCCTGCACTGTTGTTGAAATACACATTCAGAAAAATATTAGGACTTGGAAGAGTATCTGTTCCACCCAATGTGTTGAAAACTCTGGTAAACACTCTACGATGTCGTGTCGGAAAGCGCCGACGGTGTTCCTCCACAGCAACAGAAGTACTACCATCCCAGAAGTATCAAACATACACCATATTTGCATATTATTCCTTAGTGTACAATGTGCCAGGTTAGCAAGTGGGTGAAGAAACACAGTTAACCGATGCTTCTCTCTAAAACACCCTGAATCTAGAGCACTCACAACAACTGCGCGTACAACGGGTTACTTTAATGGCAGAGAAATTGAAAGCAACGAGGTACGCTGGGCTAGAATGAAAAGTGAAAGAGGTTGAGTGGGCAAGATACATACGTGCGCGCAACTAGCCTAAAAACATCTCTGAGGTTTACAGGTGTAGACTATTCCTCCAAATGTTTCTCATGTGACTAACTCCATGTTATCACTCTCACCTCAATCGCAGCTCTTCTCGAGTTCCCGATACCAACGTGGAGTATCACTAACTGCTCGGATATGAAAGTGGGACCCTCTGGAAGAATCTGAAACTCACTCAGTTCAACAACTGTTCTAGCTCGTATCTATACTTATAATACACAATTACTGATCGGTTACATATGTTTATATAATTCGAAAATATACCACTATCAAGTTTGTTAAAGAGAATTTCGGCAAGAGTCATTCTAATGCTTTTTCATTAAACTACTCACAGACTACTTGCGATATACAAGGAATACATTCAACCGAAAATATTCGGATTTCAGTTAATAATAATAATAATAATAATAATAATAATAATAATAATAATAATTGTTACGGGGCTACCCGTGGATCAGCAGAGGTGAAAGAAAGTGCCGGGATGAATGGGTCTAACTACAAAGTCAAAGTTAATTTAAAATTTTAACAAAGGTTATATTTTCGAAAAAAAAGCAAAACTTTAACAACTTTTCACTTAGTGAGATAACAATGACATAGCAATTTAGAAACAAGACTTAGAAAGATCCAAGATTCCAGAAATTTAACATTCTTGGGCTACAAGCCCCTAGTATTACAATTTTGAGTTCCCAGCTCAAATTTTACAGACGAGCCCAAATTTGTTCAAAGGGCAGAAATCCCCTAATACCTGGAGCACTTGCTCCCAACTTCAAATATCAAGCCTCCCAGAGACACTTTTACAACACTTGAAAAGAGCTGATACGCTCTCAGTTTTTCAATCCTATTCAAGGCAATATCAGAAAACAATTACTTGCCACCAAGGCACAACTTACAAAAATGAAACAGGGGTATCGTGTACCCAACCTACTGGGCCTTCATGGAACACGAATAATGGTTATGTAAATGGCCCTACACACAAATTAAATGGAGGCGAGTACTTGCACTCCTAGAACAGATTTCTTAAAACCTAAGGGGCACTAGGCCGATGACACAGAGGCAATTCCCAAACTACTGAGGTGACTCGTATAAGAAAAAAATATTAAGACTTTACGGAAGGAAGAAAATCAATTACCAAACGCAGTCACCTCAAACCAACATGAAGGGGAGCTCGAAAGGGTGCATCACTCTCTATCTCCGATTTACAGTTTAAGATTTATGAAATTTTTACATGAGCCGGAAGGAGATTTACATTTTAAAGAAGTTGATTACATAGTTAAAGTTTCGAACCTTTCCCTCGGGGCTAGCAAAGGGTGAAGATGTTAAGTGGCCATACCATGTCGGAGTACTGCTGCCTGATGAAAGAGGCACCTCCCGCCTCCTGCTTGACACACACACTTAGTTAGAATTTTGATCAAATGGCCAAGAGGTGTGAAACTCCGCAGTTTATAAACCCTCGGGGAAAGTTCGAGACCTTTCATGAATAATCAAGACACACCCACAGAATTTTATTGGTCCAATTTAAAAGTGGCCCACAGAATCGAAGAAGAAATACAGGATTGGTTGGAAATTAATTACAAAAATTAGGTATTGCCTGGATTCAAAACTGATGGAAAGAAAAGATAAATATTGCCAACCCAAAAATAAATGAACATCAATTAGTAAAAAAACTTATGAATACAAATCTTTCTTAAAAAATGTTCATTCACTTCGCACCAGAGTGCATGATCATAGTTTTCTAGCAGTCACATCTATGAGAGAATGTCCAAACTTCTTGATGAACGGAAAACAAAACAAGTGGATATTCACACAGTACTGGAAACTTCACAATAACAAAATTACGTTGAATTACAGTAGTGACATCTTCTGAGAAAAGTTTAAATAGGTCTAGCTTTCAAGTTTACTTTTTTTCCTGTAGAGGAGTTATTTTAGGCGCAAGACTTAAATGTGCGGCGTAGAGGTGTACACTCCGGTACAATAATAATAATAATAAACCAAACGCCCATGGCACAACAGTTCCGAAGGGTCATGGCCTACCAAGCGACCGCTGCTAGCCCGAAGGCCTACAGATTACGAGGTGTCGTGTGGTCAGCACGAAGGATCCCCCCGGCCAATATTCTTGGCTTTCTAGACCAGGGACGCTATCTCACCGACAGATAGCTTCTCAATTGTTATCATGTAGGCTGAGTGGACCTCGAACCAGCCCTCAGATGGAATGGCCTCGAATCTAACCCGGGGCCTCCGGGTAAGTGGCAGGCGCGCTACCCCTACACCGCGAGGCCTACAATATGAATAGTAATAATAATAATATGTACATGTACCCATTCCTCACACGGAAATTGGTAATCAATTTCACGTTCCCTTCATGAACTTAAGCGAAGTTGCATGCCTGCATTCGAAAGTTTAGTAGGGAACGTTTAAACGGATATTATTGTACGAAAGCAGTAACGCGAAGTACGATAAAGATGAACAAACTGGAGAAAGAATGAGCACGATAAGAGAGTTTATTGAACTGTACAGTTCCTGGTCCGAAGTTATGCGTAATCCTCCCTCCTTCTTGGTTACATATTGTTGTTAAACTCGAAACAAAGAGTGGCACTATGGCTGAAGACTCATGAAACCAATCGTTGACGATAACCACTCTTATTACCTCTTCTATCGAAAAGAGTAAAAGGGACCTTTAGTCAAACCCTCTAATCCACCTTCAAATGACATGTCACCCTGTAAAACAATCCGTTAATGATATTTCCCTTGTTATCCAGCTATCGGAAATGTGCACATGACAAAGAAAAATTAGAAACGTATTTTTAATAAGGTTGGTAGTTATTCATTACGGTTGGTCATTTACATTTTGTAGGAGGATTAATCACTGTTTGGACTTCCTATATACCCGCAGAACAATCCGGAAATTAGAAATAATTTTGGCCTTAATCCACCCAAGGACAGGTAGATTCTAAATAGAAGGATGGGTATAAATATATCCAGCAGAGTAAAATGGCCCTTTAGCAAAACTCTTCAACCCAGCCTGAAATTACATGACAGCCTGTAAAAACGGTATTTCCCTTATTAATCTTATACTTAATCATATCGGAATGATACACATGGGAAAAAGTTTTAGGAATGGATTTCCATTAAGTTTGGTTGTGAATATTTTGTGGGAGTGCAAAATCACGGTTTCGATTTCGTATATACTCCCAGTCAGTTCAGAGCTTTTGAAACCATATCGGCCCTAAGGCCTACCCAAGGACAGGTTGATTCCAAATATGAAGTTTGGTAGAAATAGTTTTCAAGTTATAAGAACTCAGACAATAGACAGGTACTAAAGCCAAAAAATATGCACACGATCATTATTACACCTGAAACGGATAACTGAACGAAAATTTCGCCAAAATACTCAATGTACAGACACATGGTCGCTACAACTTTATTTATATAAATAATAATAATAATAATAATAATAATAATAATAATAATAATAATAATAATAATAATAATAATAATAATAATAATAATAATAATAAATAATAATAATAATAATAATACAATTTATCATTTACGTCTTCACCGTACACTGATAAGCCATTTAGCTTTTAGTCTTCAAGCCTCTGTTAATTAATTAATTAAGTTTTCCACAAAATCAATTTGCAATTTGCTTTATGGCGTCACTTACTTCCTCACTTCGCAAAACAAAACCGTTAGAAACCGAGCTTAAACTCGTTAGATTGGTCTCCCTTTACTTCTCTTACATTCCTTACGCGACTTATTGGCCTCACGTGATCTTATAACCGAAGCCGATTATACGTAAGTTAGAGCTTCACCTATTGAATTTATTCCCAACATTACATTTATCTCTCCATTTCGACTACCCTCCTGTCATTGTTCCCACCCGCTTTTACAAACAATTATTCTCGTACCGAGTGAGTTAGTCATGCTGTTAGGAACGTGCAGCGGTGATCTTGCATTCGGGAGATGGTGGGTTCAAACCCCACTGTCGTCAGCGCTGAAGATGGTATTCCGTTCTTTCCCATTTTCCCACCAGGCAACTGTTGGGGCACCACCTTAGTTAAGGCCTCAGCCGCTTCCTTGCTACCCCTAGCCTTTTCCCATACCACCGTCACCATACGACCTGTCTGTGTCGGTGTGACATTAATAAACTTTCAAAAACATATTTCGTTACTTTCATATCTGTTAATTCTATCGTACCGAACTCTTGGCAGCCCTGAAGATGGTTTTCCCTGGCTTCCTATTTTCACACGAGGCATGTGCTGGGGCTGTACCTCAATTTAGGCAACGGCCACTGCCTTGCTACTTCCAACCCATTTGCTATCCCTTCGTCGCCATAAGACATGCAATTTTTACTCGTAATTTATTCGTTGAAATAAAACTGTGATAATTACATTTCAGTAATCGTTTTATTTTAGTAATCGTTACATTATTAGTCGTTACAATATAGTAATCGTTCCATAATAGTATTTGTTGCATTCTAGTAATCGTTACGTTAAGCATTTGTTACAACGTAGTAATCGTTCAATACTAGTATTTGTTGCATTCTAGTAATCGTTACGTTAAGCATTTGTTACAACGTAGTAATCGTTCCATACTAGTATTTGTTGCATTCTAGTAATCGTTACGTTAAGCATTTGTTACAACGTAGTAATCGTTCCATATTAGTATTCGTTGCATTCTAGTAATCGTTACGTTAAGCATTTGTTACAACGTAGTAATCGTTCCATATTAGTATTCGTTGCATTCTAGTAATCGTTACGTTAAGCATTTGTCACAACGTAGTAATCGTTCCATATTAGTATTTGTTGCATTCTAGTAATCGTTACGTTAAGCATTTGTTACAACGTAGTATTCGTTCCATATTAGTATTTGTTGCATTCTTGTAATCGTTACGTTTATCAAGCCTTACAATTTAGTAATTGTTCCATATTAGCATTCGTTATACCTAGTAATCGCTACGTTTAACTTTCGTTAAAATTTAGTAATTGTCCCACATTAGTATTCGTTACACTCTAGTAATCGTCACGTTCAGCAATCGTTACAATCAAAAAATTGAAACATTTAATGCGAAGTAATATTGCTAACAGTTTTTAAAAGTGATTCTTCATGGGTAAAGCTTATTTAGGTGTAAAAGGTTCTGAAAAATATTAACTGCATATATATGGAGCAATACAGTGGATCTCCTGAAAAAATGTGTTCAAGGCAGTTGTCTGTCTTTGATATGGACAAACTCATTTCTTCGAAAACGTAGATATTCCGAGTCAATCTGTAAACAGATCGATAAAGTGATAGCTTTTCCCGAGAGTAATAATAATAATAATAATAATAATAATAATAATAATAATAATAATAATAATAATAATAATAATAATAATATAATAATACTTGATCGGACTTTAGTGTTAACTCTCTTAATTTTTTGTGTCCTCGTGCGCGAGATCAGCGGCTACTTTTGTTGTGACTCTTGCTCCAATTTAATGAACTCTCGACTAAGCAGCGACGTGTGTCTCTCATGCACGGGACGTTCAGGAAAAAGGGAGCCATATTTTGTGACCGGCACTTGACATACACTTCAGGCTGGCAACATGTGCGGCTGACAGCAGCAAATTGACAGTCTGTTTATGTTCGAACTGAAGCACTGCCGGTAAAGTATTTCCCCAACATGCTCCATAATGTCTTAGTCCTGGTATTTACAGTTTCAAGAGAAGAAGATAATTCATTTTCAAGTAAAAATTTTTCCATTACCCTAGATGTGATTACAATGTACAATCTTGACGTATTAATGAATTTTAAAATAAGCAGTTAGAGGTCCCTACAGAATCTGTAGCAATGTTGCAAAACCAGAGATAAATTCAAAGGATTACAGCTCTCTTTGCTTATATACGATTCCAATGGAATGAAAGGCGTTCTACACGAAATTAGCGGTAAAGATTTAAAGCAAATTTTCTTGAATGAATGTTCACTGTTGGCACGACATCACTAGACCTCGAATTTTAGGCAAAAGCCAATTCCTGGCGGGATAATTTGAAATGAAAAGTTATTTACACGTTTCATGTGCAATACCTATAATTTTTTTTTGCTAGTTGCTTTACGTCGCACCGACACAGATAGGTCTTATGGCGACGATGGGACAGGAAGGGCCTAGGAGTTGGAAGGAAGCGGTCGTGGCCTTAATTAAGGTACAGCCCCAGCATTCGCCTGGTGTGAAAATGGGAAACCACGAAAAACCATCTTCAGGGCTGCCGACCGTGGGGATCGAACCCACGATCTCCCGGGTGCAAGCTCACAGCCGCGCGCCTCTACACGCACGGCCAACTCGCCCGGTACCTATAATATTAGAACAGGTTGCTCTATAGTGCTTAAAAATACCTAACTTTCATTAGAACCTATATTTGCGTATATTCCTATAATTCCTACTTTTATCGCTAAATATATCAAAAATGATTTTAATTTGTTCCGAGAAACTGAAATATCTGTCTACTCGTTGTCAATACCTTTATATCCTTAAAATACTTAACAACCAAATTCTTAAAATCGGGAAGGTGAAAACCACACTCCGCGGAAATCCTTAAGAACCTCTGGCAGTAAATACTCCCGAAAGCGGTTACGAAGTAGGGTTCTACACTCTGACCGGCCAACCGAACAGAGAACGGTGGCCACGGCTCTAAAACTCTGTATTCGGGAGACGGAGAAGGGCCGGTCCTGAGAATGGATTTCCGTGCTTTTTCATTCTCCATAATTAAGGCGAATGTCGGGACAGTTCCTAGTATAGCCACGGCCTCATTCATCGTAAGAAATCTTATCGCCTGAGACACGGCGTCATCATCTAGGGGGCCCGCCTCACCCTTCCTGTGAGGAATGAACACAATTTAGTTGTAGTAGTGGCAGTAATCTGTGTTTAACGAGGAGGGAGACAGTGTCCATTGTACAGATGGAAACAAAACTCTACATTTCATTCAGTGAGAACATTTCAGTGTTTTCGTTCGTTCAGAGTGCGCATTACGCCGGAAGTGTCCGCATCCAAGTCGTTGGTTCATTAAACATTTGTTACAGGAGTTTCCCCATTTCACATCGGATGGAAAATTACAGTCTAAGACGTTTGCAGCATAGAGGTGAGCGAAATTTTTTCATGTTCCCTCTAATTTAGCAAAATAATAATGATATTTTAATTTATGCCAACTAAAATACGTAAAATGGAAGCTACATAAAATATATTTTTAGAATCTGTTTTTTTCAAATTGGAGAACCTAGTTTAGATGCCTAAAAATCCGAGATCTAGTCATCACAAAGTGAGTCTACGAAACTCGGCAGTTCATAACTTCGAAGCGTTATAACGTCTACAATTGAAAACTTTAAGAAACAAGTGATAGTTTAAATTAGAGGTCTCAGGACCCTATACCATTACGAAATAATTCTATTGAAAAATTATTCGAAGTTTTAGAATGTAATAAATTTGAAAAATGAGTTTTTGGGTACTCACAGTTAAGATCAACAGAAAGAAGTGAGTCTGTTTGCCTTTGCTTTACGGGAGTGAAGGCTGTGTGGTGTCATAAGTTAGAAGTGACATATGAAAGTAGCGAGGATGATCACTGGTACAAACAGGAGGAAACAATGTCGGCAGGTTATTCGGAATATGGAGACAGAGGGTAGTATACGAATGAACTCGATTGATGGTATACATTAAGAGGCTTTGGAGGTGGGGGTCATGTGAGGCGAACGTTCTTTTAAATATTTGTTCGGAGCGTCGACCCATGAGGATGTTTCTCCCCCTACTGGCACCTCATTGTATGAACGTGATTGTAATTGGAATAGCGGTAGTATGGAATGTTGTGTGTGAGGAAAGGAAGATCAAGGACGTCACAAACACTCAGGGATATTAATCATTACAATTAAAACATTCCGAGCCGGGCGGAAATCGAACCCCAGGCCGCTGGGTGAGGGGCAGACACGTTTTCCCCCTTCACCGCTGGGCCGGAAGAGGCGAATGTTTGTGTTATTGTTTTTACGTCCCACTAACTACTTCTGACGGTTTTCTGAGACGCCAAGGTGCCGGCATTTCGTTCCTCAGGAGTTCTTCAACGTGCCAGTAAATGTACCGAAACGAGGCTGACGTATCTGAGCATCTTCAAATATCATCGTACTGAGCTAGGATCGAACCTGCAACGTTGGGTTCAAAAGGCCAGCGCCTCAGCCCGGTCATGTGCTACGAATGAAGTAGCATAGGTTACCCAAAGAGAATAAGGAAGGGAAAGAGAGGTAGTGGGAGACCAAGATGACGATGGTTAGACTCTGTATATAATGGCTTAAGGATGAGATATACAGAACTAAACTAAGCTCCAGAGTTAGTGAAAATGCAGGATTGTGGAGGCGTTTAGTAAAATTCTATAATGAAGAGGTACGAGGGCAGATCAGAAAATAAGTTGCACTTCCCAGTTATGGCCACCTCTACAACAGCAACACGACTATGACGACATACTGAACCATTCGGTTCATTGGAGCAATTGTTTTAATTTGAGTATTGGATATTGGAATGATACTAGGCCACCCACGAAGCCGATGTCTTACAGTATATGTCATAAAGGGGTCCAGAAGAAGCGTTCTTATGTGAAGTGAGCGCGAGCGTCATTATGAGAAATCTCCAGAACTCATTAAAAGAAGTTATGTCCCAAGCCAAGCCTCTTGATGAAGTTTGGGGACGCTTTCCAGTTCGCGGCTAAACTTATTCTAGGAGGGAAGAATGAAATAAATTAATATCTTTGGTTACAGAAGAGTTGCATTGGATTTGAGACAAGAATTGCAACCTGTATTATTTCTGCTTTATTTTGATAGGCATTAGGGCTGCATTAATTAATGCATTCGCTAATTTGAGCTCATGGTATAATTAATGCGGGA
Organism: Anabrus simplex; assembly: GCF_040414725.1. NCBI lineage: Eukaryota > Metazoa > Arthropoda > Insecta > Orthoptera > Tettigoniidae > Anabrus > Anabrus simplex. The sequence goes on from NC_090269.1 coordinate 407,661,337, forward strand.
AATTTTCCCGGGCACGCTAAGATTGCACGCAGCCAAGCGGCTTGATGACGCGACCCGGAATTATAAATTAAGGCCGCCAGGGCATATCAGAGTCATTCTTGGACCGAGAAGCTGCGGGAACGAGTCGTCATACTGCGTGTTGGTGCTGAGAACAACGCTTTGTCTTCAAGCTACATCGACTACCTGTACTGCTATTTCTGCAAAGATGTAAGTAATCAACTTGAATATTCAGAGGAATTGAAGATTTTACCTGTGAGATTTATGCTATGGGGAGATGAGGTACTGCTTATAAGAGACTAATGAACTAGTAGCTCCATATTTCTATGAGGTCAAGGGATTGCGGACGAAATGCTAGAATTATTATTGGCTCAGGTTAGGAATTCTAAAACTATATGTTGTCCATGTGATAGGGTGATAGAACAGTGACGGAGAGTAGTGAAGAAACTATTGTGTACCAGGTTAAAACTCTGAACGAGACTTGGTCAGTGTGACGTGTGAGACACGCTAACAGTGAAGACAGGCATCGAGTTTGGACAGTCTGTAATATATGAATTTATTTTCAGTTACCCCAGCATCAAGCCAGAACGAGGGTTTGACAGCATCATTGCACAGAAGCCACAACCAGGAGCTGAAGCCAACACAACAACGGGCATCGATCCAGGAACGTTGGGAGCACCTGACCAGCACAACATCGAAGAGGACACCTTCCGACTACAGAGGGAGCTGTACGAAGACGCCACACCAGCAAGAATGTCTCCAAGTGGTCAACAGTCTCTGATGACAGCTCTGCAGTATATCAGAATGTGGTAGATCCAGTGGTCCACAGGGATGGCCGCTCCGCTATGTTCTCAATTAAGGTCAGAGCTTTCCAATTCTGTTTCAAGCATGTCATTTAAATTTAGATAGGAATATGGGGGCCGTCAGTCAACTAATTTGTGGTAATAGGAGAAGTTCCCTTGTAATATAGAGCTAGGCCTCAAACTCGAACCCCGTACTTTAAGGTAGATGTTATTTGTAAAGTCCTTGTTAGCGAAGTTATGGTTCATTGTAATTGCGTTATTTTTATGTACGTGTTCTTGTAAGGGTCTGATTGAACTCATTTGGGCATAGGAGGTTAGTCTACAGATAGGTACTTTTATGAGATCACATTCAGGCATTTGTTCTGCAGACGTAGAAGTGTATAGTTATGACCAAATGGTGACCAAGTCGTGACCAGGAATTCACCCAGATTCACTGATAGTGTGCGCGAGTCCAATATTTAAGAGATTTGAGCCCATAAGAGGCAGAAGTAGAATTTGCAGTTGGTATGAGAGGGCCCAACCATTGAGAGTTTATTGAATATATTTTGGAAATGCCTAGTATGGCAATGTGACGATCGCTTAATGATTAGTGTTTTGTAGCACCAGGATTTAGCCCATGAGAGGCATTAGTAAGATGAGCGAGATTGCCGAAGGTAAGGAGACGAGGGCAGATAGCCCCAGGTATATTTAAATGATGGCTTTAACAGCTGACTACGTGAAGTGTTCTTTTGAAAGGCAAGACTTTAGCCTGTCTCCCCGGTGGAGCTCATAAATTAGGGGGACTGCCGCAAGTGGAGGGGTGGGAATGGAGGTCATTGAGCTTGACGTCACAGGCTGGTGTGTTGGTCGTCTGCAGGATTTCAAGTATGCTAGGAGGGGAAGAAACGACCTTCTTGTTTTGAAAGCAGAGAGAGAGATTTGTTTTATGTCCCATTTGTTTTACGTATTATCTTAACACTGGCCCGTTTTATACTGACACCCTTGTATGTGTTGATTGGATTCTTTCATATTGTTTGCATAGGTATCTTGGACACCTTACCTGTCATAGGACTAGGGTTCGTGACCAAGTCAGGTCATTGTAAATTTTGTGGTGATTTTGTTGGCACCGGGGTTCGACGGCGCGAGGCATTGTAAATTTTTATGGGAATCATTGTTTTGTGTAATTAAGCAGATATCCATCTCCAAAACTTCGTTACTTACACCATTGTAACATGCTTGTTGCAGCTCACGAGTTATTGTGAAGGCAGTGAACTGATAGTCATCGGCTCAGCGTCATTTTCCCATTTCATATTGAAATGATCTTTTATTTGTAAGTAATTCAATTTTATGTAATAAATCCCTATTTGTTAAACTTTGAATGCAGCGGTGTTTTCTGTTAGATATTTTATTATTTTTTTTTATTTAGTCGAATTCTTACCTGAGTAGGCACATGTCCTAGTGTTTTATCTTTATGTTGCCCCGTTATACCCATGTTATCCCTGAGAAGAGCGTTCTACCGGCTGATTGAAGAGGACAGTGTTCAGGTAAGACTATGTGCACCAGCTCACGTCTGTGAGAGTTCGTTCACTACTGTACTCGAGGTTCGAGACCGGCCTTCGCCTGGACGGAACTTTATAGTGCAGTAGGGCACAATACACTGTAACGTCACTTTTCCACATAGTTTTCAAGAGAATCCAAACATTTCTGCGAACGCAGAACCAACTTGTCGATGCCAGATGTATCTTATAGAAATTTCCTCCAGCGTTCTGCAACCACTCGGAGACAGCGGCCTTCACGTCCTCATCGGTCTGGAAACGTTGACCATCGAGCTCCGTTTTTAGCTGACCGAAAAGATGAAAGTCACATGGCGCTAAGTCGGGACTGTAGGGTGGATGTTGCCAGACCTCCCACTTGAAACGCTGCAGCAGTTCTCTCGTTTGGCGGGCCTTGTGAGGTGTTGCGTTATCGTGCAACAAAATCACACCGGCGCTCAATTTCCCCCGGCGCTTCTCTTTAATCGCTTTACGCAACCGGTGCAACGTTTGACAATACGACGCCGCGTTGATCGTCGATCCTTTCGACATGAATTCCACGTGCAGCAAACCCTCCATGTCAAAGAGCACTGTCGCCATAACCTTACCGGCTGAAGGTTGAACCTTGGTCTTGTTTCGTAGTGGTGATGAAGGCCAGCACGTCGTGCAGCGGGACAACAGTCTACTTACCTTGAGGTACTTACCAGTATTTATGACGTCTTCATGAGTTAACTTGTGATGTCTTCTAAGTTCTAGTAGTGTTTTTATCTGACGACCGCAGAAAGCTTTCCGACATTAAATCCTGTGTTAGTGTTAAAAGCCGTCCAAAAATTTATTTCTCCAACTTATCAGAGATGTGACATCAAATGCAATATAGTGAAACTCCAAAGTCTGATTCCAGTCATTTGGCCGGCTCGGGAATGGAATGAATGAAGCCCCTAAACAGCGGCGAGGATAGGAATTGTGCCGCAGCACTGTCGCAGTCCTCTGGGGCAATGATTAATAACTGGCAATTGAAATGTAATTATATTGGAAAGTGTTTCTGGAACGGAAGATGTTAGGGAAAATCGGAGTAACCGGATAAAAACCTCCCCCCCTCCCCCGCCTTCACTTTGTCCAGCACAAATCTCACCTAAAGTGACTGGGATTTGAACTACGGGACCCAACGGCGAGAAGCCGGTGCTCTGCAGCCTGAGCTATGAAGGCTACCAAATACAATATAGTGATATTATAAATGTATCTATTTGCTTCAGAATCTTTTTTTCTAGTTGCTTTACGTTGCATCGACGATGGGGCAGGAAAAGCCCAGAAATGGGAACGAAGCGGCCGTGGCCTTAATTAAGGTACAGCCCCAGCATTTGCCTGGTGTGAAAATGGGGAACCACGGAAAACCATCTTCAGGGCTGCCGACAGTGGGGTTCGAACCCACTATCTCCCGGATGCGAGCTCACAGCTGCACGCTCCTAACCGCACGGCCAACACGCCCGGTCTTCAGAATCCCCATTACAACTTGAGGGGTATAAAAATGTCGACAAGAATATTCGACAAAAATGTAAGGGTTTCTCCCGTACAACAGTTTGTAGCATATACAATATAACTATCACTGAACATCAACGACATATAAAAATAAATACTGAAATAATATTATTGTTGAATACCAGTGTGATCCATGACATCCGTTTGTTACGTTACGATCAGAAAAGGCAAACAAATAAGAGCGAGCTTAAAATAGATCGCTGAACAAATAATGATTAGAGTTCAAATATTTGTACTCGTAGGTCGTAGGTTTCGCTGTATATTTACAATTGCTATGTGACACATAGTAGTAGTACGGTTCTAAAGTCATGTGAAACATGTGAATAACATATCTCATTGCGTCCGCCTGTGTGGTGTAGTGGTTAGTGTGATTAGCTGCCACCCCCGAAGGCCCGGGTTCGATTCCCGGCTCTGTCACGAAATGTGAAAAGTGGTACGAGGGCTGGAACGGGGTCCACTCAGCCTCGCGAGGTCAACTGGATAGAGGTGGATTCAATTCCCACCTCACCCATCTTGGACGTGGTTTTCCATGGTTTTTCACTTCTCCTCCAGGCAAATGCCGGGATGGTAACTAACTTCAGGCCACGGCCGCTTCCTTCCCTCTTCCTTGTCTATCCCTTCCAATCTTCCCATTCCCCGGGCAAGGCCCGTGTTCAGCATAGCAGGTGAGGCCACCTGGGCGAGGTACTGGTTATCGTCCCCAGCTGTATCCCGACCCTGAGTCTGAAGCTCCAGGACACTGCCCTTGAGGCACTAGAGGTGAGATCCCTCGCTGAGTCCGAGGAAAAAACCGACACTGGAGTGTAAACAGGCAAAGAAAACGAAAAAGATATATCTCATTGCGATACAAATCTTCTAAAATTATTCGTGTCACGGGGTTATAAAGTACTTCACTTTTCTACATATTAGTCATGGAGAATACAAATCGAATTCCTCTGGAGTTACTCACCTGTCCTTCCATTTCACAATAAATCTCAGGCAATTAAATCATGATAGTAATTTGCTAGCCAAATTATTTGAAATGCACGTAGATCTGAAGCTCAACTGGAATGTTCACATTGATATTATTTCAGATAAGTTACTAAGTGATTAGCTCAATGGCTCACCTGCTGGCTTCCCGCCCGCAAGGTAAGGTTTCAAATCCCGGTCGATATTGTGTTCAGATTTTCAGTTTTTCATCTCAAATATCAGCTACTGTCTACAAGAACAAAACTAAGCCGCGGTTGCTCCAGCAACCCGAGAAATTAATGGAATAAGCTAAAGGAATTTATTTTATCAAGAATTCACATCTCCTGAGAGCTCCCCGCAACTGTCCACCAAAGGTTTATATTTCATTCTTTGATAGTATTCTTAAATATGGAATTCAGATCTGGTGAAACAGTAGCTTGATTTTTAAAATGTTACTTCTCCAGAAAAAAATTTCTGATGTATTCTAACAAATATATATATACATTTCTCCGCTGCACGGAAAAACAAGTTGATTTGATTTACGTGGCACCGACACAGACAGGTCTTACAGCGACTATGGGATAGGAAAGGTCTAGAAGTGGAAAGGAAGTGGCCGTGACCTTAACTACGGTACAGCCCCAGCATTTGCCTGGTGAGAAAATGTGAAGCCACTGAGAACCATCTTCAGGACTGCCAGCGATGTGGTTCGAACACACTATCTTCCGAATACTGGATACTGGCCAAAATTAAGCGACTGTAGGTACCGAGCTAGGTCAGGGAAACATAGAATCATGGATATGTTCTGGAAAAATGGAGTTATTACCCTTTTAGTAGCCTTTTACGGTAGATAATGGATGCATCCTCTCACTCCAGACATTTCCTTTAAGTTGAAAGGAATAATTTTTTCATCCTTCCGCAATGTTCCGAATGGAAATTAACATTTTCTCGTTGTAAATACTGCCATTGCTTTGTCTACAGCCTCCCTTTATAGGTCCAACACGTCCAACATCCTCATCTTCCTTAACATGCCTGTCCGTCCAGCAAAATTGCTTCGTTCTCCCATCCATATGATGTAGAGTGGTTGCCTGGTTAACGTGTCTATTTTTCGTCAACGCCAAATTGCTAATTCCAGGCAGACCACCAGCCAACTTTTTATGCCTCTTGAACTTCCACGTGCCCCGCTTTAATGCGAGGACAAATGTAACTTTTCATAATAATAAAAGTCAGAACAACCGCTCACAAAAATTCCCCACTCTACAGGCTATGCAATGTCTATAACAGTGCAGTTCAGAAAAATAATTCTTTAGACTTCTGTGTACCTCTAGGCCTGTTTCTACTACAATTCACCATCTCCGTGAAAACTCTGTAATGCTGAACCAAAAAATGTATTATAAACATTCTACATTAAGCCCTATCCCACAAATGTAATTATAAGTGTTGTAAATATAATATTAGAATAGTCTAGGTATTAGGTTATTAGACTAGTTTAGATATTAAAATATGTTTTTATATACTTGTTTCTTGCAAGGATTAGATATGTAATATTATTTATTTCTCAACGTAAATATATTATTAGAATAGTTTGAGATATTATGATATTAGACTGACTGAAACAAAAAAGTGTAAACATTTGCCACAGTACTTGGGATTAGAAATCCTGTAGTGCGCAGTAAATAAATAAATAAATAAAAAATATCCATGTTGAAACTCTTGTGACAGTTCTTTTCAGGCTTTCTTGGAAAGATATTTTGAATTACAGTAAGGAACACATAAATCCTTTATATGTTTCTTAATATATGTGTGCAGATATCGATAAAAACACTCAGAAAGAAAGTGAACATATGTAAAACCATTTTTTAAATTCAAAAATGCTATTTATTCGTGGTGTTGACCTAAGAAGATCGTTTACTCCTATATGTAATACCATACAATGCCATTTAAATCCAATCATATACTATAGCTCTTTCTTGCTTGCTAAGAGCTGTAGAAGCAAATGCATACATTCCACACCGAAAGGGTATCTGCTTTGTAAACAAAGTTGCTTTCGACTCTCAACTTGTAAATACTCTACATTCAGGGTTCGAATACAACAATCAATCGCCACTGAACAGCATTTATGGCAGTCACCCTGATGGCAGATTACATATGAATGATTTAGCAAGTCTTCTCTTAAATGATTTCAAAGTTGTTGGAATTGATCGATCATTTCTCTTGTTATATTGTTCCAAACTAGATCAATAAATGTATATTTGTCCAAATCTTTCCAAATGAATTCCACTTTTGTCTTCAATTGTGATCCTTCCTACCTTTAAAATTCCCTCTGAAGCGTTTTTGTCTACTAATGACTACAAGAGTCAAAATAATGCCAAAATAATTTTGTTTCCTACGCATAACCTATTAAACGTATTTAGTTTGCACAAAGCGTTTGCATACAAAATATATTTATTTCTTCCTCACCATAATATTGCACCCGCCCCCTCTCTATATGGCACCGGCGTGGAATCTACAGGGTCGCTGACGGGTCAAGAAGTATGAAATAAATAGGCGCTGAACTAAAGTCAACTTAGAGGCGTACAAGGGAGGAGAAGCGGTGCATATAGCTAAAATGAGAACACATTCGAATTAAAAATATAAAACTCACAAACCGGTTTATTGAACCTTAATGATGATGGGAAATGACGCATGAAATAACCCTAATGAATTACATTAAAATTTACAAATGTTCGTTGTAGTTTGTTTGGCGGACGTCTGTCCGTTATACGTGATAGAAACGAGTACGCTTATCGCGAAGCGATGTATCGTGACATATAGCGAATGGTAATTTTATCATAACACTGAGGCTATATTATCGCTAACGCATAATCTAACATGCGTCCGACAACACATCTGAGCAATCCCTATTCTAATAAAGACCTAGATTTCCCCATGAAATGACGTAAAATAAAATACACACATATGACACAACATCTGGGTTCGAACCCGACCCTCGCTGTCCTGGACGTCGCCAAGCTGATGGACAGAACCACCACTGGCCTTATGTACAACCACACATGACATAAGAAAACACATAAATGGTACATGATATGCAAGAAAAATACATAAAAGGCACTTGATCTTTCTTCTGACGTTGTAGGCCTCCAATGCCTACGTTGAGCATCGAACTGAACACCTCTTGCGATGAAGGCAGGGTCCTGTAATCCCTATCTAATTATACTCGCACAATTAACAACGATTCATTGGCAAACATTACCATTATCGGCGGGTCGCTTGTTAATCATTACACTGCTCTGCTGTGTTAGGTAAATCACATTATTTTTGCCGTTGAAAGAAACCAACTTCCTTTTCACAGCCAAGTCCCTCCTTCCTCGCTTACGGGACATTCAAACAAAAAAGAAACACACTGGGCCAAGGCCAGACGGCGGTTGACCACCCTCATGGGGTCAACACCCACACAACCTTCCCTTTCCAAAGGGAACCGTAACATTTCACTCGGAAGTACACCTCCAATATCCTGCGGCCTTACCAGACTCGCGCAAATCACTTTAAATTAAACACATATCTACCCAGCAGTATCATATCATTTTTTACAACACGACTCCCGTATCATAATGGTAATCTTTGCCTTATTATTATTATTATTATTATTATTATTATTATTATTATTATTATTATTATTATTATTATTATTATTATTATTATTATTGCCGTTCTACATAGCTTACCCGCTACCTTGCTTATACATGGTCATCGCGCGGAATCTATACAGCAATTACAACACAATTAAGCACTCATGCGGCAATTAACATCTGATTACTGACTGCTAATTAATCGATGGTCGGCACATGGCTACTTTATCGTCACACGGCAATACATGCATTAATTAATTAAATTTCACACGAATCGATGTTTAACACACTTATTATGATCACTTCCTGGTATATTTAATCACAGAATCAATTTAAACTTATCACTCCCTATCTAAGTATTTCAAAGGGTGGAGTTTTTGTTGTGGCTGTCAGTCCGGCCGTTGAATCTCGCAGCTGCGTGCCTTACGTACTATAGCAAATTAATGAATACTCTAATAACTACTCTCACTGCACTCCCATAAACTAATTATTCCTGGTCTTCTGACGCAAATAAACAAACAGAATCTCCCAAGATAGAAATAATCGAATGAATCTCTATCCCATGCAAAGCTAGAGTATATATTCCCTAAATTATTTACACTCAATTACTCAGACCTGTTGTCGGTTTCCTAAACTAAGGATTAATAATTACGCGCCCATTCCGGCGCTCTATTTCAATAGAACTACATCTTTAGTCTCTTATAGCGTCAGTTTACGACAAATATTCCCATCCCTTCTATGCATGCCAGATATTAGAATTTTGTACTCATCTCTATCACATGATGATGACACCTGCGCCAACTCAGGAGGTCCATCCTGAGCTTACTCCTCCTCCATGGGCACCACGGTGGTTACTTCAGTTTCCATTCCATCTTGGAGTTGAAGATCCATTGTTCGATGCTGGTGGAGTCCTTGGCCGCTAATCCTGTGCACACACAACGTCACTGTTTAATTCACACTTCGGTTAACAGCGTTCACTGTGAACGTCCGGTCACGATCTCGTAAGCTATTGCGTAGCCCGCGGTTCAGTACCAAATCTCGTCTATCTCTCGGTTTTCCTATTCAGTCTGCTGCTACGTCAGATTATTATACTATCGTAATGATAATAATATTACTTTACACATCACGGGTTTCTAAAAAGTTAACACAGCCGTCACAGAGATCGAACTATACACTGTTTATGCGAGCTGTATTATTTCACTAAAATAGGAGTTAACTTCACTTGAACAAAGAACTAACGAGGGCTTAACCGAGCGTAGCTTCGCCGCTGATAAGCCTCTAACCCCGACTGACTCTTGTCCCTTCCTGCAGTAGTTTTTACAAGGGAGCAATACCCCTTCCACTAATTTGCGTAGCGCCTATTCCCGGCGTACTCGAGGTAGGATAGTACGGGTGATCGGTGACCGGTATCTAGTTGGTGCGATTGAGACATAACCACTCACTTATCCTTCGGTGAATCTCTTTAAATTAATTAAAATCTGTTCTGCTTCCCCTACCACACGGGGTGAAGTCCCTCCGTCGAGGACGTGTCATGAGAATAACCAGATGGCCTCAGTACTTTTCCACGCAGAAACAACACAGTATTCTTTCTTCTGCTGAAAGTTATCACGGAAGAGGACATTAAACAATCTAAATAAATGTCCCAGTAAAATTTATCCCTTTTAAATCGGGAGATGAGCCCCTAATTCGAGTTTCATTAATTTTCTAGATCGTAGGTAATTAAGTTGGCCAGTCCGAGTCCAAGATGGCTCCTATATTTCGTTTCGAAAAAGTTAGTTTCCCCTCATTCTGTGAGTCTTGAGGAGGGATGTCTTCTCTCGAGTGATGTCACAGGGAATCCCCCCATTCATAACCCCTCCCGGGTCTAAGTTGGCTTGGCTTCATCTGCGGGGCCCCCGCTACACAAAGGATAATACCGCGCAATAAGTCGCAGACAAAGAAATCTTGTAGAATAATTTTAAAAGACACAATGTATCTCTCTCAATTGTATGAATATTAATTAGTTTCAGTATGACCTCTATTAATGATATGAATATTAACCATTTTCAGCATTCTTTCCCTTTAATAGCATTGCGGGCGTAATTACGGAGATCGATATCAACCCAAGGTCCTTGGATCATGCCCCTGTCGGGTTCATATTCCCCTCTCCCCGAGAAGAAATGGGTACAGGCACTGGACACATTTCCTCGCTAAATATTCAGTTGACAATATCGATTCACAACTGTTTCCAAACCTTTGCTTTCTGGCGTAGTTCCTGGTTCTCTCTTTCCAAATAATATGCTATCTGACGCAATGCTTCTCTGTAGTTCTCCAGGTACTGACATTCTGGACAGTCTTCATCCCCAAGATCTCTCTGTGAAAACAAATTCTCCAAACAATTGACCTCTTCTTCTTCCTCATTTGGTCCCGACTCTTCATCCGACACGTCACGTCGATCCTCTTCTCCGTCTTCCTCATCGTCTTCTTCTTCCGTTGCCCCAAGTTCTTCAGCGTTGTCCACGTCTTCTAAGTTGCCTCCGGACGTATGGTACAACTTCAGATTTGCTGCGTTGTAGATGGTTTCGGTCGCGCCGTCCATGCTCTGCACCTTGTATGCGTTGTTGTCGAGGTTTTGGATGACTCGGTAAGGACCGATGTACAATTCAGCGAACTTGTGGTAGAACTTGTTAGGTGGATCGGAAACTGTTGGTCGTTTAACGAGAACAAGTTCCCCTACGCGCATTGGTCGATGGTACCTCTTGTTACGGAGACGACGTAATCTTCGTTCTGCTTGGGCCTTCAAATGTTTTGCTGTCTCCTGTATACATAGCTCAACCGATAGCTTAGGATCCTGCGGACATTTTATGACCTCGTGCCATGGCCTCTTCGGAAAACTGTCGAAATGAATCACTGACGGAATTTGGCCGGTGGATTCATGGATAGTGCCGTTGATACTTTCGGTGATAACAGGAATCACGTCCACCCAACGCCAATGTTGTCGCGGACAGTAGATACGGCAAAACTTTGCGATTTCTCGCATTATCCGTTCTGCGGGATTCGACTCTGGATGCCTAATCGAACTCAAATGATGTTTGATGTTTAAGTTGTCGATGTCTCGCTTGAAGTTTCCCGATGTGAACTGCGACCCATGATCGGTGAGGACACATTCGGGCTTGCCCATACGTGGTATGATTTTAGTCTTCAACTGATTTATGACGGCTCTAGTGTTTGCCTTCTGGATTGGACAGAGAGTGACGAATTTTGAAAACACATCCACGCATACCAAAATGTATTGAAGCCCTCTCTTTCCCTTGGGAAGCGGTCCGTAAAAGTCTAAAGCGAACAGTTCCCGAGGTTTACTTGGCAACAACGGCTTCGGCCTTTGCTTAAGTAGGTATGGATTGGGCTTTACTCGTTGGCAAATGTCGCAAGTAATGAGCATCTGCTGAACAGTTTTCCTCAAATTTTTCCAGATAAAAGTTTCCCGAAGTGTAGCAATCACTTTATCTCTCCCTGCGTGACCTGCAACGTGATGAGCGAGCCAAACTAAATCAACTTGCAACGTAGTCGGAACCACAATCCTGAATTGCGTGTGATCCTCGTCCACGAATTTATGCAGCATGCCATTAAAAAATTGGTACTTCTCGGACCTTTTCTGAAGTTCACGGTATTCATCCGTCCCTGGCTGTATTCTACTATGGAGGAAATCGATCAACTTCTTCATTTCCGGACATTTCTGTTGTTCTTCACCAATAGTCCGCAGCCTTTCTATGATTTCGTGGTCCCCTTGTTCTATCAACTGTATTTGGCTAACCACGATAGGTTCCGAATCTGGATTTCTACTGAGGGCGTCTGCAATTACATTTGCCTTTCCGGCGCAGTGCTCGACTGTAATGTCGAAATGCTGCACAAACAAGCACAACCGGCTGACACACTCGCTTGTTAATGCAGACTTCATCATGAACGTCAGAGCTTTGTGATCCGTTCTCAACACAATTGGGTACCCAAAAATGTATTTCTTCAAATGGTTAAGCGCGGTCACGATCGCGAACATCTCCAGTTCGGTCACGGTGTACTTCAACTCATGCGACCTTAATTTGCGACTCATGAAAGCCAAATAGGTGATCCTCTGTTCGGGTTCAGGCGTCTCTTGATATAGTACTGCCCCGACTCCTATAATCGACGCATCAGTTTGCACAATAAACCTTTGTGTATAGTCCGGATATCCTAATTTTACACTATGGGCTAACAGATACTTTGCTTTAGCAAATGCTTCGTCGCAGGCGAGGTCCCATTTCCACCTATTGTTTTTCTTGAGGAGATCCTGTAATGTTGCAACTATACTGGTGTAGTTCGGACAATGATCCGCGAAAAAGTTACAAATTCCTAAAAATTGCCTGACATGTTTCACCTTTGTCGGCTTTGGAAAATTTTGAATTGCCTTTAATTTAACCGGATTGGGCACAATTCCCTCTGAGTCAATCACATGACCTAGGAACAGAATACTCCTTTGGCAGAAATTAGACTTGGGTAGGTTCACCTTGAAATTGTTCCTTTCTAAATCAGCTAATAGTTTTTCAAGTTTCTCCAGGTGCTATGCAAAGTTTCTGATGCAATAAGGATGTCATCCACGTACCTCACCGTAAACTGTTTAACTTCGTCACTGAGGTTACGATCTAGTGCCCTAATGAGCGCTGACCCTGCTGTTTTCAAACCGAAAGGTAACCGGTTAAAAACGTAGGTTTGCCCATCAAACAGAAACCCGGTCAAAATTTTGGTGGCTGGGTCAAGTTCAACGTGATGAAATGATGATGTCAGATCAGCTCCACTAAATAGTTTCATACCCCGGAACTTCTTAAGGACCTCTTTTATACACGGGGCCTGGTCATACTCGGGGACTAATCGCTGGTTTATTGCTCGCGCGTCGAGGCAAACCCGCAACGAACCGTTGCCCTTCTCCACCACGACCAATGGATTCAAAAACGGTGTGGGTGATTTTGATATAATTCCGTTATCTTCCATCTCCTGTATAATTTTCTGAACTCCAGCGTGAAACTTTTCAGGTATTGGATATGGTCTTTGCCGGAATGGTTCCCAATTGTTGACGACTAAGGAATATTTGAAATTTGGTTTTTTTCCTGGACGTGAACCAAATACATTTTCGTGTTTCTCTATGACTTTCTGTAATGTGCCTTTGTCTTCCTCCCCTATCTTCGCTTCGTCGACCTTTTCTCGGACTACCTCCGCCAATGATGGTCCTTCATTCTCCACTTCTAACTTGAAAATCATCCCCTCAAACTCCTTGATCATCTCGTCCCGATAGGCATCCCAGTTTGGGAAGCAATCTCTTCCTTCTTCTTTCAATTGTTCTACCTCCATAGTCCAAATTTTCTCCTCCTCGTGTTGTCCCTCGAAGTCGTTCAACCTTACATCTCCCTGAATTGAATCGTTCCTGAATCTAATTTCACCCTTGTCCATATCAATGACCGCTTTGAATTCCCGGAGGAAATCAGCTCCAATGATGATATTATATTCCATTCTAGTCAGAATTATGAACGGATGTGATATGAGGTTATTTCCAATTTCTAAATCTAGATATGCCTGGCTATTGCACGTAGTTGTGCGGTCCGGAATTATTCCTCTTACTTTAATATTCGAAATCGGAATGATTGGGATACGTTGCTTCGATTCCAGTTCTTTAACTAATACTTTAGATACCACGCTGAAGCTCGCGCCTGTGTCTACGAGGCAACGAACCAGCAACTGGTTGACACGGACATAAATAACGGGTAACGCTTTAATTGTTTTTGGACATGCTTTAACGGGATCTTCAACGAGATCATTGGGCTGGACTATCCAAGATGCGATGGTCACGGACGTCCACGGTTGCCCCTTTGCGTCGGTAGTCCTCGAAAATCCGACTATCTCCTCACTCGGTTTTCCTTTTTTTTTGCTGACCTCCGCCTCCACTTGGATATGGTGGCGCGCGGGGATCAAGATTACTGGCACGATTCGCAGCATTACGTGCCTGCAGTTCGAGGCTCTCTGCCCCTCGACATTCATCCGACTTAGCAAACTGCTGCATCGAATCTTTCCACATATCGTTTCCGGCCTGGGTATCCCGCAGATCTCTGACGTAGCGGCGTGACTCATTTCTCCTGTCATTTAGGTCACCCCGATAGTATTCTCGCGGTTTGTTGTTCTGTCGACCACGGTTACCCCAGTATGAATTGGGTGTTCTCTCGTAAGGTCGTCGCCCTCGTGCGCCGATCTGTCCATGGTTGTATCTCCCTGACTGATACCATTGACTCCTACCCTGGTCATTTCGATACTTCCATTGGTGGTTTTCCCACTTCGGAGATCGCCAATCCCTATTATTCCTGTTCTGGTTGCCTATCTGAGCGTCAGTCTGAGTACTTGTCACCAGAGTACTCCGGTTTACCGACTGATCTCCCTCTCGAACATTTAACGTGTTGATGGCTTCTACGTTTCTACCTCGGCCGTGCCCGACGTGAGATGTCTGATCCAACTGTCTTAACACATGCTCGGCTTCCACTGCCGTACGAATATTTGCTGCGATCAACATGCGCTGGACGTCAGATGGGAATTGCTTTGTGATGGCGGTTATTAATTCATTTTCAGTCGGCGGGCTGTCCAGTTCGCGCATCTTCACCAGCTGGGACGTGAAATAATCGCAGAACCTTGTGGGTCCTCCCGAAGCGTACCTCCTCGAGTAAAGCTCTAACCTAAGCCCTTGCTGCGTGTCCAAACCCCAGTATTCTTCCAGAAATAGCTTCTTAAAGCCTTCATAGCTATAAAAACAGTAGCGGAACGCTTTAAACCATTCAAGAGCCTGGTCTTCCAAAAATGTTTCAACTACTCGTAACTTCCTATCCGCTGGTACCCGATGATCCGCCATGTAATCATCTACCTCGCGGAGGAAACTTTTTGGTGTGGTCCTGGTGCCTGGTTTGAATTTTTTTGGCTCTTCATCCGCCGAACGTAAGAGGCTATACATCGGTATTGAATTTTGGCCAAGCAAAGTCGACGTTCTCTCGTCCATCGTCGGTAATTTATACTCTTCATTGCCAGGTAGTTGCTCCTTGAACAGACTGTAGCCCAACTGATGTGATCCGCTACCTAATTCCATTTTCTTCATTCCAGCCGTTTCCATTTTGAAATGTGGTTCATCCCGAATGTCTAATTTCTTCATTCCCTCTATTTCTTCGCGAAGCGCGTTAATTTGTTCTTCGTGGATCTCCAATTTCACCATCATTTTCGAGCCTTTCTCTTCGCTCCATTCGTGGATCTGTTTAGCAGTCTCTCCTACTATTTGTCCTGACACTTCCTTCCGTAACCTGGCAAAAGCTAGTTTCGTATCGGACTGCGCTGCTTGCGATACCGACGTAATCTTTCTATCCAGGGCCTCGATTACCGCCAAGGCTTTCTCCGTCCTTTCTTCAACGATCCTGATATTTGTCTGGTTGTCCTTGACCTGCTCTACTATCTCTTCGATCTTCGTGTCGCAGTCATTCGCTTTGGACCTGACCTGTTCCATTTCACCATTCAGCTGATCGATTTTCCCTTTAACATCCACGATTTCGCCATTCACGCGAGTTATGTCTCTCTCGATACCGGTCTCAACCTGACCAAGCCGCTCAACTATTCCCTCGACCTTTATTTCAACAATGGCATTGAGCTGAGAAACCGCGTCTATTTTGTCGCTTAGTTCCTTAGCCCCCTTTCGCATTGTTGTTGAACCTCCTGAATTTTGTTCATTAGACTACTGCATTTCTCCTCGATCATCTTACTAGTCTCGGTTCGGTTTTCTTCCAAATTAGCCTCAAAATGCGTTAATTTGCCGTCAAAGTTCTCTAATTGATCTCTGACCTGTGCACGCCCCTGCTTGCATTCATTTTCCAGCGTCTTAATATCGTCCTTCACGCTGTCCCTAATCTGCGCAATGTTCTCTTCCATTCAATTTTCAAGTGTCTTAATATCGTCCTTCATTTCCTCCCGATTCGCCTTTAAATCGTCCTTCATTTCCTCCCGATTTGCCTTTAAATCGTCCTTCACGCTATCCCTAATCTGCGCACTATTTTCCTCCATCTTATTTTCAAGCGCACTCCTGCTCTCCTCCATTCTATTTTCAAGTGTCTTAATATCGTCCTTCACGCTACTCTTCATCTCCCTAATCTCCTCCATCAAAGCCCGCATGGCTTCACTATCCATGTCGCTATCCTTCGAGATGACAGGACCCAACTCGTTAACGTCGGTGTCAACAATCCACAACAATATGTAATAATTATTTATTTTAAAAGAAAAGATTCCTCTATCCAAACTTTACGTTCCTTCAGCTTCACAAATTTTTACTTTAATCATTATTGCAAATTAAGCCTCAAAACGGCTATGATTGAAGCTGCCTAACTGCCTAACATCATTAAGGTTCATGAAATTTATATGAGAAGGCAACGGGAAATTTCCGAAAATGATCATAATAGTAGCCCTAAAATTCAATTAATAAAGTTGCCGGTTAACCTGTAATTCTAAAATTGGGCTCGATTTCAAATACCAACACAAGTGGTATAGTGCCAGTAAATCAACCCATGCCCTCAGCATTGAGGTCCTTCAAACACACAAAGTCATCAGAATCTCAAACTGAATCCATGAAATCAACCTACTGCCACTCGAAATAGAAAAGTAGGCGTGAGTTACCTCTTCTCATCCACGGTTATAGTAACGTAAAATATATTTCCTAATAGCAGGTTGTTTGGTGACGAAACACGCACCGCTGGCTAATATCCGTGAATAGATATGCACTAAGAAAGAGCCACTATTCATTTCGAACCTCACTTGTGGGAAATTCATTTCATTGTTTCCCGGGATTCGAACTAATCCCTTTGAATTTTGGATACGCCCCTGCTTGCGCGAATGTCATGGCTCTGCCAATATCATTGGACCATGACTGTGTTCTCATTCATAAAACGATTTAAGATCACGGTATCACCTATTCAGCTATAATAAACTGGGCTTCACGTGGAAAAGTCAGAAGTATGCACGGGTTACCAAAATAATCGTGCCCACTCTTGGAAGCCGCACAAGTATACCTTGCCTATTAAACAACACAACACGCCCCTATCTTCGCATTAATGGTATGCAATAGGTGGGATAATTATGCGCCTATTAAACATTAAAATACGCCTATTAGACCGTAGAATATGTCCCACCCGGAGCGTCATTTATATGCCACACATTGGATGTCATTTTATATGGCGCTAAATTTCCTAAATCTGGGTAGCCCTTATTTACGGACATATCGAGCCCCACAGTTCACTTACGCCCTTTTATCTCGCCACACGTTGGACGCGCCATTTTCTATATGCACCCGCCCCCTCTCTATATGGCACCGGCGTGGAATCTACAGGGTCGCTGACGGGTCAAGAAGTATGAAATAAATAGGCGCTGAACTAAAGTCAACTTAGAGGCGTACAAGGGAGGAGAAGCGGTGCATATAGCTAAAATGAGAACACATTCGAATTAAAAATGTAAAACTCACAAACCGGTTTATTGAACCTTAATGATGATGGGAAATGACGCATGAAATAACCCTAATGAATTACATTAAAATTTACAAATGTTCGTTGTAGTTTGTTTGGCGGACGTCTGTCCGTTATACGTGATAGAAACGAGTACGCTTATCGCGAAGCGATGTATCGTGACATATAGCGAATGGTAATTTTATCATAACACTGAGGCTATATTATCGCTAACGCATAATCTAACATGCGTCCGACAACACATCTGAGCAATCCCTATTCTAATAAAGACCTAGATTTCCCCATGAAATGACGTAAAATAAAATACACACATATGACACAACATCTGGGTTCGAACCCGACCCTCGCTATCCTGGACGTCGCCAAGCTGATGGACAGAACCACCACTGGCCTTATGTACAACCACACATGACATAAAAAAACACATAAATGGTACATGATATGCAAGAAAAATACATAAAAGGCACTTGATCTTCCTTCTGACGTTGTAGGCCTCCAATGCCTACGTTGAGCATCGAACTGACAACCTCTTGCGATGAAGGCAGGGTCCTGTAATCCCTATCTAATTATACTCGCACAATTAACAACGATTCATTGGCAAACATTACCATTATCGGCGGGTCGCTTGTTAATCATTACACTGCTCTGCTGTGTTAGGTAAATCACATTATTTTTGCCGTTGAAAGAAACCAACTTCCTTTTCACAGCCAAGTCCCTCCTTCCTCGCTTACGGGACATTCAAACAAAAAAGAAACACACTGGGCCAAGGCCAGACGGCGGTTGACCACCCTCATGGGGTCAACAACCACACAACCTTCCCTTTCCAAAGGGAACCGTAACATTTCACTCGGAAGTACATTTCCAATATCCTGCGGCCTTACCAGACTCGCGCAAATCACTTTAAATTAAACACATATCTACCCAGCAGTATCATATCATTTTTTACAACACGACTCCCGTATCATAATGGTAATCTTTGCCTTATTATTATTATTATTATTATTATTATTATTATTATTATTATTATTATTATTATTATTATTATTATTATTATTATTATTGCCGTTCTACATAGCTTACCCGCTACCTTGCTTATACATGGTCATCGCGCGGAATCTATACAGCAATTACAACACAATTAAGCACTCATGCGGCAATTAACATCTGATTACTGACTGCTAATTAATCGATGGTCGGCACATGGCTACTTTATCGTCACACGGCAATACATGCATTAATTAATTAAATTTCACACGAATCGATGTTTAACACACTTATTATGATCACTTCCTGGTATATTTAATCACAGAATCAATTTAAACTTATCACTCCCTATCTAAGTATTTCAAAGGGTGGAGTTTTTGTTGTGGCTGTCAGTCCGGCCGTTGAATCTCGCAGCTGCGTGCCTTACGTACTATAGCACTTACCGTTTCACATACCATACACTTATCAAATTAATGAATACTCTAATAACTACTCTCACTGCACTCCCATAAACTAATTATTCCTGGTCTTCTGACGCAAATAAACAAACAGAATCTCCCAAGATAGAAATAATCGAATGAATCTCTATCCCATGCAAAGCTAGAGTATATATTCCCTAAATTATTTACACTCAATTACTCAGACCTGTTGTCGGTTTCCTAAACTAAGGATTAATAATTACGCGCCCATTCCGGCGCTCTATTTCAATAGAACTACATCTTTAGTCTCTTATAGCGTCAGTTTACGACAAATATTCCCATCCCTTCTATGCATGCCAGATATTAGAATTTTGTACTCATCTCTATCACATGATGATGACACCTGCGCCAACTCAGGAGGTCCATCCTGAGCTTACTCCTCCTCCATGGGCACCACGGTGGTTACTTCAGTTTCCATTCCATCTTGGAGTTGAAGATCCATTGTTCGATGCTGGTGGAGTCCTTGGCCGCTAATCCTGTGCACACACAACGTCACTGTTTAATTCACACTTCGGTTAACAGCGTTCACTGTGAACGTCCGGTCACGATCTCGTAAGCTATTGCGTAGCCCGCGGTTCAGTACCGAATCTCGTCTATCTCTCGGTTTTCCTATTCAGTCTGCTGCTACGTCAGATTATTATACTATCGTAATGATAATAATATTACTTTACACATCACGGGTTTCTAAAAAGTTAACACAGCCGTCACAGAGATCGAACTATACACTGTTTATGCGAGCTGTATTATTTCACTAAAATAGGAGTTAACTTCACTTGAACAAAGAACTAACGAGGGCTTAACCGAGCGTAGCTTCGCCGCCGATAAGCCTCTAACCCCGACTGACTCTTGTCCCTTCCTGCAGTAGTTTTTACAAGGGAGCAATACCCCTTCCACTAATTTGCGTAGCGCCTATTCCCGGCGTACTCGAGGTAGGATAGTACGGGTGATCGGTGACCGGTATCTAGTTGGTGCGATTGAGACATAACCACTCACTTATCCTTCGGTGAATCTCTTTAAATTAATTAAAATCTGTTCTGCTTCCCCTACCACACGGGGTGAAGTCCCTCCGTCGAGGACGTGTCATGAGAATAACCAGATGGCCTCAGTACTTTTCCACGCAGAAACAACACAGTATTCTTTCTTCTGCTGAAAGTTATCACGGAAGAGGACATTAAACAATCTAAATAAATGTCCCAATAAAATTTATCCCTTTTAAATCGGGAGATGAGCCCCTAATTCGAGTTTCATTAATTTTCTAGATCGTAGGTAATTAAGTTGGCCAGTCCGAGTCCAAGATGGCTCCTATATTTCGTTTCGAAAAAGTTAGTTTCCCCTCATTCTGTGAGTCTTGAGGAGGGATGTCTTCTCTCGAGTGATGTCACAGGGAATCCCCATTCATAACCCCTCCCGGGTCTAAGTTGGCTTGGCTTCATCTGCGGGGCCCCCGCTACACAAAGGATAATACCGCGCAATAAGTCGCAGACAAAGAAATCTTGTAGAATAATTTTAAAAGACACAATGTATCTCTCTCAATGGTATGAATATTAATTAGTTTCAGTATGACCTCTATTAATGATATGAATATTAATCATTTTCAGCATTCTTTCCCTTTAATAGCATTGCGTGCGTAATTACGGAGATCGATATCAACCCAAGGTCCTTGGATCATGCCCCTGTCGGGTTCAATATAATGTACTAAATACAACGAGACATTAGGCCCGATAACATTGTTAAAAGTTTAAATCTGTTTAGATAAGTGTCCCTTTCCTAGTTGTAACTGAGAGCCGTGAAATCAGCTGCTAGGTTGTGCCTTCCATCCTTTACCTGCCTGAGCTGGAGCACTGCTTATAGCGTCGCATTGTGCCCGCCTTTGATTTAAATAATGGAGATATTGCTGAAACAATAATATAACACGATGCCGTTTTTCCTTGAATATCCTAGACTTCCAGAAAAAATTGACGGTGGAGTTAAGCTACTCTGTAAAAGTTGTACGGTTGCGTTATATGTGTTGTTCAATTGAAATATTAACAAAGCTGGCAGCACAAGTAACTAATGTGTCGGGCGAAAGGTGGCAGCACTGCACGGTTTAATTTTCATACTAAGAGCTCAGAACATGGTCAGTTGTGACAAAGACACAGGTGGTGGTGGTGATCATTGTTTCAAGAGAAGTACAACTAGGCAACTATCCTAATATATGGGAGCCGACATTTCAAAAATGGAGGTATCGGCCAAACAGAGATAAGGACTACGAAAGACATGAAAATGTATGACTCTATAATTCTCAGACGTAATAACTTACAGTCGGACTCGGAAAAGAAAAACGGTTGAGCAAGGGAGGTCGGATAGGAAAGATGAAAGTGAGGAGCCTGGCACAAGGAAGTGGAAATGAAGCCAGGATTTAGCCTAAGTTAAGTACCATTGGGGTCTCTGATAAAGAGTCACGCGTTAGCTAAGTCAAGGAAAAGATCGAAACTACATTCGACTTGAGTCGTTGCGTCCAAAGGTGGCATGATATACGAAAATGAAATGAAAATCCACAGCCTGTTTACAGTCATTCGACAGGGTCAAAAACGGAATGAATGAATGAAGCCCTCATTTAGCGCCGAGGATAAGAATTGTGCCGGTTGCCGACACATTGCATACTCCCTTGGGACAATGATTAATAACTGACAGATGAAATGAAATGATACCGGAGAGTGTTTATGGAATGAAAGGTGACAGAGAAAACAGGAGAAGCCGGAGAAAAACCTTTCCCGCCTCCACGTTGTCCAGGAAAAATCTCACATGGAGTGACGGAGATTTAAAATACGTAACCCAGTGGTGAGAGATCGGCGCGCTGCCGCATGAGCCACGGAGGCGGCATGATGTAATTGTTGTGAAATCGAAACATAAAAAGGGTGTTTTGACCAGGGAATACGTCATGAAGTCTGCTTGTGTTTCTTGGTAACGCACGACAAGACGCTGGCAATGTAACAATGGGCAGTCTGTGCTGAGGTCTTACGGATCACCTGCCTTGTGACAGCGAGGTTGGTCAGCGGTTGCAAAGTAGGCTTTAGTCTACAGGTGGCCATGGCTCGCCCGTGGTCCGAAAGCTCAACACTCCAACCGATCCCTCAGTTTTAATTACTGCGTTGATGGGGCGAAAGTTCCTTACAGGGATCACTGTAAGTGCCAATGTGCTAATATAGTGAAAGATCTTCATTAGGGTAACCACAGACATGGGATTGTAAGTAACGGGTACAGATCTCTGCACATGATTATGAAGGTATTGAAGAGTTTTAGTAAGGTTGTAAAACAGAGGGCATATAAGTCTTTTGTAAGACGCCAAGTAGAATATACCTCCAGGGTAATGGGAACCTTACCAGGATTACTTGATTCAAGAACTGTAAAATTTTCACAGAAACCAGCTCGATTTCTTCTGGATGATTTTCGACATAAGAGTATCGTTACAAAAATGTTGCTCGATTAAGTGGTATTTTCCTCGCTGTGATGGCGTGGAATGACATTAGTGGACGAATAAGTTTGAGTGGTGTTTTCAAAAGTAGGAAATATCACAAAATGAAGATAAAATTCTAATTCAGGAGAAAAATTGGGGCAAATATTCGTTTATGGGGGGGGGGGTTGGGTTAGGAATTAGAATAATTTCAATAAATTTCCAAATCTTTTGCAATCATTTAAGAAAATATTAGGATAACAACAGATAGGGAATCCGACAGCCGGGCGACAGGCCTAAATGCAGATCATTTTTTATATTGAGCAGAGGATGTGTGGACACGGCCCTAACGTAGGTCTACTACTCTCTACGGCTGTTCTAAGAATGGAAGTAATGTCAGGACTGAGCTAGGGGCTCCGTGGTCGCGAACCCCATGTTCCCGATAGTCCCAATAGTCACCTGTTACGATATGCAGGGGATAGAGTGGCTGCGTTGTACCGCTCCTACCTACAGGGTTATATTATGTCTAAAGCTGTAGTCATGTTACAAGGTGGAAGAATAGTCTACAGTTCCACACCCGAGAACAATTGCTGTGTTAATTTTGGCCTTAACCAAGTGAGTGGCTGCACGGTTTGGGATACGTAGCTGTCAGCTTTCATTGGGAAATGCACCAAAATATGCACTACGAAAACTCGGCTTATTAGAATATCGGGCCATCCGTGTATGCCTCGGAACCATTAATTCTACAGGAACTAATGCTCTTTTGATAGAAGCTACGAAAATCGGATTCTCACATCGTCGACAAATGCATTCCGACATATTCTTCATAAGTCGAGCTTCAATTACAACACACCCTCTTCCATCAAGAGTCCAGCAACTGGATTGGCTTCTTCGCACCAAGCAGATTGCTGAACACCGCATTCCTTTGCTAATTAGAAGCCATAGAGATCTTCAACATCTGTTTCCACTTATACTGAAGACCAGCTATGTACCTTCCTTTTGATATGCATATGAATAATCCCTTTCTCCATTGAAAGTCTTCACTTTGCTGGACTTCTTCATTTCAAGCCCTTCCATAAACAGTATGGTAGGTGAATTCCTACATCAGGTTTGTCCCGATTTCATTCAAATTTATACCGATGAATCTAAGACATCTACTGAAGCAGGATACGCATACTTCCTCCCTCTAACTTCAGCTACCGAACAACGTTCTATACCTGAACCAGCACCATCAACACGGCAGAAATTATCGCCCAAGTTCAGCTGTATCAATCAATCACTACTGATCTGTATTTAGGGCAGTCGCCCAAGTGACAGATTTCCTATCTGTTGTTTTACTAGCCTTTTCTTAAATGATCGCAAAGAAATTGGAAAATTATTGAACATTTCCCTTAGTAAGTTATTCCAATCCCCAACTCCCCTTCCTATAAATGAATTTTCGCCCCTATTTGTCCTCTTGAATTCCAACTTTATCTTCATATTGTGATCATTCCTACTTTTAAAGACACCACTCAAAGTTATTCGTCTACTGATGTCCTCCCACGCCATATCTCCACTGACAGCTCGGAACATACCACTTAATCGAGCAGCTCGTCTCCTTTCTCCCAAATCTTTTCAGCCCAAACTTTGCAACATTTTTGTAACGCTTTGTACAGTATGGAATTACCCAGAATTTTTCTAAAGTCCTTATTCTTTCCGATTCTCGTGTCACTCTTCAGCGACTAGAACATCCAAGGTTGTCAATAAAAAACCCTATGTATTTATGACATCCTACATATGGAACTATGTGCGAGAAACGCTGGAATCATGATACACTTCGTGTGGATAAAAGGACACATAGGAATACAACACAATGAACGAGCTGATCATCTTGCAAACCTGAGTATTACTGAAGGTCTGTTTAACGGAATCCAGCTTCCCTATACGAACTTCCTTCCATCAGTGCGTCAGCGATCTGTCGTAAAGTGGTCGGCTGAGTGGGCAGATTCACAGACCCAAAGAGCACGACATTATGCAATCATCCAACCAGATTTCCCACAAAACACTGGCTTCAACATTTGCGTCTTCAGAGGCGCCACCTTACGTCCATCATTCGTATGCGTTTGGGACACGGCTACTAACCTCGACATTTACATAGAATCAGTGTGTTGAACTCTTCCCTGTGTGATTGTGATCCGTGAAAATTTTCAGAACTGAACCACATAATATTGTCTTGTAAACACCATCAAGTTGCTCAAAACCGCCTGTATAAAAGG
The DNA here is from genome assembly GCF_040414725.1 of Anabrus simplex. Lineage (NCBI taxonomy): Eukaryota > Metazoa > Arthropoda > Insecta > Orthoptera > Tettigoniidae > Anabrus > Anabrus simplex. The sequence goes on from NC_090269.1 coordinate 407,686,445, forward strand.
CTGCACGAGCTTCGACTCACCCTCCAGACCAGTGTTACAGTGCTACTATCCCCCTTTAATCGCAAGGGGTATTTAGTTCGAACACTGTACCTCCGTGAAATAAATTTGACTATATGAAAGTTTCTGGGTCCAGTCCGACTCGTTGGCGGAATGGTCAGAGTACTGGCCTTCGGTTCAGAGGGTCCACGGTTCGATTCCCAGCCGGGTCGAGGTTTTAATCGCTTCTGATTAATTCTCATGGCTTGGGAACTGGGTATTTGTGTCCGCCCAACACTCTGCTCTTCCTATTCACACAACACACTACAATACCAACCGCCACAGAAACGCGCAATATTGATTAAAACCCTCCATATAGGGTTGGCGTCAGGAAGGGCATCCGGCCGTAAAACAGTGCCAAATCCACATGTGCGCTGCAGTTCACACCCGCGACGCTACAGGTGTGGGAAAACCGGCAGGAAAAGGAGAAGAAGAATGTTTCTGAGTCTATCAGGAAATGTTCAATGTTTATTTAATATGTTTCTAAGTGTGTTCTCTTTCAGTGGTGACTGTTCTGTTGGTTTATATTATGCTTCTATTATGTATCCCATTCATTGTCTTATTCATGTTTAAGTATGCGGTTGCTGCGTGGTAGCAAGACCAAAATTAAGATCATTAACAGAAAGCTTTCATTCGGGAGATAGTTGGGTCGAATCGCACGGTCGGTAGCCCTAAGATGGTTTTCCGTGGTTTCCCAGTTTCACACCAGCCAAGTGCTGGGGGCTGTACCTTAATCAAGGCTACGTCAGTTCCTTCCAACTCCCAGCGCTTTCCTTTTTTTATTTCCCATCGTAGCTACGAGACCTATTTCTGTCGGTGCAACGTATAGAAAAATTTTAAAAATCTTTAGTCCGCCTCTAGGGTGTAGTGGTTAGTGTGATTATCTGCCACCCCCGGAGGTCAGGGTCCGATTCCCTGCTTTGCCACGAAATTTTAAAAGGGTTACGAGAACTGAAACGAGGTTATCTGAGAACAGGGGTTTCGATTCTCATCTCAGCCACCCTCGCAGTGGATTCCGCCATTTCCCACTACTTCTCCAGGCATATGCCCCGTATGGTAAGTAAGTTAATGCCACCGTCGCTTCCTTCCCTCTTCCAATCTTCCCATCCCCACTAAGGCGCCTGTTCAGAACAGCAGGTGGTGCCACCTGGGAGAGGTACTGTTCCTCCTCCCCAGTGCCATCCCCGACCGAGTGTCTCGCGTTGCAAGGCACTATCCTCGAGGCGGTAGATGTGGGATATCTCGCTTAGTCCGGGTGAACATACCAGCCGTAAAAGATAAGGTAATTAATTCAAAATAAATAAAATTTTGCCTTTAACCGAGCTGGTGGCTACGCGGTTTGCGTCATGTAACTGTCAGCTTCCGGAAAAAGTGGATTCAAACCCCACTGCCGGCAGACCTGAAATGGTTTTCCATGGTTTCCTTCCCCCTCCTAGCCCTTGCATCTCCCATGTCGGTGCGACGTAAAACAAATTAATTAATGATAACATACACCTAACAAAAATGGAATTGATTAGCGAAGTATTCCGTTATAGACAGGATTCACTGCCTCATAGAAGATGGCATAGTTAGAACATGACGGTGAGTTGTTTGCAAAGTGGTAGCTACTTTAAAGATGGCGACATAACACACACACACACACACACACACACACACACACACACACACACACACAATTGCTTCACGTGTAATAACAAGCTAAATGGGGTAGAGTTTGCTAATGCTCTCCCGTTACTGTGTCCGTACTGCTGAAGAGGCGCACCTCACAAGCTGGTGCGGCACTAATATTAAATGTCTACTCCCCCATCATGAACAACCTCGTAATGGAGAACTTGTCAGATGCACGCTGTTTCGGAGAATTACCAACACAGACCTTTTAAAATAATCATATTATTTATCTCGATACATGCATTGTTAGACAGAATTTTCTCTACTTGCAGTTCCTCGAAAACAGACACACCAGACCTTTGTTCTGCCCACAAACTTCGTAACACTCGTCTACATCACCACATTTCAATTGCTTCTAATTTCTTCTTGTCAGATGTGCTAACAGCCCACGTTTCAGTTCCATAAAGAATGATGGAGAAGATGAATGTGATAACTAGTCAGCTCTTCAAAATAGCATAGCTTTTGAAATAACATATTAATTCAAGTGTAGAAGACTGTTAAATGGACCAGTAACAACCAAAAGTTCAGTCCACTGAAACTACCTTCTGGTGCGTTTGTGTTTACTTCACTGTTCTTTGATTCCTCTAGACATATTATTAATGGTAAGAATTTTAGGTGCAAAATTTTGTTCAAAAAGATGCAAAATACGTGCTTTAATGTACTCTAAAATGTTGCAAAATATATGCAAATTTTAAATGTATATAGCAATCATAACCAAAACCAACTGTACATCATATTAAAGGACAAAAAGTTTACTTTTATTGTCGTTCATTAAAAATCTGTCTAAAACAGTCCCAGATCATAATGTTATTACAATCACATGTCAAGAAAACTGTCAAAACAGATAACATTTCTAAGTTATTTTCAGTGAGTTTGCATCTCCGGTCACTACTTATACATAGGAAAGGAATTTTCAACGTCAACAGACACAAGAGGTTCATATTTTGTTTGTAGTCGATATTAAATATCTGTTTGTTGCAACATCCTTGAAAGCAGGGTTTTTTAATAAGCTCTATGCTAGTATCTATTTTGCAATACCATCCAGTGTTTCCTTCACATGTATTACAACAGCCCATTAAGAAATTTCATAGCACCTCCTTACTATTCAAATGTTTTACCCTGGTTGCCCAACATGCTTTCGTTGGTGTCTTTTTAAATTTTTATAAAAATTGATATTGATATATCACAAATATTTCACCTCATAACTGACCCGCCCTTCTGAATACCATCGGCACTAACTGTTTAGTACTATCGCGTATTTTCCCGGCGTTCATTTTCAGTTGCAGCCTACTTGATATTGATAGTATTAGAAAATAGCGTAATATTAAGCCATTTGCTAACGGGACAATGGCAGACACCACACATAGTCAAAACGTATTCTAAACCGTCACCTACGTAATAACAAGGCTGGCAGATAAGCAGCTGATGAAGGGCAGCAAGCTATTAGTTCAACAATCACCAGGTTCGTACATAAGCTTCCAATTAGTGCAGTATAGGGAGCTTACGATTCTAGCGACGAATTGGGAACCTACACAGAGAAAAGCTTTACAGAAGAAATGTTCGGCTTTTCTTGTTTAATTTATTTAGGAATAAAATGCGACGAAGGGAACAAAATGTATTAACCAATTGGAAAAAGGTGCTGACATTAAGAGAAGGTGCAACTAAAACAAGTTTAGGGGTGTTCATTTTATGTTCTTTTAAGACAAGCTTATTTGGGCATTTTAATAGCGAAAAATTCCTGGCTTTACATCTCAGGTATTATACCCTATATTGGCGTAAGTGAATGGATAAGTCGAATAAATATAGGGCTTCGATAACTTACCTGTAATTCCTGTCCAGAATGCTCCGTCTAGCAGCCGTAAAACATGGGTAAGGGTCCGCTGGCTTCCAATTAATAACTAAAAGGATCTAATAGATCTAAATGTGTTGTTTTTGCGTAAATGGGGAACAACTTAAAATCAATCAATTTAATGAACGCAAGCACAATAAAAGGAATATTAAAATCTCATGACAACATGACCCAATGCACTAAACATCAGTGCGATAAATGCAATGAAGTGGCAATAACACAAAGAAAACATTGAATCTACATGATAATTACAAATAATAATTCTTTGTGATTAAACAAACGTTGAGTCTTTGATCATACAAAACATTGAGTCTTCATAATGTTACTACATCATTTGAATCTTAAGCTGATCGTGAGCAAGCCCGCAGTGTACAACACCATGGCTTAGAAAAAAGAGATTGTAGTGTTAGGAATAGTAACGCTTCGTAAATCAATAACTAACCCGAGAGAAATCCCTTACATACGGGAATTATATAAAACTGTACAAGAACACAGGACTAACTTACGTCTATCAAAACACAGACTTTAATGTGAACACGGTTCCACCAACATGAACCTTGGTAACTTGCGGGTTACATCACTTATTACACGATAATCATAGGGCATTCTGACGCACATGAACAACACAAATAAACATACACACGGATGCCAGCAACAGACATCAAATTAATCACCTGGAATAAACACAACAGGAACAGAACAAAAATAACAATTCACATGCAGGCATCCAGACGAAAAGTTCCCTTTTGCTGGGTGTGGGTTGTGTCGTTGACCTGCAAGGTGGTGTGAGTAGCTGTCCCTTACTAGGAGAAAAAATCGTAAACAAACACGGCTCCTTGACCTAGTTCCTCTCAGCTGATGCGAACATGACGGGACAAGGACTTTTAGTCTTCCGTTCTTCAAAGCGGGCAAATGGGCTTTCTCTCGGCCATTCCCGACAAATACAAGGGATCATTTATTTTCACAAACACGACTCAATCGCCTGACCGCATCTAGGGTCTACCTCATTAAATCAGAGTACTGTCCCGTACTAATTCATCACAACCGCTAGGGCGCATCTTTCATACGGCGCAACATCACATCCTTGGATCCAAAGTTCAGGTCAAGTGCATAGTGAAAGAAACTCTGTCGGAAATTTAGATAATCTTACGATTACGACGTTGCTACAGCTTATACACAGCCTAACCCAAATCACTGAAATTTATGCAAATAAAACATGCAGATCCGGACATAAAATTAACCAAAATTTCGCTATCTTCCCAGACACCGTCCTAGATTATCAGAACTCTTCTTTAAAGATTTTTAGGTTGCAATAGATTATGTTAACATGCATAAAGAATAACTGGAATATATCACTAACAACAATCCTATATTACACCTAGCTCGCCTATTTCCCATAAACTATTACTAACTATACACGTACAGCATGCAATTGCCCTGTGTAAATTACTTGCTTTCTTATAAGGGCATGCTCAAACTCATGTTTATAGCATCATGTTGCCTTATGGACTTACTTAACCTCGTAACTGTATTACACAGCTGCCTGAAGGACCATCTTGACTATATTACATATTGGCAAAAGGGCTTAACTTAATCTTATGTACATAATTAAATCAATATCTATCTGCGAAAACCTTACTATTCCTAACACATGCCAAAACACTTGTCCACTTCGCTCATTACTGGTGACCTCGTCGCTTCCGCCTTCGGGCCATGGCTACTCCTGCCTAGCCCATCATCGTGAAGCTGTTGTCCTGGGTCAATCCGCTTGGTCCAGTCTCCATGGATGACTCGTTCATGAGACCGTCTTCTTGAGATATAGCTCGTTCATGAGGCCGTCTTCCTGAAGTTATGGTCGGAAGTTCTCGTCCCACTAGGCTATTGAAACACGGTACAGGTCGTCACTGGAATGAAATGCCTAATTATTTAACAGCACGGCACTGCCGTCCCTTCTATTTCTTTTCACAGGCATAAATGAGTTACTGGCGATCTGCGACGTTAAAAATCATTGTTCCCCTTTTTGCTGCTTAACCGCGCACGAATGTTTAGGCTAATATATCGACAATCTGAAATCAGCCGCGTAATCTGTCGAACAAATTGTCATTATATCATATTCAACTGATTCGGACACATACGTCTAGCAGAAATAACCCGAATGGCTTTAGTGTATACGTGTTCATCTTCCGCACTTATTTGAGCGGTTACCCGCAACGCTTCGAGATGAAATCTATATACGGCATTGCCTTTGGTCGAATGATTAGATATTGGTGACCGCACTATAAAACATCTAAATACAATCATACGATTGAACAGGTACTGCAAAGTTTATGGATCACCGATCCGCTCAATAATTATTAACACAACCGCACTAAAATAATCAAAGTCTTTGTTCTAAGCAATGTTTATGCCGCAATTATTAAACTGACGGATGTACTCACGACACGCACAGGAGAAAATCTTGCTGCAGAATGGGGATACCTCCCTGAAAATCAGCCAGTACTTATAGAGAGCCTCTAGCCAAGCCACGCTAGGGGACTACCCGAAATACACTGTTCACACTGGAATGTAGATACTTGATATATTACCACGGTGATGCGCGGTGATGCAGAATCATCAATTCTTTGAATATTAATGACATGAGACACATCATAATGTTCCTAAAATTCTGATGATCATTGTCATCTATTTATCTCTTCTAAAAGTCTTCAGGGAGAGTAGATATCACTCGATTCCTGCGAAGAGACAAGCCTGTTTCTTGCCGCTTTAAGTTTTGTTAATGTGGGGGAGGGCTTCCCCAGACAAGCTCCACATATCTCTATCTCACTCCGACACATCTTCTGTTTCACACACACACTGCCACACTCGTTGTAGAGGATAGCGTCCAATCTCCTGCTTTCAACCTGGCTTCGCGCCAATTATCATAGCGTCCTATTGCGCAACATTATAATTCCATTACATATTACCGAATTCCACATAAACAGCACGGTTCAGTAGATAGTACTAATACTGTATCAATGGTCGGAACTGACTTCTGCAGATCAACCTTCATAAAACAAAAAGTGATGAGAGTACGTACTGTGCGAGTCCCGTAAGAGTTGCCGCCCTTCCTGCATGTAACGAATCGATAAACGAGAGCACGATCGCTGTCACACCATTCCAGAATGCCCGTAGAAAACTAACCAACATCGATAAATGGATGATCAGACTGAAAAACATATTATTGCGAATAAATCCCCGACTGTTTTATCGTTTTAATTGATCTCAGCACGACATAATAAAATCCAACGGGAATGGTGAGTACTCAGGATATGACAGGAACGATCATTTGAAGCAAAAACCTTTATATGGGCAAATGATCGATTGCGAAGTTTCCGACATAGAACACATTTTATGTACGTTCGTCTTAGGGCTAGTGGAGCGCACGTACGGGGGCTGTGAGTAAAATAGTGGCAATATTGATAGAATGCAGTATTTAGTGAACAAACAAGCACAGTTACCTTACATTCTTTCATTGTAGTCACCCGCTAAGTTGGGGAACGCTGGCAAGGCGTTCTCTGTTGATGACAGGGACGGAGCGCCGTATAGCGCAGAGTACAGATGCCACACAGGAAATCGACGGCCTCGAAGGGGAACCTTCAAATTCGGAAACGGGTCGAAGTCACAAGGTCTCATGTCAGGTGAGTACGGAGGGTGCAAACCAAAAACTAAATATTTCCACCTATGCAATACTGTTTATTGTAACCGTAGAAAAGGGTTACATATATTTCTTGAAACTAGTTTGAAAATTAAGGCAAGACATGAATACAGATAAAACTTATGAAGCAAGCATGTCATTCAATGTAAGATAAATAAATATTTGAAAAACACTCATCAAAATCACATGTCCTGTGCAAGCTCTCAGATTTCCTCCAAGTTGAACACCTCACCTAACAGAAGACCAGGTGAAGCACTAAAATATCAGCACTTGAGGAATCTTCTGGAACACATCTCAGCTGAAGCAAGTCTGAACAGAACGATGTTGATAGGAAAATGATGAGATGTTCGAGCATATGCTCATATGAAGATTTTTGCTGTCATATCCCCGAGTATTGACCTCTACTCCTGGATGCTCGAATATCTCAACACTTTCTCATCAACATCGTTCTGTTCACACTTGCTTCAGCTGAGATGAGTTCCAGAACATTCCTCAAGTGCTGGTATTTTAGTGTTTCACCTCGTCTTCTGTTAGGTGCAGTCTTCAAATTGGAGGAAAGCTGAGAGTTTGCACAGGACATGTGATTGTGATGAGAGTTTTTCAAATCTTTACTTGTCCTACATTGGATTTCATGCTTAAATTTTATCTACATCCATGTATTTCCTTAACTTTGATTTTGACTGATGATGGTGTCAGGTAAGGCCGAACCTAGTTTCAACAAATATATGTAACTTTTTTAAGGTTAAAACAAACAGTATTGATTCGGTGGAAACCTTCAGCTTTTGTTTTGCACTATATTGCTCTTCGATGCGGATGAATATGAATTTTATTACCAATGAGTACGGAGGGTGTTCCAAGACCTCCCAGTGTCGAATTCCCACCCGAAAGAAATACCTTGAGCCGAGCTGAGTGCCTAAGTCGATTGAGGCTCTGGCCTTCTGACCCCATCTTGGCAGGTTTGATCCAGGCTCAGTCCGGTGGTTTTTGAAGGTGCTCACATACGTCATTCTCGTGTCGGTAGATTTACTGGCACGTCAAGGAACTTCTGAGGGACTAAATTGCGGCACCTCGGCGTGTCTGAAATCTCTAAAAAATAAGGTACTGGGACGTTGAGCCAATAGCGTTATTAATTAGAAACGCCCTTACCCCTTGTTCAACCGTCCTATACGGTAAAGCATAGGCTTCACCTAATCATCAATAACATTGTGATGCGTTTTTGCCACTGGCATCCTCAGTTCAAATCCACAAACGCTGATCACATTTTGAAAACGTGCTTTAGAGCAGTGAAATCAACAGTGTTTACTTCAAAGCCACACAGCAACAACACTACCAACTTGATGTCCATCACATGCACACGGATCATCACTTCCATATCCATAGTGTTAAGTACTAGAAATACTTAAGTTGTGTGCGAATTTGTATATGATGATGCTGGATTTAGAAAGTTAAACAAGTAGTATTTCTTGCTTGTTTTACTCTTGTTGTTGTCGTTGTTGTAGGATAATTACGGTTTAACTTCACTTTATTATCACTCATAATGTTAAGCTAGTAGCAAGGTCAACTTATAGTATTGTAAGCCGTAGTGTTAAGCACGGGAAATACTTAAGTTGTGTGTGAATTTTTAAATGATGATGCTGGATTTAGAATGTTAAACTAGTAGTATTTCTTGCAATATTTTCTCTTCGTGGATTTGCTTGTTGTACTGTTGCTGTTTGTTAGCTTGTATGTTTGTTTGTTTGTTGTTGGGTAATTACGTTAACTTTATTTTATGATTACATTACTGTAAGTGACCATTGCCAGCGGGATATTTCCCATTTGCAATGCATTTGTTAATAATAATAATAATAATAGTAATAATAATAATAATAATAATAATAATAATAATAATAATAATAATAATAATAATAATAATTATGTATGTTTAGTGCTCAGCCCGAAGGCTGGTTGGATCCTCAACACCTCCGCCGTCAGCTGTCATAGATGGCCTAGGCATCACTGAAGAGGCGTACTAGGGAAATGAGGAGTGAGGTAGTTTCCCGTTGCTTTCCTCACCGAGCCAGAGGTTGCTATTACATATCGGTCTGCCAAGCCCACTGAAATGCATGCACCAACCAACCCTATGAGCAATATTTTCACGCCATTCACAGCAGGGACTGGCTGCAGAAGGAATGGCATTACTAGCATCACTCATACCTGAGTCACTTTCATTTTGTCAAAGCCAAGGATAAAGCTGAGACAGATCAATGAAAGTAACAAAATTGCTCTAGCCCATACCAGAAGACATAGTGCACTGTAAACACTAGGTCCGCCAGCAAATGCACAATAATAATAATAATAATAATAATGATAATAATAATAATAATAATAATAATAATAATAATATTTTCACATGCCCGATCTCCTGCGAGTGTCTGGACTACCTTGCTACTATTTTATTTTCAGCCCTCGTATGTGTCTTCCCCATCTAACCTCCTTGACATTTTATTCTAGCACAACCTACCTCGTTGTTTTCAACCTCTTTGCTCGGGATGTTTTTCTGTCATTAAACTAACCCGTTGAACGCACAATTGTCCACGGTGTGTTGTGAGTGAAGAAGTGCGAGGGACTGAGATTGTATCAGAGAGAAGCATCGGTTAACAGTGTTTATACACGCTCTGGCTAAAATGCTACACATCTACTTTAATGAAGATTACACAGATATGGTGTATGTTTACAGCTTCTGCAATGAAATGAAATGGCGCATGGGTTTTAGTGCCAGGAGTGCCCGAGGACAAGTTCGGCTCGCAAGCTGCAGGTCTTTCGATTTGACGCTCGTAGGCGACATGTGCGTCGTGATGAGGATGAAGTTAGGACGAAGACGACAAATACACCCAGCCCTCGAGCCAGTGGAATTAACCAAGGATGGTTAAAATTCCCGACCCTGTCCAGAATCGAACCCGGCACCCCTGTGCCCAATGGCCTGCACGCTAACCTGCTGCTGTCGAGGAACACCGTCGGCGCTTTCCGACACGTCGAATTCCTGATCGAAGAGTGTTTACCGAAGTTTTCAGCACATTCCGTGAAACAGGTGTTCGTTCAAGTTCCCATTTTCCTTCTGTAGGTGTAGTTCAACAACCTGTGCAGGAACAGCAACACGTTTTGAAATGGTGCAGCATAGCCCTACGTATCAATGTCCCACGTATATGGCGGGCATTAATTGCGGAAAACTTTTAATTCTTTCAGAATGTCAAAGAAGTTGGGTGGGTAAGACACGTACGTGCCTGCTACTAGCCCAAAAAACAAATGTATATTATATTTGCGTATCGGAAACCATTCGGAACAGAGCATATATTCATATGACCCTTTTTGGTTCAATTGATCGTCTTAGCCTAACCTAAAATATAGTGACCATTCCTCCTGGGACACCCTGTATATAGGCCCACACCAATTCTATTCAAGCATGAATGATCATATGCCGGCCCCGTGGTGAAGGGTTTGCGTGCCTGCCTCTAGCTCGGAGGCCCCGGGTTCGATTCCCGGCCAGGTCAGGGACTTTTCTCTCAAGCTGAGGGCTAGTTCGAGGTCCACTCAGCCTACGTGATTAGAATTAAGGAGCTATCTGACAGTGTCATGGCGGCCACGGTCTCGAAAACCCAGAATAACGGCCGAGAGGATGCGTCGTGCTGACTACACGACCCCTCGTAATCTGCAGGCCTTCGGGTTGAGCAGCGGTCGCTGGGCAGGTCAAGGCCCTTTCAAGGACGTTAAGTGCCGTGGGGTCATGAATGATCATACTCACTAACTGCTGTCTATTTACAAGTCCTTGTCCTCTTCACACAGCAGAGGGTACGACTCGCCAGTAGTACCTTTCTTTCTGCCTTTATTAATTCGTTTACTGTTCAGGGCTGGTTTATCCTTCGGACTCAGAAAGGGATCCCACCTCTGCTCCCTCAAGTGCAGTGTCCTGTAGCATCAGAGTTTGGGTATATGGATACAAGTGAGAAGGAAAACCAGTACTTCGCCCAGGCGGCCTCACCTGCTATGCTGAACAGGGGCCTTGTTGGGGGATGGGAGCATTGGAAGGGAAGGAAGCGGCCTTGGCCTTAAGTTATGTACCACCCTGGTATTTACCTGCAGGAGAAGTTGGAAACCACGGAAAACCATTTCGTGGATGGCTGAGTTGGTTATTGCACCCCTCTCTACTCTGTCAATCTCCTGAGGCTGAGTGGACCCCGTTTGGGGAATCGAACCCGGGGCTCTGGTGGTGGCAGCTAATCACACTAACCACTACAACACAGAGGCTGGTATAATCCATAATGACAGGCCCGACGAATCACCATTAAGCACATCATGTAACCACAGTCCACATGAACATTGCGAAAGGTTTGAGAATTGAATTGAGGTTTTTGTCACGCGGTCTAGTGATTGGAGACTAGTCTATAGCAACAACTCCTCAATCATTCTGATGGTGAAATTTCTTTCCACCAACGGGAGCTTTTAGACCCACAGGACTATCCTGTCCGGGTGTTTTCCTCTGACGCCACCAAGCCAAGTCAACACTTGAAGGCTCCTGGAAACGCGTTCCGAGCAACGCCGAGAATTCTAGCAGCATACCTCCGCGAGTAGTCTTTTTGAAACGAAGTAAATGAACGCATCCTTACAGTGCAGTTAGGAACATTTAAAACCGTGACCAAATTTCTTTTTTAACAATGTATTACTGAGTAGACGGGAATACTACATATAATGGTGAAGAAAATAGGAGAACGGTCTTCAGCGAAGATTTTGAATTAGAATTGCGGGCACAATAATTTATAGACAACAAGATGTAGCCGAGTCTGATGGATATAGCGACCGAAATGGCTAAAAAATTGTAATTTTTAATTTTCTCTGAGCGAATATTGATAGAGACTTAAAGGTTGACAGTCTACCAACTTAAGTGCGGTAATAATAGATTTTTTGAGATACTGATTCAATACTATAATGTTTTTTTTAAAAAAAAGCAAAGCAAAGTCACCTTCGTACAGGCCACGAAGGCCCTTGAAAGAGTGGAAGGTAAAGTCTTCCACCATTGTTAACCTCGGCACGTGATGGGGTAGAGTGGTTAGCTCTATGCCCGGCCGCCTTTGCCCCAGGAATTAACCTGGTACTCATTTTTGGTGTAGGTTAAGTGAAACTCAAGGCCATATGATAAATTTAAAGTTTCACCAAATGAACAACAATTTCACAGCGTAGGTATGCAATTAAAAATTCTTTAGTATTTTTGATTACACAGCAACAAAATAACCGACACTAGATAATACTGCGCAGACACATTGACTGGGTGAAACTGCTAGACTGACGAATGCGCGCGGCAAGCGGGTGAACCTATGACGCTTTGTGCAGCACAAGCTGCAGATTGCGTATTACTGCGCGGATCTCCACTACTTGCTGTTGAGCTATACAAATCGGTTAGCCACGCCGAACGAAATTTTGTGCGTATTTTCACTAAGTATTTTTCTTAACAATTGAAGCTGAAAAGACAACTGGTTTCGTACTCCATTGCTAAAGTGAAAGAAACGTTTACTTTTTCTCCACAACGTCTCTTTGCCGGGTTTACGATTAACTTCCTTTGGTCTTTTTCGAGTAAATAGTTTAGCTCGCTATCTGTTGTCAGGGAATAATAATAGATTTTATTGCAGCTAATGAGCATACCGATGTAAGAACATGTTACAAAATGTAATATGGGATGAATTGCCTTTATCATATTTAGTCCATTTTATGTCTTACAGAAATCTGTTCGTGAGGTTCCTCTGTTTTTGCACCGCATTTTATGGTAACGGCCGCAATTTGACCCACATGGCTTGCTGTTGCACTTGTCTTCTGGGTTATGGTATTTCTTTGCTGAGCATATTCGGTGGTGAAACCTATGGACCGCTACGCTCGTCCTGATGTGTCGTAGGTCGTAGGTCGTAGGTCCAGTCCCTGTAGATCATCGCAACCGTGGTGGAGAACTTCAGCCCTATCTCCTGTTTCTTCTTGGTGAGTTCTCTTAGTAGATCTTTGTAGGCTTCGGTGGCTGGCAGTAGCAGGTCTAGGCGATGTTCATCTATGGAGAACTGTCCCATTGTTAACACGTAGATGAGGCGTGAGACTTAGAACTCTTTTCAAGAATGAACTTACAGAGTTTTCTTGTTTAGATTTTTCCATATCTTATCCGTAGGTCATAACTGGTGCAATCTGCATCTCCGTTTCCAAAGGTAGTTTTCTCAGATTCGTCGTACTATTAGCTGCCATCCTGGCTATTGAGATGCGTTCTCTGGTGTGTAGGTTGTATGTGTCCTAGCGGCTTTGCAATGTGATTCCTAGGTATTTGAAGTTTGATACGTTTTGCAGTGCCACGAACCTGCTACGCAGGCGTAACAGGGAGAGAGGTGATACTCCCACGTGGCGCGTCCCAGGTGGCGAATAGGGGGGTCCTAACCAGCTTGCCGGCGGACTTGAGGGAAATAAAATACCCCTCGCGGACCAAACACACTACCCCCTGCGGGTGGGGGACGCACATGTAGAATACACCCGCGCTATCCCCTGCCTGTCGTAAGAGGCGACTAAAAGGGGCGACAAAGGGCTGACTGAAATAGAACCATGAAACTAATTTTGAATCGTACCATCACGCGGGGAACACCATAGGTTGCCTGTACTTGCGAGTAGTACCACTAAATTCGGTACGAAATAGGTTTGTGATTAGTAGCAGTAAAAGCCTGGCCTGGTGGATTCCAGTACCCGTGCGTCGTACCCATGTGTGCAACACCGCGGGTCTGGGCGTAGCCTGTGAGTTGTACCACTATATGAGCGACATCGTGGGTCTGCGTTGCCTGTGATTAGTACCCACTGTGTGAGGAACACCACGGGAATACCGGCGCCCGTGTTTAGTACACCTAGGTGGGGAACCTTCTCGGTTTGCGTTGACTCTGAGTTGGGCCATTGTGTGAGACACACCATAGGTCTGCGTTACTTGTACGTATTGCAATACTTGTGAGTAGTACCATCTTTTGTGGAACACCGTGAGTCTTCGCTACTTCTGATTAATACCCCAACATGACACATACCATGGTTCTATTTTACACGCGACATGTACCATTCTGTGGGGCCTTAGACGTGGATTTTGCACCCCCTTTAGACAGCAAGCATCACTGTGCTTTATAAGTGGTTCCTTGGTCGGTAATAATGTTATTTTCGATCTGTATTGAGTCCCATCCACTTGTTTTTGTTTGTTTGTTTTGTGTTTTGTTGAGTTCCTGTCCATCCATTCATTCTTCATGCCACATTTTCTTTTTCGTTTGGTCAGTGGATGCCTTTGCAATTTTTGTTCTTTCATTTCGTACCATTAGGGGCCGATGACCTTTGATGTTAGGCCCCTTAAAACGACAAGCATCATCATCACCGTTTTGCAGTGTATTTCGTTTATACGGGATGCAGTCGTTAGCAGACAATATTCCGTCCCTTCTGTTATTTTCACTGTTTTCTTTTCAATTAGCTTCAAGTTGTCTTTTCGGCCCACGCTACAAGTTTGTTGAAGGCTTCTAGAATAAGTTCTTAGGATACTATTACCATGTCATCTGCGTAGGTGTACGATTTGTCAGGGAATAAGGTGAGTATTTAGAGAACCTTCGATGGAGTAATAATTAATAATTTCGTGTTGCTATTTCTAACCGAGTGCAGTCCTGGTAAGGCAGACCCTCCGATGAGGGTGGACGGCATCTGCCATTTGTAGGTAACTGCGTGTTATTGTGGTGGAGGATAGTGTTATGCGTGGTGTGTGAGTTGCAGGGATGTTGGGGACAGCACAAACACCCAGCCCCCGGACCACTGGGATTAACCAATTAAGGTTAAAATCCCCAACCCGGCCGGGAATCGAACCCGGGACCCTCTGAACCGAAGGCCAGTACGCTGACCATTCGGCCAACGAGTCGGACACATTCGTTGGTGATTACCGTGATATAATTACAGTCGAAACAGTTTATTGCGACTTCGCCTACATATTCCTCTGAGAGCCGTATGTCAGCTTTTCACCCGCACTTGTTCTACAATATCGACTCTGTACGGTTTACGTTAGCGTGGTAGAATCATTTATTACCTGAAGGGAACGGCTTGACTACTTGTTTAAACACCATTTTATACATACATTTTTAATATGATCCCATTTAATTTCGATAAGAGAGTATTCGATTAAGAAGGACACATATGACGTTATATCTCAACAGTGCTCAACACTTTATCTACAAAGATACACCCCTAATATTGTGTTTATATGGAGATGATAAGAAGGACTTTACTTCCATACCACTCTTTATCAATGTTTATTATATCTTTTGCAGTTATAGTTTTCTTAGAGGGGGCACCTCTGTTTCGTCAGGTCTTAATGTAATATATGAATTTTTGACCTATATAGCTGAAGAAGTGAATTAAGTTAACATATTTTTCGCAACATGTACTATATATTCTGAAGTATGAAATGTAAGTAAATTTTAATAAATAGTATTGGCGAGGCGGATTACCCATCTCTCTATTTACAGTAAATCTACATTATATTTAACATATTTCATTTTTGAAAAAAAACATAACTTTATGTAGGTAGTACAATGACATGAAGGGTGGAGTGCTGTAAACCCCCCTGCGATTGCAAACGTTGAAAATGAGTGCCCAACTCCGCGAGAGTTAAAGATAATATATCTAAGGAATAAGTTTTTATTTGAAAATAGGAATACACAACACTGTTAATACGTAAAGCAGCTGCCGGAATTTACAATTCATTAATACTAAAATTAAACAAACATAAGGGGAGAAACACAGAGACATCAAATAAATTAACAATGTTTCCAATATGAGAAATTTATTACAAAAATTGTGCTCTTTAATTCTGATACGTAGGTGGATCAAAAGGTTAGTTGCACGAACGCGCCACAGCAGTGCGCTGTGTGTCGCAAACGCGGGAACAGCGTAAAAAGGGCAGACACAGCCCACACGTCTGTTAGGCAGGTCGCTGTGGTGTCTCGTATAGTATTGTGTGAATAGCGGCCAAATGCAATGGCGCGTCAACTGGACGTTCCTCCAAATTTGAGGTGCGTGTGACAATCATATTCCTATGGGCCAAAAAGAAGAATAGCACGGACATTAATCGTGAAATTAGTGTTGTGTATTGGGAGCGGGCCATTTCCCGGCAAGGTATCGTAAAGTGGTGTCAGCAATTGGAAGCCGGACGCACGGATATCACGGACAACCATCGCGAAGGCAGGCCCGCAACGTCCTGGACCCGTGAAAAGGTGAACAGTGTGAATGCGATCATTAGACAGAACCGGCGCATTAAACTGAGAGAAATCGCGACGCAGCTGAACATGTCGTATAGCAGTGTGTTCGCCATTGTTCACGAGGACCTTGGACATCGTAAGCTGTGTCAAAGATGGGTCAACGTCTTCTCATTGATGAGCACAAGGGACGTTTCCAATCCTCCCTGGCATTTTTGCAACGCTACGCCGCAGACGACAACGGGTTTCTGCGGCGAATCGTCACAGGCGACGAAACGTGGGTCCACCACTTCACCCCCGAAACGAAGCGAACATCAATGGAATGGATGCACCCCTCATCACCATAACGAAAGAAGGCCAAGCTTCAACCTTCAACCGGTAAGGTTATGGCGACAGTGTTCCTTGACATGGAGGGTTTGCTGCACGTGGAATTCATGCCGAAAGGAACGACGATCAACGCGGCGTCGTATTGTCAAACGTTGCACCGGTTGCGTAAAGCGATTAAAGAGAAGAGCCGGGGTAAATTGAGTGGCGGTGTGATTTTGTTGCACGATAACGCAACACCTCACAAGGCCCGCCAAACGAGAGAACTGCTGCAGCGTTTCAAGTGTGCTGTCTGGCAACATCCACCCTACAGTCCCGACATAGCGCCATGTGACTTTCTTCTGTTCGATAAGCTCAAAACAAAGTTCGGTGGTCGACGTTTCCAGACCGATGAGGAGGTGAAGGCCGCTGTCTCCGAGTGGTTGCAGAACGCTGGAGGAAATTTCTATGCATCCGGCATCGACAAGTTGGTTGTGCGTTCGCAGAAATGTTTGGAGTCTCTTGGAAACACTATGGAAAAGTGACATTACAGTGTATGTCGTCATAGTCGTGTTGCTGTTGTATAGGTGGCCATAACTGGAAAGTGCAACTTATTTTCTGATCTGCCCTCGTACATTTTGTATGTGACGGAAGATATATGGGGAAGGAAAGAGTATCGCTTAATTATGCAGTTTGTATTTCTGAAGGGGAAGAAAACTGAAGCATTGAAGAGATAAAGCCTACCTGTAACACGGTTCATTCACTCCATTCGGAGAGAATTTAGTGTAACTGGTTACTTCTGTAATATGAAATCAACGGGAGCTTAATTAATTTTCATTGTTTGTAGTATAATTTCTTGTATATCACAGTCATAATTGTTACGAGAAATACACGAATCTGGAGCGTGAAATAAGCGATTAAATCGTGTATTGAATTGGATTGCCGTATTGCATTTAGTTCGCAACATTGGGCAGAAATGATGGTTTTATCTATCAAAACACTGACGTAATGATGCGATATTGTACTCCATAAACTCGTCTAATCGTTCCATATAAATTCAATCCACTGTAGTAACTGTACACTTAATAGTTACATTATCAAATTATTCCTTGCTATTGAAACGGTTAATTCATAGAACAGGACACACATTATTTCACCTGTATTAACAAACAAATTGATATCATACTACACATATTAGTCAATACTTGCGTCAAAATGTGCATGTTCGGTTTTAAGGATGTAATAGCCTTTACACGAGGCTAAGCTCGAATGGAATTCTTTCCAGTTTGATATGACCACTGTGGTCTAGTATGACTAATAACCAGTGTACGAAGTATACTGACCCACAACCGAATACCAGTATGCGTGTTATAACTAGCACCATGGGATCTACTGGCTCCAGCTATTGTCTGGAATAATGCCACTAGATCTACAAAAATTTATACCTTGTTCGAGAATATAATACAATCTACAGTACACTCATCCTCGGTTACCTGTCCTAGACAACATAACCACTCTCAGTCTCCAAGGACTGCAAATCATGGAAACCATTCCTTCACGATAATATTGTGTGGCTATTTCTAGCCGAGTGCAGACCTTGTTAGGCAGACGCTCCGATGAGGGTGGGCGGCATCTGCCATGTGTAGGTAACTGCGTGTTATTGTGGTGGAGGATAGTGTTATGTGTGGTGTGTGAGTTGCAGGGATGTTGGGGACAGCACAAGCACCCAGCCCCCGGGCCATTGGAATTAACCAATGAAGGTTAAAATCCCCGACCCGGCCGGGAATCGGATCCTGGACCCTCTGAACCGAAGGCCAGTACGCTGACCATACAGCCAACGAGTCGGACTTCCTTCACGATGAGAGTATTATTGGGGGGTTGTAGTGAGGATGTAAAGGAAACGGCGTATCAGTCTCGGGTAAGACCGCAGTAAGAGTAAGGCTCCAGTGTATGGGAAGCTCACCAGAACTACGTGATACGAGAAATGGAAAAAAATCAAAAGAAAGAAGCACGATTTTTTCTGGTTGATATCTGAAAAAGGAGTAGTGTTACGAAAATTTTGCAGATATTGTGTTGGGAAGACTTGAGAGTAAGGAGACAATATGCTCGACCATATGGTATGTTTCGAGCTCCCAGAGGAGACTTAGCGTGGGATGATTTAAGTAGAGGAATAAGATTGAGTGGAGCTTTTAAAAGTAGAAAATATCTGAATATGAAGATAAAGTTGGAATTCAAGAGGACACATTGTGGCGAATATTCATATATACAACGAGAAGTAAGAAATATATTTCCAAGTTCTTTGAAAATGTTTAATAAGAAGGTAGGTAAACAAATGATAGGGAGTCTGCCACATGAGCGACAGCCCTAAATGTAGAAGATTGATTGATTGATTGATTGATTGATTGATTGATTGATTGATTGATTGATTGATTGATTGATTGATTGATTGATTGATTGATTGATTGATTGATTGATTGATTGATTGATTGATTGATTGATTGATTGATTGATTGATTGATTGATTGATACCAATCCTATAAATGTGAAATTCAAATCTCGAAAGAACCGTAGGACGACATCCCGCAACAGCCCTTAATTGAGATCAGTGATAAGTGGAAATATTTACTCCGAAAGAAGAAATCTTTGCTTAAAACATGGTATTCTATGCCATTTTCAAGATTCGGTGAAGATTACCAATCACCACATACATGCGACAAAAATATTATATTACTTTTTGAGGTAAATTTATATATATATATTTTTTTTTTTCGCTAGTGGCTTAACGCCATACGAACACATCACAGGTTCTCTGTAACGCAAGAATAGGATAGGCTAGGATTGGGAATGCAGTGTCTGTGACATTTATTAAGATATTGATTAATGGTTTGATTTTATATTGGTGTGAATGCATCAGAAAATTTCAATGGTTTGGAGGAGTGAAAAGATTGCTGGAAGAAATCTACGGGTTTCCACCTACACAGTATCTTTACATGAGAGAAAATTGCTAGTCGATCCCAAATGGACATGGACCAGACTGGAGAGGTAAGCTTGGGTAATAGAAGATGCATGGATTCTCTTTTCATACATGTTTTTCGGGTGGAAGGCTGTTGTGTAGCATCTCAGCTTCAGCTAGCGTTAGAAGCATCGAAGGCTGGACAGTGAGCAAATGTGATTTACAGATATCTGGATTTTTGCTGGTCTCCAGTGAGATCAGAGATCAACTGAATAAACAGGTCTGGATTTCCGAAAATCATTCCGGATTTTCGAATCAGAGCAAAGTGTAACGTTGTATTCTATAATTATTTACATAACTTAACTGTGCGTAAAATTCAATAACATCTCAATAATAACAAGAATGCTGTTATCCTTATATATATAATTTACCGAAAACAAAATGTACATGTTTCTTTATTTTTAAAGGAGATTACAAATACCAATTTTCACGTCTGTAACATGGTACGTTTATGAGATATACTGTAGATGTACTCAATTTCAATACTACCCCACTCCTTGGCTGAGTGGTCAGCATTTAGGCCTTCGGTTCACAGGGTTCCGGGTTCGATTTCTGGCTGAGTCTGAGAATTAAATCGCGTGTGATGAATTCTTCTGGCTCAGGGACAGGATGTTTGTGTCTCTCAACATTCTCCTCTTCATAATCACTCAACACACTACTTTACCAACCACAACAAGAACACGCCATAGTAATTACATCCCTAGACATAGGGTTGGCACTAGGAAGGGCATCCAGCCGTAAAACAGGGTCAAACCCACATTTGCGGCACATTTCGCACCCGCGGTCTCACAGGTGTGAGAAAAGCGGTAGAAGAAGAAGATACTCATTTTAAAATTCACCCGCTTTTTTGTTATTTCACCCCCTGAAGTGGATTTTCCAAAAAAAGTGTGATCATTGGTTTTTAAAGGAGAATACAAGTACCAATTTTAACGTCTGTAACATCTTCATTTTCTGAAATATATGTATCCTCATATAAATAATTAAAATCTTTCATCACTTTTTTTCACCTCCTGCCCACCCTTAACTGGTTTTTCAGAAAAGAAAAATTTGTGTTCTTTTATATTTAAAGGAGGTTCTAGATACCATTTTTCATGTTTTTAACACGTTAGGTTAGGTTTGTCTGATATATCCATTTATAAAAAGAAAGCCGGTCTGGAGCGATCTATAAATAAGGATTTAAAAATGAAAATAGACGTGAATTAATGAGTCACTTCCAGAAATCTCAGAAACTT
Source organism: Anabrus simplex (assembly GCF_040414725.1). NCBI lineage: Eukaryota > Metazoa > Arthropoda > Insecta > Orthoptera > Tettigoniidae > Anabrus > Anabrus simplex. Next base: position 407,707,500 of record NC_090269.1, read on the forward strand.
GAAATTTGGTGCCGGAGAAGCTAATGACCCCAGCTAAGCATCCCTGGTAAAATCGAAAATTTTCAAAATTCCCCGAAGGGGGCACGCTGGGGGCCTTCAGATTTGGGCTCAGCATAAGAACGCAGTCGGATAATTCATCCAAAGTGAAAACCTGAAGGTTTCATTGGCTTAAGAATAGTGAATTTCCTAATTTTTATCCCCCTTTCCCCAAATCAAGGTGGCGGCACAATCTGCCAGACGAGCTAGAAAAATAAAATTTGGCGAAATTCCAAAATGTTCAAATTTTTCACCCAAAATTTTGGAAATTTGGAGGCAATGTTAATGACTGTGCAGACATTCCTTTTGAGCTATTTTTTGGCTAAACGGTAAGTCGTATCACATAACGGATGGCACAATCTTGGTTCAATTTGAAGTGATCTACAACTTTTATCTTATGACATTTTGTCGTATCTCCCTCCCTCTTACGATAGTTGGCTATATTTCAGGATTGTTTCGTAAATTTGGTGATTTTTACACGTATATTTCATTGTTTGACACACATATACGAAGGATGGAGTCATTCCATACGTGGACAAATATTTCATGATTCTAGCTTATACATAAGTATGGAAAAAATATGAAAGCGTTAAAAATGTACTCAAATTTCACCCTATTCAAAGTTTCGAACTCAATTTAAGCCATGAATTTGGGCGATACGAGAAAATGTTTTAGAACCAAACATGTAGAAGGATAAAAGGGGCGTCTAATAGCGCAAACCGTTTGTTAATATGATTACCATGTAGGAGTAGTGAATCTCGAAGTGGAGGTCTGCACTATTAAACAAGCTTTTGCTTATCTGTCATCTATATATATAAAAGCAAGTCGCTCTGGAGCGATCTATATATAAAGGTATAAAAATGAAAATAGGCGTGAATTAATGAAGCACTTCCAGAAATCTCAGAAATTTGAAATTTGGTACTGGAGAAGCTAATGACCCAGCATCCCTAGAAAAATCGAAAATACTCAAAATTCCCCGAAGGGGGCATGCTGGGGGCTCCAAATTTTTGGCTCAGCGTAAGAACGCAGCCATATAATTTATCTAAAGCGACAACCTATAGGTTTCGTGTGCTTAAGAAAATTCGTGAATTTCCTCATTTGTATCCCCCTTCGCCCAAATCAAGATGGCGGCACAATCTGCCAGACGAGCTAGAAAATTGAAATTTGGCGAAATTATAGCCTTTAGCCCGTAACAGACGGAAAAATTCCAAGGTGCTCAAAATTTTCACTTTTTGCCCCAAAAAATATCGAAATATTGTGGCAATTTTAATACTGTGCAGACATTTCTTTATAGCTATTTGTTGGCTAAACTCTAAGTCATATCACAAAGCGGATGGCTCAATCTCATTCCAATTTGTAGTGATCTACAACTTTGATTCTATGACCTTTTGTCGTTCGTTTTTCTCTCTCTCTTATGCGTTAGATTTGGCTGTATTTCTGGATTGTTTCGTAATTTGGTGATTTTTACACGTATATTTCATTGTTTGACACACATATACGAAGGATAGAGTCATTAAGTTTGGTGCGCACATTGGAACAACCAAAAGCCATACGTGGACCAAATTTCACGATTCTAGCTTATACTTAAGTATGCAAAAATGCAAAGCGTTAAAAATGTGCTCGAATTTCACCCTATTCAAAGTTTCGAACTCAATTTCACTCATTAATATGTTTAGGTATGAGAAAATATTTTAGAAGCAAACATGTAGAAGAGTGAAAGGGGCGTCTAATGGCGCAAACCGTTTGTTAATATGATGTGACGTTTAGGAGCAGTGAATCTCGAAGTTGAGGTCTGCAGTTTAATAAATTTAATGAAATCTCAATTACGGCGTGTAAAGTAATTTGTGTAGGAATCCGTATACGATGTAAAAAAACCATAGCGAAGCAAGGGCATATTTGGTAGTTGTACATAATCTCGCTTCTGTAGAATATTGGAGCTGACGCTGTCATGGTCACGGCAGTTCATTTCTTTATTCAATTCCTGGAGCAGTGGAAGTGTGGTGCAAATATCTCCATAAGGGTTGGTTTTAGGGCCTTTAAACAGGGTTTTCGGGCCCGCAGGGCTTAACGAGTTTTGTTCTTTGCGTCAAGAGGCTTAAGTTGAGCTTTGTCTCGTCCTTGTATGACAAATTTGATATTTCGCCTATATTAGCCTAGTATTTTTATACCTCCCCCACCCATACCCCCGTGCCTCGAATTGTTTTGAAAATAAAATACAGCCCATCTCCGTGAGGGATAATGAATATTTATATTAGTAAAATAACTTTTATAATCGGTCCAGTAGTTCCTGAGATTAGCGATTACATACAAATAAATTTTACCTCTTTGTATATTAGTATAGATATAAAAATTCGTAACGACCCTGTGCAGTACATTGAATATTTTGCCGAAATTTTCGTACGGTTATCCGTTCCAGGTCTAATAATGCTATTCTGCATATTTCTAGCTTTGGTATCTATTTGTCTGTTTGTCTCTTTGTCCGAGTTCTTAAAATTAGAAAACTACTGGATATATTTCTCCCAAATTTCTTGTAACTAGAAAACTACTGGGTATATTCCTGATAAACTTCATATTTAGAATCTACCTATCCTTCCGGAGGTTTTAGAGCAAAATTATTTCTAAATATCTGAATGGACTGCAGATTGTTATGAGGATCGAAACTGTGATTTTACACTCGCACAAAATATATATGACCAACCTTAAAGAGAATGTATCATCCTTAGCGGAAATCAATTTCTAAAATAATTTTCTCATATGCACCCTGTCGATAGGAATATTAATAAGGGAGATATTATTAACGGACAGCTTAACAGGCTAAGTGCCAGCGGACATAGCCAACAAGGTGTTGCAAATGCAAATGTTTTTTTATCTATATAAATAAAATCGTAACGACTGTGTGACTACATTGATTTTTTTGGCGAAATTTTCGTACATTTATCCGTTTCAGTTTTAATAATGTCCACCTGCACATTTTTAGCTTTGGTGTCTGTTTGAGTTATTGTAGCTATAAAACTACCGGATATATTTCTACCGAACTTCATGTTTAGAATCCACGTGTCCTTAGGTAGATTTTAGGGCCAATATTATTTCTGAATTCCTGAATGGACTGGGGTTTTATGGAAAGTTCGAAACAGTGATTTTACACTCCCACAAAATATAAATGACCAACCTTAATGGAAATCAATTTTTTAAAACATTTTTATCATGAGCACCTTCTACATATGAGGATTAATAAGGGAGATGACATTAACAGACAGTTTTGCAGTCCATTACCCAGCGGACTGAGCCCAGGAGCAGGTGCACTTTGGAATCTGCTCAACCGTCATTGTGCTATCAGGTGCACATAACGTCAACCTATCACTTAGAATTCAGAATTTATAGAAACATTATTCCCAATATGTATTTGTTTAAATTATGTCCATCAAAAGAATGTATTTATCAAATGTTTAAGGATATGTAATCTATACAAATAAAGTTGTAGGTGGTCCGCTGTCTGTTATTTCGTTTGTTTTGCCAATTTTTCAGATATTTATCCGTTTTAGTTCAACTCAAGACCGTATCAGTGGTTCTTACCTTACGTGCGTGTTTGTCTGTTTGTCCGTCTGTTCCACCATGACGGTGAAACGGCTGGATAGATCCCGGCCAAACGTCATATATAGAGTATACTCATCCAGGGAAAGGTTTAGATAAGAGTATGATTTAAAAATCGTTTAATAGACTTAGGGTTTATACGGATACCACAACGGTTTTCTTTCATTTTCTCCAATGGTATTGATTTCCTGTGAAATCCCTGGACTATGTGCGAAACGTCCCTTCATGTTAAACGACTTTTATTATGAGCTTAAGTTCGCGTACTCATCAAATGAAGGTAAAATTTACTACATTCTGCTGGTTCCATGCTCTTCTTTGAGTGGCCGACAGACCGAGAACGAACCTACCAGTTACCATGGCAACGTCTCTGGCTGCTTGCCGGCAGGAAAGTAACATAATGTCCTTTTCGTCAACATTCCTGTAAATTCGTGGGGTTTCCTTGCGTAGAAGGTGAGAGAGACGCCATTCCACCATTCTGCGGGATATTTGCGGAATACCGTTGGAGGTTACAATCACCTTCCTTTAGCACTAAGGTGCATTGTTAATATTTTAACAGTGCCGCAGAGTGTAGCCCATCACTTCACACCGTAAGCAGTATTTTGGCATTTGCTATCATTTTTACTGTATTTCTATTCTTCTTCTTCTTCTTCTTCTGTTTTCCGCTTTAATGTATTGCCTCTGACTTGCCTCTTTAGACTTAAGTAAAAACAACATAAGTCATCACCTTATATGTTTACTTAAGAATCCCTGCCCTTCCTCTGTAACTGCCTTCTTATATCGGCAACTCATACCATCACAATTTATTGAGGGACATTTCATTTTGCAATGCATACATTTAGTATTGACATATTTGTCCTACCTGCCTGTCCTCAGTTATAAGCCTGTTTTCTACTCATTTCAAATTTTCAGTATTACTTTCTTCCTTAATTACTCCATATGTATGCGAGTGCTAATTCAGAAAACTGGACACTCCTTCCTTTGAGGAATATTCCAAGTTGTTGAATTGTATAACATTTTGGCCCCGGAACATGTCGGAATATGGAGGCAATTTCAATGTTTCGGGGTTATTGGTGGATAAACGGTGAGTCGTATCACAAAACAGATAACTTAATCGCTGATCAACTTGGAGAGATTTCTAACTTTGGTCCTACGCCTTTTTGTCGTACCTCTACTCTTTATATTTTAGATAGCACTGCATATCGCGATTATAATCAAATATCTCCAACTCGATTGTGACTGACATAAAGAAATAGGACCTGTCATTATAATGAAAACTATCATCTCTTTGTGAGTTGCAGTTGATAAGTGAGCCTGCCATTGTTGTAGAAACACCCAAACCACATTGTGACTGGCAGTGGGAAATGAGGCCTGCCATTAACATAAAGATTTCCCCAACATGAAACTTGCATTTGAAACAACGTATGGGGTCCTCCCGGTTTTGTTTCTCGGATAGCGCTAAGCGCCATGCAATTTAATGTAATTTTACTTACTGTGTGTACATTAAGTTTCTTAGAACTCCGTATACAAGATATAATACCGTAGCGGAGCACGGGTACAAATGCTAGCATTAAGTATATAAACAGATATTAATTCCGCGAAAATCACAGAACCGATTTGCTTGGTTGATATTTTTATTAAGAAATACATCGCAATAGGGAAATAACACGGTGACAATGATCACGTGATCAGTGTGATGATAACGTAGGAACAAAGCATAATTACCCAACAAGAACAAGAAAAACAACTACTACACCAACAATAGTACAACAATAAATTCCATGGAAAGAGAATATTACAAGAAATACTACAAATTTAACATTCTAAATCCAACATTATCATTTACAAATTCATAGACAACTTACGTATTTCCAGAGCTTAACATTACTGCTTACAATACTAGGCTGAACTTACTATTAGCTTAATATTACAACACCTTCATATAGTATACAAATTCACACATACCTAAAATAATTTTGATGCCTTAAATGAGTTTCAACTTCAGTTCTAGAAAATTAATGTAAAGAAAATGAAGTACTGGGTTGAACTGTATATACTCACCCTGTAATTTCAGTTCAACGATTCCGTGGTTTCCAATTTTCACACCAGGCTGTACGTTAATTAAAGTCATGGCCATTTCCTTGCCACTCCCAGTCTTCTCCTATCCCTTCGTCGCCTTAAGACTTATGTATGTCGGTGAGACGTAAAAAAATCAAATAATAATTAAACGACTGTGTGGAGGGAGAATCGCGTGATCACGTGATTGTTGGAAGCTTCGGAATGAGCTTGGCCGTTAGCCACTCAGTTCCGCTGGGAATTATAGTGGAGTTTGTTTGTGCCTTAAGACCTGTCAGTGCCGGTGCGACGTAAACCAAATTGTGAATGTGACAATTACTGTTACGATACGTAGCATAATAAAATACTCTGGTACAAAAGAAAGAGCTTCCAAGGAGCAACATAGTTTTCATGCCAAGAAATAAGCTGATGTAACCGGCCCAAGTTTTGACAGTCGGTGTCTCAATAGTACAGCTCTCTTCAAAAGTAGCATTTGCTGTAACTATAAATATCCCACGGAGCGAATGGATCCGCTGTTTGGGTCGCGTAGCTGCCAGCTTACATTCGGGAGTTAGTGGGTTCAAACCCCACTGTCGACAGCCCTGAAGATTGTTTCCCGTGGTTTCCCACTTCCACATCAGGTAAATGCTGGGACTGTACCTTATTTAAGGCCATGCTTGCTTCCTTACCATTCCTACCCTTCTACTACCACATCGTCGCCATAAATGCCGATGCGACTTAAATATTTTTTTAATATTCCCAAGGTCAAAACTTAAGAAAAATTATAATCTGTCTAAGCCAGTTTTTACTCATGAGTAGCAGTAAGTCACTTTTAGTTGGGTGAAGGCTAACAAGTACAGGTAGTCTTTAACAAAACGAGTGAGGAAGGCAAAGATTGAGATAAAAAAATAAGAAAACCAAGGACAAAACCATCTGTCTGCGTACCTGACGTTTTTGAGGAACAAGGCAATAAGTCGGTTTCTCGTTTAATTGAAACATGTTTAAACATTAAAATTGGGAATATGGCTGTAAAAATGTGCTTCTATCAACGTGATTCATGAAGGTACGGGGACTGATTTAGAAGTCATGGCAGCACATCCTTGTAACTCGAAGTGGCTCCAAAGCAGGAAATATACAGGTACACTTTAAAATGTAAAACAAGAATTCTTTAAAGGTGTCATCATATCGGGTAGGGGGTACAGGAACCACTGGTAAGGTGAGAGGATAGACGTGACATTTTAAAATCATTGTTTTATTTCTGTCTCATACAACCTGCACACAATCATTTGTACATATTGTACACACTGTGATTCGTGTGATCTATGAGGAAGATGGAACGTTTATTATGAAGAAAGCCATTTTTTCCAGTTTCCATTTAGTTTATGTAACTTTAAGGATGTTTATTTCTCGAGAACACTAATTATAACACTATAAAACAGCTGTAAAAGTACGACGCTACTAAAGAAAGGAATGACATGTTTCATTCTACAAGAACGTACGCAGATTGTAATAAATCACTTTAAATCATGCTTCTGAGCAACATTTACACGGTTTGCATTAACGTTTAATGAATCGCACAAGACGAAAACTCTGACTTAAGTCTGGAATATGAGAGCGCAAGGAGGCGCGTTATCTGTTCGTACTCTGATGTAACCTGCCTGCAGGCAGTAATACCACTGCAAAAATCAGTTATTAGGTATCCCATTCATAATTAGTGCATGCGGGACACTTATAAGTAAAAAGTACGGTGCTGGAGGTCCCACCAAAAGTTTAAGGACAGCTGCATATTTCTGAATATTATTATTGTCCTTACATTTTGGTCTCAGGCAAACGATTTTTACGAGGAACTAGTACAAACTTAGGGTATAATTTCCTGCAATTTTCATTAAACTATAACTCTTTGTTTGGAAGCATAAAAGTTTTTGTTTATAATAATTGTCGTAGAGCAACAGAATGTGTTTCTATTTAAATATATATTCCCCGTTTTAAACCTCGAAATGGAATCAAAGGAAGTGGTAAAATAATTCCTTAGCCTTGGCTGGACAGGAGACCCCTCAGGCTACCGAGATCATGTGTGTGTTACGTTGTAGCGGGATATTTGCAATACAGCATAGTACACATACGATCTCCGTAGCTTTAGGGGCCTCCTGTACAGCCAAGGTCAAGGAATGTTCGCTGTTTTACCACTTGATGTAGGTCTATTGCAACCTATGAAACGGGAGATATTTTTAAATAGAAACATATTATGATGCTCTATTACAAAAATATTCTGCAGGTATATTTCCCCATAATAAAGACAATTAACATAATACCCATACTGTTCACTTCATATCCCCTCCAGTATAAAAATACTATTTTAAACTATTGTAAATAAGAAATTAGTACATTCAAGGCAAAGAGTGACACGTTAATGATCATTTCAGCAAATGTTCCTCTACTTAAGATGTAGTTCTCTGTAAGAAATCGTATGCCTGAGACCAAAATTTAAGGACAGACGTCATATTCATGGGATATTCAGATGTCCTTGAACTTTGGGTACGACCTGTGTTGCATTTTTAGCGTTGGCACAATATTGCGAGATAAAATATAATTTCCATGACTTCTCAACCAACCCTCGTATATTTGACTAAATTTAATGTATCGACAATAAACATAAGTTTGATGTACATTATGAATAAGTTGAAAACTTGCGCAATCAATTTGTATTTCTCCCTGTGCACATTTTCCTTTGTGAGAGTAATGGTTTCGTAATATCGGCTTTGTCAGTGGTAAGGGATTTGTCTATCAGTGCAGAGCAGAGCTCGTTTAGTAATCCAGTGGCTCGTGAATAGCGTGATGTCTAATGTTCTTATCGTCCTGACACACGATTGAAGCCACCCCAGCCTGTCACAGATCCTCACTTTCCGCAAAGAATGGCCTTCATTTTTAGCTAGTATTTGCATAAATTTTGTGTCAAGACACTCCTTCTGAGAGAAGGGTATTTACGGAAATAACTCTCGAGGATTTCACCTGTCTCTTCTTCCCGACTACTCGTAAATTTCTCTCAGTGGAGCAATGCTGAGATTCTCTTTATTTTTCATGATAATAGGAAAGTGAGCTTCTCTTCGGAAATATAAGAATATAATCCTTGATGAGTTTTTTTTTTTGAAGCACGCAATGAAGAAAATAAAATTCACTCTATTTACCCCCACTGTTAAGTATATTCGAAGCCAGGGTGAAAGGAACTATTTATTGAGTCAGTAGCAGTTGACTAATTCAGTTGCCCCGGGGAAAAATCATTTCACAATTTTTTTCGGTTTTTAAGTTTTTTGCAGTAATCTACTAAGGTCAATGCTCTCTAACATTTGACTCAAACAAGATAAGTCACTTCATCATATTACTGAAGAAATGACCAAATTTTACTTCTAGATTACTCAAGAATAAAAAACAGTCCCCGGTAAGAACCAGATAAGCTGAGTTATCTTGTTAATATTCTGAATGTTGTTAATAAAAGTGACTTCATCCACATAAGTCAGTTTGTCTTGTGTGTAGTGCATTTTCTGTTGGTATTGTGGACGCGAACGTTATTGCCTTGTAAATGAATCGTTGACAGTGAATTTACGCAGCTGCCTTTGTTAAAGAGAACTGTTACAACTTACTAGCAAACAATACACAAAACTGACTCACACCACTTTGCTTTTGACGGGTTCACATCAGAAAAATAAGGCCTAGTCAACGTGGACATATGACAAGTTACTTTCGTTCAAGATCCAAATCCAATACTTCATAAATATTTTGAATTAAAAAGCCGTTTTACATAACGCAGAATGATTTTACAATATCTAGTGAATCGGTGGTTTAGTATTACTTAAAAACAAAAAGAAACTTCCTCTGAAATCTTTAACTATTTTGACTTACGCCTACCTTGTTACTTGCTGGGATAAGCGTATTGTAGGTTGTTTGAGTTTCATGTTTCCTTTTGTATTTTCTTTTGTATGGAAAGGTAGAAGAAATGAAGATGTAACGATTATAAATTCTCCAATAGAAGGAGAAATACTCTATTGGGATTTGTTAGCTTTATCTTCACACAGAATTACGGTCCATAATTTCAGCGCGATGATGCTTCAAGCGAGTCAAAAACATATTAACTTAAAGGTAATGGAAAGATGATTCACTGTCAGATGTTCAGATGACATAGCAATATTATCTAACAGTGAAAAATCACGGAGATAAATCTGAACATATGCTTATTATTATTATTATTATTATTATTATTATTATTATTATTATTATTATTATTATTATTATTATTATTATTATTATTATTATTATTATTATTATTATTATTATTATTATTATTTGTTTGTTTGTTTGTCCAACTCTTGTCCCGCTTTCCCTACGAGGTCGGGTATGAGGTGAGGTGAATCTGTCTTGGCGGGTTTTTATGACCGGATACCCTTCCTGACGTCAACCTCATCAGAGGAGAATGAGATGGGATGAGATGAAATTAATGACGTGATATATGATAGTAGGGAGAGGGTGAAACACGGTGCCGGCACATAGCCTACTCCTAGACTTAACGTCTCCATCCGACGGACGAATCACCATCAACAACGTCATATGTCCTCACTCCATATGAGCACTGCGGAGAGGTTTGGAATTTAATCCAGGCTTTTGGCACGCAATCTAGTGATTAGCAATTGCATCCCACCACCTCCCCTACCCTGCCGGCAAACATTCTGATGGTGAACATTTTTTTCGACCAACGGGACTCGAACCCGCTTACCTCGGTGTCAGACCGATAAGACTTCAGCGCCTTAACAATCATGGCCACCAGGCGGGCTCATTATTATTATTATTATTATTATTATTTTTTTTTTTTTCACATTTGCCCAGTGTTCCCGCATTCTTCTTCGGTGAGCATCCCTCCGTTCTTCTGTTCACTTATTGCCAGATTTCATTTTGAGTTTTGGCTGAAAACTCTTTACTTCCGCAAGTTTCTTCTTCAGAGAGTCACGGTCCAAGATGTCCTCATGTGAGATCCGTAGTTCTTGGAGGTCTTTCTCCACCTCTATAACCAGCTCCCTTTAGTTTTCTTTCCCAAAAAGTAGGCACAGATTCGATCAGACAATCTTTCGGAGCTCAATATTATTATTAAAATGTACATCGCAATTGGAAAATATCCCAGTGGCAATGGTCAGGTACAGTAGTGGGATAATAATGTTAAAACATAATTACCCAACATCAATAACAACAACTAAACTACAACAACAAAAGTGTAGCAATTAATTCCACGGGAAGAAAATATTACAACAAACACTACTAGTTTAACGATATAAATCCAGCATCACCGTATAAAAATTCACATACAACTTAAGTATTTCCAGGTCTGAACACTACGGCTTACAACACTGTAGGTTGAGCTTAAGTTTACAAGCGATAATAAAGTGAAGTTAAAAAATAATATAACAACAACAACAAGAGTACAACGAGCAATTCAGTGGAAATAAAATATTACAAGGAATACTACTAGTTTAATATTCTAAATCTTGCAACATCATATAAAATTTCATAAACGATTTAATTATATTCAGTGCTTAACACTACGGCTTCGCAGCTGTCGGAAAAATTTCAACGTGAATAACTGCTGCTGCTTGTTCTTTTAAGGGGCTTAACATCGAAGGTCATCGGCCCCCAACGTGAATAAAACCAAGTACTTTACTGTAAAGAAAAGTACAAGTATCATTCGTATTGGAAATCACAATTTTAGACGGTCTTTGCCTGGGTACAGTCATTACATTGATACAGCACAGTAATTAGGAGAATCTATGTCTGAATGTGTATTTCAAGAAAGAAACTTTCTTGCTCTTTAATCGGTCTTTCACTGTTGAAATACAAACGCAATTTCTTAAGCCTTTCATCTGGATAGCTACTGTATACGGCAATAAGAGCTGGACATTGCTGAACAAACCCACAAAAGATCCGAGATACTAAGTTGTGGATTTCCGGGGGCTCTCTGACACCAACTTAGCAGGCGCGGTCCTGGCTTAGTGCGGTCGTATTTAGAGGTGCTCGAGTATGTCAGCCTTGTGTCGGTAAGTTTACTGGTACGTAAAAGAACTCCTGCGGGACTAAATTACGGCAGCTTGGCGCATCCGGAAACAGTGAAATTAGTTAGTGGAACGTAAAGGTGTGGATTTGGAGGAAATTTACCAAGTTTCTTGGAGAGAAAGTAATTCTAATCGAAATGTCTTAAATGCGGTCAGAGAAGTCACACATACAAAAAATGACAATTCAGACAAAGAAATGGTTATTTAATGAAGCACAATGACTTTATCACAGACATAACAGAAAGGGATATCTGAGGGAAGGAAATAAAAGAGAGACTATGAAGAATGATGGTGCACGGAAAACAAAACATAACAGGGTGGAAGAACGAACAATAACTGAAGTAAAAATCAGAAAGGAGAGAAACGTGGTTGTATCGATAAATCATGAAATTTAGTTTATCGTGATGATAGTCTCATTATGGTCGCTCCTATGCTCTATGCTGGAACGTGCTTTTCGGGCTACAGTTACAGTTACAATTCCCGTCATTGACCATCCCTCCGTTCTTCTGTCCACTTCTTACCAGTTTTCATGTCCGACTCGTTGGCTGAATGGTCAGCGTACTGGCCTTCGGTTCAGAGGGTCCCGGGTTCGAATCACGGCCTGGTTGTGGATTTTAACCTCCATTGGTTACTTCCAATGGCCCGGGGGCTGGGTGTTTGTGCTGTCCCCAACATCTCTGCAACTCACGCACCACACATAACACTATCCTCCACCACAATAACACGCAGTTACCTACACATGGCAAATGCCGCCCACCCTCATCGGAGGGTCTGCCTTACAAGGGCTGCACTCGGCTACAAATAGCCATACGAAAAAGAAAAACTGTTTTCATTTTGAGTTTTGGCTGAAAACTCTGTACTTCCCCAAGTTTCTTCTTCAGAGAGTCAAGGTCCAGCCTAGCGGAATTCGGACCTCGGCTCATCCGTTTAGAAAACTGAATTTTTTAACAACCGTTCTAAATTATCTTAATACGATTCAAGTTAATGGCATTGACCTTCCAATGAAAATGTCATTTAAATATCTCGGCTCGATAATTACTTCACCGAGCTAGTTAGATGCGCGGTTAGGGACGCATTCAGGAGATAGTGCGTTCGAACCACACTGTCGGCAGCACTGAAGATGGTTTTCCGTGGTTTTCCATTTTCACACCACGCAAATGCTGAGGCTTTACCTTAACTGAGGCCACGGCCGCTTCCTTTTCACTCCTAGGCCTTTACTGTCCCATCGTGGCCATGAGACCTATCTGTGTCGGTGCGACTTGAAGCAAATTGTGTATTAAATGGCGAGGACTGCAGATGAAACCCTCAATCCTGTAATATCAAATCGCATGGGCAGCACATGGCTCATGTGGCACTCAGTGGCTTGTGTGCTATGTGATAAGAATATTCCAGAGTGCCTAAAGTCTAATGGTTACCAATCTTGTGTGCGACCAGCTGCTCTGTATGTTGCAGAGTGCTGAGCGTCCTTAGCGACTTGGCGGGCTGGAAACAAAGATTCTCCGATGGACATCTGGCTTGACACTTCATGATCATACCATCAACATTGAAATTCTCAAGTGGCTCTAATCACTAAAGAAATGCGGCAAATCCGTCTCCCCTGGTATGGGTATGTACTTCGAGCTGCTGAAGCAACAGTTGCAAAGGACTGGATTGACACTGCTAATACATGAACAAATCCAAGTTGGACGACCGAAACAACGTTGGATACACACCATCCATGAAGATCTAAAACGTACACGTGTTAATCCTGACACGGCACACAGTCGAGAAAAACAGACTCCGCTAGAGTATGGGACAAATGTGAAGGAAGGAGAAGAATAAGAAGACATTTGTTAGGACGTGTTAACATCAGATGACAAATCGTATCAGTGTCCTTTGCTCCGCCGTTGACTTTAGATATCCCTACACCAGTGAACACACTTGAATTTAAATGCCGACTTTCGATACGTTCATTTCTGCCCCTGTCCCCGTGATCAACAAAATGACAGACAGACGAACTATGAGACTAATTTAAAGTATGAAGGCTTTCACGGCTGGTGTCAGAATAATAAAAATCTTCCGGGCTATTATGCCGTGGTCCACTCCTCTCGCTTCTCCCAGACGTTTCGACTACTGCTGCTGTAGTCATCTTCTGTGGCGTCGTGTAGATACGCTCTCCTGTATCCCTCTGGCGACTGTCGACAGCAGTAGTGGAAACGTCTGGGAGAAGCGAGAGGATTGGACCACAGCATAATAGCCCGGAAGATTTTTATTATATGAGACTACTATTATAAGTATCTTCCCCTTCCTCCGCTTTTCGCACATCTGTGGGGTCGCAGGTGCGAGCTGTGTCGTACATGTGGATTTGAGCATGTTTTATGGCCGGATGCCCTTCCTGACGCCAACCCTAGGTGGAGGGATGTAATTAATATTGCGTGTTTCTGTGGTTGTTGGTAGTGTAGTGTGTTGTCTGAATATGAAGAGGAAAGTGTTGGGACAAACAAAAACACCCAGTCCCCGGGCCAGAAGAATTAATCAGATGGGATTAAAATTCCCGACCCAGCCGGCAATCGAACCCGGGACCCTCTGAACCGAAGGCCTCAACGCTGACCATTCAGCCAGTGAGTCGGACAAGTATTATAAGTATACAAACAAAAATATAGTTTATGCAGATAAATATTATTGCGTTAGAACAAAGCAAATCTGGAATATGTCCGCCTCTGTCGTGTAGTGATTGGCGTGATTAGCTGCCACCCCCGGAGGTCCGGGTTCGATTCCCGGCTCTGCCACGAAATTTGGAAAGTGGTACGAGGGCTGGAACGGGGTCCACTCAGCCTCGTGAGGTCAACTGAGTAGAGGTGGGTTCGATTCCCACCTCAGCCATCCTGGAATTGGTTTTCCGTGGTTTCCCACTTCTCCTCCAGGCAAATGCCGGGATGGTAGCTAACTTAAGGCCACGGCCGCTTCCTTCCCTCTTCCTTGCCTGTCCCATCCAATCGCCCCATCCCTCCACAAGGCCCCTGTTCAGCATAGCAGGTGAGGCCGCCTGGGCCAGGTACTGGTCATTCTCCCCAGTTGTATTCCCCGAACCCAAAGTCTGAAACTCCAGGACACTGCCCTTGAGGCGGTAGAGGTGGGATCCCTCGCTTAGTCCGAGGGAAAAACCGACCCTGGAGGATAAACAGATTAAGAAGAAGAAGAAATCTGGAATATTATTGTACGGCATTAAATATTTATGGGATGTGTTCTAATCATTTTAGTTCCTCCTGCAATATCACCACATAAATATTGAAAATACTAAAATATTTATGAAATTAGGAGACCAGGCCATCAATAACTAATATCATGGAAACAGGGACAATTTCATGTAGCACATAAATTACAAATTGATGAGTAGTTGTTGTATGGGTGCAATGATCAAAACATTCACGAGTCATTCTCTCACCAACATGCTAAATTATCGACAAGTACAGACTGTTCTCTAATTTGTTTTGCATGCAAGTCGCCTCTGTGATAATATGGAATTGGTTCATCCATTAGAGATACGTCCATCATTCGTGTATACCAGGTGTATGCATAAGCCTTTTCTGGTTTCGCTAAGAGATGGCGCCAGCGAACGGTACGCAGCGTATGAATTTGACACATTATGTTAGTTTGTTCGTTTGACATTAACCTACCAACACACACAAGGTTCCAAAATGGGTAAAAAAAAGTAAATAAAGGCAATGTAAATTTTAATCTTATACCAGTTGCATAGTATTATTTGAAGTAATTCCACATACTGTATATGAGTTGACTATGTTTGTAAGTATAGGAGATATTATAAGTAGAATTTTGTAAACAATATCAATTTATTAAGGATGATCTGTTTGTTTAATAGAAAAAAAAATTTAGCATAAATTGTATATTATTGTATTCTAGAAAAAAAAATTCTTCTCTTGTTAATTTAAAATTTAGTGCTTGACAATAATGTACTTTAGTGTACCATTTGCCACCGAGGTAGACACCTCATTTGCAAATAAAGAGATTTTGATTTTGATTTTTGAAGTTGAGTCCGCCATATACTAGCGTCTGTGTCGTATCGTTCAGTGATCATGTCGACGTTAGTGCCTGAAAAGCAACATTTGCGGCACACAATACTTTTCTCATTTAATCAAAATTAAAATGGCTGTGAAAAGTTATCTTTTTTTGGTAGAAACATATGCTGAACACACTCCGTCGATTAGAACATGTGAGACATGGTTTCGACAATTTGAACGTGGTGATTTCAATGTGAGAGTCAGTGCGTGCTCTGGTAGACCACAAAAGCTGGCGTTACTGAACGAAACCGTTAACGTACAACGCTATCGCCAACAAATAATTAATTTAAATCGCGCATTGATCGAAAGACGACCAGAATGGGCAAGAAGACATGGCAATGTTATTTTGTTACACGCCAGTGCGCCGTCTCACACAGCGTAACCAGAGAAAGTCACCTTGAAATCGCTTGTTTTGGACGTCCTTCCGCACCCCTCCTCCACCCCCCGACCAGGCGTTATCTGACTAATACCTCTCCGCATCAATTGGGCACGAGCTCGCAGATCATCACTTCCGCAATTTCGAGGAAGTTGGAAAATGGCTCGACGAATACTTTCCCGCAAAAGACAAGGAGTTTTCTGGCATGATATTCATGACTTACCTGAAAAATATGCGAAGTGTGCAAAAGCCGATGGCCAATATTTTGAATAAACAAAAAATGAATTTCCCTGCAGAATGACGTGTTTTCTTTACCGCAAAACCGGTAACATTTTATGCATGCACCTGGTAAATTCACGGAAATTTTCCTGAATTCAAATATATTCATCCATTCTTACGTCTCAGTACGTGCATATGTTGGTACATACATACTCTATACATTCGTAAACATGTAACTCTTCATTATAGACTGTTATGCGACTCGGCTTCAGTCTGCCAGCCCCTTTGAATTTGCTGAACACATCCACAATCCTCTATCTGTAACTAGCTCTGTGGTCTCCTTTAGTTCCACACCTCTTATTTTTAAATGATTAGAAATTCAGTCTAACCATCGTCATCTTGGTCTCCCTCCACTTCTCGTAACATCCATGAACGAGTGCATTATTTTCCCAGGTAACTTACCCTCCTCTATTTGACTCACCTGATCCTACCACCAAACCTAGTTTTTACGTACAAGAAATATGAACTTGATCCTTTAAGCGAAGAAACATCAATCCTTTGACAAAGCGTTCTTTCTTCAGTATCAATGGCTAAAAGAGATGAGTGGAGAAAGAGCAGTCAGAAGGTCTGGAGACTATTACATCTTCTCAATAATGACAATACCCAAGGCAGTACATATGCTAGTA
The DNA here is from genome assembly GCF_040414725.1 of Anabrus simplex. Classification (NCBI taxonomy): domain Eukaryota; kingdom Metazoa; phylum Arthropoda; class Insecta; order Orthoptera; family Tettigoniidae; genus Anabrus; species Anabrus simplex. The sequence continues at coordinate 407,724,607 of NC_090269.1, forward strand.
TAAAGGCAGATCAAATTGCCCATCAGTTGCTAGTAAATGGAAAATCAACCCGATCTAGAAAGCTAGATAAGAAAAATTAACACGGCAGCAAAGCAAAGAGAGCAACATCCTATCTCCACCATTTACTGAAGCTGAAGTAAGTGCAAACTGGGAAAAGCAGCTGGACTAGACGACATTGGAGTAAAGCAGATCAAGAGTGTGTTGGTCCTGTTACCAGGCAATGGCTACTGAAATTAATGAATATCTGTGTCCAAGAATGCAAGATTCCCAAAATCTGGCGGAAGGGTAGAGTCTTTGCTATCCGTAAACCAATCAATGAATATTCAATATAAACTTAAATATTATAATCACGTGGTCCGCCTATTCAATACAATATATAATTTATTATAGCTAGTAATGTTTCGTCCCCTAAGGGACATCATCAGCTAATAATAAATTAACATTAATATATCAGAAATAAATATTAAAATTGGAAAGACACCTTAAAAGTTTTGACATTTAAAATAAGATCTTCGAAATTTTGTTAAAATTGTAAGTCATAAAATCTTATTTTATAAGCAAAACTGGTATTTTCCAAGAACATCAACAAGAGAAATATGGACAATTTAACTGTTTTATCTGTCTTATGACTTATGACTAACAATTTTAACAAAATTTCGAAGATCTTATTTTAAATGTCAAAAATGTTAAGGTGTCTTTCCAATTTTAATATTTATTTCTGATATATTAATGTTAATTTATTATTATTATTTATTATTATTATTATTATTATTTACAAACATCTCTAAAGTGTATTCATCTAGTAATGTCATTCAACGCCATCCAACCACTCACAGGTTGGAACATACCGCTTAGTCGAGCAGCTCGCCTACTTTCTCCCAAGTCTTCCCAACACGAACTTGGCAACATTTTAGTAACAATATTGGTTTTTTTGGAAATCACCCAGAATAAATCAAATCGTATTTGTTTGTTTATTCTCCTCTTCTAGATTCAAGTAATCCAGATGAGAGACCCTTACATAACCATAAAACAATGGGAAACTCCCTCAATCCTCGTCTTCCATAGTACGCCTCATTATAGCACTGCCACTGGTGTTTGCGTAACATTTGATGGTGCTAATTGATGATTCAGCCAGCCTCCCTTGCACATGACTCGACAGACTAAGTGGCTTTGTGAAGAAAAATGAACCACACTCTGTGTTCGCCGGGAAAAAAAAAATTCTCCTCTAGAGAAATGATTACAAGCACCATTTAATGTGGTGTAACTCTGCTTCTGGATTCGATAACCACCTGGATTCAGTTAGGAAGTGAGTTCACAAGGTTTTCAGGTACACGGCATCCACAATAAGTCACTCACTGAGGATTTGATCGTCCAATTCCACCAATTCGTGGGTGTGCTGACGTCAGCGTTTTACCCGCTATTCCATGATGTCCCACAGATTTTCAATGAGGTTCAAGTCAGATGAATTTGAATTCCAATCGATATGTAATAGAGTGGGTATTTTTAATAAATACAGTCACATATGCGTCCAGACCTATTTACTTTGCTGGTGTCACCTTGAAAAATCGGGGTATGAACTGCATACTGATCATGCAGATGTTGACTGAAAGGCAACACCTGATCATCCATAACATTTGAATAAACATGCTAGTTCATGTTTGTGGTCACCTCGGCGAGCAGGCCCAATCCACAATATGAAAAACACCACAAAAATATCACAAACCCACCTCCGGCTTGAACCTGTCCTTGCACACATCCAGGATGAAATGATTCATTTATCCTTCGGTAAACTCTACGACGTGCATCTTTGGAACACTGGCAGAAACGTGATTCGTCAGGCCACATTACGTTTTGGTAGTCAGTTACTGACCATATTCGATGATTTCTAGCCTATTGAAGTTCCGCAGATTTATGTGCCTCTGTGAGGTGACCGACTCTAAATATTAATTTCATACAGTACCCGTCGCCATATTCTGTCGCTAAAATGTTGGGATGGACCTTCATTCACTCACTACAGCAATTCCTGTCAGGTTTGGAAGCGATTTTGATTCAGAAGCTGTGAAATACGTCTCCAGCCCCTCTCGGTATGGATCATTTCCAACCACAATTCTGACGTGTTTCGTGGCCACGTGTAGTACACCGCTACTTGTAAACAGTTTCATTTCAGCGACACACGATGCAATTCCTTGTACGACAGGGTCCATCGTTTACTCGTTATTTTGTTTGATATAGGGAAAAGTGCTGATATTTGGGACATACCCATGTAAAACCACCCACTAGTTCAATACTGTGAAATATATATATTATTCATACATATCCCCTGTGTGATTCGGCATTTCAAGGTATATTCTCACCAAATTTCAGTTCAGTTGGCTCAGTAGTTTTCGAGACTATCCGGAACAAACAAACAAACTAACTAACAAAGAAGCGGACGAACATTAGACAGTCATCATCTAACTGTTTCGTATTTATGACAGCTGACTATTGTAATTAGAGGTATGGTTTGTGCTTCTGCGGTCACTCATTTCCACTATTCAGTATTTATTTTACAATCTTATAAGAACTAACACCCGATCATGGTGTTCACCATCTAGCAGAGAACGTATTAAATCGCTACAGCACAAACAACATTCCTTGTTTCATCACTTTCAACAAACTTTTGTGCTTCCAACTAAATTTCTTTCCTTGTAGTTTGAAGCGGCCCAAGTATATCCCTTTACTGTAGAGCACGATGGCCAATTTCAACCAATTTCAACTTGTAAGGTTTAATGGTCAGCGTCGAAGGCGAACATTAATCAAGATTGATCGTCCAGTGCATCGCTCCACTGCACCCTTTCTCCATACTTTATTCAGCGCTGTGGGTGCTCGAGCTCGGTAGTTAACTATTTAGCAAACTGGACTTGTTCTGTACTTGGAAACGTCTTCCTGTTAATATGTTCTCTATCACCAACAACAAATTGATAGTTCCGTATCGAACATAACACATTTGATCTCAGAAAGGGAATAAAGCGATTGTGTTAGATCCTACCATTCGCTTCGAGAGGGACCTGCAACAATCGCAGGAAGTGAATCTGGAAAAGTAAGCAATGTATACACCATGTCTGCCATATCTATCAGACAAATATAATGTTCTTCTAAGTCAATGAGTTGTCGCATGCCTCCTGTTTTCATCCAGAGGTGCCCAGCCGAAGAACACAGTCACTAACTTTCGAAATATTAAAAAATCCTTTTTACGACATAGATAAAATATTATTACAGATCATAAGAGATTCTCTGCAAATGATACAGTTTAATCTATGCAAGAAATCGTAATCTCCTTATGATAATTTTTCCAGAGAAAAGATGATTTCATTATTATAATTACACACTGTAAGTTATGTATTCCGGACAATAATGGTCACCGCCACTGGAGGATAGATATTTTCGGAAAAACGTTACTACTTTTTTTTATTAAAACGAATTTGTCCAGTCCTTCCGTCCATTCTACTGGAGGGATCTTCTTTATTTTTATTTTATTCCCTCCGGAATCACCTGCCCGTAAATTATTAGGCATTAACAGGTCGCTAATTTAAGTCGTCTTTGAGTAATCGTACAGTAAATTCAAATCATTAACTGATCACTCCAATAATTGCAGAAAAGGATTATCCTAGCCCGCAATACATTCACTACTTAGCTGGTTGCATACAGTTAAGGAGCAATATATTTCCATTAAAATATGGTCGAAGGTAAACGACTGAAAAGTACGGCGACTGTACGCAAATAGGCAATTTCAACCATTCTTGGTAAACGTATGACTTAATACTAATCTGGAGAGAAATTCCGTGGTAGTAAGTCATACTTGGCACCCCTAGAATTTAGAGTTGGGAGGGAGTGACGTGCAAAGTAATCGAAAGCGACCTAAATTAGTGTTCAATCCATTGTTTGTATTGGGGGTCCCTGAGATGAAGAGTGAAAGTCCATGTTCAGCCACCATGGACATGAGAGGAGGGGGTAGTTGGAGAAGGGTGAAAAATGAAATGTCCAAAATGACCGATTGAATTCACAGTTTTTGGCTTCAATATTCTGATTGGTGACAGTCCCAATGACAGTTGGAGTCGTGTACATCATACCTATAGTCCTAAGTGTAATTACACACAGTTTTCATCATTTGAAAGGGTCGGCTTCTTCCAAAACAATCTGGGCTGCATTAAGAACACAGTTCCAAGGGAGAAAAATAATCTGCCACTAAAACTCTAAATTAAATACACAAAAATATATGTAAAGCTACAAAATAGTTCATAAAAACCGAGCTAGTAACTACGCGGTTTGTACACGTACCTTGCATTTAGGAGGTACTGGGTTCGAACCTCACTTTCGGCAGCTCAAGAGGTGTTACTTGCAACTTCAGAAAGCCTGCTACTCCCCTTTCAATGAACCATTCGTTAGTCTGGTCTCTACACAGATACCCTTCCGATATGGTTGCACCTGCGGCTCGGATATCTGCTTCATTGGGACACGGATGCCTCCCTACCGCGGCAAGGTCACATGGTTCAAACCCTCTGGCCATTTTTGATTTTTAGAAAAATATCCACAAACAATTTAGTTATAAGGGCTTAAGTGAAACAATGCATTAACTCACATTAGCGCTCCTTCAGAAGGTGTTGGTTACTGTAGTCACGTCCTAGTTATTGAACCATGGGCAACGGCTGAGTGGCTTAGTAAGTGGTCTTGAGAGACGGGATACCAGTTGCTATGAAAAGGGAGTGAGCATCTCGCACATATTCTGAGTCATGGCCCTCCTTTTTCCCGCTCGTAGTCGTAGAAAAAGGCAACTGCTAATCTAATCGACCGGATAAAAGTGATTTAGAAAAATTGTGTAACTTTTAGGAATAAATAAGGAATGTACCCTCATACTTCATTATATTTTATTTACGCGGAATTCGTAGTTCATATCCCTAGGAATTTTCGACATTGATTTGCTTGTCTGAGGGCTAGAACTCCAGATTTCATTATTTAGACAAGTTCATAGAAATATGCACGTAATCGATGTATGCCCAAAAGAGTCGTAAATTGCGCATAATAATTCTGACATCGAGTGTCTCTGTTCTTTTAAAACCCTGCCTGGGGCACTGGTCGTCACAAAAACATGGATGTTTTATCACAAATAATATCTAGAAACCACGTACGACAGCAAAGTTTGATGTCTCGTTAAAAAAAAAATTACGAATTTATCTTGCAAAAAGAGTCTTACGACCTTGAGGTACTACAACCGCCTTGTAGTGCAACTTTCTAGGACTGTTATGTGCTATCAGATCTTGTAATGAGTCGTTTGACTCATCTTAGCGATTCCTGCAACTTTGCAGAATATCGAAATCAAATGGTGAATATTTGAGAAAATTGTGGTACGAAAATTTACGGAAATAATTCTTCCAAAGAACATAGTGTCATATCACCACCGCTGTGCCAAAACCTAGAATGTGCCAATTGTGTTCCTAACCATTATTTTCCTTGAGTCTGGTCACGCTTCCCAGCCACATATGGATATGCAGTCCATCAGAACAACTTTCGATGCGTTCTTTTCCCTATGCTTAACTGTAAATACATCACACTCTAGGAGTGGGTAAGTATGTCATGCAAACGTACATTCCTACACTACGGTACACTACATTTCATTTTCATTTACATGGCCAACGACGCTACCTTCCGCATCCTTTCCTCGCCGAAATCATTCGATGTGTTAGTGCGACGTTAATCCGTTGGCGAGAAAGTTTTCAAGGAAATGATATTCCAACAGTAATACAACAATATACTGTAACAGACCAGCGACGGCTGGAAAATAAGTACCTTGAAGGAACTTATCAATAATTTATATGAAGCTTTTCTATCGAAATTATTCAAAATCTACACTAAACTGTATTGTGACCGTTCACCATCAAGCCATGGACATGTTAGGAGGTCTGGCTAATCATATATGCCGTTTTGCGCAACATCCTGTGACATATAATGCAGTAGTTAGCATTCTGTATGTCAAACCGGGATATGATCCGCGACACGCCAGTCCGGAAGGAGCAGTTTCCTACGCTGTAACGAGAAGAGGACAGCACAGTATTGCTAAACCTTGGAATCGCGCTCTCACTCGGTGCGAGTGGGAAGAGATGATGACGCTGCGCACGGAGATGGAGGTTATTGGAGACTGGGCCGAATTAAGGTGTGTTAACCTTTGAAAAATTAATGCAAACTATAAATTCAACACCGCATTCATTAGTAACACTTCACCATAATTTACGAAAAAGAGGAAGAAGAAGAAGAATACTTCTATATGAAATAATTTATCTAAATTTATAAATCAGGTCTCATTCGAACCAATGTATTTTACGCAGACTGTCAATGCATATAAATACAATACTTTAATAATGGATCAGTAATGACCCCTATCATACAGTAGTACGCAGATCAAAGGTGACTACTGAAAACTGACAACATGGGGAAAAAGTGGGATATATTGCATGATGAAACATGACGCGTTATTTTCCAAAGGGACGCTTTGGAAATTATGAATGACCTACTGATCGCTTTGGTTTCACATATGTTCAGTAGAAAGTAGAGGTCATAAGCTTTAATTCGATTGTTATCACGTGGTTCAAAAATTCCGATTACCGGACCGTTATTTTCACCAGGGACATAATTCATCCCCCCTGACCATTTGTCCGGAGGCTATAAGTATAGCTAGGACCCAGATACTGTATCTCATTCTCATCCGTGTAGCTGCAGTGGTAACACGTTACCTCATTGTCGTCTGCGTAGTTGTAACCCAACACATTAGAGGTGGACCTGGATATCAGTGTACAATGTGTTGTGCTATTGAAGAAACACATCAATGTGATGTAAATATTTTTCCAAAAAAGCCGTGTGGTACAAGTTAATGTACATAATTGCCGAATAGAAGCCTTAATTTGGCATTTTAACATCACAATCGTTGAAGACAGTCAGTTATGACTTATGGTGCAATCACCAACGGAGGGCAAACGCTTCAGGTTACTTGGCGTGGTGAGACAGTTAATTAATATATACAAGTGTTAATTATCACCACTCCTGAGCATTTAAGAACGAGTGACATTTAGCAAAAATTAAATAACTGTTCTTGACAAAATTAATGTTCGCATCCTCCAGGGACATTCGTTGTGATAGTCTGTGTGACGGTCAGGGAATGAACAGTGATTTTTACAAACTTATCACTACTTGCGTTAATCTATTTCAACTTAAGAGTGGATCTTGTTACAAGTAGGCCCCCTTTGAAAGTGCATAAACAGTATTTAATAACTCATTTTCCATTTTTCTGTCTGTTCGTGAGTGGTCGTCGAACCCAAGACTCGGAGCCTACAAGAGTCGAGCCTGAGTGCCTGCGATCAGCTTTACAGGGAACGTCCAGAAATTCAACTGAGAATACAACAGTTCGAGTCATGGATCGTCGTATGAAGAGGAACCGAGGACTACCAGGAACAAGAATATTCATCATCGTCGTGTAAAAATCTAAGATGTACCCCAGATGACAGCAAGCCTTACTCACCACATGTTAAGTACATGCTTTTATATACCTTAAACACGAAAGATGCATGCCAGTAATAATTTATTTTGTAAATTATTTATTTAGTCTGATCCAGGACACCCTACATTTGCCATAAGACACAGAATAATACACAATAACAATTTTGAGGGAATATAAAAAGATTAATGTTTTAAAAAAATGATAGGTTACAATTAACCATGTTAAATGGCATGAACTCCATATAAATGGTGACGAAGAATCGAAACGGAGTACTTGATGAGTGAGACGACTATCTCATCTTGTAGGCTTCTCGCTAGTTTATATTTTTGTCGCCATGTGATGAAAGATTTGGGAATTGTTCCCCTCGCGCCAAAGAAAAGTCCAGTCACCGTAATTTTTTTAAGGTTATACGACTCAAGAAAGAAAGGGATGGTTGGATTATAGATATCCTTTTTCTCATTGTCTACGTCAGTCGGCTGAGAGGCTGAAGATTCAAAGCGTACCGTAGGATCAATAATTTCTGCTTCGTTCCTCCGTCTGTCAATCGCTATAATATAAATCCTGCGAGTGCTGCCTCCTTCGGCGAGGCAGTGGACTTCTTCGTACTCTTCTAGATTTTTGAGACGAAGAGCATTAGCAATCAGGTTTCTGATGATGTTATGGCGTTTGATTCTAAGCAGTTCTCCTTGAGGGCAACTCCCCAGCACGTGTGGTAAGGTTTCATACTCACTGCAGTGTCTGCAGTGCCCTGTGCTGGTAGAACGTCCCGGCAGAGTACGTACTGGTGCAACAATCGCTGTCATCTTCAACATCTCCCTCCATTCCGAACAAGTTAAACCATCTCTTCTGGTAACCCAAGAATTAGCAGCAGGAACTTGAGCAAATAACTCAACACCTCTTCCTTTTTGTGGATATGCACACCAAGCTTCAAATTCGCGTGTTCTAAGTATATCGCGCAGTTGTCTAACAGATTTCGTTGATGTCTCTTCATTGAGTTGAAGTTCAGATAGGCAGCGAGTTTTTATTGCTGTGAAATTTCGAACAGCATTTACGTGCGAATCATTCACAGCTTCTAGCTTAAGATTGATGTTCAGCTGTTGAAGGTACGCTTCCCAAGTAGCGCGCATTAGTGCTAACCCTTTACATTTGTGGCTCGAATATATCATACTTGTCGGTGTGTCACTCGGAAATTGTAGAATTTCTTTTAGTGCCCTTCTGATCATGTTGTCGGCTTTTAACAGACTTGATTTGGGAATTTTCTCAACCGAAACAGTCTGGAAGGGGTATATCAGTGTAGGGCCAATAAACAGATTTATTACAGTCAATTTTTGATGCGGTTGGAGTAAGTGAGTCCTGGTAATCTGATCAAAGTTAGCTTTCAATTTTTCAAGTACCTGATGTTCATTGAAGACTAAAGTCTGTCTGAAAGTTGCCCCTAAATATTTTATTTCTTCACTATCATTTATACTTCTAATGTTTCCAGAGGCCGTCACGATATCGTCAGAATGAGGTTTACCATTTTCTATAATAATGGCATTTGATTTGTCTGCATTTATATGCAAACCTATTTCTTGAAGCATATTTATGACAGAAGTGACTAGGATTGAAGCTGCTGCTTGATCTTTAGCTATGATCACCAGATCGTCGGCAAAGCATAGGGATGTTAAAGTTACAGTGTTAGGACTCAATTGAAAACCATACATTTCTGATACTTTGATGTCTGTGAGTTCATCAAGGATGTGGTTTATACCCCAGTTAAATAAGAAAGGTGAAATGGGATCTTCTTGCTTCACTCCACATTTGATGTTCATCTTATCTTGTAACCGTACAACAGGGTTACAGATTCCATTCATTATTTATTATTATTATTATCATTATTATTATTATTATTATTATTATTATTATTATTATTATTAACCCTATTCATTAGATTTTATATTCTGTTTCTCATCATTTAGACTGTAATAATTAGGTATCACGGATATTATTGTATTTAATCATAGGTTAAGTGAAATTTATTTGTAATTATTCTGTATTGTAGTAAGTGAGATTTGTTGGTTTCATATTGTCATGCTGTGGCTTGTAACTTTGGCTAGATGAGCTGGCATAGTATTTTGCAATCGAGGCTATGTTTAGCTGTGCAAGGAGTTTTCCCGGTGACGCATTCGGTATAGCCATTCTCGGACCGCTTGGGTACGCTTAGACGACACATGACTGATGACATCAGTGCGTGGACACGTGATTGCGACCAAGTGTCAGTATTCGCCAGCTACTGTATGTGGAAGTGGAAGGGATGAACAGTGAGTGGGGAGATGAGTCGTCATCGCGAGGTGATATAAGGTGATGCTTCGATGGGGAGAGGTATTCTGTTCGTACTCAGTTCATAAGCAGTTCATATCGTGGAGATCATATGTAACAGTCTGATGTATCAAATGGAAGAAGTGGTCTTAGTGTGATGGTCAGAGCTAAGAGTTGTGTTTGAAGAGGTAATCATCGAGGAAGTCTACAAGTGGTGCTTGTATCCGAGCAGAGACGGGTACTATGCTGATAAAGAAACATCATCATCTTGTGAGGATGGACTTCACAAGATGTTTCAATAATATTTTCCAATTATTTAAAATATTTTGAGTGGACGTAATTACATTGGAGCTCCCTACACGCGTACATGGTATGTAGGCCAACTCCTTGTTATATAAGAAGATTACAACAGACGGCTCCCGACTTCAGCTCACAGGTTTTCCCAAGAATTTTCAAGTTCAACAGCGGTGTATGCAGACAACAGGTAATTAAAGCATCAGACATGTTATGCATTCATAACATGAAGAAGAGTGTAATCAGCGGCGATATCACATCTCACTTCAAGTTCATGCCAATAGCTTTTTTTGTTTAGATTAAATTTTCCTTTTCTTTGTACCGCAAATCTCACGATATATTTCTTTTGTTAAATTAAAAGACGTAAATGATTGTTCATTGTGACGTAAATTTAGTCATAAACTCAGTTTTATTTTTAATTATAATAAGTGATTCCAGTTCCATGTACAATCCTCAATTGTGGAAATGCAACAGTAATTTAATATTGTCCTGATCCATATCCCTGTATATTGCCAGATATGTGAGTTTATCACCTCACGCCTTGAGATAATTGATATAAGAGGTATGCTCTACCGAATTTTGTTGTTTTTCTTAAAAAAGCAACTGGCGCTCAAACAAATGTTATGTATATTGTGTGAAGGAGATGTAAGTATACAAGTAGTGGTTGGAGTAGCCACAACGTTATTATTATGGCCTGTATTCTCTCGCCTCCCAGCTTCTGGTTGATTACCATAATCACGCCTCCCAGTCCTGAAATTTTCCGAACTATTTTGATAATTTCTCTCCCTGTGGAAATTATTATTAGGTCTCTCCTGATATTCTCTTCTGTAGTTACGATTATTCATAGGCCTGTCCTGATTATTAGATTGGTTACCCCTTCCTTCTACATTCCTATTTAGTGTCCTATTATTATTCAAGCTACTACCTAAAGCATCAAAACTTTCCAACAAAATCTCCATTTCCTTAATAGTCTCCACTCTTTGCATACAAACAGCTTCTCTTATTCTATCGGGATAGTGCTTAGCCATAAGTCTAACTATATCAGCCTCAGGTCCAATACATTCTAAATTTCTCCACACCAAAACATGAGCCAAAAAGTATTCAGTCATTCTAACACCCTCGTTAGAATTATACCTGCCAAACATTACTCTCTCTCTCTCTCTACTCTGAACACCTTCACTCCAAAATTTAGCCATGAATTTCTCCTTAAATTCAGTTAGACTAGACATCGAGCTTTTATATACTTGAAACCAAGACTTAGTCTCTCCTACGAAAGCATTAGATAAGATCTCCAATACAGTTTCCCAGCTAATAATATTGTCTCTTAATTGAACAGCAAATTTCTTCTCTACTACTCTCATAAATTCCATCGGGTTGAATTCTTTCCCAGAAAACTTAGGTAAGTCATGATCTCTAGTGATTAAACCATTATTTACAATTATTTCACGTACATTTCTACTATCACGCACTTCTTTCTGGAGTACTCTCTGGCAACTCAGAAATTTTTCTTCCAATGTTTCCTCAGCCTTTTCTTCCATTTTTCTTAACTTCTCCTGTAATTTTTCTTCCGATTCTCTCACCTTCTGTGATAATGATTTTTGTTCACTCTCTAGATCACCTACTTCTCCAAGTTTTCTTTCCACCTGTTCTACCCTACTAATACATTTCCTAGTTTCTTGCCCCACTGTATTGGTTATCTTTTCAAACCTTTCTTCTACTAACTCATTGATTTCTCCTTTATTGGACTCGATCTTGGCGCCTAATTCATCAATCTGTTTGATGCATGTCTCACTAATTTGTTCTATTTCCGCATGGAGATTGCTCCGACCCAATTCCATCTCAGCTCTGATATCACTACACTCCTTATTTACTTTACTTTCTAAATTATTAATTTGCTTACTTATTTCTAACACCTTATGATCTATCTTATTACTAACATCATCAATCTTCTTATTAATACTATTTATGGCATTACTCTGAGCTTCAATTTTTTTACTAATAATATTTTTCTGAGATTCAATTTTCTCACTCATAATATTATTCTGAAATTCAGTTTTCTCACTCATAATATTATTCTGAGATTCAATTTTCTCACTCATAATATTATTCTGAGATTCAATTTTCTCACTAATAACCGTTTCAATTTTCTCACTCATAATATTATTCTGAGATTCAATTTTCTCACTAATAACCGTTTCAATTTTCTCACTCATGGCATTATTCTGCTCAGTCATTTTGGACATCAGCAAATTAAATAAACCCAGGTCAATCACCCCTTTACTTTGATCTTGCGTGACAGCGTTTTCCTCAGTTTCTACTATTTTCTGACTTTCAGCAGGTCCCACCTTAGTCACCAACTTCCTATTTATGTTACCACCTTGGATTTCCTTGGACACAATAACCTCAGCCTCATCACCTGACTGCATATTGCTATCCTTGTCCATCTTCGGTTTCCTACTCATTTTCCGCGATCTCAAAGCTATTTCCCCTTGCAATTCCTCTGACATTACCCCTTAAATACAAACTTCAACAAAATGACCTTCCTAACATTACTCGGTGAATTTAACATGTGCGTACTCATTAAAAGAACTGATCCATGTATATTGCCATTCAGAAACACTTCTTCTGAACCTTTCGAGTCCCACGTTGCTGGCGACACGTTGTGGCTACTCCAACCACTACTTGTATACTTACATCTCCTTCACACAATATACATAACATTTGTTTGAGCGCCAGTTGCTTTTTTAAGAAAAACAACAAAATTCGGTAGAGCATACCTCTTATATCAATTATCTCAAGGCGTGAGGTGATAAACTCACATATCTGGCAATATACAGGGATATGGATCAGGACAATATTAAATTACTGTTGCATTTCCACAATTGAGGATTGTACATGGAACTGGAATCACTTATTATAATTAAAAATAAAACTGAGTTTATGACTAAATTTACGTCACAATGAACAATCATTTACGTCTTTTAATTTAACAAAAGAAATATATCGTGAGATTTGCGGTACAAAGAAAAGGAAAATTTAATCTAAACAAAAACAGCTATTGGCATGAACTTGAAGTGAGATGTGATATCGCCGCTGATTACACTCTTCTTCATGTTATGAATGCATAACATGTCTGATGCTTTAATTACCTGTTGTCTGCATACACCGCTGTTGAACTTGAAAATTCTTGGGAAAACCTGTGAGCTGAAGTCGGGAGCCGTCTGTTGTAATCTTCTTATATAACAAGGAGTTGGCCTACATACCATGTACGCGTGTAGGGAGCTCCAATGTAATTACGTCCACTCAAAATATTTTAAATAATTGGAAAATATTATTGAAACATCTTGTGAAGTCCATCCTCACAAGATGATGATGTTTCTTTATCAGCATAGTACCCGTCTCTGCTCGGATACAAGCACCACTTGTAGACTTCCTCGATGATTACCTCTTCAAACACAACTCTTAGCTCTGACCATCACACTAAGACCACTTCTTCCATTTGATACATCAGACTGTTACATATGATCTCCACGATATGAACTGCTTATGAACTGAGTACGAACAGAATACCTCTCCCCATCGAAGCATCACCTTATATCACCTCGCGATGACGACTCATCTCCCCACTCACTGTTCATCCCTTCCACTTCCACATACAGTAGCTGGCGAATACTGACACTTGGTCGCAATCACGTGTCCACGCACTGATGTCATCAGTCATGTGTCGTCTAAGCGTACCCAAGCGGTCCGAGAATGGCTATACCGAATGCGTCACCGGGAAAACTCCTTGCACAGCTAAACATAGCCTCGATTGCAAAATACTATGCCAGCTCATCTAGCCAAAGTTACAAGCCACAGCATGACAATATGAAACCAACAAATCTCACTTACTACAATACAGAATAATTACAAATAAATTTCACTTAACCTATGATTAAATACAATAATATCCGTGATACCTAATTATTACAGTCTAAATGATGAGAAACAGAATATAAAATCTAATGAATAGGGTTAATAATAATAATAATAATAATAATAATAATAATAATAATAATAATAATAATAATAATAATAATAATGATAATAATAATAATAAATAATGAATGGAATCTGTAACCCTGTTGTACGGTTACAATCTGTATGACCACGAGCAGTTTGAACTTGTGTTGTGTTTTCTGTGAGAAGGTTGACTAGTAACTTCTTAATGGATCTGGGTAGTATAGAGTTCTCTATTGTCGCCTTTAAGTGATTGTGTCCAATACTATCGAACGCTTTGCTGACGTCGAGGAATACTACGCAGCCTGAAATCTTTTTCATTACAGCTGTTCGTAAAATGCCATCAACAATATTCACGTTAATGAAAGAGCCAGGGGTCATGACAAAACCTCTTTGGAACTGGTTCAAAGGGATGTATTCCCTTACAATTTTATCAAGGATCTTACTTAATATGCGCCGAATAATGGAGCAAATACTAATCGGTCTCCATTTGGACAGATCATTCTCTTCACCGCCTTTATGTATAAGAACAGTTCTCGCTGCCTTAAGAACCTCAGGAATGAACCCACTTTCAAATATTCTTCTGATGATATGGGCTAAAATATTAGCAGCAAGTGGATCATAAACAGATTTCAATAAAACCTTATCCGGACCTGGGCTAGTGTCAATTGCTATGCTCTTGATAATAGAGAAAACTAACTCTTGAGATATTTATATTAAACATTAAATGTGTAGGGAACATTATGCGCGTATGACTGGGAAAGATTTATTATTATTAGTTAGGATCATCAAGTGATTTTCAAGATAATCATTGATATTTAACAAAATTCATTTGCATGAATTATTATATAGACTCCAAATTCTTAGCTTATATGAACCATCTTTGGAATGAACGGCAAGTTAGCTAGACTTATATTTCTTCGTCTGGTAAAGATCTTCAGAGTAGTTTGGATATAAAGTATACGTTTGTGATTCAGGTATTTGTAAACCCGGATAATATTAGATAATCATTGGAGTTGATCCAAACCGAGGTATAATTAATTTATAATTATATATGAAAATGTGAGAAGAATTAAATAGCCTGACAAAATGGAGTCTTCTCTGTGACTTAAATGAACGGATTGAGATACGATGGCATGATATGAGAGGGCGAAGCAGTAACATGTTATGTTGTTGGGGTGGTAAGGAATAATAAATGATTATCACTGTTGTGAGACATTGAATTGGGCTGAATATATAGCCAAATAAAATATTATAATAAATAATGGCTTTCAAGTGAGTGCATACTTGACAATAAGCCGAGATGAAATGTAAGAAAAATGAAAGAAAGAGTGAAGAACGATTTATGGTGTCCGAAGCCCAGGGCTTGTTACTCAGCTGTTATCGTGATTGACAGGTATATGCCGGTCGACTGTAGGCCGAGCGAACCTTTGCAGTTTCTAGGAAAGCGATGTTAACGGGCCAAGCTCTTTTCATTCACCAAAGTAGTCTCAATCCCATTCTAATTATACGTTGCGGATAACACAGATAATTTTCCGATTTTGTGAAGGATAGATCCCTTCTCATGCTTAGGCATTAAATTAGCCTCTGATTGGAGCTCAAAAATGTTTACCTTGGAAGCCGAAGCCTGTTGGTTCGAATGATGCTGGAGTGAAGAATTAACCAGATATTATGGATTTGATATTTTTATATGTATGTTTCTGTGTGTTTTATTATTTCCCAAAGTGTTCTATGGTGATGGGTTCGATTCCAGCTTTGGCTGATTTTCTTTGAATATATAATTTGTTAGGTAAACCCAGGATACGCACATATATGCTCAGCGTGTATGTTCATCGTAAGTGTTCAATGTAAATATACATTTGTCGTGGTCAAATGGATCACATGTTTGATACTCGGCGGTGCAATCTCGTGTGTATAACAGATGTGCTTATATTGTGTTATAATTTTTTTCTTTCTCTATCCAAATCATGGCCAGTAAAACAAAGGATACTATTTAATATCCATTTATGACCAGTAAAACAAAGGATACTATTTAATATCCATTTATGACCAGTAAATAAAGGATACCTGGCTCTCACCCAGGAGGCTCGGGTTCGATCCCCGGTACCGCAACCATATTTAATATCCATTTGTGACGAGAGTTTAATAAATAAAGGATATCATTCAATATCCACTTTTTATAAATAAATAAACTCATATATCAGTGTGTGTTAATCGAGTGAATTGATGTACGCCATGAACTAATTATGCCAGGACAATTTCAAGAAAAGAAGGCATACAGTGTACATAATTGTGTCAGTTTAATTGTTTCCTTTGCTCATATGTTGAGATAGAACATTATTTGTGTGGTTCACATCAGAATAATAAAAATGTTTAGAATATATACTTGAACGGAGATTCTTCTCATTTAACAATATTAGCATATTCCTCTCATATTATAGAATCCTACTTTCATTATTTTAGATATTGCCTATTTTATTTCTTTATCGAACATTCCATTACCCGTATTGCTCTCCGAATTCAGCCGGTGAGGCTATGAAAGTAGGGAGGATGAGACTTCAAGCCTGGTAAGTGACTTCTGGCGTTTCTCATCCAAATGCTCCATCTGTACATCTGTTTGTAAAACCAAATTAAGTAACATTGCCCTAATTATACCCAGGGTAAGCCTCATTTTGTTGCCCAGCTAATGGGGCCAGTTTCATTTTTGTTCGCCCGATGTGCTTAGGGCTGGTTCATACTTAGTTTTGGTGCGACGACATATGCCCTAACGGTTACAGTATTAAATATCTCTTATACCACATTTCTCAACAAGTATACATTACCTAAACATAAATTCTTCCTTTGGAAGGGAAATACATAAAGTATATAGCGCTTTCTAACATATGATATGAAAAATGGTTTCATTACGAGGTAATTCAATTTGGGAGAAGATAATTCTCTTCGAGTATCCCTATAATAGCACACCTATTGTGTGTAACTTCCAGGATTCATGGATCCTTCGCTTAACTATCTATAAATCCTTCCCAATGATCTTTTATTAGTTTATTTGATAATTTAAGTTTTGTTAAATTATCTCTCACGTCGCACCGACACAGATAGGTCTTATTGAGAACATTTCGCTTATCCCAATTAATCTAGTTTTAGAATATCGATGATATCGTAGTTTAAACTTTTGGCATCGTATACTTTCAGAGATGTTACCTTTTCCAATTAGACCAAAGACATTTTTCTTCGAAATACACACAGAATGATGACCGAAATTTATATGATTTTATTCATCGTGTGAAGTTATAATAAAAGAAAGTCAAGTCTTCATTCAATACAGGCCCATCTCTCAAACTAAATGAATATGGATGCAAATGAAATAAGTATTCTGACTAACTTAGGAAGTTTCAATACTTCAGCCTCCATCTAAAGTTAATCAAGGACTTGTACACTCAACATATATTAGAATATAAGGACTCGCGCATCACTTGGCTACTGCAAACTTCCGCAGACTGATATGTCGGTGTCTGATTTAAATGCAAATGCGAACTTCAAACTGGATTCCGTTTATGATTACCGGTAGTGCCAGTAATACCTTACAGTGGCGTCATTATGTTTCAGATGGTTATAGTGTGATGTGTAATGAAGCATAAAACGAATAAAGATTATTTGCAGTTGTTTGAAGAAAAAACATAAAACACTAAAATATCTTTTGATGTTCTCCGAAATTACGCAAGGACTGACTAATACCTTAAGTATAATGTAGTGAAACTTTTCTCCTAAGTAAGAGTTAAGCCAGTTGAAAAGTAGATTTGGTTAGGAGCTCTAATCGCCAGCACTGTGGGATTGAATTGCGGCTGCGCTGTTAGAAGCCTAGTTATGCCAAGTACGCTGCATTCCTGGCAGAAGGCTTGTCGGTAAGTAAAGACATCTTCTTCTGTACCGTATTCCACAACGTTATAGCTAAAGGCCGTATTTTAACGTAGATTTACGTTCTTCCACAGTTTCGTACCCCACTGTCGGCAGCCCTGAAAATGGTTTTCCGTGGTTTCCCATTTTCACACCAGGCAAATGCTGGGGCTGTACCTTAATTAAGGCCACGGCCGCTTCCTTCCCACTCCTATCCCTTCCCAGTCCCATCGTCGCCATAAGACCTATCTATGTCTGTGCGACGTAAAGCAACTAGCGTTCTTCCACAATGGATATATGGAATGTAAATGTTAAGACGCTTCTAGTATTTGAGTGGAACGCGTATATCATCAAGAGTATTTAACTTACGATGAATTTTCATGCCTCATTTGACAGATAAAACAGGAGGCTATCTCTAAAAAAAAAAGTGAAAATCCGAAACGCACTTTTCATGAAATACCGCTTCAAATGAGGCAAAATTTGTGCTAACTATGTCACCTCACACGCATATTCTGTTACAAGATGGCGCTGTGTTGAATCGTGCGCTCTGTTGAAAGTCATCTGAAACAGCACAAAACATTAAAAAATTAAGTCTACGAAACCCCGCGGCCGTTACAAGAGTGACAGACTGCCGCCAAATTTTAGGCACTACTAGGTTAGAAGGCAAATTTTCTGAAGCAAGTATTAAAAGTAGTCCACGCTGTACAGCGGTTATGCTGCGAGATTTGTATACACCCTAGGGGTAAAGCCAGTTAGCACCCTTATACTTTATATTAATCTCACTACATTTCGAAGCAGTGGGCTGACACTGGGGTGACACTGTCTAACAACTGAATTTGTTTGCATTCTAACCTACTGCAGTCGAAAAACCAAAGGTCTACTTATAAGCTTTATAACTGACACGCATTATTTTCATTTTTAATCATATACCAATGATCTTCATTTAGGTACGTCGCCCGGGTCGAGGATTCCATATCAGTTGTTTACCTAGCATTTTATTAAATTATTTCAAAGTGGTTGACAAATTATCGAATTTCCCTCATTCTTCTTCCTATAAATATAATATTTGCACCAATTTGTCATCTTTAATTTCAACTTTACCTCTTTAACGTTCCTTCCTCTAAAAATGTCTCTACTAATATCTTTTCGCCCCGAATCTCCATGGGCTACTCGAAACATACCGTTTAGTCTAGCAGCTCGTATCCTTACTCCCTAGTCTTCCCAGCCAAATGTTTGTAACATTTTATGAACACTACTCATTGGTCGAAAATCACCTAGAAAAATGGGCTGCTTCATTTTGGTTCTTTTCCGGTTCTGGAATTAAGTTACCCTGGTAAGGGTCCCTTACTATAGAACCTTACTCTAATATGGGGTCTTACCAGTAACTTGTAGGCCCTCTCTTTTATAGCCTTTCTAGAATCCATACACACCATCATAACCATAACGCACAGATATTTATCTCTTACCTACAGCCTCGTTTATTTGATTACCGCAAGTAGATCCTCCCTTATATAAACACCTGGGAACTCACATCAGCCCCTATGAGATAGTTTCACTCCATCAACCAAGTAATTAAACCTGCGGGGACGTAACGTACTGTACCGTGATGGTGGCTTGGTAAATCACTAAATACAGAACTGGTTGCGTTTACTCTAGGATGTATTAATTATTGTTAGTTTCTATCCAATAACGCAGTGACACAGTCGCTCTAGATGGTGCTCTCTCTCCCTCTCAATCTACCTATCTCTGTCCCCAAAGTTCAGTCATACTAATTATTTAGTCTAACTGTTACGAAATACATAATTACGGTACACACACTTCCGTAACTGCCACTTTACACTAGAACATTTCACTATCATCTCAATATACGATGTTCCCTGCAGCAATGTTCACAGTTTCTGCGAGCGTAACACAGACACACAACGTTTTGCGCGGTAGCAGGTTCATACTCACACCGCAGTCTGCTTCCTTCGGTCCCACATCCCTCAGCTGCCCTACTAGTATTCGTCGTCAGTTTACTCACAACAGCCCCGAGCACTCACTCTACAGCGCTTTCATTCAAAAAACTGAACCACCTCAGTCTCGTCCAGCCTGTCTTTTATAGGGAGACCTCCACTTAGCGGGAGTGGAAGACCCTGGGCACCTCTGGGAGTTGAAACCACTGATACAATTTTTCGTAGCTTATACACCGCAAGAGGCCTACTGAAATAGCGGCCTATGGCAATAGTGGTGGCAGCAGAGCTGGCTAATTCGCTCCTGAGTCGACACTGAATGGTTGCTTTTAACAGCGAATGTGCGAGGCCGTAACGTGGTGACGTCGCTCGCAGTTTGAGCTGGCTATCTTTCCGACGTCCGTAAGATATGCAGGACTTCGCCACAATACTTCTAGTACTATACTGTGTTTTATCTTACTTGATGTCTATATTACGTAGACCGAGTGAGTTGGCAGTGAGGTTAGAATCGCGCAGCTTTGAACTTGTGTTTGAACCACCGTCGTCAGCCTTGTGGACGCTTTACCGCGGTATCCCATTTTACACGAGGCAAATCCTGGGGCTGTACATTAATTAAGGCCACGGCCTCTTCCTTACCAATCCTCGCTATTTCCTATCCCATAATAGCCATAAGACCCGTCTATGTTGGTGCGACGTAAAGCAAACAAATTTTATATTGCATAGCCCTTCATTTTCTTTCCGTTCACGCAGATTGTTGTCATGTCATACCCATCGATAAGGCAGAGAAAGCCTTCGTACAGAATATGAAGATTCCTGGAGAAGTGGAAGGTAAGCGCTTCCTTGATGCGTAACTTTGGTACCTACAAGGAAACCCTTTCGTCTTTAAGTCTACGAACTGTTTGAGATTTGGCACAACGAATTGAGTAGGAAATTCTTAAACAGCACATCGAAATTATATGTTCAATCGTATACTTAGCATCTATTAAGGGGTGTCGAAATTTGCTCATTAAGGCAACTTATAGACAGGAGTAGTGGCGCGAAGAAGGTAGAGGCCAGTTCATCTGACAGGCGCTCAAACTTTTTTCTCTCGCACACACATTACAAAGTGCACTTCCTGTAGTTAACTCCAGATGCATTTTATGCACAGCAAGCGGAACCACTTTGAAATTAGTCCACGTGATATTCAGATGACGTTAGGTGAAATAAGTAACAATTCGTCAGATTAAACCATACGATATTATTACCATTACTGCTACGGTAACAATTAGGAAAACCGAGCTCGATAGCTGCAGTCGCTTAAGTGCGGCCAGTATCCAGTATTCGGGAGATAGTAGGTTCGAACCCCACTGTCGGCAGCCCTGAAAATGGTTTTCCGTGGTTTCCCATTTTCACACCAGGCAAATGCTGGGGCTGTACCTTAATTAAGGCCACGGCCGCTTCCTTCCCACTCCTACCCCTTTCCTGTCCCATCGTCGCCGTAAGACCTATCTGTGTCGGTGCGACGTAAAGCAAATAGCAAAAAAAAAAAAACAATTAGGAAAAATAGTAATAATAGCTCCGGTATTCCCATGGTTTACAGAGGTGTAAGGATGTGCAGACGTGATCGGCTGGACAGTAAAACGATCAGAGCATAAGCTAAAGCTTTAGATTTGAAATTTTGTTTCTTTCCTTTCTGTGTTTTGATTTTGGTTTAGAAAATCTTATTCACCCCCCATACCAAGTTGAGTGGGAATTAATAGAAGGTAAAGTTACATTTAAACGGAAACCTTAGAATTTTATATTTTATATTTATATTATACCTGAAGCTATCACATGTTAAAGTATGTCTGCCATCACTATGAAATGTTCTGCTTTCCGACGACGGCAAGACTTCCCCTGCATCCTATTACGCCGTACACACGCTAGTCCGGAACGTTGAAGGTGACAATACGGCTCTCAGTTTGATTCTATTTGCTTTGCGTCGCACCGACATAGATTGGTATTATGGCGACGATGGGATAGGAAAGGTTTAGGAGTTGGAAGGAAGCGTCCATGGCCTCAATTAAGGAACAGCCCCAGCATTTGCCTGTTGTGAAAATGGGAAACCACAGAACACCAACTTCAGAATTGCCGACAGTGGGATTCGAACCCACTATCTACCGAATTCTAACTCACAGCCGCGCGCCTCTAACTGCACGGCCAACTCGCCCGGTAGCAGGAATTTGAGCAGGGTACTTAGACTTACCGTAAAGTTACATTTAAAAAGAAACTTTAGAAGTTTACTTCAAGAAAATAACTTTGAAACCTTCCCCTCAGGTTATCTGCCCAGAGCTATCACTTGTTAAGAGATGTCTGCCATTACCTTGAATTGCTGGGCCCTCCGACGACGGCAAGGCTGCCCCCAGCTTACGCCCTACACACACTAGTTCGGAAAGATGAAGATGACAATACAGCTGTAATTTTTTTTTTTTGCT
Organism: Anabrus simplex; assembly: GCF_040414725.1. NCBI lineage: Eukaryota > Metazoa > Arthropoda > Insecta > Orthoptera > Tettigoniidae > Anabrus > Anabrus simplex. Next base: position 407,747,022 of record NC_090269.1, read on the forward strand.
ATTTGCTTTACATCGTGCTGACACAGATAAGTATTATGGTGACGATGGGATAGAAAAGGCTTAGGAATGGGAAGGAAGCGGCCGTGGCTTTAATTAAGGTATAGCCCAAGCATTTACCTGGTGTGAAAACGGGAAACCACAAAAAAAATCTTCATGGCTGCCGACAGTGGGGTCCGAACTCAGTATCTCCCGGGTGCAAGCTCACAGCTGCGCGCCCCTAACCGCACGGCCAACTCGCCCAGTATAGTGCTCTAAAGCGCCCAGGTTTTATAGTATCGCAGGGAGTAAGTTCCAGAACTCTCTTGATCTAGGCAGAATGCCTTTACACACCCCCAACTTTAATTGGCTAGAAAAATATAGCCTACACAAAACTTTCCTGATTGTTTATAACTAAGGAAGAAGAAAGCCGTAGAAGTGTTGAAAATCTTAGTACATAAAAAAAACAATCTACAAACTCTTAAGATTTACAAATATTGAAAATTGAAATTTCCCTTTAAAGGTAATTGATCGTAATCCCGCCGGAGGGGGCATATAGGCCGATAGTAGAAACTTATAAAGGTTAAAGGTCCGAGTATCTTGTGATGCATAGTTTAGGATTTGCAGCACAGATGGCCTTCTATAAGGCGTACATTTCAACGGGAGGGATCACGTTCACCCTCGGTGCAATAATAATAATAATAATAATAATAATAATAATAATAATAATAATAATAATAATAATAATAATAATAATAATAATAAAGTACATCTCCAGCATTTGCCTGGCGTGAAGTTGAAAACCACGGGAAACCGCATTTATGGCTGCTGATGCTGGGATCCGAACCCACGAACTCCCGAATGCAAGCCCACAGTTACGTGATGTCAACCGCACGGTCAGCTCGCGAGTTATTTTGCCAATGTGCAAAGATGTCTACCACTGAGAAGTTTCGCTGTACTAATACTCTAATTACTTAATGACCTCATATACTGCATGAACACGTAAGAGGACATCATAAAATAAATTGTTCTCACCTTTATTTTGTAATAGGAGAGACCAATTGCCTTTTGGTTATTCGTGGATAAAATTTTCGTATGGTCAGTAAGTTCCTATCTTTTGAAACGATCAATTATTTGAAAATCAGACTTAAGAAGGTATATGTGCACGCCAAATTCAATTGAATTGGCACTGTAGTTTTAACGTGACTCAGTGAAAATCAGACAAAATCCATCTCATTTTAAGCAATTATGCGAATTTTTAATTTAAATAATATAATATAGTCTAATATATAAAAATTTCTTTAAGTCAAGTTAAAACATAACATAGTCATACGACAGCACTCTCTGAAAACGTTAGTGGAAAAGTTCATGAAATTACATAAGCCGGTTTAGGCATGACGCCATTTCGGAAGGTAAACAGACAAATAGACAGATATCGTTTCAGTGATACATGGAAATAAATGCCTAAAAATTCAAAAAATTAAGTATTGATATGTTAATATCATAAGAATCTGTTTCTCAACTAAAATCTGACTTGTATAGATTGAATCCGTCTAATATTGAAGATATACAAATGTACATCAGAGCTAAAGCAGACATTCCATATCCTCACGATCGGATCGAGCAAATAAGAACATGTCCGAACCACACATCCCAAGCCGAATTTTTGTCACGTGACTTCCTCTGCCCTCAGTTTTCTTCATCTAGAGAAGAATGGTGTGGTACAAGCCCTGTTAGCATAAGCAAAAGAGAATAGGTTCTGGGCTAAAAACAAAAACGTCGCTTACTGTTAGGGCAAAACCGAACATTCCGTTCTTGTACAAATGTATATTTAATTGTCATTTAATTTGCTCCGTATTATGTAGACGGAGAGCTTCCTTGTATCTATTAACATTGTCCGAAAATCAGCAAATTGTCACCTAAGAAGCAATACCTCGCATGTCCCAATAATCATCCTATCCATTATTTTCCTTAAGACAGGTCACGCCTGCCCAGGTAATTGTAGATAAGGAGTCCACTAGAACTATTTTCATTGTGTTCATTTTCTCATGGCTATGTGTAAAGGAAAATGAACCTTACCGCACAGTACTGTAGGAGTGGATCTTTACATGACAAATTTAGGAACTCCTGCTATATACTGTACTTAATGTTAATTTTCCTTTATACGCACGCATGCCAAATCAAACACAACGGAAATAGTTCTGCTGGACTGCATACATTCTACGCACGACGCTGAGAGGCATGACCAGTCTTTAAGGAAAATAATGGGCAGGAAGAGGTATTGCATCTTAGACGTCGACATTTGAAGCTCCAGCTCCAGACCATTTACTTGTCTCTTTCCTCCTGAAAGTTTGCATCTAAGGGTCAGTTTAGGTTTTGTCTGAGCGCTTCTCAAATAGCCACAAGCTGACGGTCTCATGATTTTCCCCTTTTATGAAGAACTATGACCGTTTCCACGAGAGGATTACTACTGTGTAACAACCAACATTCTGCTTGCTTAATGACGTAATCTCCTGTGTGAATGAGGGAACATCGTGAATTCCACTGTTCTGAGGTAGATAGTAAGCACTTTATAGTTCATAAAAGCCCCACAGCACCATGCCGAGAATTCTTTAGCGACTTTATCGGCTACATTGTCCTTGTTTTACGATAAACGGACGTGTTCTTCTGCTGCAATTAAATACTAGCTCCTTTAAAATTCCTTGCCTGCAGTCAATATGGCGGAAGATAGGATTTTAGTCGTGTCACATCTTTCTTTTATCCTCGCCTGCGTACTGAGCACGACAAAAGGCAGGCCGAAACAAAAGAATATCTGAGAATGGATTATGGAAAAGAGTGGGAGGGGGAAGGATGTAGCGTCCTTCTTTTCTTCCGAGCTACAAACAGAGAATAAGAGCTCTTAAGATGGATTGCGCTTGCACTCATCCGTCCTGGCAGAAGCTGGCTACCGGCGATACAGTGTTTACTTCTCTGAAACGAAAGCAAGAACTTTATGTTGATGATGATGATGATTATTATTATTATTATTATTATTCACCGGAATTGTATACAGTAATAGGTTGTAATGAAAAGTAATTTGATTATTAGGAAGTATCGTCTGGTCCGCTCTTCCGTAATGTAGCGAGAGTAACATAAATTTTAGGCGATGTGATGGACTTTACCCCTAATGTTTATGCAAAGCTCAAAGCATAACCGTTGTGCCGAATGGTCTATACTTGTTACTCGCTTCAGTAAGTTTGCATTCTAACCTATTACAGCCGATATATTCGGGTTGTACTTATTATTGTTATTATTATTATTATTATTATTATTATTATTATTATTATTATTATTATTATTATTATTATTATTATTATTATTATTACTATTATTATTATTATTATTATTATTATTATTATTATTATTATTATTATTATTATTATTATTATTATTATTATTATTATTATTATTATTATTATTTCGAATGGGCCACCAGAGGACCACGTGCCAATTTCAATTCCTTCTTCTTTGTTCTTTCCTTTTCTTCCAGTACGCTTTCATCTGTTCACTATGTTCCTTCTTTCTGTCTTCAGACCACTTTGAACCAGTGTTTTTTACTTTCCTACCTTGGAATCCTTCTATTTTCAATACTTTTTCCCGAAAGCCTTCTCCATTATTTATTTCTTCTGTTGTTATATTGTTTTTTTCTAAATCCTTTCTTACTTCATTGACCCAGCATGTCGTTGATTTCTTACTCCACAAATATCTGAAAATCTTACTGGTTAATCTACTATCTTGCATTCGATAAAAATGTCCAAAAAACATAAGTCTCCTTTTCCTCATTACATCTGATATATTTTCTATTTTTTGATATATTTCAGCATTACTTCGTAATTTCCAACCTTCTGCTGTGTTTTGTGGGCCTAATAGTTTCCTCATGATTCACCTTTCTAGTATTTCTAGCTTATCTAAATTATAGTTTAATGCCAGACACTCGCTTGCATATAGGCATTCTGGCTTCATATTGTTATTATTATTATTATTATTATTATTATTATTATTATTATTATTATTATTATTATTAATAATAATTTTTTGCTAGTTGCTTTATGTCACATCGACACAGATAGGTCTTATGGCGACGATGGGAGAGGAAAGTCCTAGGAATGGGAAGAAAGCGGCCGTGGCCTTAATTAAGGTATAGTCCCAGCCAGCATTTGCCTGGTGTAAAAATGGGAAACCACGGAGAACCATCTTCAGGGCTGCCGACAGTGGGGTTCGAGCCCACTATCTCCCGAATGCGAGCTCACAGCTGCGCGCTCCTAACCACACGGTGTTATGATTATTATTATTATTATTATTATTATTATTATTATTATTATTATTATTATTATTATTATTATTATTATTATTATTATTATTATTACATGTCCTCAGTCATCTTGGGCAAACATTTTGATTACCCTCTCGATGCTGTTTACGCATCAAATTCCACTTTCCGTGGTACTGCACGAGAGGACAACAAAAATAGGATCTCTTTTGGATGTTCTACGGCTGTTATTTCATTAACATCTTCCGGAAAACACCAGATGTGTCACAAGACGTACTTTACATGCCTGCATCTTCCCACGTGAAGCGTCGGATGGACCTATTATGATCCTCCAAAAATCCGACTACATCTGCCTCCTTTCGACCCGTGGTCAACGACCATAAATCGCCACTTATACGTATTTAGGGCTGTCGCTCAAGGTGGCACATTCCTTATCAGTTATTTAACCAGATTTCCCTTATAGGATTTCAAGGTAATTGGAAATTTATTGACCTATCGATCTTCTTATAAACGTAGGTTTGTTCCAACTTATTGTCTTGAATTCCAAATTTATCTTCATACTATTTGTTTTCCTACTCCTAAAAACTCAACCCCAGCTTATTCCACTACTCACGCCATTCTAAGCTAATCCTTCCTCTGAGAGCTCCGAACAACTCATCCCGTTACTCCAAAATCTTCCCAGCTCAAAGTTGAAACTCTTTTCGTAACTACCCTTCAGTCGGAAATCACCCAAAACGGTCGGTTTCGAACCATTTTCTAGAAAACACTCCAGTTTATTCCGAAGGTGTTGAAAGGACTGTACAGTAGCTGCTTCCTCAATAAACATTTCCTTCTTATTTTCAACAGATTGCCGACTTCCTATAGTTATTTCAGTGGGTATGGTTAAAATGTTATTGTAAGGTATCAAACTTATTGCACCAAGTATGAGATGAAACAAATAAATTATAAGTCAAAATGAGGTCAGGTCTAAAATATGGTCTAATTTTTTGATGGTAAACATTTAGAAAATATGATTGCAATAAGGAACTTTAATTAAACTTCCTTCTTTAAACTACTCACTCCACTTATGAATATTATACTTTTGTAATTTTTAGGCTTCGTTTTTTCGCTTCTCCATATTTTGAAGTACGTGTCGCACTAGAGTTTCTTCCGGACATCTATCAATTGGAATGTACTAGCTTGTGCGGTGTAAAACTGTCCAGTTTGTTTGCTGTAAAATATTTCATAGCAATTACTAGTACATTCCGTTGAACTTGAAAATTCTGCCCAATCTGAAGCTGTCTGCAGAAATGTAAGTGCCAAAGGGACAATTAAATAAAATCCAAAGCCCGAAACTCACGGGAACCAATTCAACTAATTATAGGAACACCATAAAAATAAGCCTCAAGTCTATTCGAAGTTCTTGGTATCTGTTTCATGGAACGGAAAATATTTTGGAGTATATCATGGGCTGATATAGACGCTTCTTTGATCATGATAGTTGTAGGATAGAAGAGAGGGGCATGATTAGCTCAGTGGATTTGATATTGTCTTCTCACACGGGAGACTGAGGTTTGAATCCCGGGCGATCGTGGGTTGAGAGATTCAAGATTAAAGTGTGCCTGGGTAGCTTTAGGGACCCAACAAATATCAGTGAAGAGCTGAAGAAGGAAGGAAAGAAGGAAGGAAAGAGGGAAGGAATGAAGTGAGGAATGAATTGTTGGTTAGAATACTACTACAGACAAGAAGTAATATTGGTGGACGGACGCCTACAGTGCTGTCAACACGGCTTGCACTCATGTACGACAGCCAATAACTTCTTTGACTGACACCAACAATGTAGGTGACACAGTGTACACCTGTGTAGGTAATACAGTGAGTATATTTGTGGACTGGCGCTAACAGTTCAAGGATCACACAGTCTTTTGACCTGTATTTTCGCGACTTTGTTTTCGTCGTGGTGATCCGGACGATTTGAACTGCATAATATCAAATGTTTCGCCAGCGGATTGGCCTAATTTTTGGTAGAACTTGAAATATTCCCGTTTCACAAACTACTACATTCTCAAGTTCTGTCCCTACATTCAACTACCCTTCACAACAGAGACCGTAGTTATGCTTGTACTTTATGCACGCAGGCGACTCTTGTTGGAACTAGCGAAGAACTGTCATGGCAGCATCATGTGGTGCAAACTCTCCGCCGTAGTGCAGCACAACAACAATAGACGAACACTCCACCTTGCTACGTAAATCGTTGCCATAAAATAAATTTCTGCATGTGTTGTTTCATTCAGAATTAAATGAAAAATCCCAATGAAAACAATAAATTGCTGACGAGGTTCCGAAATTCCCCCGGAACTAAGAGGATCGAGATGGATGGAAGGATATATGAGATGAACCGTGAGTGGACGTAAAAAGCACAATGGATCTAGCTTCATAATCAGCGATGAGGTGCTGTGTTATTTTAAAAATGCTATTTATTTGGGGCGTCGGCCTAGAAAGATCTTTTGTTCCTACTTTGCACCATCTGTTATGAACCTGGGTGTATATGGAAATTGCGGAAGTGTAAAGTATTGAATGTGAGGAAAGGAACATTAAGGACGACACAAACACCCAGTCCCCAGACCACGGATATTAACCATTTACAATTCAAAGCCCCTGACCCGCCCGGGAATCGAACCCGGGGCCGCCGGGTGACAGGCGGACGCGTTGCCCCCTACACCGCGAGGCCGGACAGGTGCTATGTTAAAAATAAATTTTTTGATTTGCTCAGCGAGATGAGTGCTTTCCAGTATTAAGCATGGCCGAAAATAATACAATTGAACAGATTGTCTAAATGGAAAATTATAGTATTTTAAAAACTTAACATACAAGACGAAACAGTATACACCATATGTACGACACTATACAGAGTGTATCAGAACAATACTGACAAAAAATCAGGGATGCTTTTCGTTTTATCTTAAGAACGACGGTGCAATTATATTGGCAGAAAAAATAATAATTTTCAAGAAAATTAGAATACTTTGTTTCTTCTGGGCGCGTGATTAAAACTGGCGAACTCAGTAGGTTAACACGGGAGAGAGCACGCCGCGGGGAATATCTCCGCACTTTTTTTAATTTTTTTGTACAATAATGTGACTTACACGTGCGCTTTTCTCATTGTTCTTGGGGACTTTGGAAACGAATAGTCTATCTCCAACTCTGTTGCTGTGGCGAGTTTTCCTGTTGGGTACTGGTATTGGCTATTGGTTTCCATGCGTGACTCTTGCTGACACAATACATTTTTGTGTTTCCATGTGAGTGTGGCTCTGTTAGATTAAGTGTATGGTATTATTTACTCGTTGTGATTTTTCATTTACTAGCAAAATGGATATCACCGAGGAGTGTGGAAAAAAACAATTTGACCGAAATGACTCATTTTTACGGGCGTAGATTTCGGCTCGCGGGCTTCACTTTGATGGAAGTGAAGATGAACTTGATGAAGATACTGAACTGGCTGTAAATTCAGAAGAGGAATGCAAGGCAGAAGAGGATAAACTTTAAGAAAATTCTCATGAGACGGATAGTGAAGTATCAGTAGAATCGTAGAGAATATTCCACCACATAACACTGAAGTTGCCCTACAATACACTGGCAAGAACGGCGAAACTGTTTGGAATATTCATTGTGTTAACAATCATGGTCGTACTAGGGGACCAAATATTTTCATTCATTTACCGGCCCCATAAGGGAAGGCTACGTGTATTAGTACTTCTTTGAAGGCATGGGAGTTACTTTTTCCGAATGTGGCTTGAGAAGAAGTGTGATACTTTTCAAAGGCACCGTGATGTTAGAGAGACCAGCATTTCATAAATTAAAGAAAAGATTGGATTTTTGTGTCCGGATGGAGTTTGTAAGGCAAAGCACCTCAACCTGTCTGATTAATGGACTACTTTTCACGTAGTATGAGAACCCTTACTTAGTCTGCTAAGGAATGTTTTCAAAATTGAAACACGTCTCTTCTGCAACAGATGTCACGTCTACACTTCGCATTATATACATTTTCCTATGTATGTTCATAGTTTCATGCACGGCTTTACAACATCTGGTTGAGGACTCGAATTTTCTTTAATACAGAAATGTTTTACGCTACTGAAATTAGGTACTGGGATGCGGATAACAACAGGGTTTGTCTGTGATTTAATGCATGTTTCTGTTCTCATACAAGGCATTACTGTCATGTCCAGGACATGTGACACCCTAACACTCGCTTCCCGCTCATATTTATAAGCTGGTTACATTACTAGTCATGGCAGCGAAGCTTGCATAACGATAAGTGCACTGTATGTATTTTTTTCTAATTTATGAAAATTAATTCCTTCTTAGTAATTATATAAATTGTCTTGTGTTTATTGTATCCTGAATCTCATGGAATAAGAATTGTCCTTCAGATGAAATTCTGCGCCCTCAATCTGGTATATATATATATATATATATATATATATATATATATTTGGAATTAGAAATCTTGCATAATTTTCATTACATTTTTGCACACATTGGTTTACACTCTGCTTTGCGTCGCAGCGACACATATAGGTGTTATGGCAGTGATGGGATAGGAAATGCCTAGGAGTGCGAAGGAATCGAGCGTGGCCTTAATTAAGGTACAGTCACAGCATTTGCCAGGTGTGAAAGTAGGAAACCATAGAAAAGCATCGTCAGGGCTGCCGACAGTGGGGCTCGAAACCACTATCTTCCTAATACAAGCTGTTAGCTACGTAACCCAAACCGTATAGCCACTTGTCCTTTTTTCAAAGGTAGGCCTATTCCTCACTTCAACTAATGTACTGCTATATCTTCTTTTTAATCTTCATTCCGTTCTTTCCATATTAATGAGGTTCAGTATTGATCATAATGTGGCTCAGTTTTCCGGTCGGCTGTTCTTCCTGACACCTGCCCTAGGTAGAATGATATATTTACTATTGCGTGTTTCTTTAGTGGTTGTACGCGACGTGTTGAATGCACGTTGAAATTTGTATATCAAAACATGCAAGAAAACATCCAGTCCTAGTTTTGGAGGAATTAACTATACGCAGTTAAAATCGTTCGCCTGAACGGGAATCGAACCTAGTGCCCCGAGAACCGTAGACCTGTGCCTTTAACATTCAGACCAGGAGAAATATTATATTGCTATTATGTTTCTTTTGTGTCATCAGTCCATGGACTCTCCCTGTCACCCTGTCCTGTGCTAAACTTTTCATTTATACATATTACTACTACCGCTTACACCTCCCTTGAAAATTAACTGAACAACTCCCGGATGTCTTAAGATGTGTCCTATCTTCCTGTCACTTCTTTGGACAAAATTCGCCAAATCGTTCTCCTCTCAGCAATTATATTCAGTATCTCTTCATCTGTGATTCGATCTACCCATTCTTCTGTAACACCAAATTTCAAAATTGTCTCTTCTTTCTTTTTGAGCTCGTTTTCACCCATGTTTCACTTCCATACAATGCCACGCTCCAGACGAAAGTCTTCGAAAATATATTTCTATTTCTTATACCAATACTCGAAGTGAGCGATTTTCTTTTCTTAAGAAAGGCCTTCCTCACTTCTGCAGTCATTAGTAATTCAACTCCCAAAGTAACAATATTCATCTACTTTCTTTAAGGTAAAAGCTGTTCTCCAACAGAATACAGCAGTGATTCCTCTTCTTATAAACCAATATTTGTCCCAATTTAATTTCTTGAATGCCAAGTTTATCTTCAGATTGTGATCTTTCCTACTTGCTAAAACCACACTCAAACTTATTCACCTAATTATGTCATTCCAAGCCATTTCTCCACTGGCAGCTCGGAATATTCCGCTTAGTCGAACTGTTCGTCTCCTTACGTACTTACAGTGATCCCCATAAATTACTGCCGACTCATCAACGCAGTAATTAAAACTGCCAGGACTTTTCTTCTTTGTGAAACTTACAACGTGACTTTTCAGCGCGTTTAACATCACACCATTGTGATCCATGTCACAACTTTGTCGAGGTATTTTTTTAAGAATCTCACACCTACATCAGTACATGCATAAAAACACGGGGTTAGATGCGGAGATGCTTCCGTTACACCGTAGATCTGCCTCATTTTCATCATCTTGTTATTATTAAGCATTCAATCCCTGGATTTGTCTGCGACAGTTCTCCAGTCGGCCCTGTTCATAGCTTTCCTCTTAATCTTTTCATACCTTCTGCATGCTTCATCAGACATGATTTGTTGTACATATTGTAGGTATGGTTTTCCTAGACATCTTTTCCTTTCAACCATTCCCTCCAGTACGGTTTTCAACAGGCTATTGTATCTCAAAATATGTCCTATCAATCTAGTCCTCCGCCTCTTCATCCTTTTCACCTTAAAAAACAAAAACCAAAAGCAAAGTAGCCCTTAAAAATATTTAAGCTCTTACATCTTTTCAATCTTAAAATTACTAGCGTTTCGCTCCAGTGTAGCAGTGGGCTCATCAGTTGGGTTGCTATACCTGTCCAAGACGCTGGCGGCTAGTGCGTCATTGTGTCACCACTGCAAGGCTCAAATATAGGCGAATGCAATGACAGTGCACTAGGCGAAGCATGTGCCTCCACTTGTATAAATGCCTGCCTTTGGCCTTTAAATCAAAAATGGAACCCCTGGAATGTAACCACAAATTATGTTATGGCTTCCTTCTCGGAACATAATTTCTGAAATAATGGTTTTGTTCTTACAACCCAATAAATCCTTTAATGGTTTTGGGGGACACCGAAGTGCCGGAATATTTTATCACAGGAGTTCTCTAATGTGCAACAAAATCTACCAACACGAGGCCGACCTATTCGAGCAACTTCAAATACTACCAGAGTGAGCCTGGATTGAACCTGCCAACTTGGGCTCAGAAAGCCAGCGCAATAACAGTCTGAACCATTCATCCCGGCATTAGTGCTAGTGGCGTAACGGTGCACTAACACAGCGAAGGATTTTAGCAACGCGAGAATGGAAACGGGCTACGATTGAGGACATAGCGACTGTGACTTTCATTAAGCTATAGCCCCAGGCTGCCGATGACGGGATTCGAATCCACCGTCTCCCCAATGTACGCTCAAAGCTGCGAAAACCTAACTGCGTGGCCAAATCGCTCTATTATTATGATTATAATATTATTATTATGTTTTTTAACATCGTTACGGTCTCAGTGAAACACGTTTACTTATGTTTCCAAACATGTTCATGTATCCTTTCCCTCATGTCATCATTCTCTTATTGTAAGCGTTGCTTCTGTCCTCTGAGCAGGGAAGTCGTTTCGCTGCTTTCACCTCATCTTCAGGTAACCTCCAATCCTGGATATTTATTTAAAGATGCGTATATCTAGGATATCTTGTTCAGTTATTCCGCTCAGCCTCAATTCATCATCTACTTCTTGGTACCATCTGTGTTTACCTTTGAGATTCCAAACTTGTGTTAGGATCTGTTTGCTGTCAGACACACGCAACAGGCGAACGAAGGAAGTCAGGCTCCTCTTCCTGATGAGGTCTCTTAGTTTGTCCACCTTGTTATGCCGATCTTCAATTATTCTGACCGTCCATGTTCCTCCCTTTTTAATGGTTCCTAAGATCTTTCTCTCTGTCCTTCGTTCTAGATTCCTCAGTTCTCGTTTTAAGGCTTTATTTCTCAAGCTCAGTGTTTGGTAGTGTTGGATCTTAGCTCCCCATGATAATGCTCCGTTGTCGTATATCTCAATAGTCTCCATGTAGGCTGCCTTCATTTTCATCAATTCTGCCTCCACACACTGTTTTTCATTGTTCTTCATATCTAGGCACTCTCCTTGATATTTGAAAGCTTCAACATTTCGAACATCGCCCTGTGTTGTTTCTATTTTTTGGCTATTTGCTTTACGTCGCACCGACACAGATATGTCTTATGGAGATGCGGCCGTGGCCTTAATTAAGGTACTGCCCCGGGATTTTCCTGGTGAGAAAATGGGAAACCACGGAAAACCATCTTCAGGGCTGCCAAAAGTGGGTTTCGAACCCACTACCTCCCGGATACAAGCTCACAGCTGCGCGTCCCACACCGCACGGCCAACTCGCCCGGTTGTTGTTTGGTATTCTTATTCTTATTCTTATTCTTATTCTTATTCTTATTCTTATTCTTATTCTTATTCTTATTCTTATTCTTATTCTTATTCTTATTCTTATTCTTATTCTTATTCTTATTCTTATTCTTATTCTTATTCTTGTTCTTGTTCTTGTTCTTGTTCTTATTCTTATTCTTATTCTTATTATTATTCTTATTCTTATTCGTATTCTTGTTCTTGTTCTTGTTCTTATTCTTATTCTTATTCTTGTTCTTGTTCTTGTTCTTATCCTTATTCTTATTCTTATTCTTATTCTTATTCTTGTTCTTGTTCTTGTTCTTGTTCTTGTTCTTGTTCTTATTCTTATTCTTATTCTTATTCTTATTCTTATTCTTATTCTTATTCTTATTCTTATTCTTATTCTTATTCTTATTCTTATTCTTATTCTTATTCTTATTCTTATTCTTATTCTTATTCTTATTCTTATTCTTATTCTTATTCTTATTCTTATTCTTATTCTTATTCTTATTCTTATTCTTATTGGCTACTTTTACCGAGAATTGAACGGTAGTGAATGGTATAACAACTTCTCATTTCGAGCCCCTGTGAGTGGTTGAAAGTGGTTAACACTAATTGAACCATAGCAAGATTATCGCAGACTCACAGTTCATGTTTGTTGGACTATCATTATAAGGCAAACGCAGTTACTTCTAACGAGAACGCAAGAACGTTGAGGAAACGAATGTATGAGTGGCGTTCCGTTTGTTTTAGAGCTCTGCTCAGCTTCCAACAGCTGAGCCTTTTTCTCCAGCATCACAGCGAGTCGTCGGTTAGAATCTACAGGATACTCCTAAAACCATTCGTCCGAGAATTTTTTCATTTTCATTTCGTGCAAGGATTGTATTTAAAATTAATTATCTTCATTTTATTACAGAGTTTTGAAGAAATGATTAGTTGTCTTGGAGCACTTTGACTGGGTGGGTACGAGTTTTGTATGTGTAAATATTTTATTAGGGAGGTTGTGGATCCGGAGCACACCTTCTGCAATTCTGAATACGGTCTTCCTAAATGTTGGTGCTGTACCTTAATTAATGTCGAACTCTTTTCAGCCTACTCCTAGTTCGCTCCTCTGAAAGAATCAACGAATATTTTATGGTGGTTGATGGAGTTTATTTATCAGAGTAAGTAAAATAGCGCAACAATCCTCTCTAAGCACAAACCAGATGAATTTTCGGAAAATATTCATTCATTTCAATAACGAGGGCATTACAGTTAATGTGCTTTTCAGACCCTGATCCCTATTTCGATGATCCAGTGTGACCCTAATTGTTCTTTCATACAGCGCTCAAAATTAAGCGGTGTGTTTCTTAGACTCTGGTCATTTGTACTCTGTAATATTTAACGTTATGTCATACGGTAGTATCATTTCATAGAAATATTTCTATTTTCAAGTTTAGTGTACTCTGATCATTCCCGAGCACATTATACTCGTATTTTTCGCCGCTGAAATAACTATAAGGGGCTATCAAGAATTTCCGTCCGAAGGCCGTACAGTCTTTGTACGGTATGCCAATTAGGCAAAATCGCCGTGAACCTGGAAGCACTCATCCCACCGACACACCAGGTTGAAGTTCCCCGTGCGGTAAAACACCGTAACCGCCTGCTGCACATCCTCGTCACACAGGAAGCATCGAGCCTTCAAGGCCTCATTGAGGGGACCGAATGGGGAGAGATCAGGAAAATAGGCCTCATCCACCACCTGCTTTCACTGTGCGAAATGGATGAGGCTGGCCTCCTAGATCTAAAGGCATCTTATATCGAAACGTGACCAACACGGAATTTGGTGCACCATTCAACAATGGTGGTTTTTGATAGGCATGCTTCCGAGCTTCATAGCTGCAGTCGCTTAAGTGCGGCCAGTATCCAGTACTCGGGAGATAGTAGGTTCGAACCCCACTGTCGGCAGCCTTGAAAAAGGTTTTCCGTGGTTTCCCATTTTCACACAAGGCAAAGTACTTGTACTTTGTACTTACCTTAATTAAGCCACGGCCGCTTCCTTCCCACTCCTAGCCCTTTCCTGTCCCATCGTCGCCATAAGACGTATCTGTGTCGGTGCGACGTAAGGCAACTAGCAAAAAAATAAAAATAGACATGCTACCCATACCCAGTCTTCATTCTCCCGATGGATAACCTCGGGTGTTTGTCCTTCGGCAGCCAAGAACAGAATAACAGCACGTTGGTCCTGTTTGGACGCATTTGGTAATAACTTCGTCATAGTTCATGTGGCCGCATTTAACGCACGCACATCAGCACGACATGACTGCTGCACTAGTCGCTTTGCCTACATGTCCGTGCTTATTTACCCGCATCGCAGTCGCGTTGCTTTGCATGTCCGCTGCAGCAACGCCCTCAAACGAAACATGTGTGATCACGCCTTATATTATAATTCGGTTGTCTAATCAATTGTGCATGCCTTTGCTGGTGAGACTTTGTGGTTACAGTGCGCTTGATCTTATACTTTGGGCTAGATCAAATGTGTAACTTTCATTGATCTGTCTTGAGTCTCGTCACTGTCTTCGACGATATGAAAGTGACTGAGGTATGCAGTCAGTCTGTCATCAATGGTGTGAAAATTTCACTTATAGGATCGGTTTGTACATGTATTTCAGTGCGCCTGGAGGTCTGGTATGTAATAGCACTTCTGGATCAGTGGGAGATCTATGGGGTCTATGCCACAATTGACCTATCCACGGCATTTGACAGGGTAGATCAAGGGAGACTACAGGCCAAAATGAGTGCAATTGGACTAGACAAAAGAGTGACTGTATGGGTGGCTATACTTCTGGATAAAAGGACTCAGATAACTGGACTAGGTGAACCATTATCTGCTCCTGTAACCATTAAGAGGAGAATTCCTCAAGACACTCTTATTGGACCTTCATGTTTTCTTATATATACATGATATAATTAAAGGACCAGACTCAGAGATAAGCCTTCCTGCAGATGATGTTATTCTGTATAGAGTAGTAAATAAGTTATAAGACTGCGAGCAACTGCAAAAAAAGAACTCGAAAATATTTTAACATGGACAGTAGGCAATGTCATGATCATAAACGTGGTTAAAAGTCAGGTTGTGGGTTTCACTAATAGGAAAAGTCCTGTCAGGTTTAATTACTGTGTTAACGGGGTGAACGTTCCTTACAGGAATTACTGAAATTACCTAGGTGTTAATAGAAGGAAAGATCGTCATTGGGGTAATCACATAAACGGGATTGTAAATAAAGGCTACAGGTCTCTGCACATGGTTATGGGGGCTGTGGTAAGCATGTAAAAGAGATGGTAAACAAGTTTCTGGTAAGACCCCAACCAGAGTATGATTCCAGTGAATGGAACCCTCATCAGGATTACTTGATTCGAGAACTGGAAAAAATCCTAAGAAAAGCAAATCGATTTGTTCTGAGAGATTTCCGACAAAAGAGTAGCGTTACAAAATTTGCAAAGTTTGCAAGGGGAAGACTAGGGAGTAAGGAGACGAGCTGCTCGACTAAGTGGTATGTACCGAGCTGTCGTTGGAGAGGTGGCGTGGAACGAAATCAGTAGAGTGGTGTCTTTAAAAGTAGGGGAGATCACAATATTAAGGTAAACTTGGAATTCAAGAGGAGAAATTGGGACAAATATTCTTTTATATGAAGAGGAGTTAGGGATTGGAATAATTCACCCAGGGAGATGACCAATATATTTCCAAATTTTTAGCAGTTATCTAAGAAAAGTCTAGGTGAACAACAGATAAGCTATTTACGACTTGGGCGAGTGCGCTGAAAGCAGATCAGTCATGATTGATTGATTGATTGATTGATTGATTGATTGATTGATTGATTGATTGATTGATTGATTGATTGATTGATTGATTGATTGATTGATTGATTGATTGATTGATTGATACCAATCCTATAAATGTGAAATTCAAACCTCCAAAGAACAGTAGGACGACATCCCGCAACAGCCCTTAATTGAGATCAGTGATAAGTGGAAATATTTACTCCGAAAGTAGACATTTTTGCTCAAAACATGGGATTCTATGCTATTTTCAAGATTCGTTCAAGATTACCAATCACCACATTCAAGCGACAAAAAAATTATATTACTTTTCGAGGTAAATTTATGTACTTATTGTTTTGTTTTTGTTTTTCGCTATAGGCTTAACGCCATACCAACACATCACAGGTTCTCTGTAATGCAAGAATAGGAATAGGCTAGGATTGGGAATGCAGTGTCTGTGACATTTATTACGATACAGCCCCAGCATTTGCCTGGTGTCACAACGGGAAACAAGGGAAACCCATCCTCAGGGTTTCCGACTGTGAGAATTGAAACCGCCATCTTCCGAATGTAAACTCACAGCTACGTGAACCTTTCCGCACGGCGAATTCACATTCACTGAAATATTTGTACGCCTGGGAACTTTCAATTTCCCCTCATAAAAAATTCCCCAGTATGACCCTGATTTGTTTCTCGCCTGTACCGTTCTAATCGATATGACATTTTGTTCCGGCGTTATTACAATATTCTGTGACTCAAAAGTCCGTTAACATTGACGAGGCGATACTTCATGGAATATTGGAGGTACAGAGTGGTTTTCCGTGGTTTCCCACTTCTGCTCCAGGCAAATGCCGGGATGGTACCTAACTTAAGGCGACGGACGCTTCCTTCCCTCTTCCTTGACTATCCCTTCCAATACCCCCATTCCCCCCACAAGGCCCCTGTTCATCATAGCAGGTGAGCCCGCCTGTGCGAGGTACTGGTCATCCTCCCAGGTTGTATCCCCTGACCCAGAATCTGAAGCTCCAGGACACTGGCCTTGAGGCGGTAGACGTGTGATCCCTTGCTGAGTACGGGGGTAAAACCTACCCTGGAGGGTAAATAGATGCAGAAGAAGAGGTAATAATTGACAATCATGTTTGGCATGACATGGGGATTTATTTACACCAAAATAAAGTACACAAAATGACCAACAGATGGCGTTTCATGTGATAAACAATAAATAATTAGCATCACAATCGAGTTTTATCAAAGACGATGTTCTTTATAACCACATAGTTATTAAATAATACACTAGATGTAGCAGCAGCGCCACCGTCCGCGAGAGCATCCCTGCAGCCAGCGGAGCATGTTGAAATCTCAACTGTTTGGCAACCATCTCGCTCCGCTGTGCTCGTCAATATTAATAGGAGACTTTTAAAATTGTGTGTATATTGATATGGTTTGCAACAAAAGAGGACGCGGACATCTCATCTTTTTGCAGACAAATCTCCTGATTTTCTTCATCGGCCGGGTGCCTCCACATCATTCTATACTTCAGCTCCCATCCGGCTACAAGCAAGCAAAACGGCCTACATTAAAACTTCGAAGTCAGGAGCCTCCAGAAATTACGTACCCCTCTATCCATTATGACTACCAACACCATGACTACCTCCATGTTCAACTTTACCTACACTCCCATCACGAATCTCACGTATTCCCATCCTTCGCCTCTTCTTACGATTTCGTGTCCCTTGCCTCCATACCATGAACCGCCCAGTTACCTTCAACGCCCGTCACCCGCAAATATACTTCTACTCTCCCTAACCTTCCAACCCCTGCTCAACCTAGTCCTCAGAAACCCGACGCAGCATCCGCCGTCGAAGCAACCGCACCACCGCAGATATTATCACAGCCACCACCTGTTTCTCACGCCGCAGACGAAGGACCTTTCACGCCTGTCGCCACTTCAGCTGCCGCCGCATCATCAACGCTGACACCACTATCTTCTCAAGCTATGTATAGCTGCGTAATCCGCGGCGTCGATCCTAATCTATACGACCGGGACATACTGCACGAACTATAGGCAGAAGGCGTTCAAGCTCGCAGAGCCTGTAGAATCATGAACGCCTCTGGTCCCACCTATCTGGTCCGACTCCATCTGCTCACAGACGAAGGTATACAGCGACTCATCAGCAACGGTGCCTACATCTATCGCCATCTCAATAAAGTACAACTCTCTCGCACCCCTCCCAAACAATTCCTCGCCATCTTACCAACAACACACGACGTCGCACCCGGTCAGCTCCTCCTCCATTTCAACCTAGTCAACCCGTCCGTTCACCCCATCCCCCACCTAATTTCTTCTACCAACCTCCTCCGCAACTTCAACTCCTCAGACTCCTCACCAACTCAGTATGCAAAATCATCGCAACCCTACTCCTTCTAACACTTCAACTCATCCTAGGGCTCTCATCTAAACCTTCACTCCTCACACACATTCCCCGTAATTTTCATCCTTTCTTCTCTACCCAATTATCTAAGCCTTTCCCTCCTTCTTCATTCATCACATCTCATGGTTCTCTCCACCTCTCCCGGCCCGAGAGAGAGCGTAAAGCTTTATGGGGCCAGCGGGGAATGAAAAAATTAAAAAATGATATGGTTTAAAATTCTTACATGTAAACATTCACAGAGACTACACTATACTTGCGAAGTTTCTCTGCAGTACACAGAAAGCTCAAAAAGAAGAAATGCAGAACAAATGCTTGATAAGAGAGGGCGGTGTTCAATTGCAATTATGTAAACGAAAACAACTTACTCTTCATGTTATGCCTTCTAACAACGTACTTTTAGAATGGGGGTTCGTGTAACTCGCTATCTTTTGTGTAATTGTAATAAATGGACAGGACTTCGGCATAATTCTGCTCAACGACCGGAAACATTCTCTCTCGTAACAAGCAAATAAGCGAGTTTTTAGGCCTAAAAGCCTTGGAGAGATTTTGGATCAAAGTAGATAAAATATTGTCATTGCCGCTTAAGGCGTTGGCTTTCTGACCCCAAGTTGGCAGGTTCAATCCTAGCTCAGTTCGCTGATATTTGTTGCTCAAATAGGTCAGCCTCGTGTCGGAAATTTGCCAGTACGTAAAGGAATTCCCGTGGGACAAAATTTCGGCACCTCGGCGTCTCCGAAACCGTAAAAATAATTAGCGGGACGTAAACCCAATAACTTTTTCTTGCTAGTGGCTTTAAGTCGCACCAACACAGACGGGTCTTATGTCGACTATGGGATAGGAAATGGCTAGGAGTGGGAAGGAAGCGACCGTGTCCTCAATTAAGGTACAGCCTCAGCATTTGCCTGTTATGAAAATGGGAAACCACAGAAGACCCTTTTCAGGGCTGCCGAAAGTGGGATTCGAACCCGCTGCCTCCCGGATACAAACTCACAGCTGCGCGCACCTAACCGCACGGCCAACTCGCCCTGTAAACCCAATAACATCATTATGATCACTGTTTCCTGAAAGTGATATCAAAAGGAAATATGACACTAGTTATCCAGCCCCATGGCTATATGGTTAGCGTGCTGGCCTTTGGTCAAAGGGGTCTCTGGTTCGATTCCCGACACTGAAAGCCATACGCCATTTTATTTCATTTCATGATACTCATTTGCAGTTTCAGTCTGTTATGGAAATTGTATTTAGCTTTATTTTTCTTTAAGATGTTAAGTTGTAAAATGGCTTCTTTTAATGGGAAGTGAGAGAGGTAAATTATATGATTGAAGAGAACTGAAGCTCTTTACGATACTATTTTGTTTGTTCTTAATTTTCTTTACGTCGCATCGACACAGATAAATCTTATGGAGACGATGTGATAGGAAAGGGCTAGGAGGGGGAAGGAAGCGGCCGTGGCCTTAATTAAGGTAGAGCCCCAGCATATCGTCGTTGCCGGGACAAAACCTCCTATGTGATAATATTTTTGGAGATATACTGACCCGCAGCACTTACATTGTGAAGAGCGAGAATGCCTTGACCATATTCACACAATATATTATGTTAGATGACAGATCCTTACCGGCCAAAGTTCTAAACTAAAATATTTCACATAGGAGGTTTTGTCCCGGCAGCGACGATATGCTTGGTGTAAACATGGGAAACCACCTTCAGGGCTGCTGACAGTGGAGTTCGAACCCACTATCTACCGAATGCGAGTTCACAGCTATGCGATCCGAAACCGGCAGCTAATCGCTCAGTATAATGCACATCAGTGGCATTACAAGAAAGGAAAAGAAATACATCAGGTTAACCTCTAAACACTGAGTAATCATGGCCATGAGGAGTCAATTATACCCGTCAATATAATAAGCTCTCTACGAAATATGTTGAGAAATCAACATAGTAAGTAACAGTGTACCATCCTATTGGTTACGAAACAAAACTCTCTTTGTTAACCTACTACGAACATTGGGATCATGCAACACAATGTATACATAGGCCTGTATTCGTATACATTTTCACTGGATTTTCTGAATATTCGCTTTCAACTACATGATCATTGAGTGAAAGAAAAATATCTTATCTTATATTTCCTAAAACATTAATTTCGTTCTTCATGGTAAAGTGTAAAGAAACTCATTCACCCCGACAGGGAAACAAACCGCGAAGTCAGCGCAAGTATGCCAATCCATATGACGATAAGTGTCACACAAATGATTATTTTATTCGCACGAAAATGAATTCCAAATAAATACACCTTCGAAATGCAAATGCAAACTCGTGTCCTTTTCCCGAGAATTTGCAGCTCTTTTCAGGAACACCTCCAAAGGAGGTGAGCTGCTTGTACCATTTTAACCTAATACCAGCCCTCCAGCCAGTCTTAAATTTCTGGCAATACCTGAAATCGAACCAGAGTCTCTGAGGCCGGCAGGTAATAACACTAACCGTTACGCTACGGAGGCGTACAGCTTTGAAATGGTACGCCATTGCCCTTTCATTAATCTCCACGTGCAGCCTTAAGCTGCCCAGAAGACTGACATTTTCCTCATGAGAAGTATAATACTTCAATTTATCGAGAACCTCCAGTAGTGACAGTGCCAAACAATCCAGCTTTTGCCATTCAGCGCGCTCGCTCAACTTCACACTCGACTGCAGCGCTAGTGCTACCTCTAGTGTATAATTTACTAACTCTATGTTTATAACACATTCTCTGCATGTCGGCCGTCATTCATCAACAATACGTGTAGTCGAGGGACGACGTTGTGAACAGCACTGTACTGGTATGGTGAGAAATTGTTACTACTACTTAAAGGGGTCGGAGGGCCTCCTAGACGGTGATGCCGTCTCTCAGGCCAGGGAGATGTTCGAAGTTGAGAGGGTTGGTGGCCGTGACCTATACTAGGAACTGTCCCGGCATTCGCTTCAGTGCAGGAGAATGGAAAACCATTCTCAGGACAGCCTACGGTGGGAACCATCCTCTCTTCGTCTCCCGAATTCAGAGGCGTAGAACAACGGCACAGTCACGGCCACCCCTCCTATGCTCGGTTGGTCGATCGGAGTGCAGAACCCTCGGACCAGCCGAAGCCCACTCTGCAACCGTTGTCTTTTAGTATTCCTGATGGGGTCGGACGATCGCGGTTGACCTGCGACTTCAGGTAACCCCACAACCAATAATCACACGAAATGAGGTCGGAGGACAGGCGAAGCCAGGCATGACATACTGCGATTGCAGCGCATCTGATGCCCTCTCTCACGAGAGTTCCTTTCACACCGTACACAAATCTCATACGGCATCACTGATTTGTTGCTTTCTACCGCCACCTGTAGGCCAGTTTATGCACTGTTTTTGGTCTCAATAAAACACCTTGTCATTCAGGCATGTATGGCCATTTGTATCTGAAGTGTTGCTGTCCAGCGCCATCTGTTGGTCATGTTGTGTACTTTATTTTGGTGTCGATAAAACCCCATGTCATGCCAGTGGTGTGTGACAATTATTACCTCTCTACCTCCAAAATTCCGCGGAGCATCGCCTCATCAAATTTTAACGGATTACTGGGTTATCCTGTATATGTTTATCAATCAATCAATCAAATCAATCAATACTGATCTGCATTTAGGGCAGTCGCCCAGGTGGCATATTCCCTATCTGTTGCTTTCCTGGCCTTTTCCTAAATGATTTCAAAGAAATTGGAAATTTATTGAACGTCTCCCTTGCTAAATTATTCCAATCCCTAACTCCCCTTCCTATAAATGAATATTTGCCCCAGTTTGTCCTCTTGGATTCCAACTTTATCTTCATACTGTGATCTTCCCTACTTTTATAAACGCCATTCAAACTTATTCGTCTACTAATGTCATTCCAGGCCATCTCTCCGCTGACAGCTCGAAACATACCACTTAGTCGAGCAGTTCTTCTTCTTTCTCTCAGTTCTTCCCAACCCAAACATTGCAACATTTTTGTAACGCTACTCTTTTGTCGGAAATCACCCAGAACAAATCGAGCTGCTTTTCGTTGGATTTTTTCCAGTTCTTGAATCAGGTAATCCTGGTGAGGTTCCCATGCACTGGGACCATACTCTAGTTGGGGTCTTACCAGAGACTTATATGCCCTCTCCTTTACATCCTTACTCCAACCCCTAAACACCCTCATAACCATGTGCAGAGATCTGTACCCTTTATTTACAATCCCATTTATGTGATTACCCCAATGAAGATCTTTCCTTATATTAACACCTAGATACTTACAATGATCCCCAAAAGGAACTTTCACCCGATCAACGCAGTAATTAAAACTGAGAGGACTTTTCCTATTTGTGAAACTCACAACCTGACTTTTAACCCCGTTTATCAACATACCATTGCCTGCTGTCCATCTCACAACATTTTTGAGGTCACGTTGCAGTTGCTCACAATCTTGTAACTTAGTTATCACTCTATAGAGAATAACATCATCCGCAAAAAGCCTTACCTCCGATTCCACTCCTTTACTCATATCATTTATATATATAAGAAAACATAAAAGTCCTATAAAACTGCCTTGAGGAATTCCCCTCTTAATTATTACAGGGTCAGATAAAGCTTCACCTACTCTAATTCTCTGAGATCTATTTTCTAGAAATACAGAAACCCATTCAGTCACTCTTTTGTCTAGTCCAATTGCACTCATTTTTGCCAGTAGTCTCCCATGATCCACCCTATCAAATGCTTTAGACAGGTCAATCGCGATACAGTCCATTTGACCTCCAGAATCCAAGAGATCTGCTATATCTTGCTGGAATCCTGCAAGTTGAGCTTCAGTGGAATAACCTTTCCTAAAACCGAATTGCCTTCTATCGAACCAGTTATTAATTTCACAAACATGTCTAATATAATCAGAAAGAATGCCTTCCCAAAGCTTACATACAATGCATGTCAAACTTACTGGCTTGTAATTTTCAGCTTTATGTCTATCACCCTTTCCTTTATACACAGGGGCTACAATAGCAACTCTCCATTCATCTGGTATAGCTCCTCCGACCAAACAATAATCAAATAAGTACTTCAGATATGGCACTATATCCCAACCCATTGACTTTAGTATATCCCCAGAAATCTGATCAATTCCAGCCACTTTTCTAGTTTTCAACTTATGTATCTTATTGTAAATGTCATTGTTATCATATGTAAATTTTATTATTTCTTTGGCCTTAGTCTCCTCCTCTATCTCGACATTATCTTTGTAACCAACAATCTGCTGACTGAATACTTCTGCCTTTTGAAGATCCTCACACACACACTCCCCTTGTTCATTAATTGTTCCTGGAATGTCCTTCTTGGAACCTGTTTCTGCCTTAAAATACCTATACATACCCTTCCATTTTTCACTCAAATTTGTATGACTTCCAATTAAGCTTGCCATCATGTTATCCTTAATCTATGCTGGTTGCATGCTCTTGTTTTCAGTAGATTGTTTTGTTCGAAGCCGTTAAAATCAAACACGTTATTCAAACCAACAAGAAAGCATTATTAAGATTCTATCGGAAAATGAATGAACCCGAAAATTCTACATTCTGCGGGAGCAACTCGCTCTATCCTCGTGCCCTAGCTAAGTACAAGAAGTTGTTCCTTAAATATTATACTATCCGATTTTTGGCAAGGTTGCATACATAATATTTACACACTAATTACTCAGTCGAGTTCAGTTATTATTACCACCAATAAATATTCAGTGTAAGCACCGTGCAAGGCACGGAAATCAGCTGGATACAGTATTAGAGACTCATCCTAAAATTTAGATTCCAAACATTACTTTTTTAAAATTTTCGATGAGTTCTAGATTAGCGAATGCAACTGTATCCCCCTTTTCTAAATTCGAGAATATCCTTATTATGTTAAACGCAGGATCCGCACTTTTGCAATGTCTTCACCGTTTGTGGCGGTCCAATGCGTCTTCAGATGTGGCACTGACTCTTCTCACGTCCTTCGAAACTCTCTCTGACCACCGCTTCTTGTTTCTTCCACGTGGTTGGCTTCCGACAGCCCTGATAGCGATAAAATTAATTGCACTTTGGACACCGTGCCCACACCTTCTCAACCACGATTGACTATCAGCTCAAAGCCGGATCAGATCGCTGGTGGGCTGCCTTATTCGACACATGGTCTCACTGAGTGAACACAAAACTCGAACGCAGTATCTGCATTTTAATCATATTTAGTGCTCGTTCGTGCTTTGATGTTGCCGGATAGCAGTTGGTTCCGTAGTTTGTGACGGGATAAACGGCCAGCATACTGACCTTCTCTGGGTTTGGGATTCTCAGCAAACGCCTCCGACAGTACATTACGAAGGCATAAATGTGCATCAGGTTTTTCTTTTTTGAGGATCCAGCAATCTTATGTATACAGGAATATGTAAAACATTAGGGTCCTAACCAAACATATTTTGGTGTCTAAGGTGATATCGCGACTTTTAACAGATCTTATTGTCCCTTTAGTGGCATCTTCCCACTCCCCCGACATTTTATAACAACGATCCAAGATATATTATGTGATCAACAGTCTCAAAACTTCTTCTTGTCTGACTGGTGTTTTGTCTGTCGGAGATCATTATTTTAGTTTTATCCTATTTTAATCATTTTAGTTCCAAATGTTCACCTCCGTAGCGTAACGGTTAGTGTTATTAGCTGCCGTCCTCGGGGGCACGCCTTCGATTCCCGGTACTGCCAGAAATTTAAGATTGGTAGGAGGGCTGGTATGTCATTAAAATGGTACATGCAGCTCACCTCCAATTGGGGTGTGTCTGAAAAGAGCTTCACCACTATGAGGACACGAGTTTACTTTTTTTAGTTCCAATTCGCTCCTGATTACATAAACTCACTTTATTAAATTTAACATTTCCACCTCCGATGGTTCAGAAATCTCGTGTCATCAACATTCGTCAGATTTGTTCAGAAAGTGTTTGGGATCTCTGGTGACGAGTTCGAAGGCCACTGGCAACGCTGACGTCAACTCAACCTCGTAAAAGCGGGGAGTGATGATTCATGTCAGTACTGAGAAAGTGTGTGTAGAGTTTCGTGACATTAACTGCAATGATGCCGAAGCGGATTGACCCTTAGAGGGAGGGCTAAATAACAAACATTTTCGATTTAATCGATCGATTTACTACTTTCCTAAAGATAAATATAAATATCAAACATTGTATAAAGGATGCCAGGAAAGTTTTCTAAGGGGTTTCATGATCATCGCTGGAAAATGCTTCAATAGCAAGTTAACCATTCACCGTGTCGCTAATAATGTGACGGTAAAGGAAATGCCATATGGTTTTCAGTGCCGGGGTATGTCCGAGGACTTCGGCTCGTCATGTGAAAGTCTTTTGATTTGACGCCCGGAGGTACCCTGGGCATCGTGATGAGGATGAAGACGATACATACACCCAGTCCCCGTGCTAGGGTAATTAACCAATTATGGTTAAAATTCCCGAATATGCCGGGAATCGAACCCAGGACCCCTGTGATCAAAGGGCAGCACGCTAAACATTTAGCAATGGAGTCGGACAATGTGAAGGTGAACTCTACTACTATCAGTAAAAGGTTTTAATACCCATGTAAAACATAGATACCACAGCATTGTGTGTGAGGGCGAAAAATAATCAGGAATGGGTACATCAAGATAACGCATCCAGCCATTATCTCCGGTTCGCCTCGTCTGCTCTCAGATAGAATGAAGGAGGAAACTGGAATACGTGCAATTCCTTTTACGGACATTCCGGTGAAGCATACCCATGGATGTATGTGCATTTTTGACTCCTAAAGAGTGCCTTAGGAATTAGATGCCCACGCATTATCAGTGGCCTATGGAAACCCTGTCAGGAGGAGTAAGATAAGATAGACATGCTCGGTCTACGAAAAGGTCTGGTCCTTTGGAAATTACCAATTACAAATTACACATTGCAATACCAATTTACTATTCCAAAAATTTATTTTCAACTTGTTTTCAATTTCCCCTCACAGTACTACTTCACTATAAATAAATAAATTTATTCTATTTCTATACTAAAACATATGCAATTAATGTTATTTCAATTAAATAAACTTTCCCTATTCACTCACTTTAAATTGATACTTTCAAAATAATTCGAATCGCATGAACATCCTCTCAGTGTAAATGAAATGCTTCACTTTAAGTTGCGCTAAAGCTAGTAAAGCTGACTTTCCGATTGAGTATGATCGTTGGTGAAGACATGGATTTTCATAAGGTAATGACGCTTTAAACTTCGCCGGAGATGTTCCGAACGCGTTTTCGTATCTTTCCTCCTACCTGAAAGCCAACATTCTTCTCATTAAGCGTATATTTTGAAAAACACAGCACTCAGTACACAGCCTTATGGCACACATTTCTTTGAGTTAAAATGTTCCGTCCGTTTATTGCTGGCTTTCAGTTTTCCACTGTTGCTCCTATATGGGTTTCTGCTCATAATTACGTGATGGTATAGTATATATATCCAATAATTTCTGGTTAGGAAGCCAGGTTTTGTTGTGTTGTCATCTTCGTAATTATATCCTTTAGGCCAAGCACGATTGAAGAAGACAAAAATGAAATCTATGGAAAGGATGTATATGCATTTTGCTCATGAAATATCAAAGAGTATGTAATTCTGTCGTGGCCAATATCTTGCATACAACAGACTCTCACGACTGGAACTGCTGAGGTGATACAAATTCTGTCTATTCTCTGTGCTCAAAGAGTAATGTTTTCATGTCCGAATTTTTTTTGTTTTCAACATGTTAAAAATGTTTGTTCATGCGTGATGAAGTAAACTATTTTCCAAGCTAAATCATATATTTCATTTTGTAACTTCAATCAATAATTTAAAATATTTTCAGTATTAACAACAGCAGATTGTACAAAGGTCCTCATACCAGCTATTTTAATAAACACATGTATAGATTAAACAGAGTCTTAACTAAGAATTACACTTTCATCAAAATCATTGTCTTTCAGGCATATCTTATCAATTATAACTTCATTCCACCGTTGTGGAAAAAAGAGCTTTCATTCGGTACGTTCCTTAGTCAGGTCATTTCCTTCAACTCATACTTTCATTATTCCAAAACTCTTACTTCACGTTAAGCACTGGAAATACTTAAGTTGTGTGTGATTTTGTATACGTTAATGCTGGATTTAGAAAGTTTAAATAGTAATATTTCTTGTAATATTTTCTTTCCATGGAATTTCTCTTTGCACTCTTGTTCTTGTAGTTGTTGTGATTGTCGTTGTTTGGGTAGATATGTTTAAACTTTACTTTATTATCACTTGTAATTGAGCAAATAGTGAGCTCAACCTATAACATTGTAAGCCGAAACGTTAAGTACTGCAATACTTAAGTTGTGTGCGAATTGGTACGCGTTGATGGTGGATTTAGGAAGTTAAAATAGCAGTATTTCTTGTAATATTTCCTTTCAATGGAATTGCTTGTTGTACCTTGTGGTTGTAGTTATTGTTTTTGTTTTTGTTGTTGGGTAATTATGTTTTAACTTTATTATAACACAACTGTAGACGATCATTTCCACTGGAATATTTCCCAGTTGCGATGTAGTTTTTATTATAATAATAACTAACAAATGTACCAGTGTTTCCCTAAGGTATTCTACATTGTATACGGATCTTGAAGTAAATTACTGTACATGCAATAAATATGATTTTTTGAAAAAGCATGTCCCTTTGCGTTATCCAGAAACAGCAGAGCGAGGTTCCCATACGTTGTTTCCAATGTTAAGTGCGAGTTGCAGAGTTGTGATGATAACAGCAGGCTCACTTGCCTACTGCCATTCACAAACGAGTAGGTACGTTTTCATTATCATGGGAGGCCGCATTACCTACTGCGCGGTCACAATCGATTTGGGGAGTCTTCCTTAAAATGGCATGCGCCCTTTCCTACTTCAAGACATTACATTTGAGGAGTTTTTATTATAATAGAAGGAACCTCCCTACTGCCAGTCAAAATTCAGTTGTGCTGTTATCATTATAATGACAGGCCCCTTTCCTTTAATGACAGTCACACCGAGTTGGTGAGTTTCCATTATAATAGCAAGGCCACTATGCCTCATGCCAGTCACATTTTGGATGGGTAAATTTGTTTATAATGCTGGGCACACTTGCCTACACCCAAACACTATTGGCTAGAGGAGGTTTGAAAAAATTGCGTTCTCCCTTGACTTCTGCCAGTCAAATCGAGAAGGGTATTATTGATTACAATGGTACTTCCTCATTATTAATGCTAGTTACAAAGGAGTTAGAGAAGGATCCCATTCCTACTGCCAGTCATTGTTGATGTGGATAGTAAATGATTACAATAGCAGACGCCCTCCTGCTGAGAGTCACTTTCGAAGTAAAATATTAATTGTAATGGCAAGCACACCATCACATCGCTACAAGTCTACTTCAACGAATATAAATCGACATACGAAGTATCTGAATGTTTACAATGTAGCAAACCTTCATTTACAGATTAACTGCTGCTAAACGATTCATCATATCGACAAACGTATTGTACAATAAGACGCCTAATTTTGCGATCTAAATGGATGGTCTTAAGATACTTTCTCCTGTCTGATCTGATTGTGTGTAAAGTTCAGTTAGAGACGTTGCATAGGGTGAAATTTGGGTAAAGTTTTCTCACAGTGCATTATTTTTGGGTACTAATATGACCGATAAAAACATAGAATTTGGCTCACGTATGGAAACTGGGTGGGCCAATGTTCGTGTAAAATTAGATTATTCTACCTTTCGTATAAGTAATTCGAACTACGAATTGTACATGTAAAAAGAGATAGAGGTAGGTATAATCAAGAAATAGAGACAATTCTCTCATATAAGGAATAGAGATACGACGAAATACCGTAGGACCAAAGTTGTAGATCACTCCAAATTGAAATGAGTTTGTGCCATTCGTTTTGTGTTACGACATACCGTTTAGCTGCGAAATACCTCTAAAAGTAGGTCTGCACGGACATTAAAATTGCCTCAAAATTCCGACATTTTTCGAGAGTAAGATATGAAATATTTAAAGATCATGGAAGCTTTCCGTCGATTACAGGCTAAGACATAATCTTGTCAAATTTCAATTTTCCATCTCGTCTGGAGATTGTGCCTCAAATTTGCTTTGGGGGAGGATTAAAAGTGTGGACTTTCAGGAAACTAAAGCTAAAAAATATGCAGATGGTCATTATTAAGCTTGAAACGGATAACTGTAACAAAATTTCGCCGAAATAGTCATTGTACAGACACACGGTTGTTACTATTTTATTTATATAGATAGAAGATAATAAAGAATAGCAGTCAGTTTCTATGAAAATGTTCGAATCCAAAAATGTTCCTCGGTTTTCCATTGTTACCTGATTCCATTCCAAGACCAACTTTACGATCTGCTCCTTCCTGTTTTCTACCCTCTCCACTCACGTTTCTTTCATTCTACTTCAATGTTTTTGTTGGATTCCCGCTTCATTTCTTTCGTTTACCGGGCGAGTTGACCGTGCGGTTAGAGGCGCGCGGCTTTGAGCTTGCATCCGGGAGATAGTGGGTTTCACTTCCACTGTCGGCAGCCCTGAAGATGGTTTTCCGTGGTTTCCCATTTTCACACCAGGCAAATTCTGGAGCTGTACCTTAGCCACGGCCGCTTCCTTCCAACTCTTAGGCCTTTCCTATCCCATCATCGCCATAAGACCTATCTTTGTCGGTACGACGTTAAGTCACCAGCAAAAAAATTCGTTTGAGATCTCTTTTTAAGTTTGTACTGAAAAGTCTGATTTCTTTTCTGAGCTTCCTGTTCTGCCAAACAGAAAGAATGAGTTATTTTCTTTCGGAATTTGAGCCTTAGCATCTTCCTCTGTTCAACAAACAATGTAAATTTGTCTTAATTAGGTAATGAAGGGTAACAGTTCCTTTAAATGAACTCAAAACTACACAGAAGTATCTTGGATCCGTCTCTGCATTATCCGATTCATATATACGGTTGTGTGTGTTTCCGAAGAAGAAATTGAAACCTCTACTGCGGAGTTATTTCTGTCAATGGATATTCTACAAGCGAAAGCGCTGTGTTTGAAGTGGAAATAGAAGCCGTTTCCTGTAATTGGCGCCTACAGCGATGACGCTGGGGACGGGCGACCATAAAAACCAATAAATACAACAGCTGGCCAGGGAGTTCAATCAATACTGGCCGCCCCTGCTGGCTGCGACAACACTATACCACTTAGGAGCCTGGATTTGAGTAGATTCATGTGAATTTCCTCAGCGGTTAAAACTCGTACTGTTCATTCATTCATTGACAAGCACATTGATCTGAAGGACTCCTGCATTTGAAGTCAATATTCAAGCACACATTTCTCGGTAACCGAAAGAGATCGAACAGTCTAAGTACACTTCTTCAATTGCCTCAAAGTTACGAGGAAAGATTCCAAAAATATAATATTCATGGCACTATCTGTTAGGTTATCAGCCCGGCGACTTCCTAAATCTTCAAAAAATACATCCAGAAATTAATAAGAACCGAAAGAAAGAAACCATCGCACTTGTACATTTTCTACGATACAGGAGAAATCGTAGAACCAAGTATACGTTTGTGGGTTTAAATGACGAGAGAGCGAATACATATTATTTGGTAGTTTTCCTCTTCGTACCCTCTTAAGTCATTCAGAGGCTACAGATAATCCATCCTTTGGCTCCATTATGACAGGAGGTGAAGTGTTCCGAAAAATCGAAAGAATGTTTTATTTCTCTTGCTACCTACTTGTTTAACACGCAATAACACACCGAAGGTTTTCTGTACAGGACGATTTGCCCATGCGGTTTTAGAGGCGCGCAGCTGTGAGCCTGCATCCAGATGATAGTGGGTGCGAATCCCACTGTCGGCAGCCCTGAAGATGGTTGTCCGTGGTTTTCCACGGCCGCTTCGTTCCCATTCCTAAGCCTTTCCTATCCCATCACGGCCGTAAGACCTATTTGTGTCGGTGCGAAAGCGAATAGCAAAAAGGAAAGAAAAAAAGGTTTTGCAGTGACTGGGGGATGGGAAAAGGGCTGGCATTGGGCTGGTGTTCGTGGCCTTAATTAAGGTACAGCCCCAGCACTTATCTGGTGTGAAAATGAGAATCCAAAGAAAACCATATTCAGGGCAGCCGACCGTAGGATTCGAACCCACGACGGTATCTCACGAATGGAAGCTGACAGCTGCGGGAACCTAACCGCACGGCAATCTCACTCGGTAACCCGAAATAAATGTAACTGTATCCGCAAAAGAAAGGTAAGACTCATGACTTGTGAGAATATGAAGGACAGCCTAGACGTCGGAAATGCAGTATAATGCTAATCTATTATTATTATTATTATTATTATTATTATTATTATTATTATTATTATTATTATTATTATTATTATTATTATTATTATTATTATTATTATTATTATTATTATTATTATTATTATTATCCAGCCGAGTGATGTAAATGTGGCATGCCTGCCCCTTATTCCAAAGTCCTCGGTTCGTTTCCCGCCCAATTCAATGATTTTAATTATGTACTGAGGAGAAAATATGGGGTTCACTTGATATCAGATTTCCTCAAGCTCTTAGTTACAGGAAGAAGGCACACAGTGAGAAGATGACGCTACTGGCCTAGCATACACAGACGAACAGTGGTTGCATGGCCATAATATTGCCAATCAATCAATCAATCAATCAATCAATCAATCAATCAATCAATCAATCAATCAATCAATCAATCAATCAATCAATCAATCAATCAATCAATCAATCAATCAATCAATCAATCAATCAATCAATCAATCAATCAATCAATCACTACTGATCTGCATTTATGGCAGTTGCCTAGGAGGCAGATTCCCTATCTTTTGTTTTCTAAGCCTTTTCTTAAATGATTGCAAAGAAATTGGAAATTTATTGAACATCTTCCTTGGTAAGTTATTCCAATCCCTAACTCACCTTCCTATAAACGAATATTTGCCCCAATTTGTCCTCTTGAATTCCAACTTTATCTTCATGGTGTGATCTTTCCTACCTATAAAGACACCACTCAGACTAATTCGTCTACTGATGTCATTCCACGCCACCTCTCCACTGACAGCTTGGAATATACCACTTAGACGAACACGTCGTCTCGTTCCTCCAAAGTCCTCCCAGTCCAAACTTTGCAACATTTTTAACGCTAATCTTTAGTCGGAAATCACCCAGAACAAATCGAGCTGCTTTTCTTTAGATTTTTTCCAGTTTTTGAAACAGTAATCCTGGTGAGGGACCCATACATTGGAACTATACTCTAGTTGGGGTCTTACCAGAGACTTAGGTCCCCGCTCCTTCACATCCTTACTAAAAGCGCTAAACACCTCATAACCATGTGCAAAGCTTAAGTATCCATTATTTACAATCATATTTATGTGATTACCCCAATGAAGATCTTTCCTTATATCAGCATTTAGGTACTTAGAATGATCCCCTAAAGAACTTTCATCCGATCAATGCAGTGATTAAAACTGAGAAGACTTTTCCAATCTGTGAAATTCACAACCTGACTTTTAACCCCGTTTATCATCATACCATTACCTACCGTCCATCTATCGGGAAATCGTTGAAGCTAATTCCATACAGATCAAATACATTTACCATGGCACTACAGCCCTTGAAGGGCATTGGCCTACCAAGGGACGGCTGCTCAACCCGAAGGCCTGCAGATTACGAGGTGTCGTGTGGTCAGCACGACGAATACTCTCGACCATTGTTGTCACCGTCAGATAGATCCTCAATTCTAATCACGTAGACTGAGTCGACCTCGAACTAGCCATCACATCCAGGTAAATATCCCTCGCCTGGTCGGGAATCGAACTCGGGACCTCCAAGTAAGAGGCCGGCACGCTACCCGTACACCACGGGGCCTTCTTAGACCAAAGACATATCATTATTAAAATTATGACAGTGCCAAAATGAGAAGAATTAGAAAATAAGAGAATTATGGTATTATGATAATTATTTGGGGATATTAGGTCGTGTAATAATAAATAAATACCAGCTGACGCGTTTCAATCCTGCGACCAGGATCGTCTTCAGAGCAACAACAAAGCAAAATGGCTACGGTCTCTCCATAGTAACCAGACTCAAGATAGAGAGACCCTGTTAGAAATATAGTTCATTCCAGGGCCTCCAGAGTCACGGAGAAAGATGTTGACGAGTTAACTATGGAGGGTAGCCATGATCTACTCAGTATATAGCCGTCACCTTTGTTAAAATTATTCGGGCGTTTAGCAATTTCAATCGCCTCACGAATGATTCTGGGAATAAAATGTTTCTCTTTACAAATGACAGAAGTTGCATCAAAAATTATTTGATGGTCATTATGTATGGCATGTTCTGCCACAGCAGACTTCTCTGGCTGGCAAAGACGTAAGTGTCTGCTATGTTCTTTAACCCTTGTTGCTACTTTCCTACATGTTTGGCCGACATAAACCGATCCACAGGAGCAAGGAATCATATATATTCCAGCGCAGTTTAAACCAATAGGATCTTTGACAGATCGCAAACAATTGCCTATGGTGATATTAGGCTTAAAAATGGTCTTGATATTGTGCTTTCTGAGAATATTGCCAATCCTATCCGTGACAGATTGCACGTACGGCAAGAAGGCCAAACTCAAAGGACGAGAATCACGTGACAATCTGTCTTTTGGCTTAGGATGTAGCACTTCGTCAATCTGTTTCCCTGAATAGCCATTGCTCAGAAATGTTCTGGTTAGGAACTCAAGTTCACCGTTTAA
Organism: Anabrus simplex; assembly: GCF_040414725.1. Lineage (NCBI taxonomy): Eukaryota > Metazoa > Arthropoda > Insecta > Orthoptera > Tettigoniidae > Anabrus > Anabrus simplex. Next base: position 407,781,443 of record NC_090269.1, read on the forward strand.
TTTATCCTCCTCACAAACCTCCCTTGCTCGGCTGATAAGAGTGTTAAGCATAGCACGCTTTTGGCAAGGATGGTGATGAGAGGACCCATGAAGGTATCTATTAGTATGGGTAGGTTTACGGTAAACCGAATGACCTAAAGTTCCACCTGATTTTTTACAAACCAAAACATCCAAGAACGGCAAACATCCTCCACGTTCAGTCTCCATGGTAAATTTAATGTTTGGATGTATGCTGTTCAAGTGATCCAAAAATATGGATAATTCGTGTTCACCATGGGGCCAGATAACAAATATGTCATCGACAAATCTCAACCCTCCATAGTTAACTCGTCAACATCTTTCTCCGTGACTCTGGAGGCCCTGGAATGAACTATATTTCTAACAGGGTCTCTCTATCTTGAGTCTGGTTACTATGGAGAGACCGTAGCCATTTTGCTTTGTTGTTGCTCTGAAGACGATCCTGGTCGCAAGATTGAAACGCGTCAGCTGGTATTTATTTATTATTACACGACCTAATATCCCCAAATAATTATCATAATGTCATTTAATGGTCGTGAAAGTCTACGTATGAAGAATTATGGTAGTTTACTCTTTTCCACACCGAGCCACAAAGTGCTAATGCACCACGAGTAGGATCTTTCATAACAGTGAGATGCATTGGTCATGTCCCGAGTGTCAACACTCAGCACCGCAGTTTCCATATTATCACTGTCATGGATGAGACTGGGACTTCCGTGGAAGCTACATTTTGTTCTCGCCAACACCAAGAGACAAACAGCATCAATCAATATTTGGTGATGAGTGGGATCTCCCTCTGCATTTGACAGTGCATTTTGGTAGTGTCCGACTCATTGTCTCAACGGTCAGCATTCATGCCTTCGGTTCAGATGGTCTCGGCTTCGATTCCCGGCCAGGTCTGGGATTTTAATCCCGTGTGATTAATTCTTCTGGCTCGGGGACTGGGTGTTTGTGTTCGTCCCAAGACTTTCGTCTTCATATTCAGACAACGCAGCACACTACCAACCACCACAGAAACATGCAATAGGGTTAGCGTCAAGAATGGCATCCGGTCGTACAACAGGGCCAAATTCACATGTGCGACTCAGTTTGCACCCGTGACCCCACAGATGTGGGAAAAGCGGTAGAAGAAGAAAAAGCTCCTATTGGTAGTGTAAGGTACATTTTTCGACACATTTGCACTTCCATGAATTGGCACAAAAATAATTATGATTTCTCAAGTGAAATGTTCCGTGAAAGTTTAACTTAAAACTGTGTCTGAAATAGTAAATTTAGATGTGTTATGTAGCTAATTGCTTCCCCGTTCATGAGCTAAGGGAAGCAGATATTTCGTAATATTAATATATTTTTCCCTAGTTGATTTACCAATGGCGTGTGGTCGCCTGCGCGTGTGTCAGTTTGGTGCCCTACCTATCGGTGGCTTAGTTCTAATACCACGTATCTTATAACGCTCATTTTTCAAAAGACTTGTCACGCTCCCAGCCACATATGGATATGAAGTCCATCAGAATAAATGTCGTTGTTTTCATGTGCAAAGGAAAATCAACCTTAACGTACCGCGCTGTTGGAGTGTATTAGAGTGACGTATTTACGCAATCCTACACTATATTGTATTTAATTAAGGTTATTTTTTCTCTACACTTCAGCATGGGAACAATAAGTAAGAATCTCATTGTGGCGGGAAAAATGTCAACATTTGAGAGAGACCGAACTCGATAGCTGCAGTCGCTTAAGTGCGGCCAGTATCCAGTATTCGGGAGATAGTAGGTTCGAACCCCACTGTCGGCAGCCCTGAAAATGGTTTTCCGTGGTTTCCCATTTTCACACCAGGCAAATGCTGGGGCTGTACCTTAATTAAGGCCACGGCCACTTCCTTCCCACTCCTAGCCCTTTCCTGTCCCATCGTCGCCGTAAGACCTATCTGTGTCGGTGCGACGTAAAACAACTAGCAAAAAAAAAAAAAACATTTGAGAGAATGGATGGTTCCAAAGGAAGAACTTCCTCCTGGACATTCTGAAAAGTGGACAACATGGAAGGCTCTCAATCGATTACGCTCCAGTACCACGAGATGCGTCCGCCTCTGTGGTGTAGTGGTTAGTGTGATTAGCTGCCACCCCCGGAGGCCCGGGTTCGATTCCCGGCTCTGCCACGAAATTTGAAAAGTGGTATGAGGGCTGGAACGGGGTCCACTCAGCCTCGGGAGGTCAACTGAGTAGAGGTGGGTTCGATTCCCACCTCAGCCATCCTGGAAGTGGTTTTCCGTGGTTTCCCACTTCTCCTCCAGGCAAATGCCGGGATGGTACCTAACTTAAGGCCACGGCCGCTTCCTTCCCTCTTCCTTGCCTGTTCCATCCCATCGTCCCATCCCTCCACTAGGCCCCTGTTCAGCATAGCAGGTGAGGCCGCCTGGGCGAGTTACTGGTCATTCTCCCCAGTTGTATCCCCCGACCCAAAGTGTGAATCTCCAGGACACTGCCCTTGAGGCGGTAGAGGTGGGATCCCTCGCTGAGTCCGTGGGAAAAACCGACCCTGGAGGGTAAACAGATTACGAACGAACCACGAGATGCAAGACCAACCTACAGAAATGGGGCCTTCCTGTGGAGACAGTTTACTGCAAGTGTGGTACTAAGCAGACTAACGAGCACCTTCTACAGTGTCCATCCTCTCCAGCCACTTGTACCATTAAAGATCTAATGAGGGCAACTCCAAATGCGCTTGTCGTGGCCAATTTTTGGTCAATCAATGTTTAAAATGTCCTTGTTTAATTTTTGTCACTCTTACTTTGTACTTCTGACACGATAAATATATATAGCATGGGAACGTCGACAATGTGAACACTGTTCTGATGGACTGCATATCCATTCGTGGTTGGGAGGTATGAGCAGTCTTAAGGAGAATGAAAGCTAGGAAGAGTATTATGAGATGCCAGGTTTTGTCTCTCAACCCCCGATACGAAAGAGATTTTTCTTTCCTTTTATTTTCTACAAGTTGCTTTAACGACGCACCGACATAGATAGGTTTTAAGGCGACGATGAGATAGAAAGGGCTAGGACTTGGAAGGAAACTGTCGTGGCCTTAATTAAGGTGCGCCCCAGCATTACCCTGGTCTAAACATTTGCCTGGTTTGAAAATGGGAAACCACGGAAAACCATCTTCAGGGCTGCCGACAGTGGGGTTCGAATTGACTATCTAACGGATGCAAGCTCACAGCTGTGTGCGCCTAAACGCACGGCCAACTCGCGCGGTGAAAATTGTTCTGACGGACTGCATATCCATATACAGCTGGGAGGCGTGTCCAGTCTTAAGGCAAATAATGGATAGAAAGGACATTGTCAGGCATGTGCTATTAGAGCTAGGCCATCGATATGTTGAAATAGGGACACACACCCAGCCCTCTAGCCATCGGAATTTACCGATGGAGTAAACAGTTCCGAACCCGCGTGAAATAGAATCCGGATCCCCTTGGACCAAAGACCAGCACCCTAATCATTTAACAATGGAACAGGACACCCAAGTTGATATGAAATGGTGAATTTAGTTCGATAATGTGGGAAATATTAGCTTCTTAGCTATACACCTACAAAATGCACCTCAAAACATAGTGTTTTTTATTTTTTTCCCAGTTTTTAATTTCAATTTGCTTTTCGTTGCACCAGTACAGAGAAGTCTTATGGCGACGAGAGATAGGAAAGCGCTAGGTGTAGGAAGGAAACTAGTGGCATTAATTAGGGTACAGCCCCAATATCTATCTCGTGTGAAAATGAGAAAGCACGGAAAACCATCTTAAGGGCTGCTGACAGTGTGCTTCTAACCCACAATCTCCTGAATGCAAACTAATAGTTATCTGAACCAAACCACTCAGCGACTTTTTTCGTTAAAACATTCAAGTGTAATGTTCACCAGCCTTTATGATTACTAAACTGAATATATAATTCATATTTCTATAATCATAACAAAATTACTAATTTCATTAGAATCTCTTAGTTTCAGTTTAGCTTGTCAGAGTTAAACTTTTAACTGTAATACCCCTGAAATTCAAAACGCCTGAACATATTGAAATGTTTCAGAAGAGTGATCAAATTGAATTCCTGAACTGAAATGTGTTCTAGGTCTAAAGTAGTTGTAAGTGTTAAACAAGGCTGGTATCTTTCACCTTCAATATACAGTATTATTTAAATGGGGGAAGCAATAATTGTGCTGAGAATCGTTTGCAAGAGGTGTTTACTGTGTATTAATACCATGTGGGATGCTAGCAGAAATATGTCGAACTCAAGACCATCTCACACGTTTGTTGGGCCACAGATAAACATATTGGTAGGCGCAGTGGATTAATCTGGTACAGACGTTCGTTCGGGATTTCTGGTGACGAGTTTGAAGACCGCTGGCGGTGCTGTTAACGACTTGAGCACGTCAAAACGGGGAGTGATGATTCACGTCAGTACTGAGAGCGTGTGTGTAGAGTTTTGTGGCATTAGCGGTAACGATGCCGAAGCGGATTGACCTTAACTGGGACGGCTATATAACATCCCTTTTGATGCTGAATATAGCTATTCTGCAATGCAAGGAATGTGCACGAAGCGTTATTTATTGAATTTAAAAAGGCAAATGCCGGCTGGACTTAATTCCAGAGGGGATAAAGACAGGCAAATCCACGACCAGCCACCAGCCGTACGGCAGAAGTGGTGAGGAGAGTGAAGACCTTTGTCTCAAGTGGTATCCCTTCCTTCCAAAGGACTATCGCATGCAAGTTGCGGATGTCTGTTTCATCAGATCAACAAGGAACTGCAGTCAGAAAGCGGCATTAGCGCCGAGTTTACGAGCTCGTTCCTCGTCCCATTTCTGAACGTCTCACTAACGCAAGAAAGCTGTACGAGGGCTATTTGGCAGAGGACAGATGAAAACATGTGGTGACTTTGGACGAAGTATATGTGTACCTTAGTGACTCTAACAAATCCCGCTACTACTACCGCCCTAGAAACACAATAAATATAGCAAACATATTATATTTATCATCGCTGGATATAGCTACTTTGGCAAGTTAACCATTTGCCGTGTCGCTAATAATGTAAAGGTGAACTCTCATACCATCAGCAAGAGGTTTTAACTCATATTTACAACATAGATTTCCCAGCACTGTATGGGATGGCGATAAATCAGGTATGGGTACATCAAGATATAACATCCATCCACACCTCTAGTTCGACTCGTCTGTTCTTAGAGAGAGAGGAGATGGAAACTGAAATCCGTTAAATTCCTTTTAGTGAAATTCCGGTGAAGACTCGCGATGGACCACCCATGTTCTGTGAATTTGAACTTCTAAAATGGGCCTTAGGAAATACACGTCTACGCACTATCAATGGCCTCTGGAAAGCCTATCATAAGGCGTGGGGTTAGATAGACTTGCTATCTCTGCAAAATAGTCTACTGTAATTGGAATTACGTTGTCGGGATATAGCTAGAAATGTAGGCTTTCAAATTGAGCATGATCGATGGTGGAGACAGGATTTTTCATAAGTTAATCACTCTTCACAAATTGTCTCCAAGGATCCCAAACGACTTCCTGTATACATATTTTAATTAGACCAACAACTTAATATAAAACAAATCACTAGCTGTTAATGTCCGGTTTATATATCTAAGCCTGCGTTGTCTGGGTGGCAGCATAGAAGCCACTACGATTTCTCTGATAAGCCCTCAACTTACAGTTTCACAACGACCTGTTCTGTCTGTATGTAATTATTAATTTCATAATTAATAATATAATTAAGTCAATACGGATCACTAGTGGCCATGATGGTCAAGTTAATAGATATTAAATCAACTAATGTGTCATTAGGCTAATTGTTGCTTAATACTAATGCTCTAGAGTCACCTAAGTGAATATATTGAGTGACAGCCAATTAATAATAATAGTAATTGTTGCGGGATATCCGTGGTTCACATGGGGATAAGAAGCGTGTGGGTTGATTGACTGGACAATGCGTTACTTAGAGCAACTTTTAAAATAACAACTTTCAAAATCTGTATTTTTTCCCTTTGTTTTTGTGTGTTTAAAAATTGAGAAATAGAAAATCTGAATGAATAACAACAATATTAATGAGCTTGTCAGTTGTAACAATGTAGGATAATTAGAAGTTGGAAAATTAAGTACAAAACTTGAGAGAATTATCAATTTATTGATTTATATAGAAAAGAGCATTATTGCTCTTGACAGGAACAGCATTTTACAAGAGAATGTTTTGCTCCGATCATTTACAGAACAGAGGAGTCTGCGATCCAAATATTATACCAAAGTTTTTCCTCGCAGATGCATTAGTTTCTTAACCGCACTGAAGTTACACCTGACAACCTATCGGTTGTCTTCAGATTAAAGTATTTATACACAGTTGCCCGATGTGGGCTTATCTATTGCTCTACAGTTATAGAGTTCACTGTTCCCAAATGCAACGAACACAAGGAAAAGTTTACACTCAGAGAAGAATATACTGGGGCATAATAGCCCATACTATGTGGCCTTAATGGTGAAAGCAAAGGGTTGCACATGACCGGCCAACAAACAAAAGGCAAGGTGGCGAAACTCTTACACATTTTCAATAAATTGTTAAACCCCTACGTTGGTTTATGGCCCAATGATACAGAGGCTAATCCTATACTACACCGGGGTGACTAAATGAGAAACATTAGTGCCAAAAGTGTTTACGAATTTTAGAGGTTTTGAAAGCTTTAATCACCTCATGCAGGGGTACGGTAGAGGGTCAACACTCCTCATTTCCCTCCGTTACATATTTCTCAATAGAGAATAGGACAGAGTCCACAGGCTTGCCAATATTCTACATTTAAACCACCAGGTTTAGAAATTTACGTTAAATAGGTCTTAAACCTTCCCCTCAAACTATCTGCAGGAGCTATCACATGTCTAAGTAAATTCTGCCATTACCTTGAGTCAGTGGGCCTTCCTCACCCACACGCTACAGTCACAATCACTGGAGCGATTCAGATAATACGGCCCTAAAGCACCCTGCTTTTATAGTACTTTAAGGAGAAGCTTCCAGAACTCTTTACCAATAGGCTGGATTCCTATACACACTCCCGGTTTTAATTGGCTAGAGAAAATATTTCCAAGATGTTGATAGGTTGATTACAATTGAGGAGGGACCAATTGAAGTGTTGACAACTTCGGAACAAAAAAATACTCAGAACCAGGCTTATAAACATCAAAAATAAACATTTCTCCATGAATTAATTACAGTTTAGCCCTCTAGAGGGAGCAAATAATCTCAGCCATAGACGCCCAAGAGAGATCCGGTTTACTCTAGGTCCGCTAGATGGCAGACAGAGTAAACCGGAACGTCGAAATTGACGAGCAGACAGCCAGATGGCGTCAAATCGAAATGTCTGCAAACGGTAGCTGAGGCCATACGATTATTATTATTTATTATTATTCGATGGTAGAGACATCTAACAATTGAAGGCCAAAGTTACTGGTAGTTTTCAAGTTCAATTTGTTTTCCTAGATAGCCTTAGAAAAGGCGCACAGTTTAACTACCCGGGGAAGTTGTCCCCCTGGTACAATAATAATGGCGAATTGCCTCCGAAGGGGCCCGGTACAAGTGTTTGGAGTTGTCGCCCATAACGGACCTGTGCGTATGCGAGGAGCTTGCAAGTGCATAACCGAGCAGAGTGGCCGCTCGTGTTAATATGGAATGGACACGGAACCACGCTATGCATTCGGGAGAGGCGTATGTTTGAGCACCACCGTCGCCAGTCCCCAGAATGGTTCTGTGTGGTATCCCGTTTCCACTTCCGTCAAATGCCACAACGGATTCAATCCATTGACCACATATGATTCCTTCCACTTCGATACTCAGTTTCATTCATCTTAAGTCATGTAATCTTCATTAGCTCCGTACATGAGGTTGAATTTCACGAAGGGCATCCGGCCATAAAAATATGCAATATAAATTCATATCGGCTGCTAAGGCCAGCCCATATAAGGCGGACAGGCAGCCAGTCACAGTCGGTGCTGTTACAGAGTTTCCCGAGATTGGGAGGTATCCAGAATGATCAAGAGGATGTATACAACTAGAACATTCTCGATCTCGAACTTTGTGGGCTGGTGATCTATGGCCTCCTACTAATGTAACAGCGAGGCCCGCCTTTCACTTCTCACTACGTCCTAAGTGGTTGGCAGCACAGCAATGGGTTTGGAGCCTTTAAATCGGTGACGTCGCTCGCAGCTGGGGCCAGACTAACTTGCTCTTCTCACCTTGAAATCACTATGACGGTCAATCCAATACATTATAATAAATATAATTATATATCCTAAGTATCACAAGAACATCAATTAACAAGTATATATCATGTGTCTGTTTATCATTACTTGATTTTTATTTCAATTTATGACTGTGGGTTGGAACGGAATTCACTTAGTCACGTGTGACTAACTGAAAAGCTGGCTAATACCAAAGGTGGTGGAGCCGGTGAATAAAGCCAAGCAACCTGGTTCACAATCAAGCGATCTGGCTCTCAAGTACCTACAGGCCATCTGGATTGGCAGTTGTTACCCTGGCAGACCAAAGCCATAGTGGTCTGTTGAACCAGGGATAACACGAGTTAAATCTGTATATACGTAACATAAATAAATATTCTTAGGGGAAGATATTACCTAAATTGAGACATAATTATACTCCTGATTAATACACTCTAATCACTATGACCTTCTGAACACTAATTCACTCACAATAACACGCACGTTGTCTTAAAGATAAAATCGTACAAAACTTCTCCCCTCTGGTTGCCGGCGTGCTTTGAAGCGTAGGAACGAGGCGTACAAGACGATAACTGTAGAGTTCCGCTAACTGTGCGTGGAGCGGTCCCAAGAAAGGTTAAAACAATCGGTATATTTTAAAGGTGAAGGTGAAGGCGAGTGATTACGATATTCAGCTCTACGCCGTGGTAAGAGGAACGAAGTGAATTATACTCGCCAAGAAGAGAGAGGAACTTGTATACTCTAAAAGGGAATTTTACAGTGAAGTGGTATTACTTGCTGATGATACCTTGTACCTTCAAGGAATTATACTCAAGACAGAAGAAGAAATAAGCCTCCGTAGCTCAGGCGGCGGCTTACTGGTCTGTTACCGCTGGGTTCTATGGTTCAAATTCCGGTCACTCAATGTGAGCTTTGTGCTCGACAAAGCGGAGGAGGTACAGGTTGCTCTCCGTGTACTGTGGTTTTCCCAGTCATCTTTCGTTCCAGCGACACTCTCCAATATCATTTCAATTGTATCTGTCACTCCTTAATCATTGTCCCAGAGGAGTGTGACAGGCTTCAGCAACCGGCACAATCCCTATCCTCGCCGCATTCATTCCTTTCCTTGCCTGGTCGAACGACTGAAAATAGGCTGTGGATTTCATTTTCATAGAAGAATGAATGACAGGTAGGCAATTGAAAACAAACGTCAAGGAAATCTAAGTTGTTTTTTTTTTTGCTAGGGGTTTTACGTCGCACCGACACAGATAGGTCTTATGGCGACGATGGGATATGAAAGGCCTAGGAGCTGGAAGGAAGCGGCCGTGGCCTTAATTAAGGTACAGCCCCAGCGTTTGCCTGGTGTGAAAATGGGAAACCACGGAAAACCATCTTCAGGGCTGCCGATAGCGGGATTCGAACCTACTATCTCCCGGATGCAAGCTCACAGCCGCGCGCCTCTACGCGCACGGCTAACTCCCCCGGTTCTAAGTTATTTAGAATAACAATTGGAAAGATTTGGATATAATAAAACCAGAAGAAGAGGCTGAACATGTTAAGCAGCATCGATATTTAGGGAGCATGGTAAGTGAAAACTGGACAAATGAGAAAGATATAACAAGTGTAGCCATAGCAAATGAAACATTTAACAAAATGACTTTTTATCCAATGGAATGGTGAAATATGTCCTATGGATTGTCTTTTATACGGTTGCGAAACATGAGCTCTGACGAATGGAGATAAGGTTAAGAGCAAAAGTTTTGATAGGCCTATGTGGGTTTTGCGTTTAATGGGAAGTATAAAATGCGTGGATAATTTGAAAGACAATGATGTATTAAGACTCAAAGAACACAGAACTCTCCCGAATATTGTTTTGAAAAAGAACACCAACTGCACAGGCCATGTCATGATACGGAAAGGGCTTTAAGAACTAGTACTAAAATGTCTCTATTCCTCCTCTGAAGCGGAAGACGTGCCTCTTAGAATGTGACGCCGTCTCTCAGACCAGGAGATTTGTAGTAATGATGGAAATATGAGTAGATGGCGAGTGGGTGGCGGTTGGTGGCCTTGGCACACCCTAAGAACTGTCCGAGCTTTCCTCTTAGTGAAGAAGAATGGAAGACAACGGAAAACCATTCTCAGGACAGCTGATGGTGAGGACTGGCCCTTCTCCGTCTTCAGAGTTGTATAACCAAGGCGGAGTCTTGTCCATCTGCTCGGTGGGTCGGTCGGAATGCATAGGTCTCGGATCACGGACCAGCTGTGAGATCCAGCCCTGCCCCGTCTCCCGAACACAGAGGCATAGAGTCGCGGCTCTATAATCACGGTAGAGCTGTGACTACATCTCCTCTGCTTGGTTGGTCGGTCGGAGTGCAGACGTGTCGAATCACGGACCAGCCGTAGCCACTTGTCGGCCTATGCTTGCTGTATAACCACCGACGATCTAACAATTTAAGGCAGGAGGAGAAAAGAAGAAAGGATGGATAAGAATATGAATGGTGAACGACGTGAAGAGTCGAGATTATCAGACGACCAAAGAACAGGCCTCGGACAGGATATGATGGCGGTGGTGTCTGGGACCTGGCATTAGGTGTTGATGATGAACAAAATACAATTGGCCTACTATATTGTTTTACACTTTATTTTTTGTACGTCCGAGTATGGTTCACATTTCACTTTTGAAGGTGGTGATGTGTAACTAATGTCTTGTTCTACCATTTGGTACTAGCACACGCACAGGGGACAGCGAATGGACTCGTCATAGCCATTTCATAACAACACTGTCAGCGTAGGAGCAGACAACATGGAAAGCAACCGTCAGGGACAGCGCTGTACAACTTGGTTCCTATGGAAAGAAGGCGTGACCACAGCAGAAATTCATCGGCGCTTGATGGCAGTCTGTGGAGAACATGCGTCGTCACGGGAAACAGTTTACAACTGGGTGGAAGGTTGGAAAGCAGGGCGCACATCGGTGGACAAGGGAACCAGTTCTGGAAGGAATGTGACAGTGTCAACACCACCCAGCATTGCCCAGGTCGAAACAAATGCATCACATTTATGGAAATGGAGACAGCCTAGGGAAATAGCCGAAAAACCCTGCAGCGGATCGTGCACGGCCACTTACAGTTGGGGAAGGTGTCATCCATTTGGGTGTCTAGACTCTTGTCTGCAGACGAAAAACAGAGGCGTGTGGACGTGTGCAGAGAACTTTTGCAACGCAATGACCAAGATCCAGTCGACTTCATGGCTAGGCTTGTGACTGGTGACGAGGCATAGCTCAACTACCACGAATCACAAACGAAACGACAATCAATGCAATGGAAGCATAGGGGCAGTCCACCGCCAAAGAAATGTGATTATCACATGTTCGGGAACATGAAGAAACCTCTACGTCGTCACCGTTTTGCGTATTTTGCAGAGCTGGACACAGCTGTCAAGGCATGGGTACGCAACACTCCGAAAGAATGGTTTCAGGAAGGTCTGGAGAGACGTAAATCGATGGCAAATATGTATACAGTTACAAGGAGATTATGTTGGAGAAAGTGGACGAAAAAACTGATGTGTAAAATAATTTATTTGGATAGAAAAAACAAAGTGTAAAACTATATGGTTACGCCCTTCGTAATTGCCAACTTTCGTCCGCTGGCTGGAGTTTTACAACTACAGTAAATATTGACATGATTTTCATACATCGGTAGAATTTCTGTTATTTTGTACTGAATAATCCAACTCGGTTATTCAGGCGGATGGCCATTATTATGCAATATGAATTAAAATAGAATTATAAAATCGTATTGGCAAAGTGCGAAATGAACAACAAAATACTGACATTTATTTATCAATTGTTATTTAGTCCAGAGCAGCTGTAAGAGTAATGAATTCAAGTTTCTCAACTCGATTACTCTTCTCCACGGGCACAGCTGTGGCCAGACCTCCACATTACTGAGGTCCTACCGAGATGAGATTTGTCAAGGGGAACGCCAGTTAATTCTAAAATCAAGGAATAAATGAGAACAAAATAGGAATATAAACTTGTAGTCTAACCATTGGTGTTGTCATGTTTCTATGGAATTAGCAGACAGTACATTGAAAAGTTGAGTTTTAGGGAAAAGTAAAACTGTGTTTGGGAAAGTAGAATACAATGTAGACAAACAATTAGGAAGAAATAAACCTGCATTTTTACGACCTTATTTATGATTGAAGGTACATAATATTTGGGAATACAAAATACGGAGCGGGAAAGCGTAAAGTTACCACACCTTGTTGGGGACGTCGGAGAACCAGATAGTCCGCAATCTATTGCTAGATTTACCAGTAAACTTTAGCGGTGGCGAGCATTCAGAATCATTAAATCCGAGCATGTGGCAGCGCGGAATAGATCAAGTAGCTATCAACTTGCATTCAGGAGATAATGCATTCGAAACCCACTGTCGGCATCCGTGAAGATGGCAAATGCTGGGACTGTCCCTTAGTTAAGGCCATGGTTGCTTCTTTTCCATTCCTTGCCCTTTCCAATCTCATCGTCGCCATAAAACTTATCTGTGTCGGTGAGTCGTAAAGCGACTTGAAAAGAAAGTTTCATTAGGGTAGCGAATAATAAATGAAGTTGAAATCTAATGTATATGTCACCTTCCGTCAAATCAACTTTTAAAAATGATACCCATCGTTCTAAATATAAACGACTCATCGGTATAATTAATTCAGAAACACTCATATCTCCGCCTGCGCAATTTCAGGTATCAGATATGAATTCTCCAGAGCTCCACGAATGCATGAATTATCCTTGTACACTTTGACGTTATCAAGATATAAACATCACAGACACTTAATTTGGGGGAGCGAGGTGAAAAAGGCGAGTAATTTTTCGTTCATGGAACACCTGTTCTAATGCATTCATTGACTGATGAGCTTTATGGGCAGTGGTTTTTCCTGCTGGAAGTAATCTTACCCTGTTTCTCAGATGGAATCTATTAGGCTATTGCTTTTCCATACTTGGACTTAATACCATTCTTACAGCGAGAATCTCACAATGATTTGTCAAATAACTAGAACATAACGAAGGGGATCAAACGATTTCTCCATGTAGCTCATCAATCTCACATACAAACACGACCCTGGTATGACAAATTACGTCTTAGCAGGTGACACCTTGCGTCTATCACACGCATCCGTCTCGGACATGGCTGGTTCGGAAATCATTTGAATCGACTTAGAGTAGCGGATTCTGAGATGAACAACAAGAACCAAGGAGAAGCTGCCTACCTTAAACATGTCATCATCGTTTGCAGTAAATATCGATTTGCGAAAAGTGTGCTACGGTGTATAAAAGTCTGGCCCTTATTAATGTCTCTTCTCCTACAAGTATTACGCATTTATTAAAAAGATCTGACAAAATATTTACCACGCATTTGCCTAGCTTTTACAGATGTCTGATATGAAGATTTTAATCAGACATTTACTGACGAAAATTCCTTTTCTTCGTTTGTTGCGAATTAACCAAATTAGTTGTTTGTCTTTCCTTGTGTATTGTGATATTTCATGTACTGTATCTAATTTATATATAACGTTCATTTCATTTCTGACTCGTTCAAATGACTGGAAATAGACTGTGGATCTATATTTCATTGTCATCCGAGTAATGTTGAAAGACATTTTTGAAGGAGAGGTAATGATATAAGTTATAGACGCTACTGTCGTACAGGTGGGTAATGCTTTCTTTGTTTCCTAGCGGCGGGGATAGAGTGCGTGGTCAGGCAGCGCAGTGAGCATAGTTAGCGGTAAGCGCATGTAATAATTACCGTATTTTGTTTACGATTTAAGTTGCTAATGAGTCCATGCTATTAGTGTTGCATTCCTACACTTTTGGAGTATTATTTGTGGTAGCTATCACTATGGTAACGTACAGTATTGGACAACGGATATTGCTAGTTCAGATATTTCTCCCAAAGAAAAAATAGTATGAAAATTCTGTTCTCAAGTTTTAACGCCGTGGCGCTGCAGTGCCTTTGAGACAATACATAGCAAAGTTATTCAGGAAATGGCGAGAAACAGGTCAAATCAAAGTTATTCAGGAAATGGCGAGAAACAGGTCAAATCACATAAACAAATGACTTCAAGACAGGTGCGGTATGAGAAAAAACAGAAAGAAAACCATGGTAATGGTATGCACTGGGGAGGGAAACCAAAATGTCAATGCGCTAATGGATGGAGAGAAATTAGTCCAAGTAAAGGAATTTAAGTATCTAGGGAGGTTGATCACATCTAATGGAAAATGTAGAAGGGAAGTAAATGCTAGAATTGCACAGGCGAAAGAAGCCTTCTCAAAAAAAGAATTATCTACTTACATCCAAGAATGTTAACAAGAATGGAGTACTGTAAGCTATGACTCTGAAACATGGAGCCTGCGAAAAGCAGATGTTTCTAAACTCAGAACATTTGAGATGTGGTGCTGGAGACGAATACTAAAGATACCTTGGACTGATAAACTCACAAATGAGAATGTTCCGCTTTATCTTTGAACTCATTTAAAGCTTGCTTGTCACATTTACCTTGCTAATGTTCCATCTCCTATGGGGTTGTTTTATAACATTCTTCGTAGAATGATCTTAAAAGAGTGAGAAACGCACCTTGGTTGAATTCTTGAACAAAAGAATGAACAGCTTTGTTGGCCGTTTGATTCGTCATTCTGATTGGTGCACCACCCTTATAGAAGAGAAACTTGAATGATGTAGGAGTAAAAGAAGACCAAGAATGCCGGGCTGAGTGGCTCAGACGATTAAGACGCTGGCTTTCTAACCCCAACTTGGCAGGTTCGATCCTGGCTCAGTCCGGTGGTATTTGAAGGTGCTCAAATACGACAGCCCCGTGTCGGTAGATTTACTGGCACGTAAAAGAACTCCTGCAGGACTAAATTCCGGCACCTCGGCGTCTCCGAAGACCTTAAAAAAGTAGTTAGTGGGACGTAAAGCAAATAACATTATTATTATTATTATTATTATTATTATTATTATTATTATTATTATTATTATTATTATTATTATTAAGACCAAGAACTCAATTCATAGACGGCAATAAAGGCAAATACACCTATTGCCATTCGAATCTATAAGCTAAAGAAAGAAGACGCTTGGAAGACATGCATGTCACCCACCAACCTAATGGTTGAGGAGAAGAAGAAGAAGAAGAAGAAGAAGAAGAAGAAGAAAATTCGAGTTAGAGAGTATTTTTTGCTTCAAGGGAGGAAATGTTTGCTTCGAGAAATCGTGTAACCGAATTTTCAGTAATAGAGAAATAAATATAAGTGAACAATAGGAGAAACAGCCAGGAAATTTAAGTTACTTCGAGATACTGAAAATTCGAGCAATGAAGGTTCGAGATATCGAGGTTTGATATATCGAGGTTCGACTGTGATTAAAACAGAAATGACTTCTCTTCTTTGTGAAGTTCACAACTTCGTTTTTTACCCCGTTCACCATCATACCGTTGTCTACTGATCAACTCGCAACTTTGTCGAAGTCTTTTCATATAGTAAAACTTCATCGGCAAAAATTCCTTATCTGTGATTCCAGTACCTTACTCATTTCACATTTTCGTTTAGGAAACACCTTGCGGGATCTCCTTTTAATCGTTACAAGATCAGATAACGTTTCATCTACTCGGGTAGCTCTTACATGATTTGGCTTGGTTAATATTCCGGAGATTCTGTTGAACGCAGAGATGAAAGAAGGTGCGGGCATAAACGGGTGGATATAGAACAGTCAGAAGATTAATTAAATACTTTAAACTTCGAGCTATATTTCCTCCTTATATCTTTCTGGTTTATTTTCAAATGTTAGACTTTACAAATTCAGGAAAAAAAATTAGCTCATAAGCTAGGGTAATAATTTTAGAAAATCAGAACCACCAACTAATAACTAATTAGAAACCTTGATCTTGAAGCTTCCTAATTACAAATTGTACATGAGCGCAGCGACTCCTTTCAGCCAACAGTTAAAGAGACTGATCTCCCAATTTTTACATCAGAAGGAAGAGCATAATTGCTCTAAAAATTTTCATTTTAGTAGACTATTCTCGAAATTTACAAGTTCCATGCCTATCCAGGCACAACCTACATTTAACAAAATTTAACAGTTTTCACTGTCTCATACGGTCAACAGTCTGATATCTTTAACATGAAGTAAACGAAATAGAGTTTAACAGGAGTAACAAGTACCCATTCTACATGGTCTTTGGTAAAAACAGATCGTTAAAGTTACTGGCCAAAAACCAAAATGGTAAAGAGATGAACACTTGCACTACTAGAAATTTACATGAAATGATTTCAAAGAAAATGGAAATTTATTGAACATCTCCCTTGGTAAGTTATTCCAATCTCTAACTCCCTTTCCTATAAATGAATATATGCCCCAATTTTTCCTCTTCAATTCAACTTTATCTTTATCTTTATAATGTAATCTTTTCTACTTTTAAAGACGCCACTCAAACTTATTCGTATAATAATGTCATTCCACGCCATCTCTCCGCTGACAGCTCGGAACATACCACTTAGTCGAGGAGCTCGTCTTCCCTCTCCTAATTCTTCCCAGCCCAATCTTCGCAACATTTTTGTAACGCTACTCTTTTGTCTCACCCAGAACAAATCGAGCTGCTTTTCTTTGTATATTTTCCAGTTCTTGAATCAGGTAATCCTGGTGAGGTTCCCATACACTGGAACCAAACTCTAGTTGGGGTCTTACCAGAGATCTATATGCCATCTCCTAAATACCCTCATAACCATGTGCAGAGATCTGTACACTTTATTTACAATCATATTTATGTGATTACCCCAGTGAAGATCTTTCCTTATTTTAACACATAGGTCCTTACAATGATCCCTAAAAGGTATTTTCACCCCCTCAACGCAGTAATGAAAACTGAGAGGTCTTTTCCTATTTGGAAAACTCACAACCTGACTTTTAACCCCGTTTATCAATATATCATTACCTGCTGTCCATCTCACGACATTATCGAGGTCACGTTGCAGCCTCTCACAATCTTGTAACTTATTACTCCGTACAGAATAACATGAACTGTAAAAAGCCTTATCTTTGATTCCACTTCTTTACAAATATCATTGATGTATATAAGAATACATGTCTTAGATTTGTATATAACAGAAGAGAAATCCTGTACATGCACTCGGAACAAAAACGATAGCAAATTATATTTGTGTAATAATAAAAATAACAACAATAAAAAAGATGTCGGTCATACCTTCAGTCGATAGGAAATTGCTTTGAAGTGTATGTTAAACTGATAATTACTTCATATTCATTCCATTTGTTGAGAATACTGGTTACATGAATGTCGAAATTGATCCTTGCGCTGCTCCATTCTCCAATGAACTGTCGCTTGACACCACCAAAATCGCAGACGGCGGTGGTTTGTGGTGAGTAGAATGCACACCGCAGGGCGTCTGGCTCGGAGTTGTCCATCAAGTAACCGATTTCGAACAGTTCGTTGCATCATTGTGGTGCAAACTGCCGCTCGAATTGCTACTGCAGACGCAGTCCGCTGCGCCACAGCCAGGCGCCGAATACGGCGTCCTTCCTCTCGGTGGTGCCACGGAAAGTCCGGAACCCGATTTTCTTGCGAGGGAACCTTCTCGTGAACACTGCTGCCAGCACGCATGCACAGTGAAAACATTCCTGCCAAGTCGATCTGAAATAGCGCGGAAGGAAAATCCACCTTCACGTTGCTTTAATATACGGCCTCGTTCAAGCACAGAAAGCTGTTGATACCGGCCTCATCGTCATCGTAAAGGCATTCTTGACCCCGCCACAATCAATCCATCCGATCTCACCGGTAACTAACGCTCTCACACAGTACAGTCCGTATTTAAAACAAACCCGATGTATAACGTCATGGGACCGCTACTAGCGCCACGCTAATACGATTTAAAGGAAATTTGAATCAACATCATATTTCATATGTATAAACACGCATACCTACTTTCATTAACCTAGCATAATCCCTTCTTAGTGTTTGGATATTTT
This sequence comes from Anabrus simplex, assembly GCF_040414725.1. Lineage (NCBI taxonomy): Eukaryota > Metazoa > Arthropoda > Insecta > Orthoptera > Tettigoniidae > Anabrus > Anabrus simplex. The sequence goes on from NC_090269.1 coordinate 407,799,743, forward strand.
ATCTGCTAGTGTAACCAAACAGAAAACGGAATTCATCAATTTACACTCAACTTAATCCGTCCAAGTACCGCTGCCAACATTCATATATGAGGAGCAACCAATCAAAACTTATAATATCCACCTGTGGACGAAAATTAGTTTGATGCAGTTTCGTGCTCTACGTGTTGTCGCATTCACATTTTATCTATCTGTAACATTGAAATAATACCTTGAAAGTGAGCGGTTAAAACAAATCGTACACGCAGATGACTGAACCAGAATGTATAGTGTCCCCAAACGACATACCGTCATTTTATTTACCTAAAATGTAATAACTGTAGCCTATTCTAAAGAATAATACAGTATTCTGCCTATTACAAATTGTTTTACTGAACCAGTTATTTGAAAGTAATGTTAATCTTTGTTCATTACCTGCAGGAAGATATTCATTGCATACTGTTCTACAGTAAGTAGGTACTGTAAATCTGAAGTGATTGATAGTCTAATTTTTTAAGTTATAATTTTCAGGTACTAAAATTAATGTGAACTAACGATTATAAAAATAGAGTACACTCATTAAAACAGTTGATGTCCTATATAAATCGATCAAAACGTATGTTGTCCAAAATGTAAATTAACTTTCTAACATCCCTAATAAAATATTGATCTCCTGCAGTTTGACATCTAATTCAGTAACCCAATAACAAAGTAACCGTGAAAAATGCATTACATTTTATTGAATACTTTAAGACAGGAGTTGGCAACGCGGTGATCGCCGGCGCCATGGTGCCCTATGGCAAGTTATTTGTCGCCCGTCTTATCTTTTGTAACTCTGTGAAATTGTTGTAATAGCTTCACTTGATAAATCTTAATTATTTAAATTTTAGTTCATTTGTTAAGCAGTCCGACCAATTGGAAACTCGGTTATAATACTGTCTCCATAGTTGGGGCCACGAGATTTGGAATCTGGTATTTAAGCTACGAAGTATGCTGCGTTGTCGTAGTTACCTCCATCTGGAGCATATCACCCTTCCGTGCAGGCTGAATATCTAATCAAATAGGTATGCTGAATGCATTTCAGTCAATTTTGAACTCTTCCTAAGCTCGTGCTAATATTTGCAGTATTTAAAACAGAACACGCCATTGCCGATAAATGTGAGATTTGATAATCAATGAACTGACAATAACCTCAACAAATGCACGCGTTAGATAGAGAATAGAACAGTAAAAAAACTAGCGACTGATTAACTTACAAAACTAAACTAACGACGAAAATAATATTCAGGAAATAATTACATAAACCAGCAACAACTGACACAGTACCACTCCGAATAATATCACAAAAGCGGCTGAGAGCAACCCAAACTACGTGGCGATAGCTTCCCTAAATGTGACATCGCTCTTATCGTTGCCATAGCAACAGACCAATTTCAGTCAGCGTTAGTCAACTTTTTCTCTTCGGTGGCTCTAAACGTCAGACTCCAACTCCCGTGGGTCCAACAAGAGTGCTCTATTGAAACGATCAGGAAGGCCGTGATTCTGCTCTATAATGGTAGGGTAGAGATGGGGTTGGCAAGACTGTCTTAGATAGCACATTGGTCGGGACGCAGCTTTTTCATGTTGTGATGAACAGTGCTGTTCTCTTTTAGGAACGACTAATAGCAAGAGCCAGAGGACTCATAGAACTCGTTTTAATAACGGATGGGAGCAGTCATTCTGTTCTGTAGATGAAAGAATCAAATGCGTAACGTCCTATGGATTCAGAAATAAGAAATAAGTTACTGATTTGAAAACAAAGTTTAAATTTCTACAGTCAGTTTTTACCACGCAAAACCAGCTGTCATCAAATGCAACAATTGCCTCCATTAAGAAACATTTGCGGATGGTGAAATATTCAAAGAAGCGATGATAGCTGCTTCGGAATCACTGTTCGATGGTTTTCAAAATGAACCTGGAATTATTTCTGGTATCAACAAAATACAGTTATCAGCTAGAACGGTTACAAGGAGGATGGAAATACATCGGAAGACATGGAGTTCCAGTCAAAATACGACTTACAAAGGTGTGAATATTATTCCTAGCTAATTAGATGAATCGGTGGGTATTTCAAATATAGCACAGTTACTGATAATAGTGAAAATGGATTTTAGCGACTTTTCTGTCAAAGAAGAGTTTCTTAACATTGACACAACCAGCTTAATATATTCAATAATTATGTGTAGGAATGTGATATTCCCCTAAAACAGTTTGTAGCTATTAAAACAGACGGAGCTCCTGCATTTGTTGGCAGCTTTATATATGAAAGAGGAAAGCTTCGTTCATTTTCAATCTTGTCACTGCTTACTATACCTGCAAGTTCAAAGGTCGTTGATTTCAATCATGTCATGAACACAGTTGTAATAATTAATTGCGTGTGGCTATTTCTAGACGAGTGCAGCCCTTGTAAGGCATACCCTCTGATGAGGGTAGGCGACATCTGCCATGTGGTGGAGTATAGTGGCATGTGTGGTGTGTGAGTTGCAGGGATGTTGGGGACAGCACAAACACCCAGCCCCCGAGTCATTGGAATTAACCAATGAAGATTAAAATCCTCGACGCGGCCGGGAATCGAACCTGGGACCCTCTGTATCGAAGGCCAGTACGCTGACGATTCAGCCAACGAGTCGGGCATGAACACAGTTGTGAAGGTTGTTAATTCGATTAAATCTTTTTCTATGCAGCATAGGTTGTTTAAGGCACTGATATAAGGGGAAGACACTGATTTAAATTGACTTAGTCCTGCATACAGAGGTTAGGTGGCTCAGCGCAGAGAAGTTTTGATAGTGTTCTCGAAGAAATAAAAATATTTCTTAGTTCTACAAAAGAAGTTCACACAGAGCCGGATGATGATGTGTGACTCATGGACGTGGGTTTCCCGACGGACGTTATGGTGAAAATGAATGAAATTAACCTGCAGATCCAAGATAAGGTTCATCATATTGAAAACATAAGTACTGTGAATTCTTTCAAATGTAAACTGGGGTTGTGGAAAGTTAATATCACAAGAATATGTCCTTCTTACATCCCAGACTTGAAAATTATGCTGTGCTGCGAAGTATAGTCAAAGTAAACTAAAACACTCTGTCGTTCATTGCTCACCTTGAAATTCGAAAAAAAAGGAATTCAGTGAACGATTCAAAGACTTTTCAATGATGAAACCATTAGTAGTCTTTCTATCAAACGTTTTCGACACGGTGGATTTTCGTGGGATAACTATTTATATTTTGAGAGACTTTCGTAGAAATAGAAGATAAGGAAGCCCTTGAAATGGAAATAATAAACTTACCAAATGACTTCAATTTAAAATATCATGGCAACGATGATAAATTTTGGAACTTGGTAGAGAAACTCTTATCCATTGTTGAAAGCACGCGTCTTGAAAATCCACTCTTGCTGTGCATCAACTTACACATGTAAATCTATATTCTGTACCATGAAACATCTGAAGTCAAAATACAGATCCAGAGTAACTAATGTTAATCATAATAAATGTTTGCGAACAGCGATCTCTGGTTGTGTTCCTGACTAAAACAAGTTGGCTGACGGTATGTGGTGCTAACTTTCACATTAATAAGTGAAAAATCGTAGTTTGGTTAGTTTTGATATTTGAGTTAATTTCAATTTTTTATCATTAAGTGAGACCATCGGAATACATACGTTTTTAGGCTTTTAAAATGGCATTTTTCTTGGCGCACCCATAGTGAAACACATCTTTTAAATAACTCTTCATGCTTAAAAATTTGCTGACCCTGACGTAGGTACCTACAGTGTTCCCCATGAGGTACTATCACCCCATCAACACTGTAAGTAAAGCTGAGAGGACTTTTAATTTCCTCTTACAACCTCAAATTTCATTCCGATTACCATTATATCATTGTCCGCCGTCCATCTCAAAACATTGTCTAGGTAACTCATTTACTACTATATAATATTGCCGCATTTCCAAATTCAAAATTCCTATCTCTGTAGTTATTTACTTGAAAATCAAAATACAATTCGAGCTGCATATACCCTCGAATGAATGCTGTAGATACAATATCTTAAAGTATTATCAGCAGTTTAGTGAACACTCGTTGTTCATGTACAGTTGCGCCTTGTTCCCTAAAATAAATCAAATATTCCCTAAAACAAAAACAGCCGCTCTGTTTACCCTTAAGATGATAAACGATCATGCTAAAGGATGTTTTGTGTTAGCGCTATCACATACTGCTTACGGCAAGTCAAGCAGATGCCTCTTTCCGGTTGATAAATTACCTACCAGTTTATAACGGCTCCAGGCTGACTTAAAGGGGAGCAGCCGAAACGTATTGTTTTCATCTAAATTACTATACACTGTCTCACCCTTTAACACAATTCATTACTAGCTTTATGGGTGGAAGAATGGAAACTCTTAACCCATTTAAGTGCACTTGATGATGGTGATGAAAATGCTTAAGCCTCTTCTTATATTTTGCGTAATTTAGAGTTAGTGGACACTTCAGCCACTAAGGACGCCATATGAGGTGCAAGCAATCGAAACGTGCAATGCCTACCAATGAAAATTTTTTAGGAGAAGCGAAAAACTGATAGCTCCTAACCCAGGTGTTAATATAAGGCAGTACTGTAGCCAGGGTCGGCCGATAGAGGAGGAGGGATGGTGGGTTATTGTTAAAAAATGCTGGAACAATATAATGATGGTGCGTGCGCGGTGCGCGCATGCATGGCTTGTCATTATAAGGACACCGTTACAAGTGAATTATGTTAGTATTCAGACGACAGTACACTAAAAATTCTTGCATTCAAATACAGAACAAGAACAATACGATCAACGTCAACAGTTTTACAGCGAATGGCATGTTTAGTTTACAATCTAAACCCAATTTTTGAGGTTTCATAGAATATAGAATCAACAGATCTGTTGGTTTTACGATATAATGTCTCTGAATATTTCTTTAGTTTATTGATTATTGTCGGTTTCTCTATATTTTCCTTTTAAAAATATCCATAGTTGCTTCAAAGCCCCAGTTTCCCGCAACCCACCTGGCTACGCCCTTGATAAAAGGAATGACCTTCATTGGGGTAATCATATTAACGAAGTTGTTAAGAGAGTTTACAGATCTCGTCACATGATGATGGGAGTATTTTGGGAGATATAGTAGGATATAAAATGAAGGGCGTATAAGTCTCTGGTAAGGCCCCAATTAGAGCATGGTTCCATTGTGTGGGACCCACATCTGCACTACTTGATACGAGGCCTGATAAAAATCCACAAGAAAGCAGCACGATTTTTCCTGGGTGATTCTTTCAAAGTTGTTTTACGTCGCACGTTTACAGATAGGTCTTGTGGCGACGATGGGAAAGGAAAGGGCTAGCAGTGGAATGGAGCGGCCATAGCCTTAATTAAGGTACAGCCCCAGCATTTGCCAAATAGTCGCCTGGGAAACCACGGGAAATCATCTTCAGGACTACGGACAGTGGGGATCGAACCCACTATCTCTCGAGTAGTGAATACAGGCCACATTTAGGCAACTGAAGCTATCGAGCTCGGTGTGGCTGATTTCCAAAATGTTGCAAAGTGTGGGTTGAGAAGATTTGGGTGTAAGGAGACGAGATGCTCGACTAAGTGGTATCTTTCGAGCTGTCAGAGGAGAGATAGCGTTGAAAGACATTAGTAGACGAATAAGCTTGAGCAAATATGTGTATAATATTGGAATACGAAAGGAAATTTTGTTGAAAATATTCATTTTCGGGACTAAGGTAAAGGGATTGGAATATATTATGAAAGGAAATGTTCGATAAATTTCAAAGTTATTTGAAAACTTTTAAGAGAAATCTGGTTAAACGATTGATAGCAAATGTTCCATCTGGGCGAGAGCACTAAATGAAGATCATTGACCATCGCTTAAATAATGGTACATTTATGTTGGGCATACGATTTTCCATTGAACGATTCATTCGTAATGGGTTGGAATTCCTTCAGAAGTCGTTATGAAGCAAATTCATAAATGATCATATTTTCCTTTCCACATATCTTTGTCCACAAGATCCCTAGAGTAACTGTTGTGAATAAGATAATCTTCAACTAAAATTGACAATTTCTAATGGGTGGAAATTGATCTCTAGAGAAATCGTAGATGTGTCACCATTTTGTAGCAAATTTCTGAGGTTCGCTATATACATACCCGCTATATCTCTTATATTTGTCAGTATATCCACCTGGGAACAAACGGAGAGAACATTTTTCAAATAAATGGAAGCGTTCATTCGCTACTGTACACTGAATTGTACTCTAAGAGCGGATTTCTTAATTCTGAACAAATTTACGCATGCTCGATAGAAATTGTATGTACATTAAATTTGTGTCAGGAAAAATAGTACATATCGATGTCAATATTACGGACCAAATTTAAATCTATGTTTGTGCCATCCAGAGTCATGGGACCTTCAATGGATGTAACCGGAGCCTCCCCAACATTACAAGCGTGATTTTTATCAATGAATGAATGAATTAATTAATGAAAGAATGAATAAATGAATGAATGAATGAATGAATGAATGAATGAATGAATGAATCAATCAATCAATCAATCAGTCAATCAATCAATCAATCAATCAATCACCAGTGATCTGCATTTAGAACTATCAGCTAGGTGGTAGATTCCCTCCCAGTTGTTTCCTTGTCGTCTCTTCTTTATTTGGAAGTTGGAAAATTACTCCAATCCCTAATTGCTGTTCCCATAAACAAGTATTATTACCAATTTGTCTTCTTGAATTTAGAATCGTAATGTTATAAACATTGTTTATATTGTTTATATTTCCTCGGTCCTTGAAAATAAAGCTCATTCAATCACTCTTGTTTCCAATTCTCGAATACTGTGATACAGTTTTTATTGATATCAATAACGAGAAAAGCATGAGACTGCAACGTGCCCAAAATGCATGCATCAGGTATGCATTCGACATACAACCATACGCCCATGTATCCCCATTCTATACACAATTATCTTGGTTACGACTGAATGACAGACGTAGACTCCACGCAACTACTTTGCTGTATCAAGTGCTTTCTGAAAACACTCCTCCTTACCTATCCACCAGATTTCGCTACCTTAGTTCCCTGCACCTGTTCAATACCCGGTCAGGCTGTACGCTAGAAATTCCTGTGCATCGAACCGCAACCTACAACAGATCGTTCACAATCTCCGCCACGAGCTGGTGGAATGAACTCCCCAATGACATCAGGGAAGCTAAATCTAAGACAAAATTTAAAATCCTTTGCCAGCGTCATCTTTTAAGCACTTCCAGTCTTTCTTGAGTGTGAATGGGATGCATGAATGAGAGTGAATATGGTTGTTTATTGCAATGTGTTCCTGTATATAATTGAGTTATACTTTACTCACCTTAGTTTAGTTAGTGATACATTAGTTGCTTTAGTTATACTTTAGGTTGTAAAGATTTCATATGTTTAAATTTTATGTAAAATATACATTGTATATACATCAAGTGGTTAAGTGTAAGAAAGGGCCGGGAGCCCTAACTTCGCCACAATAAAGACGCTTTAATAATAATAATAATAATAATAATAATAATAATAATAATAATAATAATAATAATAAACATCCCAACTTTTAAAAACTCCATTGAAGCTTTCCCGTCTACTAATGCCACTCCACGCCATCTCTCCCCTGACACCACAGAACATACCACATAGTCGAGCATTTCGTCTCCCTACTCCCAAGTCTTCCCAGCCCAAAGTTTGTAACATTTTCGTGACCCTACTCTTTTGTCGGAAATCATTTGCATTTTTTTTCCAGTCCTCGAATCAAGTAATCCTGGTGAGGGTCCCATACACTACAATCGTAGTATAAGTGGGGTTTTAACAGAGACTTACATGCTTTCTTCTTTACATTTATAGTACAACTTATAAATTCCCTCATAACGTTATGAAGAGACCTGTAGCCTTTATTTACAATACTGGTTATGCGATTACGCCGCTCAAGGTACGTACTTCAATCCCCATGAGTTACTTTAACCCCAACAAGTGAGACGTCTTCTCCTCAGTACGTGTATGAGTTCTGAATAATTTTCCACCACTGGGGCTGTAGTTGTGATCGGTTGCGTCTGTAGTAGCGTTGGACTCATTTTGGCTGCGTTTACTTTGAGACTGCGGATAATTTTTAATATCTGAAACCATCTCTTTTCAAGAATTATCATTTAGACTTTCACGGCCCGTGCAACTATTCATGATGTATACTTTGGGTTTATGCGTGCAATGAACTATATACACACCCAACGCGTTTCGAGAGGAACCGTGCCTTTCTCCATCAGGAGGAACAGAAAAATGAAACATGACGCATCAAAGTTTGCTAAGAGAAAGCAACAAGGAACTTAAAATGGTGGCTTAAGATGTAATAGGGACACAATTTTAGCCTATGCTAGAGACAACGAATGGCAACAGCAAAGCATCATTTTCTAATGGTTCTGATAATAGGTAGCCATGATTCAAAGAGGTTGTAGCCTGTATTGAGGTTGAAATTATCTGGGTGTTCAAGTATTTCAACCGCCTCCCTGATGATTCTGGGGCGATATTGTTTTCTACGGACAAGAACAATCACTACTTGGAACATATCATGACTAGGTGTCAAGGCATGATCAGCAACTGCTGATTTATCAGGTTGGTTGGATCTGATACATCTGTTATGTTCATTGATACGAGTACGTATCGTTATCCAAGTCTGCCCAATATAAACCTTGCCAAAAGTACAGGGAATTCTGTAGATACCAGGTTGTTGCAGTTTAAGCAAACTGTCCTTAGTTGGTCGCAGGAGTAGCCTAATCGTAATTGACGTTCCAAATACAGTTCCTACATTGTACCTATGTAAGATTTTAGTAATACGATCCGTCATGTTACGTATGTTAGGTAGGTAAGCAATTCCTTTTAAATCTTTCTTCTTAACAGACGTCCCATTATACGTCGGTTTAAGAACCGTAGAGATCAAAGCTTTTCTTGTAACCGTTATTCTCGAAGGTGGTACTCAAGGTGTTAATTTTCTCTTGTATACCTGACACTTCACAAAACCTCCTGGCGCTGGTAGTTAGAGTTGTAAGGATACCATGTTTCTGGGCAGGATGATGGTGAGAATCAGCGTGGAGATATCTATTGGTGTGTGTAGACTTACTATAAACGCTGTGTCCTAATGGTGATGAGAACATCCAAAAATGGTATTTTGCCGCCAAATTCCATTTCCATGGTGAAACAACTGGAGCGGTGCTGGCGATTAAGGTGATCCAGGAAACGACCAAGATTGTCTTCATCTTCCGACTAAACAACGAACGGATCATCCACATATCGCCACTAGATCTTCGGTTTACAAGGTGCTGACGACGAAGCTTTCTCTTTGAAGTTTTCCGTGAATAAATTATCCACAACAGCAGAGAGAGGATTTCCCATGGAAATTAGGAGGAGCTCATGCAGTGATAGGAAAGTCTTGCGTTGTCTTCAGTAAAGATAACATTAATGAGAGAAATAACACCATCAATAGGTACTCTCGTAAACGGAGACACCACGTCGAGACTCACAAAGATACCGCCTGGCTGAAGTGATATAGCTCCTAACTTCTCAATGAATTGCGTGGAATCCTTAATATGGGAAGGGATGTTACCCTGGAGTAGTTGAAGTAGAGTACTTAAATATTTACAAAGGGCATATGTTGGGAACCAGCCGTGCTAAAAATAGGCCTAAAGGGAACACCTTCTTTATGTATTTTAGGAAGCGATGCCAGGTAATTGCTCGTTCAAGGACTACCAATATTTGAGTATGGTGCTGCAGTGTACAATAATGTAAGTTGTTCACTTAGCTCTGAACTTCAACGGGGAGCATAATGCTTGCATTCCACTCCATTCCCACATCAGTCCATTCCTCCATCAGCTTTCCTGGTTAAGATTATGTAAAAGACGTAAGTACCATCCTGTTTCTCTTCTGCATTAAATACTGCAAACAGGTAAACCTCATTACCTCCGAATATATTTAACGTCCCCCCAACCCCCTCATGTTGAGCACCCTAGGGGTTATCCACACAATCCTTGCTACCCATCCCCTCTCATCACAGCAGTACGTTTAACAAGTCATTTGTATCGGAACCATACATTTCTGGAATTCTATCCCGGCTGAAATTAGAGACATATGTAATATAAAGCTATTTCAAAAAATCATCTCGATGTAGTTCCTACACTGAGCTTAATGAAACTACAAAGCATCCTCAAAAGACAGATTATTAAATAAATATTATGTAAATATAACATTGGTAACATTACTGTTTACATTTTCAAGATCCAGCACTTAATCTTTGTAAATAGTGTATATTCATTTAATTATTTTGAAATGAGTGATAATATTTCAATTAAAATACATTTATATTAATTAATTTAAATTGTAGTAAATTTAATTTTAGATACTTATTTTCTGGTCAATATATTTTACATTTGCAGATGTATAATTATATGTTTTGTCATTATAGCAGACTTCAAAGCCTGATCCTCGCACTGTAGATAAATGTATCAATAAATGAATTAATTAATTCCACATTTCACTTGGGAAAACACAATACGTCACGAACATCAGTGAATCTCCTCGTAGACTTTATCTGGAGAACGGAACGATCACGAAAAATAACAGGTTTAAGAACCTGGGAGAATGGCTGTAACCCAGTCTCTCCGAAGAGTAGCATTAACAACTCGAGATAATTAGCTAGAAGTTGCATACCAACTCACCAAGACCACATACAATAAAAAGCGTCCCTGCTGTAATATTACTCGACAGTTATCCACCCTGAAAAATATTGAGGAAGATATCAGGACCAAGCAAGGAAGGGAGCGAATACAAAAAGCATTTTATGGACACATCTACAGGATGCATCACTCCAGGTAGAACAACCGGCTTCTCGTTTACTGATCAAGGAGGAAGGCTAAGTCACCATGGTTGATGGAATAACCAAAGATCTACAGGAGTTGGGTGTAATAGAAAGAGACTTACAAGTCCGGGCATCTCTCTGGAGGATGCTTAAACATTTAAGTCTCCAAGACAAACCAACAAGAAGGAAGACAGGTACTTTCTGGACAAAAGAGAGGAGAGAATAACTCAATCAGAGGATGCGCAATTACTGGACAAACATCATAATACACCCCAAACTCAATAGTTGTATTTAGTATTCCTTATTTGACCTCTACGAAAAAAGAAGTAGAATAAATAAATACATAAATATATAAATAAATAAGGCACACCGGAACAATTTCGGTTCCAAAACTACGGCTTGATTCTTCATTAAGAACATGTTTCATATGTCAAAGTTGATCTCCCTTGAACCAGAACATAGAATTGCAATTACCGATAATGGCAAGACAAGTTAGCTGAAAGTAAAAATCTCTTTATATTTTAAAAATAGTAACTGGCATCTGTACATTGTATCTGACATTATATTTCATCATTTGTTACTAGTGTATATTCGTGTTTAATCAAACAAAACTAAGCCAATTATCACAAAGCTTCACACGCACTCTCTACATTCGTGGATCCTCCGTTTGGATTCATTTAGTCACATGCCCGCTGGCAGCTGTCGATTTAAAATTATTCTCTAATTAAAATGAAATCGAAAAGTTAATTGAAACAAAATACGGCAATAAATGTGTTATTTGGAGACGGAGCTCAAATGTGCTGCTCATATTTCACTACTAATTGCATCGGACACGCGGTGTCGCTGAATGGAGGAAGGTAAGTGGATGGTTTAGCACTGGAAACTCCTTCTCTGTTCCACTATTGTACAGTGTCGCTCTGTAATGTTTAATGTACTTAGGCATTAAACACCATGCTGTAACAGGAAATGAATAAGTAATTTGTAAAATAACATGAGTCCTTATCTTCACGAAGTCGTGTCTCAAGTACCGGCCCCGTTAAGCAACAAAAGCGACAATCATCAACATCGTAATTATTAGTACTAAGGGTAGAATCATCTGTCACTATTCGTCTCAGCGAACCCAATACTGTGGATTCTAAATGAATATGGGTCCTTTCCTCTTATTCTTATATATCATCCCCTTTCCACCCTCACCCCTAGGATTGCTAGTGGTGTCATCTCTGGTCGTATTGGATTATTCTAACAAGTCTCTCTCTCTTTAACTCCGACCCAAGGGTTAGTAGGGGTTTATTACCCCAACAGTATACTTTTGCAGGTAGTGAATCATACGTGTATAAAGTTCGGCTAAGAGGTGTACTGAAACATATACAGATAAATTCATAATCTCGGTCAGTTTGGACATTCTTTTTCACTCTTTCTTACCCTCCATTCTAACTAGATCTAAATAATTACTTAAACGGCATCCAGTTTATAGAATGGGTATGTGGGAAATTAGGAGTGAGATTTGTAGGTCCTAATGTGTGGGTAGGAGATTTACATCTACGCTCATATAGCCTTCACTTCAACCACAGTGGTACGTATAAGTTAGAAAGCTTGTTTATTGTGTTTATCGGGAGATACATTCAGGAAAACGTAGTGGACTAGGGAGCATTGATAAGGGTACAGGGATCTGGAACTGAAGTAGGGATGACATAAAAATGTCAGTGCTCAATTGTAGAAGTATTTCAAAGAAAGGAATAAAATCAAGTAATTTATTAGGTATATAATTACCAGATACTGTAACAGGAGTTGAATCACGGCTCAGAAATGATATAATGGATGGAGAAATGTTCTCAAGGAACTAGAGTGTATCGTAGAGACAGGATAGGAATGGTAGGAAGGGGAGTATTTATTCTGGTGGAAGAAGATATTGTAATGTACGAAAAAGTTTAGAATGACAAATATTAAATTCTAGGTGTAAGGCACATCTCTACACAAAATAAGCAGCTTATTGTTTTAGGAGTGTATAGACCTAGAAAGGATGACGCAAACTCTGAATCAAAAGTATTTGATAAGATAATCAGCTATGTGAGAAACGATACGGAAAGGAACGTAATTGAATGGGGTTATCTCAAATTACCAAATATCAATTGAGAAGGTATTGCGAACGACAGGGAAAAAACAGAGGAAAACGGTAAATAAAATTATAAACAAACTGTGGGATGGGTTTAAAGCATTGGTGTAGAATATGAAGAAACGTATGTATCTTTGAATGTGGTAAGAATTGAAAAGACCCTCTATATTATAGCACAGAATTAACGAGACTAAGCAGGATGTGCAGGTTAGAAAGAAATAGAGTCAGAAATGGTTGTTGAATTAAGCAGAAATTGAAGGAACTTACTAGGAAATTGATTCTGTCAAAGAAATCAGCTAAGAATTACATGATGGCAAGCATAATTGGCAGTCATACAAATTTTAGTGAAAATGGAGTGTATATATAGGTAATTTGAGGCGTAAACACTTTATAAGAAGGAGATTCCAGGAATCATTAATGGACAGATAGGGGGAGAGAGTGTTTATTTAAGGATCTACAGAACAACAGAAGTATTCAGTCAGTAGTTTGTGAAGACAGTTGGTTACAAGAAAAATGTCCAGACAGAAGAGGTGACTAATACTAAAGAAGCATTAAAACCTACGATATCAAAGACATTTACAAATAAGATACAGAAGTTGAAAACGATAAAAGCAGCTGAAATTTATAAGATTACTGGGGATACACTAAAATACCATGGGATGGGATATGGTACCATATCTGAGGTACTTAATTGATTACTGTTTGCATGAAGGAACTATACCAAGTGAATGGAGAGTTGCTATAGTACTCCCTGTGTGTAAAGCAAGGGCGATAAATACAAAGCCGAAAATTATCGGCCAGTCAGTTTGACATGCTTTACATGTAAGCTTTGGGAAGGCATTCTTTCTGATTATGTTAGACGTGTTCACGATATTAGTAACTGGTTCCATACAAGTCAGTTCGGGTTTAGAAATGTTTACTCCACTCAAGCTCAACCTGTAGGATTCCAGCAAGATATAGCAGAAGGTCAAATGGACTCTATCGCGATTGAAATATCTGAGGCATTGGATAGGGTAGAGCATGGGAGACTAATGGAAAAACGGAGTACAACTGCGTGGCTATATTTCTGGATAATACAACGCAGATAATTATAGTAGGTGAAGCATTATCTAATCATGTAAACATTAAGAAGAGAATTCCTCAAGGCAGTATTATTGGACCTTCATATTTTCTTATATATATATATTGTGCCTGTCCCGGGCATCGACAGAGTATTAAGCATAAAACCCTCCTTCACAAATCTGTCATGGATAGAGAACTTGTGGATGATGAACTTCGGAGAATCAGACACGGGCATCGAAGTCCCATCCTCCCTACATTCATTCAGAGAAACGGCTCTCTCGAGAGCAATTGGGTCATGGTTCTGTTCGTATTGTGACCTGAGTATTGACGATAAAAATACGACCAGCTTGGAGCAGATGCCCGATAGTTATTTTAAAAATATAAACCGAATTCTAAAGTGTCTGGGTCTCCTTTCAGAAGCCGTAGAACCTGCTCAAACATCTTTCGAAAGGTATCCTCTTCTGTCTCCTGCATTAGCGTTCTAATGATTTTATAGATTTCGGCTTGCTTTTCACGACCTTTAATCTGACAAAGATTTTTTTATCCAAGCTCTTCTACATGCTACGAGCAGAACAGTCAATGTTGAGGTGGTTTCATAACTTTCAACTAGGCATTATGAAATTTTTCTGCCATATCAGACATAAGTTCATTTGGTTGAGGTGGAGCACGGAGAGTATCCAGAACGACTGCTAGGAAAATCTCCATAATCGGAAGATCTCCTCTGTTGGAAAACATGAACATGCAAGAAAGGCCTTGTAATAACTCGTCTAACACAAAAAGAGTTCAAATCCGTAAGAATTAAGTCCGTGTGTGCTGCATGCACATACAATTATTTCCATTATTGCGTAACAATTCAATCGGCGCCTCATACATTATAATTAAGGCAAAATCCTCTTCGCTCAGCTGTGGATGGGCTTCCAGACTATCTCCATGAGGTTTGTAGAACCGGACTACAGAATCTATTTCTTGCATATCCTTCACCCAGGAGTCCACACTCATGTTGCCATTCGCATGTCTAACTGCCTCGGCTTTTAAGTTATAATCTCTCGCCATGTTGTGAAGATATTTCTTTAAATTGCGGCCCTCTAATTCGTTGCTTTTAACTGAAGAACTAACAGAGTCTAAAATGCAGTCAAAAGGAATCTGCAGTGATATTTTTCTTGAAATTTCGTCCCATTCTGACTTTGTAAGTCTTAATCGGCCTAGCTCAGCCCGATAACCTATGTGCGTTTTTCAGAATGAAAGCTCAACTTTGACACAAGGATGACATGTCGCATCAATGCTGGCTGGGCAGTATCCGTCAATTTTTTTTACTTCTCAATATTGTCTGGTGGCGCTCATTTTGCCCTCTGGATTTATAAACACCATTTCGATGACAGTGGAATGAAAATTTTGAGCAGTTATCTGTAGCTTTAACCCAACGTCCCCTGCTGCATGCAAACTCGCATATATCATTTTTCTTGACCTTAGATTTCAAGTTATAAAAATCACTCTCACTAGAAAAATTCCGAAGTTACATTAACTACGTCTATATGATGTTGCGACGAGTAATGCCGAAACATCTCGCTTCGTGACGCGCAGTCATATTTACATAATGGACAAAGTATTTTGACTCAACATTTTCGGACACCTTTTCATGTATGCTGAATGTGTGCCGCTTAAGAGAGTCACGTCTTACAGTGGAGAAATCGCATAAGTTGCACTTAAAACTCTGATTTTGGTTGCCACAATATTTGGTACTGATATGTCTCAGTAAATTTTTATTTACACTAAATGACTCACTGCAGAAATTACAATTATACCTATCCATAATTACAAGATAAATTACGCCTATCCACACTTTCAGTAATAATGTCTTCAGCTCACTACGACACTCTTGTAAATCACAGGAAAACTTTAAAATGACTAGAGAATCTGAACACAAACACAACATGATTACGCCTATCCACCCCTTCATAAATAATACCTTCAACTCACTACGGCACCCTTAATCACAGGAAAACATTTAAAAGCCTAGAAAACTTGAACGCAAACACATCGAAACAGAACAGGCACAAAAGCGTGACCCTTCTCTCCCTCCGAACTTCCCAAGGGCATCTTATGCTAGCCAAGTCTAGCCTAGTTCGTGAAATTGAATAGAGCCGAAACAATCCGAGTGGCTCCACGCTCTGCGTGACGTACACTGTGTACAGTTCGTAGAACCGAAGAGAGCCGAAACGTTCCGAGTGGCTCCACACGCTCCACTAGCGAGACAAAAGTTAGAGACACGTTCACCCCGCCTCTGCTCGGTTGGTCGGTCGGAGTACAGAGCCTTCGGAGCAGCCTAAGTCCACTCTGCAACCGCCGACCCTCACACAAAGTTATAGTTTATCACTATATGCATAGCTTATTCGCCTTATTATGGTCGTGTTCCGAAAATGTTTTCCAGAATACAATTCCCCTCATTAGCTAATGAGTTCGCAAAAAATAAAACATTACTTCACATTGATTGTTATGAATAGTTATTAATTAATCGAGAAAAATCGTATTTTGTGGTTCGCATAGGTTTGAAATGAGGAGATACATATGGGAAGGGTACTACTGCGCTCTGTGGACAGACTCAAAACGAAAGTTATCTGAATGGAATAAAATTTAATTTCCTTCCTTTTATATAAAAAAATATCCGGGCAAGCTTTCTATTCCGTACGTTACTTTTCGAGGAAATTTCACTTTATCTCACATTTTCTCAATTACGGTCACCTCCTCTCTAATGATTGTTGTTGTTGTTGTTGTCGTTGTTTCTTGTCTTTATATCGTCGAGCTCAGACTATGAATTTTCCTATTATGCCAAACCGTTCATCTAAAAGCGTTACTGGATCTTCCACGGTTACTTTTATACACTTGGATTCCGTCCTAAAGTTCAATATTTTTAACTGCTCCTTCCAGGTTTCTTAATGAGCGGCCTATTTATACGCACATTATTGGTCAATGATTTCTATATAATATGAGTTTCTGGTTAGTTTCCTTCCACATGCTTAGTGTGTAGACAACCTTGTGGTTGGGGGCGGTATAATAACATCCATATTATCCCCTACCTATCGTAAGAGGCGACTACGAGGGCATCCAGAGGCTCTGAACTCGGGAGAGTTCTTCGGTGATTACGAGGACGTTAGCTCAGTTCTGATATTGCTTCCACTTAATTGTGTCAGGCTCCTCAATTTCGCTTACCCTATCCGTCCTCCCTAGGAGGCCTAGAGAGTCTTTAATTAAGCACTTCGTGGTATTAGTCTTTCTTGTGCCGATAGTTCAATTTTTCGAAGAGTCCGACCTCTTTCACTTTTTCCCTCCCATTAATGTTAATAGAGAATGGCTGCCAGGTTGTATTTCCTCTTAAAGCAATAATCACCGCCACCATCACTATGTCGGAGGTAACGGTTCACGAACACTTGGAATTCGGTTTGTTTAGTAAAGTCGCGTCTCGGTTTCTGTGAGAGGTTGGAGTTCTTGCAATTGAGGAGAGTCAGTTCAAACGCTGTTATTTTCACCTAATGAAAGTTTCGGGAAAAGCGCAAGAAACGCAATAATTAATTAAGTTCGTGTGGCTATTTGTAGCCGAGGGCAACCCTTGTAAGGCAGACCCTCCGATGAGGGTGGGCAGCATCTGCGATGTGTAGGTAACTGCGTATTATTGTGGTGGAGGATAGTGTTATTGTGGTGTTTGAGTTGCACAGATGTTGGGGACAACACAAATACCCAGCCCCGAGCCATTGGAATTAACCAATGAGGGTTAAAATCCCAGACCCGGCCGGGAATGGAACCCGGGACCCTCTGAAACAAAGGCCAGCAAGCTAACCATTTAGCCATGGAGCCGGACAAGAAACGCAATGTAAAAGGCACATGAAACGTACCCGTCATCCAGTTTGGTACCACCTTTAAGGAACTACATTTTTCTAATCTGGATTGCTCATGGAAATCAAGTAGTATAATTCATCTGGACAAAATAATTATTTATTTTTAGAAGCGGAAATAGCACCTTTTGTACAGACTCTCCTCAATTAGGATATAATGTCCCCTTGGTCATTTACTATAAATGACGCAGAGTTTAGTGACCTTAGCTATATGAGTCTTGAATCAGTTAATTCTACAGCGCACGGCACATGCACTTTGTGTATGTTTCCCTCGGTCTAGCTCGATAAACATCGAGTTCCGGTTCATAATTGGCCCTGTGTAAAGGTCAGAGGTTAGCCTTTTCATCTCTGTATAGATTTACTGAGCGCAAAAGAACTAATTTGTTCGCTGTCCTCGTTATCCAGGATACTAGTTATCTCATAACGTGAACATAAAATTCATAAATATTCAAATTCAGTATCTCATTTGTGATAAACTGTTTCGCTGGAGTTTTAATCATTTACTCATAATGGTAGTAACAATTTAGGTACCATTATTAAACTTAGAATGAAAGTAAAATAAACTCTATACAGGCAATGAAAAAATTACTAAAACATGAAGTAAAAGATTCCATGACCTGCAAACTCTGCAGTTTATTAACCCTTATATCCATGATTCCTTATATTTACATTTAAATATATTATTGGATTCCCGTCAGGTTTATATACATACATACTGCACGTCTTCAGTCTGCCAGCCACTATGAATTTGCTAAGCGTCACCACAATCCTCTATTTCTAAACTAGTCCTCAGGCCACGTTTAATTCCATACCTCTTATCTTTAAATTGTTATAAATTGAGTCTAACCGTCGTCGTCTAGGCCTCCCTTTACTTCTGTTACCTTTAATAACAAAGTCCATTATTCGCCTAGGTAACCTCCTCCATTCGTCTCATATAATCCCACCACAAAAGATACTGTACTTCCTAAATTCGGTCCTTAAACTGATATCGGGGATTTTTTCGAAATGGTTTTCATTTCGTGCTAGAGATTTAACGTATTAATACCTTAGAGAGGTTCTCAGCGACGATTTGACCCGATTGAAATGTTTTCATTCCCCTTAAGGTCTGAGCCTTAATAGATGTACAGAACATGCATTAGCCTGGAGCAAAGCGGGAAACAACGGAAATCAATAATCATCCCTGCCGATAATAATGGGGGTCAAACCCAAATGCAAAACTCTCGCTATCTTGCCTTTGGGGAGCAGTCAGCTGGTGCATGAGTTTAGATACTTACCTTTCTTGATAACGAGCACTTTTCAACCCCCTATAATGTCTACAGTTTCTATCTACAAATCTTATCACTATTATTATTATTATTATTATTATTATTATTATTATTATTATTAATATTATTACTATTATCCTCAGTGGTATCATAATGAAAGACATCTGAAATCAGGCACTCTTCTATATGCTGATGTCGAAGTGGACTACTAATTAGCAGCACAGAGGATGACTTACAACTAACAAAACCCAAAAATACTTGCTTTCAAGGTAAAGAACCAATTCAGAGTAAGATCTGTCTCAGCAACAAACTTTTCAATTACCTCGGCTACTCCTTGTCATTCGACAATGATGCAGATATTTCTAATAAGACAGTGAAGTTCAACAAATCCATATGCTCAGTAAACTCAATAATGAAGCCATCCTTTGTACAGAGAGACACAAGCCTTCGAGTCTACAAATCGCTAGCTAGACCAAACCCCCATATGGAAGCGAAGTGTGGACAATCAGGAGATTAAATGAAACTAGGATTGCAGCTGCTGAGATGAAATTTATGAGACGCACAGCATGATACACATGACGGGATCATAAAAGGAACGATGATGTTATGAAATAATTAAAAATAGAACCTGCATTATATTACATTGGAACCTACAGGAAGAACTGGCCAGACTACATCAACAGAATGCTTAGCGAATACGATACCAACCTGGGAGGACACGATCTATTGGACGTCCAGCTAAAAGATCGACTGACACCATAACAGGTCACCTGGCATAATACTTGATTATCAGATGATGATGATGGTTATTATTATGCACTTCTCCGTGGCTTGCAGAGGGAAGGAGACGTGAAGGGTAAATGGGTTGACTAAGCAATATTTGATGTTCAAGAAAAGCTGATAACATTTCTGAAATGTGTATTTCCTTTCTTTTCAACAGAATAAATCATTAATATTACAATAACAGTAAATTTAACAAAACAAATACCGAAAAGGGAGCTCATCAGCTCTGAATACAAATTTACCAAAAGAAACTCGGAAACGACAGATAATTGTACGTTTATAGAACACAAAGTTTAGGGTACCTCATTATAAATGAACTCGAAGCTCAGAATAAATCATATGTGTTTGAGCGCCAAAGATGGGGCACTTTCTATATGGGGAGTTAGAAAATTCTGACCTTTACCAGATTGTTGCATATTAGAGATTAAGTCAGCCTGTGGAGTTGAGTAATGATATATCACCATAAATCGGGCCTCAAACCCATGTGTCCACATAAATAAATTCTACAATTATGCACCCTGACGGGCTATAAGGTCACGTTATAATTAGAAAGGAAACCACCTGTTGCTTGAAAACTACAAGTAAACTCGTTATTTACTCGACAGGCGTATACAGAAGGAAAATCGGATCTAACGATTCATAGTAAACAAGAGCAGAAGGTCCACACTACACGGCCAAAAAATGGAGAAGAAAGAGCAATAACAATTTATAAAAGACCGAAATCAATATGAACGGAGGCAAAATCTAAGCACTCCAGGGAAAATGCACATAGCGCCTAACTGGGCATAAGACCCGACGAAGCAGAGGTTAATCCATACTACCAGATGAGTAAGTAATGAAAAATTCAAAACCCGAAAGGAAGAAATTAAATGTTAACGGTTGGGAAATAACTTAGTCTCCCAATATAATTTGAGAGGAAATTTGACGAGGGTACATCCCTCGTGCTTCCTCATATTTCACACAGATCAATCATGGTAAAATTCGAAGTCTGAAGACGGAGAGCAGTAGTCTACACTGAAGTTAATGATTGCCAAAGAAAACTCCACATCAAAATTTAAGAGAGAACTGAACCTGAACATTACATACTAAAAGAGATCGTAGAGATCTTCCTTAATGCACACGCCATTTAATCACATGTTTGGTTTTCTGCCTACCTTGTCAGTCCATTCTCACGCTGGTCGATTTCCCCACATCCATCGATTCCCCTATCAGAGGGACCATCCTCTCATATGCTCAACATAAGTTACGCTGCCGCCAGACAAGACCAAGTATACAACTAAAACCCGTATTGGAGGACACTTTACTAGTAGGGGTGGCAACATAAACAAAGCAAACAGACCACTTTAACAAACTTACAAAAAACAAAATTTCTTCATGTTATTTGAAGTCCTAGAACACTAGACGGTTAATGATGCACCAGCAGAGACATCTGTTCCTTGAAATGTCTTTCACCAGATGGTTCTTCTTTCAGCAGGCAGCATTACAATAGAGCTGACAGTTGATTTGAAGAGACGGAGAGGGCAAACTCTGTTTTCACTTATTCTTATTCTTATTCTTATTCTTATTCTTATTCTTATTCTTATTCTTATTCTTATTCTTATTCTTATTCTTATTCTTATTCTTATTCTTATTCTTATTCTTATTCTTATTCTTATTCTTATTCTTATTCTTATTCTTATTCTTATTCTTATTCTTATTCTTATTCTTATTCTTATTCTTATTCTTATTCTTATTCTTATTCTTATTCTTATTCTTATTCTTATTCTTATTCATTACCGGTACTTGCGGTCTTGACCTAATCTCAGCCCACAAGGAACTCAAATTTAAACACGACATCCAAGAAAGAGCAAACCACGTATTCCAAATCAGCTTCCCTCTTCACAGCTTTCTTAACTCAACGTGTTGTCCTTCGTACGACAGACATGTGTGATACTTCAGGGAGACACGCACTTACTTCAAAACGAACGTGTCACCAGTGAAGTTAATCGGCCAATGGAGAAAGGAACTAAGCATCTTTTTCTCACTTTTCATGGGAAGGACTAAACTACATTTCAGCAAACATACACATCCCTCCACTCTTTTTCGTTTTGTCCACGTCAAATGCATTCCTCCATGAAGAACACCACCAGTGTTAAATGGAACATTGTGCAACACGTTTATAAGTAATGGCATTTTGAAAGAATGGACTTAATTCAATGACTTACCCTCCTATAAAAATCATATGTAAGTTACTGATTTCTTTTAATACGAAATTCATTTATTCGTTATTTTTTCTTCCTTATTTATTTGTTTAGTGTACGGCTCTACGGATACAACATATACGTTCAACGTAAACCATTTTGGAAAACGCATTATATCTACGTTGTTTATGTAACCAATTGTCTCTGGAAAGGCATGAGCAATATCACTCATGTTGCCACTCCACTATATTTTTGGGTACTTGGTGATAATATGCTGGATGGTCTGCTTAGAGGCACCACAATCACAGTTAGGTGTGGAAATTATTTTCCATTTGTAGTGGAAATCTGCGCAGTTACCATGGGCCGATAGTATCCTGTTTAGTGTAGACTCGGGGCCAGTATCTTCTCTTCCCTTCCATTCTTTAGTTATATTGAAGTTCTAATTCTTTAATGCTCTTGCAGTTATTATTTGTGGATTTCAAAGCATTAGACGATTCAGCGATATCGCCATGTACTGGTAACTGAGGATTGTTCATTAATTTCTTGAACTCCCTGGGGAGAGAGTTTTTACGAACGATCTGGTGGGGAGAATAGCTAGACAATGTTGTGGCGGTGATGATACGCATCGTGCTGTTGAGCTGCGTATGTATGATGTTGGTGTGCGGGCTGTTCAACCAGGGTATTCGGGAGATAGCGGGTTCGAACCCCACTCTCGGCAGCCCTGAATATGGTTTTCAGTGGTTTCCTATTTTCACACCAGGCAAATGCTAGGGCTGTACCTTAATTAAGGCCACGGCCGCTTCCTTCCCACTCCCAGCACTTTCCTGTCCCATCGTCGCCATAAGACCTATCTGACTCGGTGCGACATAAAGCAACTTGCAAAAAAAAGAAATCAACCAGACAGGAGCACAGTAATGATCAACAACTGAATCAAATAATAGATGCGTAAATCATAAGCATGATTGAACATTGGAAGTCTTTTATCAAAAGTAACAAAGCAATGAATGTCATGAGTTAGCACGTTAATAACTCAGTACCAGTCACCCAAAAGCACGAAGTTCAGTTTAGTTCTCTATCAACCTTCTATATTTCATCCTCATATTCCCTCATACAGATCAGGCAGGCATGGCTTCTTTCTCCACAGTAAGGTGCCCTATGACCAGTTGGGTATATCGAAGTGAAAGAAGAAAAATGACCTGAAATTCACTAAATTCCTTTCTCCTCCGATGGATTCAAGTGAGGTCTCATTAACATACATTCATCTTCATTATCGACCGTTATGCCGTTCAGCGTTCAGTCTGCAAGGCTCTGCGAATTTACTAGACGTCACCATAACCCTCTTTTTGCAACTAGTACTGTGGCCATATTTAGTGCTATACCTTTTTCTTTAAATCGTTATAAAGTGACTCTAAGGCTCGTTATCTTGGTCTCTCCCTGCTTTCTTATTCTCCATAACAGTGTCCATTATTCTCCTAGGTAACCTATCCTCCTCCATTCGCCTCACATGACTCCACAACCGAAGTCGGTTTATGCGTACACCTTCATCCGATTAGTTCATACCTAACTTAGTTTTTATCCACTCAGTCCGAGTACCCTCCTGCCATTGTTTCCACCTATTTGTACCAGCAATTATTCTGGCTACTTTCATGTCTGTTACTTATAACTTATGAATAAGATAACCTGAGTCCACTAAGCCTTCGCTCCCCTAAACGAAAGTTGGTCTTGAAACAGACCGATGTAAGGATAGTTTCGTCCGGGACCTGACTTCCTTCTTACAGAATACTGTACAACACAACTACGAGCTCACCGCATTAGTTTTACTGCCCCTTGATAGAGTCTCACTTACCATATTACCATCCTGGGAGAAAACAAATCCTGAATACTGTTCCAGCTTTGTATTCCCTATCTGACATTCAATTCTCTTGGATGTCTTACCTACTAACATCAATCTAGTCTTCAAAAGGCTAATTTTCATACCATACTAATTGCACCTATTTTCCAGATGCAAGATATTAGACTGCAGGCTTTCGTACAATCTGCCATTAAGAACAAGCCGTCAGCTTAGGCTACAGTGCTTACTACATCTCCAAATAACTGAATCCCGCCCTGCCACTTTATACCTTTCAGCAGATGATCCATGTAAACTACGAACAACAAAGGTGAAATATTACAGCTTTGTCTAACCACTGTAAGTACCATGAACTAAGAACTCATTCTACCATCAATGTTAACTGCAGCCAAATTATCAACATAACAGCTTTTGAATGATTTTAACAATCTACCATTAATTCTATAGTCCCCAAGTATGGCGAACAACATTTCGTTCGGTACCCTGACATACGCTTTCTCTAGATCTACGAAACATAAACATAGCTGTCTATTCCTCTCGTAGCATTCTTCAGTTACCTGACGCATACTACAAATCTAAATCTGACAGCCGCTCCGTGGTCTGAAAACACACTGGTTTTCATCCGAATCCCTCTCAACAACTGATCGCATCCTCCCTTGCAAGATGTCAGTGGATAATTTCCCTGGTGTACATTTTTTTTTTTTTTGCTAGTTGCTTTACGTCGCACCTACACAGATAGGTATTATGGCGACGATGGGACAGGGAAGGGCTAGGAGTGGGAAGGAAGTGGCC
The DNA here is from genome assembly GCF_040414725.1 of Anabrus simplex. Lineage (NCBI taxonomy): Eukaryota > Metazoa > Arthropoda > Insecta > Orthoptera > Tettigoniidae > Anabrus > Anabrus simplex. The sequence goes on from NC_090269.1 coordinate 407,824,581, forward strand.
GTGGCCTTAATTAAGGTACAGCCCCAGCATTTGCCTGGTGTGAAAATGGGAAACCACGGAAAATCATTTTCAGGGCTGCCGACAGTGGGATTCGAACATACTATCTCCCGAATACTGGATACTGGCCGCACTTAAGCGACTGCAGCTATCGAGCTCGGTCCCTGGTGTACTAATCAATGAGATACCTCGATAGTTGTTACAGTCCTTCCTGTTCTCTTTCTTGTAGATAAGTGCAATTACTGCTCTTGTCCAATCTGCAGGTACCTTACCAACAATCCATAATAATATTATCACTCTATTAAGCCATTTCATTCCTGCCTTCCCACAATACTTCAACATTTCACGTCTAACTTCATATAATCCTGCTGCTTTATGGCAATGTAGTTTATTTACCATCCTTTACACTTCCTCTAGCATAATTTTACCAACACCTTTTACCTTCTCCCGATGAGCTCGGCTGTTCGGAACAGCACCAGGAAGACTTCCTTTAACTTTGAGAAGATTTTCAAAATATTCCTTCCACCTGTCCCGTGATTCCCTGGGATCTACTATGACTTCACCTGAATCACCCCAAACGCTGTTCATTACTTTTATTCCCTCCCTTCCTAAGATTCTTTATTACTGTCCAGAAAGGTTTCCCTGCTTCTCGACCTAGCCTTCCCAGGTTATTACCAAAATCTTCCTACGACTTTTTCGGATTTAACAACTAAGAACTGTGATGAAATAACCTGATATAAAATGATATTCCTAGAGGCTCCTGTGTACTTTAATATAGGCACTGTATTTGAACGAAACAGGTGGCATTACCTTCAAAGTTATCGACTTGCCGAAAACCAAGAAATGACTCAGGTCGACCATTGCTGGGCGCCGGACCCTTCATCCAGAAAGAACTAACCGCATAGGCAATGCTTTTCCTAAATGGCAAGGTTCGATCGGTGTCCGCTGTGATAAGAAAATTCCCCACCGGTTTAAACTAAAAATGTGAACTTTTCCTTTGCTAAAATGTAATAATCATGAATATGTATTTTAATAAATGTAACTCAAATACTGATAAGGAAGATTTACTTGCATCTTTTCACAGGGAAGGGTACAGACTTTCTTCATTATACAAATCTACAGGCTATGCACCTTTCAAGGCCACTGTTAAACATCAATGGCTGCTAATTTCGGATGACAGCCAGCCATAAGAGCTAGCCTAAATAGAAGGCTGTGGATTTACATATCAGTTCTACAGGATGTACCGTAAGAGCGAGGCCAATGATTTCAATGTTATACTACCACGGCCGACTTGATGCAGCGTAGATCTAGTTGGCCGTGTTATCACTATACGTATGGTAAACTAGTGCTTTCCATTTCAACACAGATTATTTATACAAATCTACAGCCCGCGCACCTCTCAAGGTCACTGTTATCAGGTGAAACATTTTGTTACATCACTTCCGTTACACGTCACGCCCTACGGCATATTCATGCCAATATACAGGGTGGTCGGAAACAACGTAAACCAAATACATAAGCGTTAAGTTAGAGGGTTGGTCAAAGTGATAGGTAATTTGAAAAAAAAAATATATATCAATAATCCGCACCGTTGTCATTTTATCAGCTGCTGGTTTAGCCAATCAGATCGCTTTGCTGGCGAATTCAAATGAGCTTACGAGGCGGTGTTGCTAAATCTGAACGTGGCTTGGTCGGGCTTGGGAGCCGTACCGACAAATGAACATCAACTACTAACACACGCCGGGTTCCAGCCAATGCCACCGTAGTGTGCTTGCTGTGGGCTTGCCTATCGCTAGGGAGGTCCTTGTGCTAGTTCCTCCCCTGGAGAAGTTTATTTCTTCTATTTGAGCTCTCATGCCGGTCATAAGCCAAGTGTGGATTTAGCAACACCGCCTCGCAAAGCCCACCTGTAATCGCCCCGCGAAGCGATCTGATTGGCTAACTTGTGCAGCTGATAAAATGGAAACGGCGCGAGATAACGGTGAATATTTTTCAGTGTAAACAAGGATGCTACGAAGAACATCTGGCCTGGCACTTCTTGATCATGTTCCAAACGATGAAGTACACAGGTGATACGGACTGGCTCCAATCATACAGAAGATGAAGGAAAGCCGTCTGTGTTGGTATGGTCACGTACTTCATAAACCGGAATCAGCTGTGGCAAGGAGGGCTTTTGCACAGCAATTCGATAGTAAAGGATCAGTAGGAAGACCTGGAAAATTTCATACACTGCATAACGACCCCATAATTGCAGGCCTACATTCTAACCAGATATGTGATCGAGCTAAATGGTAACATAGAGCGAAAGTAGCGGACTCAGCTTCGGAGTGGGATTGTCACTAAATAAGAAGAAGAAGGAGAAGAATATAATTGAATTTTAATGAATAACATGTAAGTCACAACAAGGAGATATACAATATCGTTTTCCGTATGAAGGAGTGAAAGGTAAAGGAATCCATTGTCCACAACCCGAAGGAAATTGATGTGGAGTAATTAGTCCAGGTCCAGCCAGCGTTTCTGCATTCTAGGTACTTGAACTGCGGCACACTTTCAATGAATGGGCATTGGTGATTATCTGCATAGCAAAATAACAACAGTTGATCTAGTGATGTGCGATAGGAAGATGAAGATGAGGAGTCTGACACAAGTAAGACAAGAACCATATGCCTAACTGAACTAGAAGGACCGTGGTCGTCAACTCATGCTCCCTACTTGAGATTCCTTGATCCGTCTTTTAGTCGTCTCTTGCGACCATGCATGTATTCCATCGCCCACACTCACAGGAGGAAATATCAATAGAATATCAGTATCTTAACTGTCTTACTAGGCAAAATGGCGGCTATACATTGGTTTTATGGGGCTAATGGTGACAGTTCGGCACCTTATTCTTCTTATGAATATTATTACCCGGCTGCCATTAATACCAACGGTATCCCATGCCTGCCGTAAAAGACGAAAAGGGTACATCAGGTGCTCTTACCTTGGGAGCGTGGGTTAGCGACCAGGAGACCCTTAGCAGATTCCCGGCATTGATTCCACCTAATTGTTCCAGGCTCCTCACTTTCATCTACTCCTTCTGATCTCCCTTCATCAACTCTTGTTCTTTTCGGACCCAAAAGTTAGCGACTCATTTTCACGCCCTTCTTGGTCCTTGTCTTTCTTCGGCCGATACCTTCATTTTTCGAAGTGTCAAATTCCTTCAATTTTTTCCCTCTGATTAGTGTTAATAGAAATTCACAAGATTGTACAACGAAAAGCGGGAAGCAAAGAAGCAAATGCCAGACTCTTTGCAGACGATATAGGAATACGTTGAGAACGTTCAAGAACAAGTTATTGTACGTAGTCGGGAGATAGAGGAATATGGAATGAAAATAAGTGTGGAGAAGAGCGTGACATTAGTGATGATAGGAGGTTATAGAAGAGGAAGCCTGGCTGAGTGTCTCAGACTGTTGAGGCGCTGAACTTCTGAACCCAACTTGGCAGGTTCGAGCCTGGCTCAGTCCGGTGGTATTTATAGATGCTCAAATACGTCGGCCTCGTGTAGGTATATTAACGGCACGTAAAAGAACACCTGCGGTACAAAATTCCGGAACTTTGGCATCTCTGAAAACCGTAAAACTAGTTAGTTTGACGGAAAAACAAATGCAATTATTTGAAGAGGTAATATTGAAATAAATGGAAAAATTTTAGTTGTTAAAAGCTTCAAATATTTGAGGTGTATATCTGCAGAAGATGGGAAAATAAAGGAAGAAATTGGGAACAGAATTAAGCAAGCTAATGGGCTTTACCAGCGTGTGAGGAGTATTGTGTGAAACCGCGACGTCCCAGAGAAATTCAGGAAAATTCTGTACTCAGTATATTACACACCAGTTTTGACATACGCGGTGGTCACATGAACAACAACAAAATGTGAAGAAAACAGAAAACAAGCAGCCGATATGAAATTCCTTAGAGGAATAAATGGGAATACAGGAAGGGATGACATCAGAAACATAGGAAACAGAGAGAGAATTGGATTCCCTAAACTGCAGGAAAAAAAAGAGACCAGTAAGCTGAACTGGTATGGGCACATGATGAGATAGAAGAGAACTGAGTTCCAAAGCGAGTGTTTTCGGAGGTAATAATAGGAGAAAGACAACGGGGAAGACCAAGAAAGAGGTGGATGGATACTGTGAAGGAGGTTATAGAGAAGAGAGGAGTAAGAAGATATGTTGTTGGAAGGAAGGGAGTTGTGGAGAGAAAGAAAACTGTGGAGGTCCCTCATTCATAACCCGGCCCCGAAGATGGAAACGGGAATTGAAGAAGAAGATTAGTGTTAATAGGTGACGATTGCGTAGTTGTACTTACTCTCAAAGCAATAATCACCACCACCACTACTCACCTCCATATCTCCTATCAACCTTCTTCGGTTTTATATATTTCCGAGGTCTAAGGAGTCTTTCATTTGGACGCCCTTCATGGTCGTCAATTTCTTTGGCCAATACCTTAATTCTTCGAATTATCATACCTCTTCAATTTTTCTTCTGATTTATGTTAATAGGGGATGCCTTATACAGTTATACCTCCTCTTTCAACAGTAATCACCACTACCGCCATAAATAAATAAAATAACAGTTTCCCAAAGAGCACAAAGAGTTTTTCAGGTACCGCACAGGGCTTACATTCGATATCAACAGCGTCTTGCTTTTCTGGCGGCATTTAAAGTTCTCACACGAGGAGTTGAGTGACATTCATTTTCATGTATTGACGTGCCAACGGCAGGTAGAGCGATTGTAACACAAAGTTATTCTCTACAGAAAACAGGCAGACTGTAATGTATTCCAGCAGTGCCTACAATTTAATTTAAGCTACGGATAGAGATTCCCTTGTGGTATTTAAAATGATGCGATGGAGTCACGTCGGTCTTGTTCGGGCTTCTCCCTCTCCCTCTCGGTGGGTGTTAAGTAACCCCTTCGTAGTCAGTATGCCAGCCGCCATCACTTGAGGTTGTTGGAGTAACCCCCTGTGCCAGTTTTTGTGTGAAGTGTATTTCGACCTCTTTGAGTTTTGTGGTCTTGTGAACGGTTATCAAAGTCTTCAACCAGAGTGTTATGAGGAGGTTCTTTTTAAACGGTGCGATTAGTGGCAGAGTGGGCGCTGGTTCTTCCACCATGGCAATGCACCAGCTCACAAAATCGTTTCTATGCGTGATCGTTAGGTGAATAACCACATGACACCCCTTCCTCACCCATCCTACTCACCAGATGTCGCACTTTGAGTGCTTTATCTTTGCTTCCCCGAATGAAAACGGAGCTGAATGGGAAACGATTAGCAGACATTCCGTAGGACCGTAGGAGAAAGGATAAGCGAAGGAGGTGCTGCAAGGCATCCGAAAGGACGATAACGAAAGATGTTCCGCGCACTGGAAAAAACATTTGGACAGATGTATACGTGTAAATGGAGAGTACTTCTAAGGTGACTAAAGGTTGTAAGCCAAAAAAGTAAGTTCTGCATTTTTTTTTAACTGTGCCCGGATTAATTTTTGGTCTCCCTTCGTGTATATTGCTTTAATTACATCAGTCTGATATCCTCTAAGTTCTTCTGTGCCATTTATTTCCGGCACATTAAAGAACTGCAGAGGAACAAAGGTTTGACACTCTGTCGATCTTTAAGACTATTACTTGTTACGGCAGACTTCAAACAAATACGACTCTTATTCACGTGATATCCTTCGTGAATGTTTGTTTCAAACTTATAATATTAAAATTGTGTGTCTCTCTACTTAATATGCAGAAATAATTACAAAGATGACTTATGCAGCGTAAAGGAACGCTTCAAAGGACATTTTATACTTACAGTTTCCCAGGCTTAAGCCAAGAAGGAGTTTAAACCTCGCTAGTTTAGCTCTAGATAGCATCTTGAGAGAGGGATGTTGCTGTACTCTCACTCTCTTTTCCTCTGTTTCATTATCCAAAAGGAAGGAACCTTTCTGCAAATTAAAGCAGGGTTTAACATGGATACCTCATGTACCATTCATTTCTTTTCTCGCTCGCCGTGTGGGCGCATTAGGTATGCAAGTCTCTCAACAGCAAACAAAAAGCATCTTCAGGTTCATCTCCATGAACACATCTTTCTTCATTCGTAACTGTAAAACAAAGATGTACTCAAAGGGGAAACTAAATTAAATGTAGTTTCTCTCAAGTAAATATTATTACCTCCACCTCTCTGGTGTAGTGGTTAGTGTGATAAGCTGTCATCCCGGTAGTTCGGGGTTCAATTGCCGGCTCTGCCACGAAATTTGAGAAGTGGTACGAGGCCTCGAACTGGGTGCACTCAGCCTTAGGCGGTCAAATAAGTAGATAGGGGTTTCGATTTCCATCTCAGCCATCCTCGAAGTTGTTTTCCGTGGTTTCTCAATTCTTCGGCAGGCAAATACCGGGATGGTACCTAACTTAAGGCGACGGCCGCTTCCTTCCCACTTCCTTGCCTATCCCTTAAAAATACTCACATCCCCCACAAGACCCCTGTACAGTAAAATAGCGGAGGCCATCTGGGTGAGTTACTAGTCCTCCTGCTCAGTTTTATCCCCAACCAAATGCCTCACGCTCCAGGCGACTACCCTTGAGCCGGTGGGATTGGAAACCCTCACTGAGTCCGGGGGGTGGGGGTAACCAAAGCTGTAGGGTAACGAATAAATAAATAAATAAATAAATAAATAAATAAATAAATAAATAAATAAATAAATAAGTAAATAATTAAATAAATATTACTTGTCTAACTTGGCTAGAATGTGTGTGACTTGTTTCCTCACTTGATGAACAGGATATGTTCATAATCTCAGTATGATTGTAAAAGTATCTCGAAGTATCTGGTTGTAAATAGATCTTCCGAAATATTGCTACGTCACCCCTAATGAAGAGTCGTAAAAACTCCCGTAAAACTCTCCTTAAGGGATCGTGCGTTAACCAAGTGTAATGTTTATATAGAACAGGCGGGAAAGGACATCAAAGCGGAATTTGAAAAAGGAATCACAATCCAAGTTCAGAAAATCAAAACAATGAGACTTGCCGGTGATATTGTTATTTTATCTGAGTCTGCATGAGATCTGGAGAAATTGATTAATGTCCCAGTCTACGAGAAGGAGTAAAAAAATCGAAAATCATTCCTATAGCCTGAGTACATGCAGCGAAATACAGGTGTACCAAAACCAAACCAAACCCCACGGCTCAAAGGCCCCGGAGGGCCATGGCCTACCAAGCGACCACTGCTCATCCCGAAGGTCTGAAGATTACGAGGTGTCATGTGGTCAGCACGACGAATCCTCTCGGTCGTTATTCCTGGCTTTCTAGACCAGAGCCGCCATCTCACCGTCAGATAGCTCCACAATTGTAATCACACGTAGGCTGAGTGGACCTCGAACCAACCCTCAGGTACAGGTAAAAATTCCTGACCTGCCCGGGAATCAAACCCGGGGCCTCCTGGTAAGAGGCGGGCACGCTACCCCTTACCACGGGGCCGGCAATACAGGTGTACCAATAGTTATAAATACAACCCTTCTCCCCGTCTCCCACATACGTTTACCTTAAAACTGAAACGCATATAATATTTTACACGTTAAAAAGCTTGCTCTATACATCCCAGATAATCACGTAGTAGAGAGTTCATATCACTGTGCAAAATGCCTGAAGTCTAATTGGGATTGTTTTCCTCCTGAAAACGAATTTTTCTGTATACGAATTATTTCTGAATGAAGCCATCGAATTGAAAGCAGTTTCTGGTAACCCTACCAAGCAGATTGTTCGAGGTTCTGTTTAATTACTTATGGGAAGAACCAATCGGAATTGACTGAAATGAGGTTTATGTTTACACAGGCCGTCGCGGATTGCGTTTGCTTTCCGCCATTAGTAGACGATGTACATTTTAATTTTGGGAGGCTTAAATATATCGTCTATTCTTACATCCCTTAGATATTTGTCAGTCTCTCTCTGTCCCAAATTTTATGCAAGAATAGAGTCCTGAGTGTCCGTAATAGGACAGAAAGACTTCTCGAGTGGTGGAATGTTCGATTTACCTTGATAGACAGGACATACGTGGGTCGCTTCATGTAGCTGTGAGCTTGAATTCGGGAGAGGGTAGGCTCAAGTCTCATTGTCGGATGCAATCTTGAATATATTAATTGCCGACAGGCCTGTTTTCCACACTGCATTTCTCCTGTCTTCTGCCATCCTCTTCAGATCCTCTTAAGTTCCTCCTTCTTTGATGTTATCTATCATCTAGTACCTTCTTCTTCCTCTCAGTCTCCTTTAGCAACAAATCCTTCCAGTGCTTGCGTTAACAATCACTACCATCTTAATAAGTGTCTCCTCCAGACGTTCTTCCCTTCTCTTATAACTTGCAGCAAACTTATCTTCTCACCAACGCTTTCCCGTTCTTCTTCATTTCTCACCATTTCCATCCAGCTTATTCCCTCCATTCTTCTTTACATTCATATCTCAAATGCCTTTAGCCTTTCCTCATCTTCTCTTCCTAACCCTAGAACTGGCAATGTTCAAAATTTTGGTAGCAACTTCTACTTGTCTAAATAAAATACAAAATACCCCGAAGATATAAAATAAATCTACGAAGTTTTATATTGCTACGTAGAGCTAATACACCGAGGATTGTCGTGGTGACACGAAATCGCATAAATATTTTGACTATTAAAAAAATACAGTCTGTTAAAAAGTGTAACTCCTAAATCCAAAATAATAATATTTTCGATCATGTGTACAAAAAACAGCCTCCCATAAGTCCAACCCCTCGTCCACTTTGTGGGAGGTGGGCAACGGTATGAAGTAGGGGAATGCATGTAGGGGTGTTTTACAGCGGGGACTGTGTGTACCCCAGGACCGCTACGGTAGCTGTGAAGGCCCTTCAGGAACCCTGAAAAGTGACAGCTAACCAGGCTCTGGTGAAGTCCTCAATGGCAGATGGGGCGGAGAAGGAGACCTTTGGAACGGCAAATCTGGCAGACGAGGCAACCCTTTTTCCTTAGGGTTCAAGAAATGGGGGAAACCATTGGCTTGTGGTGAAGAGGGATCTTCAAAGGCTAAGGGAGACAACCCCTACAGAAAATGGCAGGCTTGGGGGCTCAGGTGGCATCCCCTTATTAAAGAGACTGAAGTGAAACGAAACCGGATGGCTACTTCGATGTCGAACTTTGGCCCAAAACGGAAAATGAGAATTGGTTGTTTGAATGTGAGAACTTTGACAGAAGAAGGTAAACTAAAGCAGGTTAGTAGAGGAAGAGGCTCTTAAAGCAGGGAAGACTTGGAAGGAAGTTAAAGCATTGGCAAGTCGACGACCACAATGGAGACGTTTCACGGATGCCGTATGTTCCAGTGGGAACGAGAGGAATTAAGTCAAGCACAAAAATCTAGGGTTAGCGTGCCTGCCTCTTACCCGTTGGCCCCGGGTTTGATTCCCGGCTACGTCGTGGATTTTTACCAAGATCAGAGGTCTGGTTCGAGGTCCACTCTTGATTACAATTGAGGAGTTATCTGACGATGAGATGGCGGCCACGGTTTAGAAAGCCGAGAATAGCGGCAGTGAGGATTCGTCGTGCTGACCACATGACATCTCATAACCCGCACGCCTTCGGTGTGAACAGCGGTCGCTTGGTAGGCCAAGATCATTCTGGGCTGTTGCGACGGGGTTTGGTTTAGTACACAGGACTGGAACGTGTCTCGAGCAAAATGAGATATATTGTCAATAGTGTATCTGTAATGCACTAGCAAATGTTGCATTACTCTGAGAGGTATATTCTTGAAAACATTAGGAAAAATACATTAGCATGCAATCATTTAGAGGCGTGCCCATAGGCCATACTTGGCTGATATTATCTTGCCCTAACTTGATATTTACCAGCTTTCTTCCATTAGCGATCACCATACTCATGTTGCTTTAAGTGATCTTCAGCAACACTTTCCTTTTGCAATATTTGATGCAAAGAAATAGCTGATTAACATTCCAAACCTGACACTGAATCTGTCGGTTAATTCTCAATAACCACGAAGTCAGATCCGTCATTTTTATCTCCAAACAAATTACGCACTACTTCAATACTAATTTTCTGTAATGAAGTGAAGATGTCATATTTAGACACACACTGTACAAAAAAATTATTTAATCAATCACATAACAATATATTACAGAAGTACACAACTTGCACCGAACAGAAAGCTACGAAGTAATATGGAATAGAATAGCAAAGTACATCCTGTGAAGGTGTGTTTACAAACACTACAGAAATGGCGCTCAAAGAGGTCGTTCGAAAACTGCACTCGATCCAGTGAAATTGCTCCCAAAGAGGTTGTAAATATGAGTGAAACTGAACACACGGCCACTGTGGACATCGTGCACGACAAGAAGTAGACTGCCATGACAACTGTTGAAGAAATGAGGAAATTAGGACATGAAATATGAACATGTCGAATATTCGACAGTGGCACCACAACAGAGACAAAAGTGTCGAATATTCGACAGTTTCCAGTTCAAGGGATCTTCTTAATGTCCATGTCTCTGCCCCATATAGTGTAACACACCAAACAAAGCACTTACCAAGTTTCCTTCTCAAACTTTATATAATTTGCCGCATGCGCTATACAAGAAAGGGTAATTTCAAGGAAATCTAAACTCGGGAATTATAGCACAGTGATCAAACCCTAGTGTATGTACGCAAGTGAATGCCTCAGAATGACAGGAAAGTCTGAACTGAGAGAAGCAGAGAAGTATGAGCGCAAGATCGTTCGCAAAATACTGGATCCTAAGATAACAGATGGACAGTGTAGACCCCGAGGAAGGGAAGAGCTCTAGAGGGACAATGAACGGTTGATGCAGTCAACAAGGAAACGACGACTGAAGTTCTACGGACATCTGTTCAGGATGGATGCAACTTGACTACCGAAACAGATTTTTAATGGTTCAAGGAAGTAAGGAAGGACCTCAAGAGCATGGGACTGAATCAGGAGGACATCTCTAATCGATCAAAATACAGATCAGTGATCAACAACTTTAAGGGCTTGCACGATGAGCAAAAGCAGAACAGCTGCCAGAGAAGGAATGCGACGCGTTGGGCTGCAAAAGTAAAGGCATCCAGAAATGCGTCATATTTACTTGGCGTGGTCTCTAACGGCCCTAAACAAGAATAATAAATTTTTCCCCATAATAATCTCTTCTTCCTATTCGACGCTTCCTTCACTGTAGCAACACGAGTTTTCACCACCTCATGGCATCTCTTGTCTTCATTTATTGTACTTTCAATATATTTGAGCGTTCTTACTTGGCTGATATTATCTTGCCCTAACTTGATATTTACCAGATTTCTTCCATTAGCGATCACCATACTCTTTGTTTTTGACATACAGCCTGTGGCAATAAAGTTTGGTGAATAGCCATGCACTATCAACATAGATGAACAATGCACTACGGTGTCCTTACTGTCCTTAGAAATATTCCCTTCCCATAACTATGCACTGCAGAGATCGGCGATACATATCCTAGAAACTTTGCAAGAAGGCTTCCTTTGGGATGGTGTTCAAAGGCCTCGTCACGTTTCGTTGGATGTCAGGAATATCGCCAAATCTCTTTCCTTTCAAAGCGAGTTTGATGTGTGACTTTCGGCCCTGACCTTTTTCCGACGAGAGGATTCCGGAGAACACCATTCCATGTTTTTCCGTTTCGTTTCAGGGTCGTACCTGAGACACCAGGTTTCATCCTCAGTGACAATACAGTTCAAGAAATTTGGTGTTGCATCCGCCGTTTCGACAAAATCCTTTGAAGCCTCTAAACGTGCCTGATTTTGATCATCAGTCAAGTGATTTGGTACAAGACGATAACACGTTTTCCTCTTCCCCAAATTATGAGTAACGATTTGTGGCACGGATTCACAGTTAATCTGCAGTTCATCCGCTATCATGCGCGCAGTTCATCGCCGATCGTTCGTGATTAATGTCCTCACCTTCTCAATGTTTTCGTCACTGATGTCGGTCGCCAGTCTTCCGCTACGGGGGTTGTCAGAAACACTTTCCCGGCCTCCTGGAGAACGGGCGAACCACTCGTACACACACTTCAAGGACAGTGCTTAATCTTCATAAACACGTACCAGAATCGTATGCGTTTCTTTTGGTGTCTTGCCAAGCTTTAAACAAAACTGTACATTGATATTTTGGTTATTCATGTTCCTGTTCGCAGTTTAGAACCAATGCACTAAACACGCACTGTGTCAAAAAGGTCTTAAAAGGCACACACACGATGCTCAACACAACAACGTTGGGAGCAGGTGGTCAAAACCTGCTGCTACGCAAGTACAGCGTTGTATATCGCCAGCGTTGCCGGATCGACCATTCTGACTTCATTCACCGAAATTTATTGTCACAGGTTGTATTTATTTTCATCCCATACTACTCGCAAGCTTCATTCATATCTTTTCGAATTCCATTTAAAATTATTTATCTTTCTGCTAATAATACCATGCCATCAGATGCAATGGAGATGGTTTTCCACTTTAACACCAAGCAAAATGTCGCGGCTGAACTTTAATTACGTCCATATCTGATTCCTTCCCATTGCTAAAACCTATGTGTTAATAGGAAGTCAAACGATTACTAGAAACGATGCATGGTGTGCACTGCCTAAAATTCCACAATTCCCGATCCACTGTGACATTCAATGACTATTTTCAATGTTCTTTATGGCGGAAATTTCCAGGACTTACTCATTACTTTGAACTCACGCACTTTGTATCATTTCCGGGAGAATACGTTAAAATTCTAGCCTCAAATGCAACTCCTAGTTGAATTTCAACTTATATGATATTGGAACTATTCTATTTCTTCCCACGTGTGTGGGAGTTTATTTTTGATACAAGTTGCATGTTTAATTTTAATACTCCTGTCATCTAAGGAAATAAGTTCAAATTTAGAGTTCTGAAACCACACAAATTTAAAACCCAGCATATTGATAACTCAAGATTTCGTGATGTGTAGCAGCCAAGGCTGCGATTTCTACTTCATAACATATATTCATTGCAAAAGTCCTTCGGCAATGTTTCTTTCTTTCTTTCTTTCTTAATCGGTTTACCGTTCGGAGTTGGTTTTTCTGTTGCACGCAGTGATGGTTCCCACTTCTACCGCCACAAGGGTTGTGTTCTGGAGAGTGAGAGATTTGGTTCGTGCGGTACAACGGGAGAGGTGGACCAGTATATCCCCTGGTGGCCTCATGTGCTATGCTGAATATGGACGTTGTGGGGGGGTGATGGGAAGATAGGAAGGGAGAGACAAGGAAGAGGGAAGGAGGAGGCGTGTCATTAAGTTAGGTACCATCCCGACATTTGCGTGGAGGAGAAGTGGGAATCCATGGCAAACCACTTCGAGGATACCTTTGGCGGGAATCGAACTCCCTTCTACACATTTGACCTCCGTAGGCTGAGTGGACCCCTTCAAATTTCGTGGCAGAGCCTGTAATCGAACCCGAAACTCTGGGTGTGGCAGCTAACCACACCACAGAGGCGTAGTGCGGTCCTTTATAACGAGGTCAAATAGCGCACGTCAATCAATCTCTATCGAGTCAGCCTTGAGTGAGTCGATCATGAGTCTATCGCGAGTTCACGCCGAGACTTTCGTCAAGAGCGAGTGTCAGGCGATTTTCAACGAATCTTGCTGATTGTGAACTGTTCTGCGATGGCACTGCGCAGTGAGAAACCATACGGAGAACAGGGGTTCGACTCGTGTTGTTCATGTGTGTTACGGTCGTGAACAAAATCTGTATTGAGAGGGAAACTAAAATGCGTGTGAAATTGGTATTAATTGAACAGAAATTCTAAAATAACATGAGTAGTAAAACACGTTACATGTTCGTGTAGTGATTTTGATTTTAAGGATCCTGACAACCCACTACAGTGTTTTCTTCAGTGTTGCCTTACTGGAACTTTTGAAATCTAGCACACAGTGGCGTGTGATGAATACATTCGTTACCCCAGCCGCAAAAATTAAATGAAAGCAATCGCTGCGCATCTCTGTCTCTCTAAGGAAAACATTACTACTTTAAAAACTCACTCCATAACAAGTGAAAATATAACAAGCAAACAGATCAGACAATAAATAAATAAATAAATAAATAAATAAATAAATAAATAAATAAATAAATAAATAAATAAATAAATAAATAAATAAATAAATAAATAAATAAATAGTCCACCACTGTGGTGTAGTGCCAACGGCCGTAGCCGTGTTGAAACACCGGATCCCGTGAGATCTCCGAAGTTAAGCCACATTGGGCGTGGTCAGGAATTGGATGGGTTGCCACGCGCTGTTGATGGTGGGTAAGGGAATGGAGGAGCGGAAAGGAACTGGCCACCCTACCGCACGTAAACTCCGGCTCAGGAACACCTCTGCGGAGGTTCGGACCTGCCTTCGGGCAGAATGACCCTTACCTACTGTGGTGTAGTGGTTAGTGTGACCAACTGTCAAACCCGGAGGTCCGGATTCAATTCCCGGCTCTGCCACGAAAGTTGAAAACTGGTACGAGTTGGAATAGGGTCCGCTCAGCCTCGGAAGGTCAACTCAGTAGAGGGAGTTCGATTCCCACCTCTGTCATGTTCGAAGAGGGCTCATGTGGTGTCCCACTTCTCCTGCTGGCAAACTCTCGCATGGTGAACTTGAGGCAACGGTCATTTCCTTCCTCTTCCCTGTCTATTGCTTCCAAGCTTTCCATCCCCCACAAGGCCCCTGTTCAGCATATCAGATAAGGCTACCTGCAGGTATTACTGGTCCTCCTCGCCAGTTGTACCCATGATCCGACGTTTTACGTTCCAGGACACTGCCCTTGAGGCGGTACAGGTGGGATCCCTCGGTGAGTTCGAGGGGAAAACTAACCCTGGAGAGTGAACGGATTATAACTCACTTGATTAGGAATATTTTCAACTACATACTTGCTCAGTAGTTGAGAAAAGTATGCTATGGGGGAATGGGTGCTGAATCAGCATTTTCCCACGCTGAGCCAGCATACGTTGAGCTGTATGACTATGAGGGTTCCAAAACAAAGGGTGTAAGAGTACCACTAAGAGGGTTCTTGAATTAAGGGTAGAATGATCTCTAGGTGAGGTTAGGACGTCATTACTTTACGTACGAGGGCAGTCCCAACATCACGGGCTCCCCTTGAAGGAGCCCAATTGGTCAGGTGACCTGTAGGTGACGTTAGGACGCCTTTATGACATGTTAACCTAACCTTGCCAGCGAACACCAACTTAACCCCACGCGTACCTCTTACAGCAGCGAGAATGGTTCATCCAGTAACTGTTTTAATGTATACATGATGGCATAAAGGACTGCAACAAACCAATCACTGCACTGATGACCATTGCAACAACTCTCCGAATTGAGCTCATGTGGTTTAATTTGTAACTGAAAATAGTCTACTCCTCTCCTCATTGAATTACATACACGACGAGATAGTCGTGAAGTATTTCTCTCCTTCTGTGACCCAGAAGTTTGTTTTGTCTCCAACTGGGCGTCACTGTCCCAGAATCTGTGAACTGGAAACAAGAGAGACTTCAACTTGTGCTGGCAAACTTAAGTTCAGAAAAAACTTTTCCGAGTGCTTGTCGGAGACTTTCTTTCACAACTGGATTCTCGCGCAAAGGTAGGAAACGATAGTGTAATATCTTGTGTCTAAATAAAGTCGTGCTTTGCCTCCATCATCGCAATACGTACTGAAATACTCAACTACTGCCTGACGCAGTAATTAGGCCCATTATGAAAAACACTAAATTGAATTTTCAATTAAAATTTTCACACATTGTCCATCCCTCAGTTCATCCAGTGTTTACAACCGCTCCCTCGTATTCACTGCCTGGAGTCTGAGCAATACTCTCTCTGCCAACATTAGAGATCGTTCTGGTCGGAAATGTAACTAGAATAGCGAAAATCACTTCCGTGTGTTTGCAGCTGACTTGTGTGATGACTGAAGTGTGAATGAGTGTATTTACGAAAATATAGTAATGTATTTACTAGTTGTATGTTTATACTTAGATTAATTTCATTTTTAATATTATTAAAATGTACCTTTCAATGTCGTATTGTACATTGCACAAGTAGTGAGCTCTAATTATTTCTACTACACTATCCCAAATCTCTCTTTGTACTATAATAATTTCATTATCTCATGGTTTGTTGTGATTTTTTATATTTATATTATTCATTTTTAATGTCCAACCTAAATTAAATATTTTAGGGTATGAAAGGGCCCTAACTTCACGTTGTCTAGAGTATATATTAAAAAGTCAGTAATTCAAGTACTGTAGACTCTTACGTACCCATCACTCACATGGTTTGTACGAAAAGAACGTCGGAAGATTCGAGGAACAAAAAACAATTTTCCTTTGTGAAAGTCTAATTATCATAAGTATCTTTTTCAATAAATTGGACTCAAATGGGTAGCGATTAACTTTTGCATCGAACTAATCGCCTTCGAGGGACGCCTGTATAGAGTTTGGAATCAACTACTGCTGGGTTCAGTGTATCGATACACCGGGCAAGTTGGCCGTGCGGTTAGGAGCGCGCAGCTGTGAGCTAGCAACCGGGAGATAGTGGTTTCGAATCCCACTGTCGGCAGCCCTGAAGGTGGTTTTCAGTGGTTTCCCATTTTCACACCAGGAAAATGCTGGGGCTGTACCTTAATTAAGGCCACGGCCGCTTCCTTCCCATTCCTAGGCCTTTCTCGTCCCATCGCCGCCACAAAACCTATCTGTGTCAGTGCGACGTAAAGCAAAATAGTGTATCGATACGGGGAAGCTGGATCAGAGCTTAGGAAATTATCACGAATGTAATAATAACTTTTCTAGAGTATGATGACATGGGGCCTCTTTGATAAAAGAGTCTTCTCTATATGTCTCAGTCGCAGCCATCCATGTACCTCACATCACAACCTACAAGGTCACATCGACCATCTGCACACTAACGCTCGTCTTTGATAATATCTATGTCAGTCATGGCCATCCTTCTATACTTCACATCACAGCCTGCACGGTTGCGTCACAAATTTTGTATCGCTTATTTCGCCTATTTTTAGATAGCTCGCAGCCACAAGATGTATTTATATAGAAACCATTATTATAACAGAAAGGTATATAAGATAGTTTTATATCAGTTATGCACAAACGTTTTTCATAATCCTGTAACTGTAATAACAGTAGTGAACTTAAAAAATTGATTCTTTTTCATATTTGATGTGGGCCGTTGACCTTCGATGTTAGGCCCCTTAAAACAACAAGCATCAAGGATCATCATATTTGATGAAATGAGCCCAAAGGAAATGTACAGTTCTGTAGGTCTACTGGTCAGTACTAAGATGAGAAGGAAGTTTAATTTTACTCTGGACATTTAGCAGTTTAAAACATGAAATAATCATTTGTAATAAAATGGACTCACAATATCAAATGAATCCATTTTCTTAGAAATGCTTATTTCATGTTTTAAACTGCTAAATGTGCAGAGTAAAATTAAAATTCCGTTTGCAGTCAAATTATGACGAATACGAGATATTTGTCTGTGTCCGTAAATACCTAGTTCAGACTTTAGTGCCTACTTGACAGCAAACCGATGACGAAAGAATGAAAGAGTTACAATTCAAAATCCATGATTTTTCAGGAGTAGAGTTTAAAGTTGTATCAATTTACAAAATTGCCTCCCAGAAAAATCACAGTTCCGGACCTTCTGGTAAGCAACTCAATGTTGAAAACATCCTAGGGATATGAGCTACGAATTTTAGGTAAATAAACTGTAATAAAGTAAGAGGTTATATTCCTTTTTTATTCCTAAAAACTACAATCATTTTCTTAACCATCATTATCCGGTTGATTAGATTAGCAGTTTGCCTTTTTCTACCACTAAGAGCGCTAATGTGAGTCAATGTAGAGTTTCACTAAAGCCCTTATGAAAACACTCGGTGTGGACATTCTTCAAAAATTAAAAAAAACGCCTGAGGGTATTGAACCAAGGAACACCAAGGAACACATTACAGAAAGAATGATGTAAATAAGTTAATTTGGCTGGGAATTTGAATCAAAACGAAGACGAGTAATGGAACGAGCGATTTTAGGCTGTTTTTCTGGAAGTGCATTTGGCCGGAAGTGGTTTTCGAAACTTGTTTTTTAGTTTGATAGGGCTATAGAAGATTCACAATGGGAAACCTTCCCGGGCTTCAATTTTTGACTAAATTGAGGAAGTTGAATTTTACGTCTTTCCTAGTATTGCAACCCCTAATTTCTATGCTAAGGAATGTTTTCGGGATTAATATACTTGCTACGCAATTTTGTGATAATTGGTATGTACATAGTTCTTAAAACATTTTTTTTATATAGACAATATATACAACTCAAAATGTAACTCTTTCGAACTAAGCAAAGCGAATAATATCAGAACTCCAAAAACCGTTAGAAATGCTTCCTGGCATGAATATACACTGACTGACAGAGCAAATGCAACACCAAGAAGGAGTGGTCAGAACTTTATGCCAATTGCAGGGTAGACTGACGTCACTGAGGTATGCTCATGATGTGAAATGCGCCGCTGTGCTGCGCACGTAGCGAACGATAAATGGGACACGGCATTGGCGAATGGCCCACTTCGTACCGTGATTTCTCAGCCTACAGTCATTGTAGAACGTGTTGTCGTGTGCCACAGGACACGTGTATAGCTAAGAATGCCAGGCCGCCGTCAACGGAGGCATTTCCAGCAGACAGACGACTTTACGAGGGGTATGGTGATCGGGCTGAGAAGGGCAGGTTGGTCGCTTCGTCAAATCGCAGCCGATACCCATAGGGATGTGTCCACGGTGCAGCGCCTGTGGCGAAGATGGTTGGCGCAGGGACATGTGGCACGTGCGAGGGGTCCAGGCGCAGCCCGAGTGACGTCAGCACGCGAGGATCGGCGCATCCGCCGCCAAGCGGTGGCAGCCCCGCACGCCACGTCAACCGCCATTCTTCAGCATGTGCAAGACACCCTGGCTGTTCCAATATCGACCAGAACAATTTCCCGTCGATTGGTTGAAGGAGGCCTGCACTCCCGGCGTCCGCTCAGAAGACTACCATTGACTCCACAGCATAGACGTGCACGCCTGGCATGGTGCCGGGCTAGAGCGACTTGGATGAGGGAATGGCGGAACGTCGTGTTCTCCGATGAGTCACGCTTCTGTTCTGTCAGTGATAGTCACCGCAGACGAGTGTGGCGTCGACGTGGAGAAAGGTCAAATCCGGCAGTAACTGTGGAGCACCCTACCGCTAGACAACACGGCATCATGGTTTGCGGCGCTATTGCGTATGATTCCACGTCACCTCTAGTGCGTATTCAAGGCACGTTAAATGCCCACCGCTACGTGCAGCATATGCTGCGGCCGGTGGCACTCCCGTACCTTCAGGGGCTGCCCAGTGCTCTGTTTCAGCAGGATAATGCCCGCCCACACACTGCTCGCATCTCCCAACAGGCTCTACGAGATGTACAGATGCTTCCGTGGCCAGCTTACTCTCCGGCTCTCTCACCAATCGAACACGTGTGGGGTCTCATTGGACGCCGTTTGCAAACTTTGCCCCAGCCTCGTACGGACGACCAACTGTGGCAAATGGTTGACAGAGAATGGAGAACCATCCCTCAGGACACCATCCGCACTCTTATTGACTCTGTACCTCGACGTGTTTCTGCGTGCATCGCCGCTCGCGATGGTCCTACATCCTACTGAGTCGATGCCGTGCGCATTGTGTAACCTGCATATCGGTTTGAAATAAACATCAATTATTCGTCCGTGCCGTCTCTGTTTTTTCCCCAACTTTCATCCCTTTCGAACCACTCCTTCTTGGCGTTGCATTTGCTCTGTCAGTCAGTGTATGTTCGGAAGTTGTAGAGTTTGAAAAATGCAATACGCTGATGGTGAAATCAGAAAAATACATTATTTAAACTAGTAACCCTTTCGTTCTGAGCCATCAAAATGTATTTAAAATGTAATAAGTTATTTTTATTTTTTAATTTGCAATTGGCTTTACGTGACACCGACACAGGAATGTCTTACGGCGACAATGGGATAGGAAAAGCCTGGGAGTGGGAAGGAAGCGGCCATGGCCTTAATGAAGGTACAGCCCCAGCATTTTCCTGGTGTGAAAATGGGAAACCACTTTAAAGCATATTCAGGGCTGCGTACGGTAGTGTTCGAACCCACTATCTCCGGGATGCAAGCTCACAGCTGCTTTTCTTTGTGTTTCGATATACATCTCGGTGGTTGGAAAAGAGTAACAGTCCACTTACGATAGTCGGAACAGACAGACAGCAATCAGTGTGCAGATCCGCATCACGGGGCCAAACATATGAATGAAGAGCGATGCCGTGACGCCATGCTGAGTTTTCCTATCTTCTTCAGTGGTATTGGAAAATGATATAGTTGTGTCTGTTACAGCCTGGCGAGATATTGCTACGTTGCCGTCTATCATATTATCGATGGAAGCCAGAGAACTACTGTTAGTGAAGGCAGTGAATATTGTGTTCAATAGAGTGACTGGCGTCGATGAAATTCCTGGAGGTGTGGGGTGAGTTGTCAGAACCGAGTACAGGGAAAACAATTATCATTGGGAAGTTATAATAAGGGCACAGTCGTTTCCTTCCCATTACCAACCCTTTCCTATCCCATTGCCACCATAATGTTTGTTTAGGTTGGTGCGACATAAGAAATTATAGTAAATAGTTTTTAACCGAATTGAAATTCCACATCAATTTTTAAAATTATATTCAGATTTGTTAATTTGATTTTTTTTTTGTACTACTCGCTTACCGTCCGCAAAATTTGAAATGTGGTGCGAGGGATGGAACGTGAGGTCTTCTGAATACACGGGGTTGAATTCCTGCCTCAGCCTTCCTTGAAGTGGTTTACCATGCTTTCCCACTTCTTCTCCAGGTTAATGCTTGGATGGTACCTAACGTCGCACCAACACATCGAACGTTTTCGATGGCGGTAGGATGGGAAGTGGCTAGGATTAGGAAGGTAGCGGCTGCTTCCTTTCCTCTGCCTTTCATATTCCTTCCTATCTTTCCATCTCCTACAAGGCCTATGTTCAACATAGCAGGTAAAATAGCATGGGTAAGGCACGTGTGCTCCTCCTCTGTTATATCCCATACCAAGTGCTTCACGCTCCAGGGCACTGCCCTTGAAGTGGTAGAAGTGGGATTAATCGCTGAATTCGAGGAGAAAACCTACCCTGGAAAATAAACGAATTTAATATTATAAATAATGGAAACATGAGAAAAATTCTTAAAACGGGTTGAAGAGTATTACTTGTGTAAATAGATTTCAAGACTCAATGGCAAAAATTAGAAATGGATTCATCATATAGAGAAAACAAATGGTATGAAAACATAGATCCAGAAATGCTGTAGAGGTATCTGACATTTCCTTGGCCACCAACCTCTCCAGACTTAAACCGTTTAAACCCTTTAACCTTTATGGACATGTAAAATCTGCCATATAAATGACTACTGTTGATGATGAACCAACACCGGGAGTACACTGCGGCAGCATGCCAGATAGTACGCACTACACCAGGCATTCTTAGTGGTGTAAAGTACTCAGCGAGAAGACAAGTGAAGGCACTTATTCAGGCAAGAGGAGGTCACTTTTAACATTTCACTTGCTACTTGAACAGTGTGCTCCAGTTGGCGTTACCGAGGTATTCGATGTAACAGTGCTACAGTGTTGGAGTCTCGGATTTCACTAACTTTATTGAAGGTCGGATAGTTCTGTAATTATGTATTTCCTGACCCCTGGTGTCATACACTTTTTTCCTCCTCTCTATAATAGGAAGTCTTTCCTGAAATGTTGAATATGATTCTGATACACTCTGTATTTGCATCTCTGCAAAAATAATATTTTTCCTCTGGACAAAACTAATATATACGCCCGGATTCTTAGGTAGTAATAGGTTAGAGAGAAAACTCATTTTGTTTTTTTGAGAAGTGTTGTCTAGCCCGTGCTTCCGTTATGTAGCGAGAGTAACATACATTTTAGGCGTTTTGAAGGGCCGTACCCCTAACGTTCATGTAATATTCTAAAAATCTGGGCACTACTAACAGAAGTTCGCTGACGGATGTGTAGTCCTGGGACTTATGCTTGCCGCTCGACGCATGTTTAGAACCTGTTCCAGTGAAGCTTGCGCAGTAACACGAGTCGTGGGTTAGCAGGGGGTTGATGGTAGTGGCTTCAGAAAGTGTACCTACGAACACTTTAAAATGTGCTCCTGCTGTCGAGCAGTCTGCTTGTTCCTGGAATCAAACAAATTGGCGGTAGTCTGTCATTATTTTAACGGCCGACTTACTAAATCACTTAGTTACCAAAATAAAAAGCCAAATATTATGTGGATAATAAATTGTATTCATTAGAATGTGGTACAGTTCGAATGTGGATGATAACTCTCTGTAGTATGGGTCTGTGAAACGAGAAATAAGAGCTATAATTTAAGAGTTAGAGAGTAATATTACGAGTAAAATAAGTTCAATTAATCTTTCCTTTCACAATTTGAAAAAAATTGTAATTCCATACAACTGACCACGACGTATTCATAACGACAGCTAAACACCAACTGAGCGCGCAAGTCAACACAGCGCCATCTTATAACAGAGCATGCATGTGACGTCACGTGTGTAGCACAAATGTTGACTTAATTTGAAACGCTATTTCGTGAGAACTGCTTTTCATATCTTCAGTTTTCTTTTTCGCAAGAGGTAGCCTTCTCTTTTATCTGCCAGTTGAGACATTAATCGTAATCGTAAGTTAAATATTTTCGGAGACATACGCGTTCAACCCAAACACTAAAAAACGTCTTAAAGTTTTTATTTCAATGTAGACGTTGACGAAGAACGTAAGTATGCGTTAAGAAAGCTACGCACAGGGCTGTTAGTGATTTATTGTAAAAATGAATTCAGCCGTATAGAACAATAAATTGCCGCATCTCTTGAGACGTGAAATATAACAAAGCGAATGTCGGCTATGTTTGCCATTGTACTGGCAGCTACACGGCCCCTACTTATCGCTCATTATATCAGTCGCTCTCTCTTTCTCTCTGTCTGTCTCCCCCCCCCCCTTCATTCTTCTGCCTTCACAACTCGACTTACAATTGAATACGAAAAAAGCAGGTGTATGCATAAGTTTTTGCCGGTTTTTGTGGTAAAGTAATTTACAAGGGAAATTGATGTTTTTCTTTATTAAAAGTATCTGCCATTGGCTTCTACACACTTCACCCATTTTTCTGGTAAGTTATGAATGCCATGCCAGAAAACATGCTTGTCTTTTGCGGCAAACTATTCGTCGAGCCATTTTCCAACTTCCTCGAAATTACTGAAGTGCTGTTTTGCGAGTGCGCGCCCTATTGATGCGAAGAGGTGATAGTCAGACGGCGCCAGGTCGGGGCAGTACGGCGGGTGCTGATGGATGACTCATCCAAGCGATTTCAAGGTGTCTTTCATGGTTTTGCCATGTGAGACGGCGCATTGTCTTGTACCAAAATCACTTTGCCAAGTCTTCTGGCCCTTTCCGGTTGACTTTCGATCAATGCGTGATTTAAATTAATCATTTGTTAGCGATAGCTTCAAGACTTCATAATACACCATACCGGTCTGGTCTTTCACACATTTAAATTGTCGAAAAAACGTATCACATTTTCTAGTCGATGGAGCGTGTTTACCACATGTCTCTATCAGCAAGCGATGACTTTCCACAGCCTGTTCCTTTTGATTAGATAGGAGACGCAATGCGTGGAGCAAACGTGCTGTAACGGTTCATATCCCGTCACAAACATCCCTCTGTATTTATTATTATTATTATTATTATTATTATTATTATTATTATTATTATTATTATTATTATTTATATTAATATTATTTTAACTGTTATTATTTTATTCTATTGTCCGACTCGTTGGCTGAATGGTCAGCGTACTGGCCTTCGGTTCAGAGGGTCCCGGGTTCGGTTCCCGGCTGGGTCGCTTCTGATTAATTCTTCTGGCTCTGGGACTGGGTGTTT
Organism: Anabrus simplex; assembly: GCF_040414725.1. Taxonomy (NCBI): domain Eukaryota; kingdom Metazoa; phylum Arthropoda; class Insecta; order Orthoptera; family Tettigoniidae; genus Anabrus; species Anabrus simplex. The sequence goes on from NC_090269.1 coordinate 407,848,647, forward strand.
GTGTCCGTCCCAACACTCTCCTCTTCATATTCAGACAACACACTACACTACCAACCACCACAGAAACACGCAATAGTGATAACATCCCTCCATATAGGGTTGGCGTCAGGAAGGGTATCCGGCCGTAAAACAGGGCCAAATCCACATGTGCGACGCAGTTCGCACCCGCGTCCCCACAGGTGTGGGAAAAGCGGTAGGAAAAGATTATTTTATCGCTTGCTTCATTTTATTTCATTTATTATGTATCATACATATGTGTGTGTGTTAGCATTAATGTACATTGCAAGATTTGCTGCTAAATGTAAGATTTGTATTTATGTTGCAAACCGACGTTTGGGATGTTGCGGTATGTGGTGTAATTCTGTGGCATTTACTGTCGAGCCATTTTTTTGCCCCGTACGTCATTCCTTTTATTGAGAAATAGGAGCCTGCCTGAGGCGATTGAAACACAATGTGTAAGAATTTGGAGCTTGGTTTGAATGAAGACATGGACTGATTTACCCATGATGTAGGTGTAAACCATGTGATAATTAGTATCTATAAAAGGAGCTTTCATCCCATATCAGTTGTCAGTGGGATGGACTGGCTTGCCATGGAGTGTTGTAGTGAGGAGTCATATGCATAGTTAGAGCTCAGTCGGTCGATCAATTGGATGGAGAAGAAGCAGTTATATGGATACGTGATCTTCAGTGAGCAGAGGTATTATAAGTTCGGGGTGCGTTTCCATGTATGTGTTCTGTCGAGTTCTTAAGTCGGTTCGGTGACAGACTAACAGTTCGGTGGATTAGGTGTAAAACAGATTGCTCAGTGTGGTTACATTTTCAATCCATGTTATCTCTCGTTTGTGAAAATAAAATGATACGTCACCAAATCATGTTTGAGATACCTACAGCTGATGCCAGTTCCAAGGAATACGTAACAATAACACTTAAAATGTCGAAGGTACTGTTAAGTGAACCAGTGAGGGATAAAGTTCTGGTAAATATTTAAAATGTCCAGTCAACAGTATCTTAAATTTCATGCCTAGAGCTTCATTCAATTTTAATTTCCAATGTTTATATTGTAACTATTATCGCAGCAAATCTCACCATTTCTATTCAAAATTTAAAGAATATAATTTGTTTAGTATCACGTCACAGTTAATTGTTTTATTTCATGGTAGATCAGGTAACTTCAAATTTTAGTTGGGAAACCAAAAGTTAGTATCCTTTTCCCAGAACCTATATGTTATGTTGTCAAAGTAAGCTGATTACCCTGCACCCTAGAGATATTCTTGATTCCCATCCTATAATTTTTACATTTATTTGTAACTGGAACCTATCGTCAATTAAAGTGTAAGTATTTCTGGTCACTGTATGTGGAGACCAGAAGGTAAGTACAAAGTGAGACCACATAGTGCGACGATCGGGTATTTTATTTAATGTGATTAGAGTAGCCCGTCTCTGTTGTGTACTGGTTAGTGTGATTAGCTGCAACCCCCGGAGGCCCGGATTCAATTTCCGGCTCTGCCACGAAATTTGAAAAGTGGCACGAGGGCTTGGACAGGTCCACACAGCCTCCGAAGGTCAATTGAGTAGAGTGGGGTTCGATTCCCTCTTCAGCCATCCTGGAAGTTGTTTTCCGTGGTTTCCCACTTCTCCTCCAGGCAAATGCCGGGATAGTACCCAACTTAAGGCCATGGGCGCTTCCTTGCCTCTTCCTTGTCTATCCCTTCCAAATTTTCCATCCCCCACAAGGCTCCTGTTCAGCATAGCAGGCGAGGCCGCCTGGGCGAGGTACTGGTCATCCTCCCCTACTGTATCCACGACCCAGAGTCTGAAGCTGCAGGACCCTTGCGGCGGTAGAGGTGCGATCCCTCGCTAAGTCCAAGAGAGAAAAACCGACCCTGGAGGGTAAACAGATGAAGAATTGATTAGAGTAGTTAAAATCACAGTTCTTTTTCAGACACAAATAGCGATTTAATCACTAAACTATGCAACACAGACGCTAGAGTTTTGCGGACTCAACTTGTGTGTGTTGGTAGATTAATATCAGATGAAAAAAAATAACATATGTATCAAATTCATACGCTGCGTACTGTTCGCTGGCGCCATCTCTCAGTGAAACCGGAAAATACTTATGCATACATCTGGTATGAACAAAATAAATACACACTCTCCCCCACGAAGCGTAGTGCGTCAGCTGTTGGTTACATATTCCATGCTTACCATAACGGCTATGGTTCGAATCCCCAGGAAGAATGCCTTTTTTATTTTTTTATTTTTGTTCCAAAATAAACACACTGTGATAATTTCAGGCAATGAACAAACCAAGTTTGGCCGAGCCAACCTCGAATGCCAAATGCTTCACTCCTTTCTGACATGGCACATTATTCACACGCGTCAAACACTTGTCCCACATGGGTGTTTTGCATTCGTAAGGCAGCGATTCGGCGTGCCATTTCGCCTAGGTCTACTCAGAGATAGACACAGAAATGGCGGGATTCAGGATCAATGGACGTCTAACGGGCACTAGTTCAAATCGGGTTCCTACTAGGGAAGAAGACAACAGCTTACTCTAGAACTTCCAGGGGAACCCATAAGCTGCTGCCAAGGAATCGCTCTCCGATGATTAGATGGTCGATCGGTTCACCTTTGTCGATGTAGAGTACAATTGTAATTTGAATCATGTGATCTTCTCTGACGAGACATTTTTCAGTTCGGCTCAGGTCGGGCCGGTTCATTTTTGCAGGCAATGGGGAGCTCGATAGGACAGTGTTTCATCGGATATATGACCTTGTCACAATGGACCAATATTTGGATATTCTGAGGAATATTATGTTTCCGATAGTGAGAGAGCGCTATCCAGATGAGGTGATACAATTCGTGCAAAACGACTCCCCAATCCAATTGAGCGGTCAGTTCGGGACTGTTTATCAAATCAGGACTCCAATGAACTGTTCAGTTGCGTTCCTGGAGATCTAGACTTGTACCCTATTAAATATGACACTGGCGTCACCTTCCCCTCGCGTTCACATAATGCTTTGTTGGGTGTTACGTTGGACGCATGCTAGGAGATCACCCTTTTGAGGAATACTTTAGGAAGATTGTTGAGTCAACGCCACGTAGACTCAGACAAGTTGTAGAAGCCGATAGGTACTAGACGAGATATTAAGTCATATCTAAAACAGTCCTTACCGGGCGAGTTGGCCGTGCGCGTAGAGGCGCGCGGCTGTGAGCTTGCATCTGGGAGATAGTAGGTTCGAATCCCACTATCGGCAGCGCTGAAGATGGTTTTCCGTGGTTTCCCATTTTCACACCAGGCAAATGCTGGGGCTGTACCTTAATTAAGGCCACGGCCGCTTCCTTCCAACTCCTAGGCCTTTCCTATCCCATCGTCGCCATAAGACCTATCTGTGTCGGTGCGGCGTAAAGCCCCTAGCAAAAAAAAACAGTCCTTTTGAGGACTAAATTAAAAACACAATGCCAGATTTCGCAACGAATAGAAATACACACGTATTTGGTTAACGCATCACTCTAATACATATATATACAGGGTGTTAGGTGTATACGTGCAGATATTAAGCTAGTCGGCAAAGAAAAAGACATATCACAATATATGCTATGTGCTTTTTACCTTGTCCTATTAGTTTGCCCATAACTGAGCCAAACATTTCAGGACCTAATGTGTTTTGAACGGCCGTAGCAGGATATGCCGGTTACGTCATTCTGTCCACGCGTAGTGGAAGTACAGTAGCAGAATATAGGGCTTGTTGAACCTGTTTCTTATCGCAGGCCAACGCATGTTGTTGTGCACTTCCCCTAAAGGCTTGGCAAGTAGGAGAGGATGACTCACGTGCCAGCCACTTGCTGTACTTGAAAACCGGTCTAGGGTACTCTGTATGAAATGTACACAGAATCCTTACAGTGACCTCGAAGATACGTACCAGCACATACATGCGAATCAAGTATTGTGTAGGTGTGTGTGATTCATAAGACGTCAATGGCAATACTCAGTGATCCAAGCTGACAAAATGAAAGGAAATAGTTAATAAGTAAATGAAAAATGAGCGCAACATTTCGGTGCTGTTATTGCGACAGGCTACAATGAATTTCGGACAATAGACAATGCGAGTTGTCTATGCTTATTCATAAACTTTTCAGGTCAATGAAATGACGGTGGACACTGAAAGAAAAGGCTGTAAGTATTCAGTCATATTGTTATTAATGAGACAGATTTCAAAAACCGTAGTTGCAACCATGCGTGAACTTTGCTCGAAGGAAAAATAGCTACTGTGGATTTTTTTTGCTAGTAGCTTTAAGTCGCACCGACACAGATAGGTCTTATGGCGACGATGGGACAGGAAAGGGCTAGGAGTGGGAAGGAAGCGGCCGTGGCCTTAATTAAGGTACAGCCCCAGCATTTGACTGGTGTGAAAATGGGAAACCACGGAAAACCATCTTCAGGGCCGCCTACAGTGGGGTTCGAATCTGCTATCTCCCGATACTGGATACTATCCGCACTTAAGCGACTGCAGCTATCGAGCTCGGTCTACTGTGGAATTGCCGCCGGGCATTTCTAATAGAAGGCTTATTCTTCTTTTTCCTAATCTGTTTACCCTCCAGGGTAGGTTTACCCTCGGACTCAGCGAGGGATCCCACCTCTACCGCCTCAAGGGCAGTGACCGGGAGCGTGATACATTGGGTCGGGGGATACAACTGGGGAGAATGACCAGTACCTCGCCCAGGCGGCCTCACCTTCTATGCTGAACAGGGGCCTTGCGGGGGAATGGGGAGATTGGAAGGGATAGACAAGGAAGAGGGAAGGAAGCGGCCGTGGCCTTCATGACGTTACAGCCCTAGCATTTGCCTGGTGTGAACATGGCAAACCACGGAAAACCACCTTTAGGGCTGCCAACAGAGGGGTTCGAACCCACTATACCCCACTCATGAGCTGTGGAACATCTCCATTCAATAGGACAAGGCGATTTCCAGCACCGGTTCTAATTAACATCTGGATGGGTGTAGTTGGAGGTCGGTTACATCTTTTTATTAATGTTATCTTGCTCCTGTAGAGGCAGTACGTTACTGGAGCTTTCAGAGGATGTGTCGCTTCGACTACGCCGAACCACGTGGATTTTACACGATGGTGCAGACATTTCCTCAACGGTAGACAGGACGATGTGGAACTATCAATTGGCCAGCCCTTATTCCAGACCTTTTTCCAGTGGATTGTTATGTCTGGCGGGACATGAAACACAAAGTATACTGAACTGAAGTAACCACTTCGGATGACCTCTGTAAACATATTTTTTCGGCACCAGAGGATATTCTGAACAACACAGGTTCCTTGTCTCGAATGCGTCGCAACTGCATTCGGAGAAGTGAAGCCCGCAGAGAAGCCCAGGGTGGTCACTGTGAACAATTGCTACGAGTTTCGCTTTGGTATGTCATATGTTACGCCATTTCTGCACCGTAATGGCTTGGGAGTACAGTACAGTATCGATATAGTATTTTGAGTCCCGATAGTTCGATATTCTCATAAATCCGAGCAGTGAAATTGAAGTACCGGTAACAAAAGTTATAAATCGAGAGTTTCAGTGCGCGAGTGACTTGTACGTGCCGAAAGCTGAACACAACACAGGGAAGACGTGCTTGTTAAAACTCTAGACATTGACCTTGAACGCATTTTGGCAGTTCCTCAATTCTACCCTGCATGTGGTTTTGGTTTTTTACGTGTGTTCGAGCAATTTATATTTTGTTTCTTATTCACTACGAGTTAAAACAAAAGGCACGCGCTTTTAAGGGCCGATGACCTTAAAACAGCAATCATCATCATCATCACCATCATCATCATTAACACGTATAAAAATTCAATAAAATGCTTGTGTTATATTCATCACTACTGAAATAGGAAAAAATTCAATCAAATTAGTTATTTCATTCCCAGACCTCGTGGAGGAGTGGGTGGGCCTTCAGCTATGCGTGTAGCTCATGGGCCATGTAGTAAGGAAGTAGAGTTGTGAGGATGAAATAATTCAAGTTGGACGTATGTCTTGTACATACAATAAATTGAATTGAATACGTTAGTAAATATGCTTGTTGTTTAAAGGGGCCTAACATCGAGGTCATCGGCCCTGTTAGTAAATACCTGACCGCGCAGAGAGATAACCGCAGCAACAACACGGACCCCAGAGGAGGTCCGCAGAGCACCCCACCCGGGACAGAGGTCCCCCCAAACACCCCGTTTATTGAGTAAATTTTCATGGTACGATGTTGACATAGTACAATGTTGACATACATACATACATTAGTAAATAAACAAACAAACAGAGAGAAGTGGTTGGCCTTGAACTTGCTGGGCCGATTGAGACGAGTTCTTAGTCCAGTTATGTGAACAAAACAAGCACTGAGGTCATTGACCATGCTACACTCTTAAAGGCTACAGAGCAGATTAAAGGTGATGTATCACAAGGTCAAACTTAAACATGTAACAGAACGTAAGATGTAATTGTGACACATGAGAAACGAAACGCAATCCGGGCTGGGAAAACAAACACAGATCTTGCAACACTGTCTTGAAGCACAGACAGAAACATAGATATACACTGGCACACGACACAAAAGGTGAATTAAAGACGGAAAATGTATTGTGTCACGTGAAGCTAAAGAGAAGTTATAAATAAACGAAATAAACTAAATCTAAATAATAAAAATAACAATAATAATATAAAAATAATAATAATATTAATAACAAAATATCAAATATGAATAACAAGTATACGACTTAAAAAGGAGAGTAAAAAGAGGAATAAGACGAAAATATGAACAGGCGAATAATAATAATAATAATAATAATAATAATAACAATAATAATAATAATAATAATAATAATAATAATACGACGAGGAAAAGAGTAATAAGAAGTAGTTCAATATGAGTAGTAGCAATAATAATAAGACTGAATAATAATAATAATAATAATAATAATAATAATAATAATAATACTGGTAATATTATTTGCTTTACGTCCCACTAACTACTCGTACTGTTTTTGGAGGCGCTGTAATTTAGTCCCACAGGAGTTCTTTTTACGTGCCAGTAAATCTACCGACACCTTCGAATACCACCGGATTGACCCAAGATCGAGCCTGCTAAGTTGGAACCAAGAAACCAGTGCTTTAACCGTCTGAGCAACTCAGACTGGCCACTTTTATTTTGATAAATTTATTAAGCACTGCAAAGGAAGCAGTACGTTCTACTTTATTTTACCATTACACACATGCTTTTCGATTGTAAGCACGAAATAATAATGTAATTTTTTACGTCCTAATAATTACTTTGACGGATTTTGGAGACGCCGAGGCGCCGGAATGTTGTACCGCAGGACTTTTTTTAATGCAAGTAAATCTACAGACACGAAACTGGCGTATTTCAGCACCTTCAAATACCCCCGAATTGAGCCTCCATCGAACCTGCCAAGATGGTATCAGAATACCAGCGAACTATCGTCCGAGGTACTCAGCCCGGCATTAGAGCTTGGAATACGTTGGTCGTGTGGTTAGGGGCGCGAAATTGTGAACTTTCATTGGGGAGATACTGGGTTCGAACTCCACTGTCGACAGCCCTGAAGATGGTTCTCCGTGGTTTCCCATTTTCACATCAGGAAAATGCTGGAGCTGAACCTTTATTAAGGCCACGAACGCTTCCTTCTCACTTCTACACCTTTTCTGTCCCATCGTCACCATAAGACCTATCTGTGTCGGTGCGACGTAAAGCCAATTTTGAAAATCATCATATTTAGGACATTATACAACTGTCGAGATCCATAGTTATAAACGATGAGAAGTATTTTCTGGGCAGACATTATTGGTGAGTAGTCAATAATAATAATAATAATAATAATAATGATGATGATGATAATGGTATTTGCGTTACGTTTACGGTTTTCGGAGACGATGAGGTCTCGCAGGGGTTCTATTTACGTGTCACTAAATCTACCGGCACGAGTGTGACGTATTTGAGCACATTCAAATACCACCGGACTGGGCCAGGTTCGAACCTGCGAGGTTGGAGTAAAAAGGCCACCACCTCAACCGTCTGAGCCATACAGCCCGGCAGGAAGCACGAAATGTAGGTACGTACACCGGTAGCAGCCTTCAGCTGTTATCGTAGTTCAGTTGCTCGTAAACATAAAACCAGTTTGGCAAGTATATTACGTAACATCTCGTTACAGTAGTACATTTGCTCTGAAACATAAACAGAAACCGGTTTGGCACGGGTGGCGCGTGACTTGCCTGTTATCAACGGAAAGCTATTCATTCACAGAACAAAGCATACTACCTATTCTAAAAACATCGTACCCCTTTGCTTTCGAAAATAACTTCCGCTGATTACTAAAAGTTTGATATATGGTGGTTCGTCACATCGTTCTCTATTGCTACAAGAAATATCTGCACGTATACACCTAACACTCTGTATATATACAGGGTTATTCACCTAACATGTTACACAGAAATAACTTCTAAACCATTAAAGATATCGGCATTCTGTTTTCATATTCGTAAATGGTACCCTGGGCTTTGAAAAATAACGTGCTACTTAGTCTCATGGGGTGATTAATAACCGAGATATTGATATTAACTCCATATTTTTAAATAGAACGGCACAAATTCATACAGCTGGCCTAAAAGATCAACTACGCACAAGTTCAAATATGTAAGTATTTGCAAAATAGGACGATTACTTTTTGAGATATAAATAAGAACAACTTGCGCGGTTTTGCTGCCGCATCAGACGGCGTGAAGTCTGGCAAGGACATATTGAGGCGCAATCTGCTTCCTGGCCTTGATTCCAGCCACAGAACGGATACCAGGCATGTACTGTAAACATAATGTGATGTACCGTAACATACCCTGGGTGTGCAACGTTATTGTATAACTGGCATGTAATAGGTTGCGCTCAGTTTAGCGTTTTTTTCTGACGGATAGGAATGGGAAGGATTTGGAAAGGAAGTCGGCCGTGGCCTATCACAAAGGTACCTATCCGGTATTTGCCTGGTGTTGAACATGGGACACCATGAACATCACTTTGAGGTTGGGCGAGGCAGGACTCAAACCTACGCTCTCCCGAACGCACGCTACTACAGTCGCGCTGGAGCTCTGCGGAGATTAATGCGTGTAAAATTAAACATCAATAATAGTGTTGCTGCCATCTCACTACGATCAGTTCTGACCATTTGCTTTTCTAGAAGGAAGTCGTCCGGTGTTTTGTGTTATGTTTATTTCTCAACTCATATTGTAGTATGAACTGTACACTAAAACCATTCTGTGGCTGAACTCACTCCCAGGAATCTGCTTGCGCCTCAATATGTCCTTGCCCGACTTCACGCCGTCTAATGCGGCATGCAAAACAGCACATGCTGGTCTTACTTATATCTCAAAAAGTAATTGTCCGATTTAAAAAATACTTACATATTTGAACTTCTACGCAGATGAACTTTTAAATCAGCTGTATGAACTTATGCCGTTCCATTTAAAAATATGGAGTTAGTATCAATATCTCGGTTGTTAAACACCCCATAAGACTAAGAAGTACGTTATTTTACAAGGCCCTGCGTAGCATTTACGAATATGAAAACAGAATGGTGATATCTTTAACGGATTAGAAGTTATTTCCGTGTAACATGTTAGGTGAATAACCCTGTATATATATTCTAAATATTGCGTTCAGTAGAATTCCAACCCTGTAAGTCACCCTGCCAGGCTGCCACGCTTCCTCGGAGCTAACTGGCACTCGTATGAATATGCTTAAAATTATAAGGCAGTTTGCCGCTGGGCATGAGTCGCAGCATATCAGTCCTTCGAAATGTCAGTGATAATAAACTATCCGCCCATAGCAACCATTTGGAGTGAATATGCAAACCCTGTTAGTATGAAGCTGTTACACTATAGACTAACGGAATCCAATAAAAGAAAATGTACCGATATCGATATTCGAATCCAGCATTTCCATGTTGATGACGAAAGACCTCTCCACTAAATGAACAATAGAATATAATAAAGTGTTTCACATCGAGTTTCACTTGGCGGACGTCTTCCTCATTTCAAACGTTGACATAACCATTATGGCAGTTTCTCGTCTATTTCATTGAATGCATATTCTTTATGTTATTTTGGTTTGCGGATAATGGCCTTGTGAATTGACTGTCGCATTTCGTACGAATGCTGATCGCAATAACAATAGATACGATGATCTTACATTTGTCAAAAAGCTTTACGAACTTCAAGAAGCTTACGTAAGTATTGGGAAACTCCGAGACTACTAGGATCAAACAGGGAGTACGGCATGGATGTGTATTATCTTTCCTGCTATTTAGTCTGTACTGTGAGCAAACCTTACGAGCTGCTCTTCAAGAAGCGGAAGATGGAGATAACGATAAGATGAACAACAATCTGAGGTACGCAGGTGATACTGTTATCTTGGCTGACAATACTGAAAGTATTCAGCGTCTGGTAGAGAGAATCGTAGCAGATGGGGATAAACTTGATCTCAAAATTAATACCGACAACACCAAGGTGTTGACTATTTCCAGAACTCGTAACACGCACATTACTATGACTAATTATGGGGAACGAGTTGAAAAAGTGCGAAAGTTTAAGTTCTTTGGCAGTTGGATTACTGAGGACTTAGACCCGGATTTGGAGACCGAGTACGAATAGAGATGGCTCGTATTAGCATTCTGTAATTGAGGAATCCACTGTGGGACAGAAGCCTCATCTTCGAGACATGTCACACCTTCGTCAGATGCCATGTATACCCAGTGCTGCAGTACGGCGTTGAAATATGAACTCCGAAACGCAACACCACTAAGATAAAAAAATACCTTTGAGATGTGAGTGTTGCCGGGACTGACCACGTATCCCATGCTACTGCACTCAAGCGCATGAGGGAAGAACGAATTTTGATGTGCACAATTAATATAAGAAAGACAGCCTAATTTGGACATATTCTGAAGAATGAAAAGAACAACCTACTTAAATTGATCATGCAGGGTATAATTGATGGACGTAGAGGTCGCGGTCGAAGAAAACACTCTCGGCTGAGGAACTGGACAGAACTAGATTCCAGTAGAGTGATGAGGACATCCGAACATCGTACAGACTTCACTCTGATTGTTGCCAACATTCAGTAATGGAGACGTCACTACAAGGAGAAGATTGATACTGTAGAAATATATTTTATATTTCATTGTAGGAAGAAACTGCAGCTTAACTTATGCTCTCTGCGAAAAAAATAATGCTCATTTATTACACAAGAACCTCTTGTATCCGGATTAAGTAGGACTGGAACGGATTCGGATTATCGAAAATCCGGATAATCCGGAAAATTAAAAATAAATACAGTACGTGTTACCTAATATATTAACATAAGCTGTACAGTAACACCTCTTTTCAATTGTACAAAAAGATATTATAAAACTATTCGTACATTTACGACTCTATTTTATGCACTAAAATAATCTGTGAGTTTTCTCTTTTACATTTGTATAGTGTTTGCGCGCAGCACGATCACAAAGACGTTTTACTAACAATAGTTCTGCCGGTGTGATTTCAGTGAAGGCTTCTAAATAGGCCATCAGTATGTCCAGCTACATTGTTGTATCACCATGTGTCATTGTTTCATCTGATGGAGCGCCAGTTTAATTTTCGAATTAACCATCAGTGAATATAGTGCGCTGCATTCAGAAGAGCGTGGGTTCGAATCCCACCTCGGCCGTCTTGAGAATTGTTTGCCATGGTTTCCCGTTCTCAATTCCAGGGGAAATCCAGGACGGTACCTTTGATAGACCGTGGCCGAATTACTTCCATTTCCTGTCCTTAACTATCCTTGGCGGGAAAGACATACAGGAAGAGTTGACGCCGTAAAGGAGATACTGGACAAGTAAAAATAAATTTTTATTATCTTCGTTCCAGATAAACCGGAGGGCCGGATAAGCGAGGTTCTTGAGTACTAAGACTTAAGAGAGTCATATTTTAATGAATTGAAAACCTACAACGTGTTTTCCAGTCATTGACCGGGTCAGGGATGGAATGAATGAGGCGAGGATAGGAAATGTGCCGGCTGCCGAAGCCTGTCGCACTCCTCTGGGGAATGATTAATGACTGACAGATGAAATTAAATGTTAATGGAGAGTGTTGCTGGAATGAAACATAACAGGGAAAACCGAAGTACCCGGAGAAAATCCTCTCCCGCCTCCGCTTTGTCCAGCAGAAATCTCACATGGAGTGATCGGGATTTGAACCACGGAACCCACCGGTGAGAGGCCGACGCACTGCCGCCTAGGCCACTAAGGCTACTGTCATAATTTAATACTAAAAGTAAAATGTGCAGCACAATTATATTTTACTACCACACGCATACAATCTCATGTTTGGCACTTCTAATAAAAATAACCATTCCATACAGTAACCAGTTCTACGAAATGAACTCGCTCCTGTGTCAAAACTTGTGAAATCTCTTGTGCTGCTAGCTGAAGGTAAGAGGATTGGTGGACGTCCGAGTGCAGGCAGCTACACGACAGGTAGATAACGCTGCGGTGACGCACGACTATATAGCCCACCCATTTAAGGAAGTACAGCGCAACCCCGGCGGAGCTTATCGCTAGGAGGTAGAGTGCTACCACGTTCTAAATTAGAATGAGTATACAATATTGCCTTCTTTCAGTAATTACAATTAATTTAAAAATATATTGCGGTTCCACCTATCCAATACAAGAAAACTTAATAATACAAGTTTACATTATAAGTCAATCAATTGATTTTTAAAATTAATTGTAATCTCAGCTCAGTACGGACCAAATGAAATTCTTATCATTCTTTCAAGAATGTTTTGTAGTTAGTTCACTTCAGGACAATCCAGCAGCTTGAACTATGAAATGTATTATCAGTGGAATAATAAGTAATTTAAATTTCCATTCAGTTACTTCTGCCACACTTATTGATCTGTGCCAAGCTACTGATACTGAATTAAATGAAAGCACTATGGAGTTAATTCTCTTGAAATATAATTAATAAAACCTTTCATTACGAATAGAAGCCAAAAGTTAATATTGTTGGCAATCAACACTTGGAGTCCACGTAACAAGGGTCTGTAGTAGGGCCCTTCTTGTTTCTTGTGTATATTAATGAAATTCCAGGTAACTTCAACCATGTGTGTACACTATGTGGACGAAAATACTTTCGTAATAGTATATGAAGAGTTAGACAAGGAATTAATGAGAATTTTCAGGAGTCGTGGGCATGGTTAAAGGGGAATAAGCCAGTATTAAATACAACAAAAGTCAATACATTTTTCTTTCTTCGAAGCAATTGACGTCAATAAGTTAGCGAAACTGTCAGGGGTCCATTTAGACTCAATATTGAGCTGGAATGTTCATACGAAGCAACTACGTAGGAAACTGTCCCGAGTGATATTTTTGTTGCGAGTTTTAAGAAGTATTTTAGCAAACCTCATATAATATCTGTTTACTCTGCTTTCCTTCATTCATATCTGCGGTATGGAACAATGCTGTGGGAGAATTCCACAGGGGTTCAGGACGTTTATATGCGTGGATCCGGACGACTGCCTTCTGTAGAAATGCGGGAGTAATAGTTGGGGACGAAGGCCAAGTGGCAAAGTCTATAGAGTGCCTGGATGATATGAAAGGGCTAATCAAAGGGTCAGTCTCCCGACCCAGTGAGGTGAACATTGTCATACTACCACAATTCTCATCCTGTTTTCTGCGCCTCATTATGGCACGCCATATTATATTATTTTTCCTTTACTTTTCGTTTCGTTAAATCCGCATAACATTTTGTTGTAATATTTGGGGATCTATTAAACTTTCAGATTTAGCAGATATATATATTAGCTGAATGCTCGTTCTTTCCACTTGTTATCTTTTACATCTTAATGGGAATAAATCAACCTCACTTTCCTTCAATATCTTACCGAAACACTTGTACCAAATTCAAGGACTGTGCCTTTGTGGAAATTGAGATTTAGTGATATTGTGTGTTAGATTGTTACACCAATTTTACCCCATTAATCATAAAATATCACAATGAAACATCGTCACCATTTCTAATTAGTCAATGGTAAGTGTTTGTGCCAAAAATGCAACACTCTAGATTAATTGTTTTAGCAAGTTTTCTTTCTTCCCCTGAAGAGGGAGACGAGTCACATAGAAGGCAACACCGTTTCTCTAGCCAGGAGATTCAGGCCGGTTAAAGCTGAAGTGATGGATTTAGGAGTTGGGTAATGCATGTGTGGTAATAAGGAGATGGAGGGTTTGCCCTATTGACTAATAGTATTTGTTCCTTTATCTTATTCTGTATTATTTTTTTACTTTTCCATTTATGTTGTTATTCAAAGTACATAGTTTGGTATGTCTACAATTTCAGTTTTATCAAGATGTTGTGCATAATATATATTCGTATCAAGTGTATATTTACATTGTTCCCATAACAATTGTGTTTGTGCATCGTTTTGTCCATTTTTTGGTGCGAGATGCGAGAAAGTACGGCTTAGGGCGTTCTGTTACAGATCACAGTTAACCATCACCTTAAGGTGGGAGAAGGGACAGGTAAAGATGTAGAGGAATTTGGATAAAGTGTGACGAAGTGGGGTGCGGATATCGTCGGAGTTGGTCAAGGGAGGGGTGGTCTCAGTTGAGGACTCGAAGGAAGGCAGGTTGGAAGTAGCTTAGGATAGATAAGTCAGGCTTAGGGAAGGGAAAGGTATCATACAAGCCAGAAACATGAAAACGGAATGGGAGACGGAGGGCTTGGCGTACGGTATGGCGTTCAATGGAGAAGAGTTTGGGGATGGAGTGGGCTAGGGCTACCCAGGTGGTGAGACCATTGATAATAGAATCTCCGTCGAAGATCTTGTGGGTGAGGAGAAGAAAAGACACCACCGAGTGCCGGTTGGCGACGAACTAGTCGGGTACGGGTGGCAGTCCTGATTTTAAGGTTAAGGAAATGGGGGCGTAAACTTAGGTGTTGGTCAATGAGGATGCGAAGGTATTTCAGGATGCGTTTGGGTGCAGATCGGGGTGTTTCGGATCTGGAATTAGAGGGAGAGAAGCTTTATCTGACCCTGTAATAATTAAGAGGGGAATTAATCAAGTTACTATTATTGGACCTTTATGTTTTCTTATATATATGAATGATATGTACAAAGAAGTGGAATCTGCTTTTTGCAGATGATGTTATTCTGTACAAAGATTACACGATTGTGAGCAACTGCAAAATGACCTTGATAATGCTGTGAGATGGAGAGCAGGCAATGGTATGATGATATACGAGGTTAAAAGTCAGGAAATATTCTCACAGTTTTAATTACTGCGTTGATGAAGTGAAGGTTCCTTTCGGGAATCATTGTAAGTACCTAGGTGTTAATATAAGGAAAGATCTTCATTGGGGTGATCACATAAATATGATTGTAAATAAAGGGTACAGATCTCTGCACATGGTCATGAGGGTATTTAGGGGTTGTAATAGGGATGTAAATGAGAGGGCATACAAGTCTCTGGTAAGACCCTAGCTAGAGTATGGTTACCGTGTATGGGACCCTCACCAATATCAAGAACTCGCCGAAATCGAAAGAAAAGCAGCTCGATTTCTTCTGGGTGATTTCCGTCAAAAGAGTAGTGCTACAAAACTGTTGCAAAGTTTGGGCTGGGAAGACTTGGGAGAAAGGAGGCGTTCTGCTCTACCAAGTGCTATGTTCCGAGCTGTCAGTGAAGACAAATACGTTTGAGTGGTTTCTTTAGAAGTAGGAAGGATCACAATATGAAGATAAAGTTGGAATTCAAGAGGAAAAATTTGGGGCTAATATTTGTTTATAGGAAGGTGAGTTAGGGATTGGAATAAATTATCAGGGGAGATGTTCAATTAATTTCCAATTTCTTTGCAATCATTTAAGCAAAAAAGCTAGGAAAACAACAAATAAGGAATCTGCCACCTGGACGACTGTCCTAAATGCAGATCAGTAGTGATTGATTGATTGATTGATTGATTGATTGATTGATTGATTGATTGATTGATTGATTGATTGATTGATTGATTGATTGATTGATTGATTGACTGATTGATTGATTGATTGATTGATTGATTGATTGATTGATTGATTGATTGATTGATTGATTGATTGATTGATTGATTGATTGATTGATTGATTGATTGATTGATTGATTGATTGATTGATTGATTGATTGATTGATTGATTGATTGATTGATTGTGGTATTGTTTTTTGTCTTTCATGACAGATGGCGTCTGGGGAGGTTTCGTTTGAGATGCTAGCTGTCACACCAGGAGAGCAATTAACTGACGTAGGAATGGGGCGCTACGGTTGATGCACTGAACGGAATAGAGCGGGAGCTAGGATGACGGTGTCACGATCGAATCGAAGGAGTTGGATACATTGTGGGGATTGTGGAATAGCTTCATGGGAAGCGTGAGAATTAAATATTATAATTAGGGCAGTTAGCACTTTCATCCACTTAATCGAACAATATTGAAATAAAATATATTCGCATTCCGTAATTGGCTTAAAAAAACACAGTGCCAAATTTCAGCCCTCTGTCTACGTAGGAAATGAGTGGGAAAATGAAAATCCACAGCCTTTTTTTCCAGTCATTTGACCGGGTCGTGGGATGGAATGGAATTAATCACACCCCATCTAGCGTCGAGGATAGGAACTGTGCCGGGTCCCGAAAATTCTCGCACACCCCTGGGACAATTATTAACGACTGACACATGAAATTTAATGATAATAATGTTGTTTTTCTTCGTCGCACTAACTACTTTGGACGGTTTTAGAACACACCAAAGTGCCGGAATGTTGTCCCGCAGGATTTCCTTTACATGATAGTGAATCTACCGACAATGGAATGTTTTATTTGATCACCTTCAAATACCACCGGACTGAAAAATGAAATGAGTTTCGAGAGTCTTGCTGGAATGAATGATTACAGGGAAAAACCGGAGTACCCGGAGATACACCTGTCCCGACTCCGCTTTGTCCAGTACAAATCTCACATGATGTGACTGGGATTTGAACCACGGAACCTACTGTTTAGCTCAAATTGATCCCGTTTATCACAAAAATTAGGAATAAATCATCTCTAACGTTCCTAACTATTTTTTAAGAAAATCCTGTTCCAAATTTCAGACCTCCACCTTTACGGGAAGTGACAGATTTAGTGGTGAGGGTGTGAGTGCTTGATTCAGGGCTTTTGCTTTTATACAGAGTTGTCCTGAACAACGTTAACCGGATATGTGAGTGTCAGAGCGTTGGTCATACTTATAAATAACAGGAAAGAACAATTAGATATCTCACGCCCTTGTCATTTTATCAGTTGTTGAAGTTAGCCAACCAGGCAACTTCAGATGGGCTTTAAGAGGCGGTGTTGCCAAATTGCACGTTGGTTATGATCGGCTTGTGAGCGCCAATAGAAGAAACAGACTTCTCCAGGGGAGGGACTTTAGCAAGGACCTCTCTGGTGATAGGCTCGCCCAAAGCAAGCACTCTACAGTGGTACTGGCTGAAATCAGAAGTGTGTTAGTACTGTATGCTCATTTCTGAGCACGGATTTCATGCCCGAGCAAGCCGCTTGCAAATTTAGCAACACCGCCTCGTAAAGCCCACTCCAGTACGCCCGTGAAGAGATTTGATTGGCTATATTCAGCAGCTGAAAAAATGAGAACACCGCGAATATCGATGCAATTTTTTCAAATTAGTTAATAGTATTACCAGCGCTCTAAGGTTCACGTGCATTCCGATCACCCTGTATAAAGTGATATGTGTCTATCTCAAAATCCTGTTTCTTGGTGCGGTGTCGGGGATGAGGCGAGATTAATTGATATGGCGTAATTTTACGGCCGGGTGCTCTCCCTCACGCCAACCTCAATTCAAGTGCTAATAAAGATGAGAGGGATGATGGTGAATAACATTGGGGAAGGAGGTGGAAGGCATCGGTGTTGGCCTATGAATCGGAACTGACCCTGCATTTCCTGAAAAAGAATTGATAAACTGCACGAAACAATTCTCAAGGCAGCTGACGGTGTTTACGAATCTACGCTTCTCCAGAATGGAGGCCTTGGCTCCATAGCCGTAACACGCCAAGATATGATTCTAATTCCATTCGGTATCATACAATAAAAGTACAGTACAATTATATTTAAAATGAATGTCATGTACATTTTACTAGTGGGAAGAAGGGGCTATGTTGCCTTTACTTTGCGCACCAAGTTTCCTTGAACCCGTCCTAGATGGATCATAGTTGAAGTAATGAAAAACTTCCTGCCCTCCTGAATTAAAATGCTCGTAAATGAGCACACGCAAACAGCATGTTCATTCATGAACGTGAACAATGAATGTTTACCTCGTGCCACAGTCTTGAACTTCTAGTATATTTTAGGAGTGTAACCTTGACTCTCTGACGCTATTGTACATAAACTAAGTCTTGCCTCGTACGGCCCAAGATGATTAGCCTATCACCACCAGAAGCAAGCCGAGCCCATGTTCTTACGCAACCTGGGGTGTTGTCTCAGCTACACGGCTCTTCTGAGAAGTTGCGCTGTCAGTGACCCCAGACTGAAATCTCTGTTCATTGTGGTAAACGGCACTCGGGAGTGTCTTTGAACACTTATCGCCAGGAGATTTTGGGGCGCTGTATTAGTTGAAATCTGGACACGTCCGCCAATTCAACACCAAAATATTCATTTATTGTATATACAACCATACATTCTGAATAATAACACAGGTTGTCTGGCAATCATTCAAGATTTAAAACCTCGATCTCTCCTAAATGTGTACGTGTGTTCAATCCTCAGACCGAAGGTTAGTTGGATCCTCACCTGTTCCACAATTAGCTGCCATAGATGGTCTAGGTATCGCTGAAGAGACGTACTAGGAAAATGAGCAGAGAGGTAGTTTCCTATTACTTTCCTCAATGAGCTGGAAGTTGCTACTACATATCAGTCTGCCAATCCCACTGAAATGTATATACCAACCGACCCTATGAGCAACATTCCACACCATTCATAGCGGGGAAAGGCTGCGTAAGGAATGTAATTGCTCATACGTCAATCACTTTCATAACGTCAAAACCAAGACAGATCAATGAAAGTGACAAAATTGCTCTAGCCCACACCAGAAGACACAGTGCACTGTAAACACTATGTCTCGCCAGCGAAGGCATCTCCTAAACGTAATTACAATGACAAACAAAAAAATACAACAGACAAAGTTACAGCACAGAGAAACAAACAAGATTCATGTCGCTATTTTGCCTGCTGAAACTGCTATTTAAGTAGCCGGTCGTGGTTTCCCATTTTCACACCAGGCAAATGCTGGGGCTCTACCTTAATTAAGGCCACGGCCGCTTCCTTCCAACTCCTAGGCCTTTCCTATCCCATCGTCGCCATAAGACCTATCTGTGTCGGTGCGACGTAAAGCCCCTAGCAAAAAAAAAAAAAAGTAAGTAGCCGGTAAGGTTCTGTACTTTTAAAGTTCGATACTGTCCTAGTAATTGATAAAAATAAATTCCCGTTCTTGATAACATGTGCTGCGGCCAGATTTTTCCCACGACATTATCATATAGCGGTTTCCGAAGGCGCAGCGACCATATGACGATTATACTACTTTCTTCTTGCAAGTGATTTATAGTTGAGCTGACTCAGTTTTTGGTAATTATGCCAGAGGAATAAACTAGTACTAATGAGAATACGACATTGGCCTTAATTAAGGTACAGCCACACAGGAATTCCTTCAAGTGCCCCCGTCTTTTCGGCAAATTCGAAGATCTATTTTGGTTTCGTGATGAGAATTACAAACCAATTATCTTGTAAAAGAAAAGTAAATTCTATAAGAAGTTAACTAAAATTGAAATGTGGAAGTTGCTAGGTATAATGTTTTGTCTCATTTAGTGGCACTTGATGTATATTTGCATAAAACTTCAGGAAATAACGTAACGTACTTTCTCTCGAAAATCCTTTTATCGTGCTCAAAAGGCAGTGATTTCCTTCTGTAAAATACTTGTAAATGTATTTTTACGAATTACTTGTTGAAGAAGAAATCTGTTATGTAACTAAGTAAAATATTACTCATAGTCAAAATAAATGCAAAGTCATATCCATACAGGCCATGAAGGCTCTGGAAGGGTCAACGGTAAAGGCTTCCACTATCCGTAACCACGGTACTCATTGTTGGTGCAGGCTGAGTGAATCTCAGGGCCATGTGCACACAAGTAGAAACTTCGTTTCTTAAATTTTTCCATTTTCTGACGGGAAATTAAACCCCGTCCTCACCATCTTAGCAAGGCAGTCGCTAGAATATTGCAGAGGTAACTGTTATTTACTTAAATAATTCTTCTTGTACTTTTCACTTCACTGGCACAATTTTAAAGGGATATGAGTCCATCCTCGACTCTGGCACTACGTAATTACGACTGATTGAGGTTTTGCTAACGAGCTTCGCTCAGCTTCCTAAGGATAGTGGCATAACTATGAGATGAGGCACTAGTGTCTTATCTTCTTGGTGAACTAATATTGTCGAGGATATAATCCATTTTGGTGACCTCAAGATATTCATATTCCCCTTATCGAAGTAATCAGCTAAGTTATACATTGACTAAGTCAATGATGGGCTAGTTTGTCTACAGCTGCTGAAAGAGTCTCCTTTTCATTACTTCAGCAAATTTGCCATTCAGTGGAAGCGAGTGTCTGAAGAAGAGACAGAGAACATCTCAACTAGTGATGAGCAACTTGTTAGCCCTCATATCGATGTGTTCGTCTGGAAGTCGAGTAAACGTAACTACATGTTACTGACGTCATGCTTACAAGTCTCATAGGTGTAGAACCTCCGACCGATGAGCAGCTCTGGCGGGAGAGCGTTCTACTTCTGACTTCAGCTTGGCGCGTTTGATCCTGGCTCAGTTCGTCAGTGGTATTTGAAGGTGCTAAAATACGTCAGCCTCGTAGCACGTAAAACGACACCTGCGGGACAATGAATAAATGAAATGGCATATGGCTTTTAGTGCCGGGAGTGTCCGAAGATAAGTTCGGCTCGCCAGTTGCAGCTTTTTTATTTGACATCCGTAGGCGACCTGCGCGTCGTGATGAATACGAAATGATGATGAAGACGTCCCATACACCAAGCCCCAGTGTCATCAGAATTAACCATTTATATTTAAAATTCCTGACCCTGCCCAGAATCAAACCCAGGACACCTGTGACCAAAAGCCAGCACGCTAAGCACATAGCTATTATGGCACTTCGGCATCTCCGAAGAGCATTCACATATAATGTATAGTTAGTGTTACGTAAAAACGCCGGCCCCGTAGTGTAGGGGAGCATGCCTGCCTCTTACCCGGAGGACCCGGTATCGAGTCCAGGCCAGGTCTGGAATTTTTACCTGGACCTGAGGGCTGGTTCGAGGTCCACTCAGCCTACGTGATTAGAATTGAGGAGCTATCTTACGGTGGGATAGCGGCTCCAGTCTAGAAAGCCAAGAATAACGGCCTAGAGGAATCGTTGTGCTGACCACACGACACCTCGTAATCTGCAGGCCTTGGGACTGAACAGCGGTTGCTTGGTAGACCCTGGCCCATAAGGGGCTGTAGTGCCATGCGTTTAGGTTTAGGTTAGGGACGTAAAACCAATCAATGACATTATTATTAATATTAGCATCAATTCTAATGTCATAGATTCGTTATCAGTGAAAGAAAATCTGGAATAGAGAGCACTTGGCTACGCGGCTTGGATCACATAGCTGTCAGCTTGCATTCGGGAGATAGTGGCTTCAAAACACCCTGCCCGCAGCCTTTAAGATGGTTGAACGTGGTTTTCCATTTTCACACCAGCCAATTGCTGGGACTGTACCTTAATTAAGGCCACGGTCGCATAATTCCCATCTGTAGCACTTTTCCATCCGAAAACCTACCTGTGTCAGAGCGACATCAAGCAAATACTAATAATAATATTACCGAGCTCGATATCTGCAGTCGTTTAAGTGCGACCAGTATCCAGTATTCGGGAGATAGTAGGTTCGAACCCCACTGTCGGCAGCCCTGAAAATGGTTTTCCGTGGTTTCTCATTTTCACACTAGGCAAATGCTGGGGCTGTACCTTAATTAAGGCTACGGCCGCTTCCTTCCCACTCCTAGCTCATCCCTGTCCCATCGTCGCCATAAGACCTATCTGTGTCGGTGCGACGTAAAGCAACAAGCAAAAAAATCATAATAATATTAATAATAATTTAGAAGCAATTGCAACATTAATGTGCAAGTAAAGTGAGAAAAACCCATAGAAATCGCAATTGAAAAATGTGCAAGAAATTGGCACTTCATTTAAACAAGCCACTTTGGAAGAAATTTTCAATTTCCTAAACCTCTGTTGTAAGGTTCTTCCAATAGCTGCATCTGACAATATCCGTAGCTTTTTGAGTACAGCTAGGTTATAATCCTGAAGGGAGCCAACTTCTGTGTATGAGTTAACTTAGAAACTAGTGACAAAATCATGTATGGAGCTACCACCATATCACACGATTCAGGACATGGTAAAAGTACAAATTTTTTTTTTTACCTTGGATAGAAACTATTAACACTCCATCATTTAAACTTTATATTTAATATTTTAACTTGTTCGGCTTCACGGATAAATGGTTATCGTGCTGGCCTTTGGTCACAAGGATCCCGGGGTTCGATTCCCAGCAGGGTCAAATCAAAATACCTGACCTGGCGAGTCGAACATGACCTAGAACACTCCAGGCACTAAAAGCCATACGCCATTTCATTTTATTTTTACTTTAACATCGAACTATACTCAAAAGTAGAACCGGTAATTTTAAGCACTAATAAGTTATACTGCACACTTATTTTGCAAGTAACAAGTGGCTACAATAGGCTGCATCCTGAATAATTATGCAAACTTCACTGCGGAAACGTTGTTCGGGTAGAAGATGCTTGCTGCTCGCCAAGTCCAGGCTCTATTCATAACATTTTCCTCTCCTCCCTCTCTAGTTATATCTATTCTAATTGCATGTATTCCGATATGTGAGAGAGGCGAACTTATACTTTTCGTTGCTTATTGAATTCCTTTCGCGTCGATTGTCAGAACGTAGCTCGCCTGCGAGAAGTGTAATGATGATCGCTCTAAAACACACGTCACGAATGCTTATTTCCCACCCCTAGCCTCAGTCAAGGTTACACATACACCAAATTGTACTGACACCGTCATCACACTGGTTATCGGACAGACATTAATTACAGGGGTGTTCATGAAATTCCACGAACGTCATTTCATACAGAGACAGTAATACTTATACTTCACACCGAAGGAAACAGCCACGTGACATGCCAGTCTAAACACTTAAAAGAAATTAAGGGTTTCAAGTCCATCCTCGGCAGCTTGAAGATATTTTCTATGTTTATCCCAGACGGGAATCTGACATTTTTGGCATGGCTAATACTCTCTCGGTAGGAGGAGTGGGGAGCGGAATTGTCAAGCAGGACACTTGCCACGCGTTGCGGTTTCAGTAGCTATGGAGCAGTGGTCGGTTGAACATCGTATGTTTGCGTACGACGCATTTGTGCAGAATGGCGAGTCTGTGATAACAGTGCAGCGACTTTTTCGTGTGCGTTTCAACCGTGGGCGCCATGGTGCCGTTCCCAGCTGTAACACGATTCTCAGTTGGGCTCATTACGACTTCGCGTGCATGTTTACGTGCTGAGCGCCCAGGGCTGCGCATCAACGCAGCTCTCACACGCTCGATGTTTTCTGGTGTTATTGCTGTCTTAGTCGGACCTGGTGGCGTCTTTTTAACAATAGATCCGGTTGTCCGTACATTATGAACCGACCACTGCTCCATAGCTACAGAAACGGCAACGCATGGCGAGTGTCCTGCTTGACAATTCCGCTCCCCACTCCTCCTACCGAGAGAGTACTGGCCATGCCATAAACGTCAGATTCTCGTCGGTCACCCTGTATTGTCTTCAAATCCTAGCTCTTCCCTATCTGTATGCATTAGGCCCGGTTTCACAGTATACGCTTAACCTTGGATCGGGCTTAAGCGGGAGCTTAAACTCTGGACGAGTTTCACAGTGGGGAGTGCAAGTGGTAAGCCGAGCTTATCTGTGATGGCTTAAGCTGTATGAAACTGAGGTTTAAGCTAAGGATTCAGTTCAGATGGTAGAGCGCTGGCCTTCTTATAGCCCAACTTGGCAGGTTCGATCCTGTCTCAGTTCTGTGGTGAAGGTGCTCAAATTCATAGTTAGTGGACGTAAAACCAATAACATTAACATTAAATAACTTATATATCTGAATATATTTCGAGGCTCGTGAAATAATACAGTTTCCGTGTTCCGATATACAGTAAAAGAGACAAAAATGTCGGTCGGTCACTTGCTTTCTTGGCTTACGCTGCGTGAACCATCAACGATAGACCCCAAGTGCAAGCGTACGAATTGTAGAGCATACAAACCTCTACAAAAAAGTATGCGATGGTATATACCTATTTCCAACCGTTTACCCTTTAGAAGCGATTTTATGCTATACTCAGCGGTAAAAAAATATAACTTCTTAACATTAAATAAATATTTCGATATTATCCTCGAATTCCTCATCGAAATAAATTGTTTGACCTCCTCCAGTATTTTATAAGGATTACAATAACCTTGTCAGGACATTATTTGCATGAATGTTTCAGAAGTTATGGCCATTCTAGACTGTAGTGGTAATACGTGTCAGCAGGACGGGCGAGTGACCTTTTTTAAACTTTATTTTATTACTATTATTGGAATCACATTTTCCATTCATTTGTCTAAATTATCTTGGCTGATAAACGATGAATAACCTACAAGTCAATCAATCATAGGCTACGGATGTAAACAAAGATGAGAATTGAATCATTGCGCATGCGCAGGCATTACCAACTTCGGAGATGTTCAGCTTAGTAAAGCTGCACATGGTCCCCCTACTGTGAAACTCGTAGTGTTTAAGCCGAAGAGTAAGCCTTGCTTAAGCGGCGTGCGTGGCTTACTAAAGCTTCGGCTTAAACTCAAACTGTGAAACAGGGCCTTATTAGCAGAGAGCAGGGCAATATCCGTGTTGGCTACAAAGGGCCTGGAGGAACGAAAGGTAAAGAATATTGTCATTGATTTAACATCTCGCTAACCATATTTTTATTATTTTCGGAGACGCCACGGTGCCGGAATTTTGTCCCTCAAGATTTATCTTACCTGCTTTTAAAACTACCGACTTGAGGCTGTTGTATTTGGGCACCTTCAAACACCACCGGACTGAGATAAGATCGGCCTTGACAAGCTGGGCTCGGAAGGCCAGCGCTCTACCACCTGAGCTACTCAGTGAAGGTTAAAGATCTCCAATCTCCGTGACCTCAGCACTAAGTCGTTAGCTCTGCGCCGAGGCAACTTTGTCTAGGAATTAACCCAGTACTCATTTTTGGTGTACGCTGAGTGAACCTCGCGATAATGTGGCACTCCTGAAGTGTTTATTCTTTTTTCCACTTCCTAGCCCGGAAATGAACCCTCATCCTTCCAGGAAAACCGTAGCTCATCTTACTACCTCTACTAGGCAACACTTCATACACATCACCGTGGCATTAAAATTGTCTGGGGTAAAAATCTTCAGAATTATTTTGTGAATTTATTGTATTCGAATATAGTCTGTAACATAGCACCTTGTCAAAATCCACCTTCAGTGGATCTAGTGAAAATTAAAATGTTTAATAATCCACTGTTCTAGTCCTTCAGGCAATCAACACACTGTTGAAAACATGGTAGAAATATGAGCTACGAATTTCAAGTAAACATAATATCGTCGCTCCGGAAGAACAATGACATAACTGTCAAAAGTGCAATTGTACAGGAGAAGCGAAAAACCTATTTATCTTTCGTTAAGATTCAATTATGCCAAAAATTAATTTTGTAGGAAGATGTAACCAGGGAAAATTGTAACATACACAAGCGCACTACAGAATACAGATATCTTTTGAAAATAATTATTTTATTTTCGCTGAAAATGACCCCTTTTCTGCAAATGCGTCATTGTTCTTCTGAAACTGTGATCAATATGTAACGAAGTTTGTCAGTAGTACCAGGAAGAAAAAGACCCTGCGTCTTGCTACCATTCTGCTAACGAAATAGGATGAATGAAATACAAACTATAAACACTGAAAGTAATAAAACAACAAAATTGTCAAGTGTAATGAGCTTCTCAAGCAATAAAGTTTCGACCAGGAATCACACTTACGTCAATGTTCCAACAGACATGAAGGATCACTCGCGAAGTTAAAGACATAACTGAGACATACGGCGATATTGCTCTGAAGTGCGGTAACAAACAGCTAAGATTTCTACAACGACGCAATTGCCCTCTAGCGGTCTAGAGCATGACTACAGTTCGAGCGATATTCACACGTGCGCGTTACGTATTTCTGAACCCAGACGACCACGTAACTCCATTTGATCAAATTGTGCAGTTGCGTCTTTGTTCTTCCGGAGCGACGATATAGTGAAATATGATATTATGAGCCCACTGCTTCACTAAAGCGAAACGCTGGCAACTTCACGATTGAAACATCCTAAAGGGTTTTAATGTTTTTTTTTTTTTTTTACTTTTACAATCGATGAAAATAACATTATGGTTTCCTTCTGGGAACTTTATTTTTTACATAAAGGCCAAATGCAGGCATTTATGCAAGTGGAAGCACATGCTTCCCCTAGTGCACTGTCATTGCATTGTCCTACATACGAGGCTTGCTGTAGTGCCTCAACGGCGCACAGGCCGCCAGCGTTTGAAAGGTGTAGCTTAAATGTTTGTAATAGTATATTCTTTATTTATTCATAAAAATTACAATCCTTTGTTTAATCATCGTTATCCGGTCGATTAGATTAGCATTTTGCCTTTTTCTACCAAAGAGTGCTAATGTGAGTCAATGCAGAGTTTCACTTAGGCCCTTATAACTACTTTGGGCTTGGACATTTTTCAAAAAAATCAAAAATTCCCGAGGGTTTTGAGCCAAGGAACACATTACAGACTGAATTATGTAAATGAATTAATTTGGCTACGATTTGAATTTAATAAAAAAGGAAACGAATGGGATTTACGCATGAAGTGATTTTTCGAAATGTTTGTTTGTTTGATAGAGATATTCAAATTCACAATTTAAATCCTTTCAGGGCCGTTTAACCCCTCAACTCTCAGCGCAATTGAGAAAATTATTTAATTTTACGTTTTTCGCAGTACGGGGGCTCCTTCTTTGCCTGCTAAGACATGTTTTCACGTAAGTATTGAGGACAATTGTGCTGCAAAATAAGAAAACATAGAACCTAATGAGAGAAGTTAAAAGGAAGTTCCTACGGCCTAATGAATGTTACCTTGCTGTGACAGGAAGACTTAACATTTTGCATCAACTGTTACTCAAGTACTAAGGAACATCCACCCCGTGTGTTGTTCGTGATTTCCTGCACGTGACGCTGGGGGCATCTCAAGATAGCGAATAGAATATCGCTCGCGAAGCTTTCGTTTAAATTTTATGTGCAGTGAAACTGAGTGAATAAATCAGAGCAGCCGAGTTAAAAAAGTAACATTTAAAAACACATTAGAACTGACTCCTTTCTCCATAGGGACAATACAAGAAAAGAAATATGGCTTAGTTGGACATATTTTAACGGACCTGATAAAAATAAGTTTCAATGGTAAAAATCATTTATTCAGGAATTATCTACTCTCCTTACACCATTGTTAAAATGAAATCAGACTCTGAGATATTTAATGATTAAATTCTTAGATTTTTGTCATTCAAACAAGACCGTACCGATGGAGTGCCGCGTGGTTTGCTTCTCATTCCTACAAGCTTGTATTCCGGAGACAGTGAGTTAGAATCAGAATGTTGGCAGCCCTGAGGAGTGTTTTCGGTGGAATCCCATTTACACACAATACAAATGTTGGGCCTGTACCTTAATTAAAACTACGTTCATTTCCTTCCATTTCATATACCATCGTTGCCATAAGACCTAACTGTATCGGTGCGACGCAAATTAATAATACTGAAAAAGTGGTAGCACTTGGTTTTTTTATGTCATGGTGGAAGGTTACAGTAAGGGATGCATAATTAAAACGTTACGACTCGTCATCTGTGTGCTTGTCTTCGAGGATGATGAATTCTATCCCCACCGTTGGCAAAATAGAAGCTGATTCACCACTGTTTCCCAATTTCACACCCGGCAAAAGTCATCACTATGTCTTACTTAAAGTTATTGCAGTTAATTTTACTTGATGAAAACTTACATAACATGTTACCGCGATGCTGAACTGCTACTAAATGTTAAATGGTTTGCCAGGGGATTCCCAGCCACACACACACCACCGCAAGCCTCCTTCTGTCTCCTTCCTAGTGCACTGTCACTGCACGAAGAATTCTAGAGTCTTGCAAATGTGCAGGGATGGGACTGAGAACCGCGCTGCCACATAAAAGCGAAACGCAACAGATTACATAATTGAAAAAGTCCAAGGGATTTGAGAACTTTAATATTTGCAGTCGAAGTAATTAGATTGTGATTACTCTCCGGGAAGCTTACTCTTGAAATATTATATTCCTAGGGTACCTATCGAATTTTCAATAATATTCAAGTGTTGCTAAATCCTGTTAGAATTGGCATCTGTGGATAACGATGGGCGATATCTCCTATTCAGGTTGATTCAAGACATTATAAACGTACAGTGCAGCATCATGGGTGGCTGTCCCTCTGAGGAGAGCAATGGAACTTGAGTATTTTATCCAGGACAGAGTGTACAACCGAAATATGTAACGCGGAAATATTTACACGGATTCTAATTACAGATTTAATTAACCATACGAAGAGAGCGTCTCGGCGACATCTTACTGTTGCTATTTTATTTTCAGCATTAGGGCAGCCCATGATTGAAATTGATTATTGAAGTAGCATTACTTATGTGTATTAGTAGCTAGTGATTTCAGGCTAAGATAAAATTGAGCCATATTTGTGGTATAGTGGGTAGCGTGCCTGCCTCTCAAGAGCAAGTCACCGTTTCGATTACCAGCAAAATGGGATTTTAATTCTGTACTGAGTGCATCAACAGGGTTTATTTATTTATTTATTTTATTTATTAATGTCTTTCTGTACATGGCGGGGCTCAGGCTATGAAGCCTGCTATTATGCCAAACCATATAATTATGCACCTGCATAAACATAATATACTGAACATTATAACTACTTAAAAAATAAGTTAATTATAATTTAAAGTTAATGTGAAATGTAATTTTTATGAAATGTAAAGCATCATAAAAAACATTTTAACATTTTAAAATTAATTTATAATATTTACTATTATTAAAGCTATATCTCGAAAAATATAAACTATAATGTTTCTAACCTGACATTGACATTTTATTCATTTAACTTAATAATCTAAAATTTAAGGATACTTCTAAGAGTAAATCAATCTGAGTGTAGGTAAAATTTCCAGCACATTTTTCTGAATAGCTTTAGGTTGCTTATGTCTCTAATTTCAGCCGGGAGAGAATTCCAGGAACGTATGGTCCCCGGTACAAATGACTTGTTATACGTACTACTGTGATGAGTGGGGATGGACAGCAGGGTTTATACTGATGACCTTGAGGGTGTTCTGCCTGAGGGAGAGAGGTAGTTGAAATCTATTCTCAGATAATGTGGTTTACCTGTTCGCAGTATTTTGTGAAGAAGAGAAACAGCATGGTATTTACGTCTATCACATAATCTTAACCAGGACAGCTGATGGAGGAATGGGCTGATGTGGGAATGGAGCGGAACATTTAGAATGAATCGAATGCAGTCATTATGCGCCCGTTGAAGTTTAGAACCAAGTGAACAACTTACGTTATT
The DNA here is from genome assembly GCF_040414725.1 of Anabrus simplex. Taxonomy (NCBI): domain Eukaryota; kingdom Metazoa; phylum Arthropoda; class Insecta; order Orthoptera; family Tettigoniidae; genus Anabrus; species Anabrus simplex. The sequence goes on from NC_090269.1 coordinate 407,878,579, forward strand.
ATAGACTACATCACCATAATCAAATATTGGTAGTATTAGTCCTTGAATGAGCAGTTTCCTGGTTTTGACAGGTAGAAAATCTCTCAGTTTGTATAGTGAGTGTAATGAACCGAATACACGTTGACAAATTTTTGTTACGTGCTCTGACCAACTTAAATACTTATCAAAAATTATTCCAAGGTTCTTAACGGAGTCTTTCAGTGCTATAGGTGTTTCATTGATCTTGACAACCGGTACGTTGATGCTTTCTAACTTGGCATGCGCTTTTCTAGATCCTATTATGATGGCTTGCGATTTTAGTGGGTTTACTTTCAGGCAGTGGCTACTAGTCCATTCGTTAATGTTAAATAAGTCTTAATTTCATGGTTGCTTCTTGTATGTCATTCGGCTTGGTATGAATAAACAATTGGATATCGTCAGCGTATAAGTGATATTTACAGTTCGTCAGTTGTTTTGATAGGTCATTCATGTATAGGGAGAACAGAAGCGGTGATAACACTCCACCCTGTGCTACCCCCATCTCAGTATTTCGCCACCTAGACACATTCTCTCCCACTGACACACATTGTTTACGTCCACTGAGATAGGAACGTACCCAGCATAATACATTATTAGAAAATTTCATCATTTCTAATTTAGCTGTCTTTATCTACGCAGTCAAATGTCTTTGTAAGGTCGAGAAGAACAAGAATTGTCATTTGTCCGTTATCCATTGCTAGCTGAATGTCGTTAGTTACTTTTACTAATGCTGTGCTGGTACTGTAGTTCGATCTAAACCCTGATTGATATCTGTCGAGTAAGTTATGATGTAAGAGATAGGCTGTCATTTGTTTGTGTACTAGTTTCTCCAGTACTTTTCCTAGTACAGGGAGAATACTAATAGGGCGGTAATCGTCAAGGGTTGTGGGGGTACTGTTTTTCTGCAAGGGTCGGATGATGGCATTTTTCCAGTTCCCTGGAAAGATTCCCGTCATAAGAGAGGTGTTAATAATATGCGTTATTGTAGGAAGAATGATGTCTAGAATTCTTCTTAAAAGGGACAGGTTTATTCCATCGTGTCCAGTAGACTTTGATTTTATGTCATTAAGGGCGCTCTTTACATCACCTGGAGTCACGTGAGAGAAGTAGAATGTTTCACCACCATGCTTTTCCTTTGAAAATATTCTGTCAATAGTCGCTCTCTTGGTATTTCCGTTCGTCTGGACGTTTCTTGAGCTAAAATACTCATTCAGATCATCCAAAGGTACATTACAGTTACTGTCCTTTGTTTTCGTTTTACTTAGACCCATATCTCGGAGAGTCTTCCATGCAACAGCAGAGTCATGTGTATTTAAAATTTCGTACAAGTAGCGTATTTTAGCGTTTCTTATCATCTGCGTGGTTTTATTTCGAAGTTTTTTATAATTCTCAAAATTTTCCTGCGCTGGATGTTTCACATAGTAGCTATAGGCTGAGTCCCTATCTTTCATTTTATCACGAATTTCTTGATTGAGCCACGGGTTAGAGGGTCGCTTTACTCGAGCAGTACGTAATGGGACATGTCTGTCGTATAAAGTTAAGAGAAGTTCGTTAAAATGAGATACTTTGTCGTCAATGTCCTTTATATACTGAATTGTGTGCCATGGTGTGCTCAGAGCGTCCTCAGTGAGAGCTTCGTCGTTCAAATTTTTGAAATCCCTGTATTTGGTTGTCTTAGGCCTGTATTTTGGACATTTTAAAGAGTATGCAGCGTAAATCATGTCATGGCGGGAAAGGCCTGGCACAGGCATCTGTCCATGTGTCAATATACGGTCATTATTGTTTGCAATGATTAGGTCGAGGAGTGTGTGCGAGGTTGCAACATGGTGTATGGGTTGCAAGGGCAGAATTGTCATATTAATTGATTCAAACATGCATGTTAGTCGCCTAGTCTCAGTGGTTTCATTTTTCAGGTCAGTGTTGAAGTCTCCCATTAAAATCATATGTTCATACCTGAATATTAAATCCTGTAGCGCTTCTTCTAAATCTGTGATGTTTCCAGTCTTCGGTGGGCGGTACACTACACCGAGTAAACACTTCGTACCACGAATTTCAATTTATACAAACAAGAACTCCGCTCTGTGAGAGTATTCACTTGGCGATTTAAATATTACCTTGTATTTCAAATCATCGCGTATAAATATTCCGACTCCGCCTCCAGGCTTTCCTCTCTGTCGTTCCTAATTAAAGTGTATCCACTCATTTTAACCAGCGCTGAAGGTATAGATTGACGCAGCCATGACTCTGAAATCATTATAGCATGAAGATTACAGGTTGAAAATATTTCGGAGAATTCTGAGAAATGTGGGACAATGCTCTGTGTATTGACATGTGCTATTTGTAGAGAAGTAGGGTAGGGCGCAAGAATGTCTTTGAGACGGTTAGCGGTATTCTGCGAGGGGGCTGGCACGACGGGGTAATGACCTGCCTGGGACAGTGGTGAAAGGAGGCTGAAATTAGAGACATTTGTTTCCTGGTTACTAAATGTTGCCAACTTGAAAGTTAAATGATGACAACTGATAGTAAGAAGTACCTACTACAACTATAAGATTATCACCTAATCAAAACTACAACTATGTGGAAAATTAACTTAAGTGAACTAAAATAACTATGGCGGTCCTTATATTACACAGAGTCTGCTCGTGACTAGCGAATACTGTTCAAATCTGAACGATTAGTTATGGCTATTTTACGGTTCCCTTGTTTTACGTATATGATCCCTGAGACAACTGAGAGCCAGTGGGCCTGGTTATGAAAGTCACCGCGTGTCCTGTTTGGGCAGAATATATATCGGCGGGCCATGATACTCAATGTGATGTTGCACCAAGTTTTTCTTTGTTTGTTGGTTTGTTTGATAATAATATTCTTCGTTTTACGTACTACTGACCACATTTACGATTTTCGTAGACGACGACGTGCTTTAATTTAGCCCCGCAGGAGTTCTTTTAGCTGCCAGTAAATCTATCAACGCGAGGCCTACATATTTGAGCACCTTCCAATACCATCGGACTGAGCCAGGATCGAACCTGCCAATTTGGGGTCAGGTGGAGAGCTCCTCAACCGCCCGAGCTACTCAGTCCATCTGATTTGTTTGTTCATTAAAATGTGAATGAGACAGATTTACAGTATAGACCTCGTGCGAATGGCGAAATTTTACCTGCTGGCGCTCCTAGCGGCAACTCGCTCAGAACATTCATGTGACGACTGTGTGTAGTGGCTTGTGCGGGAGAATCAAGTGTGACAGTGAAGGAAGCCATTTAAAGCTGAACTGTCGTCGTCCATAGAGATTTGTGTGGACTTCCAGAATATTCGTTGGGATAAGTCATATTTCAGTAATCACATATTCCAGGTGAAAGAACGATTGGGAGAAGAAATATCCAGCTTCTGTTTGAGGGAAACGAGCATTAATCAAACGCCTTATGCAGTTAAACTTACAGTAATAGTTACCTTTCTTTTTGCACCATAAGTCATATGTATATACAGACTATTAATTTCAAACATAACTTTAATATACAGTACACATTTTCCGTGTCCATTGCCGTTGTAAATTATTTTTTCATTAATTAATGCTAGTCTTGTTTTAACATTTAACAGATCGATTGCAACAGGAATATTCAGCCAGCCGAGTGTGAATGCAAAGCAAGCCTTCCCAAATGCTGTAAGCATTTTGCTGCGCTTTGCATTTATATTAATACAGAAAGATTCTTCGAAGATTTCCTTTATGCAACAATGGGAAAAACCGAAAAATGTTGCCGCAGAATATTCTAAAGGTGAACATTTAGGAGAAATGTTCAAGGACAGATTAAGTAAGCGGCTAGTTTGTAGCGTACTGGAAAGTGAGGGATTTGAAACATTCAGCAAAACTGAACTATATGATAAAATTAAATTTATAGACTGCATTTACAAGAATTTTGAAGGCCGAGTGTGAAGGTGAATCCTTAATTATCTCCAATTCGACTGTTGAAGCTACCGTGGATGATGGCTGTAGAACAGAGCGAAACAAGACTTTTACTTCAGTGTCTACAGCAATTAGACCTTCAAAACGTTAATAAACTGTTTAGATGCTATGGAATAAATTACTTGTCAAGTGGTAAGATATCAATAGTGCCAAACAATTATTATGAGTGCACGTTGCAAAGTGACATCCTGAATTTTTATTATGACAACGTAAAAGTCACAAAATCGTAGACGTATGCTATTGCGATTGCGACTAGGGCTCTGCGTGGTTCGATCGAAGACAATTACACATATCTGCCAGCCAGAGTGTTCACAAGAACATGACACTGCAGAGTGGAGATTTTAATAAACTGCCAACTCAGCTTCTTTCTAAGGACATAAACAGTCCTGCAGTGAGATATGGCAGAGATAATGAGCTGAAGGCACTTCAGGAGTTCTGTTTATCGTCCCAATTTTGCGTGTCACAGCTGGGTTTGTTAAATAAACGAAGAGCAACCCTAGTAGCCTGGATGGGATAGTGCTAGGTCAGGACTGATCCTCTCTTTTGGAGATTAAGTTCCCTTACTCGTGTTGGGAAAAGCCCGTGATTGATGAGAACATGTGTAATGTTCCAAATTTGTATATTGACATTGATGGCGATATCAAGTTAAGGAAACTCACGTATATTACACCCAGGTACAGGCATCATTGTATATTTTGAACCACAACTCCCGCGACTTTTTGTAAATTCTCCAAAGAAAAGTGTGAAAGTGGGTGTCTCCAGAAAAGAAGAATTCCTTTCAAATATTATTCTCACGGCACGGAGGTTTTATTTCGAACATTACCTTCCACTAATTGTCAAGCGTTATGCATAGTGTTACATTGTTACCATACTCAAGCATAGATTTTACCACTATTCAGACATTTCAAACATGCTATAATTTCTACTTGAGTTAGAAGTAAAAAAAAATAATTAAAAATAGTGAACTAAATCGATGCAATCATGTGCAATTCAATAATTATATAATCATGTTTAAGTTTAGGCCTTTACCTAAAATATACTAGTCGTCTGTTTTATTGATCGGTGGACTGAAGTTCACTAAGACACCTACGAGACGAACAATTTTGTCTAAAAGAGTTAGGTACAAATGTGTGCTTATTGTTTGGGAATACGAAGAATTTCGTTCCAGGAGGACAATTTGTATAGGAATAGTTACATCCAACCACAGACCAATTTGTTCTACTCTTTGTAGAACTTTCTTCCGTCTCGAATTTGATTTCGTATCTCAACAAACGCAGGCTGATAATCGCGTTGCTTCACTTCACTGACGAGAGCAAGTCACATGAACTATTCGAGCAACTTGCCGCCAGAGCGCAGCAACATCCATGCGCACGAGGTCTATAGTCGAAGAGTCTCTGCTCCTTTTACCCAGAGATCCAGATTTAAATGTCCACTTAGTGCAATGTATGTTAGTTTGGCTGTGAGGATAATAAAAGGGTTAATTTAGCTTCGTGTTTCAACTTAGGAGCTACCTGGTATGAAAGGCAGTGATCCTGGTCAAGAAAGACAAATAATACTGCTGTGAATGTTGACTCGCTGACCATGCAACGCACGAATTTCTCCTTATGATTATTATTACTATTTTTCATCATTTTTATTACTGTTATTATTACAGGCCGGTTACAATTCATTGATATTGGCATTGCTACAACGTGTGGATTTGACACAGTAGTACGGTCGGATGCCCCTCCTAACGCCAATCTCATGGGGAGACATTATCAGTTTAACGTCCTTGGTGGACGGTTGTCGGTAGTATTGTGATTTGTGTGTATTGTACCCGGGTGGCATGGCACATGAATTAATCATGATTTGATATCAGAAGGAGAATAGTTACACATACTGAAATGGGAAAAATCAGTGAACAAGATTCAGGTCGAAGGAAGTGTAGATGTGTACAAATATGCAGCATGACCCATTTGAGCCAGAGGGATTATTCTGTCACAATGACAAGGCTGTCGACTACCAGCAGGGGGCCATTAGCGTACCGAATGGAATATTTGGAAAACCCAGTGGGCCTCGCACGAGAAGAGAAAGGACAGCAAAAAGAGAAAGACCTAAGTTACAACATGAGGGTTGCAACGATGTATTTCTGGTCCGGCAAACTTTCCACGTACGTCATAAATTCTCGGAAGCTGTAAGCTGGAGATCCCAGCGCCTCAGAGCGAAAGTGTCGTTAAGTTATCACAGAGGAAGATTCGAATTAACCGCCCGCCATCACCAAATCATAAAAGTCATTTGGACACCCAGGGATACCAGCTTGACAGAAATGATTTGAGACATCAATTATTTCCGAAATTGCTAATTAAATATTGCAATCACCTAAATTAAATCAAGGAATTTTTTAGATGTCGCGCATAAAAGAATCAGTGATAACTTTAATAAACTGAGGAATAAAATTCTCTGACCTGGGTCATCTCGAACGCTATTGGCCGGGAAGAGACCACGCTATGATGGACGCGGTTTAGCTCGCGAAATGTGGAGGAGTAATATCCGCTAATATCACTGAGATCTACGATCGCTATTAGATCATATGTACGTTCCATACGAGTGGTTTAATTGATATAAATTACAACCTTCTATTCGGATCGCATCTGCCCTCTCTTTCCAAGGCGTGACGTCAGTTGACCCAGCAGTGAGGCCTTCCATCCATAAATATGAGTGAAAGGAGCAAACCAGACTCTCAATCGTATTCTGATCTCGGGCGAAGTGACGTCTCATTCTTGTTCGTAAGGAAGTAGTCGTGTCCCAGTCACCCCACGTTCGAGTGAACTTTAAATCCAGCCAGATCTTGTTACGATCTTAGCTGACAGTTAGTTACACTGCAAATTCAGGCAGATGGGTAGCTATCATTGAGAACTAAACAGTATTTCTTTAACTAACGTTCAGTGTAGAAATAGCAAACAGTGCGATGAACAGTCAGTACAAGCTGTAGTAAAGTTATTAGTCAGTGATTTGAGCCTGTATTGTAGGACTGCGATATGAGCCACGATAAGCGCCGGAACAACAAACACATCAAGAGCAGAGTGAACTAGGCGGCTTCATAACACTTCGGACGCGCCGTATCGGTATTCGTGAAACGCGCCGAGCGATATATTCGACACTATGTCGTACGTGTCCCGATCTTTTGTGCGGGAAAGGGCGAAGAATAACCAGTGTAATAAAAATTTGGGTCCTAGGCATCTCAGTGTAATTATGTGTTAAGAGAGTTTTCCATATGAGTGTTAAATATTAGATCAGTGTTTATAATGGCTGAACGCCTCAGTGTAAGTGTATTTGTGACCTGAAACCAGTCACCATGCAAGAGGAGACAGATGAAGGCCCAAATGATACCGATGATAAATTATTGATCATTCATAAATTATATGAATAAATAGGAATATTTTAAACAGACCTTTCATATGAGTAAATAGATTAGGATTATTGAACCCTACCTTTACCTCAGCAAGTGACGAAGAACCCGATACGACCCAAGAAATAGATCTCATGAAATTTTGCTGATAGGTAAGGAAGGTAGGTATCCTTCAGTGTGGAGCAAAGAGTTCAATATCCAGCAGTTTTCAAGTTTTAGAAGGACAGAAAATGAGACAAACAAACAGACAAACAGACACCAAATCTAAAAATTATGCAGATGGTCATTATTACACCTGAAATGGATAACTGTACGGAAATTTCGCCAAAATAGTCAATGTACAGACACGCGGTTGTTACGATTTTATTTATATAGAAGAAGATTTTTCTTGGATAGGAGTGTTACAATGACCACCTTCGTCTAGACTCAGTGGTTAGTGATGGCTCTGACGAATGAGCACCAAAACTTAACTAAATTGGTAATTGTGACAGTTTGAGTTAAGCCCCCTGATTAAAGGTAGGTTATCGGAGTGACTTTCGGGAAAAAGGAACTACATCGAGTACATCACACAAGGTCATTGTAACCTGGGGTCGAAGCCCTCAGGTTGTGTTTCCCACATCTCAACAGCTGTGGAGTGAGGTGTAAGTCTTTTACAAGGATTACAAGTCATGAAAACGTGGTTGTAGTGAAACTGACCTAATTGAGGCTTAGCATGGAGTGATTAAGTAAAATGCTACTTCATCACTCACTGTGATAACAAGTGCTTCACGCGTGACCAGCTAATTACCGTATGGTACCTTCAATTAACTGAATCGTAAACTATCGCTCCTCGTTGTGGGTAATAGAGCATTAAATGACAGGACATTCTCAAAACGGTGAACAAGTCAGCATCGCAATGGAGACAACATTCCTGATAGGCTGCGCTCTCCTGGCTCTGGTGGGTAGCGTACTGACTGCGCCGCAACTCCGTTACCTTAAGGAGTTCGGTAAGAGTATTACAGAGTTGTATTTATGGTAAAACTAAGAAAAGCATATTTCCCACTTAACGACAGACGTCATCCACCTTCTTCAGTTAGTCTACAGCACAAGGTCTCCAACAAAGTGAAATAACCACACTGCATATAATAATAATAATAATAATAATAATAATAATAATAATAATAATAATAATAATAATAATAATAATAATAATAAAATTAAACACGTAGTACAGGAAATCAAAAAAGGAGTTTGGAAAGTGAATCGCAATCCAAGGAGAGGAAATCTTAACCCTGAGATTTGGCGATGATATTGTTATTTTATATGAGACTGTAGAAAATCTCGAGAAGTTGCTGAATGGTACGGACGGAGTCTTGGGTAAGGAGTACAAGTTTAAAATAAATAAGTCGAATGAAGGCAGGTGAATATTTTAGGGAATGAAGTCTTAAAGGGAGTAGAGTATTAGTGACACTTAGGTGGTAAAATAATGACGGCAGAAGTAAGCAAGATATAAAATGCAGACTAGCACAAGCAAGGAAGAGATAGATAGATAGATAGATAGATAGATAGATAGATAGATAGATAGATAGATATGGTTTATTTTAAGTGGCAAAGTTAGGGACACGTGTCCCTGTCTTACACTTAACCAGTGAAATACATAAATAACATAAAAATATATAAAATACTGAATAAATGAAAAACGAGACTGAAACAAATTACTATGGTACTATGCTATCCTGCTGTACATAAAAATAACTATTATAATATACAATATAAAATAACATTTTGCTTCCTACGAAGAAATTAACATACAACGAATTGAAAAATGAAAAACCTACAACCTGTTTTCCAGTCATTGACCGGGTCAGGGATGTGATGAATGAAACATATATAGGCTGTTATTACAATGGGGTCGCCACTCCCAAGGTGATTTATTAATGAGTGATAAATGCTATGAAATGATCATGGAGAGTGTTGCTGGAATGAAAGATGACAGGAAAAACCGGAGTACCCGGAGAAAAACCTGTCCCGCCTCCACTTTGTCCAGCACAAATCTCACATGGAATGACCGGGATTTGGACCACGGTATCCAGCGGCGAGAGGCCGACGCGCTGCCGTCTGAGCCACGGAGGCTATACATACAACGAATTATTCAATAATAATAATAATAATAATAATAATAATAATAATAATAATAATAATAATAATAATAATAATAATAATAATATAGATAAACCTACTAATATTTACAATTAATTTTCCAATTCCAGAAATATATCACATTGGCGAATGTTACAGTTTTCGTGTGTTTACTGTGGATGAAAAACATTGCAAAATGGGGATAGGGATAAGGATAAATATGCAGGAAACCACAGCTGAGTACTTTCTAACACTATTGAATAATAATAATAATAATAATAATAATAATAATAATAATAATAATAATAGTCTAATAATAATAATTAGAAGAAGAAAAACCACGAGAAGAAAACGAAGAAGAATAAGAAGGACCATGTGGAGGAGAAGAAGAAGAAGACTGTAGCACTAGGAGCTCGATTCATAGAGATATTTTGAACACATACTTTTAAATCTTCCGTGGTTTGATATCCCTCTGACCTCCTGCGGAAGGAAGTTCCATACACGGCTGGCCACAACAGTGAAGGAATTGTTGTAGGTTGAGGATTTATGCTTAGGAATAGCACTAGGTTTACCGCAGCGGTCCAAATGACCGTTTTCAGTTTTGTTTTCTCTATCACTCTCGTTATACGGTTAGAACATGCAAACCCTTCCGTGGCTTTTAACGATATTTAGTGTACTTTTCGGTACATAGCTTCAAAAACCCGTAACTCCTCTCTAGTTAGCGCTATGAGGTCATATACCTACTTTTACCGGGCGGTCATTTTGACCGGTATTGCAGTAGCTACCAACACCAAACCGACTTTTGTGGCATTCATTTAGAACGGGATATCACTAACAAGCTGTTACAGTGTACTTTATTACCGTAGTATAGGATAGAACTTATTGTTGTGCTGCGATGGGACAGCTGATGGCTCTTTTCAAACATGATACTTATACACTGACAGGAAAATATAGTCAGTATTAGTTCAGTAATGAAAGGTATGGAATCGTAACGAGCAGTCAATTGTCGTGTTCACTCGTTACAAACATTCAAACTAGATTTCCCGATTGTAATTCCCTCGAAGAAGCATGTTCTCGCGTAGTCTGCAAATGGATGCAGAAATTCTGAAGCATAAGCACATAATTTCCCCATCACAATCAAGCGATGAAGCTGGGACTGATTTAGACCTTGATAATTGCGAAGACCTGTATAACTTGACAAACGGAAATAGTTCGGATAGTGATTCTAGTTGCGTCGAGCCTGCAGAATTTGCACGTGAACATGAAATCACACAGCAGCCTTTGACCTCAAAGGTTTGGGAACTACCCGCCAAATGGTGATGCACGCACACTAGCAAAGCAGCTGATGACAAAGGTAAGACTATTTGAAGTTAGTCATTTTGTATTTACGTAATTCTGTGCCAGTGTAAGTAAGTTTGGTATTACATTTTTCAGGTGAAGGAAACACTAAGGAAGATAATTACATTACTAGCAAGGAGCACGATATCAACTACAGAAGGCCGAGCATACGCTGTGGTATGTCAACATATGGGCGTGGTCAGCATATGACAGTCGGCGAGGAAGAAGTCGCTTAGGATGGAAAAGTGCGGACTCTTGTCGATCTACAAAGCCTGCCAGGACGTCGAGGACAGTAAAATATACTGAGGGAAGTCCGAGGTCTAACAGGACATGCAAAACTCCACATTGAAGGAACTTGTGCCGCTACAGCTTGTCGTATTTTTATTGACGAATCCAAGCAGTGCCACATCGAATGATATACTGAGGTTGGAGCCCGCGAAGTACTGAACAATCCTGAACGGACACTTTCTTTGGAAGAATTGGAAACTGTCATTGGTATTTTATACGCACGCGGAACTTATGGAGCTGACAAGAACGTTCTCGATCTGTGGTCACAAAAGTGAGGTCCTGGAATTTTCTCCCAAACTGTGGCACGAAACCGATTCCTGGATATCATGAGGTTTCTTCGATTCGATGACAAATCTACCAGCAGCGATCACCTGAAAATTGATAGATTGGCGCTTGTACCTGTTGTGCGGGACAAATTTATATCTAATTTTACTATTTGCTTCAGACCAAGTGAGAACATTACCGTGGATGAACACCTCTTTCCATCGAATACTAGATGCCCATTTATGCAGTATATGGACAATAAACCAGAAATGTTTGGTATGAAATTTTGGTTGGCTGTGGATGTGGAAGTCAAGTATGTTGTAAACGGTTTTTCTACTTTGGAAAAGATGAAACGCCACCCACTGATCAGACCCTAAGTGAATACGTAGTATTGCGTCTTGCTGAGTTTTTCATAAATCAGGGAAGAAGTGTACAAAGGGAACAAGATAATTGAAATGTGTGCAATCCCTAAAACAATTGGTCTGTTGTTAATTTCACTTCAAAGGTGACCAAGCAAAGTGTGTGTGTGTTCAGTGCGAAAAATAAGTTAAAAAGCAGAAAGTGACATTCATGCACATATGTATATAATGTAAGGTAAAGTGTGTAAGAACATTCTGCCTTACTAGTGTACTTATTTTTTTTTTTTATTCATAATAGTGTTTACAAGTCATACATGATAATAATTAAATTATGGTCTATGATGTTTTTATACTAAATACGAACCTTTTTCAGACATCAATATCCTCAAGAAACGAATACCTGCCACTGTCGGTCAAAATGACCGCTTCGGTAAAAGTAGATAGAAAGAATGTTTGGTAATCCTAGTAATAGCGAGCAATGCCGAGCTCAGCGCTCTGGTGTTTTTATCACGATGTTCAGAAAGGCTATGAAATCGTTCATACAGGTAATATGGGGATTGTAAGGTAAGGATTCGGTGCAATGAAGTCAGGGTATGCAGCTTGTGTCTGTCTTCAAGGCGTAGCCATCCGAGGTCAACGTAAGACTGGGTAACATGATCTGAAAATTTCAGATTACATATAAATCTTACACAGGCATTCTGTGCACGTGTAGTTTATCTCGAAGCTCGGTTTTCACATCTTTGTAAACTACGTCACAATAATAGAATATTGGAAGAATGAAGGTTTCAACTAGTTTCTTCTTTAAACTGAACGGAAAAGCAAATTTGAAATTGTTTAATGTGTGCAACGTAGCAAAAACTCGTCTACTCACAGATATTATCTGATCCGTCCCCGAGAGGTGCTGGTCAATGGTTAATCCGAGATTTTTTACGCTCTTGCAAAAGGGCAAAGCTTGATTTTGAAGTTGTAAGTCAGGGATGGAAATGCCGTAATTACTGGAAATAAGTCTTGGGTGGGCAATTACTATAGTTTGGAACTTTTTGGGGTCCAAAATAAGTCCATGCTGGGAAGACCATTTACTTATGGCCTCTAGATCCATGTTAATTTGCTCGATTGCTGTCGAAACGTCTGTTGGTTTTGGTTGGATGTACAATTGTACGTCGTCAGCATAGATGTGACGTTTACCATGTGTCAGCTGTTTAGCCAGGTCGTTGATATAGACAGAAAATAGCAAAGGAGCAAGGGTTGGCCCTTGTGGGACACCTCTTTTTACATATTGCCACGAAGAAAATGCACCTTTATTGGTGACACGTTGTTGACGTTCGTGTAAATAAGCTCCCAACCATCTCAGAGTACTGTAGGAGAACCCTAGATGATAAAGTTTGGATAGGAGCAACTCATGGTCTACAGAGTCAAATGCTTTGCTGAAATCCAATAATACTAGGATAGTGAGTTTTTGCTCATCAGTAGCCCTGTCTTATATCGTCAGTCACGCTTAGTAAGGCAGTACATGTACTGTGATTGCGTCGGAAACCTGACTGGTTTAGGTCTAATATGTCGTGGTCGTTGAGATAGTTGGTGATTTGATTATGCACAATGTGTTCGAGTCCCTTGGCTACTATTGACAGTATATTTATAGGTCTGTAGTCACTGTTTAGTCTAGGAGATTTTGTCTTCGGTAAAGGATGCACCAGGGCCATTTTTCAGACAGTTGGAAATACACTATTTTGAAGGGAGGAATTGTATATGAATGTCAATACTGGAATAATAGCGTCGATAATTTTCTTTAGCATTATAATACATATATTGTCCACCCCTGTGGATTTAGTTTTAATTCGCATGACTGCCGCTTTCACTTGAAGTGGTGAGACATAACTAAAATAAAATTTGTCTCTGCCTACGGGTGGTGTGTTTAATTTGCACACAAAAGATTTTCTTTTGCTTCTTCGTTTAATTGTACATGGGAGGATACGAAGTGATTATTCAATTTATCAAGAGAAACTTCCAAATCGTCTACCTTGTCCGGTTTATTTAATCCAAAATGGCGGATTGACTTCCATAAAGTAGCGGGTTTTACGTCAGGTTTTATAACGGCATGGGCGTACCGTATTCGAGCGTTTCTTACTGTCTGAGTCGTTTTATTACGTAGTCTTTTGTAATAGATAAAGTTTTCCTCTGTCGGGTAATGTTTATATTTCCTATGAGCTGCATCCCGCTTAGCCATCATTGCCCTAATATCATCATTTAGCCACGGGGAGAGTCTTTTACAGATCCGTGCTGTTCGTATAGGGGCATGTTTGTCAAAAATATGTAATATCATGTTATTGAAAGTGGTGACCATGTCGTCAATATTAGTTTTATGAGTTATCTCCTGCCACGGCATCGAAAAAGCGTCTTCCAATAATTTTTCATTGTTAATACGGCTATAGTCTCGGTAAGTCACGTACTTAGGTTTTTTGTTTGTGGCATTGCAGTGCGTAAGACATAAAGATGATGTCATGGGCTGACAGTCCGGGAGCAGATGTATGGCCGTGATGTAATACTCTATCGGGGTTGTTCGTTACTATTAGGTCCAGTAGTGTGTGTGAAGTTTTAGTGTGGTGAGTGGGAGAAAGTGGGAGGACCGCCATGCTGCATGCCTGAAACGTATTCAATAGAAGGGTGGCTTCGGAAGAATCTGGATCTAGAAGGTTTGTATTGAAATCTCCCATCATTATAAAATGTTCGTACAAAGGTAACAGTCTGTTAATATCAGTCTCTAAGTCATTCAGACGGCGAGCTTTAGGCGGTTTGTATACAACACCTACCAAGCATTTCACAGTAGCGACCTGTATCTCTATGAACATGTACTCAGATTTACGCTCGTACTGTTGAGGCGACTGACAGATAATTTGAGGTTTCAAGCGCGAAGAGACAAAAGCACGGACCCCACCTCCCCCTTTGCCAAGTCTGTCATTCCTCAGAAGGCAGTAGCCAGGTAATTCCAGATTCTTAGCTTGATGTTTGACTTTCAACCAATTTTCACTGTATAAGATGATATCAAAGGACAGTGGGATGAAAATCGCTTTTAGTTCATCTATACGAGTTTGAGAAACTAAACTCTGGGCATTAAGGTGACATATGTGAAGTACGCTTATATGTCTATTTAGGGCTGACTGGAGAATGTGTGTTGTAGCTTCAAGGGGTGGGGTTCTGGTCAATGGACTAGCAGGTAGACAGGTTGCAGGGATGGGTGGGGAAGGGGAAGTGTGACAAGGAAACGTATTGCTATGGTCAGAGGGATTACTGCTGTTAGTGGTATGCATTGCCATTTGCTAAAATGAAAACTAACTATAACTATAGAAGTAGAACACAGCATGCTAATACATCCAATGAATAATCAGCAATTTACGTATTTTATATAGCTAAATTGTCTATAATAATAATAATAATAATAATAATAATAATAATAATAATAATAATAATAACGTGCAACAGCAGATTAGGCGTACAGAATAACTCGAGCAGGAGCTTTTCTACGTAGTGTTGATGTTAGATCTATGTAGACGTAAATACGGGGGCCTGGCTTAAATTAGAACCAGTTAGGAAAATGATTAAAGAGTAAGTCAATCGACAGATGGTAGGATAAGAAGACAGATAAGCTAATAGATATTTAGATCAATTAATACGGTAAATGGATGGATAGGTAGATAGACAGATGATGGATAGATAGATAGATAGATAGATAGATAGATAGATAGATCGATATATAGATAGATAGATAGATAGATAGATAGATAGATAGATAGATAGATAGATAGATAGATAGATAGATAGATTAGATAGATAGATAGATAGATAGATAGATAGATAGATAGATAGATAGATAGATAGATAGATAGATAGATAGATAGATAGATATTCTTAAACTAAATAAAAAGCTTCTCGGCTGTGACTTACGGTAAAGGATGGGAGTAGATTCACATTGTCAAGTGATAAAGCAGCACTGCAACAGAACCTTATGCCATAGGAAGTTTCCTTAAGAAAAAGTAATTGCATCTTCGAACATTGATATAGGAATCAGAAAGATGATTCTGAAACTTTCGTCTGGAGCACGGCATTTTAGTGAAACATGGACGATAACTAGCTCAGAAAGTAAAAAAAATATAAGCCTTTGAAATGTGGTGTTACTAAAGAATGAGGTTGAAATGGATAGATCGATAGGATACATCTTAAGACACCCAAGACTTGTTAAGCTGGTTCTTGAAGGAAGTATAGGCGGTAAGAATGGTAGGGGTAGACCAAGGTATGAATATGGCAAGCAGATTAGATCAGAAATAGGATGCAGCATTTCCGTAGAAATTAAAAGTTCAGCACAGGATAGGTTGGCGTGGAGACCTGCATCAAACCAGTTTATGAGATGATGACTCAAACAATGTAATAATAACAATGATAAAAATAACGATAATAATAGTGCTAGTAAAATTTATTTCTTCTTTCGGGCCGATGACATTAGATGTTACGCCTCTTTAAACATCAAGCATCATCTTTCTTATCAAAAATAAGGTTCGTAGAAGGAAACGATAGTTTAATTTCATTGATTGTAAATATTAAAAACATTTAAGCACTTTTGGCTTTTCCAATCGTGAAATTACCCGCGTTTCACTCCAGTGTAGCAGTGGGCTCATCAGTTGTAATGCTACACCTTACTAAGACGCTCGCGGCTAATGCACCATTGCAAGCTTCCTATGTAGCACAATACAGTGACGGTGCACTAGGGAAAGCATGTGCCTCCACTTGTATAAATGCCGGCCTCGGCATTTCACGACTGAAATGGCTAAAGAGCTTAAATGTTTTATCATATTTCTTATTTCATTCTTTCTTTCTTTCTTTCTTTCTTTCTTTCTTTCTTTGTTTCTTTCTTTTTTTATCCATTTACCGTCCAGGGTTGGTTTTTTCCTTGGACTCAGTGGCGGATACCATCCGTACCGCCTCAAGGACAGTGTCCTGCAGTGTGAGATTTTGGACCTGGGGATACACCTGGGAAGGAAGACCAGTAACTTGCCCAGACGGCCTCACCTGATATGCTGAACAGGGGCCTTGTAGAGGAATGGGAAGATTCGAGGGGGCAGGCAAGAACGAGGTAACAAAGCGGCCCTGGCCTCAAGTTAGTTAACATCGCGACATTTGACTGGAGGAGAAGGAAACTCACGGAAAACACTTTCGATAATGGTTGAGGTGAGAATCGAACCCAACTCTACTGAGTTGTCCTCCAAGACTGAGTGGAACCCGTTCCACCTCACGTACTACTTTTCTAATCTTTTCAAATTCCATGGTAGACCCGTGAATTGAACCCGGGTCTCCGTGGGTGACAGCTAATCCCACTAACCACTATACCACAGATGAAGGCGGCCTATATTAATAGTAATAATAATAACCAACACGGTCATCGATGTTTACCTGCAGTAATTTAAAGATGCGAAGACCCAGCCAACTTGCTTCGAGGAGGTGGAAAGCGACCGGCAGGCGTTGGGGATCACTCATGAACATATCCAAGAACGCAAGCCACTCAGAAGGAAACTAAAAGACTACCAGGGATTTCAAGAAAGCCGGGAAGGAAAAGAAAGACGTGACAGATGTTGATGGAAGAAATAAAAGAGCAACACCGTCAACGAACGTAGGAGCACTGGGGAAACATCAAATCCCTCAGAAAACAGCTGAAATAAGGTGTTGCTCAGTAGGCCGACATGAACAGAGAAAGAATAATAATAATTTTGACTCAGAACCAAAAACAACAATTCCCTGGTATGCTAACGTCAAGGAAGACCCGGAAGAATTTGGCCTACGACGAGATGACGCACTCAAACGAGATTTTTTCAGAACAAGCTTCGTGAATTTTGGGACTTGCTGGTATTTCAATTGGACAAGTGCAAAGTGGTCGGATGAACGCCGTGCTCGACAGAGCACTCTAGTTAAAACCGAAAGGACCAATCGAAAACTGAGTGAACGCCAGAATGTGTAACGAAACTTATCACCGTCTCTAGTTGGCCGATTATCGAATTATAAAGTGTTACACACTCTCTACAACTTCAAAGATTCTCCGTATATTCTTACCGTCTGCCTACTTCGCCGCTCGACTGGTGCTACTCCTACGTACGTCGTCGTCATGCTCGCCCGGCCCAACACCAACTGTGCTACTCTCCGTTCCCTTCAGCCCGCCGCTACGTCACTATGACCTACACTTCTAGACTTGCCTCACCACACTCTGTTCTCGTAAATTATGGACTTTTTTTTTTTCGGGGGGGCCCCCGAAGCCCGCTCCCCCCGCGTGACCAACGACTCAATCTACATGGCCTACGGCATGCTATTATTTCTAAGAAGAAGAAAGAGATAGCAGGGAAGAGTGGGAAGTGATACAAGGAGTATCTGCCTGTTTCCATGTCAGACACGCTACCAGGCGAGATTGTATTAGGTATATGGTGTTGAAGTATGGTATTGAAGGGTCAGGGAAAAACCACATAGGCAGAAAGAAGAAAGAGCCTACATGTAAAACCTGACATCTTGTGATAGCACATGCAAGGATGTGGGCTGGAAAAAGACCAGAGGTTGTGTTAGTTAGGAACAGGTAACATGCACAATACATAAACCAATTCCTTGCCATTCCATCACCTGGGGATCAGTCCGTCTGGGCACTGCTATGACTAGCACGGTCCTTGCCGGCTGCGGAGCCATGCGTCGAGTACCACTAGGGCCTGTCGCACGACTCCACCTCCTTGGGGTACCTCGTACCCAGTCTCCGATCCCGGAGAATGAGGCCAAGCCCGCCGAGGCGGGGGCCTCCTGGAAGGGGGTGGGTCATGGCGCCGGGCCTCCTTCCTCTCTGCCCGCGCCATGGCCCGGTAGACAGGGCAACTGCGATGGGAGGCCGGGTGGCCCCCCGAGCAGTTGGCGCACACCGGCGCGTCTCTAAGTGTTGCGCAGGCCGTGTAGTAGTGATCACCACCACAGCGGTTGCACCTCACCTCGAGCCCACAGCTGACCTGGCGGTGGCCCCACCTCAGACAGCGGAAACACTGCAAGAGCTGCTGAGGGGGACGTTTCACTCTCACCTGACTGCCGCTACCCGCTGAGGTCCTCTCCTGATTGGCTCCTCGGTTGACTGCTACCCTGGGAGCAGTCCTGGGTTGCGGCTTGGCGGTCCTCTCCTGGTGAGCCAGCGTCGCCTTCTGTTTCCTGGTGCGGCGTCGTCTTCTTCTTCTTCCCGGGGGTTGCTTCTCGGCGGAGGAAGAGGCCTCGTCCTGGTGACCCTCCTCCCGGCCTGGTGACCCCAGGGTGGCTGATGGCTCCGCTGCGTCGCCATCTTCTTCTTTCCCCTGGCTGGCGGCGGCGTCGGTCGGTCCCAAGGGTTGCTTCTCGGCTGGGGAAGAGGCCTCGCCCTGGTGGCCCTCCTCCCGGCCTGGTGACCCCGGGGTAGCTGGCGGCTCCTCTGCGTCGCCATCTTCTTCTTTCTCCTGGCTGGCGGCGGCGGTGGCGTCGGTCGGTGCTAACACTCGACTGCGTTCCCAGTCCTGGGGGGCGCACATCGAGGTCTGCAACTCGACAGACGTGCAGGCAGGCTGGACTTGGGCAGCAGTCTCAGTACGCCAGGGGGCGTCCTTCTCCACCGCTGTGCTGCTTTCCACCATCACGGGCGCGTTCCTGGTTTGCGCCCGGGTAACAGGCCCTTCCTGGTAGGCCTGCGTCTGCGACCACTTCGCCCTGGTTGTCGCCTTGTTGGTCTGCGTGTACTTCGTAGAGTACAGCTTTCCAACTGGAGTCGCGCCGTCGCGGCGCTCGGGAGCGCCGCCGTCGTCCTCGGTCGTTGGCTCCGTCTGCGAGGCTGCCTCCTGGTAGCCCGAGACGTCCAGGTGCTCCCTGAGTCCTGGAACTGCTGGGACGCGCGCTCCTCGTAGACCCTGAAGCTGGCTGCGTCGTTAGGGCGGATGATGATCGCCCAGGAAGCAACCATAATGCCGATGATCGGCAGGAGTGGCTCTCCGATGAACTCCGCAGTCGCATTCAGGTGGTCGAAGACGCGCAGCGTCCCCTGGTAGTCGCTTTCCCCCGGCCGGTTGAACACCACCAGTCCCGGGCGTTCATAGCTGGGGACATCCGCCGTGTCGAGCGCGTCCAGCAGCTTCTCGACGGCTCCCTGGTAGTCGTAGTCGACCAGTCTCACTGGTAGGGTCGGCTTCTCCATCTTGGTCCTCCTGTAAGATAACCTGAAACAGAAGAAAGAGCGAGCGAGCACTGAGAAGTGCTACAGCTCAGACAATGCTCCTTCGAAAATGTACTAATAAGTACAAGTGCCTGGCTGATACTTGAAAAGTACAGAGCGCCTGGCAAGGAGAGAGAGAGCGCAGCGAGAGGCACGTATGTCCTTTCACTACGGCAGTCAGCTCGTCCTTATTATGGACTTGCCCTGCCACGAGTATATAAGCCTGCTCCTGTATCTGATCGCCGGTCAGATATTCATCAGTATATTTTAGAGTGGACAGAGAGAGAGAGAGAGACTGCGACGCTACACCAGCGGCTGTTCCGTTGCGTTGTTTTGAAATTTATTTTGCCATGCTACTTTGACAACTCTACAGACTGCTGGGTGAGCAAAAATCATAATACCTATTTATACTCGTGTTTCCATACAAAATTTAAAAGACTTGACGGTTTACGAGTGCACGCCCTTCAGGCTATGAATTCAAGCTGGAAAACAGCAGACTCTTTTTTCAAGTTGTGACCGACATTTTGGTGATGAAACTTTATCATTAAGAACTAATTTGTTTTGGTAGCGAAATGTATACGTGCATAATTGACTTTATTACGATTAAAGCAGCTGGAAAGATTCCTCCTTCCCCTCCCTTCCCTGCTTTGTCTATCACTAACCCATATATATTCTTTTTCTCGCTCTTCGAATACTTATTCAGCTATTCCTAGGTTATTCGTATTATTCTTTCTTTGCCCCTGGTGGGTTTGGGATAATGTTTTATTGGGGGCCTTTGTTCACTTGTATAATTATTTTGTACTTCTTAGCCTTTTTATTAACTTGACAAAGATCGTCCTTGGTGTGTATCATGGAGTTTGTGAAGCTCCTTAGGATCACTTATGCAAATCTGGTCACCCCATTTGATCTCGTTTGATTCTGTCTACTTTATGCCATTCTCAAACTGTGGACATTTTATGATCCTATTTTATAACTTTACGTGTTACTGTTATTGGAAAGTTCATAAAATATAATCTTGTTAAAATCGATTTTCTCTTTGCTAAGCTTAGCCCCATGTTCCCCTTTTCTCGAACTTTTTTTTTTTTGCTTCTTTATATTCTGTACCTACCACGGACAAACCACTGGTTTTGGTCTGGCAACATTTCAATGACTCTGTTCGTTAATATTGCATGGTTTCGGGAATCAGTGAGTGGATTGCGAAACTCCATGTCTTTCCGTGTTCTTGCATATTTCCACCAGTTTTTGGTATTCTTTCTAACAGTGAGACAGTCTGATTACGGTCGAGGCGATGTTTTAATATTGATTTTTGGTGGATAAAAGTACGTAATATTTCTATATATTTGCAACTATTCCTTCCCCTTGGTGCTGCTTCTTATTCCTTATATTATGTGATGTTCAGTTTTACAAACCGTACTAACTGCAACTACACGCCTCAAAAGAAAGAATGAATGAAGGAAAGAAGTGATGAAAGAAAGAAATAATGATATAAAAATTTATCTTATCCACCAAATTAATATAGATGAATATTTTAAAGATATAAAGATAAACTAACATGTCATAAACTGGCGGACAGCAAAGCAGCAGCGAGTCATAATATAATACCAGGGTTGTGGTATATCCACGGCAGCTACCGTTTTCCTTACATCTGCACAGTACAAGGATATATATCATATGTAGTGTACAACTTGATCCTCATATTTACGGGGACACAGCACGAGATAATCCTGCCTAAGGTAGGTACCACAAACAGGCCACTAGACTTCATTAGCGCGTCAGCATTCGTGCAGAGGTGGGAATTGGGAAAGTACCGGAAATACTCGAACACCTGTCATACTCACCGGACTTGTAACCGTGTGACTTTGACTTCATCTCCACAGGGAAAGAACCATAAGGCAGGAGCAAGTTTGGAACACGAGATGATATTACCAATGCTGTTAAAATGAGGTTGGAAACTCATACATGGTGAGGCGACTGTTAGCATTGTCGGGATCGTCTTGTGGACAGTCTAAGGAACTATTTTAATGGTTTGCCGTAATGGTCACCTTATTTCCATAAAAAAGTGTAGGACCAGGATTTCACGGATGGCAAATTCTTCGCTTTATGTCCAGTTATTGTTTGAGGCAACAGTCTATATACTGGTTTGATGCAGCTCTCCACTATAACCTATCCTATGCTAACATTTTCATTTCTACGTTACAACTGCATCCTACATCTGTTCTAATCTGCTTTACGAGTCATATCCATACCTTGGTCTACCCCTAACGTTCTTGCCGCCTAGACTTCCATCAAAACCAATTCCACAAGTCCTGCGTATCTTAAGATGTGTCCTATTATTCTATCCCTTCTTCTCACCAAATTTAGCCAAATCGATCTCCCCTGACCAATTCGATTCAGTACCTCTTAACTCATGATTCGATCTATACATTTCACCTTCAGCATTCTTCTGAAACACCACATTTTAAAAGCTTCTATTTTCGTTGTTTCTGAGTCAGTTATCGTCCATGTTTCACTTCCATAGAATGCCACGCTCTAGACGAAAGACTTCAGAGATATCTTCCTAATTCCTATATCAGTGAGCAAATTTCATTTCACAAGAAAGGTCTCGTTTGCTTGTGCTAGTCTGCATTTTATGTTATCCTTACTTCATCCATCGTTAGTTATTTTACTACCCAAGTAACAAAATTTATCCACTTCCTTTAAGACTTCATTTCCTAATCCAATATTTTCTGCATCACCTGACTTCGTTCGACTGCACTCCGTTACCTTTGTTTTGGACTTATTTATTTTAATCTTGTACACCTTACCTAAGGCTCTGTCCATACCATTCAGTAGTTTCTCCAGATCATCTGAAGCCTCAGACGAAATAACAATAACCGGGCGAGTTGGCCATGCGGTTAGGGGCACGCAGGTGTGAGCTCGCATCCGGGAGATAGTGTGTTCGAACCCCACTGTCGGTAACCCTGAAGATGTTTTTACGTGGTTTCCCAGGTTTAACACCAGTCAAATGCTGGCGCTGTACCTTCATTAAGGCCACGGCCGCTTCCTTCCCATTCCTAGGCGTTTCCTCTCCCATTGTCGCCATAAGACGTATCTGTGTCTGTGCGACGCAAAGTAAATAGGAAGAAAAAAATATCATCAACAAATTTCAGGTTTCGATTTCCTCTCCTTGGATTTTAATCCCCTTCCCCTATTCCTCTTTGATTTCCTTTCCCGCCTGTTCTATATAAACATTGAAAACGAGGGGGGGGGGACAAACTGCAACCTTGCCTCACTTCTTTTTGGATTGCGGCTTCTTTTTTAAAGTCCCCGATTCTATTACTGCGGACTGATTTTTACACAGATTGTAGATAAAGCTTCGTTCTCGGTACCTGATTCCGGTAAATTCTACACCCAGTAAATCTGCATAGCACTTTTCATATATCACCAGCTCCTCACTTCCGTTAGTATATTTCTATTTGTCTGGTTGATCCTGCGTTACGGCGAACCAATATTTGTCTTGAATAATGAACCAACCGTCGTATATATATTGTTCAGCCACTGTATAACATGTTTGGAAGCTCTCACGCATAGTTCTATATATCCTAAAAATTACTTCTTTGGACAATCCCTAATAATGTGTTATAATAATGAGTTTCCTGTGCTGAAACCCTGCAAAGAGCTTAAGGAGTGATACAGTGACTGTTATATGAAAGTATGTGAAGCGAACTGTGAAATATAGGTTACATAGAAGACTCGGTTAAGAGAAGTACAAAGAGACGTGGATTTCAATAATATTTATGTAAAAGTTGTAGAAACGGAAGTGGCTTTATTAATGTAGAGGATTTCCGCAGACTGTTAGTTGAATGACATAACAGTCAGTGAAAGAAATTCGTATAGAGTATGTCCAGTAATTTGTGGAGAGGCACATAGCGCTCAGGTTCACTCATCTTACAGCTGATCTGACTACCAGTTTAGCAGGTTAGTTCCTGGAGGCAATGATGGCTGGTCGTAGTGCTAAACACCAGATCTCACTTAGTACCACCGGGCGAGTTGGACGTGCGGTTAGGGTCGCGCAGCTGTGAGCTTGCATCCGGGAGGTACAGGGTTCGAACCCCACTGTCGGCAGCCCTGACGGTGGTTTTCTGTGGTTTCCCATTTTCACACTAGGCAAATGCTGCGGCTGTACCTTAATTAAGGCCACGGCCGCTTCCTTCCCAAAACAAAGTAACCACTTAGTACCAAAGTTACGGACGGTGAAAGTCTTTTCCTTCCACTACTCCTGTGCTCGCCATGGTCAGTACGGAGATTTCTACGCTCTGCTGTGTTAAAAGGGGGATACAGTTCATTGTGATGTAACAGATCAGGATTATAATGGAGTGTAAATGCTCAGTCAAAAATTAATGTGGGTTCAATATGAAGGGGTTTCAAACTTTCAGTATCATAACATTGACTTTGATCTCATGAAAGTGACTGAAATACGAACTAATCTAGTAATGCTATTCACTCAGTTCCTGAGAAGATAGTGGGTTTGAATTCCATAATCGAAAATTGTAAATTGTTTTCCATTTCTAAAATTTGTCGTGACCCACCTGTCCTACGAGACGTTCTAGTGCAGAGCCTCCCAGAGTGCATGCACCAGGTGCATGCACTGTGCACGGTGCAAAAGACGACTTCGCTTGGTTGACCCGAGTGCAGACCCCCACTCCTCGATTTGGAGCAATAGCTCTGTCTCTCTCTTTCCCCATGCCTGTCCCGCTCGCTCCGCCTGTCTCCCTCTTCCTCACTTGCTCCGTAGCGCTCCACATCCGAGCCGAGTTGAGCCGAGTTTAGCCGAGTAGCCCAGAGACGAAGCGTTGGTCCGAGCCGAGCCGAGCGGGACCGGAGCATAGTGCACGGAGCTCTTGCGCCTCGATTTGCACGCGTGAGATTTTAGGCGTTTGAGAGGCTCTGTTCTAGTGGTTGGTCACCGGCCAATGAAGTTGGTGTACTGTCCTTCCTGCCGAGCGGTTCTGTAGGGAGGTAGTTAGGTACGTATGTGGTCACGGAAACTCCCGAAGTAATAACATGTAGTTCGAAACTATAGTCCTTTATTAAGTAGGACGAAGATAACACTACTATGTAAAATTTCTATAAAAACTTTCACCATACTGGCCTGACGGGAGCTTGCTCACTAGCCTACTACTCTGCGCGGGATTCGAACTCTGCCTTGCAGCACCTTACGTACAACAGTTCATTTCACTGTCAAGAGAGCTCCTCTGCCATCCTGGATCCGGGTTTTATCTACCATCCGTCCAGCAAAGGTCAGTCCCTTCCCACAACCATTTGCCCTGCTAAGTGCTGCCCTCATATGTCCTCTGGATACTAACATCTCCATATCTTACTCTGCACTTTCGTTTCTCTGTCTTGGCTGGAAAATCACTGCACTGGGAATTCTGGCTTTGATCCCTTTGTCAGTTGAGACCGCGTGCGCTTGTACGGTCTACTTAAACATTGGTTGTTCAATAAAAAACGAACCGTGCTCGTAAACATGTGGACCATGTAAGCATGTGAAACAAGCTCGCCTCCTGACTAAGGCTCTTTCTTACTCTGGTTAACTGAAATATTTCTCCTCCATTAAAATTCATAAAGTATAATAGTATTAAAGACAATTATATTGCCATTACAAGGTGTCCCTTACTACAAACTAATATTCATATACTAGCTTATCCCTGTTCCAATACTCTGGGGTCGAGTCCCGGCTGACGCTTGTCTGACAATCCACCGATTCGACCCTTGGGGAGGTCGGTATACACCACAAGTTTGCGAAAAATTGGACTGCATCTTAAGTAAATACATGGCCTCTAGCTTCGAAGTTCCATATTCCGTGTCGGCGTGCGACGTTAAACAGCCAGAAAATAAATGAAAATATATTAACTCCAAATGCTCATGATACATTTTAGTGTTCTTTGTATCGATTCACAAACACATTATGTTGTTAAGATACCATCATATGGCATTAATTATTTATAATAAAAGAGCAACATAAGGTGGACATTTTATTTGGCAGTGAGAGTTGCTCTTTATTTCTGGTTGCAGATGAAGACTTGTTCCACCCTATAGGAATTCATAGTTACGGAAGGACTTCACAGCATAACATTCGTGAAGAAGGTAAGTCGAAATGATATTTTGTGTTTTTCTTTAGTGTTGGTCTGAGTAGCTCAGTTTGTAGAGCCAGGAATTTTCCGGTAGTGTTTGAAGGTTTTCCATTCAAATGCGCCATCCTTATATCGGTATTATTAGAAAGAACGTAAAGTAACTCCTGCGACATGAACACCGGTACCTCGCCATATCTGAAAACCGTAAACACAATATCATTACTGTTTATTAAACACTGATTGCTATTCGTAAGAAATTTTACTGAGTAGAAATATAGTCTCTAAAGCAGAATGATCCTTATTTATTCGCATGTCCTCAGAGAGTTCAGCAGCAACATTCTCAATTATGAAATGCAGTCACCGTATATTCTATAGAATTCCCTCCGTTAGCATCGATAGGTCGGTAGATGCAGAGTGGGTTGTTGCCCCATAAGCTCTGTACTCTGACCGGCCAACCGAGCAGAGGAGAGGTGGTCACGGCTCTACCGTGGCTCTACGCCTCTGCATTCGGGGGACGGGCCTGGGGCACAGTGCTGCACTTCTCGCCTGGCCTCGCCCGTCGGCTGTCCTGAGAATGATTTTCCGTGGTTTTCCATTCTCCTGCACTAAGGCGAATGCCAGAACAGTTCGTAGAATAGGCCACGGGCGCCTACCCCCTCACCTTCTCCGCACATCTCCTTCACCGTAACAACTCTTCCGGCCTGAGAGACGGCGTAACCGTCTAAGAGGTCCGCCTCCCCCTTCAGGGGAGGAATGAAAACGTATCGTCGTAGTAGTAGTAGTAGTTAGCATCGATATCCGCCTGCATCATATCATCCGAAATACAGTTAGGTTTTCTTCTGAATATCATTAATAAAAGTTTAAACCAGACAAGTATATGTTGTTGTTATCCTGTACGTTGATATTACCATCTTGTAAATGCAATATTGGTAGTGAATTTACACAGCTGTCATTGTTAATAAGAACTGTTCGATTTTGCAAATAATAATGCACAAGTGTGGCTTATACCGCTTTGGTTTTAACTGGCTCACATTTTAGGGCAGATTATTTTCACTTACTATTCTAAACAGATCATGGAGGACGCTACTAAGTTTTCCGTTTTGAAATTTCTATCTGATATTCGTCACATTTTATTAATTCATTTACGTTACCCATATTAATATTATTGTAAAATTTGGTAAATTTTGACATCATAGATTCAGATTTATAACACATTTTATAAAAATTAATTTGAAAAACTTCAAAATGAATACCAACTTCTTTGTATCCCTCATTGTATTATATTTATGCCAAGTTTGAAGATAATCGGGCAAAAAGTGTGTACTAACAACATTCTTAATATTGAAAAATACAATTTTGAGAAAAAGCTAATATTTTGAATAAAATTACAGTAGCTTACTCAGAACTTCCGAGCACCATATATTTGTCCTTGCTTGGCCCGATTTTTCTCCTCAGTAACAGATTTCAACATTCTACTCTACACATTAAGATGGTCTAGATTTAAAAAAATAAGTACCCCTAGCAGTAATGATCGATCTTAGAATATTTTCAATGTTTTTCAATGTTTTCAATAAAAAATCCACTGTGCTAAGCTTCATCACATAGGCGTGTTTTAAAGGCATTAACTCCAGTTAAGAATTATTGGTAAATTCAATACGCTGATCCTACAGTAAGCTGAATGTTGAAGATCAAAATTTTCATCAGCTAACGTAAACAAAAGTAGCACGTGCGGTGGATATTTTCTACTCCATATAGTTTGTCGTCATAAAGGGGAACGGATTAATTTGACTGTTTCTAATGTTCCTGTATGTAAATAACTAGGGAACTGTCCACAGATGACAACACAGAGCACTACGCCAGAAATCGTCGGAAATTCAAAAGCAGATATATGAAATATTGTGAAATTCCGTTAATATTCGCTTAGGAAGTGGGCGTGGCATTTTTTAGGGCTTTTAAAATACATCACCAGGACATTTTAAAAATGGATGCATCGCCATGTGCCCCAAGGAATGGGGTAATTTTAGGGTAAATATCTACGTTTCGGTTTTTGGACCACTGATTTTTGAAATTAAAGAATCTTAAATTCAGATGTTTCACAGCTTTGACAACATTTGATAAAATAAGCGACTTTGTAATATTTAATAACAGAAAATCTTCCCCTGAAAAGGGATTTGTTTACTTACCTCATTACTCCCTGGGACGAGTGATTTAACGCTTGGAGTTTGGAAACCTAGGTTTAATGTATTTTCGGAAAAATACAATAGTCGGATTTTATTTGAAATATAGCCTATATTTTTTACAGGTGCTGACTTCTGGAGGAAAGGAGCCCAGGAAATCCTCAAAAACCACTTGAAAGTAGTTCCAAACACTAAGAAAGCGCGCAATGTGATATTATTCCTAGGAGACGGCATGTCGGTACCAACCTTAGCTGCGGCCAGGGCGTATCAGGGACAAATGGAGGGAAAAACGGGAGAAGAGAGCCACCTCTTCTTTGAGGACTTCCCGTACACGGGATTTTCCAAGGTATTGTATTTCAGTACACTAGATACCTCATTAATTAGTGATGACTGGGTAGTACAAATTTGAGTAAGCATTTGCACCCTACT
The DNA here is from genome assembly GCF_040414725.1 of Anabrus simplex. Classification (NCBI taxonomy): domain Eukaryota; kingdom Metazoa; phylum Arthropoda; class Insecta; order Orthoptera; family Tettigoniidae; genus Anabrus; species Anabrus simplex. The sequence continues at coordinate 407,907,265 of NC_090269.1, forward strand.
TAAACTATGAACTAAATTAATCTAGACATTGTGTCCTTTCTTTCGTACCCAAAACCTCAAAGCCAATGGCGGAACAGCACCGAAGTCTGCAGATAACGAGGTGTAGATAGTGAGATCGACGTACCCTTACAGCTGATATTCTTTTATTCTAGACCTCTCATCCCTATCCAGTATCTATACGTTCTAGTTCTTCCTTCTACGCTGCATTAGGCCGATATCGCGCCTCAAATAATCGCCCCATGTGAAATTTTATCTTTCAACTGGCGTAGTTCCTTGAGGCAGTGTTGAGCATATCCTTTAATGACAGTCTATCCACATTAAGAGATTCTGTATTTCTTCTTCTGTTTCTCTGAATTTTTCAAGTTACTTAGACTTGGCTTTAGCAGTGAATTTGGGCCAGTTTTACGTTCAGATGTCTTTCTTGACGTCTTCTTGCATCCGTAATTTTTAAAAATGAAATATCATGTCCCTGTTGTTCGGATTCAACTTAAAACAGTAGATTCTGTATCTATGACCTGGATGCCAGCTTTCACGTAATAGTATTCCACTGCTAGATTCGTATTTGTACCTACGTAGAATATTGACTAGAAACACTACTTAATGCTAAACATTATATCGCGAGGAAAATTTCCGTCTCCTAGCCTGAATGGGCAGCGTAGTGACCGGAGGTTTAGCTTTACTCCTGATGGGCAGCGACTAGATGTTCGTGTTGATCTCAAGAAACACCTCTTCATTATTTGTTAATGACATGACACACTATCAACGATCGATGGAAGATGTCCCTCCACATAGACTTGGTATGCGAAGGGAATCCGGCTGTAAAACTTTACTTACTGCACACTAAGTGGCGATTTCAAGTGACTGGGAGAAACGCAAAGAAAGTAGAAGAAAAACTGCTTCGAACTGTTGCGTTTTGTCCGCTACGCGGGATACTAGATATGTTTGCGGTCTTGGAAGACAAGGGAGCGAGTGCAGATTCTTTGGTTGTTCCGCACTTAGCAGCCTCTCACGACATGCAGTGCGGACAGATAATGCATCCTCCACATGGGAGATTAGGAGTGCCGATCAAACGAGAGAAAATGAGTGTGTACAAAAGAATTGAATGGCCCATGAATGATTGTGAGGAAATGAAAGACATTCTAGACCTTAGAAACATAACACTAATTTTATTACTGTTATTACCCACCCCTGTAGCCCACCTGAAGTCTAAACGGTCTGACACCGAGATTTGCCAGTTCGAGTCCCGTTGATCGATAAAATTCTCACCATCAGAATGTCCGACTCGTTGGCTGAATGGTCAGTGTACTGGCCTTCGGTTCAGAGGGTCCCGGGTTCGATTCCCGGCCGGGTCGGGGATTTTAACCTTAATTGGTTAATTCCAATGGCCCGGGGGCTGGGTGTTTGTGCTGTCCCCAACATCCCTGCAACTCACACACCACACATAACACTATCCTCCACCACAATAACACGCAGTTACCTACACATGGCAGATGCCGCCCACCCTCATCGGTGGGTCTGCCTTACAAGGGCTGCACTCAGCTAGAAATAGCCACACGAAATTATTATTATTATTATTATACCATCAGAATGTTGGCCGGCAGGGTAGGGAAGGTGGTAGTATACAATTCCTAATCACTAGATTGCGTGCCAAAAGCCTGGATTTAATTCCAAAACTCTCCGCAGTGCTCATATGGAGTGAGGGCATATGAAGCTGTTGATGGTGATTCGTCCGTCGGATGGAGACGTTAAGCATTGAGCAGAGCCTTTGGTGCTATTCGACAGGAGTAGGCTTTGTGCCGGCACCGGGTTTCAGCCTCTCCCTACTATCATATATCGCGTCATTCATTTCATCTCATTAACTCCTCTGATGAGGTTGAGGTCAGGAAGGGCATTCGGTCATTAAAATCCGCCACTACAGATTCATCTCACCTCATAGGCGATCCCGTAGGTAAGCAGGACAAGGGTTGGACAAACAAACATTATCCACTGCTGTGGTGTACAAGTGGCGTTTCTGTCCCTTATTCCAAAGCCCGAGTCTCATCTTGTGGCCAGTTTAATGGGCTTAATTCTGGACTGGGAAGTAAAACAGGATTCACTTGACAGGAGAGTTCCTCAAGCTCTTAGTTACAGGAATAAGTGTATAGTGAGAAGATGACGCTACTGACCTAGTATACATAGACGAACGAACATAGTTACAGTTATGACGAAAAGTTAATAAGAGAAGAAAAAGGTTTCTCTCACTCATAGTACATGGACACAGCACGAAATGGCAGTGCGTTGGACTGGTACCCCGCACAGTACAGTACTGCACTAGCGAGTCAGGATCCAAGCAGAATGGGGTGGGAAGTCCTAGAACACGTGTGATACATAAATAATCTGTTTTCATGCGATTTCGATCTCATTCCCAAAGTGAAAGAACGGGGTGGTTTGGGACAAGAAAAGACATTGCCAACGCTGTGTAATATGAGATTGTAAAATTCATAAATGGTTAGATGGCATATAACCGGCACCTACATCATCATTGGCAAAGTGTTGTGGACAATCTAGAGCATGGGCTTCCAATTTGTAAGGACTCGAGGGCCATTTTGGAAAGCTTAGTCATGTTCGCTAGCCGCACTTGAATAGGCCAATTTTGTAAAATTCTGCAAATACTACAGAAGCACCATTATGAAACGATATGCATAGTTCAACTGAAATGAGGATTTGATCATTTTAATTGCTTAAAACGTTATTTTAAAGTTACACAAAAGAGTGAAATTTGGAGCCGGCTTCAGTGGCTGAGACGGTTGAGGCGCCGCCTTCTGACTCCAGCTTGGCAGGTTCGATTCTGGCTCATTCCGGTGGTATTTGAAGGTGTTCAAATACGTCAGACTCGTGTCGGTAGATTTACTGACACGTAAAAGAACCCCTGTAGGACAAAATTTCGACACCTCGGCGTCTCCGTAAACCATCAAAAGTAGTCAGTGGGACGCAAAAATAATAACATTATTACTTAAAATTTGGATTTTAAATGTTTTAAAATAAAAAATACTATGCTGAGAACAAGTGAATTCTTGAAAAGAGGAACTAGTATTAAAGAATAATTAGTTCTGACTTGGGTCTATAAGGTGTATAAAAATTCATACGTTTTTAACGAGCTAATAAATATTTTTTTGACTTTTCTTCACATTATATCTTACAGTGCTCTCGGGGGCCGCAAAAATGGCTTCATGGGCCACATGCGGCCCGCGGGCCGCCATTTGGAAACCCCTGATCTAGAGGACTACTTTGTGGGTTTACCGTAAAGTTTACTGTACTCTCTAAGACCAAACATGATGTAACGCAAGGATTTCCTGCCAGACAAGTTCCTTGCTTTACATCCTACCCGTGGTAAGCCTACTCGCCAATATTCATACATTGCACACCACTTTACTACTCCCCACTCTCATTTGTATATTTCCAATCATACGTTCAATCCCTCATTCTTGCGAAGAAAAGATAGTTGCGATGACGTATGCTACTCACCTCGTATTATGTATGACTTAAGGCGCGAAATAGCCTAAGAGAAGACGAAATCGATGAAGAATATTAATACAGAAGGCGATATAAAATACTTCGACAGGGAAATAGATGAAATGGTATGGTTCTGCTCCTGTACGTTAAGGTACAGTAAATAATTTTGATAGAATGTTGTAATTTATGTGTTATGTTTGTAATGCAAATATCAATGGTGTATACAATTTGCCACATCAAGGCACAATATGATAGCGAGTAGATTAGTTAGTAAGTAGGAGGAATTAGAAAATATGTAGCTCGTAAAACTTTTGGCTTGGATCTGAGGATGTTTACTGTGATGTTTTCGATGCTTGTTGATCTACAAGTGATATGCTGAGTGGGATGTTTAATTACATGTTGTTTATTGCAGACTTATTGTGTCAACTCGCAAGTTGCTGACTCAGCGTGCACGGCGACAGCGTACCTCTGTGGAGTGAAGGGTAACATAGGGACTATCGGAGTTACGGCCGCCGTGAGCCGAGGAAGCTGCGAGGGCATGAGAAACCAGTCCAATCATGTGTCCTCGCTTTTGAAGTGGGCTCAGGTGAGTACCAAGTCTTCACTTCACAGTCAGTGAAGCCATGAGAACGTTTCCTTTCTGTTAGTCTCTTGCTTCTATAGCACACTGCATAAAGACTGTGATGACATGTCCGACCCGTTGGCTGAATGGTCAACGTGCTGGCCTTCAGTTCAGAGGGTCCCGGGTTCGATTCCCGACCGGGTCGAGGAATATAATCGCTCCTGATTAATTCTTCTGGCTCGGGGATTGGTTGTTTTGTTCCGTCCCACATCCTCCTCTGCATATTCAGACAACATACCACACTACCAACCACCACAGAAAGACGCAATAGTGATTACATCCTTCTTTATAAGGTAGCGTTAGGAAGGGCATCCGATAAAAAACAGGGTGATTTTAGCGTCAGGTAACATAAATTCAATGTAAAGAAGGAGGTTAAAATCAAATTTTCGGCCATCCTGGAAGTGACATACCGATTGAGCTTCAGGTGAATACCGGATAGATATCTAACATACAGCTCACAGATATTTCTTATCCAGTTTTAGTCACAAATTAACATACAGACATTAATACAGGTAACTAAGGCTTTACACATACCAGTACATAGGGCTGAAAAAGCGGTTACAATAATAATCTAATATTATGTTCGACGGAACAGAAGCTAATAATAATAATAATAATTTCCTTGGACTGTTGTGTCGTGGTTGTGAACAGAATCCCACATATGAAGCATTCGGAAGTTGAATATTTATTTATTTATTTATTTATTTATTTATTTATTTATTTATTTATTTATTTATTTATTTATTTATTTATTTATTTATTTATTTATTTATTTATTTAGCGTAGGCTTTACTGTGAGATGTTTCTGGTTTGCTTATTTACTTTAAAAATATAAAATCTGAATTAAAATGAAAAATATGAAAATTAATATTCATTAAATAAAGTACACAATCGTCGGACCTTGTACTCACACTTATTTCTTACTTGATTACTTACACATACGTTATTTGATAGACACCAGCTAAAACTCAGTGCAGCAATAATAAAATGAGAGTCTTGAATATCTCTAGCGTGTGGGGTAATAAACTTACTTTTGACAACATACCATATAGGTTCTGGAAAAAGAGATTGTCACTTTGTTTCCCCATTAAATTTGAGGTTATCTAACTTTACCATTGAAATAAAACCATAAATTAATTTGATAGAACGAAATATATTCTAGAAATAATTTAAATAAATATAGTAAGAACTGCTCCGAAAAAACAGATGAGAATATAAGAGTATGACATTACAACTGAAAGAAACTAGGCATTAATTTGGATTCCTCTTGACCAGACATTTAAAATTTATACAAGATATTTATCCCTCACTGTTCACTTGACTGTACATTCAACACTTTGAGTGTAATTACGACGTATTCCTTTGAGTGCTGTAGGTGGATCAGGCCTAATTTTGTGATGTATCATGTTTGTTTCACTGACGACTAAGTATCCATATGACTGATGTTTCTCCATTCAGATGACTGACTACTATCATAGCAGTACAACACTTCTTGGCAAGTGTCTCCATCCATATGACTTCATGGCATGTCTCTCCCCTTCTATGTGACTTCATGGTAAGTCTCTCCGTCCATACGATTTCAACTAATTGACCGACTGAGGTCTCTCCTTCCAATTGACTCACCCACGGTTCACCATCCATTTGACTCACTAACTGACTGACTGAGGCCTCTCCATCCGCTTGACTGACGCTATAAGACACTGGTCCTAGTATTTATAATCTCTAGTTGACATACCTACGCATTCACCAAAAATAACTACACTCCCACCCGGCTCCAAATGTTACATACAATGGTGAAATTGTCTGGGGCACCCTAGGTTTCTCCAGAAAAGTGAGCTTATCCCTAAATGCACACCACAATGACAGAGCGATGACTAGGCAGCATTGTAATATGTTGTAATGTCAAAACGTATTACAAAGCATATGCATATATGATATTATGTAGCAAGTCTTACTTTACATGGTTAAATGCTAATATTCATACATACATATATTTAACTAAAATCACGCAAGCGATCGTCATTGCATAATTGAATTGAATAATAATACAATAATAGTAATAATAATAATACGGACATCATAATAATGATAATATAATACAGATATCACCTTGTAACGATATTTGAACCGTTACAACTGGTACAATACATACACGCATGATTTTGGAAAGCAAACTTTATCTTTATGTCCAGGTGGTTATTGTAACTAATTTTCTCTGGAAATGCTTGAGAAAAATAACTGATATCACCAATGTACTTTCTTTTTGGACCCTGTGTGATAATATGTTCGATGGTCTGCGATTGCAGTTAGGTTTAAGGATTATTTTCCATTTATAGTGTAAATTTGCTTAGTTAACGTGGCCCAAACGTATCCTCTTAATAGTTAATCAGGTTTTACAAGGAAGCTCAAATCCAGGTGCCAGAGACGAACCAATTTGTGGCATATTTCACTGGGATCGAGTATCTTGTCTTCCCTGCCATTATTAAAGTTGTTATTCCTCAGTTCTATTTCAGTACTTTTTGGTGGATTTCGAGACCTTAGACGAATCAGATGGACATCAGTGATATTGCCATTTATTAATAACTGGGGATTATTCATTACATTCTTGAACTCCCTGAAGAGAGCATTCTACGGCGAAGATATGGGAAGATATGGCTGAAGATAGGTAGAAAATACGTGGGTGTAGTCATTATTGTGCAGGTGATTAGACGTATGCCTGTGTTTCGCTGTATCCGCGAGGTTTGTGTGAGTGCTATTCGAAACGTACAAGAAGCATACGCTTTTACACTGCTAAATATTGTCATTTACTAATACCTGAGCTACAAACACCACATTTTTATCTTTATTACTTATTTCTGATATGTGCTATTATTTTGTCTTTTTTATGAATTCAGGGCCCAAGCAGTAACACCTTGTATTGTTTGCTATGCCACTGAGAAGACGGTGCCTTGTAATCGTTGGTAATACTCCATTGTATGTTTTATGAAACACAGGATAGTGGCAAGTCAACAGGTATCGTCACCACCGCACGCGTGACGCACGCATCCCCAGCTGGAGCATACGCTAGCGTCGCAGAACGCAACTGGGAAAGTGACGCTGACATCGCTCATGATGGCCTAAATACCACGCTGTGTGACGACATCGCTGAGCAACTGGTGTTCGGTAGCACGGGCAAGAAGTTCCAGGTATGTCGGTGGCTACTCACATTCTATCTTTATTAACTCCTAAGCGTGGAAAATTAATATCAGTTATCATGATGTGAACATATGGGCCCTCCATCTAGAGTTAGGGCACCAGCCACGCAACCGAATTCCCCGATTTGATTCCCGGCCAGTCTTTTAACTGGTTCTGAAGGCTTGTCCGAGATCCACTCATCCTACATGATTGCAATTGAGGAGCTATCTACCGGTCCCGGTCACAAAAAATATATTTCGGCCGAGAGGATTCTTCACGCCTTGGGACCGAGCAGCAGTCTCTTTGTAAACCAAGGCCCATCTAGTCTGTAGCGCCATGGTAGAGGATATTGCCAAAATCAGTAACAATGGAAGCAGTTTCTAGCAATGGATTTTGAACACAGCTTCTTCCAAATGTAGCTAATTGATACATTCTGCAATATTCATTTGTTTAGCTCACATTATTTCACACTATGCATAAGAGTGAGGTTGTGTGCAGAATATTTCGGGAGTTCTTTCCTACAGTAATCAACCAGCCCCATTGTGTAAGGGGAGGGTGTCTATCTTTTACACATAAGCCGCATTTTCGATTAATGGCCAGTACTAGAACATGGTTCCCTGAGCCTCCTGACTACAACTGACAAGCTGACTGATATGAGAGACAGCGAATTTTGACACGCGATAAAAATGAGAATCACGTCACGATTACTACGTTCATATAAATACCCGCAGACCGTCGTACAGGGCAACATATTTCTTCGCAAGCCAAACTGAAAGTTGACTGTATGGGTCAGTTTTGGTTTCTTTCGCAGAGTAATCAGCTGACTTGCATTTGCCTTTGAGGGTTCTGTTTATTCTATTTTGACACAAATGTGTATTAGGCTGCGGTAGTCGGAAAATTTGTATAATCTGAGGCAACAAAATGTGTGACGGAAGTGGAACCTTAGCAACCGTGCAGGCAGTGATGTAAGGTATGGATGGATGGTCACACAATGCTACCTAGCCACCGTGCAGGCAGCGATGTAAGGTATGGATGGATGGTCACACAATGTTACCTAACAACCGTGCAGGCAGTGATGTAAGGTATGGATGGATGGTCACAAAATGTTACCTAGCAACCGTGCAGCCAGTGATGTAAGGTATGGATGGATGGTCACACAATGTTACCTAGCAACCGTGCAGGCAGTGATGTAAGGTATGTATGGATGGTCACACAATGTTACCTAGCAACCCTGGAGTCAGCAACCGTCACACGCCTGATGGTCTTACTCTGCAGTTTCTGCATCATTCTGAAAAATTCACACTCTTCCTTTCGTTTAGTCGAGTACCACTCCGTCCAGGCTGCGGTGATTTCATCAACTGCAAGATAGCATTCAGTATTCCACCATCTACGTCGTCTCTTCCGTTGAGGTTGTCCGTGGCTATTGGTCGTTTCGTATATGGTGGACTTCAGTTGGTTCCAGGCTTTCATATCTTTTTGCAAGATGTCAGTTGCAAAACGTTCTTTATTCTTCGACAGGAATTGGGGATCAATCCTCGGTGGAATTGTGGTAGAAGGTATCTTTCGTTTGGGCAGTATGCTGGTCTTTATTTGTGTGAAGATATGGTCAGAATTAACATTATAACCTTCACGAACTCTGGCATTTATGATCTCTTTCCTGCGTTTTACACTGATTGCAACATGATCGATTTGAAATGATCCTATAGCTGCGTTCGGTGACTGCCAGGTGGTCTGGTATTTTGCCTTTCTGGGGAAAACTGTGGACATGATCTTCAACTGGTATAATCTACACAGTTCAGTTAAGCGCTTACCGTTGGTGTTTGTTCGTCTATGTGCTGTGTAAGGCCCCAGTATATCTTGGTACTGTCGTTCTTTTCCCAGTTGAGCGTTGAAGTCACCTACGAGTATTTTGACATGGTGACCGGAGATCTTACCGATCTCGTCTTCTAGCATCTGCCAGAAACTTTGGACCTTTTCAGGGTTCTTCTTATTGTCATCATTAACTGGAGCGTGTGCATTTACAATAGAGTATCCCTTGTTGCCACATCTTAGAGATAACACGGAGATGCGTTCGCTAGCTGATGTAAATCCGATGACAGAATCCATTATATCACGTCGTACTAAAAAGGGTGTACCAAAAACGCTGGAGCCATGTGTGTTCTTAGACGCTGGTTTCCCCTTAATTACTCTATAACCTTTTGACTTAAAAGCGACATCATCAGTAAATCGGGTTTCTTGGACTGCTGTTATTACCATTTTGCGCTTATGTCGGATGTCGATCAATTGCTTGAGTTTTCCGGTCTTACAGAGGATTTTAATATTGATGGTTCCAAACTGTGTGACAGTTTTGGGTCTCATTAGGTTGGTGATATTGGGGAACTCCGACTTTCCCCGCACGATGAGGTCAGGCTCCCCAGAATCCCCAGGCCTGAATGCGCCACCGTTGGTGACGGGAGATTGGATACTCCCTGGGGTAGTGACACCTGCGTCGTTGTTTATCATCGTATGTGAACTAGTAAGGAAATTTACTAGGGGTTGGCCACTCCGAATCTTATTCAGGAGCGTTGATTACAATGGGGTCGCCACTCCCAAAGGCATTTCAGAGCTACTTCCAGCAATTACTTGGGCCGCCCCTTACATGGGGAATAGACGCACTTCCAGCCGCCCCTGACATGGAAAACAGACACTGCTGATGCCATGCGTACTCATATTATCCCTTGAGTACTGCGCTTCCTCTTCCGCAATCTCCACCATTGAGAAGTCCATCTTCTCTGCTGTGGATTCCGTTGAGGGCTTCACTCGTAACCCTGAGATGGGACCCTTACCAGATGCTACACACCGGGTCAGTGTGCTCTGGGACTCACATAGGCAGGCGCGCCAATGCCTGGGCAGGGCTACCTCTGAAGAGGGTCCCTAACTTCTACCTGTGAAAAAGCATCATTATTTTTGTCTATAAAATAATAACGGTAAAAGATATGTTATCTACTTGCTTATATACCCGCGTTGCTCGTAGTCATGATTTATTCAGAGACGCCTCCATTTCTTTTTAAAATATTTTTATTAAATATCCACAGCAAATACAAATCTTTTTTACATTCCTCCTTCATGACTAATCAGTGATGATGTAGAGAATGTTCCATGGCAAGTGACAGATGGCAAAGGAAGTCAGATATGCACAACTACGTATTTATATCAGAACGACAGTGGAACGGCGAGGCTAAAATCTTGTATAACGTGTTAAGTTTTTCATCCCTCCCATCTCCCGCAGTGGGTGGTAGGCAAAATTGTCTAGAAACTTTCTACAAATTAGCACCCAAATGTTGCAAAATGTCAACCTCTTATAATGTTTCAAATTTCCAATACAATTGCACATTTTATAATGTTATAAGCTTCCCAGCAGGGGGTAGAAGTTCTCACCACCACGGTATTTTTCCACAGTTAGTAATTAAAATTGCCCCAGGTTTTATTGAGGTCGGTCCTGTAGTTTAGTAGGAGATGTGGAACATACACGCAGTGCATATATACTGCGCCTTTCTTGCGTCCAGGGCGGGTCGCGAAGGAATCCAGACTAGCATACTCCCAGGGTTAGTTGCCTATCGAAATTTATTTTTAACGTAAATTCCGTTTATATGCGAAAGCCTGTGCTGTAATTATTGATGGACGTTTCCATACTACCAATCAATAATTTTGTCGAGAGATAATTCCTATATCCCCTTAAATTAAATATATCTATATAATGCTTACACTAGATGATGAAAAAAACATGTAATAATTATAACTATTTACTTAATTCTAAGAAAATGAAGAAAGGAAACTGTGGTTGAAAAAATCATCATATAATTTTAAAAATGTATCTATGCAATTTGGACACTTAAGATCGTTGATTGAAATATAATAATTATGTACAACGAGAAAAATAATTATTTAAATTTCAGATTGTTGAAATTAATTCACATATCACCTTTAGATATTTACGTTATTGAAATGAACTCGCATATCACCTTTACATCATCAATCACATAAAAGAAAATGTTCTTAAATTCTAATTAAAGATTCTTAAATTATTTGCAGATCATTACTTAGGATGAGCATTAGGTTTTCTTTACTGTAGGATTACATTTGGAATGCGTCAGGGAAAAGATAAGTATAGTTAGCCATAATGTCAGCTAATATTTACATTAATACCAATATCACTCGTCAACACTAATATATAATTCATCTCATTAGTCTTCAAAATTAGTCTAATCATATAATTGTGTCTGATGAGAAATATTGTCAAATGAATAACTGAATTCCAACACATTACCTAGTATCATTTACTAAAATAGGCACAGAATATTATTCATGAAGAGTCTGTGAATTGTCTAACCTCCTGGGATAATTTATAAGGAAACAATAATGCCTATGTATATGATTTAGTGCCATTTATTCTTCAATGAAATATTAATACGGTAGATATCTGTGTTAATTTTAATCAATACACTACTCAACATCCCCTAAAGTGCATCATTTCAATGATTTACTAATGCCATAAATTATTGTGAACCTCACAATATGTTTTTACTGACGTAGGATATGGATTACCTGTTCAACGATTACTCACCATGGTATCATGAATGATAATGATCGTGGATTGCGTCAATACTCTTCAAATTTTCTTCATAATTAATCATTCCCTTCTTTACCGACGTAGCAAGATATATTACAATTGTTATATATCCTTCCTCATATTAATACTTCAATATCACTTTCTTCACATATATGCATATATATTGAACACTTTTGGTCCACATTGAGGGATACCTACCTTTCTTACCTATCAGCAAAGTTCATGAGATCTGTCTCTTGGGTCGTATCGGGTTCTTCGTCACTTGCTGAGGTAAAGGTAAGGTTCAGTAATTCTAATCTATCTACTAAATGAAAGGTCTGTTTAAAAGATTCCTATTTATTCATAAAATTCTGAAGCATTCTGATTTGTCAACGGTACCATTGAAATTAATCGAGTCCACTGGACACCACAATCCTTTTTATTACATAGAAGGTCAGAACACTGGTGTGAGCCTTTGACGTAATTGCCTGATGGGCATTCCTACTAGAAACCATTGTCTCATTTTTTTTATTAAAGAAAGGAAAGTCTGGAAATCCTTAAATTCGGCTTCCATTTGAGACCACATGTACCATCATAGTGATTCGTTAAGTTCCAGCCCTCGTAACACGAACTCTGGACTCTGGGTATAATTAAGGCAGTCCAATCGGTGTGTGCCACACAGTGGTTCTACGGCATGGACTCTTAATTGAATCGATGTAACCTGCGTCTATCATGGACCGACATCTAAACTTCTAAGTTACTTTAAAGTCATTGTGGATGATTACCGCAAGGAAAGTGATGCTACAGTGGCATATGGCCCAAATCTAAGTCACTGAGGTTGATGAACCCAAGACCATCCAAGTTTCTAAGCTGAAGGCTAAACACAATTAAGTTACATCGGTTGATGACCAAAGTTTCCACTTTACTATCCCCAGCACATTCACTGCTCAATCAATCAAAGTTACATAATACAACAATAGCAATGCTCACAAACTTTGTGCCAGTAAAATCCATTTCCTTCGGATATGTCCCGTTAATCGTTACGTTAATATTTACACATCCTCCAGAAAACAAACTAAGATTTCCAGAATGCATCTCCAAGTTATTCGCTTGATTTAAAGTTATTTCAAAATGCGGTTTCACTGAATTTAATAATTAAATAAATTTAAATGATTTAATAAAATCTTAAAAGACGACAAATTCTATCTCCGCGGACTCTGGTTTCTTCACAAATTCCTACGCAATTGTGTTCTCACAATTTTAAATCCTTTGATGTTTATCTGTTGCTTCCTATTGCTGGAAAAGAACGATTACATCATTCATGTCCAGTTTATATATCTTGTTTCATAACCTCACACTTTAAATCTAATCTAACCCTAGCCATTATTAACACTTGGATACCCTAATAATCTACGTACAAAAGCAACTCGCCATATAATTACGATGTCATATCTCGTCATAAAATTTTATAAAGTTTGCGCACCCCTCACAGACAAACAATCGTCACTACCATCGCCCTATATTTTGGACAACCCTGAATTTGGCTAGTCTTGTTCATTATACTCTAAGTCCGTCGTATCAAATGCACGTTACGTCACCAATTAAACAAATTTTACAGTATCTAATAACACTCAGGTTATTACCGGATGAAAATTTTAACTACATCCAACATTATCGTTCTCCCCGACCGAGAAATACAATCACAAATCCACGCGTGTCCCGTTATATCCCCGCTGTGTGTTCCCCTATCAGCTGAGGCCTTTCACCCTAGTCCGCTTGGCAGTTACACGAGACATCTGTCGATCTACCTAACTGGCCTCTCTCTTTAAATCTTGAAACTCTGCCAACATAATTAAACACATACGATATTCTAAACAACAAATGCACGTAGATTATACTTCAAAATGCCCACAATAATTATACACGTCGCAAATTCATACCAGCGCGAATTCCTTGTATATTGCTTTCCATTCCCAACATTATAAAATCTTCCTCGGGCTTCCACAAGTCCCGGCTTCATTGACAGGTCTCTAACCTGATTCACAAATCTCATCTCGACTCACACGACAAAACTAACCTCTGTTTCCCAACTCACGACTATCACCGACAAAAGAACTGGTGTAAAATCCTTACTAGAATCCACGATGTCTAATACGCACAATGCATTAATAATGAATAACTTCGCATAAAATTATACCGTATTTTTAACAACTGGATTTTCACAAAAAATGACTGAAAAATTCGACTAGATCTTTCTATTATCAGTCAGACACAGTTTAAATTGGGCCCTGAAAAACGTTTCACTCAGTGAACAAATTCATCACACTAGACTCTCACCCGACAGCGCGATTCCACTCGATTTAAAATGGGTTACTATGAATTTCTTATATTATTTACGTCAAAATTTCAGACCGAAAAATTTTACGTCAAATGAAAATCATAATTTGACATCACAAAATATAGGCAGTACACACACGGAAATGACGATCTACATTGGACGTGATATCACTTCGAAACCCTATTCAATAACTTTTTACATCATACGGCACTCGCAAGACTTCAAAAATTTATCCAATTGCAAAATAAAACAAATGATTCTTTTAGTCGTATTCTAACATTTACAAAAACCACATAGGGGTGACCACTGCGTCGTATATACCCCATTCAAATACACATTTTTAGAGATCATGAAACAAGATATAATAGGTAGTAAGATGGAAAGTCACATACCTTATGTGGTCACGCCAGTATTCATCATAGGGCTCACCTGCGACCCTGGCATTTTTTTGCCATTTTTATATTCGTGGCTTTACATATCATTTATTTCTTCAGGTTTCCTGGAAATAAAGCATAAAAGAAAAGAAAATACCCTTCACTTGTTTTTGTTGAGCGCACACGGTAGACTGTAATTATTTCCGCACACGACTTACTTTCGTCATCCACTCCAAATTTTATTCGGTACTTTGACCGTCCTATCTGGTACAATTATTTTCACTCAAGAAAAACTATCTCCACATGGAGTCAAGACCCCAGCCACAATGGCTAAAATCTGCGGTTGAACTTCGTCTACTTTTGTTGTTTGATTTCACAGAGCAGCTCAACAATTTATCGTCCGCTTCGTAACACAAAATGCAGGAGAAGGAGACTTCGTCATGGCGTCAATTCTTATATATAGCAGCTACCCCCTCTCTTCGGGCATCTCCCTTTGCCGCCAAGGAAATTTCTATAAATTTTCTGACTTAACTAAACTGTAATTACAAGTTTTAAAGGCGACTACATACTCGCTACATTTCTGGCGGTAGTGTTCATGGACATTTAAAATTTATACGTGTTCGATTTGTGGGGTAAATGACCTCCTTTGATAGGTACTATATTTTTGACTTGGCTTGTACACGCCATATACACGCGCTTTGAAATAGTTCACAAAAATGACTTAAGATTCTTCCGCCGTTGACACGTGCGACTGACGTCACGTATCGCAGAGCGTGGGACCGAAGGTAATCACCCCCTTGCCACGTGTCAATTCCATGCTATCAAGAATCGAACTTCTTAATAAATTGACGATTTATGCATAATATTCTTAGGGCACAAAGGTCATAGGTTGAATATATTATATCATACCTCTTCATTTTCTTCCAAATAACTCTCAACTTTACCTTAACTTGACGCCTGGAATACTTTAACTCTCACCTATTCACGTTATCAATCCGTCTCTTCTTAATTAATCTCATTACCACTTCATATTATTCCCATATCAATATATCATCCTATTCTGATTCCATATGGCACTGTTCAACATTTAAAATTCAAGATTTTGAACATCACTCAATATAACCTTAAATTTTCTTTTTTTTTTTTTTTTGCTACTTGCTTTACGTCGCACCGACACAGATATGTCTTATGGCGACGATGGGATAGGAAAGGCCGAGGAAGTGGAAGGAAGCGACCGTGGCCTTAATTAAGGTACAACCCCAGCATTTGCCTGGTGTGAAAATGGGAAACCACGGAAAACCATCTTCAGGGCTGCCGACAGTGGGGCTCGAACCCACGATCTCCCGATTACTGGATACTGGCCGCACTTAAGCGACTGCAGCTATCGAGCTCGGTCTTAAATATTCTACCGACACAGATCTCATAATTCATATGATAACCTCTCAATATGTTTAAATGTCACTGCAATGGCACTAACGTATAGTTTACTTTACATCACCTAACCAAGGATTGGTTATGTATTCAGATGACTACCTATTACCCATTGTTACGTACTTTCACTGCTACCTCGTGGGACTTGAGACTCTACTTTTCTTCCCCTGCCTTACTTGTTTCGTCATCCTGTGCTGCTGCATTCTATGAGCCGCCTGCTGCTATTTATCGCTTCTTATCAGCTGTCCGTCTACTCACCTGGCCGGCTCTTCGTTTACTGGGCATTGTTATTTGCCCTCCTCCGTCGGCTCACGGCACGTATTACGTCTGCCTTCTCGCATGTTCTGTGTTCGCTACTCTCTGCCTATGTAAGCTCACGTTGATCTTCTTTGTTGCGAGTTGGGATATGAAGTGATTCTAGTGTGCAGGGCTTCATTTGTCCTTGTACAGCTGGTCTGTACTTCCGCTGTTCTACGAACTGGCTTTTCTACGACGAAGTGGGTGAGCAATGCACATTCATACAAACTTTTAAATATTTTAGCTATTGGTCTTGCCCTTCGGGCTTGACATAGCAAACTCCATTTTCAGTCAATCTTCTCTGAAACATGGACTTACTATTTTCAAGTCCTGAAAGTTCTATAAAACTTTCAATGTGTTGCGGAAGTACCTTCAGCTATGGACATATAATTTTGAATTTGATAACGGGTGTCTCGTAGATCGTTGGAGTATTATGTCTATTATCTGGAAACTGTCTAGGAATTTCAGTGCGTGGACTTTATCATCCTTTCTCCTTCCCCTTCTACTCTGTTTTTCCCTTTTTTGATCCTTAAGGAAAGAAGTGAAGGACCAAAAGTTAGAAAATGGTAATGTTTGTTACTGATCTGCCATTAAGTAGTCATGTTTTTACACCGATTTTGTACGACTGAGAAGATTCTAATTGAGACCGTATTATGGGATTCATAAAAAAAATTGTGGCTCACAAATCCCCGGTTCCTTTTAACTTTTCTAGTTTTACCATTTTTGTCAACATTAGTGCTGATGTAGTCTTTTTAAAAAAAAAATTGTGTATACTGTACCGGAAACGCCGCTACGTGAATGAAGTTCGAAGTGTGTGTGTTGAACTTCGTGCGAGGTGGAAGATAGGCAGCCCGCCGAACTCGCTGACGTACTCAGCCGTGACATAGTCGCTTCGCGTAAGCTCCACACAGCCAAGCGTGAACATATATGATAATGTCCCGGCCCATGTGTAAAAGTCCATTTAGCGTTAAAATATTGTTGTTTTGACATCGCCAACGTGGAAGCCATCGTAATAGATGTAACCCGTCAACTTCTTGAGAAAATCCACCTTGTACTTAGGGAGTTATAGAGGTGGATAATACCCACGTTCTAGATGCTTCGCCACAATCTGTTATAAAAAAATGGCGATCCGGACTACAGATTCAGTGTGTGTAACTCCACCGTCTCTGCGACACGGGTGACGGGTGGAGCTCTACAAGTGCGGATCGAACCTATGGTCGGACGAGTCTTTGTATTCCGAGTGTTCCAGCGGAGTTGGAACTTTATTTCCTTCAAGTGCCATGTTTGAACTTGTATTTTGAACTTGTATTTCGTAAACAGACTTTGGGAACATAGAAATTTTCCGAGTGTCTCATTTGGACTTGTGTTTCGTGACGAGCTGTGGAAACTTAGAGTATTTACGAGTATTATGTTCGAACTTATGTTTCATAACAAATTGTGGGAACATGAAATATTTTGAGTGCCGCATCTGGACTTGTGTTCAAACTTGTGTCATCGTAACATATCTGAGTTTGTGCCTTCCTCTCGTGAAGTTCCGAGGGAACATAGAACTTTTCAGTGTGATAATTGAACTTATAATTTATACTTCGTAACCACTTTCCATGGACAGTGTTAGACTCTTTCCAAGTGCAGTTTAACTTTAATGATCACTTAATGACATTGCTTAACAGTCTTCAGGTACACGTAATTTTGTTTATCGACGGAATAAGACATTTCCGAGTACCATTTAATTTGCTTAATTTATTACGAACGTGCTGATGTGTCTTGAACTTGCATGAACTGTGCATCTTGTGTTCAATATTGTGTTCTAATCCTAAACTGACGAAATCAGTGAGTTAGGAACTGTGATGACAATGATTAGTGACCCAACAGAACATTCCAGTCTGCCATGCCAATATTAGCAAACTTACGTCATGAACTTGACATTATAACTCATATACGGCATTATTTTCCCAAATATTAATTCGGGAGACATTTAACACATGGTTAGATATTTAGTTCAATCATCTTATTTTAAAGTGATAATTTATGAACTTTTGTGATTCAGCGAGGTGTTTGAATCAAGATTTTAGTTTCAATTTCATTAACATTTGGCATATTCCATTTTCAATGAGTGGACGCAATAATTATAAGGTCAATTTATTTAACAGTGCTACAAGTAAGTTGAATGCCATACGGGGGACTCGTGTGTGAATCACGCCTCACCTTTCATCATTGCCGTGTGAGATCGAATCCCGCAACGTGTGCGCCTAGAGAATCGAGAACTCTCAGATCCTCGAGAACTTCGAGAAATTCCAGAACTTCGAGAAATTCTAGAACGTCGAGAACTTCACATCCAGGACGTACGTGGTGCCTGTCTAGGCCGTGCCCAGCAACCATCTCGGAGTCCGAAGATTCCAGCCTGCTACAAAGCTTCAACTCAACTCGTATGGAAGGGGTATGGATTTGTTTTCAATGAACAATAAAATCAGATTCTCAGAAAAATCTAATTTCAGTAAACTAATACCCCTCTCTGTACCAACTCCAATAATTCATGCCACACCCTTAGAAATAGTCCATGCTCTTCAAGTTAGTGTTTGCGCCCCAAAGACAGACATTTTTTCCGGTACAATACGAATGTTTATTTTACTTCGGTCCCTTCCTTTAATTGGGCTATGTGCACTTTTACTCTACTTTTTTGAATTGTGAGTATCCATATTGTCGTTCCTCGATAATCTTTGTACAATTTTGAGACATTATTCACTCCGTATGTATAATCTAGGCATTATTATCAGTGTTCGTCCCTTAAAATTATGTACCTTCCTTTGGGATTCTGATCTTTAATCTATTCGTGCATTTCTCTGGTGTGATGAAAAGCATGTTACTTCCTATCGTGAAAAAGTAATCATGAATATAATAACAATAATAATAAAACGACTTGTGGAAATTCTAGTCAGGAACACTATTGTGCTTAAACATTAGTTGGAATTCCCATTGAATGGGCTTGTTGGTCTTGTATCTTGTACAAAGTGTCTGCTTCTTTTGAGTATCACAAAAAATTGTAACAGTTTACCATTATCTTGTTGTCAGTTTTGAAAATACATGTGTTCCACCCTTTGGTTGTTTCCAAAAGAAAAGGGGATATATTATTTTCCCTGTTTTTCCCAATGTCCATATACCTACCACGACTTTGCTTTCTGGGTTTGCCCCACGTACGGCCTGCTGCGAGTGATTAACTCTGCTGTCTTGCTATATAGTGGAGGGTTGGCCACCTTCTTCGGAAAGTAACTAGCATATTAATCCCTATTATCGCTTGCTATAAACAAATACACCTGACACCTTGTATTCTGGCACAAATGTAGCGTTAATCCGTGAGAATCTAACATATTTAAGATATTTTGAAGACTGCAACGATTACCTATCTATTCACCAACAAATATGAATGATAATATTAGAATTTGCAACATCTATTTGACTTACTTTACTAAGAAAGAAATTTTTTTTTCCGTCGGCTTCTCCGGGATTGAATAAGTTTCTCCACGACATCTGCGGCTCGGGCTTGGCAATTACATCCTGCCGTTGGTCATCAGGATGCTCTGGGGAAGGTAAGCCTCCTTTGCCGTCACCTCAGCTCAGCCTCCTTCCGGAAGTCTTACCATCGTCTTCTTAGAAATGCACAGAAGGCATATCTTGCGCAAACAAAATAGAAATATACATATATGAAGTTAGTTGTGTCATAAAGTGGAATCCATAGTCTTCTAACATTCTAGCTTCAATGAACATTCCTTAGTCTTGATTATATTCTCAATAACGCTCGTAGATTACCAAAATGACTGCCCTTGTCTATATATATATATATATATAGGATGTTAGGTGTATACCTGCAGATATTTCTTCTAGCAATAGAGAACAATGTGACGAACCACTATATATCAATGAATGAATAGCTTCCCTTTGAGAACAGGCGAGTCACGCGCCATGCGTGCCAAACTGGTTTCTGTTTATGTTTACGTACAACAGCTGAACGCTACCTATGCAATGCACGAGATGTTACGTAACATACTTGTCAAACTGGTTTTATGTTTAAGAGCAACTGAGCTACGATAACAGCTGAAGGTGGCTACTACAGTAGCGTATGCCTTGTAACGTTACATTCTCGCCAGACTGGTTTCGTAGTTGTCAGTATTCAGTTTCCGTCTTAGGGGCTTCAGACCACCCTGGTCATCGGTTTCGGACCCTGGAGATGTACCGAATTCTCAGCGTTAATACTGGTTCATTTGCTGTTATGTCCTTTAAGGGATTGGGATATGTGTGGTCATCAGCCCCGTGGTCTAGTGAGTATGGAAATGACCTGAAAACCTGAATCGGTGCGGGACCTGTACGAGCGTGTGATATAACTATTGGTTGGGATAGGCGCGCCGGGACGTAAAATACAGTAGATCCCCGTTGTGCATTGCGTAAAGGTAGAAGAAAGATGGCAGGTCCTTACGCCAACGAAAGCAGTCATGGGATGCCCAAATGAGTAGCATCGGAATTGAATTATCGAAACACATCGAACGTTTAGTTTCAAAGGAATATTGGACATGTTATACAACTAAATAAATTAAACGTACCTACATTTCGTGCCTCCTTCCGGGCTGAGTTTCTCAGACGGTTGAGGTGCAGGCCTTTTGACTCCAACTTTACAGGTTCGAACCTGGCCCAGTCCGGTGGTATTTGAAGGTGCTCAAATACTGTAGGTCAGCCTCGTGTCGGCAGATTTTCTGGTACATAAAAAGAACTCGTGCGGGACTAAATTCGGGCACCTCAGCGTCTCAGAAAACAGTAGAAGTAGTTAGTGGGACGTAAAGCATTTAACGTTATTATTATTATTATTATTATTATTATTATTATTATTATTATTATTATTATTATTATTAGGACATTAAAAGCTGAAATACGTGGAAGAAAATAGTAAAATATGCGTGGTTTAAGAGGAAACAAGATGAAATGTATGTCACGTGAGTTAGCATCGGTCGCAGTAGTTACCTACAGATTACTATGCGTAAAACGAGAACCAGGTCAAGCTCGTGGGGATGAGTCAGCTGTAATCTCGTATTGTGTATAAACATCAAACATACACATCAAAAAATATAAGAAACATAAACAAGGTTACACGTTAGAGACATGTAGCTATTAACCTGAACGCCAGGCCGACGGTCGCTTTCATGAGTACAGATGAATTATCAATCATACACAATCCACAGATGTCGAACATATCTAAGAAGATTCCGCCACAACTATATTACA
This sequence comes from Anabrus simplex, assembly GCF_040414725.1. Lineage (NCBI taxonomy): Eukaryota > Metazoa > Arthropoda > Insecta > Orthoptera > Tettigoniidae > Anabrus > Anabrus simplex. The sequence goes on from NC_090269.1 coordinate 407,928,849, forward strand.
TTTTACTATGATGGTGCTGTGGCCTTAATTAAGGTACATCACCAGCATTAGCCTGATGTGAGAATGGGAAACCACGGAAAACCATCTTCTGGGCTGCCGAGAGTGGGGTTCGAACCCACTATCTCCCGAATAATGGATACTGGCCACACTGAAATGAAATGTCGTATGGCTTTTAGTGCCGGGAGTGTCCGAGGATAAGTTCGGCTCGCCAGATGCAGGTCTTTTGATTTGACTCCCGTAGGCGACCTGCGCGTCGTGATAAGGATGAAATGATGATGAAGATGGCACATACACCCAGTTCCCGTGCCAGCAAATTTAACCAATTAAGGTTAAATTTCCGACCCTCCCGGGAATCGAACACGGTACCCCTGTGACCAAAGGCCAGCACGCTAACCATTTAGCCATGGAGCCGGACTTAAGTGACTGCAGTTATCGAGCTCGGTAAATCGCAGCAGATTACGCTACTGCGTGTTGAGATGATGTCGGTAGAATACAGTATACCTGTTAAGACATAAGGCTGCAGTAGAAGAAGAGGAAGAAGAAGGTAACGAGAGCCACATAGTCAAGCAGCACACAGTTGAACAAAGTGCACATTAGTGACGCAGACATAAGAGTGGCGTGGTCGCGGGAACTACAGTCGCATTCATAACAATCTGTTGTAGAAAAATAATGAACTAACATACAGTACGGGCTCCGTAATTCCAGGTGGACGGTAACAAGACTATCTCGAATAGAAAAGTACGGATTTACGAACGTACACGAAAACGCCTGTGAACAACATAATGCACCTATGTTAAACATTACAGTACAACAGTTTAGAAAACAAAAACATACATATTGCATTAAAATAAATGTTAAACTTTCTTTTGTAAATTAACAAAACACTCTAGGCAATCTTCTTAAGTTAAATGTTAACTTATAGTTCCTATTTCAGTAATGATGAATATAAAACGATTATTTTATTGAATATTTATACGTGATGATGATGATGATTGCTGTCTTAATGTCATCGGCCCTTAAAAACGCAAAGTGTCCTCTGTTTTAACTCGTAGAGAATAAGAAACATAATATAAATTGCTGGAAGCCTTTCCCGACAGATTCATGAAGGGCGACCCGTGTTCTGTTCTGCCACACGATACACTAGCAGCATATAATGGTATTCGTGGTATTCATACACTGGCATTATTCAAATACTACTACTGATGCTACTACAACGAAGTAACTCGCGTACTAGTACGGACGATAATTCGCATCTCTGACAGCTGTTATTCAGGTCAAGGTCAGACAGACCGGTTTCATGTAGGGGTGGGGAACCCGTCCAGCGACATCCCCGTCGCTAAGAACAGCAGACAACCGGCATGTGACAGGTCTAGTGCTTTTGTCGAACTGCTTACGTGGAATATTCTCCCACAGTGCGATTTCAATATCATGGTCTTTTGGAAGTCCAACTCGCCGTATGCAGAAACAACCCGTGTTGACGTGTACGTAAATAAAGTTTATTACGTCAACGAAAGAATGCATGGGAGAGAATTTCAAAGTGAGTAGTATCGGAATTGAAATGTCAAAACACATCGAACGTTTTACTTCATACCAGTAAGGGACATGTTATAAACATAAATTAATTAAATGTACCTTCCTTTCGTGCTTCCAACCGAAGAGAACATGTTTAAATGTAAATGAGAACCTTCTAGCTTACTGCTGATTTTGCAGTGCCTATTCAACGTATCAAAATAAACGTTGCCAGGCTGAGTGGCTCATACGGTTCAAGCACTGGTTTCATGAACTTAGCAGGCTCGATCCTGGCTCAGTCCGCTGGTATTTGAAGGTGCTCAAATACGACCGCTTCTAATCGGTAGATTTACGGGCACGTTAAAGAATACCAGTGGGCAAAATTCCGACACCGCGCGTCTCCATTGGCACGTGAAGATTTATTATTATTATTATTATTATTATTATTATTATTATTATTATTATTATTATTATTATTATTATTATTATTATTATTATTATTGGGCGAGTTGGCCGTACGATTAGCTTACATCCGTCGAAAAGCCACTAACAATATTATTATAAAAACTGCGTTAGTCTATTATTACTGACTATTATGAAAATAAATGTTAATCGCCCCACTCAAACTTCGTAGCTCGTAATCTGTCAGAAAACACTAAAGAAAATGGTGAACTTTTAACAGGTCCGAATTATTATTAATATTATAATTGCAGACATGTCTCCGAAATTACCGAAGCATGTACTTACAAATTGTTTTACATCGCACCGACACAAATAGGTCTTACGGCGACAATGGGGGAGAAAAGGGATACAAGTGGGAAGGAAGCATTCGAAGTCTAATAAAGATACAGTTCCAGCATTTCCCTGATGTGAAAATGGGAAACTACGGAAAACCATCTTCCCGGCTACCGAGAGTGGAGTTCGAACCCACTATCACCAGAATACAAGCTCACAGCTGCGCGCCCCTAACCGCACGATCAACTTACTCTAAGCCCCAATGCCGGTCTGCGTAGCTCGGACGATAGAGCGCTGGTCTTCTGATCCCACCTTGGCAGGTTCGATGGCGGCTCAGTTCGGTGGTATTTGAAGGTGCTGAAATACGCCAGTCTCGTGTCTGTGGATTTACTTGCAATTAAAATAGTACTGCTTTACAAAATTCTGGCACTTCAGCGTCTTCGAAAACCGTGAAAATTAGTTAGTGGAACGTAAAGATATTAGTAGTAGTAGTAGTAGTAGTAGTAGTAGTAGTAGTAGTAGTAGTAGTAGTAACATTATTATTACGGACGTTTTAATTAAACGGGTCCGTTACATTACCTATCGGCACTTACTGTCCAGTAATTAGCCTTCTGTCCACCTCTGTGGTATAGTGGTTAGTGTGATTAGCTGCCAACCCCCGGAGGCCCGTGTTCCATTCCCAGCTCCGCCACGAAATTTGAAAAGTGGTACGAGGGCTGGAACGGGGTCCACTAAGTCTCGGGAGGTCAAATGGGTAGAGGTGGTTCGATTCCCACCTCAGCCATCCTGAAAGTGGTTTCCCGTAGTTTCGCACTTCTCCAGGTAATGCCGGGATGGTACCTAACTTAAGGCCACGGCCGCTTCCTTCCCTCTTCCTTGTCTATCCCTTCCAATCTCCGCATTCCCCCGCAAGTCCTACACAAGACCCCTGTTCAGCATAGAAGGTGAGGCCGCCTGGGCGAGGTACTGGTCATTCTCCCCAGTTGTATCCCCGACCCAATGTCTCACGCTCCAGGACACTGCCCTTCAGGCGGTAGAGGTGGGATCCCTCGCCGAGTCCGAGGGAAAACCAACCCTGGAAGGTAAACAGATTAGGAAAAAGAAGAATAAGCCTTCTATTAGAAATGCCCGGCGGCAATTCCATAGTAGACCGAGCTCGATAGCTGCAGTCGCTTAACTGCGGCCAGTATCCAGTATTCGGGAGATAGCAGGTTCGAACCCCACTGTCGGCGGCCCTGAAGATGATTTTCCGTGGTTTCCCATTTTCACACCAGGAAAATGCTGGGGCTGTACCTTAATTAAGGCCACGGCCGCTTCCTTCCCACTCCTAGCCCTTTCCTGTCCCATCGTCTCCATAAGACCTATTTGTGTCGGTGCGACGTAAAGCATATAGCAAAAGTAATCCACAGTAGCTTTTTTTCCTTCGAGCAATGTTCACGCATGGTTGCAACTACGGTTTTTGAAATCTGTCTCATTAATAACAATATGACTGAATACTTACAGCCTTTTCTTTCAGTGTCCACCGTCCTTTCACTGACCTGAAAAGTTTATGAATAAGCATAGACAACTCGCATTGTCGATTGTCAGAAATTCATCGTAGACTGTCGCAATAACAGCACAGAAATGTTGCGCTCATTTTTCATTTACTTATTAACTATTTCCTTTCATTTTGTCAGCTTTGATCACTGAGTAATGCCATTGACGTCTTATAAATCACACACAACTACACAATACTTTATTCGCACGGATGTGCTGGTGCGTATCTTCGAGGTCACTGTAAGGATCCTGTGTACATTTCACACAGAGTACCCTAGACCGGTTTTCGAGTACAGCAAGTGGCCTGGCACGTGAGTAATCCTCTCCTACTTGCCAAGCCTTTAGGGGAAGTGCACAACAACATGTGTTGGCCTGCGATAAGAAACAGGTTCAACAAGCCCTAAACTCTGCTACTGTACTTCCACTACGCGTGGACAGAATGACGTAACCGGCATATCCTGCTACGGCCGTTCAAAACACATTAGGTCCTGAAATATTTGGCTCAGTTATGGGCAAACTAATAGGACAAGATAAAAAGTACATAGCATATATTGTGAGATGTCTTTTTCTTTGCCGACTAGCTTAATATCTGCACGTATACACCTAACACCCTGTATATAGATATACTAGCAAGATACCCGTGCTTCGCTACGGTATTATACTGAAATTTATAATTGAATGCTTATTGTTTTAGATATATAATCCTCCGAAATTCGCGATCTGACTCGTTTTCTGCGAGAATCCACCATAATTCCCGATCTGACTCGCTTTCTATTATTTTACGGCACGTTTCCTCCCATTTTTCAATCTTCCTTTACAGCAATCGATTTCGTACTTCCCGGGTTAGGCTCAGGTATTCCTCCCGGTCAGTTGGGTCCGTAAATCTGTGCCATCTTTTCCTATAATCATTTTTAATATGGATAAAATCCTTTAGGAGATCCGGCGTGGTGTCATATTGGGTGCCTTGGCGGCACTGAACCCGCGGCCGGGCTGCATTCTTAGTCATTACCCGTCCAGGAGCCGTTTCCAGCGCGGACCGCACATTTGACGATGGTCTGGAACATTATTATTATTATTATTATTATTATTATTATTATTATTATTATTATTATTATTATTATTATTATTATTATTATGTGTTGCTGGAATGGCTGATGACAGGGAAAACCGGAGTATCCGGAGAAAAACCTGTCCCGCCTCCGCTTTGTCCAGCACGAATGACACATGGAGTGAACGGGATTTGAACCACGGAACCCAGCTGTGAGAGGCCGGCACGCTTGTGCCTGAGCAACGGAGGATCCTTATAAGTACATTAATAGCAGTAAAATCAATTGGTCTCACCTCCTTCTACACCCCACCGCCGTTAAGTTTATTTACCGCAACCCCCCCCACCCCAAGAAAAATTAAAAGAAGGCTTGTTTCTTTATGTTTAAGGGAGATTCCAAACACCAATGTTCACGTCTATTACCTTCAGCTTTGAGATATAAGTATCCCCATAAAAATAATTTAATTTTTGCACTTCAATTCATACTACTCCCCTCTTCCCCAAGTGAATTTCAATTAATTTTCCAATTCTTTAACCCCCCCCCCCCCTTCATTGGATTTTCCGACAATACGTGTTTCTTTACTTTTAAAGCAGATTCCAAATATCAAATTTCACGTCTGTAACATCTTCATATTTGAGATATCAGTAGCCTAATTAAAAGAATTCAACACCATTTTCAGTCACTTTTACCCACCCCCCACCACCCAAGTGGTATTTCCGAAAACTAAAAATACACGATTCGTTATGTTTAATAGAGATAAAAAATACCATTTTTCACTACTGTAACATGTTAAGTTTTTTTAGATATACTGTAAAAATTCTCATTTTAAAATTTCACCCCTTTTGAGTTCCCCTTAAGTGGAGTTTCCAAAAACAAATCACCTATGTTTCTTTACATTTACAGGAGATTCCAAACACCCACTTTTACGTCTGTAACATTTTACGTTTCCAAGATATTCTGTAGATACAGTCTTTCAAAAAATTCACCCCATTTTGTCACTCCTGTTTAACCGCCATTAATTGGATTTTCCAAAAACTAAAAAAATACGTGTTTCTTTATTTTGAAAGGAGATCCCATATACAAATTTTCATTTCTGTAATATCTTTCGTTTCTGAGATATATGTATCCTTATTAAAGGCATTCAACCCATTTTTCACCCTTTTTAACCCCTCCTATTGGAATTTAAGGAAACAAAAAAAATACGTGTTCATTTATTTTTAGAGGAGATTCTAAGTACCAATTTTACATCTGTAAATTTTAAAGTTTTAAGATGTAGACACACTCATTTAAAAAAATTCACCCCCCTTTTCACCCCCCAATATTTGGATTTTCCAAAAACGAAAAAATACATGTTTCTTTACTTTTAAAGCAGATCCCAAATACAAATTTTAAGGTCTGTAATATCTTCAGGTTCTGAAATATAAGTAGCCTCATTAAAGGCATTCAACCCATTACTCACCCTTTTACACCCTTCCTATTGGGATTTTCCGAAAACAAAAGAATACGTGTTTCTTTATTTTTAAAGGGGATTCTAAATACCAATTTTACGTCTATAAACTATACAGTTTTGAGATATAGATACATTCATTTGAAAAATCACCCCCTTTTCACCCCTCATTAATTGGATTTTCCAAAAACCAAAAATACGTGTTTCTTTATTTTTAAAAGAGATCCCAAACACCAATTTTCAGGTCTGTAATATCTTCAGTTTCTGAGATATAAGTAGCCTCATTAAAGGCATTCAACCGCTTTTTCACCCCTTTTCACACCTCCTATTGCGATTTTCCGAAAACAAAACAATACGTGTTTCTTTATTTTTAATGAAGATTCTAAATACCAATTTTTACATCTGCAAACTTTAAAAGTTTGAAGATATAGATTCACTCATTTTAAAAATTCACCCCCTTTTCACCCTCCGATTAATTGGATTTTCCAAAAACCAAAAATACGTGTTTCTTTATTTTTAAAGGACATTCTAAATACCAATGTTTACATCTATAAACTTTAAACGTTTTGAGGTATAGGTACACTCATATTAAAAAATCATCCCCCTTTTACCCCCACCATTATTTGGCTTTTCTAAAAACAAAAAATACGCGTTTCTTTATTTTTAAAGGAGATCCCAAACACCAATTTTCAGATCTGTAATATCTTCAGTTTCCAAGATATAAGTATTCTCTTTAAAGGCATTCTACCCCTTTTTCACCCCTTTTCTCCCCTCTTATTGGGATTTTCCGAAAACAAAAAAATACGTGTTCCTTTATTATTGATGAAGATTCTAAATACCAATTTTTACATCTCTAAACTTTAAAACTTTTGAGATATAGATGCACTCATTTTAAAAATTCACCCCCTTTTCACCCTCGCATTAATTGGATTTTCCAAAAACAAAAAAAATATGTTTCTTTATTTTTGAAAGAGATCAAAAGTACCAATTTTGAGGTCTGTAATATCTTCACTTTCTCAGATATAAGTACCGGTATCCTGATTAAAGGCATTCAACCACTTTTTCACCCTTTTTCACCCCTCCCATTGGGATTTTCTGAAAACAAAAAATAGGTGTTTCCTTATTTTTAAGGAAGATTCTAAATACCAATTTTCACATCTGTAAACTTTTAAAGTTTTGAGATATAGACACACTCATTTTAAAATTTCACCCCCCTTTTCACCCCCTTAGCGACGGAATATCCAAAAATCCTCTCTTAGCGAGCACCTACATCTTAATATGAATATATCCCCAAAATTTCATTTTTTTATGTCCAGTAGTTTTGGCTCGGCGATGATGAATCAGTCAGTCAGTCAGTCAGGACAAGCTACTTTATATATATAGATTATAGTTGTTATTTTACGAGTTAATTTATCTATTTCTCCGTAGTCACGAAATGTTCTTCCTTGCCACTGTATCAAGGCCTCTCCTTTACCTTTGCGATAATTCAATGTATGAATTTCTTTTAGATTGTTATTATTTCGCGGTTTAATTTGCGGCTTTCGTCATTCTCCAATAAATGTAGATCTCGTAAATCTTCCTATTTCATTGATATTCTTCTTAACTCTTAAGATTTTAGGTGCGTTTAATCTCTTCAGATTGACAAGACCGTTCCTTAAACTTGCCCATTCAGTTATCATTTTCTAATAGTATAGTGTCCTTACATAATGAGGTAATTTCGCTTCATCAGCACGGTAATTAAAACTTAGAGCACTTTTACCTTATGTGAAACTTAAAACCGGATTTTGGTTACCATCATACCATTAACTGCTGTCCACCTCACAATATTGTCGAGTTCCATTGTAAGAATCTAACTTGAACTTCTTCGTAGGTTATATTGGGCGGCGGTCGCGAAGCCTTCACTCCCACTGGCAAAGTTGATGAAGAAGGAAGTTCGGGAAAACGCCTCGACGGTAAAAATCTCATTGAAGTTTGGAAAAAGGAGAAAAAGAGCAGTGGAGTCCGAGGACAGTACATCTGGAATCGTGAACAGCTCCTCTCTTTGAACTACACGAACGTCGACTACTTGCTAGGTACGTAGTGGGTACTTCATAGATCTACTCAGCATTAAACGAGCTAACGCTGGGCTTCTTAACATACAGTAACCATCAGAAAATAAGATGCTCAACTACAGCTCTTTCTTAAAACTTAAATTTCATTGGCGGTGTTTATTTCAGAGCAAGGCTCATTCCACATCTGACATAAATTTGTCGGTGGCAACAGTTACGAAAACTTACCGCATAAAATACATTACAAGACATTTTTTCTGTCTATTCTGGTGTTCCACAGGGTTCAAACCTGGGTCCGTTGCTGTTTAACGTTTATGTCAACGATCTCCCATCTAAGGTTAAGTTTTCAAACTGCCTTTTATATGCGGATGATGTAAAACTTTACAAAGAAATAAAATGTGATGGAGACATCGACAAACTTCAAAGCGATTTAAATCAATTATACGAATGGAGTATAGAAAATAATTTACATTTCAATATAAAGAAATGTTGCTTCATGAAAATTACACACGGAAAATTCCCTAAAGAACACGTGTACTCTATCAACAACGAATTAATGACGCAGGTTAATTCAATTAATGATCTAGGAGTACGCATCACAAACAATTTGTCGTTTAACTCACACATTTATGACACAATTAATGATGCCTACAAAAAACTGGGCTTCTTAATCCGACACACCAGAGAGCTGAATAATATCCAAGCCCTCACACTTTTGTTCAACACACTTGTGAGGTCCAAACTTGAGTACGCGTCGGTAATTTGGTCTCCCATTTACAAATCTTATCAAAACCATGTGGAGAAAGTTCAGAAACGTTTCTTACGTTATCTTTACTTTAAAAAATATAACAGGTTTGTTCCTAGCGGCATAATTCACTATAAAGATCTCCTGAAAGAATTTAACATCACTTCATTATTAAACAGACGTATAATAAATGATCAAAAATACCTCCATAGAGTTATCAATAATGTGGTAGATAACAGTTACTTTCTACAACAATTCTCGTTCAATACCCGGAAAGGAAGTTTAAGACACAGACATCTCTTGTTTCTTCCGATTTCTAAAACAGTATTTTATAGAAGCTCACCACTGTTCAGAATGTGCACTACTTATAACGTCACAGTTCAAAAATTTCCTGATCTTGATCTAGACTTTGCTGTTAGATACAATTATTATGTAAAATTATTGAAGAAGGCACACAGTTGAAGTAATGGTCACACTATGCTGGGCACTTTGAGTTCAGTTCACTATTTCTGAAGGTTTACCCTATAGGTGTATATATGTACTATATTTATACTTATTTCTTGGTTAATTTGTGTTTCATTTTTGTGTTTTATTTTATTTAAATTCATATAATTTAATATAGATGAAGAAAATGTAAGGAAAACTGCAAACAAATTATCATTACTAATGTCTATTTGCACTTAAGATTTAATGTGCTGTTCATACCTATTGCTACAACTCATCTCTCACCAAACACATATATTTCATGCGTTACTTTCTATGATTTTCTTTTTGTATGTCAGTTTCTTTAACTGGCGTCAGTCTAAGATTGGAGTTATTTCTTTTGTAGATCCTAATTCCTAATTTATTTTATGTTTCTGTTTTTCTAATTTTTAATTCATTTTTAGATATTAAGTATTTTAGGTCATAAGTCCACTTCGAACCTGAAAAAGTCTACTTTTTAAATTAATTTTTAGATATTACAGTAAGTATATTTAAACTTGAAAAAGTATTAATGTGCTGTAAATTCTGTTTGCTACTCTACTTGTTAATAATGTTGTATATTTTTATTTTTAGATATTAAGTTCTTTCTAACAATTGTTATTTTTAATAATTAATGCATAATGACTAAGCCACCTGTAATTGGAGGAACATCTCTGTTGGTGATATGAAATAAATAAATAAATAAATAAATAAATACAAGTCCGGAAATTCGTCAGAGGTTTTCTAATATAGTACCCGGCAATGTTCAGTCAATTTAGGCGAAATAATATATCGTCGCTGCCGGGACAAAAACTTCTATGTGAAATATTTTAGCTTAGATCATTGGCCGGTAAAGTTCTGTCATCTAAGGTGCAATATTGTGTGAACATTGTCAAGGCATTCTCGCTCTTCATAATGTATGTGCTGCGGGTCAGTATATCTCCAAAACAAAATTCTCATATAGAAGGTTTTGTCCGGCAACGGCGATATGTGAGAATTCAGAGAGAAAATAGAAACCGCTTAGTTTCTAGGGCAAGCGTGATGTTCTACGTGAAATGTCATGCTACTCGATACGATATTATACTTTTGGCTGGTACTGTAAAGCGGGAAAAACTACGTAGTCTGTCTCTATTCAGTGAAATATACGATTACAAACGTCGTAGTCTATAGGAACCTCAAGGCTTATAATGTTCCATTACAATGAACACACAGGTTTTTTGATGATGTACACGATTTTAGTTGCAGGTAGCGTCTCTAGTTAGGAGTCATCTTACATGCTCAAGTTCGTAAGATCAATACCCGCTGGAATCGGCTTCAATTTATTTGAACTCAAATTCGAAAGGCTCATGTGAATGGATTTATTGTCACGATACTGAACACCTTTTCAGCAGTTGGGCATATGTTAAAAACAACAGCAAGTGAATGAATTCTGTACTCGAAGTAGACTGATCGTATTTTCTTCGCAACTGTTGTAAAAGTACGCGAAGTGAAATAAGTGGGACATTTATACAGAATGTTCAGTTTTTTCAATAAATCATCTATATTCAAGGCAAATGCATATAAACTGAAGATTCACTCGATTCCAGAGGATGATTGGAATATAAATTAAGAAATCGGGTATATCAAATACAAGTAGGGAAAAATCGGCGACGATTTTGAGGAATTTTTGTGCTTTAATTCTACAATATTCTGGATTCCTCTCAAATTTTAAAGCTATAACTGATCTGTTTGCTTCCCTGGACTCTTCTAATAATTTTACCGGGGCAATTTACGAGGCTTTGCAATCCTGTCACTTAAAAGGAAGTTACTTATTCCTGGATTTCGACTGAAGTGATGATACCATAGCTTCATTTCGCGGTAGATATGTTTGTGTTATCAAATTCATACGATTGTCGGTGTCTAACCAAAACTTGCCTAACGACTTGTGGTATTTTTATTAATGTGCGTGGGATACATTTCTAACAGCAGGCACGTACGTCCCTTCCAGTCTGGTGAAGTATAAGAAAACGTAATTGCCATAGATTTCACAAAACCATGCTATCTGGATAGTTTTCCTCAGATCCGTATCATCTGTAGTAGTAGGATCATGGTTGAGAATGGATTTTCTTAACCACGAATAAATTAATGGTGGATATCTTTAATGATGGATGACCGTACTAGACGCACTCATTACTAATACTAATCAAACCAGCCTTGCATGACTTCAGGTCAATAAAACGGTCCATTAATATGTACAAATATCCTACCTTTATTGGAAAACATGAAATCCTCGAAGGACTACGCATTTTCAACAAGAAGGAATTTGTATCGGACCCTGATCAGAAATAATTGTATTGATTCATTGACAGCATTTTACGCCGAGGTGCCGGCATTCGGTCCCAAGGGAGTTCTTTTGTAAATCTACTGGTACGAGCCTTGTGCGATTTATCATCGAACTGAAGTGCGATCGAACACTTAATATTGTGACCGTATGCTCTGTCTCAGCTGGTTGAATATGGGGCGGTGTGTCATGAGTCTAGTTCTTTGGCGGCATGGCACGCGCTTGTCCTTGGACAAGGTGGCGAGCTGTTTCCAACCTAAAGGGGGAGCTCTAGCTGGTTCGGAAAATAAAAATAGAAATAGTAAAGGAAGAGAGAAGAAAATAGCTGGAATATGTTCGCGTGCAGTTGTACTGGATTAAAAGTAAAGGGAAAATTTTAATAACATCGACGGTGTGATATGTGTATTTATGAAGGTGTACAAAAGTGAAATTTGACTGGACATTGTTAATGATATCACGTGTGAATTGTAATAATTAATAGCTGAATTTATATTAAATTTGAATGGTATACCGGCAGAAGGTAATGTGAATTTAATTAAATAAACTGATAAGAATTCAGTACTTGAACTGACTCGTACTTCCTACGATGACTGGAGTACTACGTTATTTAAAGCGAGTCATACGCACGCACATTCTGACTTCGCCTCACTTCTAACTGCTGCTCACTTCAGCTTATTCCGTCGAAGAAAGTCAAATGAGATACAGTCATCACCAGGGATAGTGGAAGCATTTCCAGCGTTAAGCCTCTACTTAAATTGTGCCAGCCTAGACGACAACAATTAGTGTTCAACCAACAGACGTGGAAAGATACAGATAAATAATTAAAGTACGTGTTTTTATAACAACTTGCAGAATTGTGCCTAAGACGTTTTTCTAATTTATTCTGTACAAGTGTCAGCAAAATCATCGAGAAGTGTAAAGTGCAAGAGGACCTCTACAGCATTCATTACAAGAAGAAGGGAGTTCGTGCCGGATTCTACACATATTCCATCATGAATTATTAAGTCAACGGACCGGCGCCATCAGCGGAGAAATGCAAGGATTTCAACCCTAGAATGTTCGATTGAGGACGCCAGGAGATCAACATGAAGTCTACGGTATAAGTTAAGTCGACTATGTCTTATTTATATCTGTTCTTTGTAGCACGTTAGTTCCATTTCATTCTTTTGGTGTGGTCTTGTAGTCTGTAGTTGATTTCTTTTTCATTATATCGTTCTGTAATACGTGAGACCGGACTTGGAGATTAATTCGTGTACTTGTTCAGATTCCCGACCGCGTGTTATTGTGTTCTGAAATGACAGATCAGTCGAAGTTGTCCATGTGTTATCGTAACCATCCTTTCTTATTTTACGAATTTCATTGTATTAGTGAGTTATTCTGTGTTGTAGGAATTTATTGAGGTAATATTTTCCCAATATTTTTTCAATTTTTCGTGATATTTGGACATATTCGGACCTCGTGGTAATTGTAGTATGTTATCAGGATGTAAATACCGGAATAAGATCATGGATTTATTAGGAGTATATGATCAGTGATATATAATTCTTAATGGTTTATTTAATCATCGAGACGAATTTAATGGGAGTAAGACTTGTTCTTGGACGATAACATGTTTTTACAGAATTTTCTGACTACACATTGTGTGATATGCGGTTGTGATGAATATTGGTCGTCATTATATTGTTGTTATTGTACGTGGAATTTATGTGGAATCGGTACATGTGATATGAGTCTTTTGATAGTAAATTGTCACGTGTTTGTGGGACGATATTTTTAATACATGATGTTGATCATAGTAGGAAATAGATAATGGTTCCTCGAGATCATATGAAGTGTAGTCACTTTGATAACGTCTTCCAATGATGATAATAATAAGTATATGTCGATAGATGTACTCCAGAATTCTGTCTTAATATTTTGAAATGAGCTTATCCAGATATAACTCATGGAAGTCATTAATTCAAAGATTCTAATGTGTGTGTGAAACTTACTGGAGGGCATTACATTTGGAAAGTAGATTCTCAAATAAATATCCCGATAAGATTAGAGTTCGATACCAGGCGAGCTCACTTTTTATCGCCAGAATTCGTACTCACATGGAGACTTCACGTTTTCAACGACAGTTCTAAATGGATGTTACTTTGTACATGAACGCGATGTAGATATTGTAGATATTTCTTCTTTGGAAATTTTTCCTGCAGATAGTTGGTAGAATTAGTAATATTTTCTAGTGATAAGATATTTCTTGTGCATTTAAGATGTGATGTGACACTTTAGTGGCATTTAATTTATAATTTTGACAGTATTCCTACGCCGATGAATTATCTTGATTTAATGATTTTTGAGAATTAATAATTTCAATTTCTTATGGAAGACCACGTAATAATAACGTTAGATTTTAGTTCTCACGAGGAGAGAAGTGGGAAAGACTTTGAGCAGATATACTCGACGTCTCGAATTAACTTTTACGTAGCTTAAAGCACGTTCAAGATACAGTTAATAAATATTTAATAAACCTAACTTCACTAATATTTTGATATGAGAAGAAGTAAACTGTGTAAATCTTGAATATTCTATCTCATACACTCCATTAAAATTTAATGTGTTTTTCAGATTATTCGAGGAATTTGATACACCATCCTCATTTTTCAAGATTAAAAAATTTCATATAATTAAATTAATATTAACAAACAAAACATGTAAAATACTGGCAACAACTCTGTTAGAATTCTAAGGCAAAAGAGTCACGTGTATCACCCATTTGTTTGAATTATTTTTATGTCACGTCAAGAATCATCAGTAATTTAACTTAACGTAGCGATCATTCCCCATAATCATAGATTATCAGGATGGCAAAAGTTTATTTTATTTTGAATAAATTATGTTATTCATTGAATATCAAATATTCTTATTTCCGAACCTCATGTTAAATCCTACCAATTGTATTTATTCAGTCAGTGATGTTGTTGAACTGAGCACCCCTGGGGTGTCTCCTGTTCACCGGCTAGACCTAGTTACGGGTACAATATATACATTTCATATGCTGATTACACGAGGCTGTGGACTGCTGTGTCTTAAATCCTCCACATTAAACAACAATAACACTATTAGGACGAGAGTTTGGAAGTGTCAGTGTTCCTTGTTTAACGAATTCTTGGAAATTCTCATCGAATAAATATTTACTTACGTTAGGCACAAGTAAGTGGAACCAATTTCTCGAAAATAATTTATGTAGTGGCTATTTTAGCTAGGTTTCGGAACATTTGAATTAATGATTCTCAATTTGAAAAAAGTCCTTCTCAACTAAAACTACAACAGATTATGTGAGTTCCAAGTTACAAGGTAGTTTAAAAATTTGACATATGAATTCAGACAAAATTCCTTTGACTATTCTAATTCCTAACTATGAGAGTACTCAGGCCGTTAGCCAAAAAATTATATCATAAGTAATCTAAAAGAACCTTTCCATAATAACTGAATTAAGGATTCTGAATTATTTCATTTCAGCTGTAATTATAGCGGATGATGTCCATGTCATTGTGGGTTTTATTAACTGAAAGTTTGAAGTCTGAAAACATCTCAACGAGGGTTATACTTGCTTAAGCATATCAGTACTCCACAATCGTGTATTTTCAATTCCAATATACTCAGATGCAACTATTGTGGGAGAAATGACTTGCACATAACCCGACCAATTTTATGAGATGCTCCTTGGTCCCTTTAGGTAGCAGTACTTAGGACGACAAACAGAAAGTTTCATGATTTAGTTAGAGCATCAATATGTTTCATTGATCTCTGGCTGTCAGTAATATACACCGAACCTCTAAATCGGGTGAATGCAGTAATTTTGTTACCACCTGAAATAGTTTGCTGAAATGAACAGTGGATGTTCCATCTTTCATTATGAAGACCGATAATTTTTCTTTTTTTCTTTTCTTTAGGCTTATTCGAGGCAAGTCATATGAAATATCATTTAGAAGCCAACAACAAAACAGAGCCCACTTTATCTGAAATGACGGAAGCTGCTATCAAGTTACTCTCAAAGAAAGAAAAGGGATTTGCTCTGTTCGTTGAGGGTAAGTGCTGAGATAGACAATAACAGTGACATCAGAGTACTTCTATTAATATTTCTTTCTGTCCAACGAGTAAATAGAGACATGTAGCCCCTAATGGTACGCGTGTGCAGAATAAATTTAGCCCACTTGTTTGAGAATTGTTCAATGGAAAGTTACTGCTCTTCGGTATCTGTACGAGTTTTGAGACGTTGGTCATTTAGGGTACAAATCGTAGTCGTGTATAATTGTGGGGTTAAGTAAGTGAACTCGTGTCGTCTTCTGGAATTGACGTAACTCTTTTCGGGCATACCCGAATGGAGCTGTGCTGCATGTTCAATTTTAACCCCTTTTGACATTCTCACATACCTGGAACTGAACCCTGGCGGCAGAGTTCGAAAGATAATAGGGCAAGCCGTTATGCTACGGAGATGGAAATTGCGGGAAGAGGGTGAAGTACGGAGTAAGGAGGATCATTATCTGAAGTATTCATTCATATCTATAATCTGAGGAATAGCGTAAGCACTCTTTTAAAAATGTGTAAGTATATGAAGATCCTACTGACATAAATGACCTTGAAAATGACGACAACATAACAAGTGATAAACTGGGACCCTCTTTAACAAAAGAAGAATATCTTAAGGCTGTGAAAGAATTGGAACCTAATAAAGCGCCAGGATGCGGTGAAATAACTGGATAAATGATACAGAGACTGGATGATGAAACACACGGCTATAGTTTTAAACTGATCACGGAAATATATGAAACCGGAGAAATTCCAGAAGATTTTAAAAAAATCTCTTATAATCCCTTTACCAAAGAAACCTGGAACTCAAAATGCTAAGAAAATCGCACCTTGAGTCTATTGGCGCACATGTCAAACATATTGACAAGAATAATACATAACCGAATAAGCAATAAAATTGAACCACATTTGGCTGAAGATAGGTTTGTATTTAGACGAAATAGAAGCACACGAGAAGCTACTCTAACGTAACGACAGGTTATAGACAAAATGCTAGACGTAAGAAAATCTTTGTTTATTGCATTCGTGGATTTAGAAAAAGCTTTTGATAATGTGAAATGGAATATATTAATGAAGATTATGACTACTGCTAGTCTAGATTTTAGAGATAGACGAATAGTATATGAACTCTATAAGAGGCATCATAAACATAAATGGTGAAGTATGGGAGGCTTATATAAAGAAAGGAGTACGACAGGGATGTAATTTGTAACCAGTGCTCTTCAACCTGTATATTGAGAAAAGCATTGAGGAATGTAAAGAGGATATGGAAAGGATAAAGATAAATGGAGTAGAAATCAAAATGATAAGATTTGCTGATGACATAGTTGACATAGAGGAGAACGAAGATAAACTACAAAGTGCATTAATAAGAATGAATAATATAATGAGAAATAAGTATAACATGAAAATTAATACTAACAAGCCCGCAATTATGGTATGCAACCGCCAGCAAATTGCAATCGACATCAGAATTAATGATATACACCTAAGGCAAGTAAATGTCTTTACCTACTTAGGAAGTAAAATCACTCCAGATGGCAAAAGTTCAGTCGACATAAAGAGCATTGAAGAATGTAAAGAGGATATGGAAAGGATAAAGATAAATGGAGTAGAAATCAAAATGATAAGATTTGCTGATGACATAGTTGACATAGAGGAGAACGAAGATAAACTACAAAGTGCATTAATAAGAATGAATAAGATAATGAGAAATAAGTATAACATGAAAATTAATACTAAAAAGCCCGCAATTATTGTATGCAACCGCCAGCAAATTGCAGTCGACATCAGAATTAATGATATACACCTACTTAGGAAGTAAAATCACTCCAGATGGCAAAAGTTCAGTCGACATAAAGAGCAGAATTTCCCTACCAAAGATTGCTTTTTACAAGAAAAGGATACTACTTACATCAAGGAATTTAAATGTGGAGACCAAGAATAGATTTATTAAGTGCTATGTCTGGAGCGTGGCCTTGTATGATTCAGAAACGTGGACTATTAGTGCATGTGATAAGAAACGTCTTGAAGCATTTGTGATGTGGTGCTGGAGGAGGATGGAAAAGATCTCATGGACAGAAAAACTCACCAATGAAGAAGTTCTTCGACGAATAGGTGAAAAAAATCCTTTTTAGCAACAATATGAAAGAGAAGAGATCAATTAATTGGCCATCTCTATAGGCACAATGGTTTCATAGTTAATGTCATGGAAGGAATGATTCAAGGTAAAAGAGGAAGACCTAGACTGCAATATTCAAGACAGATCAGAGATGACGTAGGAACAGGCCCATATGTGAAAATGAAGTGATTAGCGGATTACAGAGGAGAGTGGAGAAGACGAATTGCTGCCAACCAATCAGGATTGAGAATTGATAAGAAGATTGACTTAACGCCCTTTCCTCTTTCCTTGAAGGCTGACGTGGCAAATCGTATGCATTTAACTTTATCTGTTACTGGTAGTCAGCACCTAACAGTTCATTTCTGGTATTTTGAGTACATTGGTTCTGCATACCTGTAAGTGAACAAATAATCTATACTGTAACATAAAAGTACGCCTGGAGCATGCTTGGAACTCCTTTGCATTGCAATAAGTTAGGTCAATTGTTCCCTTTTATTTTGTTTGAAGTCGTACGAACACCGACAGGGATAGGAAGGGAATAGGATTGGGAAGGAAGCGATTTCGCCTTAATTAAAAAATTTCCCTAGTATTCACCTTGTGTGAATAAGGGAAAGGAGGGAAAACTTCCTTTAGGGCTGCTCACATAGGGGTTAAAAATCACCATCTGCCGACTGCAATCCCATAGCTGTGTGGCCCAACTCGAGGCTTAGTATCTTCGACACATTTGGTTAAATTAAACACACACATCACAACTACATGTGCAGTGGAAGGTGCTCACAAGTAAAATCACGGTTTACGTGAACTACATATTTCTGTGGGGATGAGCAAATTATCTCTGTGTACAAATGGTGGATGTATCACACACACACAAAATAACAAAACACAACTGGGATTCTACGATTAAACAATCCTTGTCCAAATTTCGGATTTCTTTCTAAATAATATTTTTTTCACCCCTGTTATATCATGCGAAATTTTGGAGACATCCAAATACTGAAACAACATTTTATGATAAGTAATAGTACGATTATTACTATAATTATTATTATTATTACTATTACCATTATTAATTATAATAATTAATAATTAATTTATTATTATTATTATTATTATTATTATTATTATTATTATTATTATTATTATTATTATTATTATTATTATTATTATTATTATTATTATTATTATTATTATTATTATTATTATTATATTCTATTACAGGTGCTAGAATTGATCATGGCCATCATTCGACGACAGCTAAACGTGCTTTGGATGAGGCAGTGGAGATGGCCAAAGCAGTTAAGAAGGCGGTGGAACTCACGAGCAGTAAAGACACACTGATCGTTGTGACAGCAGATCATGCCCACACAATGTCCTACAGCGGCTACCCGACTCGTGGCAACGACATTTTAGGTACAGTAATAACAACAGCCTCATCTATATAATATTCTGATTATGAACTCATACATGAGACAAACTGCACTTTTAAATGGCCCTACAAAACATCAAATAATCTCTACGAATAAAACGAATAAAACAATGATAATAATAATAATAATAATAATAATAATAATAATAATAATAATAATAATAATAATAATAATAATAATAATAATAATAATAATACCAAACATGAATGAGAAAGCAGCAATTCAAGAACGTGCAAGAAAGATGGAAACTGCGTTTAGATTATGTCAGAACACCCACAAATATAAGTCACTCTCCTACCAGGCCAAGTTCAAGCACTACAGCACGATAGTCAAACCTGAATGTTTATACGCAGCTGAGACAATAGCCACGAAGGGACTCTCAGATTTGGAAAATAAACAAAGGAGGTTCCTTAGAAAGATTCTTGGACCCATAAAATCATCAGACAAGTTTACGTTTCGCATGAGACCAAATCGAGAACTATACCAACAATTTGAAAACATCACCACCACAATGAAAAAGAGGAGATTGACGCTCTACGGACATATTAAAAGGATGGGATCGGAGAGACTCGCCAACAGGATCCTCACCTTCCAGGAGAGCAGGAAGACACAAGTCCCATGGGTAAAAGAAGTCCACCGAGATTTAGAAAAATGTGGGATCACGGCAGAAGACATAACAAACAGAAAAATCTTCAGGCAGAGATTTGTGGAGGTCAAGGACCTAGCTGATGAGAAAACGAGGAAGAATTGAGTATTCTCGGCAGAAGAACGAGCACGAGCAAGCCAACGGATGAAGGAATACTGCCGAAAGAGGAAGGAGAAAGAACTTGAGAAAGCAATGAAGTTGCGTAATCGTAGCCCACAGATAGCTGAAACGATAGTAATAATAATAATAATAATAATAATAATAATAATAATAATAATAATAATAATAATAATAATAATAATAATAACCGTATTTGTTTTATGTCTCACTAACTACTTTTATGGAATCTAATGACGCAGGGAACTTTGTACCATACAAGTACTTTAACGTGCGGAAACGCGATAAGGCTAGCATATTTGAGCACATTCAAATGCCATCGCACTGAGCTTAGAATTACATAAGAGGTAATTGCAAACTGAACATTATTCTCCTTTCAATTAATCGATCACTATTGATAAGCATTTAGCGTAGTCGCCCAGATGGCGGATTTCCTATCTGTTGTTTTCCTAGCCTATTTTAGAAGAACTCCTCTTCCCATAAACGAAAATTTTCCCCAATTTGTCCTCTGAATTCCAACTTTATCTTTATTCCTCTACTGATGTCATTTCACGCCATCTCTCCACTGACAACCCGGAACATACCTCGTGATCGAGCAGCACGTCTCCTTTCTCCCAAAATCACCCAAAACAAATCGAGCTGCTTTTCTTTGAATTTTTTCCAGTTCTTGAATCAAGTAATCCTGGTGAGGGTCGCATACACTGGAACCGTACAGAATATGGGGTCTTACCAGAGACGTGTATGCCCTCTCCTTCACATCCTTACTACAGCCCCTAAATACTGTACTCTCATAACTATGTGCAGATATCTGTACCCTTTGTATACAGTCATATTACGTGATCACCCCAATGAAGATCTTTCCTTACATTGACGACCAGGTATTTACAATGATTCCCATAGGGAACTTCCACCCCATTAACGCAGTGATTAAAACTGAGATGAATTATCCTATTTGTGAAACTCACAACCTGACTTTTAACCCCTTTTATCATCATAGCATCGCCTTACTGTCCATCTCACAACATTATTGAGGTAATTTTACAGTTGCTCACAATCTTGTAATTTATTATTCTGTACACAATAACATCACCTGCCAAAAACCTTATATCAGATTCCACTTCTTTAAACATATCATTGATATATATATACGAAAACATAAAGGTCCAATTCTACTGCTTTGAGAAATTCCCCTCTTAACCCTAGTACCACAACGTTCATTTCTTGGAACTAGAATCACAACGTGGGGTCACCCACGACCCTACATTTGAACAAATTATTTAGGCATTGAATAACATTTATGCTACTTGAAATCAGGAGATTATTTACATTTGAGTATATTAAGTTCAAAACATAAAGAAATTTACCAAAATGTCAAGTAATATTGTTTACAGAACAATTTGATTAAAAGTGCGTTTTTTGTTGGTTTGAATATTAAGCACTTGTCTACGTGAATATTTAGTGTATTATTGTTTATATATTCGCAATATTTACCTTAAAATAAACAAATCACTTATATTTTTGCAAGTTAAGTTCAGATAAGAAAGTAATTAACTGTATTACCACACAATATGATGTACGTATCCTTATTATCAAAAGTAAGTTCCTTTTTCTTGGTTTTGATGTTCGACATTTTCTACGGTGAGTAATCACTATCTTACGGCTCGCAGTATTCACAGACATTAATCCTATGTTCTGCACATAGGTTTTTAGAGCAGGAACAGCAAGTTGCTACACTTTTTCGGTTCCTGACTCCAGGACAGAAAGCACATCGTCCAGGTCGTCATCCAATTGGCGTAGTAACGTCACTGTGCTCCTCCTCATAACCAAGTACTTGGTGAATGTCATTTCTGAGTTGCCTTGGAAGCCTCTTGTTTACCATTCTGGTCTTCATATGCTCTTCACATAGTCCTAGGGCAAGATTTTTCAGAAAATCTGAGCGTTTGAAAATTTTCCGTCTTTTACCAGTCTTTATACCACCGGCGAGTTGGCCGTGCGGTTAGGAGCGCAGCTCTGAGCTTTTCCGGGACATAGTGAGTTCGAACCCCACTGTCGGCAGCCCTGCAGATGGTTTTGCGTGGTTTCCCATTTTCACACCAGGCAAATGTTGGGGCTGTACCTTAATTAATGCCAAGGCCGCTTCCTTCCCATTCCTAGGTCTTTCCGGTCCCATCGTCGCCGTAAGACCTATCTGTGTCGGTGCGACGTAAAACAAATAGCAAGAAAAGTCTTTGTACAGTGCCATTGTTTGATAACTTTACCAATAAAACACTCCACTACAAACAGTTCACCACAGACGAATACTTTACACAACTCACAACGTGGGGTCATATGCGACCCAAGGGCCTATAACTTTGAAAATAAATAGCGGGAGAAAATAACGCAACCACTCGTTTCAAGAACGTGTCAAGCACTGAAGGTACTGGAAGCATCAGCTTCCTTGTTCATAGAGGTGCATGGGCAGAATCGGTTTAGTACTCCGGAGGGTCACCCACGACCTCACGTTGTGGTTCTAGGGTTAATTATTACAGGCGCAGGTAAAGCTTCACCTACTCAAATTAGTTCTATTTTCTAGAAACCCAGCCACTCATTCAGTCACTCTTTTGTTCAATTACACTTATTTTTCCCAGTAGTCTCCCATGATCTACCCAATCAAATGCCTTAGATAGGTCAATCGCGATACAGTCCATTTCACCTCCTGAATCATGGATATCTGCTATATCTTGTTGGAATCCTACAAGTTGAGCTTCAGTGAAATAACCTTTCCTAAACCCAAACTGCCTTCTGTCAAACCAGTTATTAATTTCGCAAAAATGTCTATTATAATCAGAAATAATCCTTTTCCCAAAGCTTACATGCAATGCATGTCACACTGACTGGCCTTTAATTTTCAGTTTTCTGTCTTTCACTCTTTTCTTTCATACACAGGAGCTACTATCGCATTTATCCATTCATCTTATATAGCTCCGTAATGCAAACAATAATCACATAAGTATTTCAGATATGGTACTACATCCCAACCCATTGCCTTTAGTATATCCCCCGTAACCTTATCAATTCCAGTTGCTTTTCTACTTTTCAACTCTTGTATCTTACTGTTAATTTCATTGCTCTCATAGGTAAATCTTAATACTTCTTTAGTATTAGTCACCTCCTCTATCTGGACATACCCTTGTAACCAGCAATCTTTACATACTGCTGTCTGAATACCTCTGTTTTTTGAAGATCCTCGCGTACTCACTCCCCTTGTTCATTAATGATTCCTGGAATGTCCTTCTTGGAACCTGTTTCTGCCTTAAAGTACCTATACCCACTCTTCCATCTATATATAAAATGCATTCTTTAATTTTCCGTAATTTCTGTCCGTCTGTATGTATGTACACGCATCACGAGAAAACGGCAGAAGAAAATTTAATGAAAATCGGTATGCAAGGTCGGGAAATAAGTCGCTACAATCTAGGCTGAAAATAATTTTATTCACACTGAGTGAAATGGTAGCTGAGGGGAAGGCCAACAATTTAATTCTAAAATTTTTATGTTGTTAGTGGTCGTATCTATAAATACTACATAACTAAAGTTTATAATATTAAATTTCCGATGATTTATGTCTTATACACTGTTACCGTACTGGCTATGATCACAGTGATATTCATTAATTTGGATTTTTGTTACTAAGTCTATATCTGCGCCGGGTCACAAGAAGATTGGTAAACAGAATCTAATGAAAATCGGTATGTAAAGTCAGAGAATAATGGACTATAGTCTACGATATAAATCTTTTTTAAGACGTCCTAATATCACAGAGCCTAATGAAAACTAAATGTGAAGGCCACAATATAGAAAGCGCATAAAATTCACCAACAATAACATTGCGTTTACCGTTGTTTGTTGTGATGTGCTTTGTGTCTTCCGTTGCCACTCATCTCAGATAGATAGGATTACTGCTGCGTACAGTATATTTTTTAAAGTTTGCTTTACGTTGCACCGAAACAGATAGGTCTTATGGCGACGATGGTGTAGTAAAGGGCAATGAGTGTGAATGGAGCGGCCTTGGCATTAATTAGGGTGCAGCCCCAGCATTTGCCTGGTGTGAAAAATGGAAACAACTGAATGCCATCTTCTGGGCGCCGACAGTGAGGTTCGAATCCACTATCTCCCGGATGCAAGTTCACAGCTGAGCGTCCCTAAGCACACGCCAACTCGCCCGGTCGTACCGAGTGTAACAGCCTGCCTGAATATTGGCAGGAAGTAGCTGGGGAGTTAAGTAACTTTCTTCTTTAGCATGCCATTCCTCTGGTTCATAAATTTTCTGATATTACTGGTAGGTAACACACTGGCTCATCATAGCATTCGAGCTACTCAATCCCTCCTCTGAGGCACTGATTGGAATGAGCAGTGTGCATATTTAACGGAATAAGGGCAGAGGAGTGTTCGCGGCTGTCTGCGACCTGGTCATTACAGCTCTGGAACTTTGGACTGTTAGATCGGCACCGTAGTGCTGTTCGTTAAAAGTGAGAAAATGTGCGGTATTTCATTTGATCGAGTATTTTATATGATAACATTGCTTTTAATCGCTACATTCCTACTGACGTTTTTGTAATGACCTAAATTGACTTGAGTTAGGAAAACCACAAAGTCAGTCTTTCTGAGAATTCCGTAGCGAAGCACGGGTACATCAGCAAGTTTTTCACTAACATTTGTATGACGGCCAGTTATGTTTCACATCATGTTGTCCTTAGCTGACTTCTTTGATAGATTCAATTTCCTAACAAGTTCCTTCAATTTCTCCTTACTTCTACAGCCATTTCTAACTCTATTTATTTCCAACCTGCACCTCCTTCTTCGTCTCTTTACTTCTCTGTTATGAAATAGTGGATCTTTATCATTCCTTACCACCTTTAAAGGGTAAAATCCTATTTTCACATTCCTCAACAATTGATTTAAACCATCCCGGAGTCTGTTTACATTTTTATTTACCGTTTGTCACTGATCACAGTTACTCTATTAAAACTCCCTCCTGCCTGGTTTATCGGCCATATGTTACTTCCTAATATTCCTAATTTTAAGACCTTCCTTCCTTTCACATTTATTTTTAACTACCAGAAAAACAGTTAATGATCACTAATACCATCTATTACTTCGGTTTATCTATAGAGCTCATTACTTTTACCAGCACCACGTCAAAGTTATTCTTCCCTCTTGTTGGTTCCATCACTTTCTGGATCAGGTATCCTTCCCATATTAACTTATTTGCCATTTGTTGGTCAAACATCCTGTCGTTCGCATTACCTTCTCAAAGCACATGTCCGGCTCCATGGCAAAATGGTTAGCGTGCTGAACTTTGGTCACAGGGCCCAGGGTTCGATTCCCGGCAGGGTCGGGAATTTTAACCATCATTGGTTAATTCCGCTGGCAAGGGGAATGGTTGTATGTGTTGTCTTCTTCATCATTTTATCCTCATCACAACATGCAGGTCGGCTACGGGAGTCAAATAAAAAGACCTGCACCTGGCGAGCCGAACATGTCCGCGGACACTCCCGGCACTAAAAGCCATACGCGATTTCATTTTCCCAATTGACATTTGCTAAATTGAGATCGCCCCCTACAATCACGTTCCTTTCCTTATCGTTTCCCACATAGCTGATTATTATATTATCAAATAATTCTGAATCAGCGTCAGTGCTTCCCTTTCCCGTTCTGTAGTCTATACTCCTAAGACATCAAGTTGCCTATTATCTTTAGAGATGAGCCTTACACCTAGAATATCATGTTTGTCATCTTTAACTTTTCGTAGCTGAAAAATTCTGAATGAACACTCCCCCTCCTACCATTCCTCTCCTATCTCTACGATACACGCTCCAGTTCCGTGAGAATATTTCTCCACCCATTATATCATTTCTCAGCCATTATTCAACTCCTATTTCAATATCAGGTAATTATATATCTATTACATTACTTAATACTATTCGATTCTTCACAATACTTATAGAGTTCAGCACTAACATTTTTATGTCATCCCTACTTGATTTCCAGTTCCCTGTTCCTTTATCACCGTTCCCTAGGCCACCCCGTTTCCCCGAATGTACCTAACTATAACCCTTCTAAACAAGTATCCTAACTTACATGTACCACTGCGGTTTAAGTGAAGGCCATTTCAGCGCAGATCCATAGCTCCTACCCTCCCATTAGGATCTATAAAGCTCACTCCCACTTTCCCACATACCCACTCCATAGTCTCATTTACATCCCCAATCACTTTCCAGTCAGTATTTCTCCAACACAGCATTCCACTGATAAAATTCTCCTGCTAGATCCCACACATCCCCAACAAATTGGTGTATATACCTTCTTGCCTTACGTTGTTAGTATCAATGTGAAACGCTACCATCTTCTCATTTCCCTCCTCCTTCCCTTCTACTTTCCGCAACATCTACCTTAACCTAATCTATATATATATATAAAATAACATGTCCTGACTGACTGACTGACTGACTGACTGACTGACTGACTGATTGACTGACTGACTGACTGACTCATCATCGTTGAGCCAAAACTACTGGACATAAAGAAACTAAAATTTTAGGATACATTTATATAAGGGTGTAGGGGCTCACTAAGGAAGGATTTAAGGGTATTCCGTCACTAAGGGAGTGAAAAGGGGGGTGAAATTTCTAAATGAGGATATCTATATCTCAAAAACTAAAAATTTTACAGACGGTATTTGGAATCTCCTTTAAAAATAAACATGTGTTTTTTCTGTTTTCGCAAAATCCCATTAAGGCGGGTGGAAAAGGGGGAAAATTGGTTGAATACCTTTTATGAGGATATTATATCTCAAAAACTAGAGATGTTACAGACATGAACATTGGTATTTGGAATCTCCTTTAAAAATAAAGAAACACGTATTTGTTGTTTTAGAAAAATCCAATGAATAGGGGATGAAAGGGAGTGACAAACGGGGTGGAATTAAAAAATATATATCTAGGCCTACAATAAATCTCAGACACTTCACATGTTACAGACTTGAAAACTGGATCTTGGAATCTCCTCTAAAAGTAAAGAGACTAGATATTTGTTTCTGAAAATAAACTTAAGGGGAACTAAAAGAGGGGGTGAATTTTTAGAATGAGCATATCCACAGTACATTTCAAAAACTTTACGTTACAGAAGTGAAAATTGGTATATTTAATCCCTTTCAAAAATAAGAAACACATATTTTTGGTTTTCGGATAAACCACTTGGGGGAGGAGGGGAGGGGCGTTTAGAAAGGACTGAAAATTGGGTTGAATAGATTGTATTAGGATACCGATATCTCAAAAACTGAAGACGTTACAGACGTAAAAATTGGTGATTGGAATCTTATAAAGAAATGCATGGCTTTTGTTTTCGGAAAATCCACTTAGGCGGGGTTTGAAAAACTAAGTTAGTTAAATTATTTGTATGGGTCTACTTATATCTCAAAAACTAAAGATGTTGCAGACAAGAAAATTGGTGTTTGTAATCCTATTTAAAAGCAAATTAACACATATTCCTTTGAATTCAGAAAATCCAATTAAGGGGGAGGGGAAGAATTGAAAAATATATTGAATTATTTGTTTGAGGATACTTATATCTTATGAAAACTAAAGTTGAAACAGATGTGAAAAATGGTATTTGGAATCTCGTTTAAAATAAAGAAACGCGCATTTTAGCGGGAAAATAAACTTGAGGGCGAGGGGGTGAAAAGGAATTGAATTTCTTTTATGAGGACACATATCTCAAAAATTGAACATGTTACAGTCGTGGTGATTGTTATTTATAAGCTCCTTTATAAATAAGCACGCATTTTTTTCTTTTCGGAAAATTCACTTAAGCAGGGAGGGTGAAAGGAAGTGAAAAAAATTGAATTCATTTCATTTGGATACTTATATCTCAAAAACAGATGGTTACAGATGTGAAAATTGGTGTTTGGAATCTCCTTTAAAAATAAAGGAACACGCATTTTGGGAGGGAATCAACTTAACAGGGGTGAGGTGAAAAAGGAGTTGCTTTTTGTAAGGATACTTACTGTATATCTAAAAAAATATGTTACAGGGGTGGAAATTGGTATTATGAATCTCCTTTAAAAATAAAGAAATACGTCTTGTTTGTTTTCGGAAATTCACTTACGGGGGGAAATAATTGAAATATTCGTTGAATTATTTGTATGAGGATACTTATATCTCTAAAAGCTAAAGATGTTACAGACGTGAAACTTCGTATTTGGAATCCCCCTTTAAAAATAAACACGTATTTTTGTTTTCGGAAAATCGACTTGGGGGGAGGGATGAAAATAAGAAAAGAAGGAGTTACATTATGTTTAAGAGGATATTTATGTCTAAGAAACTGAAGATGTTACAGACATGAAAGTTGGTATTTTGAATCTCCTTTAAAACCAAATATTATTTCGTTTTCGGAAAATCCACTTAAGGGGTGAAAAGAAGTGAACAACGAGTGAATAATTTTTAATGAGGATGCTTGTATCTCACAAACTGATGATATTACAGACGCGAAAATTAGTACTTGGAATCTCCTTTAAAAATAAAGGAACATGTATTTCTTTTTGTTTTCGGAAAATGGTAAGGACTGATAAAGGGGTTGAATTATTTTATGGGGATTCTTATAGCCAATCTCAAAAACTAAAAATGTTAGGACTTGAAGATTGATATTTGGAGTCTCATTTAAAATTAAACTTTGTTTTTCGATTTGAAAGAAGACTGTGTCTATGTTTCATGATCATCTTAGCCCCAAAAGGCAATAACACAAACGTGGTTTACAAATAGTTTCCGGGGTAAATGAAACTCAATTTGTCGGTGAATGTTTATACTTAGGGATTTTCAGATAATATCTTAGTACAGTATCGATGAACGATTACTTTTTTTATTTTACGAAATCCCCTCGAGTGAAGCCGCGGATAACTGCTAGTTCCTGGATAAATATCTTGGTTCAACATTTTTATGTTGACTGCTATTTCAGGAGTTCAAACTTCGAACTGTACTCTTCCGCATATAATTCCTTATTATTTCTGCACCGTTTCATAACCTCCATATGATCGTCAGTTTGTACTGGACTTACGACACCTCGAACCGATACCCCAGTCTTTGAATAATAAAATGGGGAGGAGTGAATTGTTCATACTGAGTCGAATGTATTGTGTTTTGACTCGGCTGTAATAGGTAACGCATATATTTGTATTTACAGGACTGGTCGGTGTATCTGATGTTGACAATCTTACGTACTCTACACTCAGCTACGCCAATGGACCTGGATTTAAAGCTCCGGATAGTGGCTGCAAGCGGCACGATCTGTCCAAGGACAATATGAGTAAGTCTGAATCAGAATGAAGTGTTCTATTAATATCAATCTTAAACAATTTTGATCATATTAAACCACTCCTACTCACACTCAATATTTCTATGTATTTAATATTTTGGGAAAACCGTTAGACATCTGTAGAGTCCATAATTTTATCCAGTGATAGGTTAGAATTCGAACTTTCTGAAGAAACGGTTCCTCCGGATAAGAGGATGCATGCAACCACTCGACCTTCGGGTCAGCTGTTTCACTTATAGAGTCTTCAATAGAGACGGACTTTGTAGAGTAATTGGTTATACTCTGTCTTCTATGCTCAAGGCTCAAGAATCAAACCTGGATACAGTGAGTTTACTTTGGAGAGTACCAAAATGTGAAAGATCCGCCTTAATATTTTATTATTTGTTAATGATCTATTTTAAACGGCACGAGCACTTAAGTTAATTTCACTAAACAATTAATATTATCTCGAACTGCTTTAAACGGTATTCTAGACTGTCATTTTATTGCTAAAATCATGCTTGTAATAGCCATAGTGTCCCTGCAGGAACTGGCTGTGTTTTTACATAAAAAGTAACAGTCCGCGTTGCACATGGAGCCCTTTGCGAACCTTAGTTTGCCTGGGTGGTTGCTGTCTAGCCAATGGCCAGTATATATTGAAGAATCGTATAGTGAACACCAACAGTTAACCCCTACCCATGTAGATGTTGTTCGCAGGTATTGTGGCTGCTCCTTATCTCCTTAGGCTCCAAGGGATGATTTATCATTCCTCTTTGAACTCGCCGAAAGTGCCAGGAATGATATTTCACCCATCACGCAGACTCGTTTAGAAACCGTCGCAGCTCATCCTTTTCCGTTAGATGGCAACACATATCAGTATATTCTTATCAAGGAAGGTGTGTAGTCTCCAAATTTACTACCAGGAGCTACATAACATTATTTGTTTTCGTGTGACGAACATTTTAAAAATGTGAAGGCTGTGTCCGCACACCTTGTGCACATATCAACAGTGATGGCGGCCTGACGGGACGACGTATTGACAAATAATGATGGTCTAGCTGACAAAATACATAGTTTAGGGAATGACGAAAATTATTCCGAGTCAGAAAATGAACTGGACTTCATAATAGTGTTGAAACCAATTCTAGTGATGTTATAGTTGGTGAGAGTGATTCTGAAAACGATTTTGTAAACACCGCCAATTCCCGAGGTTATAAATAATTCGGAATGTAACGAAGATTTCCACGGTAATATTGGTATTAACAATATCACACATTGCCATTATTCAGTGAAGTTACCCGTGATAGTGATTTACCGTACCAACCACCTCACACTTTCCTCGAGTTACCAGGATCGAAACATCCCCCTCCTCATGATGCTGTATCTCTACCTTATATTTCGATTTTAAGACATATTATCACTCCAAATAACATAATTTTAGCCAACACGACAGTCAAGAGTGTGTGCTACAAAAATACCACCAGTTAGTGTGTCATACTGATTTTTAGTATTACATGTTTGCCTTAAAATATGGATTTTCATTCATGAATTTAAAATATTTAAATTTGTGACTTATTTTAATTTTAACTAAAAATGATTTTAGGTATAAACTGCCATAAATTCAAAGGGACATTCCTTCTATATAACAGGAAAAATTTTCACTGATAATGGGTGTATATTGAGAGAGAAATGAATTTTTTTCTAGAGATTTGCAAATCGGACAAAAAGTGGGTGGCACTCTTGGCTAGTACCTAACATATACACGCGGCACTGAGAGGGACTGGCCCGCTGAACGCTGACTCAGAGCTTAACGTAGTTGCTCTAGAAACCCCATCCGTACTTTGACTACTGTTGAACTGTTATACGGGGATACCGGACCTAACTTCCTTCCTTTTATAACGTAGACTTACACTCCTCGACGACGGGTACATGGAAAGAAACATATTAAGACACTTTTAGTGTTTACGTAGGACGCGAACATCGCCGGGCGTGTTTAAATTACGATTATGTTTAATGCCTCAATTTCCAGATAAAATAGTAGGCTACCTGGTGCATGTAGTTTTCATGAAATGGCACTTCAAAGTAAGGCAACATTTGTGCTAAATATGTGACGTCGCACGCATACTCTTTTACAACATGGCACTGTGTTGACTCGCCTGCTCTGTTGGATATTATATGTTGTTTTGAATATATCGTGGCCAGTTGTCTATACTAATATTATAAAGAGAAAAAATGTGTTTGTTTGTAACGAATAGACTCAAAAACTACTGAACCGATTTTAAAAATTACTTCACCTATAGAAAGCTACATTGCCAGTGAGTAACATGGGCTGTATTTTATTTTCAAAACAATTCGAGGAGGGGAGCACGGGAGGGATATAAAAATAATAGGGTTAAATAGGCAAAATATCGAATTTGTTGTATAAGGACAAGACAAAGCTCAATTTAATCCTCTTGATGCAAAGAACAAAACTCGGTAAGCCCTACGGACCCGAAAAGCATGCTTTAAGGCCCTAAAACCAACCGTTACGGAGATATTGGCACCACTCTACCCCTGCTCTAGGAATCGGATATGGTAATGAACTGCCGTAACCATGGCAACGTCAGCTCCAGGATTCTACAGCAGGAAAATTATCTACAATAAATCACCAAAACCTAACATGTTACAGACATGAAAACTGATATTTGGAATCCCCTTTAAAAATAAAGGAACACAAATATTCGTTTTCAGAAAATCCACTTGCGGGGGGGGGGGGGGGGGGTATGAAAAGAAGTGAGGAAGGGGTTGAATTATTTATATGAGGATACATATATCTCAAAAAATGAAGATGTTACAGACTTTAAAATTGGTACTTGGAGTCTCCTTTAAAAATGAACACACTCTTTTTGGAATATCCATTTAAGCGGTGAAAAGAATAAAAAAGCGTGTGAATTTTTAAAAATGAGTATCCTGTTCTTCTATCGCTTTACCCACACCTGTGGGGTTGCGGGTGCGAACTGCGTCGCACATGTGGATTGACCCTGTTTTACGGCTGGATGACCTTCCTGACGGTAACCGTATGTGTAGGGATGTAATCTATACTTCTATACTATTATTATAAAGAGGAAACATTTGTATATTTGCTTGTAACGGAGAGACTCAAAAACTACTGAACCGATTATAAAAATGACTTCACCTATAGAAAGCTCCATTGCCAATGAGTAACATGGGCTGTATTTTGTTTTCAAAACAATTCGAGGGGGGCGACGGAGGGAGATAGGAAAACATTAAAATAATAGGCTTATATAGGCGAAATCTAATTTTTCGCACAAGGACGAGACAAAGCTCAATTTAATCCTCTTGACGAAAAGAACGAAACTCGGTAAAACCATGTTTTAAGGCCCTAAAACCAACCGTTATGGAGGTATTGGAACCACACTTCCCCTGCTCTAGGAATCGGATAAAGAAATGATTGGCCGTAACCATGGCAACGTCAGCTCCAGAATTCTACAGCAGCTAGGTTATGCATGTGAAAATATACTGTTGTGTAAGACGCTCATAGCACTCCTTTGGGCGGGGATGGAAAGGGAGTGAAGTACTGTATGTAGTGCAGCGACCAGCGGTTGCCGACGGGCCTCCTTTTTTACGTACTGGCTTAGGTTTCAGCATTTTGCGGAGTCTGTTACCTATAGTTTACACTATTTTCTATCAAATCATGGAGTAGTACGTTCACTGATGTTATTAGTGCCGATATTTTGGTCCACTATTACAATCATTGTAACCATGAAAACAAGCTATATGCTGTACACAATTGTCATGACTTGAAAAAATTTCTCAACATTTATACTCAGATTCATTATATGATGTGCGACATGAGTGACAAGTCCTGAGAATTGTAATTCTCGATAATTATAGTAGTTTCTTTTATGCATCGCGTACTTCCTTTATCATTTGTAATACTGTAGTTACGAAATTTTTTTTTTTTGCTAGGGGCTTTACGTCGCACCGACACAGATAGGTCTTATGGCGACGATGGGATAGGAAAGGCCTAGGAGTTGGAAGGAAGCGGCCGTGGCCTTAATTAAGGTACAGCCCCAGCATTTGCCTGGTGTGAAAATGGGAAACCACGGAAAACCATTTTCAGGGCTGCCGATAGTGGGATTCGAACCTACTATCTCCCGGATGCAAGCTCACAGCCACGCGCCTCTACACGCACGGCCAACTCGCCCGGTTAGTTACGAAATGTCGGATCAAACAAATACATTCAACAATATTTATAGTATATTTGTGGTACTATCTAGCGGAAGTATACTTACACCAAACCTGCAGCTTTGTGCAGGGAGCAGGTATGTCTAGGTGGGAATGAAGGTAAAACATGGTATCAAAGGATCTCAGAGGTCGACGCTAATTAGGAACTAATATTTAGAGGCCCCCATGAAGAAAAGAAGAAGAAGATACACTATAATTCCAAACATAAAAAATAATTTCTACGTACTTAAGTAAATACACCAGTGATATAATTATGTAATGAATTCAGTCACACTGATAGTATGAGTAACTAAAGCCAGTTTCTGATAACCCTACGAAGTATAGAAAAAAGTTATTTATAATAAGTAAGTCGACGAAACTTTCAAAACTCTGCGGCCATTAAAATAGTGACAATCTACTGCCAATGCTTTTTTCTTCACAACTATTGTGCCATTGTATTTTATATGTGCGCCATTTACGTTCGTACTTTCTCCTCTACCCAGTTTCATTTACTAGATATTATTTGTTTCAGCATCTCAAACGTACGAATTCCCAGCCTTGGCACCTATGGTAGCAGAGACGCATGGTGGAGATGATGTTGCAGTGTTCGCTACTGGACCTTGGGCTCACTTACTGACTGGACTCTACGAGCAGAACTTCATTCCACATATGATGGCATACGCCTCATGCATTGGATCGGGACTGACTGCTTGTTCCAATAAAAATAGATAAGAAAGAAATACTCCACGTAATCAGCAACACCTGAATTTAGGGCTGTAAACAGTTCAATTCCTACTGCTCATAATATTAGCGGCTTCAAATAGGCTCATTCAACGTGGAATTTACGGCATAAATATGGGGAAATGTGCAATATGTGGACAAGGAATTAAAAATCCTCTACGCAGATTAATATTATTTATCATATTTATTAATACCCGTTATTTAATATTTAATGCAGTATTATTTTGTACAAAATCCAAACTTTTCCTTATTCTGATAGGACAACTTTAAATATCCATTCACCGGGCGAGTTGGCCGTGCGCGTACAGGCGCGCGGCTGTGAGCTTGCATCCGGGAGATAGTAGATTTGAATCCCGCTATCGGCAACCCTGAAGATGGTTTTCCGTTGTTTCCTATTTTCACACCAGGCAAATGCTGGGGCTGTACCTTAATTAATGCCACGGCCGCTTCCTTCCGACTCCCAGGCCTTTCCTATCCCATCGTCGCCATAAGACTTGTCTGTGTCGGTGCGACGTAAAGCCCCCATTGTTCTTCACAGCGGCTGATAACACTGAAGCACTACAAGGAATTATTCACGAGTAGATTTGGTACATATGTATGAGACTGAAAACGTGTTCATATGACAATAATATGATTGTTCTGGACAAAACATTATTTTAATAAATGACTTTTTTTAATGAAATTTTTCTTCTGAACTTAAATATTTCCCCCCATTTTTTCATCTGTGTTTAATCACACGTCTTGTTCCTCATAATGCTTCACCTTTAGCAGATTCAGTGCAAGAACGTGCAATGGGGAGGTTATATCTCTTAGCCCAGTTCCTTCGCTGCCATGGACTTCGGTTCGGATGGTTCTGAGTTTGATTCCCGAGAGGGTCGGGGATTTTATGTTCTTCTGATGAACTCCTCTGGCTTACCTTAAAACAAAAACACCACAGTAATAACCACCACACGCCCTGTGCTAGGTGATGGTTCAATAACTTTCGCGGTATCCCTGCCTGTCGTAGGAGGCGACAAAATGGGGCGTAAGGGCTCTGAACTTCGGAAAGTTGGTTCCCCTAGATGAATCTGGCATTGCATCAAGTAACTTTCTCAGGTTGCTCACCTTCATACTCATACTCGATCAACTTTCTTCGTCGTTCTCTTTTTAGGACTCCGAAGTTATTTGTTTTCCGATGCCTAGGGAAACTTTCATTCACACGCCCTTCGTGTACTTTCCCTTTTGTTTTCCAAATACCTTCATTTCTTGAAAGTAGTATAATTGGATGGTTCGGGCGCCGCCACCGCCACCGGGCTCCCAGAGGCCACCTCCACCACCACCACAGCCAGAGGCCTCCCAGATGCCTCCTCCACCACCACCACAGCCAGAGGCCTCCCAGAGGCCTCCTCCACCACCCGCGGGAAATCTGAATTCGTAAACAAAGCCACGTGCTTTTTGACAGCTGTCATCGACAACAACGCATCGCTAACCTCAGTACTGCCATCTTGACGGGCCTAAACCTCAGTAGTACCAACTTAACCTAACTAGCGCGAGATAAACAAAGCCACGTGTTTTTTGACAGCCACGTGCTTTTTGACAGACAACAACACATCGCTAACCTCAGTACTGATATCTTGACGGGCCTAAACCTCAGTAGTACCAACTTAACCTAACTAGCGCGTGGTAAAAAACCCACGTGCTTTTTGACAGCCGCGTGCTTTTTTGACAGCTGTCATCCGCCATATTTAAACTACAGAGCACTGTGCTGCCCTCTTTATCGTAGTAGATGTAAAATTCGTCACCTGTCATCGGCAGTGCTGCCATCTTGGCGGGTATAAACCTTAGTGCTACCAACTTAACCTCACTAGCGTGAGATAAACAAATCCACGTGCTTTTTTGACAGCTGTCGTCCGCCATCTTTAATCCAGAGAGCACCGTGCTGCCCTCCTTAGCTACTTACCTTTGAAATGTGGTACGTCACAGCTGTCATCCGCCATCTTGCATCGCAAACCTCAGTGCTGCACTCTTTAGCTAGATACCTTTGAAAGGTAGTGGCGGCAAATTCCACGTGCTCTTGTTTGGAAACAGAGCCACGTGCAGCTGTCATCCGCCATCTTTAATCCATAGAGCACCGTGCTGCCCTCTTTAGCTACTTACCTTTGAAATGTGGTACGTCACAGCTGTCATCCGCCATCTTGCATCGCAAACTTCAGTGCTGCACTCTTTAGCTAGATACCTTTGAAATGTAGTGGCGGCAAATTCCACGTGCTCTTGTTTGGAAACAAAGCCACATGCAGCTGTCAACCGCCATCTTTAATCCAGAGAGCACCGTGCTGCCCTATTTAGCTACTTACCTTTGAAATGTGGTACGTCACAGCTGTCATCCGCCATCTTGCATCGCAAACCTCAGTGCTGCACTCTTTAGTTAGATGCCTTTGAAATGTAGTGGCGGCAATTTGAAAAATTCTTTATGCTCCTGTTTGGAAACAAACCTATGCGCTTTTTTGTCAGCTATCATCCGCCATCTTTAATCTAGAGAGCACCGTGCTGCCCTCTATGTGGTGGTGGTAAATTCTACTCGCTCTGGTTTGGAAACAAACCCATGTGCTTTTCTGACAGCTGTCAACCGCCAGAGAGCACCGTGCTGCCCTCTTTATGCCGGTGGCAAATTCTACGTGCTTTTTGACAGCTGTCATCCGCCACCTTTAATCAAGAGAGCACAGTGCTGCCATCTTTAGCTAGATACCTTTGAAATGTGGTGGCGGCAAATTCCACGTGCTCTTGTTTAGTAAACAAAGCCACGTGCTTTTTTGACAGCTATCATCCGCCATCTTTAATCAATAGAGCACTGTGCTGCTATCATGCGGGTAATTTCGTCAGCTGTCATCCACCATCTTTAATCTACAGAGCGCCGTGCTGCTCTCTGTAGTAGCGGGCAATTTGAAAAGTTCTGTTACTTGTCATCCGTCATCTTTAATCAACAAAGCATCATACTGCTATCTTTAGATACATACATTTAACATGTGGTGGCGGATAATTTGAAAATAAAAAACATTCCGTTAGCTATCATCCACCATCTTTATTCAACAGAACATCGTGCTTTTATCTCTAGCTACACTCGAACACTACACTCGATGTCGTTAACCCTAACATGTGATCAGAACATTGATTGATGTGTTCAGATCACTAAACAAGTAGAACCGAACACTGTACAACATGTTAGGGGATACCTTTGTTCTAAGAAAATTAGATTGAAACATAACAAGACTAGAATCGAACACTGCACTCGATGTCGTTAACCTTAACATGTGATCCGATACAACATGTTAGGGGATACCTTTGTTCTAAGAAAATTAGATTGAAACATAGCAAGACTAGAATCGAACACTGTAAGAACATTGTTTGATGTGTTCAGAGCAAAAGTACAACTTCAATGATTTACCTAGTGTAAAAATCAAAAACACACACTGTGCACATATCGCATAGCTATCTCGCCTATCACTTGCCTAGTATGAAAATCAAAAACACACTGTGCACATATCGCATAGCTAACTCGGCAACACTTCAAATGATTTGCTTAGTACGAAAATAAAAAAATCTATACCGCGTAGCTAACTCGTTCATCGCACTGCTAAGACGCTTAGTAATTGCAAATACACTGATATATGTCATACGAAAATCAAGAAAGCACACTGCGTAGCCAACTCGCTCGGGTCACTCGCTTAGTAATTGCAACACAACTAGAACACTGATACACGTTACTCTTTTTTTTCTCGAAACACACACACACACACACACGGATAAGAATGTTCCGAGATACTACATACTTACATGTTTTTTTTAAACAAAATAGGGGGATGAAAGATCATAAATTATATGTACACATGTTGTCTCCTCCAAGTTGTAAGACGAAATAGACGCAGTACTGCGAGTTTCCGCTCTAGCTGGCGAACGGTAGTAGCAAGATATCTCAGCAAAAAAAATACGCGTGAGCTTGCATACACGCAAGTCCGACACAATGATGGATACCGCGATTCAAATCCTGGCAACTTATGCCGTCAGGAAGGGCATCCGGCTAGATCATGTTATGACGATCGCGCAGGTCCCTCGCCTAGCATTTGCTATTTTTACGGCTTCCAACAGTAGGAGTTCGAACCTGCTATTTCCCGAAGTAGCGGGAATGATTGCGGGTACAAGAGTGTTGAAGGTGATTCATTTGTCGGATGGAGGTGTTAAGCTGTGTGCAGGCTTCTTCGGTAGGAGTAGGCGATGTGCCGGCACTGGGATATCTAGTTATAAAACCCGCTACAAAAAATTTATCGCGTATACTGCGATTTAAAATCCTAGTCAGGAAGGGTAACCGGTCGTAAAACTATGGTGTATAATTTAAGAGGCGGGGTGTGCAAAAAAGCCAGCATTAAGTAAGGGCTGTTGATAGGGGGGGGGCGTTAAAACTTGTGCAGACTCCTTCGAAAATGATTTTGAGAACAAGACGTTGATGGTGATTCATCTGTCGGATGGAGGCAATAAGCCGTGTGCAGGCTTCTTCGGTTGGAGTACTCTAAGTGCCGGTACCGGGATATCTAGTTATAAAACCCGCTATAACAAATTTATCGCGTATACTGCGATTTAAAATCCTAGTCAGGAAGGGTAACCGGTCGTAAAACTATGGTGTATGATCTATGAGGCGGGGTGTGCAAAAAAGCTAGCATTAAGTAAGGGCTGTTGATGGGGACGTTAAACCTTATGCAGACTACTTCGAAAATGATTGTGAGTACAAGAGTGTTGAGGGTGATTCATTTGTCGGATGGAGGCGTTAAGCTGTGTGCAGGCTTCTTCCGTAGGAGTAGGCTATGTGCCGGCACCGGGTTTTTCCCTCTCCCTACTATTGTATATTACATTCTTAGGTAGTTTCGAGGGCGTGCAAAAAAAAGCCAGCATTAAGTAAGGGCTATTGATAGAGGGGTGTTAAAACTTGTACAGGCTCCTTCAACAGGAGTAGCCTATATGCCGGCGCCGTGCAGGCTCTTTCGATAGGAGTGGGCTATATGCTGGCACTGTGTTTTAACCTCTCCGTACAATCATGATATTTTATGTTAGGAGAGTACACGGGCTGAATGCTACTCAGCTAAGAAGACGTTCCGCGAGTTACAAGTAGCTTATCACCACGCAGTGTCTTCGTTCAAGGTTACTACAGCCGGAAGATGCGTGTACAATTTCAGCCACCACATGCATTCCGCACATCGCTCTGAATGACTGCGCCGATACAACTTCAAAGACTGTG
Source organism: Anabrus simplex (assembly GCF_040414725.1). Lineage (NCBI taxonomy): Eukaryota > Metazoa > Arthropoda > Insecta > Orthoptera > Tettigoniidae > Anabrus > Anabrus simplex. The sequence continues at coordinate 407,968,644 of NC_090269.1, forward strand.
GAACAAAAAAAATGTAACCTATAGCCTACAGATTGGTTTAGTGTGCATGCCTCTCACCCGGCAGTCTCGGGTTCGATTCTCTTGGGAATAAAAATATGTTTTACAGATTTCAATTCGCAAGAATTTGTTTTAAGACTAGTTGCCCTTCCTGACGCAAAACTGGCAGTATCTAGTTTCTTACATCATACACTATTGTTTTCGACCGGTTGCCCTTCCTAACGTCAAAGAACTCGGATTAAGAATCTCTTTTACAACTACTTGCACTTTCTATCACGAGAATCGGGGATTTACAGCTAGATGCACTTCTTAAATTTTAAATCGCTGTAACACGAACTATTGTTTTACAGCCGGATGCCCTTCCTGACGCAAAACTAAGATTTTTAAATCGCAAGAACTTGTTTTAAGACTAGTTGCCCTTCCTGACGCAAAACTGGCAGTATCTAGCCTCTTACATCATACACTATTGTTTTCGACCGGTTGCCCTTCCTGACGTCAAAGAACTCGGATTAAGAATCTATTTTACAACTAGATGCTCCTTTTAACACGAGAATCGGGGTTTTACAGCTAGATGCTCTTCTTAGATTTTAAATCGCTGTATCACGAACTATTGTTTTACAGCCGGATGCCAATCCTGACGCAAAACTAACATTTTAAATCGCAAGAATTTGTTTCAAGACTAGTTACCCTTCCTGACACAAAACTAGCAGTATCTAGCCTCTTCCATCATATACTATTGTTTTCGACCGGTTGCCCTTCCTGACGTCAAAGAACTAGGATTAAGAATCTGTTTTACAAATAGATGCTCTTTTTAACACGAGAATCGGGGTTTTACAGCTAGATGCACTTCTTAGATTTTAAATCGCTGTATCAGGAACTATTGTTTCACAGCCGGATGCCCTTCCTGACGCACAATTAAGATTTTAAATCGCAAGAATTTGTTTTAAGACTAGTTGCCCTTCCTGACGCAAAACTGGCAGTATCTAGCCTCTTACATCATACACTATTGTTTTCGACCGGTTGCCCTTCCTGTCGTCAAAGAACTCGGATTAAGAATCTGTTTTACAACTAGATGCTCTCTTTAACACGAGAATCGGGGTTATACAGCTAGATGCTCTTCTTAGATTTTAAGTCGCTGTATCACGAACTATTGTTTTACAGCCGGATGCCCTTCCTGACGCAAAACTAAGATTTTAAATCGCAAGAATTTGTTTTAAGACTAGTTACCCTTCCTGACACAAAACTAGCAGTATCTAGCCTCTTACATCATACACTATTGTTTTCGACCGGTTGCCCTTCCTGACGTCAAAGAACTAGGATTAAGAATCTGTTTTACAACTAGATGCTCTTTTTAACACGAGAATCGGGGTTTTACAGCTAGATACACTTCTTAGATTTTAAATCGCCGTATCACGAACTATTGTTTTACAGCCGGATGCCTTCCTGACGCAAAATTAAGATTTTAAATCGCAAGAATTTGTTTTAAGACTAGTTGCCCTTCCTGACGCAAAACTGGCAGTATCTAGCCTCTTACATCATACAATATTGTTTTCGACCGGTTGCCCTTCCTGACGTCAAAGAACTCCTATTAAGAATCTGTTTTACAACTAGATGCTCTTTTTAACGCGAGAATCGGGGATTTACAGCTAGATGCTCTTCTTAGATTTTAAATCGCTGTATCACGAACTATTGTTTTACAGCCGGATGCCCTTCCTGACGCAAAACTAAGATTTTAAATCGCAAGAATTTGTTTTACGACTAGTTGCCCTTCCTGACGCAAAACTGGCAGTATCTAGCCTCTTACATCATACACTATTGTTTTCGACCGGTTGCCCTTCCTGTCGTCAAAGAACTCGGATTAAGAATCTGTTTTACAACTAGATGCTCTCTTTAACACGAGAATCGGGGTTATACAGCTAGATGCTCTTCATAGATTTTAAGTCGCTGTATCACGAACTATTGTTTTACAGCCGGATGCCCTTCCTGACGCAAAACTAAGATTTTAAATCGCAAGAATTTGTTTAAGTTGCCCTTCCTGACGCAAAACTGGCAATATCTAGCCTCTTACATCATACACTATTGTTTTCGACCGGTTGCCCTTCCTGACGTCAAAGAACTCGGATTAAGAATCTGTTTTACAACTAGATGCTCTTTTTAACACGAGAATCGGGGTTTTACAGCTAGATACACTTCTTAGATTTTAAATCGCCGTATCACGAACTATTGTTTTACAGCCGGATGCCTTCCTGACGCAAAATTAAGATTTTAAATCGCAAGAATTTGTTTTAAGACTAGTTGCCCTTCCTGACGCAAAACTGGCAGTATCTAGCCTCTTACATCATACACTATTGTTTTCGACCGGTTGCCCTTCCTGACGTCAAAGAACTCCTATTAAGAATCTGTTTTACAACTAGATGCTCTTTTTAACGCGAGAATCGGGGATTTACAGCTAGATGCTCTTCTTAGATTTTAAATCGCTGTATCACGAACTATTGTTTTACAGCCGGATGCCCTTCCTGACGCAAAACTAAGATTTTAAATCGCAAGAATTTGTTTTACGACTAGTTGCCCTTCCTGACGCAAAACTGGCAGTATCTAGCCTCTTACATCATACACTATTGTTTTCGGCCAGTTGCCCTTCCTGACGTCAAAGAACTCGGATTAAGAATCTGTTTTACAACTAGATGCTCTTTTTAACACGAGAATCGGGGATCTACAGCTAGATGCTCGCCGGATGCCCTTCCTGACGGCATAAGTTGCCAGGATTTGTATCACGGTATCCATCATTGTGTCTGACTTGCATGTATGCAAGCTCAAGCGTATTTTTTTTTTGCTGAGATATCTTGCTACTTCCGTTCGCCAGCTAGAGCGGAAATTCGCAGTACTGCGTCTATTTCGTCTTACAACTTGGAGGAGACAACATGTGTACATATAATTTATGATCTTTCATCCCCCTATTTTTTTTAAAAACATGTAAGTATGTAGTATCTCGGAACATGCTTATCAGTGTGTGTGTGTGTGTGTGTTTCGAGAAAAAAAGAGTAACGTGTATCAGTGTTCTAGTCGTGTTGCAATTACTAAGCGAGTGACCCGAGCGAGTTGGCTACGCAGTGTGCTTTCTTGATTTTCGTATGACATATATCAGTGTATTTGCAATTACTAAGCGTCTTAGCAGTGCGATGAACGAGTTAGCTACGCGGTTAGATTTTTTTATTTTCGTACTAAGCAAATCATTTGAAGTGTTGCCGAGTTAGCTATGCGATATGTGCACAGTGTGTTTTTGATTTTCATACTAGGCAAGTGATAGGCGAGATAGCTATGCGATATGTGCACAGTGTGTGTTTTTGATTTTTACACTAGGTAAATCATTGAAGTTGTACTTTTGCTCTGAACACATCAAACAATGTTCTTACAGTGTTCGATTCTAGTCTTGCTATGTTTCAATCTAATTTTCTTAGAACAAAGGTATCCCCTAACATGTTGTATCGGATCACATGTTAAGGTTAACGACATCGAGTGCAGTGTTCGATTCTAGTCTTGTTATGTTTCAATCTAATTTTCTTAGAACAAAGGTATCCCCTAACATGTTGTACAGTGTTCGGTTCTACTTGTTTAGTGATCTGAACACATCAATCAATGTTCTGATCACATGTTGTATCGAGTGCTGTGTTCAATTCTAGTCTTGTTATGTTTCAATCTGATCTTCTTAGAAGAAAGGTATCCCCTAACATGTTGTGTCGAGTACAGTGTTCTGTTCTAGTCTTGTTATGTTTCAATCTAATTTTCTTAGAACAAAGCTATCCCCTGACATGTTGTACAGTGTTCGATTCTAATTGTTTAGTGATCTGAACACATCGATCAATGTTCTGATTACATGTTAAGGTTAACGACATCGAGTGTAGTGTTCGATTCTAGTCTTGTTATTTTGCAATCTAATTTTCTTAGAACAAAGGTATCCCCTAACATGTTGTACAGTGTTCGGTTCTACTTGTTTAGTGATCTGAACACATCAATCAATGTTCTGATCACATGTTAAGGTTAACGACATCGAGTGCAGTGTTCAATTCTAGTCTTGTGATGTTTCAATCTGATCTTCTTAGAACAAAGCTATCCCCTAACATGTTGTACAGCGTTCGATTCTACTTATGTAGTGTTCTGAACACACCAGACAATGTTTTAATCACATGTTGAAGTTAACGACATCGAGTGCAGTGTTCGATTCAAGTCTTGTTATGTTTCTTTCGTAATCCGCAAGTCTAAACATGCATATCGCTGCACACTCTTGCCTTCGCCATGCGTGTTCGATAATGTTATGCCTTGACAGAGGAGGAGGAGGAGGCGGAGGTGGTAGTGGAGGAGGAGGAGGAGGAAGAGCAGGAGGTAGAGGAGATGTCGTATAATCTCCTTCAAGATAGTAGATGAGAGGTTAGGTTAGCGAATGCACTAATGTTTAATGATGATAGCTAACGGAATTTCAAATTATCCGTCACCACAATTCAAAGGGATAGCAGCACGGTGCTCTGTAGATTAAAGATGGTGGATGACAGCTGACGAAATTACCCGCATGATAGCAGCACAGTGCTCTATTGATTAAAGATGGCGGATTTTAGCTGTCAAAAAAGCACGTGGCTTTGTTTACTAAACAAGAGCACGTGGAATTTGCCGCCACCACATTTCAAAGGTATCTAGCTAAAGATGGCAGCACGGTGCTCTCTTGATTAAAGATGGCGGATGACAGCTGTCAAAAAGCACGTAGAATTTGCCACCGGCATAAAGAGGGCAGCACGGTGCTCTCTGGCGGTTGACAGCTGTCAGAAAAGCACATGGGTTTGTTTCCAAACAAGGGCGTGTAGAATTTACCACCACCACATAGAGGGCAGCACGGTGCTATCTAGATTAAAGATGGCGGATGATAGCTGACAAAAAAGCGCATAGGTTTGTTTCCAAACAGGAGCATAAAGAATTTTTCAAATTGCCGCCACTACATTTCAAAGGTATCTAGCTAAAGAGTGCAGCACTGAGGTTTGCGATGCAAGATGGCGGATGACAGCTGTGACGTACCCCATTTCAAAGGTAAGTAGCTAAAGAGGGCAGCACGGTGCTCTCTGGATTAAAGATGGCGGTTGACAGCTGCATGTGGCTTTGTTTCCAAACAAGAGCACGTGGAATTTGCCGCCACTACCTTTCAAAGGTATCTAGCTAAAGAGTGCAGCACTGAAGTTTGCGATGCAAGATGGCGGATGACAGCTGTGACGTACCACATTTCAAAGGTAAGAAGCTAAAGAGGGCAGCACGGTGCTCTCTGGATTAAAGATGGCGGATGACAGCTGTCAAAAAAGCACGTGGATTTGTTTATCTCACGCTAGTGAGGTTAAGTTGGTAGCACTAAGGTTTAGGCCCGCCAAGATGGCAGCACTGCCGATGACAGGTGACGAATTTTACATCTACTACGATAAAGAGGGCAGCACAGTGCTCTGTAGTTTAAATATGGCGGATGACAGCTGTCAAGAAAGCACGCGGCTGTCAAACAGCACGTGGCTTTGTTTACCACGCGCTAGTTAGGTTAAGTTGGTACTACTGAGGTTTAGGCCCGTCAAGATGGCAGTACTGAGGTTAGCGATGCGTTGTTGTCTGTCAAAAAGCACGTGGCTGTCAAAAAACACGTGGCTTTGTTTATCTCGCGCTAGTTAGGTTAAGTTGGTACTACTGAGGTTTAGGCCCGTCAAGATGGCAGTACTGAGGTTAGCGATGCGTTGTTGTCGATGACAGCTGTCAAAAAGCACGTGGCTTTGTTTACGAATTCTAATTTCCCGCGGGTGGTGGAGGAGGCCTCTGGGAGGCCTCTGGCTGTTGTGGTGGTGGAGGAGGCATCTGGGAGGCCTCTGGCTGTGGTGGTGGTGGAGGTGGCCTCTGGGAGCCCGGTGGCGGTGGCGGCGCCCGAACCATCCAATTATACTACTCTTGAAGTGTGGGACCGCTTCCATTTTTTTCCTCCCATCAGTGTTGGTAGGCGATGGTTACCCAATTGTACCTCCTCTTAAAACAATACTCACCACTGAAACGCTCAATAATGAATGCATACCTCCGAGTAAGGCTGGCGTTATTAAGTGCATCTTCAAGTAAAACAAGACCGAATTAATATATGAGAAACAGTGCCCATCCGTGATACCAGCAGCGTGTTGAATCAAGCGGCGGAGAAAGAACAGAATCTTCCAAATCAATGGTTTGAGACATATAACTTTATCGTGCACTCTATCTCCTGGTAAACGCTATATCAAGTTTGTTGCTTCCAAGATTCTGTCTCGGTCTAATTCTTGACTTTGAAACTGGCATAAAGTATCTTGTAGTGGCAATAAGAATGTTCCTTCCCTAGCCAACCTTTTTATGACTGGGGCGAATATATCGTTCACTGGGTCAGTTAATGTAAGCATTTAGGTCCGCTAGGCAGTCTAATACGTAATGCCACAGTTTGGCTTAGCAGGGAAAGCAACGGAAATTACATCGGCCTAGGTCTAATTCCCGAATAACCTCCTCCAGTGAGATTAGTGTGACTGCTACTTGCGAAACTGTTGGGGAACCAAACAGACTTCACTCTGCGGTATCGACACACAGTCTAAAGGACTGGACCCCAAACATGTATGAACCTGAAGAAACATCACACGTCCTCAAAAGAACCATATAATAATTAAGCCTCTGTATTTATATAATGTGAATGTTAGGTATTTACACTGACTGACAGAGCAAATGCAACACCAAGAAGGAGTGGTCAGAACTTTATGCCAATTGCAGGGTAGACTGACGTCACTGAGGTATGCTCATGATGTGAAATGCGCCGCTGTGCTGCGCACGTAGCGAACGATAAATGGGACACGGCGTTGGCGAATGGCCCACTTCGTACCGTGATTTCTCAGCCGACAGTCATTGTAGAACGTGTTGTCGTGTGCCACAGGACACGTGTATAGCTAAGAATGCCAGGCCGCCGTCAACGGAGGCATTTCCAGCAGACAGACGACTTTACGAGGGGTATGGTGATCGGGCTGAGAAGGGCAGGTTGGTCGCTTCGTCAAATCGCAGCCGATACCCATAGAGATGTGTCCACGGTGCAGCGCCTGTGGCGAAGATGGTTGGCGCAGGGACATGTGGCACGTGCGAGGGGTCCAGGCGCAGCCCGAGTGACGTCAGCACGCGACGATCGGCGCATCCGCCGCCAAGCGGTGGCAGCCCCGCACGCCACGTCAACCGCCATTCTTCAGCATGTGCAAGACACCCTGGCTGTTCCAATATCGACCAGAACAATTTCCCGTCGATTGGTTGAAGGAGGCCTGCACTCCCGGCGTCCGCTCAGAAGACTACCATTGACTCCACAGCATAGACGTGCACGCCTGGCATGGTGCCGGGCTAGAGCGACTTGGATGAGGGAATGGCGGAACGTCGTGTTCTCCGATGAGTCTCGCTTCTGTTCTGTCAGTGATAGTCACCGCAGACGAGTGTGGCGTCGGCGTGGAGAAAGGTCAAATCCGGCAGTAACTGTGGAGCGCCCTACCGCTAGACAACGCGGCATCATGGTTTGGGGCGCTATTGCGTATGATTCCACGTCACCTCTAGTGCGTATTCAAGGCACGTTAAATGTCCACCGCTACGTGCAGCATGTGCTGCGGCCGGTGGCACTCCCGTACCTTCAGGGGCTGCCCAATGCTCTGTTTCAGCAGGATAATGCCCGCCCACACACTGCTCGCATCTCCCAACAGGCTCTACGAGGTGTACAGATGCTTCCGTGGCCAGCGTACTCTCCGGATCTCTCACCAATCGAACACGTGTGGGATCTCATTGGACGCCGTTTGCAAACTCTGCCCCAGCCTCGTACGGACGACCAACTGTGGCAAATGGTTGACAGAGAATGGAGAACCATCCCTCAGGGCACCATCCGCACTCTTATTGACTCTGTACCTCGACGTGTTTCTGCGTGCATCGCCGCTCGCGGTGGTCCTACATCCTACTGAGTCGATGCCGTGCGCATTGTGTAACCTGCATATCGGTTTGAAATAAACATCAATTATTCTTCCGTGCCGACTCTGTTTTTTCCCCAACTTTCATCCCTTTCGAACCACTCCTCCTTGGTGTTGCATTTGCTCTGTCAGTCAGTGTAATATCGGCAGTAATCGTTGTTGAATCCACAAATAATAATAACATATAAAGGCTAAGTCAAGAAACAGAGAAACCCTTCTGGACAGTAATAAAGAAAGGAAAGGAGGGAAGAAGGAAATGAACAGTGTTTTGGATAATTCAGGTGAACTCATGATAGATCCCAGGGAATCACTGGACAGGTGGAAGGAATACTTTGAAAATCTTCTCAACGTAAAAGGAAATCTTCATGGTGGTGTCGCGAGCAACGGAAATCATGGGGAGGAGGAAAATGGTGTGATGAAATTACGCTTGAGGAAGTGGAAAGGATGGTAAATAAACTCCATTGTCATAAAGCAGCAGGAATAGACGTAATTAGACCTGAAATGAACTATAGTGGAAAGGCAGGGATGTACTGGCTTCATAGAGTAGTAAGATTACAGTGAAGTGTAGATAATGTACCTTCAGATTGTACAAAAGCAGCAATTGCACCTATCTCTAAGCAAGGGATGATGAAGGATTGCAAAAGCTATGGAGGTATTTCATTGATTAGTATACCAGCTAAAGTATTCACTGTCTTCTTAGAAGGTAGGGTGCGATCAGTGGTTGAAAGGAAGTTGGATGAAAACCAGTGTCGTTTCAAACAACAGAGGGCTGTCAGGATCATATTTTCAGTATGCGCCAGATGATTGAAAAATGCTACAAGAGGAATAGACACTTGTGCTTATGTTCCGTATATGTAGAAAGAGCATATGACAGAGTACCGGGGGAAAAGTTGTTAGCCATACTATGGGACTATGGAATTAAAGGTAGATTATTACAATCAATCAAAGGCATTTATGTTGATACTAGCAAGATACCCGTGCTTCGCTACGGTATTATACTGATATTTATAATTGAATGCTTGACGTTTTATATATAATCCTCCGAAATTCACGATCTGACTCGTTTTCTGAGAGATTACGGCAAAGTTCCTCACATTTTTCAATCTTTCTTTCCAGCAATCGATTTCGTACTTCCCGGGCTAGGTCTAGGTATTCCACTCGGTCAGTTGGGCCCCTAAATCTTTGCCATCTTTCCCTATAAGCATTTTTAGTATGGATCAAATCCTGAAAGAGATCCGGCGTGGTGTCGTCTTGGGTGCCTTGGCGGTACTGAACCCGCGGCCGGACTGTATTCGTAGTCATTACCAGGCCATGACCCGTTTCCAGCGCGGTCCGCAAAATTTGACGACGGTCCAGAACATTATTATTATTATTATTATTATTATTATTATTATTATTATTATTATTATTATCATCATTATTAGATGTTCTGGACCCCACAGCAAGATGCAAGACCGCTACTTGGCGGTAAATTACATCTGCTGCCATTGTCATTTTTGACAATGTGACCAGCACCATTGTTGCGCGTAGGCAAGTGTGCGGGATTTCTGGCGATACGAATGACATACTTCCGTGCATTATTGACCTTATTATAAAGGTGAACAATTTGACGGTCAGTCTCATTCCTATGGTTTATTTCAAATGTGTTTACATTTTTATTTATATGCCAGGAAAGTCTACTGTAATCTAAGAACGTTCTCCAAGGGAGATGGCTGTTGAAATCGAACCCAGGAAAGATTAAAAATGATCGGTTTATGATCAGAATAAGAACATCGAAAATCTACAGCCTGTTTCCAGTCATTCGACAGGGTCATGAATGGAATGAATAAAGCCCAATCTAGCGGCGACAATAGGAATTGTGCCGGCTGCCGAAGCACTCCTCTGGGGCAATGATCGATGAATGACAAATGAAATTAAATATTGTACAGTGTTGCTGAAATAAATGGTGACAGGGGAAACCGGAGTATCCTGAGAAAAACCTATCCCGCCTCCGTTTTGTCCAGCACGAATGTCACATGGAGTGACCGGGATTTGAACCACGGAACCCAGCTGTGAGAGGCCGGCGCGCTGCCGCCTGAGCAACGGAGGCTCCTTATAAGTATATTATGAACAGTAAAATCAATTGGTCTCACCTCCTTTTACACCCCACTGCCGTTAAGTTTATTTACCCCCTCCCCACAAAAAAATTAAAAGAAGGCGTGTTTCTTTATGTTTGAAGGAGATTCCAAACACAAATGTTCACGTCTATTACCTTCAGTTTTGAAATATAAGTATTCCCATAAAAATAATTCACTTTCTATCACTTCCTTTCAGACTCCCCCACCCCTTTTCCGGCAAAAAGTTACTTGTTTCTTTAATATTAAAGGATCATCTAAATACAAATTATCACGACTCTAACTTCTTCAGTTTCTTATTTATGCGTCCTCGTGAAAGGAATTCAACTCCTTTTCACTCCCGCCCCGCAAGATGGTTCCCCCCTTCCCCAAAACGCGTTTTTCTTTGTTTTTAAAGGAGATCCAAATACCAATTTTCACGTCTCAAACAACTTTATTTTTATTCGACGTATGTATTCTCATACAATTCAAATAATTTTTAAAATCTTCCCCCCCCCCCCCCTTCATTGGATTTTCCGAAAATACGTGTTTCTTTACTTTAAAGCAGATTCCAAATATCAAATGTCACGTCTGTAACATCTTCATTTTTGAGATATCAGTAGCCTAATTCAAAGAATTCAACAGCATTTTCAGTCACTTTTACCCCCCCCCAACCCAAGTGGTATTTACGAAAACTAAAAATACACGTTTCTATATTTTTAATAGAGATCAAAATTACCAATTTTCACTTGTGTAACTTGTTAAGTTTTTTGATATATACTGTAGAAATTTTCATTTCTAAATTTCACCCCTTTTTATTTCCCCTTAAGGGGAGTTTCCAAAAACAAATTACCTATGTTTCTTTACATTTACGGGAAATTCCAAATACCCACTTTTTACGTCTGTAACATTTTACGTTTCTCAGATATTCTGTAGAAATAGTCTTTCGAAAAATTCACCCCAATTTGTCACTTCTGTTTAACCGCCATTAATTGGACTTTCCATAAAAAATACGTGTTTCTTTATTTTTAAAGGAGATTCCATATACAAATTTTCACTTCTGTAATATCTTCAGTTTCTGAGATATATGTATCCTCATTAAAGGCATTCATCACTTTTACACCCCTCCCATTAAGATTTACAGAAAACAAAAAATACGTGTTCCTTTATCTTTAAAGGAGATTCTAAATACCAATATTTACATCTGTAAACTTTTAAAGTTTTAAGATGTAGACCCACTCATTTAAAAAAAATTCACCTCCCCTTTTCACCCCCATTATTTTGATTTTCCTAGAACGAAAAGATACCTGCTTCTTTATTTTTAAAGTAGATCCCAAATACCAATTTTCAGGTCTGTAATATCTTCAGGTTCTGAAATATAAGAAGCCTCATTAAAGGCATTCAACCCCTTTTTCGCCCTTTTCCACCCTTCCCATTGGGATTTTCCGGAAACAAACAATACGTGTATCTTTTTTTTAAAGGAGATTCTAAATACCAATTTTACATCTATAAACTTTAAAAGTTTTGAGATATACATTTTAAAAATTCACCCCCTTTTAACCCCCCCCCCTTAATTGGATTTTCCAAAAACAAAAAATACATGTTTCTTTATTTTTAAAAGTGATTAAAAGTACCAATTTTCAGGTCGGTAATACCTTCAGTTTCTGAGACATAAGTATCCTGATTAAAGGCATTCAACCCATTTTCACCCCCTTTCACCCCTCCTATTGGAATTTTCCGAAAACAAAATATTCGTGTTTCTTTATTTTTAATGAAGATTCTAAATACCAATTTTTACATCTGTAAACTTAAAAGGTTTTGAGATATAGATGCACTCATTTTAAAAATTCACCCCCCTTTTCACCCTCCCATTAATTGGATTTCAGAAAACAAATAAATACATGTTTCTTTATTTTGAAAGGAGATCAAAAGTACCAATTTTCAGGTCTGTAATATCTTCAGTTTCTGAGATATAAGTCTCCTCATTAAAGGCATTCAACCCATTTTTCACCCCTTTTCACCCCTCCTATTGGGATTTTCCGAAAACAAAAAAATACGTGTTTCTTTATTTTTAATGAAGATTCTAAATACTAATTTTTACATCTGTAAACTTTAAAAGTTTTGTGATATAGATGCACTCATTTTAAAAATTCACCCCCTTTTCACCCTCCCATTAATTGGATTTAGGCCTCAGTGAGAATTGGTGGTAGAATGAGTTTTTGATTCAGGGCACTTACAGTGGTTATACAAAGCTGTAATCTTTCAACTTAACGGGGCGAGTTGGCCGTGCGGTTAGGGGCACGCAGCTGTGAGCTCGCATCCGAGAGATCGTGGGTTCGAATCCCACTGTCGGCAGCCCTTAAAACGGTTTTCCGTGGTTTCCCATTTCCACACCAGGCAAGTGCTTGGGCTGTACCTTAATGAAGGCTACGGCCGCTTCCTTTCCATTTCTAGGTCTTTCCTGTCCCATTGTCGCCATAAGACCTGTCTGTGTCGGTGCGACGTAAAGCAAGTAGCAAAAAAAAATCTTTCACGTTTATTCGCAGTTTACATGGGTCATCTTCTGAAAAGTATAAAGTGGCAGGGAGGGATTCAGTTAGGTGGAAATGTAAGCAGTCTGACCTATGCTGACGACTTGGTCCTAATGGGAGATTGTGCCGAAAGCCTGCAGTCTAAAATTTCTGAACTTGAAAGTAGTGCAATAAGTATGGTATGAAAATCAGCATTTCCAAGACGACAGTGAGGTCTGTAGGTAAGGTATCCAACAGCAATGAATATCAAATTGGTAATACAAAGCTGGAACAAGTAGATAATTTTATGTATTTAGGCTGTGTGTTCTCCCAGGATTGTAATATACTTTAGTAAGTAAGATTGAATCAAGTTGTAGTAAACCTAATGCAGTGAGCTCGCAGTTACGATCAACAGTATTCCGTAAGAAGGAAGTCAGCTCCAGGACGAAACTATATTTACATTGGTCTGTTTTCAGACCACCTTTTATTTACGGGAGTGAAAGCTAAGTGGACTCAGGATATCTTATTAATAAGTTAAAAGTAACAGACATGAAAGTTGCGAGAATTATTGCTGGTACTCGGAATGAGGAGATAAGGGCAAAGTTAGATATGAACTCGATGGATGAAGCTGTACGCATAACTCATGTTCGGTGGTGGGGTCATGTGAGGCGAATGAAGGACGATAGGCTACCTAGGAGAATAACGGACTCTTGTATGGAGGGTAAGAGAAGTAGAGGGAGTCCAAGACGAAGATGATTAGACTGAATTTCCAACGATTTAAAGATAAGAGGTATAGTAAATGAGGCCACTTGCAAATAGACGATTGTGGCGACATATAGTAAATTCACAGAGGGTTGCAGACTGAATGCTCAAGGGCTTAACGGTACATAATGATGATGTATGAATGTATGTATGTCCTCCATTGGTGGACTCCTTCTGGAGCAAAGATAAATCGATGTCAATTGCTGGCCATATAATAAAAGTATTTCGTAAACAACGACCTGGGACCGATGTCCGAGATATTATACACCATAAATCAGATATGAAAATTGTGATAGTCATCATCACATGAGTGTATCATACTAAAACACTTCCTCACGATCTTCATTAGAAAGGAAGTCAGAAAGAGTATCGATTGTTCAAAACTGACCTGGGAAGACAGTAGTTGAGAAGGGATTTGGTGTGGAGAGACTTAAACTCGGGAATAATATATCCTGTGTAATGGGACCTATTCTAGGTGCTCGACTATTTACGAGATTGAAAACATGACACATAAGACAGGAAATGTGGAGTGATTCAAAATTATAAAAATAGATATTGTAAGATATTCGTCCAACAAATTAGCTTAAATTTGGTGGTATGTTTGGTGTATTATTTGTAAAGAATTTCAATCTGTAAACATGCTCCTGACCTTTAACAAAGTATAGTAAAAATAAATCCATGTTCAGATTGTCCTGTTGAAACTTATCCATTCTCTAAACCGACTGCAACAGACGATTGAGGTTTCAAAATTTTTTTTGAGAAAACACTCTTTACGATGGTGGTATTATAGTAACAAATATGACTGAATGGAATGCAGCATTTGTTTAACAGTTGAAAGGCGTCATTGTACGGCTATTCATAACGAATGAATTTGATCGCAGCTTGTAACATTTCACTTACCCAATAAAATATGTACCTTAAGCCGACTATCTTCTGTATAGATAATATTTCAATTTTCATCAACGTCTTAAAGCAATAACGGAAGACTACTGAACTAGAATCGGAGTAACATATTTCTTGTACTCATAATTACAGGAACTTATATAGGGTGTAAAAATAAGGTATGGCCTAACCTGTTAGGACACATTCCCCACATGTAGAAGAGGAAACATATGTTATACGACCATGGCTCCGGAAACGATTTATTTCTATGTTAGGACTTATTTTCAACATTAATAATGGGAAATACACATGAACAAAATGTGCCAGCATACCACAAGAATTCTTTCTTATATAAAGTATTAAGAATGCTCTCCATTAAAAATGATACATTCTTCAACCTGCCATCTCAGGGATACCTCAACGCATCCAAGATTCAGAGTTTGGGTGTCTTCTTGAAGACAGAGATCACACTGTGAGGAAATAAATGAAAGGCATAAGTAATGGAATTTAGACGAATGAAACCAAAGTACTGCGAGAAACATCACATTAAGAAATACAGTAAAATATTAAAGGAAGAAATGTTTGCTTCGAGTAAGTTAAAGTATAAAAAGTAGTATCTATATAGAAACAAAGAGGATATCTAAAGTCCAAGGTGGATATCAGGTATATTCTGGAACCGTACAGACACAGAACAAGAAACACGTAACAGCAGGGTGTCCAAGTAAAGAACGTGTTTCATATGTCCACCACCATTATCAGCACATTTCAACATATGAGGAAGCTGAGCGGCTACTCCGACGGTTTTTCTTTATCAGAGAAGATGCACATTCCAGTTTTTACAGAATGCAACTAAGGTTCCAAAATCACGCATATTACGCCCAGTGTCTGGGGAAAATGTTGTCCAATGAGCAGCGTACGCAAGTTACATAATGAGTTGGAGTTCGATCATCCGTTAAACACTCTACATAACTACCTACTACGTCAAGTTACTGTAGTATATAATTACCCAGTATACACAAGCACCCTTCTCCGATAACTGATGAATCGAAGAATAATGGATCAATATTCATATCACTCAATTAACCACAACACATCATTACTTTTGGAGATCATTGAATTATGCTGTTGAGTTTTCAGTTGGGGTATGTGTTTGACCAGTAGCTCGTATTCTGTTTAATAACCTCCCCACTAACAAAACTACTGTATTTCGTTTGATTCAGAAACCTACGCCCTCCAATAAAGATGAATTTAACGTAAATTGGGTCAGCAAACATTCACACATTCCACCATGCCATAAGAGCCTCCTCCACTAGATTATGCAGAAGCTGTAACTTGTATGAATGCAATTATTTACCCTTCCAAATTGTTTACAACGTGCCTATTTTGATATTCGTGTGCCTCGTAGATTTTGTTTGACTTGCACGGCAGCCGGAATGCCGTTTATTCATAATAGATCCTTTGCCACACTTTTTTCAGAAATTTTCGAACGTGACTATCTTCCCTGGATTCTTCTAGTTTAACTGAGCTGCCACCGCGCCCTTCCATCTAGTCCACAAGAATTGTACTCGCTTGTCATATTTCAGCTCAATAATACATTAACGTTAAACATTCAATACAAACACAGAAAATGTCTATGCATTTGTACCTTACAGCAATGGAAAACGGCTAACAGCGACTACGCTTGTCGACATGAAGCCGACATACTGCCAGCATCCGATTTGCCTTCACGGTCAAAGTATGTTGACCCGTACTTTGTCCAAAAACGATACCGCACTAACTACGCATGGCGTTTTTCAACAATTATTTCTTGTACGGGAATGAGTTGCCTTTGCTGGAAGGACCTAGTGTTTACAGTGCACTATGTCTTCTGGTATGGGCTAGAGTAATTTTGTTACTTTCTTTGATCTGTCTCAGTCTCATCCTTGGCTTTGACAATATGAAAGTGACTGAGGTATGAGCCATGCCTGCATGGCCAATTCATAAATGTAACTATTCCGTTATTGCTAATGGCCTCTCCCGGCCTCACCATGAATGACTTAACTATTTTAATGATTGTACTAGAGAGGGCAGCTGCCTCAATGGTAAACACGGATGGTCGATCTTTCCCACAAGATACTACTTTTATCTCTTTGACTCGAATCTTTGTTTTGGTTTAGAAAGAAGAATAAAAGTGGACATCACGCAGATCGGAGTGGCGTTTTTGAGTTACAGAAGGTTTTTAAAAGATTCAAACTTACCCTATACTGCCATCCTTCTTCTTACCTTGCTGGTTAATATATTCCAGGTATGGAAATTCTTTCATATAATTGTTTGTTCGACTGTTCTTTCGTAATATTTTTTCTATTATTCATAGCTGATTGATATGCGTCTTTTCGCTTAGCAGTATGAATGGATTGCATGTTTTCTTGTGGTTATTGTGATTATGATATGTTGATACTTGGGTCTCATGTTACTACTTTTCATGTGCACTGCATTCTAACGTTATTCGCCATCTAATGAGTGTTTGCCCTTCGTGTCGGTACGAGGTTCTACTCATGTCGTACGAAGTGTGAACCCTGATGGGTTTGTGCATGACTACGGGATTTCTCTGGTCCCACAGGTAATTCTTTTGTGCTGTGCACGCAACTTCTGATATTAATGAGACCTCGTTTGTGACCTTGGAGTTATGCTATATGAAACTGAGTTCGCCTTTTAACCGGCGCTGTGCTCGTATTGGTTGCCGATCCCGGCTGTGTCCGAATGTGTGCACGATGGTTTGTGTGAGAGGGGAGTGAAATAATGACGTATCGGTCAGCTAAATTTACATTTTAATCTTGTTTCTGTATCTTGTTTTGCTTTTCGTACGATGCTATTTCTTTTGCCTTCGCACCTGTCTTGGCCACTCGCTTACCCATGGGGCCGCCTTGTTTATGTTTCTTAAATTTAGGCTATGCGAAGCCTGGGTTTCTCTTTTTGGTCATTTTATATTGTTTCCTTAGTCCAGAGATGTTTCTTTTTTGCCATGTTGATATCTAACATATTTTATATTTTCCTGCTCGCGGTATTTTCTGCTTGATGCGTGGGAGTTGGACGATCTATGGTTATTGTTGGTATCAGGGTGGAGTTGAAACCTGTGTGAGAAATATGATACGATATTAAACTCTTGGAAAGAACGATCTGCTTTATCTGTGACACTAATATTTATACTGGCATATCCAATAATGATATTCTATTTAACTGAGTGAGCTCATCGAACGTTTAACTTTATCTTGGCGTTTGATAACGTCAAGCTCACGTACCAATATTATGCCACCAACTGGACCAAGTCTACTCATGTATGTACCCGTTCTTATCCTTTTAATTTATTCCTTTTATACTTTCCTTCTGCCTTTATTTTGCGATATTAATAAACCCTCATTACGTGTACTCGAATTTTATTGCTTGTAGAATTAGTCTCTTACTATTTTTAATTGGTAATCAGGCTCCTTTCCAGTTCAAGTCTGTGTTCTTTGGCCTTTCCCAGTTGCGATCTACGCCTCAATTCTCCTTCACGCTATTTATTTGTGCTGGATTTTATCTGCGGTGGGAAGGGGTGTGGCTCAAATGGTAGCAGACTAGGATATCTCCTCCGAAAACGGGTCGGACGAGGTAGAACTTGAAATGATGATTTATGTTGGGTATATTAAATCAGTCCTAATTATCCCTCGATTTAGTCTTGTGAAGCCATTATGTTCTGATTTTAATCCTGAGAGTTATAGGTAATTTGTGTATACTTATAATCAGTTGCATGTTTGTTGTGTTTGCTGACGTTGAAATTTTGCCTTGAATATGGAAAGTCAGAAGCTTTAGACATGAGCAACGAAAGCGAAGTATTTACTGGGGAAATCTCCAACCTTAAAAAAAAGAGGCAAGGTCTTGATGATGTTAATGCATCGCTCGTATCTAGTAGCGATAGTGGTAGATGTCCTGACGGTAGGAATGCTATTGCCTGTAGAAATTGTGCCCTCGCCGAGAACCGTGTGGACCCCATTTCCCCCAATTCTAGACGCGTTAGTGACCGTAACACGAACATTAACCCTGTTTTTGATATCGTCAGGAACAGGAAATTAAATTTTTCTGGAGAAGGAAATAGCTCCAGTGTCATTGAATTCCTTGAAAAAGTTGGAGATATCGCCGAACTCCGCTCCTTGTCCCTTGACCTATTCATTCCTGTCATCTCTGGGATGCTAGAAGGGCCAGCGTTGAAATATTTCAGACTAATCACAGCTAACATCCAATCCTGGGAAGACTTTGCTTTTCGTATAAAGCAGCGTTTTGGGTTGTCGGATATGGACCACTGTCGAAAACAAGAAATTTTCAGAAGAACTTAGGGAGTAAGGAAAGGGATTGATGACTACGCCACCGGTATTTTTACTTGTTCAACCGTTTGTGTGTCAAGGTGCCGGAATCTGAAATTTTCGACCAGTTTTATAGATGTCTAGCCCCTGATTATAAACTGTATATAAAAAGATCACAGGTTGAATGCGTTGAGGATTTCATAAATTTAGGTCGCGAATTCGAGTCAACGGTCTGTCAGAATGAATTGTACCGTCTGCCTCCTACTCCATCTGATTGTTAATTTTTCGACATTGCCTACCGTGCGCCCGTGAAATCAGTCTCTTCTGGTGCAACCTCTTCTCCATCTCGCCCGTTTTGTAGACCCGATCGTAGGTCTAGCGTTGTATCTCCGCCTCGACGCTGCATTAATGCCGTCAAATCTTCTAACTCGGCCATGGTAAGCGACACTGCAGCAAGGAAGTGCTGGAATTGCGGGAAACTAGGGCATCCTTCAAAGAACTGTTGGTCTAAGTCTCCTCTGAAATGCTCGAAGTGTGGTCTTAATGGTGTCACTCAGCACGTGTGTCGTCGGTGTAACTCTCGGCAGGGAAACTAAATCCGCGCCGGCGTGATGGCCCGTCGTTGGTGCCAGATTTTGGTGTTAATAAAAGGATTTCGGGCCTTCCCTCGTCTACGCCCTGGGCCAAGATTTATTGTGAATCGCGCGTACTATATGCCTTATTAGATACCGGTTCCTGCGGTTCCCTCGTCAACCAATCCCTTGTGTCTTCCATGCATTTAAAATATCTCCAAGCCTGTGACAGCTCTGGACAGTTCATGTCTCCTGATGGCCGTCAGGTATGTCCCGTGGCTCAAATCAAATGTCATATTAAAGTTCATAACCTTTCACGGGATTGGACATTCAATTTTGTTCCAGATCTATCTGTCCCCGTCATTTTACGAACCGATTTTATGCTGGCTACTGTTCTATCTATTGATTTTATCACCCGTACCTTTGCATTTCGCTTCAAATCTGGCGTAAATTTCTTGAAGCCCTTTACAACGTGCTACTATATGCGCCCTTTCAAAATCTCAGCTTCCCAACGCCTCATGTGATTTAACTGATAAACAAAACTTAATGTTGTACAGTTTATTGGAAGAAATTCCTAATGTCTTAACTGCTGATTTAGGTTGTGCTAAAAAAATTCCTATTCCATCGAACTGAAAGGTGATACCCCTGTTAGGTCCCCTCCGTTCGGTTGCTCGCCACGCAAACTGTCCGCTATGAGAGAATGTATCAACGACCTTTTGGAAAAGAAGGTAATTAGTTCCTCTAAGTCCCCTTTCAGTAGTCTCGCCTTCCTCATCTCCAAAAAGGACGGTAAATTTAGGTTTATCGTTGACTATAGGAAGGTAGACAAGAATATAGTCTTCGACAGTTTCCCCTTGCCCACCATTGAATGTGCTTTTCAACATTTCCATGGTGCTAAATTCTTCACCGTTTTTGACTTTAATTCAGCGTAATACAAAATCCCTTTGTATACCAAAAGTGGCCCTTGCACTGCCTTTGCCACTCCTTTTGGCCTATTTGAATTCAATAAAGTACCGATGGGCATCTCTATTGGAGGACAAGCGCTCAGCCGCATAATGGATTCAATCCTTGGAGATCTGATATTTTCTTATGTTTTCAACTTCCTTGATGATCTTCTCATTTTTCTCCAAGCTTTGACGAGCACCTCGCTCATCTTCGAGAGGTTGTTAGTCGTTTGCGCAAGCACGGTTTAACATTAAATCCCAAAAAGGTGTCTCTTTGCTCCAAGCGCTTAAATTTCCTTGGCCAAATCATATCCGATTCCGGAATCGCTGTAAAACCCGACAGGGTCAAATGCATTAAAGAGTTTCCTCGGCCAAAGAATGTACGCGGTGTGAGAAGGTTCCTGGGTATGGTCGGTTTCTACAGCCGTTTCATCAAAAACTTTTCCCAAATTTCGGCCCCCTTAAACCTTCTGAAAAGCAAAAACTGCCGTTTCGTCTGGGGGAAGCACAAACCCGTGCCTTTGATCAACTGAAGAAAGCCCTTTGCCAAGCCCCTGTCCTCCACAGTCCTGATTTTTCCCGTGACTTCGTCCTGCAGTGTGACTCTAGCGAGCTCGCTGTTTCGGCTGTACTAAACCAATCCGATGAGGACGGGAAACTGGTCCCAATTTCGTATTTCAGAAAGTTGTTGCATGGGGCCGATTTGCGATATTCCATTTATGAAAAGCAATGCCTAGCCGTGGTTTTAGGTGTTGAGAAATTCCGTTCTTATTTGGAGCACCGTCATTTCTTCGTCCATACGGATAATCAAGCCTTATCGTGGATGAGCGCCAACATCAAGAGACTTGGCAGGACAGCTAGGTGGATCCTCCGGCTATCAGCCTATAAATTCACGGTTGTGCACGTTCGAGGAAAAGAGAATGTTGTGGCCGACTATTTGTCACGAATGTTCGACGGGGTCAAATATTGTGAGGTCGAGTCCGAGGAAAACTGCCCTCAGACTGAAAATGCCAATATCGTACAAAATTATCTTTGGTCCTTCACGGAATTTTCCGTACACCAAAAGGAAGACAGTGAGCGTCTGGAACTGATGAAAGGAGTCGCTGATGGGTCTTTTCAAGACAAGTCATTTGGGACCAAACGAGGGTTGTTGGTTTGTCGCAACCGTAGGAATGGTAAAGACAAAATTTTTGTACCTGTCAAATTAAGATATATGATGTTGCTGTATTATCATGATTCTTACCTGGTCGCTCATCTCGGTCAGTACAAAACCTTGCATCGAGTCTCTCGTGACTTTTTCTGGCCGAATCTCACAAAGGATGTATTAGAGTATGTGAAGAGCTGCGACGTTTGCCAATGGTGTAAACCTGCGCAAACCTCTCAAATTGGGCTCCATTCCGCTGACGTTGCGTCGTACCCTGGGGAAAAGTTACTTGTTGATTACTTTGGTCCTCTCATGGAATCCAAAAACAATAACGTTGGAATCCTATCCATTGTCGATGCTTTTTCTAAATTCGTATGGTTGTTCCCAGTCCGCAAAATAAACTCGAGCACCGCCGTCTACATTCTAACCCGGCACATTTTTGGAGTTTATGGGCCCCCAAAAGTCTTAGTCTCGGGCAATGCGTCTACCTTCAGCTACAATAAATTTCGTCACCTGTGTTTCGGGTGGGGAGTGAAGCATGTTTTTCTGAGACCTCACTACCACAAGCCGTCTCGCGTAGAAAGATTCCACCACAATCTAAAATTCTGTCTGACTGCATTCCACTTTGGCATTTTTGTTTTAGCCTTCAAAACGCTGTGCATGAATATCACCACAACAGGCCAGCTGATATACTTCTAGGGAGAAGTCTTGCTGACGCTCTCCAGCTGAAGTGGGACATTGGGTATCAGTCCGAGTCTTCAACGAACATGCATATCGAGGCAAAATGGAAGGAAGCCGTCGCACACCTGATCAAAGCCCGCGACCGTGAGGTAAAAAGATTCAACCAAGGGAGGAAAAGGTCACCCTGGAAGTCGGAGATCTGGACGTAGTAAAAATGTTTCCCATCAGCTCGGCAGCGAACAAAATCGCGGCAAAACTTTGCCAAAAATGGACCAATACCAAGAGAATTGTGAAATTCCTGGGACCTTTTACTGTTGAACTGGAGGATCTTACGAGTAAGAGGATATCAAAGGCTCATGTGTCTTTATTGAAGCCTTACCATCACCGACTCACGTAAAACCTTATGTCTATTCCTTTGTATCTTGATGCTAACATATGTTTATCATGCTTGTTGTGTAAATACCAGTATTCTAAAATTCTTTTCCTTTTTCAGGGATTATAAAAAAGAAGAGTGAAGGAAGGGAATATCGGTGTTGCACACTGAAGATGGAACAAAATGAATTCCGAATCCTTTGAGTACGTGACGATGTTATCCTTGATCACGATGTTTCCTTTGGTTATCTGACTGCTAAATCGTGATTGCATTGAACGAATTACATAAAACGGACTGATTGATTCAGCGAGATATTTTTCAAAAGCGTACAAACCTCAGGTCGAGGTGGACTGCGTTTTATTGTGCATTGTCGCAACTTACAATTGTAATTATGTTTAACGCTGTATATTAGTAGTGTTAGTTAGATTTTAAATCCGTATTATTTAACAGTGCGCGCAATTTAGGTTTAAGGTTTTGAACCTAACTTTAACATATGTCTCCTTGTCTGATCAACAAGGAAAGACACATTTTAAAAAGGGGGCAATGTGATGATGAGCCATGTCTGCATGGCAAATTCATTAGTGTAATTATACTGTTATTTCTAATGGCCTCTTCAGGCCTCAACGTGAATGACTTAACTATTTCCATGATTGTACTAGAGAGGGCAGCACCCTCGATGGTGAACACGGATGGTCGATCTTTCCCACGAGATACTACTTTTATCTCTTTGACTCGAATCTTCGTTTTGGTTTAGAAAGAAGAATAAAAATGGACCCCACGCAGATCGGAGTGGCGTTTTTGAGTTACAGAAGGGTTTTTAAAAGATTAAAACTTAGCCTATACCAGCATCATTCTTCTTACCTCGCTGGTTAATATATTCCAGGTATGGTAATTCATTCATATTATTATTTGTTCGACTGTTCTTTTGTAATATTTGTTCTATTATTCATAGCTGATTGACATGCGTCTTTTCGCTTAGCAGTATGAATGGACTGCATGTTTTCTTGTGGTTATTGTGATTATGATATGTTGATACTTGGGTCTCATTTTACTTCTTTTCATGTGCACTGCATTCTAATGTAATTCGCCATCTAATGACTGTTTGCCCTTTGTGTCGGCGCCAGTTTCTACTGGTGTCGTACGAAGTGCGAACCCTGATGGGTTTGTGCATGACTGCGGGATTTCTCTGATCCCTCATCTAATTCCTTTGTGCTGTGCACGCAACTTCTCATATTAATGAGACCTCGTTTGTGACCTTGGAGTCATGCTATATGAAATTGAGTTCGCCTTTTAACCGGGGCTGTGCTCGTTTAGGATGCCGATCCCGGCTATGTCCGAATGTGTGCACGTATGTTGGTGTGAGAGGGGAGTGAAATACTGACGTATCGGTCAACTAAATTTATATTTTAATCTTATTTCTGTATCTTATTTTGCATTTCGTACGATGCTATTTCTTTTGCCTTCGCACCTGTCTTGGCCGCTCGCTTACCCATGGGGCCGCCATGTTTATGTTTCTTAAATTTAGGCTATGCGCTTGCCTGGGTTTCTCCTTTTGGCCATTTTATATTGTTTCCTTGGTCCAGAGATTTTTCTCTTTGTGCCATGCTGATATCTAACATATTTGATCTTTTCCTGCTCCGGGTTTTTTCTCCTTGATGCTTGGGAGTTGGACGATATATGGTGATTGTTGGTATCAGGGTAGAGTTGAAACGTGTGTGAGAAGATGATACGATATTAAACTCTTGGAAAGAACGATCTGCTTTATCTGTGACACTAATATTTATACTGGCATATCCAATAATGACATTCTGTTTAACTGAGTGAGCTCGTCCAATGTTTAATTCTATCTTGGTGTTTGATAACGTCATGCTCACGTACCAATGTTATGCCACCAACTGGACCAAGTCTACTCATGCATGTACCCGTTCTTATCCATTTAATTGATTCCTTTTATACTTTCCTTCTGCCTTCATTTTACGATATTAATAAACCCCCATTACTTGTACTCGAATTTTATTGCTTGTAGAATAGCTCTTACTATTTTTAATTGGTAATCAGGCTCCTTTTCAGTTCAAGGCTGTGTTCTTTGGCTTTTCCTAGTCGTGATCTACGCCTAAAATCTCTTTCACGGTATTTATTTGTGCTGAATTGTGTCCGCGATGGCAGGGGGTTTGGCTCAGGTATGAACAATGCTAGAAATGCCATTCCGTCTGCAGCCAGTCCCTGCTATGAATGGTGTGAAAATGTAGCTCTTAGTGCCGGTTGGTGAATGCCATTTAAGTGGGCTTGGCAGACTGATAATTAATAGCAACTTCTGGCTCGGTGAGGAAAGCAACGGGAAACTACATCATTCCTCCTATCCGTAGCACGCCTCTTCGGTGGTACCTAGGCCATCTATGACAGCTGATGGTGGAGCTGTTAAGGATCCAACCAGCCTTAGGTCTGAAGACTGAACATACATACATATGGGTATGAGCCTCCGTTGCTCAGGTGGAAGCCCTTCGGCCTCTCACCGCTGGGTTCAGTAGTTCAAATCCCGGTCATTCCACGTATGCTTTGTGGTGGACAAAGCGGAGGCGGTAAAAGATTTTCTCCAGGTAATCCTTTTTACCCTGTCATCACTCATTCCAGCAACACTCTCCACTATCATTACATTCATCCCTCAGTCACTAACCATTGCTCCAGAAGAGTCTGACAGGCTTCAGTAAGCGGCAAAATTCTTATTCTCGCCGCTAGATGGGAGGTAAATTTATTCCATTCGTGACCCTTTTGAGTGACTGGAAAAAGGTTTAGATTTCATTACCTCTGCTGATATAGCTCATACATAGACCTTAATCACATTAAATCCTAATAAACAAAATAAAGCAAAATGCCGCCAGAATTCAGTCCACCTCTGTGGTGTAGTGATCAGTGTGATTCCTTAACTGTGCCGAAAGTTGAAGGGCTGAAGGGCCCACAAAAGTTTCACAGAGTGCGTCTTCGATAACTACATTAAACTAAAAAACCAATTTTGAAAAATCTCGTCTAGCTTAAATTCAGGTCAGGAAAAACCGCCTAAAATCGCCTGTTCTCTACTCGTTTCCTTTTTATTCAAATCCGAGCCAAACTAATATTCCTTCTTTCTTCCTTAATCTGTTTAGCCTCCAGGGTTGGTTTTCCCTCGGACTCAGGGAGTATCCCCACCTCTACTGCTTCAAGGGCAGTGTCATGGAGCGTGAGGCTTTGGGTCGGGAGACCAGTACCTCGCCAGGCTCCCTCTCCTGCTATGCTGAACAGTCGCTTTGTTTGACGGGGGGAGGGAAGATTAGAAGTTATAGACAAGGAAGCGGGGAGGAAGCAGCAGTGGCCTTAAATGAGATACCATCCCTTCATTTGCCTGGAGGGGAAGTGGCCAACCACTGAAAACCACTTCGGAGATGGCTAAGGATGGAATCGAACCCACCTCTACTCTACTCAGTTGACCTCCCGAGGCTGAGTGGACCCCGTTTCAGCCCTTGTAAAAGGTTTCAAGTATCGTGGCAGAACCTGAAATCGAGCCCGGCCCTCGGGGGTTTGCAATTAATCACGCTAACCACTACACCTACAGAGGCGGACCAAATTAACTTTCTGTACGGTGTTCCTTGGTTCCATACCCGCAGGCTTTTATTAACTTTTGAAAAATGTTCACACCGAATGTAGTTATAAAGGTTTAAGTGAAACTCTACCGTGGCTCACACTAGAGCTTGTGGTCGTGCTTAGGTGAAATATTGCAATGACTCACATTAGCGCTCGTAGTGGTAGAGAAATGAAAACTGCTAATCTAATCGACCGGATAACGATGTTTAAGGAAAGGATTGTAATATATAGGAATAAATAAAGAATACTTAATCCTTAATTATATTTTATTTACCCAGAATCCGTAGCTCGAATCCCTACCATGTTTTCAACATTGAGTTACTTGCCTTAAGGGATATTTTTCCGTTTCGCTTAATCCTATAAAATTTGGTGGTAATATTTGGAGATCTGTCAACCTCTCGGATTTGACGAATGACTATGTCCACTAGCTTCATAGCAAGCATGAGAATTAAATATTGTAATTAGAGCAGGTAACATTATTTCATCCACTTAAACAAACTCAACTGTAATAAAACTTATTTACTTTCCTTAATCAGCTTAAAGCAAACACAGTGACAAATTTCAGCCCGCTGTCTTCTTAGGAAATGAGTTGAAAACTGAAAATCCATAGCCTGTTTCCAGTCACTTGACCGGATCAAGGAGAGAGTGAATGAAGCTTCCATCTAGCGGCGAGCATAGAAACTGTGCCGGCTGTCGAAGCCTATCACACTGCTCTGGGGTAATGATTATTGACTGCCAGATGAAATTACATAATAATAATAATAATAATAATAATAATAATAATAATAATAATAATAATAATAATAATAATAATAATAATAATAATTGTACCGGGCGGTACACCTCCACGCCGCTTATTTAAACTTTGCGCCAGTTGAAACTCCTCTACTGGAGGAAGTCTGAACTCTATCCATTGTGTTAATTTTCAAGTTACCCTGAAGATGCCACTACTTGGAAATTTTGAAGTTTCTGAACTGTGTTGTTTTCGATGTATTTTTATTTTGCTTGTAGTAAGAAGTGTGAACATTCTCTTCTAGAGGACACTACTGAAGAACTACAACGGTGCACCCTAGTGCGGAATGAAAGAACTGTTTTTGTTGAGAAAATTTAATTTCAAAAGTTTGTTCTTTGCTAAATTTCTTTCAGTCATTGTTTAAGTTGGCAATATTAACCCTTTCTTCCCCCTTGTTTTGAATTTAGCCAATCCCGAATTTCTCGAATTAATTTTCAACCAATAATATGTTTCTTCCTAGTATTGTGTAGGGGGTTTCTTGGTGAACCAATAAAATCCTTGTGGGAGGGTGTTCTCATTCCAAAAACGCCTCGAACTTTCCGCGAGAGTATATAAACTGCTGATTTTAGGGTCTCTGAGCCACTTCAGTACCATCTTTCAGTGTATAAAGTACATAGCAGGGGGCGGGAAGCGCCTCTTTCTTCGGGGAGCAGTTCAACACCAAGGTAATGGCCTTTTAATAACTTCTTTTCTTGCTAGCTCAGCAGTTTAACTCTCGGGGCGGGTCCGAAGCGTTTCTACCATGTAACTTTCCCTAAAATGTAAAGACTCGTAGCCTCTATTCTCTTTCAAAACTACATATTGGGATAGAGAGTGCTTAACCCTCTCGATCTCCCACTCATATTGTTCTGAGGTGAACTTATTTTTCTCAACCGATTCTTCCGTAACAGTAATGTAAATTGTTTCTTTCTTAAGTCACCTCTTTAGTATGGGATTAGCCCCTGCATTAGCGGCCTAGTGCCAGATTAGGGTTTTAAACAAGTGTATTAGGAGTGCAGATCGCCTCCTCTCAATTGTTATTTTAGAGGTCAAGTAATTAACCTTTTCTCACTTAATAGACCTCAGTAGGTTGGGTATGTTACCCCTGTGTACATGTCCTTAGAGGACAACTTGAAGGTGGAGTTTGGTGTGGCCTTTGATAGGCTTAAAGTTGAGAGCGAGTGGCTCTTCT
Organism: Anabrus simplex; assembly: GCF_040414725.1. Classification (NCBI taxonomy): domain Eukaryota; kingdom Metazoa; phylum Arthropoda; class Insecta; order Orthoptera; family Tettigoniidae; genus Anabrus; species Anabrus simplex. The sequence continues at coordinate 407,996,503 of NC_090269.1, forward strand.
TCGAAAATTGAATGTTGTATGCCTCGAGGAGGCTTTACTGTGTAATTTGGAGCAAGTGCTCCTGGGCTTGATTGGGGTCTTCTGCCCCTTTGTTGAATTCTGTATATCGTAAAGTTGGGCTAATTGCTCAGAATTGTGTGTCTGGCTCTCGGAGCCCAAATCCTGTAATTGTACATTCTCGATTAGTGGTTTTGCTACTCTGTACCTGCCATTATTGTTATTTCTTGTTTTTTGCTATGAAAATATAACCTTGTTAAATTTTACATTAACTTTAATTTCGTAGTTTGAGACCCGTTCACACCCGCACCTTCTTTCACCTCTACCTACCACAAAAATACGGTAACAATAATAATAATAATAATAATAATAATAATAATAATAATAATAATAATAATAATAATAATAATAATAATAATAATAATAATAATGTTACTGTTTTCTCGTCCCACTAACTACTTTTGCGATCTTCTGAGACGCCGAGGTGCCGGAATTTAGTCCCGCATGAGTTCTTTTACGTGGCAACAAATCTACCGACACGAGGATGTCGTATTTGACCACCTTCAAATATTACCGGATATTCGACAGTGTTGCTGTAATGAATGATGACAGGAAAAACCGGAGTTGCCGGAGAAAAACCTGTCCCGTCTCCGCTTTGTCCAGCACAAATCTCACATGAAGTGATCGGAATTTGGACCACGGATCTAGTGGTAAGAAGCCGATGCTCTGGCGCCTCAGCCAGGGAGGCTTTTAGGAAGGGAGGGAGTTATTTAGTTATATTGTGTTTAGGGAATACATGCCAATTCTACCCACGTTTACCACAAAACATCGGCATAACTCATCTTTACTTCCCTTAACCAGCAGGTGAGGAACTCGTGTGCCGAAGTATATCGCTCTGCCTTTGTGGAAATCAAGCGATTTTCTGATATTGTGTTTAGAGGGTTTTCCGAAAATTGATCACGTTTAACACAAAAATAGCAATAAAATAACTTTGATTTTCCTAACTAGCTTTTAACACGCGAGAGGTCGCGGGAAGGCAAATTGCTGATGCTTAATATTTTAATGAGCTGCCATTTCCTTTTGGTGGTGAATGCTCTGAAAAAATATAAATATGAACCCTGTTTAACTGCCCTTCAACTAGTACTAACATAATTAACCAGTAACAATATTTTCTCAATGTAAAATAAGTGTATGAATTTTTTCGCAACATCAGGTAAAATTACGTGAGATTTTAAAGAGCGCGAGAGGTCGCGCGTGAGCAAATTGCCACAATGTTTGCATTTGTACATTTCAATGAATGATTCGATGAAAATTGAAGATAAAACTAGAGCGCCACCATAAACCTCATGAACTTTACTTATGAAAATTTATTGGAAATGCAGTCATGTAAGAATGCACTACGCGAGGGGTCGCACGGAGGCAATTTGCCGCGGCAGATGCAAGAGTGAGAGAAATCTTAAATTACTCCGGAACGCAGCCGGCAATACACTGACGATAGTCAACGTCAGTCGGGAGAGAGGAAAGGGAGGGAAGAAACGAGAGCCCTAAGCCCTACAGCGGCTAGCAACGAAATTATCAACAAATATTTAAAGAGTGCCGCAAACTGCCGCGGGTGCGAATTCTCACGTATTAAGAAAATCTTGTTCAGAATTTCAGTTCTGCACCTTTATGGGAAGACTGAGATTTAGTAATGAGGCTGTGAATGATTGAGGCATGATGCTACGAATTTTCGGGGAGAATGGGGGACGGCAAGTGGATCAATTTGGGATAATCAAACGTAATCCGGAGGAGTTCGATTCTAAAGTTATTAACAATCGAATTGGTTTAACGTCCGTCCTTTCTTAAAAGACGCCAGGGTGTCGGAAATTCGTCCCGCAGTAGTTCTTTAACGTGCCGGAATCCAAAGACATTGGGTTGTCACCTTTAAACACCCTTACAAGCCGCCGACCTTAGTCAGGTTTGAACTCGTTAACTTGGGATTAGTAAACAAACACCGTATCCACCACACCACTCTTGCCGGTGGTGAAAAGTTAAAGAAAAAATCGGTCTGATACCTCCAACTGTACTGTACACTACATGTGCTAAGGGTACAATTGGGGAAACAATCCCGACGAGCAGAAGAGGCTAGGATAATAACTCAACGACTCCAATGCAGATGGCGTACTGTGTACTGACGTGGTCGGTGTGCAATGACTGTACTGCACTCTGTCGTAGTGATGGGTTGCCACTGGAATCGCTGAGTCGATTCCATATGCCTGGGCAATCGATTCCGAAAAACTAGTAACACCTTCTATGATGCAGATACGTAAACACGTGCAGCACGAATGTCTTCTGTAATGTGAGTACGTTTTGGTTTGTAATCAGGTCACTTTACAAGCCATGTCTGCTCTCACTGTAGTTTCCTAGAGTTATATACTCTAATGCGACCGTAATTTAATCATAAAATATGATTCTCTGTTTGAAACTAATCAAATTGTATGGACTGTAAACAAATCAAAACTTGTACGGGGATAAAAGTAAACTCGTGTCCTCATCTCGAGGTAGTGCAGCTCTCTTCAGCACACCTCCATGAACCCTTTCAACCACATACCAGCCCTCCTGCCGTTCGTAAATTTCTGGCAGTACTGGGAATCGAACCCGGGCCCACGAGGATGGCAGCTAATAACACTAACCGGTACGCTACGGAGGCGTAGGCCTACTGTGCGGGGATTACGACATAATATAAAACTACCGGTATTATTTAAACAAAATACAATTATACTAAAGAGACAAACCTTAACTAATGTTAAGCAGTTATGAAAACGAAAATAGTAATTCTGACAGTTTCTACATTTCTTTCTTTCTTAATCTGCATACCCTGCAGTGTTGGTTTTTACCTCGCCTCAGCGAGGGATCCCATCTCTACCGCCTGAAGGACAGTGTCCTAGAGCGAGAGACATTGGGTCGTGGGATACAACTGGGGATGATGACCAGTACTTCGCGCAGGCGGCCGCAACTGCTATGCTGAACAGGGACCTCGGTGGGGGATGCGAAGAATGGAAGAGATAGACAAGGAAGAGGGAAGGAAGCGGCCGTGGCCTTAAGTTATGTACCATCCCGGCATTTGCCTGGAGGAGAAGTGGGAAACCACATAAAACCACTTCCAGGATGGCTGAGGTGGGAATCGAATCCAACTCTACTCAGTTGACCCCCCGAGACTGAGTGGACCCCGTTCCAGCCCTCATACCACTTTTCAAATTTCGTGGCAGAGCCGGGAATCGAACCGGGGCCTCCGGGGTGGCAGCTAATTACAGTAACCTCTACACCACAGAGGCGGATCGACAGTTTCTCACAATAATATTTAGCAGTAGTATGAAACGTTATTCTGCTGCTTCCTCTTCTGCTTCTCCTTCTACCAATTTTCCCACACCTGTGGGGTCGTGTGTGCGAACTGTATCTCACAAGTTGATTTGGCCCTGTTTTACAACCGGATGCCCTTCCTGACGCCAACGCTACGTGCAGGGATGTAATCACTATTGCGTGTTCCTGTAGTAGTTGGCAGTGTGTTGTCTGAATATGAAGAGGAAAAAGTTGCGACAAACACAAACACCTAGTCCCCGGATCAAGAGAACTAATGAGAGACAATTAAAATCCCGTAACGAGCCGTGGTTCGAACACAGAACCCTCTGAACCGAACACCTCAACGCTGACCATTCAGTCAATCAGTCGGACAGAAGCACGCAATGCTCATTGAAAATTAAATGTAATGGAAGACTGGTATGCTACGAAACAAGTTGTGAACTTATTAAAAATGTGACAATTCCACAGACTTTATACGTTTATACTAGCGATATTTGAAAACCACATGAGAAAAATATTGGATAAGCATAAATAACAACGTCGATTGCTACACCCAGTGTCGAAATATGTAATGTGATTTCCAGACTACAAGGATAAATTATTTCATTATTATGTGGTATAATTCATTCATGAAGAACAAAAAGACATTTCACAAAAGAAATAGTAAATATTGCATGTTTGAATTTGCCCCACTTTTATACGGAAGACTCACTCTAGTCAAGGTCTGTCTAGGGAGGTCTGGTCACGGTACCACAGTCCTTTGCGGTGGCGGCCATATTGTGTCTCAAATATCGTTGTTATGTGGGCGTGCCCGATGTAATAATGTGAGTTATTACTTGAATTTTGAAGGAAAATGGGATACTGCGCCGCACCAAATTGTCAAAAGAAGACAACTGACGGAATTAGAGGGTTTCGCTTCCCGAGAGATAAGCAAAGGAGAGCTCGGTGGGTACAAAACTGAAGGTATGACAAATGGCAACCTACAGATAATTCCGTCTTGTGCGAGGTTAGTGAATGTATACACTTGTATTATTCCTGAATAATAGTATGTTTATATGAACAATGTTTTATATTTATAGGTCTTATTAAGTATTTTCTTCTAGCATAATCTTGAAGAATCGCAATTTGAACTAAAGGAGGCAGATGGACGGAAACTACTCAAGTGGAATTCCATCCCAACAATTTTCAACTTCCCTAATCCACCCAAGTCTTTGACATATAATATGAAACCTCCCAAAGAAAGAGAATTGTCTTTCAAAACAAGCAAGAAAAGTAACAGGAAATGTGTAATAGTAGTATTGATGTTTATGAAAATATCCTTTTCATGTGTCCGGTTCCATAGCTAAATGGTTAGCGTGCTGGCCTTTGGTCACAGGGGTCCCGAGTTCGATTCCCGGCAGGTTCAGGAATTTTAACAATTGGTCAATTTCTTCATCATTATTTCATCCTCATCAAAACGCACAGGTCGCCAACGGGTGTCAAAACAAAAGACCTGCACCTGGCGAGCCGAACTTGTCCTCAGACGCTCCCGGCACTAAAAGCCATACGCCATTTCATCCCATTCCTTTTCATGTAAACTACGGACAGTATCTTTCCCACCCTACGTGCAAGGTAGAAAGGCTTATCACTTCAAACCAACGATTTATGTCCAGCAATTTTACTGATAATAGCAGTCTTACACTGTACTGTAGTTATTATTTACAGCTAAATTTAATTAATCTTAAATGCTCTATAGAGTACATTATATGGCAGGACAAATACTTAAAGATCGCAACACTCGCTTCACTCACACTAACCAACTACTGTAATTTAACGTACCATAGCCTAACATAATATCATAATGTAATCCCTAAAATAGCCTAACCTAGGTTAACTCAGTTAACTCAACTTAATAGTGACTGAATTTATATAATTTTCTTATGGAATCGTGTCTACCAATGACTTTAATTTTCTTAACCATTATTATTATTATTATTATTATTATTATTATTATTATTATTATTATTATTATTATTATTATTATTATTATTATTATTATTATTATTATTATTATTATTATTATTATTATTATTATTATTATTATTATTATTATTATTATTATTATATGCATGAATATTAGGACTCAGTTACGAGCCCCATAGTTGCCAACCCACGCTCCCTAGTTAGGAGCTCCCGGCGCCCCTTTCAGTCGCCTCTTATGACAGGCAGGCGATACCGTGGGTGTTGTTCTATTGCCCCCACCCACAGGGGGAAATCTATTTCGGGTTGTGACTACGAGGCCCTTAGCTGAGTCTTGACATTGCTTTCACTATTTTAGGCCATCCCACCTCCCCTGGTCAACACTTGTTCTTTTCCGGCCGCGACGGCATTAGCGCATTCGAGGCCTAGGAAGTTTTTCATTTCCACGCACTTTGTGGCCTTCATCTTTCTTTTACCAATACCTTCATTTTTCGAAGTGTTGGACCCCTTCCATATGTTTCCTTCTGATTAGTGTTTATAGAGGATGGTTGTCCAGTTGTATTTCCTCTTAAAACAATAATCACCACCACCACCACTTTATACTATATAGCTGCATGGGTTATCAATGAACTAGTTAAGAGTAGCTAAGAACATCACTCTTGAGGCATATGCGCAGAATATTTTTGCCTTAGAACCCAAAGAAATACCACACGAATGGTTAACAACAGTTACCATACATAATTTAATGCACTCAACTCAAGAGGCATTCAGTCTTTGTCAACATACTGGAGTAACTTTTTAGAAACGCAGTATCGGTATTTACTTTCTTAATAAAGGAAATGCTGAAGGTCATTTATTACAACTGTCTTTTAGTACTTTAAATACAGTACTTCAAGTTCAGTATATCATGTACCAGTAATCATATGACACAGGTACTGTAAAGATTTCTATGTTTCTGTCCATAAGATTACGTATTTGACAGATGATATTAATAAGAAACACAGGAAGACCAAGTTGTAAGGAAGTAAAAGAGAAGAACATGAACTTTTCTGTTGATTCTTGTTTCTCAAGAAAAAAAAAAAAGAAGAATTTCAGGTTCTGTTATTTATCTTTGTATTCAAATAGCTGTGAATGTATTTCTATCATTTAAGTGTTATACAGTTATATATACATGACCAGTAGATGCCCAATTAAGTTCTTTATGAACAATAGTTGGTATTTTGTTTTTATTTAAATGTACGGTACTGAAATCCTCTAAATTCGAATACACTTGCCTTTGGTTACGCTCGCTTAAAGACCCAATAAGGCGGCTCCATAAGTTGCATTCGTGAGTTGACCTCCCTAGACAGACCTTGACTCTAGTGAGAGCACCCAGCACACTCTGGTGACGTCGTCGGGAACCGATTCCTGGCATGAGACATACAGTGCGACTTCGGAGTCGTAGGAAACGATTCTCCCGATTCCAGGCGTCATTCGCGCACATCACTAACTCTGTGCTTACGGCTTGAAGTGGCAGGTTGCTCAGCGCTATTCAAATGGAGTTGGACCCGGTTACGGAACTTGCAGAACGCCGGTGGATTATTAGTAACTTCTGACTCGAACGTTTCCGGACTACGGTTTCTTATCTCAAATCGATCCATTTGCCGTCCTCCAGCATCCCTGAAATTTCGTAAGATCATCACGTGTATACCTTGTACAGGAAGGTCGGAAACAACATGAATGTGGTAGATGAGCGTTAGAGGGTTGGTCACACTAAAAAAACTGGAAAGAGGTACGGCTCCATGGCTAAATGGTTAGCGTGCTGGCCTTTGATCACAGGGGTCCCGGGTTTAATTCCCGGCAGGGTGGGGAATTTTAACCATCATTAGTTAATTTCGCCGGCACAGGGACTGGGTGTAAAGGAGAGGGCATATAAGTCTCTGGTAAGACCCCAACTAGAGTATGGTTTCAGTGTATGGGACCCTCACCAGGATTACCTGATTCAAGAACTGGAAAAAATACAAAGAAAAGCAGCTCGATTTGTTCTGAGTGATTTCCGACAAAAGAGTAGCGTTACAAAAATGTTGCAATGTTTGGGTTGGGAAGAAGTGAGAGAAAGAAGAAGAGCTGCTCGACTAAGTGGTATGTTCCGAGCTGTCAGCGGAGAGATGGCGTGGAATGACATTAGTAGGCGAATAAGTTTGAAAAGCGTTTATAAAATTAGGAAAGATCACAATATGAAGATAAAGTTGGAATTCAAGAGGACAAACTGGGGCAAATATTCATTTATATGAAGGGGAGTTAGGGATTGGAATAACTCACCAAGGGAGATGTTCAATAAATTTCCAATTTCTTTGAAATCATTTAGGAAAAGGCTAGGAAAGCAACAGATAGGGAATCTGCCACCTGGGCGACTGCCCTAAATGCAGATCAGTATTGACTGATTGATTGATTGATTGTATTCATTTATCGTATTGATGATCATTTCATCCTCATCACGACGCGCAGGTCACCTAGGGAGTCAAATCAAAAGACCTGCACCTAGCAAGCCGAACTTGTCCTCGGACACTCCCGGCACTAAAAGCCATATGCCATTTAATTTTACTGGAAATAAATAATTAGATATCTCGCGCCCTTGTCATTGTATCTGCTGCTGAAGTTACCTAATGAGATCGTTTCCCAGGCGACCTCAGATGGTCTTTGTGAGGTGGTGTTGCTAAATCTGTACGTGGCTTATGACCGACTTGAGAACGCCAATAGAAGATATAAACTTCTCCAGGGGAGGGACTCCAACAAGGACCTCCCTGGTCATAGGCTCGGCCCACAGCTACGGTGGCATTGGCTAAAACCCACGGTGTGTTAGTGTTTGATGCTCAGTTCTCGGGATGACTCTCAAGCCCGACCAAGCCACGTGCTCGCGAAACAATCTGATTGGCGAACTTCAGCAGCTGAAAACTGACAACGGGGCGAGGTATCGACATAATTTTTTCAAAGTACTTTTTAGTATTACCAAAGCTCAAACACACATATAATTGGTTATCGTTGTTTCTTACCACCCCTTTGTAGAGAGATTTATGACTACCTCAAATTTCTGCTTTTGATACGGTGTCGGTGGTGATGTGAGATGAATTTATATGGCGTAAATTTACGGCCGGATGTCCTTCCTGATGCCAACCTCAGTTAAAGTGCTAATAAAGATGATATGGATGTTTGTGAGTTACATTGGGTAAGGAGGTGGAAGGTATCGGCCTAGGTCCATGAATAGGAACTGACCCGGTATTCTCCCGAAAGTATTAATTGGAAACTCCACAAAACTATTCTCACGGTGGTTTCGAAATTGCGTTCGCCCGAATTCAGGACTTTGTTTAATAGTCGCAGCACGCTAAAACGTAATAATACACTGAAACTACAGTGCAATTGAAATTACTGTTTACAGTGCACTATATCTTCTGGTATAGGCTAGAGCAATGTTGTTACTTTCATAGATCTGTCTCAGTCTTATCCTTGGCTTTCACAATATGAAAGTGACCGAGGTATGAGCGATGCTAGTAATGCCAATCCTTATGCAGCTAGTCCCTGCTATGAATAGTGTGAAAATGTTGCTCATAGGGTCGGTTAGTGTATGCATTTCAGTGGGCTTGGCAGACTGATATGTAATAGCAACTCTGGCTCGGTGAGGAAAGCAACGGGAAACTACCTCATTCCTCATTTCCCTAGTACGCCTCTTCAGTGATGCCTAGGCCATCTATGACAGCTGATGGCAGAGCTGTTGAGGATCCCACCAGTGGCATCGCTGACGGACTGTACATACATACATTTTAGTAGTGGGAGGAAGAGGCAATATTGCCTTCACCTTGTGCACCAAGTTTCCTTGCACCCGTCCTCGATGGATCTTGGTTTAAGTAATAAAATTTTCCCCGTGATTGCCTACACTCATGACTTTAAATGCTCGTAAATAAGCACACGAAAACAACGTGTTCATTCATGAACGTGAACAATGAATGGTTATCTCGTGCCACAGCTTTGATCTTCTAGTATATTTTAGGATTGTAACCTTGACAATCTGACGCCACCGTACACAAAGTAAGTCTTGCCTCGTACGTACTAAGATGATCAGCCTATCACCACGGCACACAAGCCGAGCCCATGCTCTTATGTAACCTTGGGTGTTGTCTCAATTACACGGCTACACCGGGAAGTTGCATTGTCAGTGACCCTAGATTGATATCTGTTCGTTGTGGCAATAGGCACTGAAGGTGTATTTGAACACTTACTCCTAGGAGATTTTAGGATGTGTACTAGTTAAAACCTGTACACGTGGGCCAATACAGTACCAAAGTATTTAATCACTGTACATACCACAACACATCTATATAAATAAAGTTGTAGGGGGTCCGCTGTCTGTAATTTCGGTTGTTTTGTAAATTTTTCAGATATTTATCCGTTTTAGGTCAACTCAAGATCGAATCGGTGGTTTTTATTTTTCGTGTCTGTTTGTTTGTCTCTTTGCAGTCTGTTTGTCTGTTTGTCTGTTCCACCATCACGGCGAAACGGCTGGATAGACCTCAACCAAACTTCATATTTAGATTATATTCATCCCGAGGAGGGTTTCGATATGCATATCATATTAAAAATGTTTATAGGAAAACCAGAACAGTTTTCCTGCATTTTCTCTTATACTATTGATTTCCTGTAAACTTCGCGGAACGTATGTGAAACGCATTTTCAATATAAATAACTTTCGTTAGGTTCACAGTTTACCTTACTCTTCAAATGACGAAGAAATTTACTATTTTCTTCGGGTATCATGCTCTGCATTGAGTGACCGACAGACCGACAACGAACCTACAGTTTACCATGGCAACGTCTCTAACTGCATGCCAGCAGGGAAGTAAGGTATTGCCATTTTCCACATCATGCCGTTAAATTCGTGGTTGTTCCTTGGGTAGAAGGTAAGAGAGGCGTCAATCAGCCATTCTGCGGGATATTGGCGGAATATCGTTGGAGGTTATAACCGTCCTCGAATAGCTCAAGTAATAACACCATTACTTATCTTCTTATCGGTTTACCTAAGAATCCCTGCGCCTAAATTTCTCCTCTGTTACCGCTTTCTTATATCCATAACTCACACCCGCATAATTTATTGAGGGGCATTTCATTTTCCAATACATTCACTTGGTACTTACATATTTGTCGTCATCCGGCTATCCTCAGTTATAGTCCATTTTCTATTAATGTCAGCTTTCTTAACTGCATTATTTTCTTCCTTAATTACTACGTATGTATGCGTGTGCTAATCCCGAAACGTGGACGCTCTTTTCTTTGAGGAAATATTCTAAGCTATGCAAATGTATAACTTTTGTCCCCGAAAATTATCGAAATATGGATGCAATTTTAATGACGGTGCGGACCTTCGTTTGGGGATAATTGGTGGCTAATCGGTAAGTCTTATCACAAATCAGAAAGCACAATGGCCTTTCATTTTGGAGAGAACTACAACTTTGGTCCTATGACTTTTTGTCGTATATCTACCCCTTATACGTTAAATAGAGCTGTATTTCTCGATTTTAAGTTTATTTTGTACTTTTGCACGTAGGCCTATATGTTATCATTTGACACACTTATAGCAAACATAGAATCATAACATTCGGCATGCACATTGTCATGACAAGTGGCCATGTGATAGACAAATTTTATGATTGCAGCTGTCACATGAGTATCAAAAATATAGAGTAGTATGTGAAAAATGTACAAAATTTCACGCGATTCAATGACTCTGTCTCAATCTAACCCATAAATATACGAGATACGAGATGTCATGTGACCAGCCATGTAGAACACTGAAAGAGGCGTCCGATGGTGAAGTCCGTTTGTAGATATGTCGTACAGTTTCAAAGCAGTAACTCTCCAAATAAAAGTCTCCACTTCTGGAGTGTGTCTGTACGTTAACTATTTTGGCAAAATTTCCGTACAGTTATTCGTTTCAAGTTTAATAATGACCATCTGCATATTTTTAGCTTTGGTGTCTGTGTATCTGTCTGTTTGTCTGTTTGTGTGTCTGTTTGTCTGTCCGTCAAACTTAATATTTAGAATCCACCTGTCACTAGGTAGTTTTTAGGGCAAATATTGTCCGGCTCCATGACTAAATGGTTAGCGTGCTGACCTTTGCTCCCAGAGGTCCCGGGTTAGATTCCCGGCAGGGTCGGGAATTTTAACCATCATTGTATAATTTCTCTGACACGGGGGCTGGGTGTATGTGTCGTCTTCATCATCATTTCATCCTCATCATGATGCGCAGGTCACCTAAAGGAGTCAAATCGAAAGACCTGCACCCGGCGAACCGAACATGTCCTCGGACACTCCCGGCACTAAATGCCATACGCTATTTCATTTCATTTCAAGGCAAATATTGTTTCTAAATCCCTGAACTGGCTGGGTGTTTATACGAAACCGAAACCGTGATTTTGCACTACCACAAAATATACACAACCAAACTTAATGGAAATCTACCTGCCTTAATGTAAATTAGTTTCCTGACCTTTTTTCTCATTTGCATAATTTCGATACGAGGATTAATAAGAGAGATATCGTTAACGGACCGTTTTTCGGTACAAGTTCCACCGGACTTAACTCAAGAGCGGGTGCGTGTTAAGCGTATTTCTTACAAGTTGAAAACTAATGAAGATATTTGAATCAAACTTTATATTTAGCAGCCATCTGTTCAAAGGTAGGATTTAAAGGTCAATAACATTTCATGTACCCGGAATGAACTGACGGTTTATAGGGAACCGGAATGGTGATTTTACTCTTCCACATTATATACAGTACAAAACCAAGCTGATTGAAAATCGACCCACTTCTAAAATTTTTATTTTCATGTGCATTTTTTCGACAAGAGGATAATAAGGGACATATCATCAATGGTCAGTTTTACAGGTTAAACCCAGCGGACATAGCCCAAAATGTGTTGTACTGTATGTGGAGCACATTATTTATCTATCTGTAAAAATAAAATCGTAACGACTGTGTGCCTGTACATTGACCATTTTGGCGAAATTTTCGTACAGCTACCCGTTTAAGGGGTAATAATGACCATTTGCATATTTTTGGTCTAGTTTCCTGAAAGTCCTAATTTTTACCCTCCTCGCCCAAAATACGTTTGTGGCATAATCTGCGAGACGAACAAGAAAATCGAAATTTGCCAAAATTAAACGTTTTAGCCTGTAATGATCGGAAAACTTCCAAGATCTTAAAATTTCTCACTTTTTATCCTCGAAGAATATCGAAATATGGAGGCAATTTCAGTGATGGTGCAGACCTTCGGGAAGTCCTATCACACAAAGGATTGCTCAATCTCCGTTCAATTTGGAGTGATCTACAACCTTGGTCGTATGACTTTTTGTCGTATCTGTAACCATTTTACGTTTGATTTTTCTCTATTTCTCGATGTTGAGTAAATTTGGACTTTTCACATGCATAATTCATACTTTCAATCACTTATCGGAAAGACAGAATCACCAAACTCTACACGAGAATTGGCCCACCCAACAGCTACATCTGAGACAAATGTTATGTATGTATCTGTCACATAATTATCCGAAATGTGAAGCAATGTGAGATAATCTTACACAAATTTTACCCTGTAAAACGTTTCTAACTCAATCTGACCCATGAACAGATGAGGTATCATAGGACCAGCCATTTAGGCACCTAAATCCGGCGTCTTGTTGTACAATCCTTTTGTCGATATGACGTACCGTTTATCAGCATTTAATCTGTAAATGGAGGTCTGCAATATTGTAAACATGCATATACTTTCGCATGTCGATCTATATACAGTATATTCACTGATGTCAACTTGTAGCGATCGAGAAAGGGTGTGTCTGCTATTGTAAACAGTACTCCCAACACCGACTTGGACTGGCAGTAGGAATGGGGTCCTTCTCCAACTCCTGTGTAACTGGCATTAGTAAGGAAGGCCTACCATTGTAATGAATAATTCACTTCGCGATCTGACTTGCAGAAGGCAAGGGAGCATGCAGTTTTGTTTAAATCTCCCCTACCCGATTGTGTTCAGCTGTAGGCAAGGGTGCCCGCCATTATCAACAAATGTACTCCTATAAAATCTGACTGGCATTAGGCATAGTGGCCTGCTATTTTGATGGAAACTCACCAACATGGTGTTACTGGCAGTAAGCTGGCTAGCAGTAACAACAAAAGGCCTGTCATTATAATGATAGCTGCACAACTCAATTTAGACTGGTAGTAGGGAAGTTGCCTGTCATTATAATAACAACTTCTTAACTGTAATCTGTCTGGAAGTAGGAGAGGGGGCCTGCCATTGTAATGAAAACTCCCCAAACCAATTGTGATCACGCAGTAGGTAATGGGACCTGCAATTATAATGTAAACTTCTCAACTCGATTGTGAATGGCAGTAGGCAAGGGAGCCTGTCGTTATCATCACAAATCCGTAACAAACACTTTACATTGGAAACAACGAGTGTGGAACTCCCCATGCTGTTTCTCAGATAACGCTAAGACACATGCAATTTTAAAACAATCTTATTTACTGCATGTACAGTATTTACTTCGATATTCGAATACAAGGTAGAATGCCGTAGCGAAGCACGGGTACATTTGATAGTCATGAATAAAAAAGCAGGTTATCTGTCAGCTGTAAACGCGAACATACCGGGGGTTTATGGCAATTAAAGCTATTACACTATTTCACCTAAACATATCCAGGACTAATTAGAATAACAAATAATTCAATACTGAAAACAAAGCTGTAGCACAGAGAAACAAGCTATATTCGTACACTTTGAATATGCCGTAGTTTCGACTACCAAAACTGCCAATGAAATATTTCAGCTTCGAACCTTGTCCGGTAAGATTCTGCCATCTAAGGTTCGATATTCTGGCGAGTAATTTATAACAATTCTCGCTATGGATGATATATGTGCTGTGGGTCAAGTCTCTCCCTCAACATTAGGACATAGCGCTTTTCGCAGGTGCAAAGACGATATGACGATTACAGGACATTATTTTCTTCATTCACGTGGTTTAACGTTGCACCGACACAGACTAGATTTTCAGAGTCTATGCAAGAGGAAAGGGCTATTACTGAGAAAGAAGCGGACCTGGCCTATAGGACGCTAACTAAAATGGAAATATGGAAGATCCTATGCATCAGGTTTTGTCTCATTTAGTGCCACTTGATGTCTATTCGCTTAAAAAGTCAGTAAATGAAGTAATATAATTTTTCTTTGTTATCGGGCTGAAAAGGCAATGATTTCCTTCTGCGAAGTAATTCCAATTGTACTTTTACTGATTATTTGTTGAAGAAGAAATTTGTTATGTAACTGAGTAAAATATTTCTCATAGTCAAAGTCAAAACGATGTCATCTCCGTACAGGCCATGAAGGACCTGGGAGTGTTGGAAAGTAAAGTCTTCCACTATACGTAACCACGACACTTAGTAGGGTAGAGTGGTTAGCTCTACGCCAGGCCGCCTTTACCACCATGAATTAACCTGGTACTCATTCGCTGTGTACACTGAGGGAACATGAGAGCCATGTGTACCTCCAGAAGTGGAAATCTCGTTTCTTATAATTTTAGACTATCTGACGGGGGAACGGAAGCACGTCCTTCAGGGTGAACCAAGCACGCCTTTGCCACCTAGGTCAGGCAACCATTAATATTTCTCAGGTAACTGTAATTCGGTTACGTTAAACTCGTCTTGTATCTTTTCCCTTCACTGGTACTATTTTAGAGGGCCATGGCTCCATCCTCGACTCTAGAACTAATCATGACTGCTTCAGGTTTTCCTAACGAGCTTCGCTCAGCTTCCTAAGAATAAAGGCAAAACTAAGCGGTCAGAAATTGATGCCTTCTCTTCGTTAGGTGAAATAGTATTGTCGAAGGTATGGTCCATTGTGTAGACTTCAAGGTGTTTCCTTTACCGATATTAAAGAAATTAGCTAGTATATACATCGACTAACACTTGCATCCGTCAACGATTGGCTAGTTGTTGAACAGTTCCTGAAAAAGTAACCTTTCAACTCCTTCAGCAAAGATGCCATCTAACGGAAGGGAGTTGCTGTGGAAGAGACAGAGAGCATATCAACTAGAGATGAACAACTTGTCAGCGCTCATACCGGATGAATTCGTCTGCAAGTAAACATAAATACAGTAAATATTACATTTGAACCACGGATGCATAAGCCGATTCTGATGTCATGCACAGGAGTCTCGTACCTGAAGAACATTCGACTGCTACAAATATTAAGAACGGTGGATTGGTCGAACAGTTGGAATATTCCCTTCTCTGGGAAATTTCATTTAATTTGAGGGGCTGGGCTGAGTAGCTCAGACGGTTGAGGCGCTGGGCTTCTGACCCCAAATTGGCAGGGTCGACCCTGGCTCAGTCCGTTGGTATTTGAAGGCGTTCAAATACGTCAGTCTCGTGTCGGCAGATTTAGTGGTACTTAAAAGAACTCCTGCGGTACAAAATTCCGGCACCTCAGCGTCTCCGAAAACCAAAAATGTAGTTAGTGGGACGTAAAGCAATTAAGATTAAAATCAACAATTCGAGAGGCCGCCCTGAGCAGCTCAAGCCGTGGAAAGCTGCCAAGCTGGGCTCAGAAGGACCTAGGTCTACCACCTGATTTACTCAGCGAAGGATAAACCTCCACTATCAGTGAACTCGGCACGAATTGGGAAGGAATGGTTAGCTGTACGTCTAGCCACCTTTACCCCAGACATTAACCCTGTACTCATTTATGGTGTAGGCTGATTGAACCCAGAACAATGTGGCTCTCCTGAAGTATAAATCTTGTTTTCAATTCTTCCCACTTCCTAGACATTAACTGAATCCTCTTCCTTCTAGATGATCGAAGTACGCCTTTACTGCCTCAAATAAGCAACCCATTATACGCATCAATGTGGTGTGAAAACAGTCTGGGGAAACATCTTCACCATTCAGTGAATTTACTGAATTAGAATACAGTCTCTATCAGCACACTTGCTAAAAGTCCATATTTAGTAGATCCAGTGAAAATAAAAATGTTAAAAATGCTAAAATTCACTCAAGCGGTGAAATCAATTGTGCTGCAAAATAAGAGAAGTAAAAAGAAAGTTCTGAATGAATGCTACCTTGCTGCGACAGGAATGACTGAACACGTTACATGAGCTGATACTCAAGTATGAAGCAATATCCCCGCGTGTGTTGCTGGAAGTGAATTGCACGTGACGCTGCGTCATCTCAAGGTAGTAAATAGTACAGGGTGACCCGTTAACATTTGATGAGGCAATACATCACGGGATATTGGAGGGAGAGAGGTAATAATTGACGCACATGACTAGCCTGATATGATATTTTATTGACAACAAAATAAAGCTTCACTGACTGTGCACTTTCTGATAACATCATCATGCCACTATTGCAGGTGAATCTGACGGCAGCTCCTTTGCACCGTACACGTGTCTCATGCGGCATCATTGACCTCTTGCTGTCCAGCGCCAACTGTTGGTGTAATTGTGTGCTCGTTGTTCGTGTCCGCAAAACCCACTGTCATGTAAGACATGCGTGGCAATTTGTACCTGATATGTTGCTATCCAGCACCGTCTTTTAGTCATTTCGTGTACTTTATTATTGTGTCAATTAAACCCATGTCACGCCATAATGTGTGTCAATTATTACCATTCTACCTCAAATATTCTGTGAAGTATCGCTTTCAACAAATTAATTTAAAATATCACCTAATCGATACTTTATTTCTTGCCTTTGGCAGAATTATAAAGATTTTTTTTTTGCTAGGGGCTTTACGTCGCTCCGACACAGATAGGTCTTATGGCGACGATGGGATAGGAAAGGCCTAGGAGTTGGAAGGAAGCGGCCGTGGCCTTAATTAAGGTATAGCCCCAGCATTTGCCTGGTGTGAAAATGGGAAACCACGGAAAACCATATTCAGGGCTGCCGATAGTGGGATTCGAACCTACTATCTCCCTGTAATTTAAGTATCTATCTCATATATCACCTTATCCCACCCCCTCCCATAATCATTTTTGGTATCCCATGGGAACATGGATTAAGGTTTTAATGTGCTTACTATCCAAATGTTTTCAACTCATCGATACGGTCATGAAGTGGACAGCTTGCAAGTAAGGCCTTGTCAAATGTTTACGGCCTTTAGGGTCACCCTGTGTATTTTTTGCGGTGGCTCCATGTTATGTGCAGTAAATCTGAGTCAATAATTCAGCACATCCGAGAAATAAAAAACAAACATAATTAATATCTAATTTAAGAAATAAGAACTGACTCCTTTCTCCGTAGGGTGAATTAAGGAAACCATATACTTATTCAGCACAGTACGATTTAGTTAGGACGGATTTTCAAGGCACCTGACAAAAAATTTCTTACGGATAAAAGCGTTTCGTTCAGGAATCTCTTTTTGTCTTTAAGCCATTATCACAATGAAATAGGGTGGTGGTGATTATTGTTTTAAGAGAGAGTACAACTATGCAACCTCCTCTGTTGTATTATCACTAATCAGAAGGATAAAGACGGAAGAGATCCGACATTTTGAAAAACGAAGTTGTCGGCCAAAGGAAGATAATGGGCATGAAGGGCGTCAAGATGAAAGACTCCATAGGCCTCGAATACTCTAATAGCGTCGGGATCAGTAAAGAACAAACTTTGACAAAGAGAGGTTCGGATAGGATATATGAAACTAAAGAGTCTGGCACAAGTATATGGAAGCAATGCGAGGAATCAGCTAAGGGCCACGTGGTCGCCAACACGCGCCCCTAATTCAAAGGCCTGTGGGGCCCATTTTACTCACCTGTTACGACAGACAGAGACTACCGTATTCTACCGCCACCACCCAGAGAGGTTAACGAAATAAGGATGTGCGATATGTAACGTTTAAATCCTTAAAAAGTTATAAAAACTGTATTATTTTTTATTTAAGTAAAACTGTACCGAGGGATTGCTGCATGATTTCGGTAACGTATCTGTCAGCTTGCACTTGATAAATAACGGGTTCGAGCCCCACTGCCGGCAGCCTTGAAGATGGTTTCCGCGGTTTCCTATTTTCACATCAGACAAGTAATGGGGCTGCACCTCCACTTCCTTCCGAGTCCTATATATGTCCTATCAAATCGTTGCCATAAGACCTATATGTGGCGATGCGACGTGTAGAAAATACTAAAACAATAATAATACTGTACTTAGAACCATAGTGGATAGTTGCAAGAAGGGAAGCATACTCATAAGGGTACGAGTCACTTTTGTGTGCTTGCGATTGAGGTTGGTGTATTCCATCTCCAACATTGGCAGCCCAGAAGATGAATTATAATTGCTTTCAGATTTCATTCTGGACAAAAGCCATAGCTATGGCCCAATTAAGATTATTAGAGCTATTGTCTTAGTCTTAGCCTTTTCCTAACACAGCACCTCTGAAAACACGAATTGCCAGTGTAACGTTCAACTACTAGTAAAACTGTAATTAATATCGCGTAAGTACAAGTCAAAATTCTTTTATCCGTTCCCAATCGTGAAATTACCAGCGTTTCGCCTCATTTTGGCAGCGATCTGGTGAAATGAATTGCCACAGCTTCCCAAGCCACTGGTAGCTACTGCGCCGTTGAGACACCATTGAGAGCCTCCTATACCTGTTCACTCTTGCACTGCCATTGCTCGCAGTTTTCCAGAATCTTGGAAATGCGTGGTGATGGAACTGAAGAGCGCGCTGCCGAGGCCGAATGCTGTTGATTAGGCCATTGAAAAGGTGTAAAGAGAATCAATACTTCAATGTTTGCAGTCGATGTAATAAGATTATTGTCCGACTTCTTGGTTGATTGGTCAGCGTTGAAGTCTTTGGTTCAGTGGGTTTCGGGTACGATTCCCGGCCTGGTCAGGGATTTGTACCTGTGTCTGAGGCCGGCGTATGAATAACTAATATAAATTGAATTACAGCAGGTAGAATTAATGCAATATATTGTCGATTTATACAAACAAAGAGATCATTCATATCTCAAGATTATATTTTTTTTTGCTAGTGGCTTTACGACACAGATAGATCTTATGGCGGCAATGGAATAGGAAAGGCCTAGGAGTTGGAAGGAAGTGGCCGTGGCCTTAATTAAGGTACACCTCCAGCATTTGCCTGGTGTGAAAATGGGAAACCACGGTAAACCATCTTCAAGGCTGCCGACAATGCGATTCCAACCCACTATCTCCCAGATACAAGCTAACAGCCGCGCACCCCTAAACGCACGGCCAACTCGCCCGGTTCAAGATTATAAAAACATTCAAAGGTTTTATTTCGCTGCCTCCTTAGTTTGATGGCTGAGCTGCCAACCACACACCACTTAGATGTCCGTTCATAACTTTAATTGGTTTCATTGTTCGGATCCATGGCTAAATGGTTATAATGATTGCCATCGGCCACAGGTTCGATTCCCCGGAGGTTCGGGAATTTCGACCATATTAGGTTAATTCTGCTGGCACGAGGACTGGGTGTGTGTGTCGTCTTCATTATAATTTCGTCCTCATCATGATTCGCAGGTCGCTTACAGGTGTCAGTTCAAAAGACATGCACCTGGCAAGCTGACCTTGTGCTCGGACAGTCGGGGCATGAAACGCCATATGCCATTTCATTGGTTTCGCTTTTTTGTAACTACAGAAGTACTCTGTAACTAATATCGAAGTCTTGGTTATAATAATTTAATCGATTACCAAAAAAATCGCAATCAAAGCTGTTCAAATAAGTTTTGAAACATATCAAACCGAGCAACGGATAACCCTAATTTATTATTAACTTCGTGCAGGGAGACCTGGTTCGAAACTGAGCTGATTCCTCGTTATTGCACCAAACTCTTATTGGCATTATAAATTGTTGTGCAGTAAAAGTGTGACATATGATACATGTTGTACAAATGTTGTGCATAATACGATCTCAGGTGCACTACACAACGACGAAGTATAATTTTCTAGGTGAAGTATGAGATATCGGTATCAATTTTCATTGCTGTCATATTTTTGCGATGATTCGGTGCAGGTCTTGTGTCGTAGTGTTACGGGAGAGAGCAAGGACAAATATTGTTTACAGTGATGCTGTGTTACACTCAGTACAAAACCTGCTGCTAGATGCAACCAAGCAGCAGTTCCTCTACGTATAATTTTTTTAAGAATCGACTGATTCTACAAAACCACCCAAATCATTTCAGTGCAGAGTGACATTAGGCTACATATATGGACACTATTTTATTTTATTAAAGGTCCAACTCGTTGGCTGAATGGTCAGCGTACTCGCCTTCCCTTCAAAGAGCCCCGGGTTCGATCCCCGGCCATGTCGGGGATTTTAATCATTGATTAATTCCATTGTCTCGGAGGCTGGGTGTGTGTGCTGTCCTCAATATCCCTGCCAACTCACCCACCACACATAACACTATCCTCCACCACAAATCATGCAGTTTCCTACACATGACAGATGTCGCCGACCCACATCGGAGGGTCTGTCTTACAAGGGCTCCGCCTGCCTAGAAATGGGCACACGAAATTAAATGTATTAACGAGGAGCCTGCAGGGCTCCTTAAGGGCCCGGGCCCGCCTTCATTGCAGGACCCGTAGGCGCTAACGTTACTCCCTGTTACTACTTTATTATAAGGACTACCAAATGTAGCCGTGCTTCGCTACGGTATTCTACAATGTATAAGGATATCGAAGTACATTACTGTACATGCAGTGAATAAAATACTTTTTAATTGCATGTCATTTAGCGTTATCCGAGAAACCCCATACGTTGTTTCCAATGTAAAGAGTGAATTTCGGAGTTGTGATGATGACGGCAAGCTCATTTTCCTCCTGCCATTCACAATAGACGTGGGAAGTTTATATTATGATGGCAGGCCCCATTGCCTAACGTAGGGTAAAAATCGATTTGGAAAGTTTCCCTCACCATCACAGGCACCCTTTCCTACTTCTAGACAAATTATTGTTGAGGAGTTTTTATTATAATGGCAGGCAACTTCCCTAATGCCAGCCAGCTTACTTCCAGTCACACCGAGTTGGTGAGTTTCCATTAAGTGTCGGTGCGACGTAAAGCCCCTAGCAAAAAAAAGTTACCATTAAAATAGCAGGCCACTAAGCCTAATAATAGTCACATTTGAGAGGGGTACAATTGTTCATAATGGCAAACACCCTTGCCCACAGCCAAACACTATCGGGTAGGGGAGTTTTGAACAACATTGCACGCTCCCTTGCCTACTGCAAGTGAAATTGAGAAGGGAATTATTCATTAAATGCTGGGCCATCCTTACTAATGCCACTTACACAGGAGTTGGAATAGGACTCCATGCCTACTGTCAGTCAAAGTCGATGTGGGAAGTACTGATTACAATGGCAGACACACACTTTCTTGATCGCTACAAATCGACATCAATATATATATATCGATATAAAATGTATATGCTTGTTTAAAATATTGCAGAACTTCACTTACAGATTAACTGCTGCTGAACAGCACGACGTATCGGCAAACGGATTGTACAATAAGACGCCGTATTTAGCGGTCTAAATGGCTGATCATATTATATTTTCTCGTATATCATCTATTCATGGGTCAGGTTGAGCTAGAAACTGTGAAAGGGGAGAAATTTGGCTATGTCTCACAGTGCATTATTTTTCATAATTGTGTGACAGCTACAAACATAGCATTTGGTTAATATATGGCTACTATGTGGGCCAATGATCGTGTAGAATTTGATGATTCTATCTTCCCCATAAGTGATTCAAAGTATGAATCAAGCGTTTAAATATTGCAAAATTTAAAGGCAATTGAGAAATAGGGACAAATCTAACATATAAGGGATAGAGATAGGGCAAAAAGTCATAGGACCAAAGTTATAGATAACTCCAATTCGAACCGAGATTATGCCATCCGTTTTGTGATAGGACTTACCGTTTAACCACGAAGTATTTCAAAACGAAGGTCTGCACCGTCATTAGAACTGCCTCGATATTTCGATGTTCTTCGAGGATAAAAAGTGAAAAATTTAAAGATCTTGGAAGTTTTCCGTCGGTTACAAGCGAAAGCGTATAATTTTGCCAAATTTCAATTTGGCAGATTGTGGAGCAGTCTTAATTTTGGTGGAGGGCGTTAAAAATGACATATTTTAGGGAGCTAAAGCTAAAAGTATGCAGATGGTCATTATCACGCCTGAAACAGTTAACTGTAGGGAAATTTCGCCAAAATAGTTAACGTACAGACATACGGTCGTTACTATTTTATTTATGTAGATGACACATGATCATGGACACGTTTATAAGTTCAGACCTTCATTTCGAGATTTACTGGTCCTAAACGGTGCATCATATCAACAAACAGTTCCCGCCATCAGACGCCCCATTTATTGTTCCACATGTTTGGTCCTGAAACATTTTCTCGTATCTGTAATATTTATGGCAGTCTAGCAGCCAGCAGTGAAAGCTGACGTGCTTAGTGGCGAGTGCCGAGAAACGATTGCATTGGAGCAATATCAGGCCGCGACTGGAAGATGGCAGTGTAGTCTGAGGAGGAAAACTGTTAAAAGAATGGAGGGCAAGGGTGATCTGGGAAGTATGTGTGAGGTGGTGTTGGTTGCGGCTGTGGTAACAGTGCTATTAGTTGTTGGGGGCGTGGACTTGAATCCCAGCCCAAGTGGAAATATTAGTTGGGACGACAACGAAGCTATTAAGGAGGTGGTGAAAGGTGCGTGCCAATTGGACCAAATCAAGGAAATGATTCAGGACCGATCAAAGGAAATTGACGATATGAGGAGGTGGATCCAGCAAAAAATGGGTGAATCAATGTCCAAGGTGATAAATAATGAGGAGGACTTTGTGCTATTTAGAAAGAAGGAGAAAAATTTGGAAGAGGAGGTGTCCAAATTGAAGAAAGAGGAAGTAGGAACGTGCGATGAATTGTATATTAGAATATGGTGTACAGGAGGGCGTGAATGAAAATAAAGTGGACAAAGTATATAAGGTGGTGGAAGTGATTTATAACAAAATGAAGATTAACTTCAGTGAAGTGAAAACTGATGATGTTGAAACAGTAGGCAGAGTGAGAGAGCACAGGCTAATTAAGGATAGATTGTTATATACTTTGATGGCCGATATTACAGTGAGAAACACTAATAATCTACAAGGAGGGAAAATATGTGTAAAAAGTGATCTTGGAAGCGAAGGTAGTAAGAACAAGAAAACCTTAAGGGGACATCTAGTGAACCAGGCACCAAGGTCTGATGGCGCACATCAGGCGCCAACAGCTGGTTGTGGCCAACGGTATATGGATGAAAATGTGGTCAGTGGCTAAGCTTCAAGAAATCGGTGAGAAATCCCAAACAGGAAGAATGCATGATGACAAGGCAGAATGGCAGGCAGGTCGCAGAGCGAGCGGAGGGGCACGACGAGGTACGAGCGAGTGCATGGCAGAGGTCAGTGCCACTGTATCTCAAGAACAGGAACGAGGACTCAGCAGGTGTTGGCGGAAGGAGAAACTCAAGAATCGGCAAATCCAGACGTCAGTGCGCATGTGTAGGGTAAAGGTGAAGGTACGTGGATGAAAGAACACGAAGAGAAGCCCTGAGCAAAGGGAGAAATCTGAGTTTGAAGGTTCTATGGGGAAAGAAAACTAAGGTGCTGAGGATAAGAAGGGCAAAGATCGTCCCAAAATGTACAAAATGGATGGAATGGAAGTAGAAGGAGAGAGGGCCATAATAACGAGAAGTAAAAATAAGGGAGGAAATGGAGATGCAAGGGAGGCTAGATTATAACTGGACTGGAAGATAGGGTTAGTTAATATTGAAGGATTGTTGAGTAAGTTAGGTTATGAGGAAGTAAGAACATTAGTTGAAAGCTTTGATAATGAGACGCTCCTAGAGACGTGGTTACAAATAGGGAAGGTGTTAGCTTGGAAGGGGTTTGTAGTCAAGCACAAATCTAAAACAAATGAGCGAACCATGGGCAGAAAGTCAGAGGGATAGAGGTTTTAATAAAGGAAGAGATTAGCGAGGTATATCGAAGAAATTGAGACGGAGATGGAAGACGTGGTCTGGGTCATGTTTATTATGGGGAGTGAGATAGGGAGAGGTAAAAACTTATGTTTGGCTTGTTCATACTGTCATCCCAGGAGCTCCACATAAGCTAATGAAAAATTGTTTGAGGATTTATTATTGGAAGTTAGTGTCATAGGAGGGAAATATGAATAAGACAGAATGTTTCTTTTTGGTGATTGAAAAGCTAGAATCGGTTATCTCTGTCCAGCATTCAGCAAAGAGGAGGAAGATGTAGCGAAGATTAAGAAAGAAATAGTGATGGGTTAAAACTCTTAGAATTATGAGCCGGAGGCAAGTTTTATTTTCTGAGAGGCTGGTGGGAAGGGGATAGGAAAATGAAGTTGACGTATATTACAACACAGGGTAGAAGTTTTACAGATTTAATAATGAGCTAGGAAGACAAGGAGAGTTTATAGGATCGAAAGTGGGTTGAATCCCACCATGCCCCGGTTTGGGTGATGATAGAGAGAAGTGAGAGAGAGGTAAATAATGGAGAGAAAAAGGGGAGTGTTGAGAAGGGTAGAAGATATGTTAAATATAAATGGACAGAAAACATAAAACAGGATTTAGATGCCCTGATAAAAATGAGCTGCAAACAATTAGGTGTGGATGGGAGGAAGCGTTGACAGTAGACAATATTGACAGATCGTTGGAATTATTTGAATACCCAATTAAAAGGCTAGCACAGATAGCCATGGGTAAGAGAAGAAAGATGGGAGGGGAACAAGGACGGTACAAACAGGCGTGTAAGGGAATTAAGAAAATAGCTATGAAGACGCTAAAAGAATAGAGAAAAGTTTTGGGACTGCAGAAAGGGAAGATTTTCGCATATTAAGAAACGAATGCAAGCTTAGAATGTCTAAGAGTAAGAAAATATTGATGAAAGAACGAGTAGATGCAAACCGTAACGGTGTGGGACAGAATAAGTAATATAAATAAGGGCGGGAAGAGGTTTGCCAAAGCGAGTATTGATTACGACCAATGGGTGGACTACTTCCGAGGATTATTAAAAGGGAAGGGAAGATGGAATTATACAGAGAAGGAAAAGGTTATATGGAAAGATACGGATGTACAGATACATGAGCTGGATAAGGAAATATCAAAAGAGGAAGTACTAGGAGTGATAGTAAAATTCAAGGGTAGATCGGCGGATGGAAGCAATGGTATCAATAACTTGTTTTGGAAAGAAGTAGGTAAATATAGCCAGATGATAGAGGGCATAGTAAAGCTATTCAACTAGATCTTCGAGGGCGGTAGGTTCCCAAATAAGTGGGAAACTGGGATTATGTGCCCCATGTATAAAAGGAAAGTTGACAAGAATCTACCGAGTAGCTATAGAAGTATAACCTTACGGAACTCCTTAAATAAGATGCACGCATGAGTATTAGCGAAGAGTCTGTGGGACTGAGCGGCAGAGCAGTCAACACTGTTAATTTTCCAGGGTGGTTTCAGAAAGGGTAGAAGGTCGATAGATAATATAATTACAGTCAGGTTGATCCTGGAAAAATATCTGAATAGGAAAGGAGGTAAAGTGTACTTAGCGACCACAGATTTTGAAAAACTTTTCGATACAGTGAGTAGAGGAGCGTTAGTAGAAAAATCAGGTAGGGTGGTGGTGTAAAGATAGATTATCCGAGCGATTGAGGCCATATACTAAAAAAGTCTATTATTGCATAAAATTGGAAGAAAGTAGTAAGCGGTCTGATTGGATGTAAGATGGGATTAAAACAGGGTTGTAAGCTATCGCCGATTTTATTTCTATTACTCATAAACGACATAGTACAAGGTCATGGATGGAATAACTGGGCGACGCAGCTTGTAGACGATGTAGAGCTCGCAGGATTAAATTTTTCTGATGATGAGATTTTATTAACATTAACTGGGTGGGGTTTGCAGAGAATTTTGAACACGGTTGCAGAATATGCTAGGAAGTGGTCCCTGAAAATTAACGGTAATAAATAGAAGGTGATGGTAGTTCGGAAGAGCAGAGCGAGAAAGAAGGAAAGGATATGGTTTGTCCAGGGGGAGAGGATTGATGAGGTAGGAAAGGTGGAATATCTAGGAGTGCTTATGAATAGAGGAGGGAGGTGGCAGGATCAAATTAAGATAATTTGTTATGATTCTGGAGAAAAAGTACTCTAGTATAAAGTACAGTATCCAAAGGATTGTGCTCAAGACAATAGTGTTGAGCAGAATACAGTATGGGGGCGGAACTATGGGGTCTAGAGGAAAGAAGAGATATGTAAAATCAGATTATTTGTAAATTTAGTAAGACTCCCGCAGTGCACAGCAAATACCGAATCCATATTAATCTGTGGAGAGTATATAGGAATTGAATGTGTAAAGAGGGTACTTAACTATTGGATGCGACTGAATAGATTGGAGGGGTGTATAGTGATATAATCAGTTTACAGCACAACAGCTTTAAAATACAGTATGTTTGCTGGGAGCTGGCTGTCGAACATCAAAGGATATGTGGAAAGGTTCTGTATGGGACACATGTGGCAAGAGATTTGGTATGAAAAGAGTAACAGAAGCTGGAGATCGATTTTAATGAGGGTCAAGGATATCAAAAGGCAACGACAGTTGGAGAAATGTCGGAAGAGAGCATCCCATAGTGTACTTAACAAGCTAAATCAAGTGTCAAGGATTAATATTCATATTGTGGACAGAACGGCGAGACAAGGTGTATTGTGGTGGATTTTGGGTTTGTATAAAAATAAGAGGTGGATTAGAAATAAAGATAATTCATTGTGTACTATGTGGAAAAGTGAATGATGATCTGCACCTTTTAGGTCCATGTAAAGAAACAGAAAAGTGAGAGTGGAAACTTGTGAGTGAAAGTCAGCAAGAGTTAGTTGAACAGAGCGATGAGCAAAAATATACTGGGTGGGTGATTAAAGAATGGAATAGGATAGGGAATCTAAGCTGATATGTGCTGTTAAAGAGGAGAATTGGACATGAATTTAAATGTAATTGTGTTTGTGTACGATCTTACCTTATAAGTCATGAGTTACATTCAAAAGGAGGCTGGTCAAGGCAGGCACGAGACTCAGCAAAGTAAAGAAATGATAAGGGTGTATCAGCAATTCTTGCACATTGAAGTAGGTCGCGAGCAGCCTTGTCGAGATGACTCAGGTCAGGAGCTGCTGTACTCGTGCACCTGCAAAAGAATGTAATGCACCCAAACTTGCTGACTCTTCCAGGTTAGGAGAGGTAGGTTTTAAATTTCTTGTTCTTTCTTTGTTTAGCCGTGTTGCCAGTTTTGTGTTTAGGTTTTTCTTTTATTCTTTGTTCATTCTTTGTTTTGTCATGTTGCCAGAATTATGTATTGTAAACCCTTTCTCCGCATAGGAGAATGGTCTTTGTATTTGGTCTGACTGTGTTTGTTGTTTTAGCTTTCTTTAAGTAGCTGGAAAGCTTCTCTAGCTTTGCTTGGGTTTGGAAATATTGATAAATGTTCTCCGTTGTAATCGAAGGGTTTGAATACTGTAAATCTGGAGGAAAATAAAATAAAATTAATAATAATATTTATGGGTCGGATCAAGTTAGAATATTTCAATAGGGTGAAATTTGGGGACATTTTTAACACTTTACATTATTTTTTGCATACTTATGTATAACCTAGAAACATTAAATTTGGTTCTCGTATGGATACTGGTCATATCAATGTGCGTACCAAATTTGATGGCTCTATCTTTCTTATAGGTGTATCAAACAATGAAATATACGTGAAAAAATCACAAAATTTACGTACAATCGAAAAATACAGCCAAATATTACGTATAACGGAGAGAGATACGACAAAATGTCAGAGGACCAAAGTTGTAGATCACTATAATTTGAACCGAGATTGTGCCAACTGTCTTTTGATAGAACTTATCGTTTAGCCACGAAATACCTCGAAACGAAGGTAAGCACTGTCATTAGAATTGCCTCGATAATTCGATGTTCTTCGGGAATAAAAAATTTAAAGATCTTAGAATTTTTCCGACGGTTACAGGCTAAAACGTATAATTTTTCAAAATTTCAATTTTCTATCCCCTCTGGCATATTGTGCCACATTCTTTATTTTGGGGGAGGGCGGTAAAAATTAGGACTTTCAGGAAACTAATGCCAAAAATATACAGATTTCCATTATTACTCTTTACACAGATAGGTGTACAAAAATTTCGCCAAAATTATACATGTACAAACACATGGTTGTTACGATTTTATTTATATAGATAGACTAGCAAATATACCCGTGCTTCGCTACGGTATTCTACTTTGTTTACGGATATCGAAGTAAATTACTGTACATGACGTGAATAAGAATATCTAAATTGCATGTCTCTTGGCGTTATCCGAGAAAAAGCATAGGGAGGTCCGCAGACGTTGTTTCCAATGTAAAGTGCGAGTTGCGGAGTTGTCATAATAACGACAGGCCCACTTTTCTACCGCAATTCACTATGCGTAACGTAAGTCTTATGTTGTTGGGTAAATTTGTTTATAATCGGGGCACCTTGGCAAGGAGGCACCTATACCTAATGGTAAAGCGAATCAGGTAAAAGCGTTTTGAAAATAAACGCACGTTCCCTTGCCTTCTGCTAGTCAAATCGAGAAGGGAATTATTAGTTACAATGGTAGACGGGCGTTGGAGGAGGATCCCATTCCTACTGCCAGTTAAAGTCGATGTGGAGAGTACTGATTACAATAGCAGACGCACTCCTGCTGACAGTCACTATTGATTTGTAAACTATTAATTACAATGTCAGACACACCCCTTTTAGATCGCTACAAATCGACTTAAATTAATAAATGTAGATCGACACACGGAAGTATATGTATGTTTACCTTCATTTACAGAATAACTGCAGCTAAACGGTGCATCATATGGAAAAACAGATTGTACGAAAAGACGCCTCTGCCCACATTTAGCAATGTAAATGGCTGGCCCTATGATATTTCCTCGTATCTTATCTAATTAAACGTAAAAATATTTTAGAAACTTTGAATAGGGCGACATTTGTGTAAGTTTTTCACACAGTGAATTACTTTTCAGATACTTATGCGACAGGTTCAAACATAGAATTTGGCCTACATATGGCTGCTGGGTGGGCCAATATTCGTGTAGAATTTGATGATCCCATCTTTCCTATAACCGAATCAAACCCTCAATTATACGCGTACAAAGTGAAAAATTTTGGTAAATCCCGAAATAGAGCCAAATTTAAGTATAAGTGATAGAGGTACGACAAAAAGTCATAGGACCAAAGTTGTAGATCACTCCAAATTGAACTGAGATTGTGCCATCCGTTTTGTGATACGACTTACCGTTTAACCACGAAATACCTCGAAAGGAAGGTCTCCAACGTCATTAAAATTGCCTCCAAACTTCGATACGTTTCGGGGTTAAAAAATAACATTTTTAAACATCTCGTAAATTTTCCGTCGGTTACAGGCTAAAAGCCAAATATCAACTTCTAACTCGTCTGGGAGTTTTGCTGTCATCTTGATATGGGGAGAGGGGGTTAAAAGTTAGGACTTTCAGGAAACTTTTAAGCCCATGAAACCTATAGGTTATCGTTGTGGATAAATATCACCGACTGTGTTCTTATGCAGATTTGAAACTCCCAGCGTGTCCTCCTCAGATAAGTTTGAGAATTTTACATTTTTGTAGGGATCCTGAAGTCATCAGCTTGTCTCCCCTAAGGGTTCCGGGGGTTGTATTATCCCCACTTGGTTTGTCTCCTGATACTAACAATCCGGAGTGTCACTATTTACCTTAGCGACCCCGAAAACCATGTATTTGACACTATTTTCTATTATTTCTATATATTTCTCTCCCATCGCACCCACCAAGAAGAGGGCTGAACTTGGACATTAAAAATTTCCGGAGTGTTGCTATTCATTTCAGTGAGCCCGAAAAGTATGGATTCGTCACTACTTTCGATGATATTTATATCTCACCCCCTAGCACTCGCCCCCTAAGCATTCCTGGGGTGCCCTACCCTGACGTGTTTTGTCTCCTGATACTAAAAATCCGAAGTATACATTTCACCTCGGCGATCCCGAAAACTATGTATTCGACATTATTTTCGATTAATTTTATATATCGCTCTTCCCTCGCCCCCCACCCCAAAGGGTGATGGACTTGGAGTTTAGAAAGTCCGGAGTGTTAATATTCATCTCAGCGACCCTCAAAAGCATGGATTCGACACTATTTTCGATAATTTGTATATTTGACCCCCTAAGGGCTCCTGGGCTGTCTTACCCCTACGTGGTTTGTCACCTGTTACTAAAAATCCGAAGTGTACTATTCACCTCGGCGATCCCGAAAACTATGTATTCGACACTATTTTCGTTTAATTTTATTTATCACGCCCCCTCGCCCCCCACCCTAAAGGGAGCTTAACTTCGACTTTTAAAAAATGGGAATGCCACTTTTCATCTCAGTGACCCCAAAAACAGTGGATTCGAGATTTTTTGATTATTTTTATTCTTTACCCCTCTGACCCCCCATTACTAAGGGTGCTACGGATGGCTTACCACGACAGTGCTCGTCTCCAGATAGTAATTCGTAAGTGTACCAAGTTTCGTTGAAATTGCTCCAGTGATTTAGGAGGAGATGTGTCATTTACACACATACACACATCCATTTTATCTATACTAATATTATAAGGAGGAAAAATTTGTATATTTTTTGTAACAGATAGACTCAAAAACTACTGAACCGATTTTAAAAATTACTTCACCTATAGAAATCTATATTGCCAGTGAGTAACATGGGCTGTATTTTATTTTCAAAATAATTGGAGGGGGGGGGGGCGACGGGGCGATATATAAAAATATTAAAATAATAGGCTAATATAGGCGAAATCGAATTTGTCGTACAGGGACGAGACAAAGCTCATTTTAAGCCCCTTGACGCAAAGAACAAAACTTGGTAAACCCTTCGGGGACGAAAACCATATTTTAAGGCCCTAAAACTAACAGTTATGGAGATATTGGAACCACACTACCCCTGATCTAGGAATCGGATAAAGAAACGAACGGCCGTAACCATGGCAACGTCAGCTCCAGGATTCTACATTTGGGCATAGCTGCCAACCAAAATTGATACACATATGACTAACTATCCGGAAAAAATAAACTTTTGTGTAAGACGCTCATAGCACTCCTTTGGGCAGGGATGGAAAGGGAGTGAAGTATAAAAATAATAGCCACGGAGATCTCCGTAGTACAGCGACCAGCGGTTACCGACGGGCCTCCGTTTTTACGTACTGGCTTAGGTTTCAGCATTTTTCGGAGTCTGTTACCTATAGTTTAAACAATTTTCTATCAAACCACGGGAGTAGTAGGATCATTGATGTTATTAGTGCCACTTTTACGATCATTGTAACCATGAAAACAACTTATGTACTGTACACAATTGTCAAGATGGTGCGCCCATGACTTGAAAAAAATTCTCAATATTTATACTCAGATTCATTATATGATGTGCGACATGAGTGACAAGCCCTGAGAATTATAATTGTCGATAATTATAGTAGTTTCTTCCATGCATCGTGTATTTCCTTGATAATTTGTGTTGTTGTTGTTTGAGTCATCAGTCCATAGACTGGTTTCATGCAGCTCTCCATGCCACCCTATCCTGTGCTAACCTTTTCATTTCTACGTAACTATTGCATCCTACACCTGCTCTAATCTGCTTGTCATATTCATACCTTGGTCTACCCCTACCGTTCTTACCACCTACACTTCCTTCAAAAACCAACTGAACAAATCCTGGGTGTCTTAAGATGTGTCCTATCATTCTATCTCTTCTTCTCGTCAAATTTAGCCAAATCGATCTCCTCTCACCAATTCGATTCAGTATCTCTTCATTCGTGATTCGATCTATCCATCTCACCTTCAGCATTCTTCTGTAACACGACATTTCAAAAGCTTCTATTCTCTTTCTTTCTGAGCTAGTTATCGTCCATGTTTCACTTCCATACAATGCCACGCTCCACACAAAAGTCTTCAAAAACATCTTTCTAATTCCGATATCAATGTTTGAAGTGAGCAAATTTCTTTTCTTAAGAAAGCTCGTCCTTGCTTGTGCTAGTCTGCATTTTATGTCCTCCTTACTTCTGCCAACGTAAGTTATTTTACTACCCAATTTGTAATTTGTAATAGTTACGAAATGTCGGATCAAACAAATACATTCAATTATATTTGTGATACGATACAGCGGAAGTATACTTACACTAAACCTGCAAATTTGTGAATGGAGCAGGTATATCTAAGTGGGAATGAAGGAAAAACATGATAGCAAAAGATCTTAGAGGTCGACGCTAATTAGGAACTAATATTTAGAGGGCCCCGTAAAGAAAAGATGAAGATACACTATAATTCCAAACATGACAAATAATTTCTACGTACTTAAGTAAATACACCAGTGATATAAATATCTAATGAAATCAGTCACACCGATTGTATGAGTAACTAAAGCCAGTTTCTGATAACCCGTACGAAGAACGGGTACTTCTGCTAGTCTATATGTATAAAATAATAGTTTTGTCTGTACATTGCTCAGAATTTGAAAAGAATGGTATTTCTGTATCGGTCATGTCCACAGTAACAAAGAATGCACTTTTTACTTTTCCGTAATGTCTGTCTGTCTGTCTGTCTGTCTGTCTGTCTGTCTGTCTGTCTGTCTGTCTGTCTGTCTGTCTGTCTGTCTGTCTGTCTGTCTGTCTGTCTGTCTGTCTGTCTGTCTGTCTGTCTGTCTGTCTGTCTGTCTGTCTGTCTGTCTGTCTGTCTGTCTGTACACGTATCACTAGAAAACGGCTAGAGAGAATTTAATGAAAATAGGTATGCGAAGACGGGGAATAAGTCGCTACAATCTAGGCCATAACTAATTTTATTCACGTTGTTTGAAATGGTAGTTTAGGGGAAGGCCTAAAACTTTATTCTTAAATATTTACATTATTAGTGGTTCTATCTCATTGAATATTGGTATGCGAAGTCGGAAAATGAGCCACTACAATCTAGGCTATAAATTATTTAATTCACGCTGAATGAAATGGTAATTTAGTGGAAGGCCTGACATTTAATTCTCAAATATTGATATTAGTGGTCGTATCGATAAATATTACATAACCACAGTTATATAGAATTAAATTTCCGACCATTTAGGTCTTATACATTTTTACCGTACCGGCTATGATAACACAGATATTCATGAATATGTATTTTTGATGCTAAGTCCATAGCAACTCCGAGCCACGAGAAAATGGGTTAACAGAATTTAATGAAAATCGTTATACAGAGTCGGAGAATAAGAAACTACAGTCTAATCTATAAATGATTTTATTCACCCTGGATGAAATTGTAGTTTAGGGGAAGGCGCTTAAAATGTAATTTTTAAATAAGTATGTTATTGGGCCTATCGAAAAGTACTACATAACAAAAGTTATAGAGAACACAATTTCCGGTCATTTATGTTTTATTCAGTTTTAAAGTACCGATTATGATAAAAGTGGTATTTCAGAGTCGGAAGGAAACTAAATGTGAAGGCCTACAATATCGAAAGCGCATAACATTGATCAACAATAACATTACATTGACCATAGTTTGTTGGGATGTTCATTGTCTCTTATGCTGCCTCTCAACTCCGATAGATGGGATTACTGCTGCGTACCGAGTACAGTATAACAGCCTGCCTGAATATTGGCGAGAAATAGCCGGCGAGTTAGGAAACTTTCTTCTTTAGCATGCCGTTCCTCTGGTTCATACTTATTCTGATACAGCTGGTACGTATACACTGGTTCATCATATTATTCCAGCTCTTCGACCCCTACCCTGACGCGCTGTTTTGAATGAGCAGTGGGCATACTTTAGGCAGAGGCACACTTAGTACAGTTGTAGTAGCCCTGGTCTAGAATAACAATTAGGGATATTCCAAATTATAGCACCACAATTCATTAAAGAACTCAAAATTCAATCCTGAAAAGAGCCGTTTCTTAAGAAAGCTTCTTCCTCTTCATTTTTTATTAAATTCAACATTCATTTAATTCCAAATTAGCTGTGAAGAGGGGGTTTCTCCTCTGGCTTGAGGGAAAATTTGCCTCCAAGTCAGATAGATTTTTCCGCCGCCAGTGTAGTGAACTCATACTTTCCCACTCACCGGAAACTCCTAGGAAACAGAGTAGTAAAAGGGCATAGATTTTGCCCTGGGAGTCTCCACTATTCGACCCCCTCCCCGCCGAAAATTGACGAAGAGTGTTCATGGCTCAGTCTGCGGCTTGGTCATTCCAGCTCTGGAACTTTGGACTGTTAGATCGACAGCTTAGTCCTGTTCGTTAAAAGTGAGAAAGTGTGTGTTTTTCCATTTAATCGAGCATTTCACATAAAAGTATTGATTTTAATCTCGCCATTCCTACTGACGTCATTGTAATGTATGTTCATTTCAGTTGGGTGAACCACTAAGACAGTCTTTTTGAGAATGTAAAAAGGCAGGGGGAGAGTGAGTGTCTACCATTATCATAAAGCTCCCCAACCTGATTGTGACTGATGGTATGCAAGCGGGTCTACCATTACAGTGAAAATTTCCTAACTCAGTCTTCATACGAGAAAAGATGTTTGGTGACTTCCCCGTCGAGTTTCTAGGGTAATGTTAAGAGCTTTGCAATTTAATACAATCTTGTTCACAACGTGTACACTACCTAACCTAGAATTCTCTATACAATGTAGAATTCCGTAGCGAAGCACGGGTACATCAGCTAGTTTTATATATAATAAGATTATTATTATTATTATTATTATTATTATTATTATTATTATTATTATTATTATTATTATTATTATTATTATTATTATTATTATTATTATTATTATTATTATTATTATTATTACGTCTAGATTCAATGGTTAGTGATGACTACGACTAGTGATTATCGAAACCTTGGTAATTTGTGCCAAGTCGAGCCAAGTCCCCCATGATTTAAGATAGATTATCGGAGTGACTTCCGGAAGAAAACTAAATTCATTACACCACACAAGGTCATTGTCACCAGGGATCGAAACCCTCAGCCTGTGTTTCCTACGTCTCTACAACTATGGAGAGAGGTGTAAATCTTTTGCAAGGATTAGGAGTCCTGAACACGCGGTTGTGATAAAACTGACGTAGTTGAGGCTTAGTATGGAGAGCTTAATTAAAATGCTACTTCATCACGCACTGTGACAACAAGTGTTTCACTCGTGATCAGCTAATTACCGTATAGTACCTTCAATTAACTAAATCTTATGCTATCGCTCCCCGTGGTGGGGGGGATACACTATTAAAAGACAGGACATTCGCAAAACGGCGAACAAGTCAGCATCGCGATGGAGACAACATTCCTGGTAGGCTGCGCTCTCCTGGCTCTGGTGGGCAGCGTACCGACTGCGCCGCAACGCCATAGGATTCAGAAGTTCGGTAAGAATCTTCCAGAATTTTATGTATGGTAAACCTAAGTAGAGCGTATTTCTCACTTACGACAGGTCATCCAACTTCGTCAGTTAGTCTGCAATACAAGGGCTCCAAACAACTGAAATTATCACAGTAATAATAATAATAATAATAATAATAATAATAATAATAATAATAATAATAATAATAATAATAATATATTATATTATATTATATTATATTATATTATATTATATTATATTATATTATATTATATTATATTATATTATATTATTATTATTATTATTATTATTATTATTATTATTATTATTATTATAAACAGGTAGTAAAAGAAATCGAAATGAAGGAATTTGGAAGGGAATCACAATCCAAGGAGAGGATATCAAAACCCTGATATTTGCCGATGATATTGTTATTTTATCTGAGACTGCAGAAGACCTCGAGAAGTTGCTGAATGGTAAGGACGGAGTCTTGGAAAAGGTGTACAAGATTAAAATAAATAAGTCGAACGAAAGCAGGTGATTAGGTTAGGAAGTGAAGTCTTAAAGGAAGTAGATGAATATTGTTACTTGGGTAGTAAAACAACTACATAAAATGTAGACTAGCACAAGCAAGGAAGAGCTTCCTTAAGAAAAGAAATGTACTCACTTCAAACATTGGTATAGAAATTACAAAGATGTTTCTGAAGACTTTTGTCTGGAGGGTGGCATCAATGGAAGTGAAACATGGACGATAACTTTTTTTTTTTTTTTTTTTTTTTTTGCTATTGGCTTTACGTCGCACCGACACAGATATGTCTTATGGCGACAATGGGTCAGGAAAGGGCTAGGACTGGCAAGGAAGCGGCCGTGGCCTTAATTAAGGTGCAGTCCCAGCATTTGCCTGGTGTGAAAACGGGAAACCACGGAAAACCATCGTCAGGGCTGTGGACGATAACTAGCTCAGAAACAAAGAAAATAGAAGCTTTCGAAATGTGGTCTTACTGAAGAATGCTGAAGTTGTGATGGAGAGATCGAAACATGAATGAAGAGGTACTGAATCGAATTGGTAGGAGGATATGGATTTGGCTAAATTTGACGAGAATAAGCGGTACAATGATGGAATGATAGGACACATCTTAAGACACCCAAGAATTGTTAAGTTGGTTTTTGAAGGAAGAATAGGCGGCAAGACCGAATTATGAACAGAACAAGCATATTACAGCAGATGTAGGATGCAGTTGTTATGTAGAAATTAAAAATTTAGCACAGGATAGGCTGGCGTGGAGAGCTGCATCAAACCAGTCTATGGACTGATGACTCAAACAACGTATTATTATTATTATTATTATTATTATTATTATTATTATTATTATTATTATTATTATTATTATTATTATAAATTATTATTATTAATAACAATAGCAAACATTCTTTCTTCTTTTGGGCCGACGACCTTAGATGTTACGCCCCTTTAAATATCTAGCCTCATCTTTCTTGTTTCTCTCCCTCTTTCTTCCTTTCTTTCTTTCTTTATTCCTTAATCCGTTTTCCCTTCAGGGTTGATTTTTCTCACGCACTCAGCGGCGTATCCCCTCTCTACCGCCTCAAGGGCAGTGTCGCGGAGAGTGAAACATTGGGTGGGGGATACAACTGAGAAGGAGGACCAGGATCTTGCCCAGGCGGCCTCAAATGCTATACTGAAAAGGGGTTTTGTGGAGGAATGGGAAGATTGGAAGAAACAGGCCAGGAAGAGGGAAGGCAGCGATCCTAGCCTTAATTTAGGTAACATCGCGACATTTGTCTGGATGAGTAGTGGGAAACCACGGAAAACCCCTCAGAGGATGGCTCGGGTGGGAATCGAACCCAACTCTACTGAGTTGTCCTCCAAGGCTGAGTTAACCCCGTTCCAGCCACGTACAACTTTTCAAACTTCATGGCAGAGCCGGGAATCGAACCCGGTTCTCCGGGGGTGACAGCTAATCCCACTAACCACTGTACCACAAAGGCTTTCTATATTAATAATCATCATAATAATATTATTAATAATAATAATAACCAACAGGATCGTCGATCTTTATCTGCAGTACTTTAAAGATAAGAATACCCAGCCATCTTGCTTCAAGGAGGTGGAAAGGGAACAACAGGAGATGGGGATCACTCATGAACATATATACAAGAACGCAATCCACTCAGAAGGATACTAAAATACTACCAGACGTTGATGGAGGAAAGGAAAAAGTAACACCGCCAACGAATGTAGGAGCACTGGGGAAACATCAAATCTCTGAGAAAACAGCTGAAATAACGTGTTGCTCAGGAGGCCGATATGAACAAAGAAAGAATAACGATTTTGACTCAGAACCAAAAAGAACAATTCCCTGGTATGTTAACGTCAAGGAAGACCTGCAAGAAATTGGCCTACGACGAGATGACACACTCAAACGAGACCTTTTCAGAATAAGCTTCATGACTTTCGGGACTTTATGGGATTGAAGTAGGCAACTGGCGCAAAGTGGTCGGATGAACGCCGTGCTCGAGAGGACCAATCGAAAACTGAGTGAACGCCAGAACGTACAGTATAATGAAACTTATCGTGATCACTAGTTGGCCGATTACCGGATTATAAAGAAAGAAAGAAAGAAATGAAGAAAGAAAGAAAGAATAATTAGATAACAATTTAGCTTATTCACCAAATAAATATGGATTGTGGTATAAGTTATCGCAGCTACCGTTTTCGTTACATCTGCACAGTACAAGGATATATATCATGTGCTCTGGGCAGCTTGATCCACATATTACGTGGACACAGCACGAGATAACCGTGCCTAAGGTAAGTACCACAAACACGGCACTGGAATTCAGTAGTGCGTCAGCCTCCGTGCAGAGGGGGGAAGTACCGGAAATACTCGAACACCTGCTATACTCACCGGTCCTGCATCCGTGTGATTTTGACCTCATCAACAAAGGAAAGAACCATAAGGTAGGGGACAGGTTGGAACACGAGAGAATATTACCAATGCTATCAAAATGAGGTTGCAAAACTCAGACATGGTGAGGCGACTGTTAGCGTTGTCGGGGACGTGTTGTGGAAAATCTAAGGAACTATTTTAATGGCTTGCCGTAGAGGTCACTTTATTCGCAAAAAAAATGTAAGACCTGGATTTATTGGATAGCAATTTCCTTGCTTTATATCCTGTTGTTGTTTGAGTCATCGGTCCATATACTGGAAGTGAAACATGGACGATCACTAGCTCAGAAATGTGGAGAATAGAAGCTTTCGAATGTGGTGTTACATAAGAATGCTGAAGGTGAGATGGATAGGTCGAATAACGAATAAAGAGATACTGAATCGAGTAGGTGAGAGGAGATATATTTAGCTAAATTTGACGAGTCGATGAGATAGAATGATAGGACACATCTAAAGACACACAGGACTTGTTCAGTTGGTTTTTGAAGGAAATGTAGGCGGTAATAGGGGTAGGGTTATACCAAGGTATGAATATGACAAGCCGATTAGAGCAGAAGTAGGATGCAATAGTTACGTCGAAATGAAAATATCAGCTGACGATAGGGTGGCATGGAGGGCTGTATCAAACCTGTCTATGGACTGCTGACTCAAACAACAACAGAAATTAAGGGGTTTAAATCTATAAGTATCCTGAGAAGGTACTGGGTTTGCATTCCATAATGGATAATTTAAAACAATAAATTTATTTTCTCTCCCACTTCTAAAGTTGGCAAATAATTGGGCTGTATCTTCATTAAATACCTGGCACCTAGCTTCGCAGTTCCATTTCCCACGTCGGCGTGCGATGTTAAACAACAAGGAAATAAATGAACATGAATCAACTTCAAATGCTCTTTCTACATTGTAGTACTCTTTGTATCGATTCATAAAGGCATTATGTTGTTAAGATACCATCATATGGCATTAATTATTTACATTAAATGTACAACATGAGATGGACAGTTTATTTGGCACTGACAGCTGCTCTTTATTTCTGGTTGCAGATGAAGACTTGTTCCATCCTACAGGAATTCAGAAGACCGGAAGGAGTTCACGATATAACATTGAAGAGGAAGGTAAGTCTAAAATGATATTTTGTGGTTTTTGAGTGTCGGTCTGAGTAGCTCAGATTTTAGATCCAGAAATGTTCCTGCAGTGTATAAAGGTGGCGAAATATGCCATTCTCATATCTGTATTATTCGTAGCACGTAATGTAACTCCTGCGATACGAAACCCGGTACCTCGGCATATCTGAATACCATAAAACCAATAACGTTATTCTTTAATAAATATTGATTGCTTTCGTGTCATATTTTACTGAGTAGGGACATGGTCTCTAAATCAGAGTGATCCTGATTTATTCGCATATCCTCCGAGGGACATCAG
This sequence comes from Anabrus simplex, assembly GCF_040414725.1. Classification (NCBI taxonomy): domain Eukaryota; kingdom Metazoa; phylum Arthropoda; class Insecta; order Orthoptera; family Tettigoniidae; genus Anabrus; species Anabrus simplex. The sequence goes on from NC_090269.1 coordinate 408,036,694, forward strand.
GAAAGACATTTTCAATTATGAAATGCAGTCACCATATTTTTCTTCAGAATTACTCCGCAGATTGTAATAACAAGGTACTGCCATACTTCCAGGACACCTTCCCACCGGGTAGGAGTTGAAACTGTGTTAGACGAGTATGTGCATCGGTCATTTCCATGAGAACTCATATTCCAAAACTCTTCCTACCACAGCTGCCAGCCATACATCAGCTCATCCGAAGTTCAGTTGAGTTTTCATCTGAATATCGTTAGTAAAAGTTGTTTCAACCAGACAATTCAGTTTGTCTTGACTGTATTATTTTTTTTTCTGTTGTTATTGTGTACGTGGACATTATTACCTTGTAAATGCAATATTGTCCACTTCTGTGGTGTAGTGGTTAGTGTGATTAACTGCTACCCCCCGTAGGACCGGGTTCGATTCCCGGCTCTGCCACGAAATTTGAACAGTGGTACGAGGGCTGGAAAGGGGTCCACTAAGCCTCCGGAGGTCAACTGAGTAGAGGTGGGTTCAATTCCCACCTCAGCCATCCTGGAAGTGCTTTTTCCGTGGTCTCCCACTTCTCCTCCAGGCAAATGCCGAGATGGTACGTAACTTAAGGCCACTGCTGCTTCCTTCCCTCTTCCTTGTCTATCCCTTCCAATCTTCTCACCGCCCACCAAGGCCCTTGTTCAGCATAGCAGGTGCGGCTGCCTGGGCGCGGTACTGGTCATTCTCCCTTGAGGCAGTAGAGGTGGTATCCCTCGCTGAGTCCGAGAGAAAACCAACCCTGGAGGGTATATAGTTTAATAAAGAAAGAAAGAAATGCAATATTGGTACTGAACTTACGCAGCTGTCTTTATGAATGAGAACTGTGAGATTTTACAAATAATAATACACAAATGTGCTTACACCGCTCCGGTTTAACTGGAAACAATTTGAATTATTTGAAAATATCTTTTGAGTACCGGTATCATTTTTGGAGTTCATTCTTTGAAACATTTTTTGGTAGTTCTTTTTGGTGTGCAAATAATTCATGGTAACTTTATTTTAAAAAATACATTATTGATATTATTATGGTACTTTTCTCTCATCCATTTTAATTTATTTTATATATATCCCTAAATGTTCATATTTGACTCAAGATATATCCGTCAGATATCATTATTATTTCAGAATAAGTACCAATTTCTATGTATCTCTCATTGTAATATCGCTATGCCAAGTTTGAAGATAATCTGACAAAAACTGTTGCGCTAATATCATCCGGGTCCATGGCCTAATGGTTAGCGTGATGGCCTTTGGTCACATGGGCCGCGGGTTAGAATCCCGGCAGGCTATGGAATTTTAACCAAAATTGGATAATTTTGCTGGCACGGGAGCTGTGTGTATGTGTCGTCTTCATCATCATTTCATCGGCATCACGACGGGCAGGTCACCTTCGGGATTCAAATCAAAAGACCTGCACCTGGCGAGCCGACATGTCCTCGGACACTCCCGGCACTAATAGCCATACGCCATTTCATTTCACTAATATCATTTTGAATATTGAAATATACAATTTTTAGACAAAGCTAATTTTGAATAAAGTTACAGTAGCTCCATCAAAACATCCCTGTACCATATACTTATCCTTGCTTGGCCCCATTTCTCTCCTCAGCAAAAGCTTTTAACTTTCAACTCTAAACATTAAGTAAGACCTTCTAGGTAAAAATACGTACCTATATCAGTAATGATCGATCTTTGAATACTGATAGATTAAAATAATTTTCATTAAAAATTGTTTATACGACTATATTCCATTGCGATAAGCTACATCACACAGTAGTGTGATTAGGGTATTAGCTCCAATTAAGAATTATTGGTATGTTCAATACGCTGAACGCAAGATGGTTGCTGAAGCTTAAAATTCTTATCAGCTAACGTAAACAAAGGTATCACGTGCGGTACCCTACAGTATTTGTCGTCCATAACGAGTAACTGGTTAATTTGACTATTGTAATGTTCCTCTATGTAAATAAACACGGAACTTTCCACAGATGACAACACAGAACATTACGCCAGATATCATCGGAAATTCAACATCAGAAATATGAAATATCGTGAAATTCCGTAAATATTCACTTAGGAAATTGGCGTGGCATTTCGTAGGGATTTTTAAAATAGCAGGGCATTTAAAATGGATGCATACGAAAAATAGGTTACTGTACATCGCAAAGTACCACAAGGTATGGGATAATTTGGGGATAAAAGTCTAAATTGCTGTTTTTGGCTTAAAAATCAGTATTCTCACCTTAAATCACTAATTTTTGAAATTAAACAAAATCAGATCTAAGTCATTATTCAAAGGACGTTTGACAACATTTGGTAAAATCAGTGATTTTGTAATGTCTAAAAACAAAAAAACTTCCCCTGGAAAACAATATTTTTACTTATCTTGTTTTTCCCTGCGACGAGTGACTTAAAATTTGGAGTTTGGTAACCTAAATATAATATATTTTTTTGAAAACTACTTGGATTATATTTGGAATATAGCCGATATTTCTTTCAACAGGTGCTGACTTCTGGAGGACCGGAGCCCAGGAAAATCTCGTTAACCATTTGAAAGTAGCTCCAAACACGAACAAAGCACGCAATGTGATCATGTTCCTAGGAGACGGTATGTCGATACCAACCTTAGCTGCGGCCAGGACGTATCAGGGACAAATGGAGGGCAGAACGGGAGAGGAGAGCCACCTCTTCTTTGAGGACTTCCCGTACACGGGATTTTCCAAGGTATTGTATTTTAGTACATTAGATACCTCATTAATTGGTGATGATTGGACAGTACAGATTTGGGAGGTTCTGCATCCTGCTTAAAATAATCACTTATTTCTTCTATACATTTTTTTCCGTTTTCCGTACTCAAAAAACCAAAAACCCATGGTACAACAGCCCCGAAGTGAGCACGACGAATCCTCACGGGCGTTATTCTTGGCTTTCTAGACCTGTCCTCCCTACCCAGTACCTATATTTTCTAGTTCTTCATCCTCAGCGGCATTAGTCCGATATCGTGCCTCAAATTATCGCCCCATATTAAATTTTATCTTTCAACTGGCGTAGTTCCTTGAGGCAGTGTTGAGCTCCTCCTTGACGACATTCTATCTGCATTAAGAGATTCTGTATTTCTCCTTCTGTTTTTCGACATTTATCCAATTAGTTATGTTCGACTTTATCAGTGAATTTTACCAGTTTTACGTTCAGATGTCTTTCTTGATGTCTTCTTGCATGCGTAATTTCAAAAATGAAATATTATGTTCCTGCGGTTCGGATTTCACTTAAAACATTTTTCTTGCTATTTGCTTTACCTCGCACCGATACAGATAGGTCTTCTGGGGACGATGGGATAGGAAAGGCCTAGGAATGGGGAGGAAGCGGCCGTGGCCTTAATTAAGGTACAGCATTTGCCTGGTGTGAAAATGGGAAGCCACGGAAAACATATTCAGGGCTGCCGACAGTGGGGTTCGAACCCACTATCACCCGGATTCAAGCTCTCTGCTGTAAGTCTATGTCTCCCTGCCTTAATGGGCAGCTTAGTGACCAGAGGTTTAGTGGGGTTTGAGTTCGATATCAAGTCAGTTCGTAAATTTAAGCAGCGGCTGCCTTATTGCTGATGGACAGTGACTACATGTTCGTGTTTCTTTCAACAAACACCTCTTCATTTATTGATGACATACGACACTAACATGGACCGATGGAACACATCCCTCCACATAGAGTTGGCATCCGAAGGGAATCTGTCCGTAAGACTGGAATTAACGCACAATATGTGACGACTTCAGGCGATCGGGAGGAACCGCTTCGTACTGGTGAATTTGCTCTGCTACATGGTAAACTATAGAATCATGGATATGTTTGCAGTCTTAGAAGACGTGGGAGTGAGTACAGACTCTTCGGTTGATCCCCGCTTAGTGGCCTCTTACGACATGCAGTGGGAACAGACAATGCATCGTCTGAATCCAACCAAAGGGGAGATTAGGATTCGCTATAAATCGGCAAAAAAAAATGAGTCTGTCCAAACGAATTCGAAAGGCTCATGAATTGTGAGAAAATGAAAGTCATTCTAGACCAGGGCCTCTCAAACGCCCGAAATCTCACGCGTGCAAACCAAGGTTCAGAAGTCCCACTCGGCTCACTTCGGACCAGCGTTTTGTCTCGGGGCGAGTCGGCTAAGCTCGACTCAACTCGACTCAGATGATGGTGCGCTGCAAAGGAAGTGAGGAAGGGGGAGACAGGCGTTGCGGGCGAGACCGGAGTAGGGAAAGAGAGAGACAGATTTACTGCTCAAAATCGAGGCGTGGGGGATATGCACTATTGTGAACCTACTGAAGTTGTTTTATGCATCTTGCACCGCACACTGCACCGGTGAATGCAGCCTGAGAGACCCTGCTTTAGACCTTAGAAACATAACACTCATTTTATTATTATTATTATTATTATTATTATTATTATTATTATTATTATTATTATTATTATTATTATTATTATTATTATTATTATTGTCCACCCCTGTGGTGTAGATGTGGTGTACTTGTCCCTGTGTCCAAAGCCATAGGTTCATTTTGCGGCCAGTTTAATGGTCTTAATTTTGGACTGAGGAGTAGAACGTGGGTGGTTCACTTGGTAGGTGATTTCCTCAAGCTCCTAGTTACAGGAAGGAAGTGCACAGTGAGAAGATGGCGCTACTGACGATGTAGTATACATAGACGAACACTGGTTGCTATGGTTACAATTCTGACGAGAAACTGATGAGAGAGGAAGAAGAATTGTCTCACTCATAGTACATGGACACAGTACGAGATGGCAGTGCATTGGACAGGTACCACACGCAGGGCGATGGGACTGCAGTAGTGAGTGCAGAATTGATGTCTGGAGGCAAAATCTTCTGTGCTGAGAGTGGGACGTCCCAGAACACCTGCCCTACTCACCGGACCACTCTCCATGCGATTTTGATCTCATTCCCAAACTGAAAGGACGAGGTGGTTTGGGACAAAATGCCGTGAAATATGAGAATGAAAATGTTACACATTGTGAGGCAAAGTTATGGTGAATTTTCCGCATCGTTGGCCAGGTGTTATGCATAATCTAGGGGAATAGTTTGAGTGTTTACCGTCGAGTTTACTGTACTCTATAAGAACAAACGTTACGCAACACTGGAATTATGGTGGACACTTGCATTGCTTTATATCCTACACCTGGTAAATATACTCGTCATTATTCGTATATTGCACAGCACCTTACACTTCCCACTCCAATTTATACACTGACTGACAGAGCAAATGCAACACCAAGAAGGAGTGGTCAGAACTTTATGCCAATTGCAGGGTAGACTGATGTCACTGAGGTATGCTCATGATGTGAAATGCGCCGCTGTGCTGCGCACGTAGCGAACGATAAATGGGACACGGCGTTGGCGAATGGCCCACTTCGTACCGTGATTTCTCAGCCGACAGTCATTGTAGAACGTGTTGTCGTGTGCCACAGGACACGTGTATAGCTAAGAATGCCAGGCCGCCGTCAACGGAGGCATTTCCAGCAGACAGACGACTTTACGAGGGGTATGGTGATCGGGCTGAGAAGGGCAGGTTGGTCGCTTCGTCAAATCGCAGCCGATACCCATAGGGATGTGTCCACGGTGCAGCGCCTGTGGCGAAGATGGTTGGCGCAGGACATGTGGCACGTGCGAGGGGTCCAGGCGCAGCCCGAGTGTCGTCAGCACGCGAGGATCGGCGCATCCGCCGCCAAGCGGTGGCAGCCCCGCACGCCACGTCAACCGCCATTCTTCAGCATGTGCAAGACACCCTGGCTGTTCCAATATCGACCAGAACAATTTCCCGTCGATTGGTTGAAGGAGGCCTGCACTCCCGGCGTCCGCTCAGAAGACTACCATTGACTCCACAGCATAGACGTGCACGCCTGGCATGGTGCCGGGCTAGAGCGACTTGGATGAGGGAATGGCGGAACGTCGTGTTCTCCGATGAGTCGCGCTTCTGTTCTGTCAGTGATAGTCACCGCAGACGAGTGTGGCGTCGGCGTGGAGAAAGGTCAAATCCGGCAGTAACTGTGGAGCGCCCTACCGCTAGACAACGCGGCATCATGGTTTGGGGCGCTATTGCGTATGATTCCACGTCACCTCTAGTGCGTATTCAAGGCACGTTAAATGCCCACCGCTACGTGTAGCATGTGCTGCGGCCGGTGGCACTCCCGTACCTTCAGGGGTTGCCCAATGCTCTGTTTCAGCAGGATAATGCCCGCCCACACACTGCTCGCATCTCCCAACAGGCTCTACGAAGTGTACAGATGCTTCCGTGGCCAGCGTACTCTCCGGATCTCTCACCAATCGAACACGTGTGGGATCTCATTGGACGCCGTTTGCAAAGTCTGGCCAAGCCTCGTACGGCCGACCAACTGTGGCAAATGGTTGACAGAGAATGGAGAACCATCCCTCAGGACACCATCCGCACTCTTATTGACTCTGTACCTCGACGTGTTTCTGCGTGCATCGCAGCTCGTGGTGGTCCTACATCCTACTGAGTCGATGCCGTGCGCATTGTGTAACCTGCATATCGGTTTGAAATAAACATCAATTATTCGTCCGTGCCGTCTCTGTTTTTTCCCCAACTTTCATCCCTTTCGAACCACTCCTTCTTGGTGTTGCATTTGCTCTGTCAGTCAGTGTATGTTTACATTTATCCGTTAAATCCCGCATTCCTGCGAAGCAAAGATAGTTGCGATGACTTATGCCACTCCCCTCAAATTATGTATAATTTTAGATGCAAAATATGCTAAGAGGAGACGAAAGAGACGAAGAAAGTTAATGCAGAACGCGATATAAAATACTTCAATAGGTAAATATGTGAAGTGGTATGCTCCGGTATTTGAAGGTTATGTATCATAAATACTTTTGATATATATTTGTTTTAAAGTTAGGTCTTACGTTTGTAATGCAAATACCAATAGTGTACATAATTTACCACATCAAAATGCTTGAATATTAGTTAGTATGTAGTAGTAGTAGTAGTAGTAGTAGTAGTAGTAGTAGTAGTAGTAGTAGTAGTAGTTAGTAATTAGAAAATATGTAGCTTGTAGTACTTGCATGGTCTGTATTTCACGTTAACATAGACAAAAACCTGTGGACTTTTCAGAATATGTGAGTGCTGTAGGTGGGATATAAAAAGAGAAGACTGTTCATTATTGTTAATATTCGTTGAACATGTGAACAATAAGGATTATAAAATCACAAAAATCGCATTAATCCAGGGGAAAACTAAAATAATTTTGGCTTGTTTCTGAGTATGTTAACTGTGATGCCTTCGATGCTTGTTGATCTACAAGTGAAATGCTGAGTGGGATGTTTAATTACATGTTGTTTATTGCAGACTTACTGTGTCGACTCGCAAGTTGCTGACTCAGCGTGCACGTCCACAGCCTACCTCTGTGGAGTGAAGGGTAACATAGGGACTATCGGAGTTACGGCCGCTGTCAAACTAGGAAGCTGTGAGGGCATGAGAAACCAGTCAAACCATGTATCTTCGCTGTTCAAGTGGGCTCAGGTGAGTACCAAGTCTTCACTCCACAGTGACTGAAATACTGTATGAACTTCACAAATGAGAAGCTTTGAGAACGTTTCGTTCTTAGTCTCTTCCTTATATTTCAGACGGAGTATGCCTACCGCATAAAGAGAGTGATTATATGTTTCTGTTGAGAAAATTGCAACACAACCAATAATGTAAAAATGATGTTGTACATTAATACGTGGAAACACTTAAAATGTTCCAAACTTATTTGACCATACAGCCAGCTTCATGATGTATTTTTGAAAGCGTGTCTCCTTCTACGTCTACCCGATACTATCTTTTACTAATTCGCGGACTTTGACAAAGTGTTTATGGAATATTTACTAGGTTACGTTTAATTAATTTTGGTTTGAAACGATGTAGTAACACAAACAACACAAACGCCCAACCTCTCAGCGGGACTAAATGACCGGATTCGGATAAAATCATCTGCCCGGCCGGTAAATTAGTATAGGTGACTATGAACTTAAGAACCTGGCCATTCACCCAAGGATCCTTTCACATTTTGAACCAATTTATTCTTTTGAAGCTGCTATTTGAACGTAAGTCTAGAGAGATTTCTTAACCTTACACAAGCGCAAGACCTCTTTAAGGCCTTGATCTTTCAAGCCAGTTGGAGTCCAGGGATGGAAGGCACAGTTTGGATCCAGGCGTCTCATATGAGGCAGATCCTTAGTTGCCCTCTCAAGGCTGAGCGATCCCCGTTCCAGCCCTCAGTCCAGAATTTAAATCCCTGGACTGGCCAGCAGAATCAACGGCTAGTCGTAAGAGGAAAGCACACTGTTCCTCAGCCGCGGAGCCAGCCTGCTATACTTATCAACGTAAATGGAAAGCTCCAAAATATTTCTGAATACCAGCATTGTCAAGAAGTCTTGTACATAAACGTTTTTAAGGGCAATAATATATTTGAATTTTTTCTGTCCAGTCTATCGTCTTAATCTTGGGTTCAGATGTTAGAGGACAGTATTCTGCTTGGTTGACTGGGATTCGATTTCCGGCTCTGCTATTAAATTATAGTCTCGATTTAGGAGCTGGAATGGGGTGTTTTTCGCGTCAGGTAACATAATATCAACGAAGAGAAGAACGTTAACATTAAGCTTCCGGCCATCCTCGAAGTGACATTCCGTTTGAGCTTCAGGTGAATACCGGAACGGTACCTAACCTACAGGCCACAGACATTCCTTGTCCAGTTTTAGTCACAAATTAATATACAGACATTAATACAGGCAACTAAGGCTCTACACACACACCAGTAAATAGGGTTGACAAAGCTGTTACAATAATAAGGTAATGTTACTTCAAACGGAACATAAACTAACAATAATAATAATAATAATAATAATTTTCTTGTACTGCTGTGTCGTAGGTGTGAACAGATTCCCACATGTGGACTTTGTATGTTTTAGCTATTTGTTTACGTCCCACCGACACACACAGGTTTTATGACGCCGATGAGATAAGAAATGGCAAGCATTAGGAAGTAAACGCCCATGGACTTGATTAAGGTACAGCTGGGGTATTTTGCTGATATGAAAATAGGAAACGCGGTGGACGATCTCTTTGGCTGTCAACAGTGTTGTTTGTATCCAACATCTTCAAAATACAATCTATTAGCTTCATCAGTCAAACAGCATAGTCTTCTAGCCCGCCGAATGCCCTTCCTGACTCAAACACGATATGGAAGCATGTACTGACAATTGTGTGTTTATGTGTTGGTCGGCAGTGTGATACATCACTGCACTGAAGCTGTACACTGTAGCTTCCGGTAGTATGAATGCGGAAGTTGTATGTTTACTTATTTAGTGTATGGCTTTACAGATACAATACATACGTACATGATTTTGGAAAGCAAGGTATATCTTTATGCCCGGGTTTTTCATGGAACTAATTGTGTCTGGAAAAGCATGAGCAAAATCACTGATGTCACCACTGCACTTTCTTTTTGGACAATCTGTGATTATATTTTGGATGGTCTGTTTCGAGTCACGAAAATCGCAGTTAGGTTTAAGGATTCTTTTCCATTTGTAGTGGAAATCTGCGCAGTTACCATGGCGCGATGGTATTCTGTTAAGAGTAGACCAGACTTTACGGGGAAGCTCAAATCCAGGTGGCAGAGACGATCCCATTTGTAGCAGAGTTGAGTCAGGCCTAGTATCTTCCCTTCCCTGCCATTCTTTAGTTACTGTATATTGTTGGTATTCTTTAATTCTATTGCAGTAATGGATTTCGAGAACTTAGACGAATCAGATAACAATCAGCGATTTTGCCATGTATTAATAACTGGGGAGTATTAATTACTTTCCTGAACTCCCTGAGGAGAGTGTTTATCCGTGGAAGATCTGGTGAGGCGATATGGCTGAGAATACGTAGACAATACGTGGGTGTAGACCTTACTGCGCCAGTGATGAGACGCATCGTGGTGTTGAGCTGCGTACCTTTCAGGTTGGTGTGGGGCTATTCAAAACGTAAAAGAAGCATACGCTTTCACTCAACTTCATTACTTATTTTTGACATGGCTCATTATTTTGACTTTTGATGTATTCAGGGCCCTAGCAATAATCATTATCTCCCAAGCACCTTGTGTAGTTTACCATGCTATTGAGAAGAAGGTTCGTTAGTAATACTTCAATGTATGTTTTATGAAACACAGGATAGTGGCAAGTCAACAGGTATCGTCACCACCGCACGCGTGACGCACGCATCCCCAGCTGGAGCATACGCTAGCACCGCAGAACGCAACTGGGAAAGTGACGCTGACATCGCTTCTGCTGGCTTAGATACCTCGCAGTGTGACGACATCGCTGAGCAATTGGTGTTTGGTAGCACAGGCAAGAAGTTCCAGGTACGTCGCCAGCTACTCAGATTCTATCTTTATTAACTCCTACGTACGGAAAATTAATATCAGTTATCATGATGTGAAAATTTGGGCAGGTTAGGGCACCTGCCTCTCAACCGAAGGACCCGGATTGGATTCCAGGCCAGGTTTTTACCTGGTTCTGAAGCTACATTTTTACAATTGAGGAACTATCTACTAGTCTCGGTCAAAAAACAACAACATGAACATCTATCGGCCGAGAAGATTCCTTGCGCTGACCATAGGTCACCTCATATTCTTCAGGCCTTTTGACTGAGTAGCAGTCTATTAGTAAGCCAATGCCCATCAAGGCTTTAGGGCCATTGGAGTGGATTTTGTCAAAATGAGAAAGAATGGAAAGCAGTTTTTGGCAGGGGAGTTTGAACCCACCTTCTTCCAAATGTAGCTAATAGATACATTGTGCAGTATTTATTTTTATGGCTCACATTATTTCACACTCTGCATAAGAGGAAGCTCGTGTTGATAATATTTTGAGAGTTCTTTCCTTGAGTAATCAACCATCCCCTTGGTGTAAGAGCTGTTTGTCTTTTACACAGAAGCCGCGGTTTCGGTTCGTGGCAAAGACTAGAACATAGTTCACTCAGCTCCCTGATTACAACTGACAAGCTGTCTGATATGAGAGACAGCAAACTTGGACACGCAATAAAATAGAGGATCACGTCACGATAACTACGTGCATAACAAAATCCGCAGACAAGGGCAACAGATTTCTTTGCAAGCCAAGCTCAAAGTTGGCTATATGGGCCAATTTTGGTTTCTTTCCCAGAGTAATCTACTGACTCGCATTTGCCTCTGACGGTTCTGTTTGTTCTATTTTGATAAAAATGTGTCTTATGGCTAGAGTAGTCCCAGAATTTTTGTAACTAAAGGCGACAAAATGTGTGATGGAAGTGAAACCAGAGCAACCGTGCAGACAGTGATGTAAGGTATGGATGGATGGTCAGACAATGTTACCTAGCAACCGTTCAGGCAGTGATGTAAGGTATGGATAATGTTACCTAGCAACCGTGCAGACGGTGATGTAAGATATGGATGGATGGTCAGACAATGTTACCTAGCAACCGTTCAGACAGTGATGTAAGGTATGGACAATGTTACCTAGCAACCGTGCAGACAGTGATGTAAGGTATGGATGGATGGTCACACAATGTTACCTAGCAACCGTGCAGGCAGTGATGTAAGGTATGGATGGGTGGTCAGACAATGTTAACTAGCAACCGTGAGGGCAGTGATGTAAGGTATGAATGGATGGTCACACAATGTTACCTAGCAACCGTGCAGACAGTGATGTAAGGTATGGATGGATGGTCACACAATGTTACCTAGCAACCACGCAGGCAGTGATGTAAGGTATGGAAGGATAGTCACACAATGTTACGTAGCAACCGTGAGGGCAGTGATGTAAGGTATGGATGGATGGCCAAACAGTGTTACCTAGCAACCACACAGGCTATGTCTTGTGGCTTTTTGCCACCTCAAATTTCTCGCCTTATATTCATATTATGACCTTTCGTTTTAAAATTTCATTCAATCACTCCACACCATCTCTCCGTCGATAGTGCGTAACATACCGCTCAGTCGAGCTGCCCGTCTCCTTACTCTTAGGCCTTTCACACACAAAGTTTTCGGATTTTTTGCAATACTTCTATTTTGTTGGAAATTGCCCGGAGCAAATAATGCTGCTTTCCTGTAGACCTTTTCCAGTTCTCGATTTAATTATTCCTAGTGAGGGTTTTATACTCTGGAGTCATACACTAGTCGGTGTCTTATGAGTGATTTATAAGCCATATGTTTGACATCCTTACTACAAACCGTAAATACCCTTATAATAATTAAGAAGAGATTTGTGACCTTCATTTACAATCCCGTTTATGTGATTACCCCAATGAAGATCTATGCTGTTAATAAAACCTAGGCACTTAATTATTGAGATAGTTAATGTATATCAATAAATGAAAAGTTTAGCACAGGATAGGGTGGCATGGAGAGCTGCATCAAACCAGTCTATGGACTGATGACTCAAACAACAAGATCAGTAATTCAGACTAAGAGCACTCTATGAAATAACCGGACCTTGGTTACCACCATACCATAAACTGCTGTCGATCTCACAACATTGTCGAGGTCCATTGTAAGAATATATCTTGAATTTCTTCGTAGGTTATATTGGGCGGCGGTCGCCAAGGCTTCATTCCCGCTGACATGGTTGATGAAGAAGGAGGTTTGGGAAAACGTCTTGACGGTCGAAATCTCATAAAACATTGGCAAGAGGAGAAAGAAAGCGGTGGATTCCGAGGAAAGTACATCTGGAACCGTGAACAGCTCCTCTCTTTGAACTACACGGACGTCGACTACTTGCTAGGTATGTAACAAGTACTGCACAGGCCTACTTAAAATTAAAGGAGCCAACAGTGGAGTCTATAATATAGGCCATATAGGATAAAAATAATAATGGTCAACTACATATCTTTCCATAAATTTCAACTTCATTGTTGGTGTAGATAGTGAGGAATTAAACCATTTTCTTAAATGGGTGAAAAGGTATTAAGTCTAGAATTGTTACAGCATTTTGAAACCATGTGAATTCGTGGTCAGGAATTTAAAATCAACGCATAAACTGATGAAATCATATTTTATAGAGTACTTAATTTACCACAAACTTGCGTCTAGAAGAAAATAAGTAACTGGTAATTTCGTTAAGAAATGAAAATTGTGCAATCCTGATTCAGAGTTATAGCTGTCGTGAGAACTATGTGGGCCTTGTTATTAATATCATTTTACTCCCTTTTTCTCGCACTTCATTGGCTGAATTGTCATAACAGAGGATTTCGGTTCAGAGGACCAGCGGTTTGATTCCTGGTTGAGTCGAGGATTTTAATCTTAAATGATTAATTCCACTGGCTGGGAGACGGGGAACTTGTGCTTTCCCTGCAAGTCACACCTCACGCACAACACTACCGTCCACCGCAATAACATGCATTTTCGTATACACCTCATCTTAGCGTCTGGCTTACCAAGTCTGCACCCGACCAGCAATATTCACACCTCACTGGAGTTTTATCATTCTGCGGGGCTTTCTTGTTATCGTTCTAATCCTGAGGCCTCGTCCAAATTTATGCAAATACTTTCTGTTGTGCTATTTTGAGAGTACAATTAGAACTATGCATGGGGATGCTGATGTCTTCAACAGCTCACTACCCAGTGACCTCATGATTAATGTTAGAAAGAGGAAGAATTTAGCCCAAATATGGTAAGCTTTGAAATGAACGAAAGTAAAAAGGAAACCGAGCATAAAGTGCCACTTTTTATCTCATAGGAAAGATCATCTAATTCCACATCTGACGTCTCGGCGTTAATTACTACGAATATTTACAGCAAGAAATACGCTCCTTCTCTACAAGTACAGATATTCTAGAGTGGTTCTTTTAAATTTAGTAGTTCAGAACCCCTATGGTACCCGGCCAAGTTCATTAATTAATACACCATGCAAGTGTTCAAGGAAGAGAAACACTTAGTTTGTAGGGCAGGCGTTTAGTTTCTAGGTGACATTTCATGGTTTCCAAAATGGTTTTGACATTTTTACCGGTACTCTACAACGGAAAATCTGCGTAGTATAATATTCTTTCTTAATCTGCTCACCCTCCAGGGTTGATTTTTCCTTCGGACTCAGCGAGGGATCCCACCTCTACCGCCTCAAGGGCAATGTCCTGGAGCGTGAGACATTCAGTGCGGGGATACAACTCGGGAGGATTACCTGTATCCCGCCCAGGAGGTATCACCTGCTATGCTCAACAGGGGCCTTGTGGGGGATGGGAAGATTGGAACGGATAGACAAGGAAGAGGGAAGGAAGCGACCGTGGCCTTAAGTTAGGTAAAATCCCGTCATTTGCTTGGAGGAGAAGTGAGAAACCACGGAATACCACTTCCAGGATATATGAGGTTGGAATCGTACCCACCTCTATTCATCTGAGCTCCCGAGGCTGTGTGGACCCCGTTACATCCCTCGTACCACTTTTCAAATTTCGTGGCAGCTAGTCACACTAACCACTACACCACAGAGTTGGGTAGTATAATCTAATAAACACAAACATTGCTCGACGAATTCGAGTTACAGGTAGAGAGGCTGGTTATGCGACATCTAATATTCCCAAGTTCATGGGCTCGATAACCGATGCAATCGGCTAGCATTTAATTGAACTCTGATTCGAAGGACTCGTTTGAATGGATTTACTGTCAAGATAATGCACATCTTTTCATGCCAAAATACCATTAGATAGACTTATGTTAAATGCTACGCTCGAAGTTGACTGTTATATTATTATTACTATTATTATTATTTTAACAAGCTTCGTAAATTCTTCGTAATGTTGTAAACCTATGAGATTTAAAGTAAGTTGAACATTTAGCAAATATGTTCAGTTTTTCTTCATAATTCTCGTGTATTAGAGGTGAAAACTTATAAATCAAAGATTTATTCGATTCTTTCACAGGAAAATTGTAATAAAATTTATGAAGTATGCTTATTAATTGTGTCAAAGTACGGATTCGTTCCTTATTCCAACATAAAATACAAGTATGGAAAATGAAAACAGAGTCAGTTTCGGTAATTTTCATTTCAGCTAAACTATGAAAGGTGTTAACAATCAATTTTCTTTCCTGGACACTTCAAATTGTTTTACTAGGGCAGTTCACGAGAACTTACAGTCCTATCACTTTAAGGGGAAGTTACTTATTCCTGGGCTTCGATTGAAGTGGAGATGCCGTCGCTTTATTTCCTGCTACAGTTATATTTGTTATCAAATTTGTGCGAGTGTCTGTGTCTAAACGAAACTTGCCTGGTGACTTGTGGTATTCTTAGTAATGTGCATGAGATATATTTCTAATTGCACACATGTTAGTGTCTTCTAGTCTGGAGACGTGTATCAAGTTTAAGTGCTACGGATTTCACTAAGCCATGCTATCTGGATTGTTACTCCCACTTCTTATTATTTGTAGCAATAGGACCTTGAGAACGACACCACTTCAGAATGAATTTCTCAACCACTTCCAATGCTCGATTTTTGTAATGATGGATAACCATCATTATCGGAAGGCACCAGACACTTTTCAAAGCCGTTCTGGATAACGTTAGTTCAACAAAACGGTCTATGACCACGTAAAAATATCCTATCTTCGTCGGTAAATGTGAAATCCTTTAAAACTGCGCAATGTCACCGAAGAGAAATTTGTAGCAGTCCATGAACATAAATCATATGATTGATTTTAAGACTCACAACGTTTACATCGTGGTGCCTTAATTTGGTCCCGATAGAGTTCTCTTACGTGGTGGCAATTTTACTGGTAAGAGGCTTATGCGTTTGAGCACCGGACTTAAGTGTGATAGAACATTTAATAGACACATCTCGTACACTGAGTACACAAGGCTGCGGACCATGTGTCTTAAACCCTTCACATTAAACAAGATAAACATCTCTAGGATGAGCATCTGGAAAAGGGTCCCTGATTTTTGGTTTGCAAGTTGTTGGAGATGTTAGGTTTGGCTCATCGAATATCCATTTACTTCCAATAGGCAGAAGAAAACGTAACCAATTTTTCTAAAATCATACAATTAGGAAGCTGAAATGTGTTTTGCAATGTTTATTTTAATGATTATGAATTTGAAGAAGTCATTCTCAAAAAAAACTACAACAGATTCCGTGAGTTCCAAGCCGCAATGTCATTTTTAAATTTGACATATCAAGTCAGACAAAATTTGCTTTTAGTATTCTCATTTCTTTTCTGTGAGAGTATTAAGGCCGTTAACCCGAAAATTATATCATGAGAAATCTAAAAGAGTCTTTTCATAATAACTGAATTAAGGATTCTGAGTCTGAAAATTATTTCATTTCAACTGTCATTTTAGCGGATAATCTCCATGTCATTGTGGGTTATATTAACTGAAATTTTGAAGTCTGGCAACATTTCAAAGAGGGTTATGTTTCCTTAAGCGTATAAGTTCTCCACAGTCTAGTATTTCCCTTCCAATACTCTCCAACGCAACTATTGTGGGAGAATTGACTTGCACTTGGCCAGTTTTATGAGAGGCTCTTAGGTCCTTTTAGGTACTAATACATAGGACCACAAACAGAAAGTTTTATGTTTGAATTAGAGAATCAGTACTGTATGTTTCATTGATCTCTCGCTGTCAGTAATGTACACCGAACCTGAACTTCAGACCACTGTAGTCATTTTGTTACAACCTGAAATATTCTGCTGAATGGGGCAGTGGCTGGATTCCACCTCCCATTATGACGACTTTTAACTACTTCTTTCTTTTTGTGTAGGCTTATTTGAGGGGAGTCACATGAAATTTCATCTGCAAGCCAACAAAGAAACAGAGCCTACTTTAGCTGAAATGACGGAAGCTGCTATCAAGTTACTGTCAAAGGAAGAAAATGGATTTGCTTTGTTTGTTGAAGGTAAGTGAAGACAAAGTACAACATTATCGACGTCAGTGTACTCCTATTACTACCTTTTTAACGAATAAATAGAGACATGTAGTCATGAACATTACGCATGTGTAGAATAAATTTTCTGGACTTTTTTTCATAATTATGCAATGGTAAGGTACAGGTCATTAATATATCTATGAGTTCCGAGGCATTGGTCATTTAGGGTACAATTAATAGTCATCTACAATTGTGAGGATGAAGTAAGCAAACTAGTGTCCTCACCCCGATGTGGTGCAACTCTTTTCAGGCACACCCGAATGGAGGTGAGCTTCATGTACTAATTTGACCGCATATCAGGATTCCTGACATTCTCAAACCTCTGACAGAACCCTGAATCGAACCCGGTCCTCCGAGGTCGACAGACGGTAGGGCTAGCCGTTACACAACGGAGACGGACATTTTGAGGGGGAGGGGGTAAGAATGGAGTAAGAAGGATAATTATCTCAAAGAAAAATTCATATCTTTATTTATGATATTTGGAATCTGAGGAGTAGCTTGAACGTTTTAAGATACATTTTATGCATTTAACTGTACTCGTTACTGGAAGTCAAAACCTAAGAGTTTGTTGATTGTATTTTAATTACATTGGTTTTAAACACCTGTAAGAGGACAAATAATCTATAACTTCTAAAGTACACATGAAGCGTTATCTTGGTGGAGTATGCAAGGAACCCCCTACCAATGTAATTATTTAGCGCAATTGCTTCTTACTTTTGTAATTCCTTTGACGTCGTACGAACAAAGGCAGGATTTATAGAGACGATGGGATAGGAAAGAGCCAGGAAGCTGCTTTCACCTTAATTAAGGTAGAGCCCGCGTATTCGCCTGGTCCCTATAGGACTGCTTAGAGTGGGGTCCAACCCACTATCTAGCGACTGCAAAGCACGCAACTACGTAGTCTTAAATGCGTTGCCAACTTGCTCAATTAGTCACAATTTATTTCCTGAATATAATTGCTATTTTTGATAACAACAGGAACATTCTAAAAATAGAAAGGGAGACTTAGGTCACAACTGGTGAGACTTGGTACCTCCAACACTTCTGGTAAAATTAAATATATTTATCACAAGTACATGAGCTCAAAAATAGAATCTCCTGAAGAGCATGATGAAATGAAGATATGTGCTTTCAATTTTCTGCTTGGATGAGCGAAGTATCTCTGTGTACAAATGGTGGATGTATCGTGTGTAGTAAACATACTCAGCGGCGATTCTCCGATTAAATCATCTTTGTCCAGTGTTCTGTTTACTATATAAGTAATACCCTTTAACCCAGCGTTTTATGTCCTGAAACCCTCTTCAATGGGGAAGTTTAAATACTTACATAACATTTAACGAAAGGTAATAGTACGATTGTTATTATTAGTCCACATCTGTGGTGTAGTGGTTAGTCTGATTAGCTGCAATCCTCGGAAGCCCTGGTTCGAATCCCGGCTCTGCCACAAAATTTGAAAAGTGATAGGAAGTCTGGAACGGGTTCCACTCATTCTCGGGAGATCAAGTGAGTAGAAGGATGTTAAATTCCCATCTCAGCCATCCCCGAAGTGGTTTTCCGTGGTTTCTCACTTCTCATCCAGGCAAATGACGAGATGGTACCTAGCTTAAGCCCACGGCCGCTTCCTTTCCTCTTCCTTGTCTATCCCTTCCGATATCCCCCACATAAAACCCCATTTCACCATCCACGTGAGGCCGTCTTGGTGAGGTACTGGTCCTCCCTCCAAGTTGTATCTCTCCGACCCAAAGTCTCACATTCCAAGACACTGCCATTGAATCGGTAAAGGTGGGATCCCTCCCCAGACTGAGGGAATATCCAACCCTGGAGGGTAAACAAATCAAGAAAGAAACAAAAATTACTATTATTATTATATTTGTTACAGGTGGCAAAATTGATCATGCACATCATACGGCGACGGTTAAACGTGCTTTGGATGAGACGTTGGAGATGGCCAAAGCAGTTAAGAAGGCGGTGGAACTCACGAGTAATGAAGACACACTGATCGTTGTGACAGCAGATCATGCCCACACCATGTCCTACGGCGGCTACCCGACTCGTGGCAACGACATTTTAGGTACAGTAATGACAACAGCCTCATATATGTAATATTCTGATTATGAACTCATACATGAGTCAAACTGCACTTTTAACTTCCCCAACTGAACATCAAATACTCTTAACGAATAAAAGGTGGATCTGCTTCATTTCAAAATTAATAATAATAAAAAATAATAATATTTTTGTTTGTTTTACGTCTCACAAACTAATTTTATTGTATCCAAAGACGTCGGGAACTTTGTACCGTACGAGTTCTTTCCCGCGTCGAAACGTCATGAGGCTAGATTACTACTTGAGTTCATGCAAATGCCACCGGTTTGAACTTAGAAATGTGTAAGAGGTATTTGTAAATTGGAAACTTTCATGTTGACTGTTGTTTCAACAGGCCAAACTTCGAACTTTCCCGGGTATAATGATTTCTTTATTCCATCTACACAGTTTCATAACCTCCATGAACTCGTCAGTTTTTACTGGACTAATGGCACCTAGATCATATTTCTCAGTTTTTCAATAATGAAAGGGGGAACAGTGAACTGTTCATACGGACAGTCGATTATATTGGGTTCTGGATTGACTGTAACAGGTATTGTTATGTTATATATTTACAGGACTGGTCGGTATATCTGATGTTGACAATCTGCCGTTCTCTACACTCAGCTACGCCAATGGCCCTGGTTTTCAACCTCCCGAGAATGGCTGCAAGCGGCACGATCTCAACGAAGACAATATGAGTAAGTCTGAACCAGAATAAAGTGTTCTATTAACATCATTTTGATCATAGTATTCCATTAAAGTTAATATTAATTTTTCTATGTATTTGCTATATTGGTAAAACCATCAGATATCTGTAGAGCCCATACTTTGGCAGTAATAGATTAGAATGTCCAACGGTTCCTCCGGATAAGAGGCAGACACGCAACAGCTCGACCAACGAGTCAGCTGTTTCCTTTATAGAGTCATCAGTAGATTACTAGAGGCCGACTTTGTAGCGTAATTGGTTAGATTCTGCCTTCTATGCTCAAGGTTGAGGGCTTAAAACTCGCCAAAGTGAGTTGAGTTTAGAGAGTGCTCAAATGAGACTCGTGTTAATAATTTACTAGCGTATTAAGGAAAACTTTTAAGGATACAAGCAACTAAGTGCATTTCAGTAAACAAAGAATATTCTCTCAAACTGATTCCCGGGTAGTCATTTCACTACCATATTCAGTTCATGCTAGCAATAGCCATGGTGACCTTGCAGGAACTGACTCTCTTTTCACCTAACAAGAACCAACCTGCAACCCTTTGAGGACCTTAGCCGGCCAGGATGATTGCTGTCCAGCCAATGGCAGTAGATACCGGAGGATCATAATATATTGAACATGAACAGTTAAACCCCACCTATGTATTGTGTATTGTGCCTACTCCTTATACTACACTGCTGAACGCTGTAGCTTGTAGAAATTGCTCGAGGAACGCCATTCGTCCTTAGACTACGACTGATATACGGCGCTGAAATGAAAATCCATACCTGTTTTCAGCTTCGACAAAGTGAGGTATGAAATGAATGACGCCCCCATCTAGCGGCGAGGACAGGAACTGTGCCGACGGCCGAAACCTCTCATCTCTTCAGGGGCAAAGATTTATGACTGACAGATAAAATGAAATAATACTGGATAGTGTTTCTAGAATGAAGGGTGACAGGGAAACCCTGAGTACTCGGAGAAAACTTGTCCCACCTCCGCCTATTCCAGCACAAATCTCACATGGAGCGACCGGGATTTGATCCACGGAACCCAGCAATGAGAGGTCGGTCTTCTACAGCCTGAGTTACGGAGGTTTTTGTTGACTTTAAGGAATGCCATAGTGTCAGAGACTTGTGTTAATAATTTACTACCATGTTGAGGAACCACTTTTAAGAACACGAGCACCAAAGCACTTCCCTCAAACTGCTTTTCGGGTACTCGTTTTACTACTATATTCATGCTTGTAATAGACACCGTGACCCTGAAGGAACTGCTTCAGTTCTTACCTAACAATAATCAACCAAAGGGCACATGCAAACCTGTGAGGACCTTTGCTTAGGTGATTGCTGTCTATACTGCTAATAAAAGAGTTGGCGTCTGACAGGTAAGGTTGGAGGAAGGAGCACTGCACGTGCCATTTCACGATGTTGCCACATTCCAGCATTCCTTTCTACATACTCTTACCCCTCGCTTCCGGCTCACTTGTTCCCTCCTTCATTCTGGCCGCTGTGATCTGTTATAGTTATAGACTACCTGGCCAGGCGGTGTCGTCCAATTTGCGATCATTTTTATACAAACAATCAGGTTCTTATCAGTGACAGTGACAGTTTTGGCAACTCCCAGCAAGACGAGCTGCCCTGAAG
This sequence comes from Anabrus simplex, assembly GCF_040414725.1. Lineage (NCBI taxonomy): Eukaryota > Metazoa > Arthropoda > Insecta > Orthoptera > Tettigoniidae > Anabrus > Anabrus simplex. The sequence goes on from NC_090269.1 coordinate 408,058,072, forward strand.
TGTTATCTCCATGGCAACCGCAGTCGCCCCACCCTCGTTTCCATGGCAACCACACAGCCACTCCCTTTATCCCGCCTCGGCAGGCAGTAAACGGACCTCCCTCTAAGAAATGTCAGACACCAACTCTTATTATTAGCAGTATAGCCAATGGCCTATAGATATTACAGAATCATTCAGTGAACGTGAACAATTTACCTCTACCTATGTAGGCGTTGTACTCACGTATTGTGCCTGCTGCTAATGCTAGACCCATGAAGGCTGACTCGAGCCTATCGACATTGCTTGAGGAACGCTATCCGTCCTTTGTCTAGAACTGATATACCAGTTTACAGGACGCTACTTCACTTCTTTCTTTCTTTCTTTCTTTCCAACTGTTTTCAATTCTTACATCTTATGTGTGCGGAATTTATGTTCCCGCTTTCTCCTTTACCCAGCTTTACTTACTAGATATTATTTGTTGCAGAATCTGACACTTACGAATTCCCAGCCTTAGTTCCCCTGTCAGCAGAGACACATGGTGGGGATGATGTTGCAGTGTTCGCTACTGGACCATGGGCTCACCTACTGACTGGACTCTACGAGCAGAACTACATTCCACATGTAATGGCATACGCCTCCTGCATTGGATCGGGACTTACTGCTTGTTCCAATGACAAGCGATAAGCAATAAATACTCCAAGTAATCAGCAACACTTGAATTTCAGGCTGTGAAAATTTCAACTTTCACCGCTCATAATTTTAGCGGCTTCAAGCAGGATCATTCGACGTGAAATTTACATCATAAATTTCGAAAATGTGCAATATGTGAATAAGGAATTAAATATCCTCTAGGAAGATTGAATATTATTTATCCTATTTATTGCGGGTAATACCGGTTATTTAATATGTTATACAGTATTCCTTTTACAAAGTCCAAACTTTTCTTTATTTTGATATGACATTTTAAAATATGTATTGTTCTTCATAGTGGCTGATAACACTGAAGCACTGTAACGAATTATTCACCAGTACATTTGTACATAAGTATGAAACTGAGAACGTCATGATTGTACTGGGAGAAACATCGATTTAATAAATGATATTTTTACGAATTTTGTCTTTGATTGTCATTATTTCCCCTAATTTTTTCAGCTTTCTGTAATCACACGTCTTGTTCCTCAAAATACCTAAACTCTATCTGCTTCAGTGCAACAACGTGCACACAGGCAGGTTATGCACACGGTATGGTGTCTCTCAGCCCAGCTCCATCGCTGCCATGATCTTCGGTTCGGATGGTTATGAGTTTGATTCTCAGAAGGGTCTGGGATTCTATACACGTCTGGTGAACTCCTCTGGGTGGAGGAGCGGATGTTTCTGTTTACCCTAATACAGAAACACCACAGAAGCAACTACCACACCCCGTGCCTTGCCTGTCAAAAGAGGCGACTAAAAGTACCCCAGGGTCTCTGAACTTCGGGACGTGGGTTCCCCTAGATGAATCTGGATTGCTTCCATTTACTTGTGCCAGGCCACTCACCTTCATCTTTCCTATCAAAACTCCCTCGATCAACTTTCTTTCTTACGAATCCGACGGTATTACGTTTCCGAAATCTGGGAACTTCCACGCCCTCCGTGGCCCTTCCCTTTCTTATTCCGATACCGTTAACTTTCGAGGTGTTGGTCAGCTTCATTTTTTCATCCGATTAGTGTTAATAGAGAATGGTTACCCAATTTTACTTCCTTTCAAAACAATACCCACCAACACCACCACCACCACCACTGAATCGCACAATGATGAATACATCCCTCCAAGTAAGGCTGGCGTTAAGACGAGTATCTACCCGTAAAACAGGCCATATATATAATTTTATGTGTGAGAAACTGTGATCATCCGCGATACCAGCAGGGTTTTGAAAAGAAAAGGTGAAAGAAGAACAGAAACTTCAAAATCCATGCCATGTGATATACCGTTTGATCGTTCACTCTATCTCCTGGTAAAAACTTGATCAAGTGTCTTGCTTCCACGATTCTGTCTCAATCTCATTCTTGGCTTTAGAACTGATGTAAGGTACTTTGTGATGATGTATTTTTTATAGTATTTTTTTCAACACCCAATAGAAAAGACTTTGCTCGAATTCAACCAGGATTTATTCGAACGAAGATTTTCCTAAGCTGCATCGAGAAGCAGCTAACAATATTTCTATGTTTGTTTCCATATGTATATTTAAAAGTGTTTCTGTTTTTACTAGTACGAAAACAAGATTGCGTGTGAGTATTTCTGTTCGTAATTTAAAGGACACTCTCAGAATTGCTGTCAGCCGATCCCTTGTTCCAGACTTTACTTGTATAATTGCAAAGAAAAAAGGGAAAGAAGAGCAAGCGAAGATGAATTGTCTGCTCAAACCAAATTGAAGGAAGATATTTTAAGACCAGTACCCTTGTCCGATACAACGGAGTGTCTTCACTCACCGCACGTAAACATTTCGCAGTGAGTGGAGAAACAGAGGGGAAGATGAGGAAGGCAGAGGCAGGCCGAACGGGTGAGATTGGTGTACAGAAAGAGGAGTGGAGGTTTGCACTCAGGTCGAAATACTGAAGTCGTCTCCTTCACCTTGCGCCGTGCAGCGCTCTGGGACATGCACCCCGAGAGGCCCATCGGTTAGAATGCAAACGTATTTGAAAGTGGATCAAGTATCATCTAGCCGCTCTACAGCTATGTACGTGAGTTGCATAAATTTTAGGGATTCTGATAGTTCAGATCGCTAATATGTATGCAAGTCCATTGCACAACTGTTGTGCGGGCCGAAAGTAACTTGCACCTTGCTTAAATGCGTTTGCTTTCTAACCTAAAAATTCTGCCCTTACATGACCATCCTGCGGGTGCTCAAACTCTTTGTTACCTATTATCACGAATAAGCTCCTCCATTGGTCAATTCATTCTGGAGCAAACATAAGTCGATGTGAATTTCTGGCCACATAAATCACAATATTTCATAAACAAGAACGTGGGGCCAATTTCCTAGAAATTATGCTCCGTAAATCAGATACGAAAATTGTGGCAATCATCATCGTTAAACATGGACATGAATACATCATACTAAAACCCTTCCCCACGATCTTCAATAGGAAGGAAGTCAGAAGAAGTATAACATTTTATTGTACCCAAATTATGTTCGATAGGTCAAAACTGACCGAGGAAGAATTGTAGTAGATGAGACGGGATATGGTGGGGAGAAAATTGAAAGCAGGAAAAATGTATCTAGTATAATTGGAGATAGAAAATCCCCAAGGGATAGCTGCCCTAGAACAAGGGGTACCGTACCGTAACAGCATCAAATTATTATCTATTTTCGCACTATTAGGAAAAAATGAGCTTATATATTTTTTAATTTTGAATTTCCCCTGTTGTAGCCCTACAGCTATCCCCGATCAGAAAAAATTTATCTTTCTTTACACATACCGTACAAATGATGATTTACCATTGCAAAAGAATCTCGTAAAACATATAAACAAATATCTTTTAGATACGAAACGGGAATACCAAAACGAAGGAAGAAATTCATTGAAAATTTTGTTACAGATCCTCGCGAAGCGAAGAGTAACCCAATCACTTCCCAGCAACTGGCGGGTATGTGATACTTTTCTTCAAAGTACTTAAAACAGGGTTCGTAGTGTCTCTTATTTTCAGAACCAACTTCTTTGGCCTGTGAACTGTTACTCTCAAACCTTAACAACGCCGATGTTTCTCTGGCTGCACGATCACTAGAGATACAGTGCACTTCGTCAAAGACTTCAAATCTGCCAGATTTTTTGAGAAGTTATGCAATACTGTTCCTGACTCTATGGTGCCTGTTATTTCTCAATATTTCCCCTTTCGAGCAGAAGCCAAGAACATGAGGGAGGGTGTCTATCTCGTTGCAGTGATGGCAACGATTTTCTTGGCTTTTACCGGGAACGCTTCGGACTGCTATCACATTGGAGTTCGCTTTAATGGCATTAGTCCATTGAGAAGTTGAAAGTCCTTTCTTCGTTGTAATCCAGGTGTTTGATTGTGTCCATTTTGAAACATGCTCTACTATTTACGTGATTGAAGAACATGGCAGATAAGGCAGGAAATGTAGAGGGATTCGAAACTTTAAAGGTAGAAACCTTCTACATTTTAAAATTTTTGTCGAACAAATTAATTTAAAATCAGGTGAAAATTTGGTGTATTATTTGTAATGAGTTTCGATGTGGAAACAAGCTCCTGACGTATACCAATGTATGGTTAAAATTAATCCATGTTCACATGGTTCTGTTGAAATGTAACCATTCGCAAAAGCGACATCAAGAGAAGATTGAGGTTTCAACGAATTTGAAAACAAAAATTCACACTTTACAATGGTAAACAGGTATCACTATCTAGAATTCAGCAGTTGCGTAACAGTAGAAGGGTGTCATTCTACGGGTATTCCTATCGAATTGTTTTGATCACTGCTTCTAGTACTTCATATTTCCAATATGAACCTTAATCCGAAAAACTACTGAATGGACAATATTTCAATTCTTATCAACTTCTTAAAACAATAACAGAAGGCCGCTGAAGTCAAATTTTTCTTGTACTCAGAATTACACAGGTTATAAAATTAACGTACGCACTAACTTCCAGGACACATTCTCCATAGGTAAAAAAAAGAAAATATGTTATACGAGAATGGGTACGGAAACGCTTCATTCCAAAGTTAGAAATCATTTTCTACAACTCCACACGGAGGAATGGTTACTATTCAGGGATATGACAGGAATGATAATTTGAATAAAAGAAGTGCGTATGGATATATGCCCTATTCCGAATGGATCGTGATTATAACATATTTAATGTACATTTGTTCTTGAGCTAGTGGCCCTCACGTATGTGTCTTTCCTACCCAAACTCTTTGATGTTTTTTCAAACCCAACCTACCTCGTTGTTCTCAAGCTCTTTGCTCGCTATGTCATTAAGCTGGCCCGTTGAAAGCGCAGTTGCCCATGGTGTGTTGTGAGTGATTCAGAGTGTATCAGAGAGAAGCTTGAACACGCGCCACACACCTACACTAACGAACAATATTCAGTTATGGTGTATGTTTACGGCTTCTGAGATGGTAGAGCTCCTGCTGCTGTCGAGGAATACCGCCGACGCTTTCCGACACGTCGAATTCCTCATCGTAGAGTTTTTACTAGAGTTTACGGCACATTCTGTGAAACAGACATTTTTTCTGAACGTGTAGTTCAACAACTTGTGCAGGAACAGCAACACATTGTTGAAATGGTGCAGCATAGCCCTACGTATCAATGTCCCACGTGTATGGCGAGTATTATACCGGAAAACATGTACCGATTTCAAGACGTCAAATAGATTGAGTGGGTAAGACACATAGGTGCGCGCCACTAGCCAGAAACAAATGTACATTAAATCTGTTCTAAGTCGGAAATCACTCGGAACAAGCCATATGTCCCTATGAACGTTTCTCTTGCTTCGAAGGACCGTTCCTTTCATATCCCTAAATAGTGACCATTCCACCTCGGACACTCTGTACAGTACATTGATCAGGATCAAACACAGGTACGTACCAGCATACCACTCTTTATTACATCAAGTGTTCAAAATTCAGTCCGTTAGCACCGATTCATTCATCAACCTAACGACGCAGATATACATCAGTGCATCCGAGGTTCAGTACCGACTCCACACCGTGGTCGTTTTCTCTTTTTTTTCCTTTTCTATTAATTTACAGATAATGCATATATAAAAGAAATGTACTATTATATCATAAAATCAAAGATAAGCTAAAAATTACAGATTTGGACAACATATAATGAAGGAAGAAAGCAGAGTTCAACAAATAAAATAGAATAAAATTTGGACCGTAAAGATAATAAGAATGAGACAAAGTCATAATGAAAAGTATGATACAAACTGATAAAAATAGTTTCTTTTTGCTATTTGCTTTACGTCGCACCGACACTGATAGGTCTTATGGCGACGATGGGTTAGGAAAGGCCTTGGAAGTGGAAGGAAGCGGCCGTGGCCTTAATTAAGGTACAGCCGCGACATTTGCCTGGTGTGAAAATGGGAAATCACGGAAAACCATCTTCATGGCACCGACAGTGGGTTTCGAACCCATAATCTCCAGATTACTGGATACTGGCCTCACATAAGCGACTGCAGCTATCGAGCTCGGTGCAGAATTTAGAACATATCGAAATAAATTAAGGCATAAGTAATGGAAATTAGGCGAATGAAATCAAAGTAATGAGAGAAATATCACATTAAGAAATAAAATATTAAAGAAATAAGTCTATAATAGTTTTGTTTCTAGTACCTTATAATATAATAATCCGTGATTGTAGAAACAAAGACATCGGTTTCTTTTGTTTTTTGTTTTTTTGTTTTTTGCAAGCTGCTTTACGTCGCATCGACACAAATTGATCATATGGCTACGATGGGGTAGAAAAGGACTAGGAGTGGGAGGTAAGCGTCCGTGGCCTTAATTAAGGTACAGCCCCGGCATTTGCCTGGTGTGAAAATGGGAAACAACGGAAAACCACCATCAGGGCTGCTGATAGTGGGGTTCGAACCTCCTATCTCCCGAATGCTGGATACTGGCCGCACTTAAGCCACTGCAGCTATCGAACTCGGTAAGAGGACATCTAAAGTCCAAGGTGGATATTAAGTCTGGAACCGTACAGACCTAGAACACAAAGCACGTAAGAGCACAGTGTCCAACTACAGAAGGTGATACACATGTCCACCACCATTCTCAGCACGCCTCCTAAAATATTTAGCCAGGTTCGTTTAAATTGCCTTCAACATTTGAGGTAAATGAGCAGTTACTCTGACGATTATTCTTTCCCAGGGAAGATGCACATTCTAAAATTTTACAGAATTCAACTAAGTTTTCAAAATCTCCCACATTACGAAGAGAGTTCAATATATAAAGCAACATTTTTTTTCTAAAATCAGGTTGGTTTTATTGAGGATTCAAATACAACATGTTATTTCCCAATCCTTTTCTTACTATACCCTATTTTTCACTTAATCTCCGTTCAATGCTACGGTCTTTCGCAACCGTAATGTGAGGGCCCATATGCCTGCCTGGTAGCACACAACTGGTCGACTGGCCAACGTCGTGCTGCATCGATAACTTCCCTATCATCCTCGTAGTGCTCCTGCGGAGTGCATCCTTCATTGGGACAGATAGATACCAGTCAGAAGGCGCGAGATCCGGGCTGTGGGGTGGATGAGGAAGATCAGCCCTCTGAAGTTTTGGGAGCACCTCTTGGGTGCGCAGACTTGTGTGAGGTCTTGCGTTGACTTTGATAAGGAGATGCTCGTTTGCACCTTTGTGGCTACGAACAAGCCGAGGTCGTTACTTTAATTTCATTAGAGTAGCACAATACACTTCAGAGTTGATAGTTTCACCACGAATATCGAACAGAATAACCCCTTCGGAGACTCTTAAGAGTAATGATATACCACCCCTCGTCCAACGACTCACTGTTCTTTCGTCCACTGCCAAGTCTCCGTAGACATTCTGCAAGCGCTTATGAATCCTTGATGCCCTGGTTCTCACCAAAAAGGAGCTCAGTAACAGCTCTCTGCCTGGAACGTACCTCTGTTACGTACGCCATTTGAAGGCTAGTTATAGCACTGCCACATATCGGAAATTAATAAAACTCTACGAGACGAAGCTGGAATACTCATAGATGTGGCAAACAAAATTTTAATATTTTTAAACTGAAACTGACCAAGAAATAAAATGTTTTGCATTTTTATATTGAACGCCCCTCGTACGTCTATTGTCAGTGTAAAATATTGTCGAATGAGTCGCCTACGCAGGATTCATTATGATCTGGTCCCCAGTCTTATATCAACCACGCTATATAACTACCTATTACGTCAAGTTATTGTAGAATATAATCACCCAGAATACACAGGTACTTTCCTCCGGTGACTGATGAATCGAACAAGAAAAGATAAATAGTCATATCACCCAATTAACCACAACACATCAGTATATTTTCCAGACAATTGAATTATGCTGTTGAGATTCCAGATGGTGTTTGTCTTTTGACCAATACCTCATATTCTGCTTAACGACCTCCTGATAAACATAAATATTTTCTTTGTTGGAGAACACCACTCCCTCCAAGACAGATGAATTTAACGTAAATGGGGTCAGCAAACATTCTCATATCCCAACCCTGCCATCAGTCTCCCCCATTAGATTATCCAGAAGCTATAACTTGTACGGATGGAATCGTTAACCCTTCATAATTTCCTACACCGTGTTTCGAGGAATGCCTATTCCGATGCCCGTGCGCCTCACAGGAAATTTATCAGTCACTGCTATTTTTGTCTATTTCAGACGGTCTGCCAGACTTTTCTCATCCTGAACATGTCACAAAATTTGGTTGGCAATTTTTGAAATTGGCTATCTTCCCTGGATGCATCCAGTTTAACTCAGCTGCCACTGCGACCTTCTCTCCAGGCCATAAGATCAGTACTCGCTTGTCTTTTTTCTGCTCAATAATATATTATCATTAAACGTTCAACAGAAACACAGAAAATAGCAATAAATTTGTACCTTACGACAATGAAAAACGGCTAACAGCGACTACTTTCGTCCACATGAAGCTGACATACAGCCAGTTTGCGGTTTGCCGAATCGGTGAAAGTATGTTTGACCATGCGTTTTCCATAAACGATACCGCACTAACTACGCATGACGTTTTTCAACAATTATTTCTTATACTGATATGAGTCTTCGTGGCTCAGGTGGAAGCGCACCGGCTTCTCAACGCTGGATTCCGTGGTTCAAATGTCGTTCATTCCATGTGAGATTTGTGCTGAAGAAAGTGGAGGCGGTAAAGTTTCTTTCTCCAGGTAATACTGTTTTTCGTAACACCTTTCATTTCAGCAAGACTCTGCAACATCATTTCATCTATCAGTCATTAATCATTGCTCCAGAGGAGCGCGGCAGGCTTCGGCAACCGGCACAATCGCTAACCTCGCCGCAGGATACGCGCTTCATTCATTCCATTCGTGGCCCGGTCCAGTGACTGTAAGGCTATGGATTTCATTTCATCTAACTCATATAACTCATAGATATTAAGGAAGTCAAATATTAACGAATAAAATATTCCCAGAATTTAGTCTGTCTCTGTGGTGTAGTAGTTAGTGTAATTAGCTGTCACTCCCCATGGAGACCCGGTTCGATTCCCGGATCTGCCACGAAATTTGAGAAGTAGTACGAGGGCTGGTACGGGGTCCACTCAGCCTCAGGAGGTCGACTCAGTAGAGGAGGGTTCGATTCGCACCTCAGCCATTCTCGATGTGGTTTTCCGTGGTATCCCATTTCTCCTTCAGACAAATGCCGGGATGATACCTAACTTAAGGCCATGGCCGCTTCCTTCCCACTTCCTTGTGTATTCCTTCCAATATACCCATCTGCACCCATACCCTAAGGCCCCTGTTCAGCATACCAGGTGAGGCCGCCTGACTGAGACACTGGTCCTCTTCCCCACCTGTATCCTCCTGACCCAAAGTATCAAGCTCCAGGACACTGCTCTTGAGGTGGTAGAGATGGGACCCCTCGCTGAGTCAAAGGGGAAATCCAACCCTAGATGATAAACGGATTAAGAAAGAAAGAAAGATTCCAGAATGTATGGCCATCTTATAATTAGGAAAGGTCTTTTTTTCTCTGAAGACAATAGAACTGGCCCACCTTATACTTAGATCTGTAAGATAATTATTGAATTTTGTGTGTTGCTTAGCATTTACCAGGGGCAAATACAATGCATCTCTATACAATACAAGGTATCTCTTAGGGCTACACCTCACTTGCTACTATTGGTCCTCTAGTAATATGCTTTACTTAAATAACTTGGACCGGGTGTTGGAAAATGTCTGGGCCAAGCTGTTTGGTGGAATGGTCAGCGTACTGCTCTTCCATTCAGAAGCTCCTGGGTTCAATTCCCGGCCAAGACGAAGATTCTAAATTCGTACGGTTAATTGCTCTGTTTCGTTTGCTAGGTATCTGGGCACGTCTTAACATACTTCTCTCCAGCTACTTACAACACTTCAGAATATAAGTCACCATAAAAAAACACAATAGTGAATACACCCCTCCACATAGTTTTGGCGTTAGGAAGGGCATCATTCCGTAAAACTGGTCCAGGTTTCCACCTAATGAAGATCCTAATCAATTGACATAGGAGAGAGAAGAGGAAAAGAATAGTAAAACATGGCATGCGCGTGCAGAGAATTTCAAAATAAAGTAGTGTGGGCTCAACGTTGTCTGAAAAATTAAGCACTTATGCAGTGAAGAGGTTCATACGTACCCAAGTTCCTTCTCGTGTGAATATCTGGTAACCATGGAAAGAAATTCAGACAAGATGGCTAAAAATCTCCCCAGAGATCGTCTGTCCTCTGATATAATTCCTACTATGTCAACTTAACGTACTTTTCTGATCTAGAGCATGTCCCACATGATTTCAGACAGCTATTTCATGATTTTTGGCATGCCAGTGTGAAATTCGAGAAACCTCTTAAATAAGATATCGTCACATCTGTGTTAATACCGCGAATGTGACAATGATCTTCTTATACATTATTCTCCTTGAGCTGCTCACGCCTCCCAGCCACATATTTATATTGAACCCGAGTGACTTAGGACCATAGTCAGTCATGATTTGATTGATAAAATAATATATGGCACATTTATTGAAATACAGAAGTGTAGTTGAAAATATTTCATCTGTGTCGAAATAATGAGCGAGGAAGGATGACAGACTGGAGCCTGACGGATTAGCTCGACACAACAAAATTTAGCTACTTCACAGCAGGGGATCTCATTAGTTGGCGAACAAGAAAATACAGAGTCCACAAATAAGTCTTGGTCAGAAAGAGAAAGGGGATAGGTGATACAAAGGAAGCTCGCTACGTGAGTAATGCACTGGGATATTTTTGGCAGGACGGAAATTCCGTGACGTCATGGAAAGCTACAGCGGCTGCCAGTACATTCACTAGCCTAGGTTCGGGCAGGTGGAGATTTAAATCACGTGACCGCTTGCCGGCCAATCGTAAAAATTTGATGTAAGACTCAGGGATACCATCTTAAGGAATGATGGATGAGATATTCTCGTAACTTCAAAATTAATCAGTAATAAATTATTGTGAGTACACGGATCGTTTATGTAATGAATTTATTAGATGTCACGCATGGAAAAATAATCAATAATTATTGGCAAATTAAATAAATTGAAGGCTGGATTTCTTGGAAACCAGACAGCTTGAATCTCATTGGCTGGACAAAGACCATGTTGTAAGGGACGCTTCCGAAGGCGCGAAATGTGAGGAGCTAAATCCACCCGTATCTCCTAAATCTGTGATCACCAGGAGTTCATATTTAATCCAGCAAATATGCTAGCGGAGTGGATTAATTTGATGTAAATTTTAACGTCCAATTCGGAGTGCAAGTACCGATATTAAAAATCCACCCCCTCCCTCAGGGGTATGACGTCAATGAATCCGCGGGAGAAAGCTTCATCCATATATATGGGACAAGGGATCCTCGCCAACACACTTGAAATGAATCTCTGGAGATGAACCGTCGGTCGCAGCTAACTTCGAATTTTACGGGCATACAGTAACTCAACATTTAATGGCGCGAGCATCCGCCAGTGTTTATAAGATGTGATCGCGCTCAAGCAACATGAACTGGAAATAGTTAACGTAGGACAGTCTTTGTCAGTTATAACTATCAGTGAAGTAAATTAATTGCACTGTAGGAGAGTAATATAAATTGTACCACAATAAGTACGTACATAACAGACTGTGTGACGAACAGTACTTTAAGGGAATAATAGCCTGTACTTTGCAATATCGAACCGCTATCATGAACACTTCAAGAGTGCCGTATGAAACGGGCGTATCGCGTCGGACGACATAAATCGCGACGGGCGTAAAATTTGACACCTCGTCGTACGTGTCCAGGTCCATTGTGCGGTAATTGGACGAAGATTAAAATAGTGTAAATATTAAATTTTTGGGTCTAGGAGATTAATTTGTTGTATAAAAGTTAAAGTATTCAGTGTTAACGTTGTCAATGGTGAAAGTTTTGTGATAATTAAGGTATTAGTGTAAAATGGTAATGTGCCAGGAAATCTTTTGTGGAACTACGCCATCAAGAATGGAGGAGTAAAATGCAGAGAGGGGCCGAAAGGAGGCTCTCATCTGCAAAGCTGTAATGGAATACCGATAACTAAGTTGAGTACTAAACTGTAAATAATATTTGGGAAATGTTATCGTGATGGGAAAAATGGGAATAATTTGATTAGACTTGGTTACCTTCTGTAACAAGATGAGTCGCTTAACGACCCCATCCTAAATTTGTAGCACGGACAGTAGTAAAATATAACAATGTAAATAATCGGGTCTTTTATGTATTCAGTTTGTTGGAGATGTAAATTTGTATATATAGTGTAGTACGTTAAGTCATGCATGCATTCATATTTCTTTCATTTGATTTTGGTTATGATAGTTAAATAAGACCCGATATGTGTTTTTCTGTTTTGTCATTTTAACGAGCTATGTAATGACACTGAAGGAAAATCCAGCTTCGCCATACCAGTTGTGTATTGTTGTGATTAGTATGTTCATATTTTCAAAGTGAAGTTGTTCAAATTTGTGAAAAGCGATTATAATATTCCAAGTAAATCGTATCTGGAGTTGATTAGTGCCAGAATGAATCGGATTTGTAAAAGGGGTTATGCGTTAAACATATTAAGAGTGGACTACCGTATAACAGGCGAAAATTAATTTTTTTAATAATGATAATAATAAATAAAAATAAACTACTTTTTTGTAGAAGAAATTTTTTTAAAAAAAATTAATTTGGATATAATAATAATTCATGAGATATTGGAAAATTTTAGTGAGCCGTGCGTAATAATAAAATTTAAGTGATCAGGTTTTGATTTTGTCGGAAATCATTTAATGACGGGAGGTCGTTTTTAATTCGGAATTAAAGTGTGTGGTAATTTAACTTGATAAACTAATAATATTGAAAAATAAGATCGGTGCTAATAATCCGTACATGTTAATGAACGTGTGGTTTAAATTACGGTCCAATATATTTTTACGTATAAATGTCGTGTCTTAAAGTTGCAATTCATTAACCGGAACACGTGGGACTAATATTACGAAACCATGATTGTCAAATTTTGGTAAATATAATTTCAAAATGTTACGATTATTTGTGGAGAATGAACTAAGGCGTAGATCGAAATGAGATAGAAAATGTTAAAGAATCTGCAGTCAGATAATAAAAGGTCGTACGATGTCAAAAGTGGAATAAATAACTCAGTTGATAATTCTGTGAGAAATAAATGAATCAAGGAATATTGAGATAGAAAAGGAAAATAAATTCCGTACGAGAGACACTTAGGATATTGAAATGAGTGTAAAATGTACGGGCAGTGTCACAGAGAATTACTGAGTTACGTAGCGGGTAGAATTTGAACCCGTGACAGCATGTACGAAATAAATAGACTACACCGCTATTCGATGAGATACTACGGATCTAAGGATAATGAGAGTTCAGAGTCCACATAAATGATCGTATAGTGTAATCATTGTAATGACGAGCGATGACAATCATGATGTCGTGATAATAATAATAATAATAAATATTGCAGATAAAGGATTGGACCGCTTTAATTAAATGAGCGTTGATAAAGATGTTAAACGGGAATCTAAATGATAAGATGCAACCGATAATAATAATAACAATGTAAGGACGATGTTAAATCATCGCGGTCAGTTTAATAATAATTGTCATAATAATAACAATAATGATGACGTTGGTTGATCAGTGATATAATTGTGATTGCGACCGATATCCTAATGCATTTTGGTGGAAGTGACCGATTCATTAATAATAATAATAATAATCTTGAGTAACATTAATAATAAAAATATCTGGAGTCACCTATTCAATAATAATAATAATACCCACAAGAGGGATATAATAATAATAACATTAATAACCATTTGTGTTTGCATCCCGCATAATAATGTCGATATTAATCAAACGTGGCAGTGCCAGGAACCGTTGAATAATAATAATAATAATAATAATAATAATAATAATAATAATAATAATAATAATAATAATTTCGGGGATGATAATTTAATGAATATTCTGACGATAGTGGATTTAATTATTTGGTGACAACATCCCTCTACTCTTATGTTGAATAATAAGAGTGATAAATATTATAATCATTTTGTTACCTAGTTATAGTACGATTTCCGCACGGGACGAGTTACAGTAATACTTGGTGTGTTTGTTTACTTCGCCCGCGATGCGAGGGGGGTCATTGCCACGGTATTTCCAACCGCTTCTCGTTATCTCATCTGTGGCAGTAGTCTACTGAGGCTACTTTGTAACATTTCAGATCATGTGTAAATAAAATGTAAATGCTGATTCATTGGTATGGCATCAGCTGGACATCGTAAGATAGGAACTGTCCGTGGAATCCATTTTTCGTAATTCACGAGAAACATTACCCAGTCCGAGTACCGGTCTCGGAAAAATGTATATAGCCGGAGTACATCATCTTAGTTAAATCGAGAAGCCGACCGTAACATGGGTTATGCTCGGGCTCCCGATAGAAGGAAGCTATATCCTTGAACAACGGTTTGATTCAAATGGAATCGATCCGTAAATTATACCTCAAAATGTCATTTTATTTCAGAAGCAACCCAGCACGATATTGATACCACTTGCGGTATAGCAAGTGATTTTATTTATGTAACATGTGTGGGAATTTAAATATCGATGCCAAATGTATCAAAGTTTCGTACGTCGGATGGCGTAATAAACTGCTCTTTCTGGCAATTATTTCAAAGGAAACCATTCTCATAATCTTTTTATTGTAGTTAGATGATGCCCTTTTTAAAGTTAACAGTCACTTCCTAGTCCTATCATGGAGTCCTTAAATTCAAGTTTACAATCGAGCCTTCCCCATTTTAATTTTATATTGCTCCGTTCATTCCCGTGTTCATTTATGCCGCTATATTTATATTTGATGACTTAAATAATGAACCGACACCCCTGAGATAAATGCTAGTCTGGGACTCGGGAGGTGGACGGGTGCAATATACTGTCCATCAGAACATTTTCCTATGCACGTGTGTAAAGGAAAATGAAAGTACGGTATCGTACCGTTGGTATGTATGTTTGCATTACATATTTACCAACTTTTAGAGTAGGATGTATTTAAGGTTCATTTTTCTTCATACTTTACCGAAGAAAATGAACACAAAGAAAAGGTTTTGATGGACTACATATCGATATTTGTCTGGGAGGCGTGACCATTCTTAAGGGAATTAATTGTTAGGAAGAGTATTGTGACATTCGCGGATCTGACCTCGCAGGGACGATAATGGAACGACTAGATGCTTGAGGTAATAAATCAATGTACTTTTATTTAAATACACAAACATTCGAGAATGATTGAAACTCATTAAGATGGAGGTGCATATTCATGGGTCAACAAGCTGCGACTTTCAATTCCTCTTTACTTTATATATTACCCTTCATTCGCATTGTAATCGTATGCTTGTCGCTTATTTTCCGCAACATTCATTTGAGCATTGATAATACTTTGAACACAATTCAAAAACTATTGAACATGTTCGACCGGTTTTATACAAACAATGATGATGATGATGATGATGATGATGATGATGATGATGATGATGATGAAGATGGCATCCGTTCAGTCGGATCGGACCATCAGCAATTCTATGAATTAGCGCTCTCCAAGTTATCCTGTTCCACACTGCCTCCTTTAGTTGTTCCAGGGAGAGGATGGTTTCTGTTTCAATGGTGTCTAATCAACCAGTCCTCTAGAGACCTGGTCTTCTTGCACCACTGATCATACACCCAAGTATCCTTCCTTTGACACAAGTCCTTACGTTTTTATTTAGGATTGGTAAAACTATACCTGAAATGCAAAAATTACGATAAACGTTTTTGAAGGTATCTAAAAACTTGTAAAGTATATGTTTAAAAGGTATTTAAATCGTTTAAGGAAAAGAATCAAATGAATATTCTATCAACTGTAATGTCAAAAGATCTAAAATGCCATTTAGGAGCAAAATAAGAACATGTAAATATTATCAGTTTTCTGAAGGGAAATTCGAGGCTTTTTAAAATCTCAACATTACTTTTTTTTTAATTCAACCTAGCTTAAATATGGAAAATTTCGTCTCAGTTGTTTTCGGGACTATCGAGGCTTAGAATAATAGTAAATGTATGAGAGCGACAGGTGTATTTCTGTCATTAATCTCTTCGAATGAAAGGCTTTTATATCTAAATGCTTTCACTATCTGAGGGAAACAGTTTCCGACCTGCTGCTCACATTAGCTGACGGTAAATGCGTCTTTGCTGATCATGTGTGATCAATAGAAGCAGGTCACGCTTATTGCGTGCTGTTCCCCAACACCTACCACAGCTGGTCATTAATTATTAATGGTGATCTCTCCTTGGTGCTTCCTACTCACGTTCAGCAATCACAGAGTAGCTCATTTGTAAACTGGAGAAGATATTGGAGCAGAAAATGAGCTCTGCACCCGGAAGGGAAACCGTGCTCCCACATTTACTCTAGCCATAGTTCCACGTAATTCAAGAAGGGAAATGTTCAACGTTAAGAGATGACTGCTTTATAAAATAAAGATTCACCCCATTCGATGCACACCTTCAAAGAGAGCAAGCCTTCTCTTTTCCAATGTTAAATTACTGAATTTCCGGTTCGCTAAAATCACTAGACAAATGTATGATTTTCCGGCTGATCTTGTTACTCAAATTCTGAATATTGAACGTAATACTCAAAGACCAGTTATGATGGAATTTTGTACAGAATTTTGCTCTGCAAACGCACACTTTAAAACAATAAGGCATTTCCTTTTTTTTAAATCAAAATATGAATGATAAATTAACAAATATACTTAACAAGGTTAACAGAGACTGGATATATGCTGTATATGCCTTTAGGCAAGCAAATCAATGTTTAAAACATCCTATGGATATGAGCTAAGAATTTTAGGTAAATAAAATATAAAAGTATTAGAATATGTACCTTATTTATTTCTAAACATTACAAAAATTTTCCTAATCATCCTTAACTGGTCGATTAGATTAGCAGTTTGTCTTTTTCTAAAACTATGAGTGCTAATGTGAGTCAATACAGAGTTTCACTGAAGCCCTTATAACTACACTCGGTGAATACGCTTCACAAAAAAAAAATCTAAAAGAACCTGAGGATATTGAACCAAGGAACACATTGCAGAAAGAATTATGTGAATAAATTAATTTGGCTAGGATTTGAATAAAAAATAATACGAGTAAAGGAACAAGCGATTTTAGGCTGTTTTTCCTGAACTGAATTTAGACCGGAAGTGATTTTCGAAATTTAGATTTTAGTTAGATAGAGCTATCCAGGACTCATAATTTTAAACCTTTCCATGTCATTTAGCCCTCCAAAATTCGGCACAATTGAGGAAACTGCTTAATTTTACGTTTCTTGTAGTTTGGGGACCCTAACTTTGCCTGCTTTCAACATTAAAAATTAGGTAATAACTCCAATACTTTAGGACATGTACTTACAAAACGTCTAGAAATCACAAATTAAGAAATAGGAGTTTCAAGTTAAGGCAAGCAAAACACATGACTTATCTCGGGTTAAGAAATAATACCATATTTCAGGCATTTCACTTCCTATCCATTATTTTCCTTATGGCTGCTCACGCTTCCCAACCACATATAAATATGCAGTCCATCAGTCACATTTTCGCTGTGTACATTCTCCTATGATAATTTTTGAAGGAATATGAACATTACGCACCGAACTACTGGAATGTACGAATGTTTGTACGACGTACTCATGCACTCGTACCGTATAATACACTTTACACATAAGCACAGGAAAATAGGAAAATGAGCGAAACGAAAATCGTTCTACTGTACAGCAGTACCGTATGTGGCTGTGAGGCGTGACCAATCCTAAGGATAATAATGGTTAGAAAGAATACAGTCCGATACGTTGTATTGTTTCTTAACCAGAGATATGTTGATCCGAATCCCTACAAATGTTTTACAGTTCAGCAAATAGGAATGCTGAAACTTTCCCTTTCTTATAAGGTATGATCTGAAACTCTGAAAGAATAATTTCAAGATTTATAACTTACAAATTTAACATATTAAAAGAATGATCAACGGCGTAAGATTGTGCACACAAACGAACAAACTCATTTTAATCACGAATAATGCATTAAATTGAATACAACTTACGAATGTGATCTATGACATAATAAGTTGATATTTAAATAATTTATTTCATTTTGTAGGTCGTTTATAAACGCCATATTTAAAAGTACCAATGATAAAAACAATAGCATCTTGCTTTCTCTCTGATATTGTGTATGGAGAGTTGCAGAAGCGTTAGGAATTATAATGGTGACTGTTAATTCGAAGTCATTTCTTTAGTGCTTTGTGAAATAATCTTACTTGATAAAAGTCAGTAGAATTATTATTCCTAGCCAACATTAATATTCCTAACAATATGGCCCTCGTGCCTACAAAATCTGAGTAGGAAGTGCTCCTAAATATGCACACGTATTTAGCGAAAAGTTGTGTAAATCGGTAATATTATGATAAAATTAGAAATATAAAATATTTTAATATGATTATCAAAACAATATTTATGCACTGGATAACCAATTTATAACATATGTATTTAATACATCAAAATAAAATTATCATTCAATTTGTTCACTTAATCCTCCGTGGCTCAGACGACAGTGCGCCAGCCTCTGACTTATGGGGTCCGTGGTTCAAATCCCGGTCACTCCATGTGAGATTTGTGCTAGAGAAAGCGCAGGAGGGACAGGTTTTCTCCGGATATTCCGGTTTTTTCTGTCAACTTTCATTCCAGCTACACTCCCCAATAAAATTTCATCTGTCAGTCATTAATCATTGCCCTAGAGGAATGCGACAGGCTTCGGCAGCCGGCACAATTCTTAACCACTTCGCTAGATGGGACTTCAATCATTCCGTTCCTGATCCAGTTAAAACTGAAAACAGTCTGCCGATTTTCATTTTCAGTTCTAAACCCAATAAACAGGACAGGCATGGCAGTTTCTTGATGCCACCGCAAAATGGATTCACTGCATAATTTACAACTTCTAACAAAGAGTGCAAGGTGTTTAGAGAACACAATAAGCCGATCACACCTTCACTTCACGCCGGGGTAAAGTCGATGAGCTTATTATAACTTAAGATGAGGAGTTGTAATGGAGGAGAGTGAACGTGGAACAAGAGAAGAAGGAAAGGGAGGAAAGGGAAACATAAATCAGGAGATAGAAAGAGGGAGGTGGAATGGGTTCATGGGAGGAAGATAAAGGAGGACGAAGTAGGTTCCCTGGCTTTCAGGAAATATAAGGACGACCAGGAGAGGAGGGGATCTAATGATGTGGGCTGAGGCTGTTTTATTTAGTGCTTAGCAGAACATATCACAAATAATTATGAAATTAGATATAGTAATTACATTATGTACAACTTGACTTTTAAGATGTTAATAAAGTCTATTACAGTTGGACCTGCTTTCATAAAGCCACTGAAAATGCCTTTATATGAAAGTGACGGACAATCATATATGATATGTTGCAGAGTCAGTCTGGGAGCACCGTAACTGTATGAGAGAACCTATACCCACTTGCGAAGAAGATCAGCACATCTACCATGATTTGTCCTAATGCTGTTTAGGGTTGACTTAATTTTCCGGGGCAGACTGAAACCACTTGATTTGTTTGTTGTGTTTTTAAAGCCTTGTCAATATCCTGGAAGATTTTCCACCAAATTTTTCCTCCAGGTTTGCAGGAGGTTGAAATTATTACCCACTAGATGTCCCGCTGTCTTGATGAGTGGGTTTCGCAAACGTAATTTCCGGAATTCAGCAGCGATATTATGTGCTGGCATATTGATAACTGGTCGTTGTCATTTATCTCCTTATACTCCGGAACTAAGGCATGTTTACGTTTGAATTATGCTGGTGAAATGTGACTCAGAGCCGGTAGCCAGAATGTAGTCGTTGATTTGAATGCGTCACTCTCAATTCCCATTGCCTGATTCAATTGAGTATCAGCAAGTTTCGTACAGTTGCTCTTGAGCCACACTGGAACGCAATACGCAGACCAGACTGAGGGCGGTTGTGCGTAGAGTGTCAGCCGAGGAGCCCCATGTAGTACCACCGAGCTTCTAAAATATGTTATTTCTTGATTTAAGTTTTCCTGCATTTTTCTCCATTGTTAGACACGTGGGGAAAATATGCGGAAAAAGAGGATTAGGGATATTTTATTGGACAGACATTGGCTAGAGGGTGATCGGGGATTTAAATGAACCTATGGAGTGAGTATATGTGAAAATGGCTGTGAAATTTGTACTCTCAAAAGGTCTTCGCATGAACCGCAATGGGACGTATAAGTTAGGAAATTTGTTGAGAAGAGTATTAGGGAAGTGCGGTATAGGCCTTTTCCGCGAAATGGGGTAGATTAGGGAGAGGTGATGGGAGTACAAAGAAGCTGGAAGTCAAGTAAATATAACATGAAGATGTTAGTGTTAAACTGTAGGTGGGGATTATTCTGCCCGAAGGCAGGTCCGAACCTCCGCAGAGGTGTTCCTGAGCCGGAGTTTACGTGCGGTAGGGTGGCCAGTTCCTTTCCGCTCCTCAATTCCCTTACCCCCCCAGCAACCGCGCGTGGCAACCTGACCACGCCCAATGTTGCTTAACTTCGGAGATCTCACGAGATCCGGTGTTTCAACATGGCTGCGGCCGTTGGCTGTTAAACTGTAGAAGTACTGTAATCAAACGAACAGAATTAATCAATTTAATAGATAAAAAATTACCAGATATTTTAATAGATATTAAATCACTGCTAAAAACTGATATTATGGATACTATATTTTTCCTATTTTTCAATTTTCTTTCAATTTGCGTTAGGTCGCAACGATAGGGATGGGTGTTATGGCAGCTAATGTGATAGTACCAAACCAAAACCAAACCAAACCCCATGGCACTACAGCCCTTGAAGGGCCTTGGCCTACCAAACGACCGCTGCTCAGCCCGAAGGCCTGCAGATTACGAAGTGTCGTCTGTTCAGCACGACGAATCCTCTCGGCCTTTAATCTTGACTTCCTAGACCAGGGCCGCTATCTCACCGTCAGATAGCTCCTCAATCCTAATCACGTAGGCTGAGTGGACCTCGAACCAGCCCTCAGATCCAGGTAAAAATCCCTGACCTGGCCAGGAATCGAACCCGGGGCCTCCAGGTAAGAGGCAGACACGCTACACCTACACCACGGGTATTGTGATAGGAGTGGGAAGAAACCGGACGTGGCCTTAATTGAGGTACAACTCCAGCATTTGCCTGGTGTGAAAATGGGAAACCACTCAAAACCATCTTCAGGGTAGCCTACAGTGAGGTTCGAACACACTATCTACCGAATGCAAGCCCACAGCTATGCGATCCTAACCGCACGGCTAAGTTGCTCGGTGGAAATGTTTCCCCAGGAAATGGAGTGTTTATCGTAGACACGATAGATACGATAAGAGGGAGAGTGTTCATACTAGTGAGAGGTAAAGTGGTGAGTCCGAAAGTGTTAAGGGTGAGATACATGAAATTCTAAGAGCAAAGGTCATCGAAATATAATAGGCAACTTGATTTTTTTTGGTGTGTACAGAACTGGAAGGAGTGACGCTGAAGCTGACGTAAAATTATCTGATAAGGTAATCAGCTTTGTCGAGAACAACACAGAAAGGAACGTCATTCTAGCAGGTGCTCTTAATTATCCAATAATTAATGTTATTTGCTTTACATCCCACTAACTACTTTAATGGTTTTTCGGAGACGCCGAGATGTCAGAATTTTGTCCCTCAAGAGTTCTTTTACTTGCCAGTAAATCTACCGACACGAGGCTGACGTATTTGAGCACCTTCAAATACCACGGGCAGAGCCAAGATCAAACCTGCCAAGCTGATATCAGAAGGCCAACGCCTCTACAGTCTAAGCCACTCAGCCCAGCTTAATTAACCAAATGTCGACTGAGAAAGTAATGTAAATGAAAGTGTGCATGACCAAAATAACCGTTAATTTCGGAAGGAAAGCTGAATAAGTAAGTTCCAAAGAAAATTTAAAAGTAGTTTAGTGGGATGTAAAGCCGTTAACATTTTTAAAAATTCATTGAATCAGTAAAGAATGGAACCAACTACATGGAAGAATATTCTAGATGTGGTTTGATAAAAACAGATAAAGTGCTAGGTGATAGGTGTTATAGGTGATCACGAAGCTATTTCTGTTGTAGTTAAAAGTAAAAGCAACATAAAGGAAGTGTTGGGCAGCACCACATGGCTTAACAGGAAGGCATGGCCGATGACCTAGGTGTTAGGCCCCTTTATACAACAACAACAATAAAAACAAACAAAATAATGGCGTGGTTGAGTTTAACACTTTAATGGATGCACGGATGTGTGAGACCAGGAGTAAATTTGATACTTCTACAGTCATCAATATATTTGGTAAGGGTCGTTCCCTCGCGAAGTACATCGCCCCTTCTCGCCCTCTCCTCAGAATGCTCATCTGAGTTTAATTGGGTAGCATCGTTCAGTAGTAACATACGGAGAATTAAGAACGTACCGAACTCACATGCTGGATAGCTTTAGTAAACTGTAACTAGTGTTCATTACATCAATATTTTATTACAGTGTCTGTCGTACTTGATTAAATTTTACATATCAGCATGTTACAATGGTCTCTGTTCAGGAACCACGCATGCATAGTTTTTCTTCTCACCAGTCGTAAAGTATCTGCATTTATGACTGTCACTCAGGTGACAAATTCCCTATGAATTGCAAACCTAAAATTTTCTCAAACATTTTCAAAGAACTTCGAAATTTATGGAACATTTTCTTCGATAATTAATTCCAATCTCCTATTCCTAGTTCTGTAAGTGAATATCTGCCCCAATTTGTCCTCTCGAAGTCCGTCTTTATCTTCATATTATGATCATTCCTACTTTCAAAAGCTCCGCTCAAGCTTACTTTACTACTAATATTATTCCACGTCATCTCTCCACTGACAACTCGGAACATACCATGTAGTCGAGCATCTCGTCTCCTTACTCCCAAGTCTTCACAGCTCAAAGTTTGCATTATTTACGTAACACTACTCCTTTGTCGGAAAATCAACAGTAAAATTATGTTTGAAGTATTTTTTTGAGTGTGAGGGACGTGTATTATTCTAAACAAAATATTCAACATTGCCATGAATAATGTTTTAAAAATAAAGTTTCGTCCGCCTCTGTGGTGTAGTGGTTAGCGTGATTAGCTGCCACCCCCGGAGGCCCGGTTTCGATTCCCGGCTCTGCCACGAAATTTGAAAAAGTGGTATGAGGGCTGGAACGGGGTCCACTCAGCCTCGGGAGGTCAACTGAGTAGAGGTGGGTTCGATTCCCACCTCAGCTATCCTGGAAGTGGTTTTCCGTGGTTCCCCACTTCTCCTCCAGGCGAATGCCGGGATGGTACCTAACATAAGGCCACGGCCGCTTCCTTCCCTCTTCCTTGCCTATCCCTTCCAATCTTCCCATCCCTCCACCAGGCCCCTGTTGAGCATAGCAGGTGAGGCCGCCTGGGCGAGGTACTGGTCATTCTCCCCAGTTGTATCCCCGACCAAGAGTCTGAAGCTCCAGGACACTGCCCTTGAGGCGGTAGAGTTGGGATCCCTCGCTGTGTCCGAGGGAAAAGCCGACCCTGGAGGGTAAACAGATGATGATGATGATGATGATGAAATAAAGTTTCTCTCATTGTATTCAACATGTTCTGTAATTATATTTTAATTTAAACATAATTTCATAATGTAGAACCAGACAAATTTGAATTTTCAAATGAATGATTTATCAGTCTCAGGGACAGTATGGCTCTCATAATGTCTACAAGAGGGATGGCTGCATTGTACCATTAAGAAATAATTATGATCAATGTAAAACTGTAAATTCCCATGGGATTAGTTTAAAGCAATTGTTGAGCAGTGTGAAAACAGATGCCCCTCGAAATACCGTTATGTGACAATGTTGAAGGGAGAAATACTGACCCGCAGCGCATGTATCACTTGGAACGAAAACTCATTAATAATAATAATGTTATTTGTTTTACGTCCCACTAACTACTTTTTAAGGTCTTCGGAGACGCCGAGGTGCCGGAATTTAGTCCCGCAGGAGTTCTTTTACGTGCCAGTAAATCTACCGACACGGGGCTGTCGTATTTGAGCACCTTCAAATACCACCGGACTGAGCCAGGATCGAACCTGCCAAGTTGGGGTTAGAAGGCCAGCGCCTTAACCGTCTGAGCCACTCAGCCCGGCGAAAACTCATTGGTAATATAGTTCATGGAATACTGAACCTTAGATGACAGAACCTTTCTGGTCATAGTTCTAAGATGAACAATGTCACATAGCGTTTCTCTAGACACAATGACGATATGTACCTTTAAATGCGATATGTCTGGTAAGGATCCACTATATCGTCAGCGCTGGGACAAAATCTTAGCTTAGGACTTTGGCCGGTAAGGTTCTCTCATCTAAGGTGAAATATTGTCAAGGCATTCTCGCTCTTCATAATGTATGTGCTGCGGGTCAGTATATCTCCAAAAATATTATCACACAGGAGGTTTTGTCCCGGCAACGACGGTATTTTAACAGATAAATCTAGTGGTTGAGGAGCAGGTACACGTAGAATTAGGAATGCTTGTGGAAGTATGGAACTTACTAGAAAATTGAATTTAGTTTAGAAGTCAGCTAAGAATAACACGTGATGCCAAGATTAATTAGTAATCATCGTAATTTTGGCTCTTTTTACGGCCTGATGACCTTGATGATTCTAACGCTATGTCGCGAAATGTAATCACCGTTATGTGGGGGTTGTTAATGTGGTATGTTGGTTGAATATGAAAGAGTAGTGTCTTTGTACCAACACATACACCCACTCGCCGAGTTTGACAAGTATACCTGATGCTCTTAAAGTCTTCGAGACCATGCCGGGAATCGAACACGGCCCTTTTGACCGAAGGCTCAAATTTCAAAATTTACTGAATCCACCCAGAATCTAAATTTCATAAAATTACTTTCATAATTTTAGGGAAATGATTTGGTGTAAATGAGTTCATGAGTCTGCGTGAAATAAAATACATTAAAATGTCGGTACAAAACTTGGTGTGGTGTTGAATAACGTTCACTTTTGCGTACAGCTGCGGAGTAGTGAATGTGTTGACTCGTGAATTAATGAGCCTTAGAGGACACGGCACTGGGGAGTGCTAAAATCCATTAGAGGAGGTAATTCAATAGGCACCAATTAGTGTGGTGACATTTGATGAAAAGCACGTCTGATGCCTAATGATGCAATGAACAGCTGCTCCTTCTCAGATAAAATAACAGAACTGTATTGAGCAGTTCAGTAAGCTCACACTCAACCACTTTCCTGGGCCGTAGCTGGCTAGGAGGCGTGGGGGAAAGCATAACAAGCTGAATGCAAATTCATTGCTTTTGTATGGATCATCAGTCCATAGACCGATTTGATGCAGCGCTCCACACTACCCTGATCAGTGCTAAACGTTTCATATCTACGTAACGATTACATTCTTCATCTACAGCGATCTGCTTGTCATATTTATACCTTGGCCTACACATCCCTCAAAAACCAACTGAACAAATCCTGGGTGTCTTAAAATATCTGTCCTATCATTCTATCCCATCCTCTGTTCAAATTCCACCGGGCGAGTTGGCCGTGCCTGTAGAGGCGCGCGCCTGTGAGCTTGCCTCCGGGAGATAGTAGGTTCGAATTCCACTATCAGCAGCCCTGAATTTTTTTCCGTGGTTTCCCATTTTCACACCAGGCAAATGTTGGGGCTGTACCTTAATTAAGGCCACGGCCGCTTCCTTCGAACTACTAGGCCTTTCCTATCCCATCGTCGCCATAAGACCTATCTGTGTCGGTGCGACGTAAAGCCCCTAGCAAAAAAATGGTCTAATTCCTTAAAATCGCTCCTCTATCACCAATTCGATTCGGTATCCCTTCATTCTTGATTCGCTCTACCCTTCTCACCTTTAGCGTTCTTCTGAACACCACATTTAGAAAGCTTATAATTTATTTCCTTCTCAGCTAGTTATCGCCCGTGTTTCAATACCATACAATTCAACGGTCCACATAAACGTGTTCAACAAGGTATTCCTAATTCCTCTATCAACGTTTGAAGTGGGCTAAGTTCTTTTCTTATTAAAAGCCTTCCATGATTGTGCTAGTCTGTATTTTATGTCCTCCTTACTTCTGCCATCGTTAGTCATTTTACTGACCATTAAAATTATTCATCTACTTCATTTAGGACTTAGTACTACCTGGTCGAGGCGATTAAGGCGTGCTTGGCTCGCCTGGAAGGACGTGGGTTCGAATCCCCGTCAGGAAACCGTAAAATTTAAGAAATGAGATTTCCACTTCCGGAGGTGCATATTGCCCTGAGTTTCACTCAGCCTACACCAAAAATGAGTACCGGGTTAATTCCTGTGGGCAAAGGCGGCCGGGCGTAGAGTTAACCACCCTATCCCATCAAGTGCCGAGGTAACGGATAGTGGAAGCCTTTACCTTCCTCCCCTCCAAGGGCCTTCATGGCCTGCACGGAGATGACTTTGCTTTGCTTTTTGCCTTTAGAACTTAATTTTCTAAAGTAATGAAATATTACCTGCATCGCCTCCCTGCATTCGACTGCACTCTATTACTTTTGATTTGGATTAATTTATTTTTATCTTACATCTTTCTGCAGGACTATATTCAGATCATTCAGAAATTTTCCAAACCTTCTGCAAACCCAGGCAAAGTAATGGTATCATCATCAAATGTGAAGTTTTGATTTCCTTTCATTGGATTTTGATTACGTTCAAAAATTCCTTTTCAACCTTCTTTGCCGCCTCTTCTATATAGACACTGAAAATGAAATATATATTAATCACATTAAATGCTGCCTGTATATAAAAGCGCGGCCTAGTGTGACACCTAGATAAACTAGATTTGGGCAATATTTCAGTCTTTCCCCTCGCCATGTGACGTTCAGTTGTCGCCGCGCTTCCTTGCTTCGTAGATGAAGCGCACACACGCCTGTTTTACTGGTGTTTAGATGGTTGGCATCATAATACTTGGAGAGTTCATCCATCGCTGAAGTCAGCTTTCCTTCTACTTCTTCAAAGGATGATCCATGAGCAGCTACCGCTGTGTGGTCGTCATAGATGACGAGAATGGTGCTTGCTGGAATTGGCTAATCATGTGTGTAGATGTTGTACTACGCTGGAGCAAGCACTCTACCTTGGGGAAGACCGTTCTTCTGGGTTTGCCTTACCCTGTAGCGAGACTCGGAATCTTCTGTTCTGAACGAAGGTGCTGATGAGGGATGTTAGTTGGTGGCCCCTAGTAATCCTTTTGGATAGAGACCGGTTGTGAAAGGATCTGCCATCAGCATCGCATGACGTTGTTCAGGGACAGCAATGTCTGAACACGAAACAGAAGGTCAGTGCTCGCAATTGCATACTAAAGAAGGTGATCGGAAGCACCTAGAGAGCCAGCCCGCATATCCTGAGGACGTCAGCACTTGCGCTGTGTCTGTCTCTGCTATGTGGAACGCTTCATCACATGCTAAGCAGCTTGATACCGCAGTTAACGATACTGCAAGGATAATCTCGGGGTGCCTAACACCAACACCAGTGCAGACACTATGCCCGATTTAGGAACAGCCCCAACCCAATGTAGCAGACGCCTAGAGAACAAAGCGGGAGAATGATCATCGACGTCCACTCCATGGTCACCAAGCAGCAAGTTCTCGCCTCATATCCCGCAAGTGCTTCCTTGCTAGGAATTTGCCGTTGGAGGGAACACCGGAAACAACTCGTCTTAACAGATGGAGGAGCTCACTGCCCACGGACATGTTACCAAAAGAAGAACCTGCTCCTGGCACCGACCTACCTTACCCTGTATGGAGGTCCCTCAACCGCTTAAGAGTGGGCGTCCCTCGATGCAAGACCAGCCTGAAGAAATGGGGATCCTTCCAGCAAACGCAGACATCTTGCCTGAATGTGGTGTTGAACAAGACCGAATCCACCTACTTATCTGTCTCCTCGCGGACAACCCATGCCAATCACAAGATGTTTGTACGAAACAACGGCGCTATCGTAACTGCAGTTTTTCTGAAATCCTGACCAGACGCGGACATGAATGAAATAGTATAAAATGCCGTTTTGCTTAGTTGAAAATTATTACAGCCATATGTGTAAAACCTCTTTCTATTCCTGTCACTTTTCATAATGTCCTGGGGTTAGTACTCTGTGTTGATTTAGTCCACTTTCACGGTTGAATATTTCTCTAACTCTCCGTGGAAGAATGCGTTGTGTTACGTTTTTTTGTAGTGGATCGTAGTC
The DNA here is from genome assembly GCF_040414725.1 of Anabrus simplex. NCBI lineage: Eukaryota > Metazoa > Arthropoda > Insecta > Orthoptera > Tettigoniidae > Anabrus > Anabrus simplex. Next base: position 408,086,642 of record NC_090269.1, read on the forward strand.
TTGTTTATCGTATTTATACGAAGAGGTATAAAAACTAACCCCCATGGCACTACAGCCCTGTAGGGCTACCAAGCGACGCTGCTCATCCCGAGGTCTTCAGATTACCAGGTGCCGTGTGGTCAGCACGACAAATCCTCTCGACCATTATTCTTGGCTTTCAAGACCGGGGCCGCTATCTCACTGTCCGATAGCTCCTCAATTCTAACACGTAGACTGAGTGGACCTCGAACCAGACCTCAATTCCAGGTAAAGAATCCCTGACCTAGCCGGGAATCGAACCCGGGGGCTCCGAGTAAGAGGCAGGCACGCTACCACTACACAATGGGGCCGGCTACGAAGAGCAATGCATTAAGAAAAATAAAATAATCTTGTCCACTAGCCAGAGTTAAAATCAACGTCACGATGGGGATTCGAACCTAGGAGCCTTTGAACTGAACTTCAATAGGATAGGTTTCAAGGCACAAAGTTCAGAGTCGCGGGGATACATTCGCAGTTCATATAATAGATAAGGTTTCAGCTGCAAGTATTTCAGTGAGTCACATTGCACTCTTAAACAAGCTAAGGACCTGGTGAACTAATCTTTCCTCAGCTTACTCCGGTATTCTAACTAATTTTGGGAGTTTGACGGGTGTTGATGACCGGATGCCCTTCTTGATAATACGTGATTTCTGAGGAAAAAGCTGCAATACTCAATCGACTGGCCTTCTAGATAGGCAATCAGCAGCTGATTACGGCTCCAACCATGCCTAGGATAGTGTATAATTAATATCTAATGTATAAAGGATATGTCAGCCTCTGTGGTGTAGTGGTTAGTGTGGTTAGCTGCCAACCCCGTAGGCCCTGGTTCGATTCCCTGCTCTGCTACGAAATTTGAAAAGTGGTACGAGGGCTGGAACGGGCCTCATGAGGTCAACTGAGTAGAGGTGATTTCGATTCCCACCTCAGCCATCCTGGAAGTGGTTTTACGTGGTTTCGCACTTCTCCTCAAGGCAAATGGTACCTAACATAAGGCCACGGCCGCTTCCTTCCCTCTTCCTTGTCTATCCCTTCCAATCTTCCCATCCCCCGCAAGATCCCGGTTCAGCATAGCAGGTGAGGCCGCCTGGGCGAGGTACTGGTCATCCTCCCCAGTTGTATCCCCCGACCCAGAGTCTGAAGCTCCAGGACACTGCCCTTGATTTGGTAGAGGTGGGATCCCTTATTGATTCCGAGGGAAAATCCGAACGTGGAGGGTAAACAGAGAAAGAAGAATAAGAAGTATAGAGGATATTACAAGCTGTATCATTGGAACATACATTATAGGAGAAGGTGAAACATCTCAGTGAACTTGGGATCACATTGAACAGTTTACAAGTTAATGGTGTACGTATATGAATAAGAGATTGCTCTCTTGTTGGAACGTATTACACGGGGATACATTTGCTGTGCACGTACGAGAAGATAAGGTGTAGTGGTTAATGTGATTAGCTGCCACCCCCGGAGGCCCGGGTTCGATTCCCGGCTCTGCCACGAAATTTGAAAAGTGGTGCGAGGGCTGGAACGGGGTTCACTCAGCCTCGGGAGGTCAACTGAGTAGAGGTGGGTTCGATTCCCACCTAAGTCATCCTCAAAGCGATTTTCCGTGGTTTCCCACTTCTCCACCAGGCAAATGCCGGGATGGTACCTAACTAAAGGCCACGGCCGCTTCCTTCCCTCTTCCTTGTCTATTCCGTCCAATCATCGCCCCCTCCGCAAGGCGCCTGTTCAGCATAGCAGGTGAGGCCGCCTGGGCGAGGTACTGGTCATTCTCCTCAGTTGTATCACTCGACCCAGAATCTGAAGCTCCAGGACACTGCCCTTGAGGCGGTAGAGGTGGGATCCCTCGCTGAGTCCGAGGGAAAAACCGACCCTGGAGGGTAAACAGATTAAGAAAGAAAGATAGAAAGAAAGAAAGAAAGAAAGAAAGAAAGATTTCCGCGAAGTATTTTTCTTAACAATTAAATAAATTAATGGGAGAAATTATCTGGAAAAACAATAGAGATTGTAAAATGCTTTTTTTATAATTCCAAATTTCAGGGTTTTTTAAACTGTTAGGTTTTTCAGTCTGCTGAAACTAAACAAAAATCAGGTTGCTAAAATGGAATAAGTATTTGTTATTCTCCACAAAGTGGGGTCAAATGCGCCCCTCGTCCTCCCCCGACCTAATCGCCGCTACTGGAAATTGTACGAATCGTTCGCCGTGATACACCAAATTTCTTGCCGTTGCTGACATTTTCTAATTGCATATTAAACACTCCTTGACTTATGCGACATCATCACAGCGATACTTGCCTTACAGACAGACTAATCTGAAATTGACAATAACAAACGTTATAATGTTGTCAGCAACTCCAATTACGCAACAAACCAATATCAAAATTGGACGTTTATTTATGTAAAAATTTGATCAAACGTCGTTATATACGATATGTCGTAATAAGCGATTATAATGCAGTGATTATATACGATTTAGACGGGGACCGTTAGATTTGGCTGTTATATCCAATACCTCGTTATATGCCATATGTCGTAATAAGCGATTTTTTTTTGCAAGTTGCTTTACGTCGCACCGACACAGACAGGTCTTATGGCGAAACAGGGACAGGAAGGAGCTAGGAGCGGGAAGGAAACGTCCATGGCCTTAATTAAGGCACAGCCCCCGTATTTGCCTAGTATGAATATGGGAAACCACGGAAAGCCATTTTCAGGGCTGCCGACAGTGGGGTTCGAACCCACTGTCTTCGGAATACTGGACACTGCGACTGCAGCTATGGATCTCGGTAAAGCGGTTTATAATACAGTGTGTAACTTATATATGATTTAGACGGGGACCGTTAGATTTCGCTGTTATATCCAAAACGTCATTATATACGATATGTCGTAATAGGCGCTTTTAATGGAGTGTTTCTATTAGATTACGCTGTTATATCCAATACGTCTTTATATACGATATGTCTTAATAAGCGTTTTTAATGCAGTGTTTATATACGATTTAGACGGGGACTCGTTAGATTTCGCTGCTATATCCAATACGTCGTTATATACGAAATGTCGTAATAGGCGATTTTGAATGCGGTGTTTACATATTATTTAGACGGGGACCGGTAGATTTCACTGTTATATCCTGGCTCAGGCTGGTGGTATTTTAAGGTGCTGAATTCCGGCACCTCGTCGTCTCCGAAAACCGTCATAAAGTAGTCAGTGGGACGTAAAACCAATAAAATTGACATTATAAATTTTAGGTATAAAGTATTTCAAGTCAAATAAACGTATTGCCTAGTAGAATTTAGTTGTGAAGGTAAGGTATGTACGCTTACCTTTAGTTCTACAGGTCAGTTCATATTAAACAGGAGAGAACTGTGCAATGACACAACAAACGAAGAAGATATTCATGTAAAATGTAAATGTATATTTCTTTATTAGTTCGATCAGCAACTTAATGCAACTTTTCTCTTCAGTTTACTTGGTGGCACCGAGGCGTATCTCAATAATTTTAATTAAACTACAGTCAAGGTGAAATGCGATGTTTTGGTTCTAATTTAATTATTACATCAGAAATGAAGAACACTACATTAAAAAGATGAAATGAAATGGTGTAATGCTTTTAGTGTCGGGAGTGTCCGAGGACATGTTCCACTCGCCAGGCACAGATTGTTCGATTTGTCGCCCGTCGTGATGAGTATGAAATGATGATGAAGACAACATATACACTCAACCCCCATGCCAGCGAAATTAACCAATTATGTTTAAAATTTTCGACCATGCCGCGAATCGAACACGGGCCTCCTGTAACCAAAGGCCAGCACGCTAACCATTTAGACTTGGAGCGGGACTATTAAAGAGATAATAATACATATGCTCATCAAATAATGCGAAAGAGGTAAAACACGCATAAACTCTACTGTGTAGAGGACCAAAAGCTGGCCACGTCGAGAGCATTTGGCGTTGCCTTGAGCAGGTCTTCCACTGTAAACGGGCTGGGCAGTATGTGTGATGTGATCTGATGTTCTCCGCATTGATGCAAACTGGAATCTGCACTGAGGATCCACTTCTTCGGGCTTGACCTGCATCTAGTGACTTCCAAGTCACTAAACAGACTGCTATGTGACCAGGATGGAAATGTTAATTTATCATCATTAGAGTCCGGATTTTTAGGTACTGATATGTTAAAATTCAAATTTACTTAAGCGAACAGCAAGTATTTCCTACCCCGTATAGCGGTTATTCTATGAGATTTGCATAGATATTTTGGGGTATGGCCTATATAACTCCTTGAATTTATGTTAGTCTTACTACATTATGGTACAACGGGTCGCATGACACTTCCTACAAACCAAATTATTTTGCATTCTAACCTATTGCCACCTAAAAATCCGAGGTCTAATCATCATATATTCATTTGATTTTGTTTCAAGTTGCCTTACATCGCACCGACACAGACAGGTCTTATGCCGACGATGGGATAGCAAACGGCTACGAGTGAGAAGGAAGCAGTCGTGACCTTAATTAAGGTAAAGTGCCACCATTCACCTGGTATGATAATTAGAAACCACGGAAAACAATCTTCAGGGCTACCGAAAGTCGGGTTCGAACCCATGCAAACCATTCTTATACCTGTTCAGACTTATCTTATTCAGATGTTGTCGCTCGACTCCATCTTAAGGATTGATGTGATGCCCCATAGCACCCTGTTGGTCCTGAGATGTGTCCTCTTGATTCGGCAGCTTATAACGGTCCATGGTAGTTTCGTTCACCGGGTCCTTCTGGATTCCAGTTGGAAATTGTCTTTCATCGACTGGATCGGCGGTCGTTCGTTCACCGGGTTCACCTTCGCCTGTCGTCGCTGCACTCAGCGTGGATAGCGTGCTAGTTATCTGTGCAATTGGGTACTGGCATTTTGTTTAGTATTAAATAACAGATTCAAACAACGTTCATTACTTCCGCCTTTATCTGGTTTTCCCTTCGCGCTTTATTCGCTTACTGTCCTATAGTGGCCTTCGATGTCTGGTCACATGCTCTATCCTAGAATTCAACGCCGTAGTTTCAATTTCGACTTCAATTAAATACTCTTCTCTCCTAGTCCGTTCAGAGACTATATTGGATAATTGCTATTACTAGTAGTCTGCCGTAGTACGGATCTACAATTCTATTGTTTTATTGACTCGTACTAAGTCACACGCACAACCTTCTTCGTCGAGCTCAGGATCAAAATAGCCTGCGCGTTCCCTTGTCCTTCAACCTTTTATCATACACGTGGGACGACGCCTCACGAGGGGAGTCACTGACAGAACCACGTCAACTCTTTGTGTTGAATACGCTTCGGTTCCCACGGTATGTAATTTCGTGTCCTCCCCAGGATATGAACCCAGGACAGCGGTTCTCTCCGAGAATCGACCTGAAAGGAAGTAGGAGGAACTACTGTGACCTGACATATTAGAATTAACCGGCATAAAGGCTGGGACTTAGTACTTACTAAATGCAGTACTTGTAAATATGGTAAAACACTTTAAAATGTAATTCATAATTGGTAATTGTGGTTGAGAGTATGATGTTTCAGGATGTTGGGAAATCTTGAGAACAAGTCGGTCTGTCACTAATAATAATATTATTTGCTTTACGTCCCACTAACTACTTTTTCTAAGCTTTTCGGAGACGCCACGGTGTCGGAATTTAGTCTCGCAGGAGTTCTTTTACGTGCCAGTAAATCTACCGACACGAGGCTGACGTATTTGAGCACCTTCAAATACCACCGGACTGAGCCAGGACCGAACCTGCCCAGTTGGGGTCAGAAGGCCAACGCCTGAACCACCTGAGCCACTCAGCCTGGCAGGTCTGTCACGAAGCCTTTCCCCTGTGGGCGGGGGCAGTAGAATAACACACACGGTATCCCCTTCCTGTTTTGAGAGGAGGCTAAAAGGGGCCCCAGGGGCTTTGAACTTTTGAGCGTGGGTTGGCGACCACGGAACACTTAGCTGAGTCCTGGCATTGCTTCCACTTACTTGTGTCAGGCTCCTCAATTTCATCCATCCTGTCCGACCTCCCTTGGTCATCCTTTGTTCTTTTCCGACCCCGATTGTATGGTGGGGTGCCAGATGCGACCGTGCCGCATGCGACCCGTGCCACTAGCGACCGCATAATCTGTAACCGTGCCGGATGCGACCGGCGTTGACAGGATGCGACCGGCGTTGACAAGCAAATTGTCATTTTATAAGTTGTGTCATCACCCAAGATAAGGAAAGCTAAACGAAGTGCAATGTAATTTCAAAAAGTCTTATAAGCAGCTACTGCCCCTACTTTACATAACACTTCTGGGGGAAACTCGTTTTGCAACACGAAATATGGTGATGCGTTTACGTCTTTTCCCACCGGGCGAGTGGGCCATGCGGTTAGAGGCGCGCGGCTGTGAGCTTGCATGCGGGAGATAGTGGGTTCGAATTCCACTGTTGGCAGCCCTGAAGATGGTTTTCCGTGGTTTCCCATTTTCACAGCAGGCAAATGCTGGGGCTGTACCTTAATTAAGGCCACGGCCGTTTCCTATCCCATCGACGCCATAAGTCCTATCTGTGTCGGTGAGACGTAAAGCCATTAGCAAATAAATAGTATTTTCCTAAAATATCTTCATATATGGAACTGCGCCTCCACGTCTGGGAGAAGGTACCAAGCAGGTTAGGTCAGTGCGTTGCCGGACGACTAGTTACAGCTACTTCGGTAGGCTGCTGGGTTCGAATACCCCGTCGGCCACCCTCGAAAATTATTTCTCGTGGTTTCCCATTTTTCATCTCCAGGAAAATGGGCGTGGTATTTCATTTCGTAAATCCCACAAATATTGGCCGGGATTCAAACCCGGACTGCCTTGGTGAGAAGCGAGCAGTGATGCTACTGGGCTCGTTTCTATTACTCCCCACTCTATCCGGTTCTTACTGCGGGTCAGGGTGTGTAGCAGATTTGGCATTTGGCATTCTTTTACGGCTGGATGCTTTTCTTGACGCCAACCATTAGAGGAGAAATGCTACGTGTTAATGTGGTGGTGGTGGTGGTGGTGGTGGTGGTGGTGTTGGTGGTGGTGGTGATTATTGTTTTAAGAGGAAGTGCAACCAGGTGACCATCCTTTATTTAACACTAATCAGGGAGAAAAATGGAAGAAATCCGACACTGCGAAAGAGGAAGATATCAGCGAAAGAAAGACAAGAGCCACGAAGGGCGTGAAAACGAACGACTCTCTAGGCCTAGAAAGTTCTAATCCCATCGGGATTGGAATAGAACAAGATTTGACCAAGGAAAGTCGGATAGGATAGATGAAAATGAGGAGCCTGGCACAAGTAAGTGGAAGCAGTGCTAGGACTCAACTCAGTGCCCTCGTGGTCACTAACCCACGCTCCCAAGTTGAGAGCCCCTTACGACACGCAGGGAATACCGTGGGTGTGATTCTACCGCCCTCCACAGGGGAATGTGGAGTTAGATAACTTTCTTCTTTAGCATGACTTTCCTCTGGTTCATCGATTTTCTGGTACTACTGGTACGTAACATACTGGTTTATCATAGTACTCCACGCATTTGATTCCTTCTCTGTGGCACTGATTGGAATGAGCAGTGTGCACACTTAAAGGAATAATGGCAGAGGATTGTTCACGGCTGTCTGCGGCCTGGTCATTCCAGGTCGGGAACTTTGGACTGTTAGATCGGCAGCATAGTACTGTTAAAAATGAGAAAATGTGCGGTTTTATATTTTATCGAGTATTTCATAATTATGATAGCATTGCTTGTAACTGCGACATTTCTGTTGACTTCATTGTAATGACCTATGATGATTTCAGGTGGCAAAACCACAAAGACAGTCTTTCTCATGATGTAAAAAGTCAGGTAGAGAGTGAGTGCCTGCCATTATCATCAAACTGCCCAACTCCACTGACTGGCAGTAGGCAAGTGGGCCTACCATCATAATGAAAACTTACCAAGTTGATTGTGACTGACAGTAGGCAAGAGGACCTGCCATTATAATTTCCTAACCAAGTCTTCACATGCGAAAATACGTATGGTGACTTGCCCGTCGCTTTTCTGAGTAACTTTAAGAGCTATGTAGTTTAATATAATCTTATTCACAACGTGTAGAGTATTTAACCTAGAATTCTGAATACAATGTAGAATTCCGTAGCGAAGCACGGGTACATTAGCTAGTCATATCTAAATTTGTAATCAGAATCTAATTACGCTGTACCGGGGACTCCGAAATTAAGTTTGAATCCCTTTCAGAAAACGATAATGTTTGGTAACAAAACACACGAGTAGCGTTGCGAAAATATTGCAAATCTTGGGCTAGGAAGACTTAGAAGTAAGAAGACGAGCTGCACGACTAAGCGGGATATTCCGAGCTGTCAGTGGTGAGATGGCGTAGAATGACATTAGTAGACGAATAAGTAGGAGAGATCATAATATAAAGATAAAGTTAGAACTCAAGACGACATATTGCGGCAAATATTCGTTTATAGGACGAGGAGTTAGGGATTGGAATAATTTACCAAGGGGGATGTTCAATAAATTTCCTAGCGGGCGAGTTGGCCGTGCGGATAGGAGCGCGCAGCTGTGAGCTGGCATCCGGGAGAAAGTGGGTTCGAATCCCACTGTCGGCAGCCCTGAAGGTGGTTTTCCGTGGTTTCCCATTTTCACATCAGGCAAATGTGAAAGTCAATGTGTACTTTAATCAAGGACAAGGCCGCTTCCTTCCCACTCTTAGCCCTTTCCTATCCCATCGTCGCCTATAATATATATAATTTCGTGTGGCTATTTCTAGCCGAGTGCAGTCCTTGTAAGGCTGGGCGGCATCTGCCATATGTAGGGAACTGCGTGTTATTGTGGTGGAGGATAGTGTAATGTGTGGTGTGTGCGTTGCAGGGATGTTGGGGACAGCACAAACACCCAGCCCCCGGGCCATTGGAATTAACCAATGAAGGTTAAAATCCCCGACCCGGCCGGGAATCGAACCCGGGACCCTCTGAACCGAAGGCCAGTACGCTGACCATTCAGCCAACGAGTCGGACATCGTCGCATTAAAACCTGTCTGTGTCGGTGCGACGTTATACCACTAGCAAAAAACGAAGATCCTAATTCTCTGAAATTATTTACGACTTAGGCCTACTTACTTATCGTGTCCTATTAGTGCCGGGAGTGTCCGAGGACGTGTTCGGCTTGCCTGGTGCAGGTCTTTCTACCTGACGCACATGGGAGGCCTGCGCGTCTGTATGTGAGATTATGATAATGTGGTAGGAAAAGATGAAACCCGGTGTCGGCACGTACCCTACTCCTCTTGAATAATACCAAGGGGTCTGCTCAATGCTTTACGTCCCTATCCGACGGCCGAATCACCATCAACAGCATCATATTCCCCCACTTCATTTGAACACTGTGAAGAAGTTTAGATTTGAATCCAGGCTTTTGGTACGCAATCTAGTGATTACAAATTGTATACACCAACTTTCCTAACCTGCCGGCCTACATTCTCATGGTGAATTTTTTTTCATCCGGGCTAAGTGGCTAGACGGCTCAGACGGTTGAGATGCTGGTCTTCCGACTCCAACTTGGCAGGTTCGATCCTGGCTCAGTCTGGTGGTATTTGAAGGCGCTCAAATACGTCAGCTTTGTGTCGGTGGATTTACTGGCACGTAAAATAAGTCCTGCGGAACTAAACTCCGGCACCTCGGCGTCTCCTTAAATCATAAAAGTAATTACTGGGACGTAAAGCCAGCAACATTATCATATTTTTCTTTCGACCAACGGCACTCGAACCTGCTAACAACGGTGTCAGACCTTTATTTTAGAAAAGACCAAGTTAGCTACTGATAAGCAATCTGCTACTTGGTGACAGCCCTTACTGCAGATCAATTGTAAGTGATTGATGGGTCGCATGCGGCACGGTGCATATCCGCTCGGTCGCTATTGGCACGATAATGGCCGGGTCCTCCATGGCTAAATGGTTAGCGTGCTGGCCTTTGGTCACAGGGGTCCCGGGTTCGATTCCCGGCAGGGTCGGGAATTTTAACCTTAATTGGTTAATTTCGCTGGCACGGGGGCTGGGTGTATGTGTCGTCTTCACCATCATTTCATCCTCATCACGACGCACAGGTCACCTACGGGTGTCAAATCAAAAGACCTGCATCTGGCGAGCCGAACATGTCCTCGGACACTCCCGGCACTAAAAGCCATACGCCATTTCATGGCCGGGTCGCATCCGGCACGGTCGCATCTGGCACGTAACCGATTGTATTACGTATGGAGGCCAAGGGAGTCTTTCATTTTCATGCCATTTGTGGCCCTTGTCTTCCTTTGGCCTATATCTTCATTTTTCGAAGTGTCGGGTCGCTTTCATTTTTTCCCTCTGATTAGTGTTATATAGAAGATGGTTATCTAGTTGTACTTCCTCCTAAAACAGAAATCACCACCACTACAACCACCACCACTTGTCACGAGGCCATGACTCATGAGTACACAGACCAGAGGTTAGGCCGCTGACAATCTTGAGACGCAAAGGAATTATACATGGGATACAGGCCTCTGATTGGTTAGAACCATAGAATATTCTACGGTGAGGTCTCATAGAATATTCTAGGAGCTTCGGGAACATTAGGTGGTACCGGGAAGCCTATATAAGCCCCAGCAAACCCTCCTCGAGGCCTTCTGTTAGAAATTCACGGAGCAGTTGTTAGGATAATCCTTGTCGGTCGATAAAACGATTATGACCGAGCTCGATAGCTGCAGTCGCTTAGGTGCAGCCAGTATCCAGTAATCGGGAGATAGTGGGTTCCAGCCCCAATGTCGGCAGCCCTGAAGATGGTTTTCCGTGGTTTCCCATTTTCACACCAGGCAAATGCCGGGGCTGTACCTTAATTAAGGCCACGGCCGCTTCCTTCCAATTCCTAGGCCTTTCCTATCCCATCGTCGCCATAAGACGTCGGCGCGACGTAAAGCAAATAGCAAAAAAAAAAAAAAAAACGATTATGCAACTAATAATAATAAAAACAAGTTTTCATAACTTAGTAGCCAAGTGCTAAGGCTTTACTGGACCGACTTCAACTCAAGACTCAATCACTAAGAGTCTTATATCAACTGTATATAGTGTACATATTAAATTCAGAAGAATACAGTAATCTCTTCGAGGGACATCAACATCTTCTTTATATCCTTCTTCTCCCACCTTAGTTGGAGCTTCCTAACCCACACGTTCCAACCGCTCGGGAACTTTCCAATCTATCATCCTCTTACGAGGTCCAAACCCTGCCTATCACGACAGTCATATAATGACTAAATTTGAATATTTGTTATAACTTAATAGACCTAAGATATAATCAACTCGAGACTAGGAATCCCATCAATATTCTCTGTCGTTCCAGTTTTCCGTAATGTTGCTCCAAGGCGTAATTACCCGTTATTCTCACAAGCATTCAACTACTGTATCTCCCCGCTTTTTTATACTTGCAGTTGGCACTTGGGTGGCTTGGTTAGCAGAGTTTGAGGTTAATCTGTGAATCCCGATCGCGCTGGTCGACACGTCCCTCTCGTGGGTGGCTTAGATCAGGCGCACTTTCCTAAGTTCGCATCCCCCCGCTATGTTTAATACTGTATAAGCATGAAGTATTCAATAAATGACAATACCAAAAAGATGTGGCACGGTACAAAACTCATAGATTTAACAGAGGATCACCTGCCACATCCGTTCTCACGAGAACTGCTCTTGTTAGTTGTTAAAAACTCTTCCTCTGTATGACTGGATTCGTTTTACACACTCGTTATTAGTTGTAAGCCAAGGCCTTTGACACAATTCTCAAGAAGAATTACTGGAAGCATGTTCCAGAATGTTGCGCTAAACTTGTGAGAGACAATTTGATAGCTGCACAACCTTGCTTGCCAAAGGTAAGTCGGCATGGATACGGGGTCGAGTTCTTAGAGTGACTACAACCTCCTCATATTATATCACTTGGCAGCACGCATTGAATGTCCACCATCTTGAAACAATCCGTCTGCTCTCTTCTCTCCCTTGCGGTTTAGTATTTAAAAATACATCCTCGTTATTCCCTTCCTTTCATAGAAGGTAACTAGAAGGGGGGGGGGGGGGGTGGTTCACAACTTTTGAGCTTGGGTTGGCATTTACAGTTCTCTTTGCTAAATCTGGCGCAGCTTCAACTTACCTTTGTCAAGTTCATCGCTTTCTTCAACCGCTTTTCACACACACGATGGTTCGAGGGTATCACCTGTGACACACTTCTGGATTTGGCTTGTTTTATGGCCGGATGCCCTTCCTGTGTGGAGGGATGTAATCACTATTACCTGTTTCTGTGCTGGTTTATAGTCGTGCGGTGTGTTGTCTGAATATGAAGAGGACAATATTGGAAATAACACTCACGCCCAATCACTAGGACACAAGAATTAGTCATTCTTCTTCTTAAGACGTCGTCTCCAAACAGAGGTAGACGATCCACACGGCCAGCTCTGATCCTGACGTTGCAGCCATGCCATGTGAATTTATTGGAATATCTCTCAGGATCTTTAATGCAGTGGTTTCCCGTTGTCATCTGTATCCTAATGCCGTTGACCAAACTGGTTCCTCTGCCTTTGGGATCAATTTCTTGTCCCCAGGACGATAGAGTGCCCTTACACATACCTGCTCATTTACTCTCAAAGAGACTGTTGGCACTTGGTATAGGGGATCTCCTTATACCGGGAGATAATCGGTCCCTTCATTCGTTATCCGCCTGCATATAAAATATTATTTTTATATGCAGTCGTTGCCCCCTCTCTACCGCGGGGAGGTGAATGTCAGGATTTCACAGTCATTGAAACAAGGACCAAATGGCATTTCCTTGTATACATCATTAAAATCCCCGATCCATGGGGAATCGAACCCGGGTCGCTATGAAACGAGGGCCTCAATGCTGATTACTCAGTCAAGGAGTCAGGCAGGTTCCTCGCTTTCATATTTCTAGGAATTAGGCTTGCAAGACCTAGGGAGTTGTTTCATGCCTTTCGTGGACCAGCAATTTCTTTTGCCACTATCGTGATTATTCGAAGTGTCAGACCTCTTCCATTACAAAACGTTTTTCAGCTTTTTCCAGTTATTCAAAGCGTCACTGGAGCCTCCCATGCTCGGTTTCGCTTTTGCTGGGGGTTTAATATCTCGCCGAGGATCGACCGGGATTCGAACATCGACCTTCATGGTGGGAATACAACCGCTAAGCTGCTGAACTAATCACGCTCTCTTGTCAGACCTCATCCATTGTCCTTCTGAAAAAAATGTCAATTGAGAATGGTTGACCATTTGTACTTTTTCCCAAAATAATAACAACGAGCACCATCACCACTACTTGCATGCCATTTCAGCATCAATCTCTACCATTTCTAAGGTTTCACGTCCAAATGCATTGATGATATTGAGAACTCGCCCTATCAGATACATGTTTACAGCCAGTAGTAGTTATTAGGGGGTGCGAGGGGGGCTATTTCCCCCCACTTTGTGGAGAAAAATACTTATTCCATTGTAGCAACCTGATTTTTGTTTAGTTCCGGCAGACTGAAAAACCTAACAGTTCTTTAAAAATCGCCTGAAATTAGGAATTGTAAAAAAGCAATGTTTGTACATTCTCTAACGTTTTTCCAGCTAATTCCTTCATTTAATTGATTTATTTGTTGAGAAAAATACATGGCGGAAGTACGCACAAAATATCGCGTTCGTTGCGGGTAATCGAACAGTTCAGCGTCATAGCAAGTAGTGGAGACTTGCGCAGCAGCATGTAACTTGTCAGGAAGGTTAGCAGGGGTATAATTTTGTCAAGGTCACGGACACTGCATATTTGGTATGATTCACCCGCTTGCCGCGCGCGTACTTCAGTCTGGCAGTCTCACTCAGTGAACGCGCCTGTTAGTGTGTTAGTGTGTACTCAAATACTAAATGACATTTTAATTGTATTTAAACTTCTATTTAAATTTAATACATGCGTAATTATTGTCCCCTTGGTGAAAGTTTTATTGTGTAGCACTCTTGTTACCACACTAAAGTCGGTAGAGACAGAGCAAGTGGCCGTGCGGTTAGCTGTAAGCTTGTATTCGGGAGATAGTGGGTTCGAACCCCACTGTCGGCAGCCCTGAAGATAGTTTTCCGACGTTCCCCATTTTCACACCAGGCAAATGCTAGGGATGTATCTTAATTAAGTCCACGGCCGCTTCTTTCCCACTCCTAGGCCTTTCTTCTTCCGTCGTCGCCATAAGACCTATCTGTGTCGCTGCGACGTAAAACAAATTCCAAAATAACAGTTGGTAGGAATTCGCTATGTGACAGCATGAAAAATATTACCATTTTTTAGGATTTTTAATTAAATGTCTGATGTCCTCTCCTCCGCCACTATAGCCCTCGGACTCGGGTACTTTTGGTTGCCTGTACATATTTGTGCCCCGCCCCCACTTCAAACCCCCAATCACCGCTACTGATAATTTGGAAGGATAGAGAGAATATAAAGTATCTTTTCTAAAGAAAATCCTTTAAATAGCAAATGGACCATATCTTTTGAGTACAAAGATATTGAATAATCTTTACTTAGATCGTTTAAGCAGAAACGAACAAATAATGTGCACCTACTCTTCAAGTGAAAACCAACGAAATTACTCACAGTTGCACTCCACATAAACTGTAGTTACAGTGCAGTACTTATTTCAATTACTGGTACGTTCTTCAATTTCTAAGTGTGCAGCCTAAAATTTAAAGATATGTCACTTTTAGCAACACCAAAAAAAAAGTCGGTTTGTGCGGATATCGCCAATAAGGGCCATTCATTGGCGGTCGTTATACGCGAATTTGGCTGTAATATTCTCTTACAGTTACAGTGATTCAAAATTTGCTGGAAGAACATCGATAGAGACTGCTGCACTTAGTTAAACATCTCATGTTACTGGGCGACCACTATCAAAACAACTGTAGTCCCTATATAATGGGAACAACATTTTCAGAATAACCATTACTGTAACGAAGTATCAAAGCACCCAACGTTGCCTTCTACTTCGTTCATTCATCTCTTGAACCTGGAGATACACAGTGGTGTATTTAGGTGACCTAGTTGGGAACTTAATATGTCAGTACCCTCTGCTGTTATATCCCATTATCTTTGTTTAAAATTTGTTTCACATGTTACACAATTGTAATGCAGAAATGATGAAATCTCAAACGGACTAGAAAAGACAAAGGAAAGGTTTTCTTTGCTGGAAATATTCTCGTATTTCATTCTGTTACCAGTCCAGTAGAGCTGAAAGGAATCTCGATATCACCATTTATATTTAGACGCGTCGACCGCGCCTGCCTCTACCATTATGATTGTGTCTCTCTAAGAATAGAAAGTGGTCCGACAAGAAAAAGAGCAAGGATAGAAGAAGAAAAGTACGGGGGCAAGAAAAATGAATTCATAAAGAGAGAAAAAAGGAGAGCAGTCTCTGCTTCTGCTCCGTCGAGCACAGCATACAGAGAAATTCTGATTTTCCGCTCCAACTTTTCCCTAACTCAGTTTTAACAGCAGTCGGACTCTTTCTGCGCCCGATCGTGCAACGTGCTGAAGTGAAATACCCCGCTCTGGAAACACATGGTTTTTTGACGTTACTTAGCCTCAGCAAGATCTTGTCTGGCTTCTTCAACATGTAACCTTATATTCGAGAGGAAAAATGTACGGATCTTTGTTCATAGCGCAAGGAGTGTTCAATTGAAACTAGTCTCTTGCTTGATTTATGAAGGCTTAGGGTATGATATTGTCTTTAATGATCTTTTAGTTTCAGATTTTAACCGATAAACCTTAGTCATGGAGTGTTGTTTGTGTGACGATGCCAGAAAATTAATGACGGCATCTCTCCTACTTATCCCAATCAAGATTTTCTCGTTTATAACACATTCCTTGCTTAATGATATCTATCACTCACGTTCATCTTATTGCCCTTGGTATCAAAGTGTCCGTGATAATAAACGGTTGTGTTTTATAGTGATCTGAGAGACCGGACTTCATTAACTTTAGCCGGAGACAGAGCACCGTGAAGAGCGACGTCTCCTATCGTGGTATGTTCGCTCACAACAAGCAGTAATATTATTCCATTGGCATAAGTTCAACAACATATGAACGACTTAATTATTTTCCTCTTTATTTATTTTATGTCTCTGTATGGGACAATGTTAAGGCTCACGGCTCTCTCTTCCACCAGGAGAGTCATAACTTGAACAATAACATTTGGAGCTGATTAGTTAATTGCTTGTAATGTTACCAACAGATATCTCTTATTTGATATGTTGAATGAAATATTCTTTCCTGTACATTTTTCATTTCTTGCTATAATTTGGCAACCTTGTGAAAACTACTCTTATATAATTTTTCAATTTTTTCTTATTCATTCAGTAGACAAGAACTTAGTTTCGTGCTAATTTAGGAACAAAATTATTAAGGTAATATTGAACTCAAGATTTTTTGACAAGTATGTTTAAGTCGCACCGACACAGATAGGTCATATGGCGACGATGGGAAAGGAAAGGGCTTGGAGTGGAAAGGAAACGGCCGTGGATGTAATTAAGGTGGTTTTGCCTGGTGTGAAAATGGGAAACCACGGAAAACCATCTTCAGTGCTGCCGACAGTGGGGTTCGAAACGATTATCTCCCGAATACTGCATACTGGCCGCACTTGAGCGACTCCAGCTCTTGAGCTCAGTCAACTGATAATAAAATGCAAAAATACTTTTAATTCCTGTTCATATTCAAACAGTCTCTAAACATTTCACGTGAAACTGATAAGAACGCTGCCGCAAGGAGCATTTTATGCATGGAAAAGAACTGAGAACGTTTAAGATAGAAAAAAGCAATTGAAAGTTTTAAGAAACGTAATTGCTTTAAAACTGCCGTGGATTGGAAATTACTCCCTGAGATGTCTTTCTCCTCTTACACAAAGCGTAGACCTACTACAAGATAAATATATTCCAGTGGTACTATTGCAATGGTAGTCAGAAAGGACACTGAAGTTAATGTTGAATTGAATTGAATTTATTGATCATGATTTACATGCCACTGAGGCTGAAAAGCCCCTTTATGTAGCGTCTTCTTATAATACAATACAGATTTATGATCACAGTAACAACATTTTTATAATATTAAAGTATTAAACTAAACATGAAACAAAAAAAATGAAAATACAGATACCAAATCCAGTAAGGTTAATGTTGTATGTCCGGCGCTCCCTTCTCGCTCCGCCAGCCAGCTGCACGCGCGCCTGTGTATCATTCTGCTAGCTTCGACGCGCAGCCCTCAGTGCGCGTGCCTGACCATCGAGTGTACTATAAATAGGAGCTCCCGGCCTGCTCACTTGCCCACTTGCCCCGGTGTCCAGCTCCAGAATACACCCTACGTCGAGCACGGAGGCTACTCCTCTTGAAAATGTGCTTCGACCAGGTGGACTGAATTTCTGGCAGTACGAGGTCTCACCTCTGGTCACCGCTCCCTTACCTGTTTCCGCTGCCTAAGTCCCGTAATTCTTTTACAAGCCATTTTCATTCCCTAACTTATGCAAGCTCCCTTAGTTTCGCTAGGTGGAATTTCTTCAATCAATTGAACTTGCTTTTTAGGAATTCAGGCACTTCAACAAACAAGGACTCTCATGAACATTTATGTTAGTGTGCCAGATAGTTCTCGACTATCAACGTGTCAATTCTCAAGACTATCTTTTCAAGATAGAAGTGTATATAAAGACTGCAAACCTGTACATATTGTATAAAGACAGACTTTTCTCAAGATTCAATATTCCTTTTTGCTTCAAAATAAATTTCAGTTATTTGTGTAAATATCATAAAGTGAAGCAAATAAAGTTGTGTTCTGTAAACTTCAACCTTGGTTACAACACAACTCTATGGCGACGAGGTAAAAAAAGCAACAAACTACAATTCTTCGGCCCCAGTTGCCAACTCTATAGCGACGAGGTACACACGAAGCCAACACTACAATTCAACGGGCCCAGTTGTCAGCTCTACGGCGACGTGCTAAACAACAACGACACTCCAAACAGTTCTGACACACAGCTTACCTTACTATTTCTTGCACGCATCTCGCAATGGCTACTGCGGAACAACTCGCTACGGTTTTCCAAGCCTTACAGCAGCAACAACAACAGTTTATGCAACAACAACAGGCAGCATTAATTCAGGCTATTCAAGCTATTTCTGTCTCTACACAGCCATCAGCTATTCCTCCGTTCTCTGCTTTTGATCCGGCTAAGGAAGAATGGTCAGTTTATTTAGCCCGCTTGCAACAGCATTTCATCTGCCATTCTGTCACAGATGATCAACGCCGCCGCGCACTATTTCTTAGTTCGGTTGGCAATGCTACGTGTGAATTACTACGTAAATTAAGTCCAGAAGAACACTTATCTGAGGTACCCTTCACGCAGCTCTTGGCCCGTCTCACGGAACACTATGCCAAAGCTCCTCACATAGTGGCTGCTCGCTATAAATTTTTTCAGAGCAGAAAGCAACCCCATCAGACACATACTGAATGGATAACTGAATTGCGTGGTCTAGCTAAACCCTGCCAGTTCATCTGCTCCAAGGCCGGTTGTGGTTCATCCTACACTGATTCTCTCATTCGGGACATGATCATTTTACATACTCCTGAAGACAAAATACGTTTTGACGCTGTCAAGCAGAGTAACCCTTCTTTAGAAGACGTCCAGCGTATTGCTACGGTTTATGAGCTTACTACCAAGACTGCCGCAGCCATAGCTTCTACACACGAAGTTGCACAAGTCTCTCCTCAGGCCCGCAAGTCCTCTGCTACAGTGAACCGTACGGATAAGGCGCTCTCCACCAAGCATTCTCGCCAGGTTCCCTCTCGTAATGCTACACGGAAGCCCAATTCTAAAAACACCTCGAAACTCCTGCCTTCCTGCCGAGGTTGTTTCAAGCATCATGAACGTCGTGACTGTCGTTTTTTCAAAGCTACTTGTGAACGATGTAATAAACTTGGACACATTCAGACTGTCTGTCAAAGTTCGCTCCGCCCTGCAAAGACTACTGCAGCGCGCCGGAAGCATATACAGCCCCGCCAAGACATGGAAGTTGATCAGATCAATCTTATTCTTCCCACAAAGGATTCTCACAAAATCATCATTCCTCTCTCATTCTCTGATCGATCTGTCGATTTTCAATTAGACACTGGATCACCTGTCTCTATTATTAACCTGACTACCTACCACGACTTAGCTTCACCTGCATGCTCTCCAGCTGACATCCAGCTCGTGACATTTAACAAGAAGAAAATTGACATCAAAGGTCAAATTAAGCTTCAGGCTAGTTATAAAGGAATTCAGAAGGCCATTCCTCTTCTCGTAGTTAACAACTACACTGCATCAAACATTATGGGCATGGATCTATTTAACTTATTTGGTTTCCAGATACATGACAACATTAACGTCGTATCTACATTGCATCCTACTTCTGACGTTACCGCACTCCTAGCGCAGTTTCCTGAAGTCTTCGACTCTCAGCTCGGAACAGCAAAAGACTATACAGCTCACATACAGCTGAAATCCGGAGCTAAGCCTCGCTTCCTCAAAGCACGTCCAGTACCCCTAGCACTTCAAGACCAGGTCACGAAAGAATTAGAAAGATGGATACAAACTGGAATTGTAGTACCAGTTACTTCTAGTCAATGGGCTACTCCACTCGTGGTAATCAAGAAACCTGATGGTAATGTTCGACTTTGTGGCGATTTTCGATCTACAGTCAACGCACAACTCGAAACCGATATCTTTCCTATTCCACGTCCAGAAGACTTATTCCGTCGTCTCTCTGGTGGACAATTCTGCTCTCGAGTTGATCTTAAAGAAGCATATCTCCAGCTACTTTTAGACGAAGAATCTAAGAAATTTCTCACACTCAACACTCCTCTCGGACTGCTCCAGCTCCAGCGGCTCCCATTCGGTGTTTCATCCTCAGCGGCTATTTTTCAGCGCTATTTGGCTCAACTCACCGCCTCAATTCCCGGTTGTGCTAACTACCTGGATGATATTATTGTTACTGGAAAAGATCATCAGGAACATCTAACCAATCTCCGCCTTCTTCTTCAGAAATTGAAAGACAATGGCCTACGAGCGAATCTCGCTAAATGTACCTTCTTTCAGCCTCAAGTTCACTACCTCGGACATATACTTGATAAGAATGGAATTCGTCCTAGTATACAGAATGTCTCCGCGATAGTAAACATGCCAGCACCTCAGAACCTCAAGCAGCTTCAGTCCTTCATAGGCAAAGCGAACTATTATAATAAGTTCATTCCACACTTCGCTACAGTGGCAGCTCCATTAAACGCTCTACGTAAAAAAGGTGTTAAGTTTCAGTGGACTCCGCAATGCCAACAGGCATGGAAAACAATCAACAACGCCTTAATTCAAGCTATACAACTCACTCATTTTCAGCCCGACAAGATCATCACGCTAGCTACTGACGCTTCAGACTACGGTGTCGGTGCAGTTCTCTCCCAGAAGGATCGTCATGGACAAGAACGCCCCATCGCCTTCGCTTCGAAAACACTTAATGACCATCAACGTCGATACTCACAGATAGAGAAAGAAGCTTTAGCCATCATCTTTGGTATTCGCCGTTTCAATGAATATCTTTATGGCAACCATTTCCTGATCATTACCGATCATAAGCCTCTCGTACACTTATTCCATCCTGGTAATAAGATCCCAGAGAATTCCCTCAGAAAGCTTCAAAGATGGTCCATGTTCCTTTCTGATTATTCCTATCAGATTGTATATCGAGCCACATCCCAGCATTGTAATGCTGATGCCCTCTCCCGCTTACCCGTTGGTCCTGATACTGCCTTCGATTCTCAAGAATCTGAATGTCTTCAGTTGGACATAGAACTTGAAGATACTGTATCCAGTTTTCCTATTGATGCTACCTGCATAGCTAAAGCTACGGATAAGGACAGTACACTTGCTACTGTACGTACTTACATCCGCAACGGTTGGCCTCTTCAGAGCACACTTCCTGCCCACCTGGCACCTTATCATCGTATGCAGCATCGTCTCACGACTCGTGCCGGAGTTGTACTACTAGAAGCAGGCACCATCTTCCGAGTGGTTATCCCACTTAGCCTACAGAAACAAGTTCTCGAATTATTACACCAAAGCCATTGGGGTATCTCCAGAACAAAGCAACTCGCCCGTCAACACTGCTACTGTCCCGGTATTGATGCCGCCATCGAAAAGCTAATACGTCATTGTGAGCAATGTCAAACGAATCAGAACGCCCCGTCTTCTGATCTTGCTTCATGGCCTCCTGCTACTACTCCATGGGAACGAGTTCACATCGATTTCGCAGGTCCTTTCCTCAATTCCATGTGGTTAATAGTCATCGATTCACTGTCAAACTTTCCATATGTCGTGGATATGCATTCGACTACTACAACCGAAGCTACCATTCGTGCTCTCCAGAAAATCTTTACTACAGAAGGTTTACCGCAAGTACTCATTTCGGACAACGGACCTCAATTTACAGCTACTGCTTTTCAGAACTTTTGTACACATAATGGCATTCGTCATATCCTAGCACCACCTTTTCACCCTCAATCTAATGGTGAAGCTGAACGCTTCGTACAAACATTTAAAAGAAGTATGAAGAAAGCTGTCTCTTCAGGCTTAACTAAAGACCAAGCCTTGCTCCAACTCTTAAACAACTACAGAACTCTACCCGGCGCTGATAATATCACTCCTGCACAGAAGCTCCATGGACGACCTCACAGAACTTTACTTTCTCTGTTACAGCCTCTTCCGGCCCAGCATAAGACCTCACCAACGAAGTTCTCCCTCAACGACAAGGTCTACACCAGGACATTCAAATCCAACCCACTCTGGATACCTGGAGTCATCTGCAGATCTTTGGGTCATCGTCTCTACGAGATACAGACTACGGAGAAACGTATCTGCCGCCATCAAGATCAGATACGTCTGCGCTACCGCCCCTGTCCAGCTATTGATGCTATTGCTAAACCAGATAAATCTATTGCTGAACGCGCTTTAGATCATTTAATAACAATGGGTTCCTTTCAGGACGAGACAGCGCCACTCCGCCCAGTTCCAGCTCCGGACAATACAACAGAGATATCAGCAGCTCCGCCCCAGCATCGCAGTCGCCGCCAGCGCCGCCGCCGTTTCACGCCGTACCGGCGTATTTAGGAGGGGAGGGTGTTGTATGTCCGGCGCTCCCTTCTCGCTCCGCCAGCCAGCTGCACGCGCGCCTGTGTATCATTCTGCTAGCTTCGACGCGCAGCCCTCAGTGCGCGTGCCTGACCATCGAGTGTACTATAAATAGGAGCTCCCGGCCTGCTCACTTGCCCACTTGCCCCGGTGTCCAGCTCCAGAATACACCCTACGTCGAGCACGGAGGCTACTCCTCTTGAAAATGTGCTTCGACCAGGTGGACTGAATTTCTGGCAGTACGAGGTCTCACCTCTGGTCACCGCTCCCTTACCTGTTTCCGCTGCCTAAGTCCCGTAATTCTTTTACAAGCCATTTTCATTCCCTAACTTATGCAAGCTCCCTTAGTTTCGCTAGGTGGAATTTCTTCAATCAATTGAACTTGCTTTTTAGGAATTCAGGCACTTCAACAAACAAGGACTCTCATGAACATTTATGTTAGTGTGCCAGATAGTTCTCGACTATCAACGTGTCAATTCTCAAGACTATCTTTTCAAGATAGAAGTGTATATAAAGACTGCAAACCTGTACATATTGTATAAAGACAGACTTTTCTCAAGATTCAATATTCCTTTTTGCTTCAAAATAAATTTCAGTTATTTGTGTAAATATCATAAAGTGAAGCAAATAAAGTTGTGTTCTGTAAACTTCAACCTTGGTTACAACAGTTAAGACATACATTATATAATAAGTAAGAAAGTAAATCATTAAGCCCTTCTGTTATTTTGGACTACATGGATTTAAAGAATATAAAAAGGCACAGAAACAATTTTCTTCGAAATATACATATTTCTGATTGTTCGACACAAGAATGCCTGATCTCAGCCTCTTGCGTACTCCTCCAAAGAGATAGATGTTAAGGACTGCTTTAGTTGTGTACAGTTAGTGTTATTTGCGAAACGGTGAAGATTAAAGACGTTAAAGATACGTGATGCAGTGCAAACAAAGGATTTGTTAAATCTAGTGGTACGATGAAGGGGAATTTGAAGGGTGGTTTTTGTAAATCTATTAACTCTGTTATGTACCGACTCCATAGGTTTAAATCTATATAAATAAAATTTTACAACAGTTAAGACATACATTATATAATAAGTAAGAAAGTAAATCATTAAGCCCTTCTGTTATTTTGGACTACATGGATTTAAAGAATATAAAAAGGCACAGAAACAATTTTCTTCGAAATATACATATTTCTGATTGTTCGACACAAGAATGCCTGATCTCAGCCTCTTGCGTACTCCTCCAAAGAGATAGATGTTAAGGACTGCTTTAGTTGTGTACAGTTAGTGTTATTTGCGAAACGGTGAAGATTAAAGACGTTAAAGATACGTGATGCAGTGCAAACAAAGGATTTGTTAAATCTAGTGGTACGATGAAGGGGAATTTGAAGGGTGGTTTTTGTAAATCTATTAACTCTGTTATGTACCGACTCCATAGGTTTAAATCTATATAAATAAAATTGTTCGTGTCTGTTTGTCTGTCTGTTTGTCTGTTCCACCATCACGTCGAAACGGCTGGATAGATCTCAACCAAACTTCATATTTAGAGTATACTCATCCCGGGGAAGGTTTCGATATGCATATCATTTTAAAATCTTTGAACACACGGGGGGTTTATAGGAAAACCAGAATGGTTTTTCCACCATCACGTCGAAACGGCTGGATAGATGCCAACCAAATTTCATATTTAGAGTATACTCCTCCCGGGGAAGGTTTCGATATTCATATCATTTTAAAATCTTTGAATGGACGGGGGTTTATAGGAAAACCAGAATGGTTTTTCCACCATCACGTCG
Source organism: Anabrus simplex (assembly GCF_040414725.1). NCBI lineage: Eukaryota > Metazoa > Arthropoda > Insecta > Orthoptera > Tettigoniidae > Anabrus > Anabrus simplex. The sequence continues at coordinate 408,110,706 of NC_090269.1, forward strand.
AAACGGCTGGATAGATCACAACCAAACTTCATATTTAGAGTATGCTCCTCCCGGGGAAGGTTTCGATGTGCATATCATTTTAAAATCTTTGAATACACGGGGGGTTTATAGGAAAACCAGAATTGTTTTTCCACCATCACGTCGAAACGGCTTTATAGATCTCAACCAAACTTCATATTTAGAGTATACTCCTCCCGGGGAAGGTTTCGATATGCATATCGTTTTAAAATCTTTGAATACACGGGGGGTTTATAGGAAAACCAGAATGGTTCTTCCAGCATCACGTCGAAACGGCTGGATAGATCTCAACCAAACTTCATATTCAGAGTATACTCCTCCCGGGAAAGGTTTCAATATGCATATCATTTTAAAATCTTTGAATACACGGGGGTTTATAGGAAAACCAGAATGGTTTTTTCCACCATAACGTCGAAACGGCTCTATAGATCTGAACTAAACTTCATATTTAGAGTATACTCCTCCCGGGGAAGGTTTCGATATGCATATCATTTTAAAATCTTTGAATACACGGGGGGTTTATAGAAAAACCAGAATGGTTTTTCCACCATCACGTCGAAACGGCTCGATAGATCTCAACTAAACTTCATATTTAGAGTATACTCCTCCCGTGGAAGGTTTCGATATGCATATCGTTTTAAAATCTTTGGGGGGTTTATAGGAAAACCAGAATGGCTTTTCCACCATCGCGTCGAAACGGCTGGATAGATCTCAACCAAATTTCATATTTAGAGTATACTCATCCCGGGGAAGGTTTCGATATGCATATCATTTTAAAATCTTTGAATACACGGGGGGTTATAAGGAAAACCAGAATGGTTTTTCCACCATCACGTCGAAACGGCTGGATAGATGTCAACCAAATTTCATATTTAGAGTATACTCCTCCCGGGGAAGGTTTCGATATGCATATCGTTTTAAAATCTTTGAATACACGGGGGGTTTATAAAGACCAGAATGGTTTCTTTCCACCATCACGTCGAAACGGCTGGATAGATCTCAACCAAACTACATATTTAGAGTATACTCCTCCCGGGGAAGGTTTCGATATGCATATCATTTTAAAATCTTTGAATACACGGGGGGTTTATAGGAAAACCAGAATGGTTTTTCCACCATCACGTCGAAACGGCTTGATAGATCTCAACCAAACTTCATATTTGGAGTATACTCCTCCCGGGGAAGGTTTCGATATGCATATCGTTTTAAAATCTTTGAATACACGGGGGGTTTATAGGAAAACCAGAATGGTTCTTCCAGCATCACGTCGAAACGGCTGGATAGATCTCAACCAAACTTCATATTTAGAGTATACTCCTCCCGGGAAAGGTTTCAATATGCATATCATTTTAAAATCTTTGAATACATGGGGGTTTATAGAAAAACCAGAATGGTTTTTCCACCATCACGTCGAAACGGCTCGATAGATCTCAACTAAACTTCATATTTAGAGTATACTCCTCCCGGGGAAGGTTTCGATATGCATATCGTTTTAAAATCTTTGGGGGGTTTATAGGAAAACCAGAATGGCTTTTCCACCATCACGTCGAAACGGCTGGATGGATCTCAACCAAACTTCATATTTAGAGTATACTCCTCCCGGGGAAGGTTTCGATATGCATGTCATTTTAGAAACTTTGAATACACGGGGTCTTTATAGGAAAACCAGAATGGTTTTTCCACCATCACGTCGAAACGGCTGGATAGATCTCAACCAAATTTCATATTTAGAGTATACTCATCCCGGGGAAGGTTTCGATATGCATATCATTTTCAAATCCTTGAATAGACGGGGGTTTATAGGAAAACCAGAATGGTTTTTCCACCATCACGTCGAAACGGCTCGATAGATCTCAACTAAACTTCATATTTAGAAATACTCATCCCGGGGAAGGTTTCAGTATGCATATCATTTTATAATCTTTGAATAGACGGGGGTTTATAGGAAAACCAGAATGGTTTTCCTCCATTTTCTCTTATACTATTGATTTTCTGTAAGCTTCGTTTACCGTACGTGAAACGTCTCTTTATTATAAACAACTTTCGTTATGTTCATAATTTACCTTACTCGTTACATGACGGAGAAATTTACAATTTTCTGCTGGTACCATGCTCTGCATTGAGTGACCGACAGACCGACAACGAACCTACAGGTTACCATGGCAACGTCTCTGCATACCAGCAGGGAAGTAACGTATTGCCATTTTCCTCATCATGCTTTTAAATTCGTGGTTGTTCCTTAGGTAGAAGGCAAGAGAGGCGTCAATCGGCCTATCTGCGGGATATTGGCGGAATATCGTTGGATGTTATAACCGCCTTCGAATAGATTAAGTAATAACACCATTAGTCATCTTCTTATTATTTGTTACCTAGGAATCAATGGACCTCACTTTCTCCTCTGTTACCGCTTTATTATATCCATAACTCACACTAGCATAATTTATTGAGGGGCATTTGATTTTCCAATACATTAACTTGGCATTTACATATTTGTCGTAAATGGCTGTCCTCAGTTATAATCCATTTTCTATTACTTTCAACTCTCTTAACTGTATTATTTTCTTCCTTAATTACGCCGTATGTACGCGAGTGCTACAAACTACTGGATGTATTTCCACCAATACTCATATTTAGAATACACCTGTCCTTGATAGGTTTTAGGGCGAATATTGTTTCTAAATCCCTGAACTGACTGGGGGTTTATACGAAACCGAAACAGTGATTTTGCACTTCCACAAAATATACACAACCAACGTTAATTTAAATCTACCTGCCTTGGTAGAAATAAATTTCTAAACCTTTTTTCTCATGTGCATCATTTCGATACGAGGATTAATAAGGGAGATGTCATTAACGGACCGTTTTTTTGTACAAGTCCCATCGGACTTAACTCACGAGCGGGTGCGTGTAAAGCGTATTCCTTACAACTTGAAAACTACTGAAGACATTCGAACCAAAATTCATATTTAGCATCCACCTGTCCAAAGGTAGGTTTTAAACGTAAATAACATTTCATGTTCCGGAATGGACTGGCGGTTTATAGGGAACCGAAGTGGTGATTTTACTCTTCCACAATATACACAGAATAAGACCAACCTGACTGGAAATCGACCAAACGTGATGGAATTCCACCTCTAAACCTTTTTTCATGTGCATTTTTTCGTCAGGAGGATTAATAAGGGAGATATCATGAATGGTCAGGTTTGCAGGTTTAAGTCCAGCGGACATAGCCAAAAAGGTGTTTTACATGGAGCAGATTCCTTATCTATATAAATCAAATCGTAACGACTGTGTGCCTCTACACTGACTATTTTGGCGAAATTTTCGTACAGCTTTCCGTTTAAGGGGTAATAATGACCATCTGCATAATTTTTCGTTTGGTTTCCTGAAAGTCCTAATTTTTACCCGCCTCGCCCAAAATCGAGATTTCGGCATAATCTGCCAGAAAAAAAGAAGATAATTGAAATTTGACAAAATTATACGTTTTAGCCTGTAACGAACGGAAAACATCCAAGATCATTACATTTTTCACTTTTTACCCCGAAGAATATCGAAATATGCAGGCAATTTTAATGATGGTGCAGACCTTCGGAAATTCCTATCACATAACAGATTGCACAATCTCCGTTCAATTTGGAATGATCTACAACCTTGGTCTTATGACTTTTTGCCGTATCTGTATCCCTTTTACGTTTCATTTTTCTCTATTAATGGATGTTAAGTCAATTTTGAATTTTCACATGCATAATTCATACCTTCGATTACTTATATGAAATACAGAATCATCAAACTGTTCACGAAAATTGGCCCACCCAATAGCCATATATGAGCCAAATGCTATGTATGTAGCTGTCACATAATTATCCGGAAAGTAATGTAATGTGAGATAATCTTACAAGAACGTTACCCTGTTCCAAGTTTCTAACTCAATCTGACCCAAGAATAGATGACATATCATAGGACCAGCCATTTAGGCCACTAAATCCGGCGTGTCTTATGGTATAATCCTTTGTCGATATGACGTACGTTTAGTAGCAGTTAATCTGTAAATGAAGGTCTTCAATATTGTAAACACGCATATACTTTCGTATGTCGATCTATATATATTCACTGATGTCGATTTTTAGTGATCGAGAAAGGGTTGGTCTGCTATTGTAATCAGTACTCCCCACACCGACTTTGACTGGCAATATGAAAGGGTTCCTTCTCCAACTCCTGTGTAACTGGCATTAGTAAGGAAGGTCTACAATTGTAATGAATAGTTCACTTCTCGATTTGACTTGCAGAAGGCAAGTGAGCATGCAGTTTTGTTTAAAACTCCCCTACCCGATTGTGTTTTGCAGTAGGCAAGGGTGCCCGCCATTATAAAGAAATGTCCTCATCTAAAATGTGACTGGCATTAGGCATAGTGGCCTGCTATTTTGATGGAAACTCACCAACTTGGTGTGACTGGCAGTAAGCTGGCTGGAAGTAGGAAAATGGGCCTGGCATTATAATGATAACTGCAGAACTCAATTTCGAGTGATAGTAGGGTAATTGCCTGCCATTATAATAAAAACTGTAATCTGTCTGGAAGTAGGAAAGGGGGGCTGCCATTTTAAGGATAACTCCCCAAATCGTTTCTGTCCGCATAGCAGGCAATGGGGCCTACAATTATAATGTAAACTTCCCAACTCGATTGTGAATGGCAGTAGGCAAGTGAGCCTGCCGTTATATCACAAGTCCATAACAAACACTTTACATTGGAAACAACGTACGGGACCTCCCCATGCTCTTTCTCGGATAACGCTAAGAGACATGCAATTTTAAAACAATCTTATTTACTGCATGCACACTATTTACTTCGATATTCGAATACAATGTAGAATACCGTAGCGAAGCACGGGTACATTCGCTAGTGCATTATAAAGGTAGGATGGTGTCTTCAGTTTGAGAATTTTCTGCGTGGCAACAGCTACTGAGATTTCACGACGTTCATGGAGTTTCAACCATTGTAGCTGTATGTAATATGGTGTTATGTGTTCATCACGCCTGGCATTTGTAACGTAACGAACACATGCGTTTTGTACCCTCTGTAGTTTTATGTTCAAAGTTTCAGGTAAGTCGTTCTATACGACTGCTCCAATGTTGTCTGACAGCGTGAGAAAAAGTAACGTGAGCTTGCTCTATATTCGCCATTCCTCCACCCTTTAAATCCGGCATTCAGAACTTTAGAAGTGGTATTACGGAGAAAAAGCTGATAGCGGGATTTTGAAGAGGAGAAATTAGATGATTTTTTAAGGTTAAACTTGAAAATTGAGTTTTTTGATCACAATCGCATAGTTTCAGCCATAACTCCTTTTAACCACAACATAGAGTACATAGTGACATAATTTTGAAAGATATTACGGTTTTATAGAGCAGGGATTGTGAACCTATTCCACGCGTGACACGCGAACATGATTCCAGTGGCACACCACATGCACATATTGTGATTTTTACATACGTCTTGTACTATAGACTATACATTTCTCGTGTATCGTATAGTCATAGTGTTTCAGATTTTAGATATATTCGCAAGTGCATTATGGCAACACTGATGGGTCTATTCGCTCACCCACATCAGTGAGTCAGCGAAGTTTGGCTTGTGCGTGCTTACCAGCAGTGCGTAATTGTTTTTAGTGTGTAACTGTTCACTGAATTTTGTAAGACACACAGTTGCCAGGAAATTGTCCCAATTACCACATTTGGAGAAATTATCGCACTTCATTTCGAAACCTCATATTGTACAAATCACAGATATTAAGGTCGTTTTCTTGAGTGGTTAGAAATTGACTGTTTACAAATGGAACTGACTGAATTTCAAGAAAGCAGTTCATGGTTGAACAAGTTCGTAGATTCGTGTGCTGATGATGGTGAATACTCTCTCAGAAGCTGTACAACTTAACAGTGGCACAGCCTCCCATAAATGTGTTCGGCCAGGAAGAAACTTGCTACACCGCTACTCACTTTGTTTGGGTCTTCATACGCCTGCGAGCAGCTGTTTTCTACAATAAACGTTGTGAAGTCAATAGTTATAAACCGTCTTGGTTCAGAGCTAAGTGCTTCTTGTGTGTTGTTGAGGACAACATTTTATGAGCCTAACATAAATGGTATGTATACTAAGATTCAGCAACAAGATTCACACTGAAGTACAGAACAATATTTCATATGTCCTTCGGCAATATTAGAATTTTTGATATCTGTATCTAATAATACTTAATGACGAAGTGTGTTACAATGGGCACTTATTATATATTTTACAGATAATATTAGGTATTCTTAAAACGTACTGGCAAAATACAACCACGGAACATGCAATCAATAGTATAATAGTACAATAGTAATTATAGTACAATATATATATGTCATAACGTATTATGAAACATAATTTGGAATTACGGGTAGAATTTGGGGGGTGGGGTGGGAGTTTGTAGCTATTTCAAAGAAAATGACAAATGGCACAGTAGACACTTGAGAGTAATAAACCATACTTAAAATGGCACAATAGTTGTAAAAGGTTCACCATCTCTGGTATATCTGGAAATTACCTAAATTAATGCCATAAATAATAAAAAGTTACCTTTCTACATTACCTACTAAATCATACTTGCTCCCCTTCAATCTAACTTTCACACAAGCTGTACATGTACTTAAAAGGAAACCCGAGGAGCCCAATCAAGTGCTGCTTCATACACTGGCAGTGGTACAGATCCATATTGTGTGTTCAAATTAGAATTATAAAAGGAAGTCATTCATTTTAAACCCTACAATTTTAACACGACTGTTTACAGCGATTTGGAATTATAAACATAAACTCTGTCTTCATCTCCCCAGTTCTAAGGTTGCTAGGTAACATGCAAGTATTCCAAACATATATTTTCTCTTGCCAACAGCTTCTAATGGCAACAGGAGTGCTTACCGTTAATGTTGTATATGAACAACAAATGTGGAGAAATAACTAAAGAGAATATCAAACGTTTCCTAACCTCATTCCTTGATGAACATGTAAGTAAAAAGAGACTACTGCTGTATGGTCCTCGGTTAGGCTATATAGATCGTCCCCTTCCATCTGAATATCTTTCAAACAAAGAAGTTACGAGAATCGAGCAAGTTCAAAATATTCAGGGCTGAATGTGAGAGAGCCTACGGACAATGGCAGAAAGGCGAGATCAGAAGTGAAAGAAGGTTCTGGGAAGAGAAGAAGAGTTTGACCAGATTCTGTACCGTCCATAGTTAGCCAAATATTTAAAAATAATCTTGGTTTTGTCACGGTTCAAATCCATTTACAAGTTTATATCTGTATTATTATTATTATTATTATTATTATTATTATTATTATTATTATTATTATTATTATTGGATTTGTGTTATTATTAGTAGTATCACTATTACTATTATTGTAACTATTATTGTTTAATTCAAGTCTGTAATCTGATTTTGCTCTGTAGTAATTGATTATCGCTTGCTTGACTGTAGTTAATTTGTGATGTATGTATATATATGTGTGTATGTGTGTTTGTGCTGCATAATATCAAGTATGGATGTATATTCTGTGAAATAACTTTTAACATTGCAACACATGTTGCAATACTGCTACTATAACTGTCAAGTCATCGCTCTGTCATCGTTTGCATTTAAGGATGAGATCAAACTTAGGAAACACCTATTGTATCCCAGGCAATTTCAACATAGTATGTGACATTTTTAGCCGGGTGGGAGTGATATCATTGTTATTTTTGGAGATTACATAGGTGTGACAGTTAATGGCTATGTAAGCTGTGTCAGTCAGTTGGAAGGAGAGTGAGGCCACAGTTGGTTGGAAGGAGAGACTTGCCATGAAGTATTGTAGCCTAGGTCGTTTGGAGAGTAAGGCCACAGTTGGTTGGAAGGAGAGACTTGCCATGAAGTATTGTAGTCAGAGGGATGGAGCCTTGGTCTATGGATAGTCGTATGGAGAGTAAGGCCACAGTTGGTCAGTCAGTGAAATGGAGAAGCAGCAGTCACATGGGTACTTAGTCGTCAGTCACCATATGGATTAAATGTACGAAATGTGTTTCGTATACCTGATCGGTCGATTTTTGTGTCAGTGCGGTGACAGCTGAATATTAAGTCGTCGCAATTCAGACTAACGGTTACCAGTGAATTACTTGTAAAGTTGGTTGTGAACCGTGAATTGAATTTCAAGCCATGTTATATCTCGTCAGTGAAAAAAAAGTATACATCACCAAATTGGGCTTGAGATACCTTCAAGATACCAATTCAAAGGAACACATCGTAATAACACTCAAAGTGTTCAAGGTACTGTAACGTGAACCAGTGAGGGATAAATTTCCTGTACAACTTTTAAATGTCCGATCAGTAGGATTTCAAATTTAATGCCTATTTTCTTTCAGTTATAATGCCATAGTTAGATATTATAATGTAAATTATCGCAGCAAATCATGCTATTTAAAGTCAAAATTTAAAGAATATTCTTTTTCAATGTCAAAATAATTTATCGTTTTATTTCAATGGTAGAATTAGATAACCTCAAATTTAATGGGGAAACCGAACACCAAACTCCTTTTCTCAGGACCTATATGTTATGCTGTCTATGTAAGCTTATTGCCTCACACCCTAGAGATATTCAAGACACTCATTCTATTATTGCTGCATTGAGTTGTAGCTGGCGCCCATCAAATATTTTATGTATAAGTAATCTGCTATCTGTTTTACGTCGTTCAACATAGATAGGTCTTATGGCGACAATGGGACAGGAAAGGCCTAGGAATGGAAAGGAAGCGGCCATGGCCTTTATTAAGGTACAGCCCCAGAATTTGCCTGGTGTGAAAATGGGAAACCACGGAAAATAATAATACCAATATAAATGGTCCGTTATTGGACATTATAAATTTTCCAGCTAACTCATTCCTGGTTGCCAGCGTTTCGCCCTCGTGTGCTAGGCTGGGCTCATCAGTTGGTACCTAGCACACCTAGCAAGACGCTGGCTAGTGCATACCGGGTAGGCCACTGCGTAGGCTAATTGTAGCCAGCGGCAGTGCCAATGCACTATGAGACACTTTGTCTCTTTATAAAAAATTGATGCCTGCTTGGCCATCAGATGATTAGATGTTGATCTGAAATATTTGTTCCGAATGAGTAAATTTATAATACCAATATAAATGGTCCGTTATTGGACATTATAAATTTTCCAGCTAACTCATTCCTGGTTGCCAGAAAAAGAGCCGGTCTAAAAGATGCCTTCTGCCGAGTCATAACCTGCCTGTGTGAACGATGTTACACTTTAGCTGACAACCGTGAGGTATTCTGAGGAAAATGTGTGTTTAAAGAAAGCTGAGAAGTTACGGAAAATATCAGTGAAAATAAAAACACAATATTTGTAAAAAACATTTATTAAAAGAGCGTATTAACCAGCACCTCATTTGTCAGTTTCTGGTATTATATTCCTTGTAGTGTACAAATTTTATCCGACAATGTGGAAAACAAAACAGACATTTATAAAATATCAAATTTCTACAACTGCTTTAAACTTTCTTCCTCAGTCTCTTGGTGGTTCTTACAATCTGTTTGGTTTCATCCTACAACTGAGTAGGAAAATTTCATATACTTCAGATAAAATAGAATAGATACACTGTATATACGAACCTATTGCTTTATTCCTCGTTGCTTGTTATAAGCCAACTTCGGGTTATTCCTACCAATGACTTTAAAAATCAATTTAACTCCATGCTTTTCTTTTATGTTATTTCGCAGCCAATGTAATAAGAGCGCTTAATTTGGCACAGAATCATTCTTCATATTTAAGTTCACAGCTCTTTAGATATTTTTAATATCTACATAGCTTTTCTACATGGTTATCTTCCGTTCTTGAACTTATTCACAAACTTGCGGTGTTATATGAGAAATTCTACATTTCAAAAGTGTAATTTTAATATATCCAATACAGACAACAACTTTTCTTCCAGGGTAGTAAGTGCCAAATTTAACCATTGGATGTACAATATTTCTGAGAATCCACGATATGTCATTCCAACATATGAAATATTTGTGCATTTTTAATTTTTCATGTGAATTAGTATAGACATGTACCTGTATAACGCTTTTAGTGCTCCTTTACTGGAAATCTTGAATATTGGAATTCTTCCAAAACTCAACTTAGAAATGTACACTACTCAGAAGTATTGTACACTGTAATCCTTCAAACATACTGCATCTAATCATGTACAAATTCCTAAAAGAAAAAATAATGCAAATATTTTGAAATCTTCTAAATTTGTAAGACTATTGTGCCAAAATAAGCATTTTAATTTCACAGTCGACGGTTTTCAATACACAAGTACATATAAATCCAGTCCATGCAAGGCTAATCTCCATGCATCTCTTCACCTAAACTGCAGAATTAGACTCAATACTAGATGCCCAGTTGTGTTACGAATTAAACTTCGACTTCATGTTCTGTATCCGGGTAAGCTCAGCCTCCAAATAACAACTGGAAAACTGTATCAATTGCTATATACTGATGTTAGGGACATTTAACAAAAAATATGTTATGATTTGTTTCGTTGACATAATTCAGCACCAAAGAAGAGATTATTTATATACGATTGGGCATAGGTCTAGACCCATAGGTCTAGAACATTAGATCGAAACCAGAGTCCGTGCATCCAAATACACAAAATCTTGGACTTTGTAGAAAAATTACTGTATTAAATATTAAAACGATGATTCAAACTAAGGTAAATAATAGTAAACTAACCTAAAGGATATTTTACTCATTGTACACATATTGCACATTTCCCAATATTTATGGCGTATGAGTCTATTTGGAGCCGCTAAAATCATGAGCAGTGGGAACTGAATTTTTCACGGCCTGAAATTCAAGTGTCGCTGATTAAGTGGAGTATTTCTTGCTTATCGCTTGTTATTGGAGCAAGCAGTAAGTCCCGATCCAATGCAGGAGGCGTATGCCATTGCATGTGGAATGTAGTTCTGCTCGTAGAGTCCAGTCAGTAGGTGAGCCCATGGCCCAGTAGCGAACACTGCAACATCATCTCCACCATGCGTCTCTGATAACAGAGGAACAAAGGCTGGGAATTTGTACGTGTCAGATCCTGCAACAAATAATAGCAAGTAAGTAAAGCTGTGTAGGAGAGGAATTAAGAACACAAATGGCGCACACGTAAAATACAATTGTAAAACCGTTGTAAAGAAAGAAAGAAAGAAAGAAAGAAAGAAAGAATTGAATTAGCGTCGTGTAATCTGGAATGTCAGCTCCATTCAAAGAACGGATAACGTTCCTCGAACAACTTCGTTAACTCTGTGTCTGCGTTCAGCGGGCTAGTATAAGGAGCAGGCACAGTACGTTAGAACAACACCTAGATCACAGGGGTTAATTGTTCATGTTCACTACATGATCATCCAATATCTACTGGCCATTGGTTAGACAGCATTCATCTAGTCATGCTAAGGTGATCTCTGGGTTGCATGTGCCAAGGGGTTAGTTACTGTTAGGTAGAAAAGAGTCAGTTCCTTCAAGGTCACTGTGGCTATTGCAAGCATGAATAAAGCAGTAGCATGAAAATCCGGAATACATTTTTAGGGGGTTTTAGAGAATATATCTTTTTACTGAAATGTACTTAAAAGAGCTCTGCGTTCGGTGAGCAATCGATATATACAGAGAGTCCGTTAAATTGTAGACCACCGGGCTAGTTGGCCGTGTGGTAAGGGGCACGCAGCTGTGAGCTTGCATCCGGGAGATAGTGGGTTCGAATCCCACTGTTGGCAGCCCTGAAGATGGTCTTCCGTGGTTACCCATTTTCACACCAGGCAAAAGCTGGGGCTGTAGCTTAATTAAGGCCACGACCACTTCCTTCCTATTCCTAGGCCTTTCCTATCCCATCATTGCCATAAGACCTATCTGTGTCGGTACGACGTAAAACCACTAGCAAAAAGGAAAGAAATTGTAGACCAACTTTAGGTCAGGAGAATGCTGGCAGTGAAGGGATGTGAACATAGTTTTTTTAAGATGGTCTATGTTGAGTGCAGTTTGAGGACAAAAATTAACTTGTACCTACAATAAACACTGCCGCTCTTTAAACAGTCCTGGAAAGGCGAACGCGCGCCTGCAGTATGTGAATTATCTGAATACAGGCGTAGTTGGAACACGTGCCAAGCAGACTCAGTGCCGCGCGTAGGCCGTGAGCATTGCTAAGTCGTAATCTTCACTACAATTTCAAGGTGCTATATATTCGAAACTGCACCCCATATAATTTTGAAGCGAAGTGAATTGTGGTTCTCTGAAAAAAATCCATGCCCTGCGGCTTGCTATACCATTTACCGGATACCCTGCACACATAAGTGTGATATGTCACTCACTGACGCCCTCATCACGATATTCCAGTTACCACCAAACTGAGAACAGTGAAATAGGAATTGGGTAGTCACGGGTTTCTCATCAAGGCGACCCTGGTTCGGATTCCAGCAATTCATGTGCAACATTTGAAATGAAATGTCACATCCTTGTTCTGCGTATGTCACGTAAGAAAGAGCAGGTTCTGAGGCTGTGCTCACCATGTCAACAACCACGTAAAAATATAAACTTAGTTTTTTTGAGGGAGTGAAATTTGATATAAAGATTCCTATTAGGACTTAATTAACAGGTAAGAAACTCTTCTAATAATTCATTACCTAAGAGGTAAAAGTAGGTTGCTAAAACGATGAATGACGAGCAAAATTAAGGAACGAGAGATCGTGGGATTCTATTGGTTCACTTTATGATACGTTCTACGTTCATTTCTCTTGCCGCATGTTTTCCTGTGCTGTTAAAGGCAGAAAACATACCTGTCAAAAACTAGTGATTTCGCTTGTAAAATATAAATCAGTGAAAATTATTTAAAATAACACTACAAGAGACACTACATCTCGGTTATGAAACATAATTTCTTGAATTATTGCTTTGTTTTGTCTTGTCGTACAGACTGCAGCACACTCAGTAAGCATTTCTTTCTTTTTACAAGTTTCTTTACGGCGCACCGACACAGAACGTCTTATCGTGATGAAGAGATAGGAAAGGGCTAGGAATGTGAAGGAATCGGCCGTGGCCTTAATTAAGGTACAGCGCCAGCATTTTTCTGGAGTGAAACCTCGGAGAAACTTCTTCAGGGCTGCCGACAGTGAGATTTGAACCCACTATCTTCCGAATGCAATTTCACAACTGCGCACCCTACCCGCATGGCCAACTCACTCGGTAGCGAGGAAACCCTTTTATGACTCAATACGGATATGCCATTTAATTTCTCGGTTTTTTCATAAACCTGACATTTTGATGGTGCTTTCTGAGAACCCAAGGAGCCTCCAGGCTCTTTTTAGATCAGTAACCGGGATTCTTATCTGCACTGTATGTATAGAACACACAGTACCCGTACTCCTCTACGAGTAACTTCTAGTATTCTAGTTATGCTGCTTGAAATGTTGTCAATTACTGTTGTAGCACTGTCCGAGAATAACCATTTCTAAATATTCTGTGAGTGTTCCCTGGAACATCGCACACACTCCTGGATGGTAGGCAACACCCCTCACTCAAAAGTAGTGCAACGGCAGATTGAGTGGGAACATATTCGTGATCAGCGCTATCATCAACTAGTCTAAGACCCTTGGTTATTATTTCACCCAAAACTAGAGATGTATTGGTAAACATGACAGATTTATCACTAGAAAAACTATGAAGATCCTTTCTGTTCGGCTCCATTCCACGGGTGGCAGGAGGGGGATGTGGTAGGTCGACGCTGAAAGCGGAGAGAAAGACGTCAGCGAGGTAAGGCGTACCAAGGTGAAGGCTTGTTTCTGCTCTGGAGATCAGATGAACTAGTGTGGATTCCTTGAACGTTTTAGTGCAGGCAAAAATGCAGGAAATCTAATAACATGATCAACGCCAGTTCGAAAATTAATCGATTTGAATGATCGCGAGAGTGCGAGAATTTAGTGCTTAAAAGTGGTTCCGTGACCTATTAGTAAATTCTTAACAACGAGCCTCTCACATTGCAGCACTTTCCAAAGTCATCTTACTGCGACGAGTTTTGAGCCCGTGACTTTAAGCACTGAAGGCCAGAATCTAGCCAATTATGCTGCAAAGCCGGGCTCTCGTAATCTATTGACGACTTCATAAATGAAGCAGCTGAGCTGGTGTTCGAGTGGTTGCTTGTCTGACTCTTATCTGGAGGAACCGTTGTGCAGGCCAGAGTTTGCATTCTAACTAAGTTCTGCTGTCTGATGGTTTTCGAAAAATATTCAATATATAAAAAAATTAATATGAGCTATAATGAGTTAATATCATCAAAACATTTTAAGATTGATGTTAATAGAACTGTTCATTCTGGTTCAGTCTTACCCATATTATCCCCGGAGAGATCATGTCGCTTGCAGCCATTCTTAAGAATTTTAAAACCAGGGCCATTGGCGTAGCTGAGTGTAGAGTACGGCAGACTGTCAACGTCAGATATGCCAGCCAGTCCTGTCAACATGAAATATATGCAATACATGTTACGTTCCCATTACCATGTCTATTAGTTTAGGAACAATTAGTGAAGTCAGGAGTACTCCCTTCTACACTGTTATTCAAAACCAGAGAAATCGGACCAAATTTTCATTTGTCTGTAGAAGCTGATGTATTCATGGATGTTACCAAACGATGCACAAGGAAAAAATAAAGCTCATTCTGGTGGCATTTGGAGGTGCTCAATTACGCTAGCCTCAAGCTGTTTCGGCACGTCAAGCACAGTTCCAGCCCGACAGCGTCTTCGGAAACCGTGAATGTAGTTAGTGGGACGTGAAAAAATAGACTTATTATTATTATTATTATTATTATTATTATTATTATTATTATTATTATTATCATTATTATTATTAGTATTATTATTATTATTATTGATTTTAAAAAGATTAAAGACCAGTTATTCCTTCATTAAGAATAATTTATATTATTTTTAAGAAGTAAAAAGTTCAGTTTGGCTCAAGTACCAATTCATAACCTGATTATTATTTAGATAAGGTTGTTGTTACTACTGTACCTAAAATGTCGTTGCCACGAGTCGGGTAGCCGCTGTAGGACATGGTGTGGGCATGATCTGCTGTCACAACGATCAGTGTGTCTTCATTATTCGTGAGGTCAACCGCCTTCTTAACAGCTTTGTCCATTTCCAGTGTCTCATCCAAAGCACGTTTAACTGTCGTTGAATGATGGGCATGATCAATTTTTCCTCCTGTAACAAGATATATTAACATTAGTAATAATAATGACAATCTTACTACTACTTATCATTAAATGTCATGTAGTGTTTGACCGTTTCAGTACCCATGATGCAACTGTGAGTGAGAAAAGTATTACTAAATAGAACTTAATAGAACTTGAGATAAGTTTTACTTATTCGGCGAATCACAGCTGAGTGTGGTTTGCTAGATATCTGACAATACTGTTCCTATGCATTACTTCCCTTAGACTGGTCTCGCCTCCCAGCCACATATGGTCCATCACAACAATTGTGTAAAGAAAAATTAACCTTACCGTATCGCACTGTACTAATGTTGTTTTATGATGTATTTCATCATCATCATCATCATCATCTGTTTACCCTCCAGGTTCGGTTTTTCCCTCGGACTTAGCGAGGGATCCCACCTCTACCGCCTCAAGAGCAGTGTCCTGGAGCTTCAGACTCTTGGTCGGGGGATACAACTGGGGAGTATGACCAGTACATCGCCCAGGCGGCCTCAGCTGCTATGCTGAACAGGGGCCTTGTGGAGGGATGGGAAGATTGGAAGGTATAGGCAAGGAAGAGGGAAGGAAGCGGCCGTGGCCTTAAGTTAGGTACCATCCCGGCATTCGCCTGGAGGAGAAGTGGGAAACCACGGAAAACCACTTCCAGGATGGTTGAGGTGGGAATCGAACCCACCTCTAGTCAGTTGACCTCCCGAGGCTGAGTGGACCCCGTTCCAGCCCTCGTACCACTTTTCAAATTTCGTGGCAGTGCCGGGAATCGAACCCGGGCCTCCGGGGGTGGCAGCTAATCACGCTAACCACTACACCACAGAGGATGATGTATTTACGCAATCGTATGGAATAATGTCTTGAGGTTAATTTTCCATTACATGTGAGAATAGAATGAGAATAGAATACATATTTATTTATTGTTTTTAAATGCTATTTGTTCGGGGCTTCGACCTAGAAAGATCTTGATATGTGAGGAACCTGCGTGTAATTTGTAAATGGCGGAAATGTAATGTGTTGAATGTGAGGGAAGGAACGTTAAGGACGATACCAGAACCCAGTCCCCAGGCCAGGAATATTAATCATTTACAATTAAAAACCCCTGCCCGGGTCTGGAATCGAACCAGGGAACGCCGGGTGACAGGCGGATGCGTTGCCCCCGGGGCCGGACATATTTAAAGTTGATTACAAGTTGGACCAGAGGTCCCCTTGGCTATAACCAACTGACACTTTAAATAAAATTTACTAATTTATATACAAAATCATTTTCTTCTTTCTTTCTTTCTTTCTTTCTTTCTTTCTTTCTTTCTTTCTTAAGGGGGCTGCCTGGCCGAGGCGGCAAAGGCGTGCTCGGTTCATCCGGAAGGACGGGGGTTCGAATCCCCGTCAGGAAGTCGTAAAATTTAAGAAACGATAGTTCCACTTCCGGAGGTGCATATGGCCCTGAGGTTCACTGAGCCTACACCGAAAATGAGTACCAGGTTAATTCCTGGGGGCAAAGGTGGCCGGGCGCAGAGCTAACCACTCTATCCCATCACGTGCCGAGGTTAACAATGGTGGAAGCTTTTACCTTCCCCTCCTCCAAGGGCCTTCATGGCCCGTACGGAGGTGACTTTGCTTTGCTTTACTTTCTTTCTTTCTTAATCTCTTTACCTTCCAGAGTTGGTTTTTTCCTCGGACTCAGCGAGAGATCCCACCTGTACCGCCTCAAGTGCACTGTCCTGGATCGTGAGAGTTTGCGTCGAGGGATATAACTGGGAGAATGACCAGTACCTCGCCCAGGCAACCTCACCAGCTATGCCTTGTGGAGGAATGGGTAGATTGGAAGGGTTAGACACGAGAGAGGGAAGGAAGGGACCGTGGCATTAAGTTAGGTACCATCCCGGAATTTGCCTGGAGGAGAAGTGGGAAACCACGGAAAACCACTTCGAGGATGGCTGAAGAGGGAATAGAAAACTATCTACACAGTTGACCTCCCTAGGCTGAGTGGAGCCCGTTCCAGCCCTCGTACAACTTTTCAAATTTCGTGGCAGAGCCGGGAATTGAACCCGGGCCTCCAGGGGTGGCAGCTAATCACACTAACTACTACACCACAGAGGTGGACATATACAAAATCTAAGAAAAATAATACATAAAAAGGCTTAAAATGTATTTTCCTACTGAGGATAAAATATAGACTAAAACTAAACATCCAGGAGATTACAATATTACCTTTACCACTCCATAAACATAGACTATACAAACAAGGAAGATGAGACATAAGAGAAATCTAACAATTTTAATGCCGGGGATGAATATTAAGAATAAAACTGAACATCGAAACTGTATCTAGGGGATTATGATATTTCGTACTATTTTATTAATTTGATGGAAATGCACTTACTTGGCTTAATAAGTGGAAAGGTGGCGGTACTTAAGACATTTTATCTGAGTTTCGACGCTACATTGCTGTACATCAAGTAGTTTACAGTAAGGTCGCAGTATGTTTGAGAGGCAGTGATCATTAACGACTTACTGCACTCAACCGGATGATGCTGTGAAACCTGAAGGTTGTTAGCTGTAAACTTATTGTCCCAATCATGCTCTTGGTTCATCTGAACAAAGGAAAATATGAGGGAGCATTAGATTTTAAAATTCTCAACAGTGAGCAAGCAGCTGGGAAAATGAACACAAAGAAAATTGTTCTGATCAGCTACATGGGAGGCGTGACCTGTCTTAACTTATAGATACTCGCGCTCAGTTATCCCCCTTTATTACTCGCGTGGGGTCTTTAAGGCCTCCGGGATAGTATGCATTGAAAAAATACTCTAATTACAATACAATTGCATCTTATTTTACTGCAAACTCTGCACCACATTCAAAAGCATGTTTACAAGAAATCAATACACATTAAGTAACATTAAGTTCATTACAGTGTTCTTTTTCTCACATTACACATACTTCTCACTTATTTTCTTCATGTGCTCTCCACAGACATTTTCTTTGCGTTTTTCACATCTAGCTTTTATTTTCCCTTCCTTTGACCTAGGGAAAATCACGCATCTCTTTCTTGAATTATCTGGCTCCTCTACATCTTCCTGTCACCATTATCTGTACGTAGTCTTTTCTTGAAATTTCTAGGCAGTCTAGTTATAGCAGCAAGCGCCAACAGCCATGGTTTAATGAGTTTTTTCGCCAGCTCTTTCAAAAATACTCTCGTTGGCATGTTTTTCTCGCAGCTGGAATTGAATTTCAATACAACGAAAGTGTTGATACCAACCACATTGAAGAGATGGTAGGAAACGAGTGTCCATCTGTTGGTTCGACGTACTAGGTTGTAAGTATGGCATAACTTGTCATTTGTGTCTACACCACTTTTCGTGCTGTTATAATACACCATCTGAATCCGAACTCACGAATTCACTTTCACTTCTTCACTTTCGGTGTTATAATTGCTGAATAGTTCACAGTCTGGATCAGAATCAGAAGCAACTGGGACATCACCATCATCATCATCATCATCATCATCGTGTTCTTCTTCTTCTTCGTCTTCTTTTCTTCTTCTTCTCCTTCCTCTCCTTCTTCTAAAAAGCCACTGTTCAATATCCTGTACTTGACGACTGTGCCTTCCAGCTGTATTAATATGAAAGCGAAATACAAATAGAAGTAACCCCGAAATTTGAGAGAAAAACGATAACACATCGCTCTATTTGCTGCACTGTATCTCATGTCAAAGTAGAAGCGCCTTATACTGCAGGTTATAGGCTTACTTCTTGTATATTAACAATTCCTCGACATCACAAGAGGTTCATATGATGGCCAAAATATGTGTATTACGCGTTCTCATCATCAAAACTAAATAAATAGTTAGTTATATGCAATAAGGGCAAGAATATGAAAAGAGTTACCTGATTTTATTTTCATACGTAATTACTCGCGTGGGGTCTTCCAGGCCTGGACAGTGCTCTCCACTGAGTACCTTACTTGGCAACAGTGAGCCAACTACTGAACTCAGCTCCACTCCCCACTACATGAAGCTATTGCATATGTCAAGGTCACACGTAGTCACTTCGGGAAAATATAACAATTTAAAAACGGGGTGGGGCCTCAAAGACCCCGCGCGAGTAATTAAAGGTTAAGGATAATAATGGATGTGAACAAAATTGTTAAATACGTGGTATTAGAACTACCCGTCAAAACGGTGCGCTCGCTCAACAGTAATACATGTTTTCATTCTATCATGTATTTTTTATCGCGGATACCTGTTCTATCGAAGGCATACTGCAGATCCAGTTCAATGCTACCAAGATCATTGCGGCTTTAGAAATACCAAGCGTCGCCAGTTTTGACGATGAGAGCCGTTGATACTTAAAATTATATTTTTAATATTTGCCTTACGTTGCAGCGACGCATATAGGACTTAAGCGATAATTTTTAAAATGTTCTTCCGTTATTAGCCTGAGTGTGATTCTCCCTGTTCAGTTATAAGTATTTAGAACCCATGTATACATAATGTAAGTAACAAATTGTTGAGGGCACGAGATTATTTACTTTACCACGACAATTATATGTGGCTCTTATTTGTACCCTAAATAATCATGCTCTCAGAACACAAACTGTCTGACTCGTTGGCTGAATGGTCAGCGTACTAGCCTTCGGTTCAGAGGGTCCCGAGTTCGAATCCCGGCTGGGTCGGGGATTTTAACCTTCATTGGTTAATTCCAATGGCCCGGGGGCTGGGTGTTTGTGTTGTCTCCAACATTCCTGCAATTCACACACCACACATAACACTATCCTCCACCACAACAACACGCAGTTTCCTACCCCTGGCAGATGCCGCCCACCCTCATCGGAGGGTCTGCCTTACAAGGGCTGCACTCGGCTAGTAATAACCAAACGAAATTAAAGAACACAAACTCATGAGCAGTACCTGTTCAATGCATTCTTATAAAAAAGATGGGTAAATTTATTGTTCACACACGTACTATTAAGGGCTTCATCTCTACTTATTCTTCAGACAGGTAGTAATAGTAGTAGAAGCATACTGATGTCGCTGTTACTTTTTTTCTCATCACTTACCTTCAATGAACAGGGCAAATCCATTTTCTTCCTTTGACAGTAACTTGATAGCAGCTTCTGTCATTTCAGCTAAAGTGGGCTCTGTTTCTTCGTTGGCTTCCAAATGGAATTTCATGTGACTCCCCTCGAATAAGCCTAAAGAAAGAAAAATAATCAGTTGAAAGTCGTCATAATAGAAGGTGGGACTCTGGAAACTGTTTCATTTCAGGTGTTAAAAAATAACTACAATGACCAGATTTCGAGGTATGATATATATTACTGACAGTGAGAGATCGATGTATGTTTTTAATCCAAAGTACCGGTACCTAAAGTTACCTAAGAGATTCTCACTAAACCGGCTAATTGTAAGTCAACCCTCCCGTAATAATTACTTTTGAGTGTGCTGTAGGGAAACCGACATGATTATGGAGTATTGGTATGCTTAAAAAAGCGTAAATTCCTAAATTTCATTTACCAGAAACCCACAACATCTTGGGTCTCATCTGCTATAATTTCAATCGAAGTAAATTATTTTCATATTCAGAATCATTAATTCTGTTATTAAGAAAAGTTATTTTACATAACCAATGATATAATACACAGGATAACTACCAACGTATTCTTATAATTCAGGAAACTGAATCTCGAAACAGTGTTGTCTGCCTTGACATGCCAATTTTTATTGAAATTGGCCGGGCACTGTAGGATTTATTTATTTATTTATTTATTTATTTATTTATTTATTTATTTATTTATTTATTTATTTATTTATTTATTTATTTATTTATTTATTTATTTATTTATTTATTTATTTATTTATTTTATTGTTCAACAGCCATTTTGTCCACCTACAGGACATCTCCATTTAATATTTCTAATGCTATAAATAATTGAAAATAGAAATTAAGATATGAAACCTAATTCTATACTTATCAAATATGGACAGTGGTAAGTGTGTGTTACAAATTAATATTTTAATTTCTCCTAAAATATGCATTGATAATCTGAATGAATCTAAGGAATAAACTATTCATGATACACAAGTATTCTACTCTATTTAATTTACGTCTTCTCTGTGTTTGATTTCCCCTCTGACTGACGTTAAGAAGACACACTGCTCGTGAAATATGTCCACGTTTGGCATTATATTAATTGACTGAAATTTTCTGCTTTACGGTAAATTCATGTTGTGATTTGTGTTTGACCTTTTAGTAAAGAAAGTCAAATTATTTCTATTATTTACAAACGGTGCATAGAGGTTTATTTTGTGGAATAACTCTCGGTTATCTGATTTACCTTTCAAAATTCCATATAGGTATTTTACACTCGTTAATGTTCACCTAGTATGCAACTTATCGATCCCAAAATTAGTTATTAAGTCACTATATGCCACATATTTTGCACTAGTTTTAAAGATACAGAAATACACATATCCTAACAATTTAGCTTGAACATTTTCGATTTTTTTTTTGCTAGGGGCTTTACGTCGCACCGACACAGATAGGTCTTATGGCGACGATGGGATAGGAAAGGCCTAGGAGTTGGAAGGAAGCGGCCGTGGCCTTAATTAAGGTACAGCCCCAGCATTTGCCTGGTGGGAAAATAGGAAACCACGTAAAACCATTTTCAGGGCTGCCGATAGTGGGATTCGAACCTACTATCTCCCGGATGCAAGTTCTACACGCCTCTACACGCACGGCCAACTCGCCCGGTCATTTGCGATTTCTTTGATACGTTTATTAACTGATGGATTCCAGACTAAGGTTGCATAATCTATTACCGTTCTAACTAGTGAATTGTATACCGGTTTAACAGCTTTGATATGTTTTAATTTGTTTGCGTTTCTCATAAGAAATCCTAGGTTCCTGCAGGCGACATTTACGGCGTTATTTATGTGTATATTGAATTAAAGTTTACTATCAAATATTACTTCTGAATCCTTCTTTCCTTCAACTCGTTTAAGGCTGACACTGTTCTTTTCTTAAGAATGGATTTTTGGTCGTCTTTTTCTAGTGAAGATCACTGATTTACATTTATTAATATTGAATTGAAAGTAGTTGTGTTTTCCCAATTCAATAAGTGCTGTGAGGTCATGTTGTAATTTTTCGTTATCCTGGTTTGAAGAAATTTGTCTTCAAATTTTCATGTCATCGGCACATAACTGAAATTTAGATGTTTTCAGTACAAAACCATTATCATTAACAAACAGAATGAATAACAGTGGACCTAATTTTGAACCTTGCATTATGGATGAAGCTACTCCTTTGAAACTAACAAACTGAATTCTATTCCTGAAGTAGGAGTTAAAAATTCGACCAGGTCAGGGAGAAAACCAAAACCGTGAAAATTGTTTAGAATTTTATGATGACCAGTCCTATCTAATGCTTTCTTCATGTCCGTATATATGGCATCGACTTCTCCTCCTTGATCTAAAATAGATGACGCATAATTTGTAAAGTTCACTAAATTTGAACTTGTCTATCTTCCTTGCATAAAGCCATGTTGTTGCTCTATGACGACTTTCTCAACCTGTCGACGGATATTACAGTAAAGTATATCCTCAAACAGTTTACATAAAACTGATAGTATTGGTGTAGGTCTATAATTATGTATGTTTTCAGTATTACTATCTTTGTGAATTTATTGGACACACTCTTGCTATCCTCCACAAATCAGGAAATATTTTTTGTTGCAGAGATTTGTTAATAATTGTATAAAGCGGATATGCAAGAGCGTCTCCACAACTTCTCACTACATACTGGGGAATATTATCTGGACCAGCACTCCTTTTAGACTGTAGTATATTTATGGCACATTTAATATCATCAACAGATACCTCTGAAATGTTGAACAGTCAAGTTATTTATATTGCAGTTCCTCTAGAATATACTGCTCATTGTTCTCGGTGTTATTTTTTGTGTATGTACTATTGAAGTATGAGGCAAATCCATCGGCTATTTCTCTCTTAGAAGTTAAGATATTATCATTCAGTACATATCTGTGACATTCTTGATTATTGGTCATCTCTTGCTTTAAAAAAGCCAGAAGTGCCTGCTATTACTAGCTATACTACTTTCTATACCTAGAATGTATTCGCTATACGCTATTCTTATTTTCTTTTAAAGGATTTCGCTCCTTGTTTTGAACTCTGTCATACTATACTCACTAGGATGTCATCTTTTCCTATGGTACTCCTTATTTCGAATTTGCTGTATCATTTCCTCATTATACCACACTGGATAAGTTATTTTACTATACTTGGTCAGAGGAACACAGCAATCACGAATCTCATAGACTTATCATAGAAGCACTGTTAACGTGTCATTCAATTCTGACCAATCACAAGTGTTTATTATTTCAAAGGGTAATTGAAAAATAATTCTATTTTAATGATGATGCCTGAAAGTTGATCTACCGTCCAATGTACTAACTTTTCTTACATTAACTTCCATTGAGAGAATCAGTGCAGGAAGATAGTCATATTCAGGTAATAAAGGCTGCTCATCTCACTCAATATGAATTTGCTCTGTTGTAGAGGCCAGAAGTAAATCTAAACATTATCCGAATTTATTCGAGACAGTATTCTAGACGTTAGATTCATGATATTTAGGGAGTTTTGAAGCTGCATTCCTGCTGATCTTGCTTTACTTGTACCAGCACCCTAATTTCCCTCAAATTGAACTCTCGTACAATGCAAATAGGACTTTTTATTCACTGTACTGATCAAAGTTGGAATTTGGTGGAAAACACACTACTCCTATAAAATATGACCTATATTTAAACTGAATTTTAACCATTACAAATTCTAATTCACTAGAGTAAGAAATAATCTGATGAGTTTTAAACATTTTATCAACGGCTATATCCACCCCACCTCCCCTCGGTTTACGTGTTACTTTATGTTCTCTATCTGCTCTAAAAACACAGTAATTATTAGGGAGGATTTCACTATCATATACAGACTTAGGGCCGGAATTATAATATCAGTCAATCAATCAATCAATCAATCAATCAATCAATCAATCAATCAATCAATCAATCAATCAATCAATCAATACTGATCTGCATTTAGGGCAGTCGCCCAGGTGGCAGATTCCCTATCTGTTGCTTTCCTAGCCTTTTCCTAAATGATTTCAAAGAAATTGGAAATTTATTAAACATCTCCCTTGGTAAGTTATTCCAATCCCTAACTCCCCTTCCTATAAATGAATATTTGCCCCAGTTTGTCCTCTTGAATTCCAACTTTATCTTCATATTGTGATCTTTCCTACTTTTATAAACGCCATTCAAACTTATTTGTATACTAATGTCATTCCACGCCATCTCTCCACTGACAGCTCGGAACATACCACTTAGTCGAGCAGCTCTTCTTCTTTCTCTCAATTCTTCCCAACCCAAACATTGCAACATTTTTGTAACGCTACTCTTTTGTCGGAAATCACCGAGAACAAATCAAGCTGCTTTTCTTTGGATTTTTTCCAGTTCTTGAATCAGGTAATCCTGGCGAGGGTCCCATACACTGGAACCATACTCTAGTTGGGGTCTTACCAGAGACTTATAATCCCTCTCCTTTACATCCTTACTACAACCCCTAAACACCCTCATAACCATGTGCAGAGATCTGTACCCTTTATTTACAATCTCATTTATGTCATTACCCCAATGAAGATCTTTCCTTATATTAACACCTAGATATTTACAATGATCCCCAAAAGGAACTTTCACCCCATCAACGCAGTAATTAACACTGAGAGGACTTTTCCTATTTGTGAAACTCACAACCTGACTTTTAACCCCGTTTATCAATATACCATTGCCTGCTGTCCATCTCACAACATTTTTGAGGTCACGTTGCAGTTGCTCACAATCTTGTAACTTATTTATCACTCTATAGAGAATAACATCATCCGCAAAAAAGCCTTACCTCCGATTCCACTCCTTTACTCATATCATTTATATATATAAGAAAACATAAAGTTCCAATAATACTGCCTTGAGGAATTCCCCTCTTAATTATTACAGGGTCAGATAAAGCTTTGCCTACTCTAATTCTCTGAGATCTATTTTCTAGAAATATAGCAACCCATTCAATCACTCTTTTGTCTAGTCCAATTGCACTCATTTTTGCCAGTAGTCTCCCATGAACCACCCTATCAAATGCTTTAGACAGGTCAATCGCGATACAGTCCATTTGACCCCCAGAATCCAAAATATCTGCTATATCTTGATGGAATCCTACAAGTTGAGCTTCAGTGGAATAACCTTTCCTAAAACCGAATTGCCTTCTATCGAACCAGTTATTAATTTCACAAACATGCCTAATATAATCAGAAAGAATGCCTTCACAAAGCTTACATACAATGCATGTCAAACTTACTGGCCTGTAATTTTCAGCTTTATGTCTATCACCCTTTCCTTTATACACCGGGGCTACAATAGCAACTCTCCATTCATCTGGTATAGCTCCTCCGACCAAACAATAATCAAATAAGTACTTCAGATATGGTACTATATCCCAACCCATTGTCTTTAGTATATCCCCAGAAATCTGATCAATTCCAGCCGCTTTTCTAGTTTTCAACTTTTGTATCTTATTGTAAATGTAATTGTTATCATACGTAAATTTTATTACTTCTTTGGCCTTAGTCTCCTCCTCTATCTCGACATCATCCTTGTAACCAACAATCTTTATATACTGCTGACTGAATACTTCTGCCTTTTGAAAATCATCACATACACATTCCCCTTGTTCATTAATTATTCCTGGAATGTCCTTCTTGGAACCTGTTTCTGCCTTAAAATACCTATACATACCCTTCCTTTTTTCACTAAAATTCGTATGACTGCCTATTATGATTGCCATCATGTTATCCTTAGCTGCCTTCTTTGCTAGATTCAATTTTCTAGTAAGTTCCTTCAATTTCTCCTGACTTCCACAGCCATTTCTAACTCTATTTCTTTCCAGTCTGCACCTCCTTCTTAGTCTCTTTATTTCTCTATTATAATAAGGTGGGTCTTTACCATTCCTTACCACCCTTAATGGTACAAACCTGTTTTCGCATTCCTCAACAATTTCTTTAAACCCATCCCAGAGTCTGTTTACATTTTATATACCGTTTTCCACAGATCATAGCTACTTTTTAGAAACTGCCTCATGCCTGCTTTATCTGCCATATGGTACTGCCTAACAGTCCTACTTTTAAGACCTTCCTTTCTATCACATTTATTTTTAACTACCACAAAAAACAGCTTCATGATCACTAATACCATCTATTACTTCAGTTTTCCTATAGAGCTCATCTGGTTTTATCAGCACCACATCCAGGATATTTTTCCCTCTGGTTGGTTCTATCACCATATTAACTTATTTGCCATTTGTTGGTCATGCTTCCTGTAGTTAGCATTTCCTTCCCAATTAACATCTGGCAAATTCAGATCTCCCGCTACAATCACATTTCTTTCCATGTCGTTTCCCACATAGCTGACTATCCTATCAAATAATTCCGAATCCGCGTCAGTGCTACCCTTTCGCGATCTGTATACTCCAAATATATCAAGTTGCCTATTATCTTTAGAAATGAGCCTTACACCTAGAATTTCATGTGTCTCATCTTTAACTTTTTCGTAGCTTACAAATTCTTCTTTCACCAGAATGAACACTCTCCCTCCCACCCTTCCTATCCTATCTCTACGATAGACACTCCAGTGCCGTGAGAAAATTTCTGCATCCATTATATCATTTCTCAGCCATGATTCAACTCCTATTACAATATCTGGTAAATATATATCTATTAAATTACTTAATTCTATTCCTTTCCTTACAATACTTCTACAGTTCAACACTAACAATTTTATGTCATCCCTACTTGATTTCCAGTTCCCTGTTCCCTTATCACCGCTCCCTAGGCCATCCCGTTTCCCTGAATGTACCTCCCTATTACCCTTCCAAACAAATTTCCTAACTTATACGTACCACTGCGGTTTAAATGAAGGCCATCTGAGCGCAGATCCCTATCTCCTACCCACCTATTAGGATCTAGAAATTTCACTCCCAGTTTCCCACATACCCACTCCATAGTCTCATTTAAATCCCCAATCACCCACCAGTCAGTATCCCTTCTACACAGTATTCCACTAATAACAATCTCCGCTTTCTTAAACTTCACCCGTGCTGCATTTACCAGATCCCACACACCTCCAACTATGTTGGTACTTACATCAGCTTGCCTTACATTGTTGGTACCAACGTGAAACACTACCACCTTCTCATTCCCCTCCTCCCTCTCTTCTACTTTCCTCAACATCTGCCTCAACCTAATTCCTGGATAACACTCTACTCTGGTACCCTTTCCTCCACACAATTTCCCCACGTCTCTAACGATGGAATCCCCCATGACCAGAGCCTCAACCCTACCCACCTCATTTGATCCCCTCCCCTCCTGGTCAGCCCTATCTTTCCTGATAGCTGCAGAAGCTACTTCCTCCTCCCTTTTCTCATTACCATGACCCTGTTCCACCTGCATTTTCCTATCCTCTACTCTACATTTTCCTTTCCTA
The DNA here is from genome assembly GCF_040414725.1 of Anabrus simplex. NCBI lineage: Eukaryota > Metazoa > Arthropoda > Insecta > Orthoptera > Tettigoniidae > Anabrus > Anabrus simplex. The sequence continues at coordinate 408,138,598 of NC_090269.1, forward strand.
CCTTTTCCCTTCCTCCTACTTCCACACATCTCAGCAACAGTTCCCTGTCCCTCATCTTCCCTCTGTTGTTTACCTGGAGTGACTCGTACCGATTTCGCACAGACACCTGTCCTGAATTCTGATCCTGAATAGAGCCCTTAGCCTGCAATCTCCTTCCCCTTAGAACATTAGACCACCTGTCTTCTACAACTCCTCCCTTTCCTTCCCCTCCCTCTTGTACACCTACTGTAACCTGTAAATTGTTTGAGGGAGTCCTATCTTCTTTCCTGTCTTCTGTGAGAATCCTAATTATCTCCCTCAAACTTTCCAACTCCTCCCTCATACCCCTCAATGTCTCGTCACATCCACAGTAAGTACACTCGCGCTCCTTAGCCATTCTGTACGGGGGGAAAAATGAAATTCAAAATAAAATAACTTATTTGCAAAAAATAAATGAACGGAGGGATATACTGTCTGGGATAGTACACAGAGGTTTAAACTGTTGGTTCATTTTAAACTTCGGTTTACCTGTTAGTCGTGTATAATAAAACATAAGTTTAACTAGAGATTAATTTTACTGCCACCCATCTACGTTTAAGAAAACATAACCTTAAACATGCCAGAAAGAATGGATCTCGAAGGTATTTTTGAGGTGTTTGAAGAAATACTAAGCGATGACGAAGAAGTGGTTCGAATTATTGAACGACCACGGGCACTACGAGTTTTCTGAGCAAGGTGACGTCACTTTCATATATGGAATGAAAAATAGTTTCTAAATAGGTTTAGGCTTACAAAACAGACTGTAATAACCCTATTTCAGCAAATTTGTACTAGAATAAAACATGCAACGGAAAGGCAAGAATGTACAAATGACTTTTTTAACTGTTTCAATGTCAAAAGTATAAATTTTAGAAAATAAAGTAACTTCCTTCTATTTCAGAAATCATGCTGTAGAACCCCTCACTCAGCTACTAATATCATAGCGGTTTTATGCCTCCGGTAGTATGTTTATTACAATGGCAGATTTCGGAAGAATTCATGAGATCACTGTTTCACGAACTATATACATATTTCTGTACTAATTACACAATCAATTATATTTCCTTCCAAGTAAAATTAGGAAAACGGCTTTTGCTTTTATCCGCCATTTTACCTACAAGAAGTAAACAAAACATTATCGATAGTCATCTTTTCTCGCGAATCACTGCTACCAAGATCGTATATTTCCTTCTTCACCTCAGTTTAACTTAGGCTGGCCATTATAAGACACAACATCGGTTTAAACTCAAGTTACAGTTTAACTCAATCTTCAGTTTAAACCCTCATTATAATACCGGCCCTTAGTGAGCCAACTTTCGGTCATGCAGATTATTTAATGATTATTTTCGGAAGCAGCTAAAAATAACGCTTGATTTTCGTTGTAACTCCTCTCATATTCTGATGACTAATAGTTACCTATTCTTTACTACTATATCTATCTATGCTATTATTCGTGTTTGGTTTTGGCAATTTAATTCATCTTTTCAATGTCTTCTGAGCATTTAATCTGTAAGATTTGATCGCCTGGTTTCCTCCTAACAAATATCTTACCATTCCGCCACCCCCCCCCCCCCCCGCAGCAATTGACCGCTTTCCTCTTTGCTCTTACCTGTGCAAGGAACTTCTTCCCAGAAGGGGAAAGGCGTTCATTTATGAAGGTCGAGGGTTGTTATTATCTTCCCTCGTTTAGCTCTGGCATCCATCAGTTTCTCCTACCCGCTCTCAGCACGAACTTCACCATGATGCCACGAGGTGGTGTTGGAGAACCCGGTCCGGCAATTGTTCTCTATCTGCGCTTTTAAATACTAGGAAAACCAGTGGACTATAGAGAAGTAATTTAATTAATTCTGAAATTATTCGTAAATACTGCCACCGAGAAATATTGGTCAGTTCTGGAATTGGAGGAGCTTTTACTTGAGATAATAAAAATACCATTTTATTCCAGACTTTGCTTTTATTTGATCTAAAACTTAGCGGAAATATGCTAATTTCTTACATGAACTATGAGGTCACTGAGCTAACGATTCAAGTCATCGTCCCTCCCCGAGATATTTCTAACTTTACTCTGAAGGTAGCCCAAAAACGTATCTGTATAGCATTGCACTAACCCTCGATATTAGCCGGTCTTCAACAGTGGACGACAACAAAGAGTCAAGAATACATGGGCGGAAACTTACCGGCACCAGTAAGTGCAATAATCTCATAGAGGGGATAAATCTGTAGATACGTGAGAATAAGTGATGAGTTGGGAACATTTAAAGAAATCGTGCAGCTATCGTTAGACTGTTGCAGCCTTTGTAATTCAGACACCACGACAAGGGCGGGTGGCCACTGGCGTGTATGGGAAACTGCGCCTCCGAAAGCTTTTAAAATTTAATTGGTGAGGCATAAAGCCAATAAGATTACTATCTTACTGTTGTTTGTGGGATTTGAGTTGTAGAGATGTCGGGGACTGAACAAACACGCTGTCTGCGAGCCAACATAAAATTAAAATCCACGACCAGGCTGGGAATCGTTCCCTAGGCCCTCCGGACCGAACGACTCTGCACTGACCATTCAGCCAAAGATCTGGGATAATAAGTAGTAAAACGGTATTAATTACAAGGCCCACGCAGGTCTCACGACAACTTCAACACTGCATCAGCATTGGACAATAATTGTCGTCATTTCCTTACGAGATTACCAGTTATTTACATATATACGTACAGTAGGTTTGATCATTTTTCCCCATTTCACAGAATAAATTAAATATCCACTATCCAGATCACTAATTAAGTTTAAATTAAAAGTATGAATATGAGAAGCATATTAGAGCAGATGTAGGATGTAGCACTTACGTAGAAATGAAAAGTTTAGTATCAGGTAGGTTGGAATGGAACGCTGCATCTCACCAGTCTACAGACTGATGACTCAAGAACAACGACACAGACATAGATTTATGGTTAATTAAGCAATGAATAAAGTAAAATTTGCTCATTTTTACATGGTGGTCTTAAATTTTTCAGCGTTACTCTACACGGTACTGTACCAAGTACCGTAACTATTCTAGATTCGATAGTTTTTACCCCATTTCACAAAATAATTTTAATCTCCACTATTAAGACCACTAATGAAGTTGAAATTTACAGGAAATGATAGTGTCGGGCATCTTGTTTTCTCCTATAAATTCTACGTTATAACGGCTAGTATTAGCTTTGTTACATACCTAGCAAGTAGTCGACGTCCGTGTAGTTCAAAGAGAGGAGCTGTTCACGATTCCAGACGTACCGTCCTTGGAATCCACCGCTCTTCTTGTCATTTTGCCAATCCTGTATGAGATTTCGACCGTCGAGCCGTTTTCCGAACTTTCCTTCTTCATCAGCCATGTCAGCGGGAATGAAGACCCTGCGACCACCTCCCAATATAACCTACGAAGAATGTCAAGTTACATTCTTACAGTGGAACTCGACAATGTTGTGAGATCGACAGCAGGCAATGGTGTGAAGGTAAACAAGGTGAAAAGGCAGGTTGTGAGTTTCTCCAAGAGGAAAAGACTGTGTTGATGGAGTGAAAGCACCTCACAGGAATCACTTAAATGTTTAGGTTGGGGATATCGCATTAACATGACTGTAAGCAAAGAACACAGATCTTTTATAATTATATAGAGGTTATTAACGGTTCTTTGTAAGGCTGTGAAAGAGACGGCATGTAAATCACTCGTAAGACACCTCTCCAGAATTACTTGATTCCAGAAATGGAAAATGTCTACATGAAAGCAGCATGATTTTCTCTGGGTTATTTCTGATAAAGTAATGTTACGAAGTTGTTGCAAATTTTTGGACTCGGAAGGATAGGGATAAAGGAGACATCTGCTCGACTAACAGCTATGTTCCTAGCTGTCGGCGGAGATGTGGCGTGGAATGATATTAGTAGACGAATAAATCACGACAATTTTTAAAATAAAAGATGATAAAGCTGGAATTCAAGAGAGTAAACACAGAAAATATTAGTTTACTGGATGAGAACGGAACAATGTGCCAAGGAAAATGTTCGATAAATGTCCAAGTTCCTTGAAATAATTCACGAAGAGATTAATGAAACAACTGATAGGGAATCTACCAGCTAGGGGGACATAATTAAATGCTGGTCGGACTCAATTTTGCATCATAATGTCTCTGTAATGATGAGGACTTGTTTAGACAAGATTACACAGCGAAACTATAAATATTGGCTGCTAAATTTAGTAAGAAAAGAGATCTCTGGTATAAAAAAGTGACAATTACGCCATGTACAAGCGCGCCAGAAAATATTGATTGACAGCAATGTAAGCTTGTAGGTTCATGAGGCTTTTCATATCGTAATTATACGTATGAGAGCTCCAGTTCTACATGAGATCCGTAACAAACGGACGTCATTTTTGTACCAAAAATCATATGTGCATTTTTGAGAAACACTCGCCAAATATACTTCAAAGAAAACATAGCTGATGACACTAAGGAGTAGTACATCTTAGTACTACAAAAATCGTTTCATGTTAACCAGTCTATTTTAAATTAAAATTGTCTGATAGGTTGTAAATTGAAGTCATTATATGTATGTAGGTCAATGTATGTATGTATGTATGTATGTACGTATGTATGTATATATGTATGTATGTATGTGGATATACTTTTTCTCACAACTTCTCCTAAACCACAGACCCTACTTCAACAAAACTTAGAAAAATCATTAGTTACTAAGCGAGACCCGCTCGTGTGTGGTTCTAAAATTGTAGGGGGTTAACCTTGGTTACCCTCTTTAATTGAAGATCCTCTGCGTGGTGATGGGGACCAGCAGCCCTACTGGGTAACCATTCGGTATACAAGGAGGAGGAAGCTAAAGCACCACCCAACCCTAAGGTGTAACGAGACCCGTGCCGATGGGGTACATGGCACATGGGAGATGTGTCCTGAACGGAGCCTTCGAGATACTTGGCGCCCTCTCGAAGTAAGTAGCCTTACCCGGGTATGCGGGGCTCTGCCTGGGCGGACATATATTTCCCTAGCTACTCGCGGGACCTTAATGAGCACCGTAGCTACCCATAAACCGGAGAGCTCTTCTGGGTCCTCCGAGAGGAACACCAGTTCAGCAACAACCGATGGGGAATCTTCGGAGATACCCTCGGACAGCACGACCTCGACAGTAACAGAGCTCACTCTAGAGGTGGGCAATCTACTAGTCCAGAAGAAAAAGAAGAAACAGCGCTCCGGCGCTGATAAGAAGAGGTATAAGAAGGCTTTAAATGCCCGGGAGCAGGCCAAGGAGGGCCGAACTCCTGGAGCTGAGAGGCCTTCTACTGCCACGACAGCGACGACTGTGGGGGGAATCCAATGGGCACAAGATGCGGGACCCTGAAAAAGGCTCTGCTTCTAGGGACAGAGGACTCCACCCACCAAGATGCCAGTGGGGAAACGACTTCTGTCGGGGGCAACCCCAGAAGAAGATCGGCAGACCTACAAAAAACCCAAGGTGGAGTATGCTAGGATAGCTAAAGCTGGGATCAGGATGGCCATAGTACCTGTAGGATATCCTGACCAGCAGCTAACCGAGAAACAGGTGGAATCTGTGGAGGAGGCTATCACCAATCTGATACACGAGCTTCCGGAGCAGGGGTCCATTAAGCCTCAGTTCCTGGACTGCTATCTGTCGAGAGGTGCGGCCGTCATTATCGTAGAGAATGATGAGACTGTAGCATGGCTTTCTTGTCTTGTTACAGGTATACAACCGTGGGAAGGAGCCAGGCTCACAATTGTGGGCATGAATAAACTCCTTTCCTATAATAGAGTCATGGACTGGATACTAGGACAACCAAAGGACAACAACGTCCTTTCGGGAAGAATGGCTCGCCAGAACCATGGCTTAAATCCCAACAGCTGGAGGGTCTACGACCGCAAGGAGGAGAAGAGAGGTGTCCGACTTGTGGTCAGGATGGACTCCAGAGATGTGGAGAAAGTGGTGGGGAAGAAGATCTTCTGCGGGGTGCATGTTGCTACCTTCACCTTGGTGGAGGGCAAGCGCGACAAGCAGAGCACCATCCCCACCACAGACAACACTGAGACCAGCAGAGGCGAAGAGTGGGAGCCCGGACAGGAGCCGGGGCCAGCCAAGCCTCAAGATTCATCGCGGGAGACGGAGCTGCACGTTCCGGAGACCGCATAAGGTAAAGTATTGCATGAAAGTAAGGAATGATTACTTTCATACAAGCAAACATACAACATTGTATAGCGGCCTCTAGGGTACTTATCAGAAGTATCCAGAAAGGCAGGTTTTCGGTCGCCCTGATACAAGAACCCTGGTTTAGACAGGGGCATATCGTGGGACTAAAATGTGCAGGCTTCACTCTATTCAGTGGAGTAGCAGAGGAAAAGCCTCGAGCATGTATACTAGTTAAGGATCATAACGCTTGGGCTGTACCAGCCTTCATTACTAGAGACCTTGTAGCAGTTCTAGTGAGATATGAAGAGGGTGGACAGCCAAGAGATCTGGTTGTCTGTTCTGCATATTTCCAAGTAGACTCTGAATCTCCACCCCCGCCGGAGGAGTTCAAGAGACTGGTGATATATTGTAAGAAACAAGGACTAAACCTCATAGTAGGATGTGACGCCAATGCTCATCACAGCATTTGGGGAAATAAACACACAAACCAAAGGGGAGAGCATTTCATAGAATTTCTATGTACAACTGATCTTGAGATCATGAACATAGGTGATACCCCTACCTTCATCAACAACAGGAGTGAGGGGATCATAGATCTTACCCTGGGTTCCGTGGGAATGATACAGGAATTTAAAGACTGGGAAGTCTCTTTGGAGCCTTCCGTGTCAGACCATAGACTCATTGTGTTTCATATAGAGGGCTCCTTCGAGATCCCACTTTATGGAAACCCCAGACGAACCAATTGGACGTCCTTCAGGGAGGACGTGAGGAGGGGACTGGAAGGAGGACCCTCAAATATAATTAAGAACAAAGAGGAGCTGGAGTTCAGTGTGAGCTTTCTCACACAGACACTGGTTACCTCTTATGAATTAAACTGCCCAGTCGTTAAGGCAAAAAGAGTAACAGGAAGCTTCAAGTGGAATAGTTATCTTGAACATCTGAGGAGAAACACACGAAGGCTCTGGAATAAATACAGGGAACTTCAGGATCAAGAAAGCCTAGATTCTTATAAAGAATCACAAAGAAGATACAAGTCAGAAGTCAAAAAGGCCTCTAGGGAATCTTGGAGACAGTTTTGTGACTCCATTGAAAGTCAACATGAAACGGCAAGGCTTCATAAAATTCTAGCCTGGGATGGAAGGGAAAGGCTGGGCTCACTGGAGTCACCTTCGGGTGGATATACATCCACAGAGAGGGAGACTCTGAACTTACTGCTTGATGCCCACTTTCCAGGTTCAGCAGTCACTAATAGTGTAGTAGAATCGAGCGGATCCTTCAGACACGATCGAAGTGGCTGGAAGGAAGCCGCGGAGATTGTTATCCCAAGAAGGATGAAGTGGGCATTAGAATCTAATGCCCCCTCGAAAAGCCCAGGAATGGATGGGATCTTCCCGGCGCTTCTTCAGGAAGCGGGTGGGGTCCTTATACCATACCTGGTCAGAATTTTTAGAGCCTGTCTCACTGTGGGGTACGTGTACTCCTTGTGGCGTCAGGCGAAGGTAGTGTATATACCCAAACCCGGAAGGTCCTCATATACTAGACCTAAGGATTATAGACCCATTAGTCTAACGTACTTTCTTCTTAAGACCTTGGAAAGACTGGTGGATAGACATATCAGGGAGAAAGTATTAAGAGACTGTCCCCTGCATCCTCATCAACATGCATATCAACCAGTGAAGTCGGTTGAGACGGCACTACACCAGCTAGTTTCTAGGCTGGAGAGTGCCTTGGATCAGCAACAACTTGCTATGGTTGTATTCCTAGATATAGAAGGGGCCTTTAACTACACATAGAACTTAGTCTAGAGAGAAGAGGAGTGAGCAGGATGCTCATAAAATGGATCATGTTCTCACTGCAGGGCCGTCAAGTTCTGTTTACCCTCAACGCAGTTATGTTGAGAGCTAATATAGACAGGGGGTGTCCATAGGGAGGAGCATTATCACCAACATTATGGTGTCTGGTAGTGGATGAACAACTTACCAGGTTAAATGTTAGAGGAATTTACGCCCAAGGCTATGGAGATGACATTAGCCTGATGGCGGTGGGAAATTTCTCCAGTACGGTTTCAGAGGTCGTACAGAGCTCCCTACGTAGGGTGGAAAGATGGTGTCACGACACGGACTTGTCGGTTAATCCCGACAAGACGGGGCTCGTGGTATTTACCAGGAGGAGGAGGAGGCTAGACGGACTGTCAGAGCCTTTCCTATTTGGGAAAAATTTGGTTAAGACAACCTCAGTTAAGTACCTAGGGGTAATCCTTGAGGCAAGACTGAGTTGGAAGAAACATATAGACCATAAGGCGGATAAGGCTCGCAAGATTATGTGGGCCTGTCGGAGGGCCGTCGGAAAGACTTGGGGCCTAGGACCTAAGGTGGTCCAGTGGCTCTATGTTTCTATTGTACGGCCCTCGATCACCTACGCATCCTTAGTCTGGTGGCCAGGTTCGGAGAGTAAAACTGTGACCACCAAGTTAAACAGTGTCCAAAGGCTTGAGTGTCTAGGAATAACAGGGGCACTGGATACTACACCATTATGTCCAATGGAGGCCACCCTAGGTATTCCCCCCTTACATTTATATGTTAAGGTAATAGCGGGAATGAGTGCCTACCCCCCTCTGGTCACTCGGAGGATGGTCCTTCAAGAATGCGAATAGAGGTCATGCCTCCATTCTTACAAGGCTTCACCAGACCTGCCATACGACAATGATGATCGGGGACCTGATGAAGCCTAGTTTTAATTTGAATTATAAGTTCACAGTGGTGATACCCACAAGGGAGGAGTGGGCCGCGGATGCTGGGGCCCGTCTTAGGTCTGGGGGCTGTACATGGTACACATATGGCTCGCGAACAGAGACGGGTACAGGCGCCGGGTTCTGGGGGCCTAAGACAAGGCTCTCCCTTCCTATGGGTAAATACGCTACTGTTTTCCAGGCCGAAGTATACGCAATACTGGCCTGTGCTGTATATATATGGAACATGCCTGGACACAGAAGATGCATCACCATTTGCAGCGATAGCCAGGCAGCGTTAAAAGCACTATGTTCAGTTAAAACAACATCAAAAATGGTATGGGAATGCCAAAGGATGTTAGATCAGCTGTGTGAACTTAGCTCAGTTACACTATTATGGGTCCCTGGGCACACCGGTATCAGTGGAAATGAAGAAACTGACAAACTAGCGAAACAAGGCTCAAAAGGTCCTTTCATCGGACCAGAGCGCTTCCTGGGAGTGTCACTCCGAAGCGTGAAACTGGTAATATGCCAGTGGACAAACCAGTCTCACTTAAACATTTGGAAGAGGTTAACTATAGCAAGGCAGGCACGTGAACTTATCAAAGGGCCTAGCCAAAGTTATGAAAAGGTCCTGATAAATTTGAATAGGACCAGTTGGATTGTTGACAGGCCACAATACCTTACAAAGACACCTACACATCATGAAAATCAGTCAGGATCCGATGTGTAGAAGATGCGTTACGGAGGAGGAGACCTCCGCGCATGTGTTATGTCAGTGCGAGGCTCTTGTAAGCACTAGACATCGATACCTTGGCTCACATTTCGTGAGCCTGGAAGACATCAGGAATGCCAACATCCGGACACTGGTATCCTTTATAGGAGCACTAAGGCTGGACTAGGCAAACCCGTTTAAGGGACACAAAGGAAATTCACAGACCTACGTGTGGAGCCTTGCGAAGGCAGGGTTCACCCATTCTTTATCTATCTATCTACTAAGCGAGAAAAAGTATTGTTTAAGATATTCCTACCCCGGGTACTGGAGGGGTGAGGGTTATAAATCCTAAAATATTACAAGAAAATAATTGTAGGGGAAACTTGAAATATTAACAAAGGTTAACATTCTGGAAGTTTTACGTGGAAATTTGTAGAGCTTTCTGAAAGTTTCTAAGACATTTCCCTACCACCCGCAGCGGAAGAGATGAGGGGTGAAAACCTAAAAACATTATGAAAGTTTTCTGGCCAGCCACTCTGCTGCCCTCACAATAAACACATAGTTGTGAAAATCTTACTTCCTCTGCCATCTATCGCTCGCCATGGAATTATGTCAAACACATCTTTGACAGGTCGTGAAGGAGATTTATGCTTGTTGCGGAAATTTAGTGGCAATTTCTCTAAAAGAAAATGGATGTGTCTCTGAAGAACTCATGACTTCTAGGAACGTGGGTAATTATATCTAATATCTATACATACCTCATTTACCTTCATTATGCAACAAGAATAATCACGGTTTTGCATTATATTAGAAGGAAAAGTAGACCAAAGAGAACTGTCAAAGCCTTAAATGCTGGTCGGACTCAATTTTGAATCACAATGTCTCTGTAATGATGAGGACTTGTTTAGACAAGATTACACAGCGAAACTAAAGTATTGGCTGCTAAATTTAGCGAGAAAAGAGATCGCTGATACAAAAAATGACAACTACGCCATGTACAAGCATGCCAGAAAATATTGATTGACAGCAGTGTAAGCTTGTAGGTTTATGAGGCTTTTCATATCTTAATTGTACGTATGGGATCTCCAGTTTTACATGATTTCCGTAACAAACGGACGTCTATTTTTTGTTCCAAAAATCATACGTGCATGTTTGAGAAACACTCGCCAAACATACTTCAAAGAAAACATAGCCGACGACACTAAGGAATAATATATCTGAGTACTACAAAAATCGTTTCATGTTAATCAGTCTATTTTAAATTAAAATTGTGTGATAAGTTGTAAATTGAAGACATTATATGTATGTAGGTCAATGTATGTATGCATGTATGTATATATGTATGTATGTGGATATACTTTTTCTCACAACTTCTCCTAAACCTTCAACAAAACTTAGGACAATCATTAGTTACTAAGCGAGAAAAAGTATTGTTTAAGATATTCCTACCCCGGCTGCTGGAGGGGTGAGGGTTATGAATCCTAAAATATTATAGGAAAATAATTGTAGGGGAAACTTGAAATATTAACAAAGGTTAACATTCTGGAACTTTTACTTGGAAATTTGTAGAGCTTCCTAAAAGTTTCTAGGACATTTCCCTACCACCCACAGCAGAAGGGGTGAGGGCTGAGAACTTTAAAACATTATAAAAGTTTTTGCGCCAGCCACTCTGCTGCCCTCACAATAAATACACAGTTGAGAAAATCTTACTTCCTCTGCCATCCATCGCTTGCCATGGAACTATGTCAAACACATCGTTGACTGGTCGTGAAAGAGATTTATGGTTATTGCGTAAATTTAGTGGCAAATTCTCTAAAATAAAATGGATGGGTCTCTGAAGAAATCATGATTTCTACGACCGTGGGTAATTATATATAAATATCTATACATACTTCATTTACCTTCATTATGCAACAAGAATTATTATGGTTTTGCATTATATTAGAAGGAAAAGTAGAACGAAGGGAACTGTCAAAGACGAGTGCCAATCAGTTGATTACACTGGTAAAGAAACCAAATTCGGCCCGCACAGACCACATTGGGTTTAGCCTGCCAAGACTACTGGCGCTAGGGCTGACGGCCTGTACATTGTCATCGTAACGATATTGTCAGTTTCATTGCTTGACCGACTTCGTTGTCTCTCATATCAGACAGCTTCTAAGTTGTACTCTGGAAGTTGGGTCCACCCCGTTCCAGTTCTGGCAATGGTGGCACCCGTGGAATCTGAGTAAAAGGTATATACCCCTCTCCTAACACCGTGGGGCTGGTTGATTATGGCAGGAAAACATTCTCAAATTATTCTTCAAACAATTTCTCTCTTAAGCAGATTGTGAAATATTTTAATCACACAAATAAATACTGAGCTTGAATTCGAGTGAGATTGGGTTAGAACTCCCTTGTCAGTAACCCAGAAGTTGGTCTTCCGTGGGTTTTCATTTTCACACCATGATAATTGGTATTAACTTTGTGAGGTTTGGGACATCACTGCATGTTTTCAATTATTGAACTATATAATTAATTGATAAGATGTATATATTTTATCACTGATAGTTCATATATATATATATATATATATATATATATATATAGGGTTTTTATCATCCATTTCAATCATCATTTCATTTCTTTGTATCGCGGCTATAACGTATTCTGAACGAACAAATTATTGGGTAAAGTATTTCAACATCATTCATATTTATAACTTGCAGTAAATTTTCCAATAGCCGTTGTGAGGTGACCAGAGTCAGCAGGCTAATTTCAGCCCATTTCCTGGAAAAGTACGTCATCTAGGTTAAGAGAGACCTCACTCTCTCTACCTCATGAAGAGACAGTTGATACATTATAAACGCCCACTTTTCGAACTTCGCTACCTGACGCTTTATTTCAGCGGGAAAGTTCAGTCTGTGTGAATGAACGTAATGAAGCAACGTGATGGATTCACAGCAATACATAGGAGAAGGGATGAGACCTCGAATCTTACTGGACAATGTGATATGGCTGATGGAAGGAGACTTCTGAACGGATATACTTCAAAGACAAGAGCTGGGGAGGGCAGTCTTATTTTTACTCGTAAGCAGATTGTCACTCGCATTCGGACATTCTTATTCTCACTCCTGGAAGACACTCTTACTACGACTCTACGTCTGCATATCGGAGAAGATTTTAATTTAGTTCACTTCGCATCTGAGTATATTCTACTCAAAAGTTACTCTCATTGGGACTTGTTATCTCAATGACGAGAGGTAGTCAACGGGAGACCGGTTTTGACAAGTATAGGGGAGGAGAGCTTTTATTATGAGTATAGCTACGCTACTGTTCCGTAATACGGAAGAATACAAGTGTATTCTCTCCATTAACATAACCCATGGTGGTTTTGCACTTAAAATTTGGACCCATTACGACTTTATGTAAGGAGTAAAGTAGGAAGTGTTAAAGGCAAGAAAAGCGTAAGTAGGACTGGAATCCAACAACAGATGAGGCAGCCGGTAAGAGAGATCCACCCATCATCAGCTTCAAGACAACAGACTCTACATATGGTGAGCTTATGGCATAAGATTCTGCAAGTCTTCGCGCAACAGTTCATTTTCTTAGAGTTAAATTCATTCAATTTTTCTTTTGCTTCCGTAAGCTCAGATTTCGTTAACACGCCGTTACGTCACGTTTTTCATCCTAATAAATAGCTGTTTTAATTTGTATGTTCTGAAATTATTATTAATGATCCTTAAATTCCAAGTTAGTGTACTTAATGATTTGTGTTTCGTCACCTCACCCGTGGGAGTATTTTGAGTCTCATTACGTATTATTATTATTATTATTATTATTATTATTATTATTATTATTATTATTATTATTATTATTATTATTATTATTATTATTATTATTATTAATTATCAACTTTCGTTTTCAAGCCATAGGCTTGAAGGCTGGCGCCCATGGGATATTGTTTATGGAGAAACAATGAGATATCATTTATTTATTTTAATATTAAAATGACCCGCCACATTATATTTTGTCGAACATCTGTGGGCCGAGTGGATACGTCACAACTTGACAAACTTATACCCGTAAGAAGTGTTTTGGCAGAAAGTGCTAGAGGGAGGAGCATTGCACTGTGATGCCACGTTCCTGCATTATTTTTCTCCTTCCTTTCACTTCCGGCTCACTTATTCGTTCGTTCAGACAGCTGTGTTCTGTTGTACGTAACTCAGAAGTGAGAGGTTTGGCAACTCCAAGCAACACAAGCTGGTCAGCAGGTGCATCTCCATGGCAACCGCAGTGGATGCGGCCTAGCTTCCATGTCAACCATACCCTCTACTCTCTTCTCCCCAACCAGGCAGGGAGTAAACGGACCTCCCTCTAAGAACTGTCAGAATGTATCTTTCAATATTTTGACTACAGGACTATAGGAGTCAATAAATGAGGAGCTGTCCACGCACCTGGAGCTTCTTGCCCGTGCTACCGAACACCAGTTGCTCAGCGATGTCGTCACACTGCGAGGTATCTAGGCCAGCAGAAGCGATGTCAGCGTCACTTTCCCAGTTACGATCTGCGCTGCTAGCGTATGCTCCAGCTGGGGATGCGTGCGTCACGCGTGTGGTAGTAACGATACCTGTTGACTTGCCACTATCCTGCGTTTTATAAAACATACAATGAATTATTATCCAAAACCTTCTTCTGACTGGTATGGCGAAATGGACTGTGTGTTTGGGAGGTAAGTGCAAATATACATTCTGTTGATTATTTGTAGGGCCCTTAATATATATCACGTCAAAAATAAATAATACAATAATAATAAAAAATAAAAAATAAATATAAAAATTATGTTTGTAGTTTAGGTAGTATTTAATGGTCAACGACCTATGGCTTTGTTGGCGTACATAACAATATTGTCCAGTGTGAAAACGTTCGCTTCTTGTACGTCTTCACTAATCTTGCGCATTCCGCAAGCCGTACCCTATTGTTACATCCTGCATATTATACGGTTTGTGTTAGACTAACAAATCACTGATGACGAACGTTCAAGCAACAGGTTAATTGATTCAACCTTCTAAGTGATTCTTCATTGCATTCTCACGACAGTAGTATCAGGAGGGTCTGAGTGAATTCCCGTACTGGTCGGGTAAATTAGCCGCATCCGTCAGTTCCTGTGACTCGGGGAATATGTTTTTGTATAATATTTAAAGTATGATATTGTTACGTGCCAGCCCTGTGGTAGCTCCTTTTAGTATTTCTCGGAAGGGACTGTTGAGTCAGCCTGGAGGCCATGGCTGCCCTTTCCGTTAATTGCTCTCGTCCGCTGGCTTACCTGTGAGTTTCTTGGAGATGCAGCGAGAATATTCCATCTCTGATCACATCGCGAATATTCTGGTGTACATCGCCCGAGCTATAAAAATGGAGGATAGCCGCGGTCAGCCAGTTGGTGTTGTATTGTAGGTAAGTGTTGGACCCGTGGTGGAGTCAGTATGAAACTCAGTGTGTTGGGGTTCGGTGGCTGGGCTGGGCTGAAGGCGACACAGGTATTGACTGTCGCTAGAGTCCCACGGAGGTCTGAACGAGGAGCTCCGTGCGTGTGTCGGAGTGTCCAGTGAGTAGCCGGACTGTAGATTGACGGCACAGAAGACTTTGTACTGCCTTAGAGTACTTTGTGTGGGTGTACGACTGTGGACTGAGAATATTCGTAGAGTCGGTGACCGGAGCGGATATTGTGAGTGTTATTCGATCAGCGTTTTGTGAGTACTGTCCTGCTGGTTAGCACTGTTCAGCAGTTGATGTTTAGTTGTTCACTGCATGTGACTGTGTGCATTACTAGACTGTCTCTGGAGTCGAACCAAGGAACCGTTTTCGTGTGTTGTGTAGCTAACAGCACTATGTTTACACCCAGCGGTCTGCACACAGCTGCTGTATGAGGTGACTAGACTTGAAGATGTGAAAGTAAGGAATATAGCCGTCCCCAGGTAATAACAACTTGTTGGGAGTTCCTGATGTCTCTAAAGAAGAAAGACTCGTAAATGGATGGTATGGTCTTTCGGGGATGAATCGAATTGTGTGCGCATGTGTGTGTATATTTATTGGGTCATCCTGGAATAAATTAGAGTTTTAATCGTAACACTATAAAATTACCGCATCGTTTCAAATCAAAGTTATTTTTTACGTATCCCAGTACATATTTCATAAATGCTTTGAGATAATATTGCTGGTTATATGGTCAAATAAGACCGGAAAGCGACTTATTTAGGAACAGTTAGATGTATCCACATGATTACATTGCTTTTTTGTGTTAAAACCTGCTAAAACAATCATCAAATTTCTTGTATTCGGGGGATAGTGGGTTGGATCCCACTGTCGACAGCCCTAAAAAGGTTTCTCAGGCAATGCTCGAGCTGTATCTTAATTAAGACCACGGCCGCTACCTTCTCATTCCTAGACCTTTTCCTATTCCATTATCAACATAAAACCTGTCTTTGTCGGAGTGACAATAGACAAATTGTAAAAAGCAAGCTACATTTGTTAGATAGACACAATCTGTGTGAAAACGAAGGAAAGAATTAACACACATTATACATTTTCATAGCTTCTCGTTTGTAAAGGAAAGAATTTAAGTCACTGTGAAGTGAAGACTTGGTACTCACCTGAGCCCACTTCAACAGCGAAGACACTTGGTTGGATTGATTTTTCATGTCTTCGCAGCTTCCTCGGTCCACGGCAGCCGTAACTCCGATAGTCCCCATGTTACCCTTCACTCCACAGAGGTACGCTGTCGCCGTGCACGCTGAGTCAGCAACTTGCGAATTGACACAGTAGGTCTGCAATAAACAACATGTAATTCTTTGCCTACTTATTGATACCTACTTGTGATATACAACATAAAAAGTTCAGTTTTCTGCATTCATATTCCATTTAAAACATTAAAAAGTATTCTATATTCTACGATTGCTATTTTCTTTCCAACTAGCAAAGCAAAGTCACCTCCGTACAGGCCATGAAGGTCCTTGGAGGAGTGGAAGGTAAAGGCTTCCACCATTGTTAACCTCGGCACGTGATGGGGTAGAGTGTTTAGCTCTACGCCCGGCCGCCTTTGCTCCCAAGAATTAACCTGGTATTCATTTTGGTGTAGGCTGAGTGAATCCCAGGGCCATATTGTACCGGTTACGACCTGTACATAAGTATTTTTTTGAGCATAAGTTGCGTTTATTTACCACGCGTAATGTTCCGAGCGCGCCTGGTTTGTTTACCAGCAGCGAGGACCAGCTAGCGAGTGTATGACGACTGTGAGCTGTGACGTAGCCACAGGGACTAGCTAGACCGCCCGCTCGACTCAACGCGTGTTACCAGTCTTGACTGGTATTTTCTGGATTCCACGTCACTTGTTCTAGAGAGTTCGATGGAGAAAATTTTGAAATTTCTATAATAATGATGCTAGCGAATCAAGCGATATGTCATCTTGTTTGGGATCACCTAAACGTCCCAATGCTCGAGTTTCAAGCAAATCCATCGAGGGATTCGGGAGATATTCAATCAAACCGTATTATGACCTAGACATCCCGGATTGAATAAAAGGAGGACCTACTGTAGCCTATTCACACAGTCTCAGCTGAGTAGTCAGCGGGGACACTCTTGCTGCTACTATCATCGTGGAACTCTGTCATTATACAAGTGTGGGAAGACGATTCTTACAAGTACTATAAAGTGGACTCATAAGACTTCGAGTGTTGTAGAAAATTTTCTAAGTCTTCGTAATTGAACTTAGAATATTTACAGGTGTTCGTGAAATGGACTTGTATTATTTACATGGGTTCGAGACCAGAATTCTTCTAAGTGTTCATTGGATGGACTTGTATTATTTTCATGTGTTCATTGAATGGACTTGTATTATTTACGTGCCTTCGAGACTGAAACGTTTCTAAGAGTTCACTAAATGGACTTGTATTATTTACGCGTCTTCGAAGCTGGAATTTTTCTAAGTGTTCACTGAATGGACTTGTACTATTTTCATGTGTTCGAGACCAGAACTTTTCTACGTGATCATTGAATGGACTTGTATTATTTACGAGTACTCGAGATTGGAATTTTTCTAAGTGTTCGTGAAATGGACTTGTATTATTTACGTGGAATATTTGGGACTGTTGAAGAACTCATCCTTCTAATAGACAGTGATTGATTAACATTGCTAGTGATGAACTTTAACTTTCCAATGGCTTCAAACGAAGTTAGGATTTCACTTACATTTACTCAAAAACTTGTACATTTGCCAGTGTTGGTTTAAAAGACTTATAAATTTCGTCAGTGAATTTATTTATGTGGAAGGACTTGTGTTTTCGTCAGTGGTCATTCAAAGACTTTATGAATTTCACCAGTGATTAACTTTAAATATATTCAAACTTCCAAGTGAATGGACTTGTGTTTTCATTCGAGTTTAGGCAAAGACTTGCAGCTTCGCCAGTAATGAACTTTGAGTTTAACTATAATTTCACAAGAAAGGACTTGTATTTTTCGTTGCCAAAAGTTATTCAGGGACGAGGATTTTCCTAGTGATGAACTCTAAATTATTAATACCACTCATATCGTTTTAGGAGTGTTGGAAGTCTTGATGTACAATTATCAAGAACACTGCTCATAATTTGATCATCCAAGGTTTTCATGGACTCAGTGCTACTAGTGACCTTGGGAACATCAATCCTCTCAGTCTCATTGGGCTGAGGTTGTTCATGACTATCTACAACATCGCCTGGATCACCGGGGTTCAACCCGGGCCTCAGAGTTCGAGACATCTCTACTTGCCGTCAATCCAGACAGTCCAGCTGCCTCTGTCTGGAGTATCTGGAGTCCATGGAATCCCTGGAGTCTTCTGGAACGTGCTTCAACCAGCTTGGCTTGGTGAGCTGGAGAACCTGAGCCATACTATTGGAATACGAGGAAGACAATCCATTTCTACTTAGAGGTGATGTGCAAATTCATGACTTATTTGAATAAACTCTTGTGCAATCAGAGTCAAAGTTTTTCTGTAGATAGGACCCTACCTCCTGTACCGAGCCCTAGCTACAATTAATCCAGTTTTTCACCCTGAGAACTATAGTCATGCTACTTTAAAATTTAATCTGAGAGTCGGGCTCTTTTACTGGTACAATACGCACCTCCGGAAGTGGAAATCTCGTTTCTTAAATTATACGACTTCCTGGCGGGGATTCAAACCTACGTCCTTCCGGGCGAAGCGAGCACCCCTTTACCGCCTCGGCCAGGCAGCCCCTTCTTTCCCACTACCTAAACTAGAAGATTAAAGAGTAATTTCAACCTTATTGTGTAATGTCAAATACAGGATATGAAAGTGATACAGTCCACACAATAACTACGTTATTCTACCTACTTGCTAATTCAAAAGCTGTCATATTATTTATTGAAGTAGAAAGTTATATCTACTATTGAATCTTTCATTACAAATTTCAAGTACAAATATGTGAAAAATTGTATCAATTTTTAAATTAAACTATTTCACCATCAAAGTTGTTTATATCGCCGTTTGCATCATATTTTTCATCTAGTTTGTCTTCAGTTAGCAATTTTGGATTCTACAAATATAGATTAAACGAGAGTTTGGCCACAGTTCGTGGTAACTACCTCTTCGCACCAAATCGGGATACACTAGTCGGGTGGAAACATACAGATGGGAATGGGGAACATAAGGTGCTGTTGAATATTTTAATAATGCCGAGTAGGTTTACCAGGTGTACGATACAAGGCGAGAAATCTGTGCTATGAGATCTTTGTGCTACGTTATGTTTATTCTCTGAGAATATTGTTACGTGCTATCCCCGTGGTAGCCCCTTTCGGTACTTCAAGGAAGGGGCGAGTGACTCAAACGACCTGGGGCCGGCCTTTCTAGGAGATTCAACAGTAATTTTCTGGCCCTGGTGGCATCGCGAATTTTCAGGCTTAAATGACACGAGTTATAAAAATAGAGGCTAGCCGCGGAGAGTCAGTCAGTGTTGGACTTAGAGTCAGTGTGACACTCAGTGAGTTGGGGTTCGGTGGCTGGGCTGAGGGCGACAGAGTTGTTGGCGGTCTCTAGTGTCACACCGAGGTCTGAAAGAGGAGCTGCTGTTATGATGTAGTAGAGTCCATTGAGTAAGTGTAGATGACAGAACTGAAGTCTGTACTGTGTGTTGGTGCATTTCTGTGGACTGAGGATCGCCGTGAGCCACCGAGGAAACCCGCTATCGTGAGTGCGAGGATAAATGGACCTGTGTTAATGTTCGCTGTTGTGAGTATCGTCCTGCTGTTGAATACTGTCGAGCTGTTTAGTTGTTCACTGCATGTGACTGTGTGAATTACCGGACTGTCTGTGGAATCGAACCAACGAACAGTCATCGTGTATTGTGTAGCCAGTTGCACTGTGTTCAAATCCAGCGTTCTGCTCACAGCCGCTGTAGGAGGTGGCTGAACATGGAGAGACTAGTGAAAGTAGGATTATAGCTGTCTCCAGATAATTACATTTCATCCTCATCACGACGCGCAGGTCGCCTACGGGAGTCAATTGTAAAAGACCTGCATCTGACGAGCCGTACTTGTCATCGGACACTCCCGGCACTAGAAGCCATTCGCCATTTCATTTTTACAACCGGTCGGGGCTCCAGGGTGTGTGTACAGAAGAGAGATTTGTAAGTAGGCAGTAAATTCTAAGTGTGGCCATTGTCAGCTTGTTAGAATTGTGTGTGTTTATATATGTGTGTGTGCATTTATGAGGTCATATTGAAATAAATTAGAGTAATGAAAGTGATGGAGTTTTATTCGTAACAATACATTAACATTTATGGTGAAATCTCAAGGTAGTCCCTATGTTGTAACAATACGTAACTAACGACGGGGTAACATGGGATACCAGTCGCCACGTCATGTCAGTGTTATGACATATCACGTTTCATAGAGTTGGCGATGTCCTCTTATGTTCTTTCAGTTTGGGGATGAACTCAAAATCCCACGGAGACAAGTCCGGTAAGCATGGTGGGTGTTCCAGGACTTTTCACTCTGCTCTTGCCTCGTCACATCCATTCTGCACGGAGCCTAACTCACTGCTGTAGTCCCATTGTCCTGTGCGTTGTACCTGTCCAACACACTGCCATCTCGTGATGTGCTCATGTACTACGAACGTCATTCCTCAAAGACTGGAGGAAGAAAACTACGTGAAATTATGAGAAATCGATCCTTTCAGTCGTGGTGCCAGCTACCACATAAAAGAAAGGGAGTAGTGATATATTGAGACTATCCGAAAGTAAACTCAGGGATGACTCAGGAATCACCTCAGTCCTCTTCTGAATACATAAACGCAGTGAAAATATCATGCAGCCTCACCGCAGTCTAGTCGGTACCCAGTAGGTTATTCAACACAACCCGTTGTCGCTAAAATTGCTGCAACGAGATATAAACTCTTGGACAGGTGCTGCGATTCTGCCGGAGCTCTCAGCTAATGTGCAACCATCGCCACCACCGTGCAAGATCGTTGATTGCTCAAGACTTGAGACAGCGTGGATAGGAGGTGCACTAGGAGTTTCACTGGATCTCTACCGATAACTCTAACGGGCAGGCTGACATCATAGCCATCAATAGAAAGGATATTAAAGCAGTAATTTTAGATCTCACCATTCGCTTTGAAAGAGACCTAAATCAGGCTCGGGATGTAGACCTATGAAAGCAAGCTATTCTTATTCCGTGCTTCCCTTACCTGTCATCTAAATATAAATTACCTATCGATCGGTGGATTGTCAGAGGCCTGCTATTCGGAGCAGGGGGCATCTTCCCTAGTCAGACATAGACATTTCTACAAAATTTCTAAATTCCATTCTGCGAGTTAGAACATAATTCATACAGACACTGACGGAGAGTCTGCAAATCATTCATTTCCATCTATACCTGAAAACATGGTAAACAATCCTCCCCACTAACCATGGAGAGAAGAAATTATCCGATTAAATTTCCACTTGTTTAAATTTTTAAACTCCATTGAAATTGTAACTGTACTCCGGATTCGAATGAGTAGTAGGGAAACAGGGTTCTCACAGCCCTCCAATCAGAGGCCGCGAAGCGGCTTTCGTGACTTCTGAGTCAGCAGCGTGTGAAATTTGAATTCCACGTGCTCTTGTTTGTAAAAAGTCATGTGCTTTTTTGACAGCTGTCAGCTGCTATCTTTAAACAAGAGAGCATCGTGCTGGCATCCTGATGGGTCAAAAACCTCATAGCTGCCACCTTATGCATGTGGTGGCGGGCAATTTGAAATTCAACGTGCTTTTTTCTGACAGCTGTCATCTTGTAACCACGAGGGACATGGACTTCAAACATGGTTAACTTCAATGCTGCTATGTTAACAGACCTAAAACTTGACTGCTACTACCTTATGCATGTGGTCTGGCGGGCAATTTAAAAAGAAAACTACATGGTTTTTAACATCTGTCAAGATAACAGCCACCATCTTTAACCAAATGCACTTGTTTTGAACATGACTTACTTGAGTGCTGCTATGTTGACAGAGCTAAACCTTATTGCTACTAACTTACGGCGCGAAATTTAAATTGATCTTGATGGGACTTAGCCACGTCGCGGGGCTCTAACGCTGCTCTTCTCTACCTGAATCTTAGTTATAAAACAAGCTTCACTTGTCGACATACTACTATCTTAGAGCAAACTTCTGTTTTACTTACCATCTTATAGCGAGCTGCCTGTCGAGGCTTAGCCGCATTCCTCTACCTAACAGCGAGACGTTTATCAATTGCCTAGTGCGAAAAATCAAAAAACTGCAGAAACACATATTGCGATAACCGAGTAGTCAACTCGCTCGGTAAAAGCAAATATACAGAATATGAATAAAGCTAACGTACATCTTCTATCATTTGCATAGTGCGAAAATAAGGAACCGCGGAAACACATATTGCGCTAACCGCATAGCCAACTCGCTCGGTAAACGCAATAAGGTAGGCTACATCTTCCATAATTTTGCCTAGTGAGAAAATCAGAAACGCGGAAACACATATTGTTCTAACCACGCATCCAACTCGCTCGGTTAACACAAATTTACAATACATGAATACAGCTATGGTACATCTTCTATCATTTGCCTAGTGCGAAAATCAGAAACCGCGGAAACACGTATTGCGCTAACTGCGCAGCAAACTCACTCGGTAAACGCAAATTTACAGAATATGAATACAGCTAAGGTATATCTTTCATCATTTGTCTAGTGCGAAAATCAGAAAGCGCGGAAACACGTATTGCGCTAACTGCGCAGCAAAGTCGCTCGGTAAATGCAGATTCACAAAATATGAATACAGCAATGATACAGCTTCTATTATTTGCCTAGTGGGAAAGTGAGAAACCACAGAAACACATAGAGCCATCTAGCAACAATAATTGCTACCACATATTTCCAAAACATGTAGCTATAATGAAGCCCATCAAAACTGCGGGCGGGAATTTTAAATTAATCTAAATCTGGAGCACGTAGAAATTACGTTCTTGGATAATTTGAAAGGAATGTAAGCTCGTAGAATCTACGGCTAAGCACCTAATAGTCTTAACAAAAAATTACATATCAGTTAAATGGTTGAAAATATTACAGATTCCCTATTAAATTATATTTTCTTTCTTGGCCTGTATCGCTATCGCCCGAAGTAGTCACTACGTATGACATCCAGTTTTACGGCTGAATGGCCTCCGGACTCAAAATCTATGTGGTGAGGCGTATTCATTATTACGCATTCCTTCGGTTGTTGGTAGTGTGGTATGTTATTATTAAGAGGTGAGTGCTGAAATCAACACGGACATCCAGTCGTATGTATCGAACTGCTGGTCACTATGCTGTCTTTTGAAGCAGGTTGCCAGAGAGCTACCTCGCGATATAAAGTTCAGGATTTAGACTTACAGTAGTGTTGGTAGTGAATAATACTCAACCCAGACCCACAAGCAAATATGACAAGGAGTAAAAGTTGGCATCGTGATCATAGGTACAGAATGTACAGATTTAAGTGGAGTTCAAAATTCTGGGACATGATAAACGCTTTAAAAATGTACGCATGCCAGAAGGCGTTAGGAATGATATCTTGTGGTAAATCTATACTTACGGATATTGTTGACACTTTCCGAAGGAACTACGCCAGATTGAATGATGAAAGTTTGGATGCGGAGATTAAATGAAGCAAGATATAGGCCTAATACCGCTGAAAACGAAGAGCTAGAAATATTAATATTGGACTGATTAGAACGGGATAACTGCCTAGGAAATTTTCGGGCGCATTAAAAGCCGGCATGCAAGAGCTCACTGAAATCAGTTATCGATTCATTGCAAATAAACGAGGACTTTAGTGAACTAAAATACAATACCTTGGATAATCCCGTGTACGGGAAGTTCTCAAAGAAGAGGTTACTCTCCTCTCCCGTTCTGCCCTCCATTTGTCCCTGATACGTCCTGGCCGCAGCTAAGGTTGGTATCGACATGCCGTCTCCTAGGAACATGATCACATTGCGCGCTTTATTGGTGTTTGGAACTTCTTTCAAGCGGTTAATGAGGTTTTCTTGGGCTCCTTTCCACCAGAAGACAGCACCTGTTAAAATAAATGCATATCAAAATACAACACAAGTCAGTTTCGGAAAATACGTTTTATGTGTGTTACCAAACTCAAAGAATTAAGTCACTTATCCCAGGAAATAACATAATGGATAAATATTGATTTCGAGTCAAGATTTTTGTTTTTAAAGCAACAAAATGGTTTTTCGCCAAATGCTTCCAAAGCATTAGGAGTTTTATGAAACATTATTTTTAATAATGGCTTGGGTTTGATATTGTTTAATTTAATAAAATGAATGAGTTATCTTCTCTGTATTGTGGGTGAAAACAGCTCGTATTTTAATGACCAGGAATTCTTTTCTTATGTTATATCCTGGGCCGATGACCTTAGATATTAGGCCCCTTAAACAACAAGCATCATCATTATGCCGTAAACAAAGTGCTGTAAGTCATATTGGTGTACTGGTAGGTAATCAGGTTCATCAGTGGTCATTACCGAAGGCAGCTGGGTAAATTCACAACCATTAATTCATTTACAAGATAATAATGTCCTCGTACGCAATAACAACATAAAACACTACACGGACGATAAAGTGACTTATCTAAATGCAGGAACTTATATTAACGACATTCAGAAACAAACAAGGTAACTCAGTTTGGCTGGATGTTATCGGGGACTGTTTTGTACTGTTGAATTATCTCCAAGTAAAATTTGGCTATTTGTTCAATATCAAAAAGAAATCTCTTTTCTCGTTAGTGTGAAAAGATGGAGACCACTCAGTTTAGTAGGTTACAGAAAAAAATGAAAAGTCTGGTTTTTCAACAGTGAGAGATTAATATCCTGGAAATTATAAATCAAAGAGGAGGTTTCCCAGATTTATTAATCAGAAACAAAGAAACTTAAAAACAGAATCTTGCCACAGCCAAATATCCAAGTCACTGAACAGTGGTAGCGGGCAGAGGTTATATAATGATCCGCTTTCTGAAGACAGTAACACGGGATCCGTCATCATTCGCAGGACGATTGCGTATCTTCAAAAATTTCGGAAGTAGTGTCATGAATGACAAAGACCGTAATTACTCCGCATAACAATAACGCAGATTTTTTTAACGCAATTGATATAATGGTACTGGGGAACAAACTTGACCAGGGCATCTCATTCTAAGTTCAAATAAAAGAGACACAAACTTCACTCTATCAATAAGCGTTGAATTACCTAAATTAATATTATAGATTTGCACGAATTTGAACGCATTTCTTTTCAGTATCGACTTAATTATTTAAGACATAAAATATGTCTTATGTTTGCAGGTCGTTTAAAGATTTGCGTCACGAAATGTGTGACGCGATGTTACCTAGCTACCGAGCAGGCTGTGATGTGAAGTAGTGACTGATGGCCATGACTGAAAGACATACAAAGGACTACTTCATCAAAGAGGCCATATATCATAGTCTAGAGTGGTAGTTTCATAAGTCCTGGGTTAGTTTCTCCATTGCGACGCGCTGAATACTGCACTTGTTGACTCAAGATTCCATGCACATGTCTCTGGAGAAGGATTCATTACATACACATAAATTAATCATTATCAATTTGATAATAATAATATAATATTATTTGTTTTACGTCCCACTAACTACTTTTTTACGGTCTTCGGAGACGCCGAGGTACCGGAATTTAGTCCCGCAGGAGTTCTTTTACGTGCCAGTAAATCTGCCGACACGAGGCATTATCAACTTGAGTTTGATTTACTGAAACCCTTATTTACGATAATTTCATTTCCCTGAAGGTTTAATTTGACACCACTTTCCTTTTTCGTCACAAAGACACGAAGGCAATGACTTGACCGTAGCATTAATTAATGTACAGTCCCAGCATTTTACTGATTTGAAAATGGAAAACCATTGGAACCCATTTTCAGAGGAGCCGACAGTGGGGTGAGAAACCACTATCTCCCTATTGCAAACCACGTAGACAACTTGTTTGCTTAAATACAAATTTAAGTAACACTTTACAAAATACGGAAAGAAAAACACTACTGTTAGTAACAGAATGTCTAGTTTCGTTCTAAAACAATATTCTCAGATTTCAACTTTCAAACAGATTTTCGGCTTGTTCATAATCTCGTAAGTAGTTAGAAATGTAAGCAACGTTCCAACTTTTGTACATATATATAGGCTATACCTTGGGCGCCCATATGAGAGTTTCTAGACGGGGGCCCAGACCTGGGGGTACGTAGTAATTTTAGTATTTTGGAAGATAAATGGCGATTTATGTTCTGCGGTAGAATAACCCACGGTATCCCCTGCCTGTTAGTGGGGGTCGGTACTACCGCTTTTACGCAATACTGACATTTAAGTCATTTTCTTGAAAGGAAAACACGTGACTACACTAGATTTTTGCCTTTCCCTGAGAGCTAGAGGGGGCCATGGCCCCACCTTGCCCCCGGGTATCGGCGACCTTGAGCTATACGCACGATAAGAGAGTTGTTTGATAGAATCTGACGGCGTTCTTGTAAACGAAACTAGTCATTATGTTATTAATAATAATGAATGTTCAAGTATGTCATTGTGTTTCCTAATTTACTATTTTATGTTCGACAGACTCATAGGCAATGTCATGTTAATATTGTGATCGCAGCCAAAGGACCTCGACATTAAAATGGAAGAACGTCAGTAACGTGATAATTCATTTAAAAATCAACTTACATCGTCTGGGTTTCGAACCGAGACTACATTGGTAAGAAGCCACTCGGCTTTCAAACTCATCAGAATAAATTAGCCCCCCTACGTTTGGTAACTATATTGAAAAAAGTTACGCAATGATCGAGAAATTAAGCACTGTTCTTTATCTGTCTTAAGACGTTTATCTACAAAATATTAGGCCTGCAATAATAATGTTATTTCTCCTTCAATTTGCTTTACGTCGCACCGACACAGATAGGGGTTATGGTGACGGTGAGATAGAAAAGTACTATGAGTGGGAAAGTATCGGCCGTGGCATTAATTAAGGAACAGCCATAGCATAAACCTGGTGTGAAAAGGCGGAACCACGGAAAACAATCTTTACGGCTGTCGACAGTGGGGTTCGAACACACTAACTTCCGATTTGGCTTTACTAAACAGTAATTATATTTGCGGTTTTTGGTGATGCCGAGGTCTCGGAATATTTCTCGCAGGACCTATTTTACGTGCCGATAGTAACACTGACATGAGGCTGACGTATTTCAGCCCTTTCAGACACCACCGGACAGACCTGGGCTCTACCATCTGAGCTACACGGTCCGACAATCAAAATTTGGGATGAAAAACATAAAATGCAATTTATACTTACCTTCCTCATCAATGTTATGCCGTAAATTCTTCCTGGTTCTCTGAATTACTACAGGATGGAACAAGTCTTCATCTGCAACCAGAAATAAAGAGCAATTGTTAGAGCCAAATAAATTATGTATCACATGCTCTTCATTTATTGTAAGTAATTAATGTCATACGATGGTATTTTAATAACATTGTGCGTGTGAATCGATGCAAAGAACACTACAGTGCAGAATGAGCATTTCCGACAGTTGTTGGTGTTGATTCATTCTTCATTTATTTTTCTGGATGTTTGTAAACTCCGACCTCTGGAAAGGCAAAGGATGAGAGCCGCGAAGCTAGTGGCCATTTCTTTAATTAAAATATAGTCCCACTATTTGACAACTGTAAAAATTGGAAACAAACGTAAACAACAGTATTTGGAGTTTTTTATTATGGATTTTAAGCCTAAAATCTTCCCAGGGACTGACTGGATAACGAATGGCTCTATTCCATTAGCTCATACTTCAGTCACTTTTATGTGAGCAAAATCACGGTCAGGGTACAGATAGATTGAAACACCTGCATTGAAAAAACCCGTTACCTTGTTACCGATCTTTTGCACTCCATGATAACGCTGATGTACGTATTATAACTCTGCATATTATACCCTCCCTCAGAGGAGATCCATCTCGGTACAGGCCATGGAGGTGCTCAGACTAGTGGAATGAAAATGCTTCCGCCAACCACAACCTCAGTACCAAGTGTGGCGTATTAGTCAGCTAGCTCAGCCGACTTTATTATCATGAATTAACCTGGCACTCATTTTAATGTTAGGTTCAGTGAACCTCAGGACATACATGTCTCCCCATAAACAACTGGATATGCTGTACATGGATTAATTTTACTGACTGTAATGTCAATCAGCCACAAGTCTGCTGCAGATATAGCAAGATCTTTCAGAACTCTACAGTAGCCACTTCTTCACAAAGCTCGATAGCTGCAGTCGCTTAAGTGCGGCCGGTATCCAGTATTCGGGAGATAGTAGGTTCGAATCCCACTGTCGGCAGCCCTGAAAATGGTTTTCCGTGATTTTCCATTTTCACACCAGGCTGTACCTTAATTAAGGCCACGGCCGCTTCCTTCCCACTCCTAGCCCTTTCCTGTCCCATCGTCGCAATAAGACCTGTCTGTGTCGGTGCGACGTAAAGCGACTAGCAAAAAAAAAAGTAGCCACTTCCGTGTCTACCTCTGAATTATTAGAACACAGGTCTTCGTCTATAGGACCTCTCATATAAACTAAGTCCAAACGCACTGTGTTTTTTTACTCTGCGCTTCGGCAGATGCCTCATTCGAACTTACGTCGTACGCGGCCGGGTGTATACAATGTTATACGAAATCTTACCTTATAAAAGGTGCCGGAAAGTACGCCCTTCCTGTTTTATACACGGATTGTATCTGATAACCACCTCCTAGCTGATGCGAGTGAGTTCTGCCACTGTAACTTTTCTGATTTCATTCCTATGCTTTCTTTCATTTCCTCCAATGTGTGAGGATTTGTTCTCGGGTTCACTAGGCTAATTGGTGACCGCCCAATGACAGTTGAAATCGTGTACGTATGTATTGCGCGACACGTAAACACATAAGACCATCATCTAAGTTATTTGTATTATTTGTCTGAAAAGATTATGTATTTCGTAGACTATTTAGGCTGCAATGAAGGACAAACTTCCACCCGAAATTATCTAAAACTTTAATTACTTTAAAATGAATTAAACACATAACATTAATTCTAAATGTACAAATCGTTCGTAAAGTATCAGTGTCACAATAATTTACTTAACACATTAACAAGTAATATACGTCCCAAAAGAATGTTTTCAAAAAATTACCAGGGCAAAACAAGGGTTAATTTCATATCAAGATACGTTATTTGACTTATTATAATCTATTAGCTGGACTAATTTTACAAAAATGTAACGTCCCAGAATTAATGCAAGAAATGTAAAAACTTACTTGGTGTTTTTAGATTAGATACAATGAAACTATATGCCTCAATACTATAGATCTTTAAGCCTATACAGCAATTACAAACACTAGAGTATATAAGTGTAAACTTTATCTCAGTTTTATAATTAATGTGAGCAAGTGTAAAGCCCACTTGATGTTCAATAACCTAGACATAACAAAGTTATATACCTCACACAATGGTATTTTTAAGCCAATAGATGAATCCACTAATATCTCAACAACAAATTATCTTTCAATGTCTGATTCAATTGGACTATTAATGAAGGTATAATCTCTCATATGTGATGTTTTTTTAATTATATAAACCTTTTTGTGTGTCAGCTGAGGATGATCCCCTAGGGATCGAAAGCGGTACTGACAGAATTTACTACTTTAGTAAATAAATTAATGCATTGATAAGGTGAAGACTTCTCAATTACTTTTATATTTGACTTATTTACAGTGAAAGCTGAGGAGCAGCACATTTCCTCTAGCAGACACTCGTACTTGTGCAAATTTTGCGAGTGACATATTCGGTGACCGCTCAAAATTCGCAGCAGTGCCATCTAGCTTTTCCTCTGTTAAAACTCTTCGTAAGCGCTCATGTCTTTTATTGAGCACTGAGCCAATTTGGAATTTATTTACAATTAAGTTACGTGAACCTGTGCTCGTGAAGGTGGTACTAACCAGGAAATTGCTGAACAAATGCATCGCGCACACCTCGAAACGACTGGTACTTAAAATAACTTTTACTTTCGAAAATACTGTCATCCACTGAAAACTGTCTCACCGTGTCAACATCTGAGATTCAGACTAATGCTGGCAATGTCGAACATGTTCGAGCCCCTTGCGGGCCTCCAATACTGCGGCTTACGAATATGAGAGTACGCCGCTTTGACGTTCTTAGTTTGTATGAAAGACCCTGTATTTCTCTTAACCCGATCTAAGCTCGCTTCACATAATCACTTGAACGCAAACCGGCCCTTAGCAACAGTTTCATGGGAAGCATTCATTCCCTAACATTGATTTCATCTCGAACACTTTCTAGCCACTATTCTAAGGATACTTAATAGCAAGCATTATGACTATATTCATATTCGTTACCTTCAACCAAAACATGAAATATCCCGAGTCCTTTGGAATTGACGACAAAAGTAGCACTCAGTTACCAAAATGACGTCCAAGTACAAGATGCGTAACTTTTCCACATCAGTGGTAAAATAGCAAGCATCTAGCTATTCGCATATTGTCCCGATAAAGAGCATATATCAATTATGATTACAACACACATGTTTGGACAGTAATAGTTTAGAACGCAAACTAATTTCTCTAGTAGGGAGTGTCGCCCAGACCAAGCTTCCATAATGTAGCAAGAGTAACATTGCTTCCAGGGGTTCTATTAGGGTGAGCCCCTAACGTTTATGCAAACATCATAACAGAACTGTTGTCCGGGAAAGGGTATGCTTCTTATTTCCTTCAGTAAGTTAGTATTCTAAGCTATAAATGCTTAAATAGCTGATCAGTAGTTATAACAGATAATGGATTATACATAATGGACACATACAGACTGTTTGCCTTTCAGACTTCAGTCTGCAAGCCCTTTTGAATTATATACCCTTCTCCAACCAGCACTGTGGCATAATTTAATTCCACACGTCATATGTTGTTTCTATAGAATAGATTCGAACTGTGGCTCTCAAAACCAACCTATCTTAAGAAATGAGGTGTGAAAAGGTGGATAATTTCCCTGAGCACTGAAAACTTGTATTTTCACTTTATAAATATTGGTGATTTATTAAAAAACGCCTATAATTTTTGCCTCTAATAAGAGTGTCATGCTTCCCAGGCCATATTTATTTATTTATTTATTTATTTATTTATTTATTTATTTATTTATTTATTTATTTATTTATTTATGTCTTTATTTATTTATTTACATTAGCTGGGGCGAAGTTAGGGCT
The DNA here is from genome assembly GCF_040414725.1 of Anabrus simplex. NCBI lineage: Eukaryota > Metazoa > Arthropoda > Insecta > Orthoptera > Tettigoniidae > Anabrus > Anabrus simplex. Next base: position 408,170,044 of record NC_090269.1, read on the forward strand.
CTTGGCACCCTCTCACTCTTAACCACATAATTAATTTACAGATAATGCATATATAAAAGAAATGTACTATTCTATCATAAAATAAAGATAAGCTAACAATTACAGATTTGGACAATAGATAATGAAGGAAGAAATTCGGAGCTTAAAGATAATAAGAAAGAGACAAGGTCATAATGAAAAGTAAGATACAAACTGAAAAAATAAGCAATGCATAAAGAGAACACAATAAGTACTAAATTAAGTGGAAATAAAAGTATGGCCATAAAAGCGATCTATGTATAAGAGTAAGAAGCTAAATATTATGTACATTACACTATAAAAATCACAATCACACAACCTATCACACGTCATCATACACACGAAACAATCACACGAGACAATCAGCGGTATTCAACAGGTAATCTCTACACGCAGTCTTAAATTTCGACATTGAGTTCGAGTTTCTGACAGAAGCTGGGAGTGAATTCCAAAGTCGTGACCCAGCCACAACGAAGGATCTGTTATATATTGAAGAGTTGTTGACGGGAATAGCGAGGGAAGTGCCAGATCTAGTGTTACAATTATGGAATGAGGATAATAAATGGAATTTTGAAGAGATGTACTTGGGTAGATTTTCCTTCTGAGTTCAATATATCAACGTAAGTACGTGGAATTTCCGTCGCTTCTAGGGTTTCAGCCAGGAAAGAAATGTGTAGCTAGGGGTTATGTGAGGATCGTAACTCAAGTTAAAACAAGTCGAAGATCAAAGTTCAATGCTCGTTGAAGGTTCATAGTTTGTTCACGGGTCGCATCAACGAAGACAATGTCGCAGCAGTCAAGTATTGATAGTATCAAAATTTGGAGTAGTTTTATATCTACGTCTTGTGGCAAAATGTCCTTATGTCGTTTCAGAGGGTGTAGCGTCGTGTACATCATTCTACATGTATTTCTTACGTGTGCAGACCAGTCAAGAGTTTCAGTCAGGGTCATACCTAGGTTCTTCACTTCCTTAGTGAACGCGATTACGGTGGCATTCAATGTCACCGGAGGAATAGCATAATTTTTATACATGGTGTTTAATAATTTTTGAGAATATATAGTGACTGTTTGAGTTTTTTAGTGTTGAGGAGGAGAGAGTTTTCACTGGCGTACACAGTGAGTTGTTGAAGGTCGAAGTTAATATCTCTTATTGCATTCGATATATTATTTATATTAACGTGGCAGTAAATTTGGAGGCCATCGGCAAAGAGGTGATATCTATAATACTTTATTTTAGGGGAAATGTCATTAATATGGAGGACAAACAAAAGGGGTCCAAGAACAGAACCTTGGGGATTCCTGCCTTCCGGAGACGCCACTGACAAGCAGTATCTCTTACTATAACACTCTGCACACGATCTGTAAGATATACGGTGAAATGTTTTAAAGCAACATTACCGAAAAATGATTTGAGCTTCATCAGCAATGTCTGGTTGCTTCTCGTGTCAAAAGCACTGCTAAAGGCAAGGAGTGTGAGTATTGTCACTTGTCTTTCGTCCATTGCTTGTCTGATGTCCCCAGTCACTTTGAGTAAGGCAGTTGCTGTGCTATGACCCTTCTTGAAGCAAGATTGAAGCGGATCAAGACGAGAGTAAGCCTGAAGGTATTCCAGTATTTGCGCATGTAGCAACCGTTCTAACGCTTTGGAGAGAGCATAGAGAATCGAAATGGGACGGTAATCGGATAGGAGTTTAGAACCTGGGTTTTTAGGAAGTGGAATTACATTGGCGTACTTCCAATTTGTCGGTAATTGGCCGTTTTTGAGACAGCGATTAAGGTGATTATGGGTAGAATAAGGCCAATAATATTATGTATGAAAGTGACAGGAATTTCATCGATACCACTTGCTATGGATTTAATAGAATACAAGACTTTCTTAAGTTCATTAGTGCTGACGATACGAAAGGCAAAGCAGAGACGATTTTGTAGGACAGGTGCTGGGACGTTATTTAGGTGTGATCTGTTAAGCGGATTAGACTGAGCTCCCTCTTCCGTGAAATACTCATTTAAATCGTCGAGAGGAATGTCAAGTACCTGAAGCTGTTCATGTGTTTTTCCTATGCCCATGGCTCGGAGATGCCTTCAGGCACTATCCGTATTTAGGTTACTTACTGATTCGCGAACATATTTAAATTTAAGATTACGGATGATTTGTTTAGTTGTATTCCTAATTATTCTATACTGTTCATAGTCATTTGGTTCCTGAGTACGTTTGTAATCTCGGTAAAAGCATCACGTTGAGACATCATATTTTTAACTGCAGAAGTTATCCATGGATTAGATTTGCGGGATATCCTGATATGCCTTTTCAGTGCATATTTGTTGTGTAGATTGTGTATTAACGAATTAAATGTATTTATTTTTGCATCAGTGTCTGTCAGATTTAAAATGCTATTCCACGGAAGATTGTAGGCATCGTGTCATAATTCATACATGTCAATATCTTTCATAATCCTGCCCGTTATATACCTAGGTTTATATTTTGGAACGTGAAGTGAGTACACAAGAAATATAAGATCGTGGCTGGATACGGCCGGTACTGAAATTTGTCCGGGGTTACCACTTTCTGAGGATTGTTTGTTACTTTGAGATCTATTAAAGTGTGGGAAATGTTGGCAGTAAGTACATGGTTAGTAGGGTCAGAGGGAAGAGTAGTCAAGTCACATGAGGAAAACAAGTCTTCTAGTTCCTTAGTATCGTATTTCTTCGTAAGTAGATTTGTATTGAAGTCCCCTAATATAATGATACTAGCTGATGTACCCGTGCTTCGCTACGGGATTTTCAGAAAGACTTACTTCGTGGTTTTCCTAACTGAAGTCAACATATGTCATTACAAAAACGTCAGTAGGAAAGTAGCGATTAAATTCAATGTTATCATATAAAATACTCGATCAAATGAAAAACCGCACATTTTCTCACTTTTAAGGAACGGTACTGCGGTGCCGATCTATGTTATATATGCACACTGTTCATTCCAATCATTGCCTCAGAGTAGGGATTGAATAGCTTGAATGCTTTGATGAACCAGTGTGTTACGTACCAGTAGTATCAAAAAATTTATGAACCAGAGGAATGGGATGCTAAAGAAGAAAGTAATCTAACTCCCACCTTCTTCTCAACAATATTCAGGCAGGCTGTTACACTCGGTACGACGGGGTGAGTTGGCTGTGTGGTTAGGGGCTCGCAGCTGTGAGCTTGCGTCCGGGAGATAGTGGATTCGAACCACATTGTCGGCAGCCCTGAAGATGGTATTCCGTGTTTTCGCATTTTCGCACCACGCAAATGCTTTGGCTGTACCTTAAATAAGACCAAGGCCACTTCCTTCACACTCCTAGCACTTTACTATCCCATCATCGCCATAGGACCTATCTGTGTCGGTGTAACGTAGGCTAAATTTAAAAAAATACTCGGTACGCAGCAGTAATCCTATCTATCGGAGATGAGTGGCAACAGAAGACACAAAGCACATTACAACAAACAATGGTAAATATAATGTTATTGTTGATCAATTTTATGAGCTTTCTATATTGCAGGCCTTCAGATTTAGTTTTCTTTCGACTTTGTGATATTATGGCGTCTTAAAAAATTCCTGCGTAGACTGTAGTGCCTTATTCTCCGACTTTACACACCGATTTTCTTTAAATTCTGTTGACCCATTTTCTTGTGACTCGGCGCTGATATGGACTTGGTAAGAAAGATCCAAATTCAGTAATATCTCTGTGATAACAGCCGGTGCGTTAACAATGTATAAGATATAAATGATAGGAAATTTTATACTATATAACTTTAGTTATGTAGTATTTATATCAGTACGACCACTAATATCATAAATATCAATGGCTAAATGGTTAGCGTGCTAGACTTTAGTCACAGGGGTCCCGGGTTCGATTGGTTAATTCCCCTGGCACGGGGACTGGGTGTATGTGTTGTCTTCATCACCATCACGACGCGCAGGTCGCCTACGGGAGTCAAATCAAAAGACCTGCACCTGGCGAGCCGAAGTGCTCGGACACATCCCGGCACTAAAGCCATACACCAACGCATTTGAGAATTACATTTTAGACCTTCCCATAAAATACCATGTCACTCTGCGTGAGTGAAATTATTTATGGCCTAGATTATAGCGACGCATTTTTCGACTTTGAATACTGATACGACCACCAATAACACAAATATTTGAGAATTACATTTTAGGCCTTCCCTTAAACTACCATTTCACTCAGCGTGAATACAATTATTTATAGCATGGATTAGAGCGACTTATTCACCGACTTTGCATGCCGATTTTCATTAAGATACGACCAATAATAACATGAATATTTCAGAATTAAATTTTAAGCGTTCCCCCTAAACTACCATTTTACTCAGCGTGATTAAAATTATTTATAGCCTAGATTGTAGCGACTTATTGCCCGACTTTGCATACCGATTTTCATTAAATTCTCTTTGGCGGTTTTCTCGTGATGCGTGTACACACATACAGACAGACAGAAATTACGGAAAATTAAAAAGTGCATTTCCTTGTTACTGTGGACACGACTGGTACAGAAATACCATTCTTTTTAAATTCTGAGCAATGTACAGACAAAACTCTTATTTTATATATAGATGTTGATAGGCTGATAGCAAGTTAAGTAGGTGCGTTTCAAACTTGGTCAAGTAAGATACTTTAGGTGGTCGGTAAACCACTCCAATAAGTATTTTCTGTCCACTGGCAACTACTTCAACGAACATAAATTCCGTCCACGTCAAGTCACCGGTCGATGAGGTACAAATGATACGGCTCTTCAGGTCATCTCTACAGTAGAGAAAGTATACCTCCTCCCCTCTTATTTATACGATCATGGCGGTAGAGGTTATAGCCGTTAAGGCGAACCATGTTGTTTAGAACTGATGGCGATAACCAACTTTCACTAATACCTATCAAATGGACGCTATTTTAGTTAAATATTTCATCAATGTGTGCGGGCAAACTTAGGCTGTTCAAGTGACAACACTGGAGAGTATGAGGATATAGTGAAAGTTCTTGTTTCAAAAGATTACCGGCATCCATGTTCTGGGAAGGAATGAGGGGTGAGCTATTCATAGAGAGGTCATTGTCATGAGGAAATACCGTAGCTACCTGAATAACGGGCACACTTTAACTGAGACAAAAACAATCTTACCTGGATTTCCTGAAGAAATGGACAGCTGACTGGTTAACGCACCACACACACAATCACACACGTAAACCTAATAATAATAATAATAATAATAATAATAATAATAATAATAATAATAATAATAATAATAATAATAATAATAATAATAATAATAATATTTAGTGGGCACATAATAATGGTTAAATCACTCCGATAATCCACCTAACCGCCTCATATGTAAGTTCCATTCATTAGGTGAGCTAATGTGGATCGTTTTCCCGTCTTCTAAATGAACGATAATACGGTCGTCCTGCGTCGGAACCCGCCGCATAAACCAGAATTTCCGAGCTTTACGCAATACTTCTTTCCTTGTGGACGTCAGAGATTATATGTTTAATAATTTGGTCTCTTTCATGGTACCTGAGGAATTTAATGATGATCGGCCTATTTCCTGCAGACCCCACCTCAGCTGCTGTCTTCTTCATACGGCCCAGTCTATGACATATACTGTCTGTAGAAAATTCCATGTTCAGGCTGTTTTTCAACGTACCCAGCGCCACAGCGTACGTGTCCTCGTCGGGGGTCTCAAGGACCCATGAAGGAGTATTGTATTGTGTTGTAGCACCATGATGAAGAAAATAGTTGGCATGACTTATGCACCAAACCTCGTATTATATTATGACTGCCCAGAGCATTGCTGATTATCAATTTATGAAAATCTGTTTATGTAAATATTCATTAATAAAATATATTTAATGCCACAAGCTAAAAATAATTGAAAAATATAATTATTTAGAATAATAACGAAAGATGTCAACATGTATAAGATCTCTGGTGACGCACTTGGTGTTTGCTCGACAATTTTCGTTCAAACTCAAATATAAACTCTCAAGAAAAATTTGGTGCACTCTGCCGTCTAGTAGGCATTGAGTAAACCATAACGTGGAAAATGACGAGCAAGCAGCCATATGGCGTCAAATTAGAATGCTTGCGTACAATAGAGGCAATAGTTTATTATTATTATTATTATTATTATTATTATTATTATTATTATTATTATTATTATTATCAGTAGTAGTATAAGTAGTAGTAGTGTCCGCCTCCGTTGTGCAGTGGTTAGTGTGATTATCTGCCACCCCTGGAGGACCTGGTTCACAGCATCCTTTCATGCTCCTTGTTATCCCTTCCGATCTCGCTCCCCCCCCCCTACCCACAAGGCCACTGTTCAGCATAAATGTGGAGGCCATCGGTGCTATGTACTGGTCCTCCTCCCAAGTTGTATCAACAGACCCAAATTCTAACACTGCAGGACACTGTCCTTGAGGCGGTAGAGGTGGGATTCCTCGCTTAGTACGAGGGGAAAACCAGCCCTGTAGGGTAAACGGTTTAAGATACAAGAAGAGTTTTGTTTGCTAGTTGTTTTACGTCGCACCGACACAGATAGGTCTTATGGCGACGTTGGGACAAGAAAGAAATAGGAGTGGGAAGGAAGCAGCCGTAGCCTTAATTAAGGTACAGCCCCAGCATTTGCTTGGTGTGAAAATGGTAAACCACGGAAAACCATTTTCAGGGCTGCTGACAGTGGGGTTCGAACCTACGTACTATCTCCCGAATACTAGATACTGGCCGCAGTTAAGTGACTGCAGCTATCGAGCTCGGTACATGAAGAGTAGTAGCAGTAGTTGTAATAGTAGTTAGTGTTGTTATTTCAGCCGGTTGTTGCCCTTGTAACGCACACTAACTGACAAACGTTCGTGGTGTCTGTCGTGAACAGGGTATGTTATATATGGGTTTTCCATAAAAGATAATCTGGAAGATTCTTACCGTACTTTTGAAGCCTATAGCCTCGCGGCGCAGTCAGCGCGCTTCCCACCAGGGCTAGGAGAGCGCAGCTTATCAGGAAAGTTGTCTCCATCGCGATGATGACTTGTTCAACTCCTCGCGAGGGTCCTGTCTTTCAATAGGGTACCCCCACCACGACTAGCGATAGCATAATATTTAGTTAATTGAAGGTAGTATACAGTATTTAGCTGATCACGAGTGAAGCACTTACTGCCACAGTGCGTGATGAAGTAGCATTTTAACTAATCAGTCCCTACTACGTCTCAACTGCATAAGATTTATCACAACCGCGTGCTCAAGACTCCTAAACCATGCAAAATATTTTCATCTCACTCCATACCTGTGGAAGTATAGGAAGCACAAATTCAGTGCTTCGATTCCAGGCGATACTGATTACCTGTGATGTACTGAATGTAATTTTTCCCGTGTTTACTCTGGTTTTCTATTTAGAAAAACGGGAGTGAGGTCTAAACTCAACCTGGCACCAATGACATCACCGACAAATGGTTCAATGTTGGTAATCATCAGTGACAGTCATCACTAAGGCGGATGTTTAAGGTCTAAAATCACTGAAATTGATCAATAAAATGTTATTATATTTATGGAAAAATGTTATAAAATAAACCAAAATTGATTTCACGATAATTAAACAAACTGAGGTCTTCCATTTACTGCACAGCTCTTGTTTTACAGAAATAATTATCTACTAATTTAGTGCACTATTTACGAAATAAAACACGCCGGTCTGTCGTAAGCAGGTATTTCATAAATGCATTCACTAGCTGATTTAAAAATACATTTTGTGGTGGATTCACTTTTGGCATTTTTCATGCACAGAACTACAGTACACACTTGGGAGGATAATTATGTACTAAACGGGAAAGTTAACTGTTGTTTCCAAAGCCTTTCCCTTACTTTCTTGCGGGTGAATGACTGGCTATAGGGGTGGGTGCGAAGGCTGGTGCAATCCTTGTTCTTGAAAAACGCTAGGAAATACTTTCCCGTAATTATCGGATTTCTGTGTTCTGTTCATGCACATAACTCGGAAACACAAGACTTGTATGCATAACTACATTCCTTACCCTTTAGAGTCACCAGCAAATGCTTGGACATGGATGATATCTAGCAAGTTCAACCGTACGTAAGAACTAAGTTTATTTTTATATTGTTACTTGCGAATTGTATCAGTCTGACAATAAATAATTAAAGAATGGATTAATAACACATATTAAAATGACTTAAAATCTTCATTAAGTATGAAATAATTACTGCCTGGCTGAGTGGCTCAGACGGTTGAGGCGCTGGAATTCGGACGCCAACTTGGCAGGTCGATCCCGGCTCAGTTCGGTGGTATGTGAAGCTGCTCAAGTACTTCCACCTCGTGTCAGTAGATTTACTGGCACAGAAAATAATTCTTGCAGTACGAAATTCCGGCACCTCGGTGACTCCGAAAACCGTCAAAAAAGTAGTTAATCACACGTGAAAACAACAACATTATTAGCAGTAATACGGTAGTAGCGGTAGTAGTATTCAGTTAATGACTGATAAGCTCAAATCAGCAAAAGGAAAACAGAAGTGTAAAATAAAAAAAGTAATTATCTTTCGCTTTATCGGAGGATTTATTCTTTCCAATGCAAAGGTGAGAAAGATAAAATTACAACAACAATCTCTCATCACTATCCATTGAATTTAGACGAAGGCGGTCATTGTACCGTTTTCCAGTGTTTCCTCCTTTACTATTCAGAGAAATGTTACTACACCAACAGTTGCTTCTTCGAAATTCTAGAAAAAATATACTAGAGTGATTTTTAGTATACCTGTCCTCGGTTCAGGAGCTCACGGTGAAGGGAAAAGTCTAGGGTTGTGAATGTAATGGCCGTGAAGTATAAGTGCATTTGTCAGGTGTGAAAAAGTAAATCCACCGAAAACCATCCTCAGGGATACCGACGGTGGGATTCGAACGCACAATCTCCCGAATGCAAACCCAGAGCTACGTGACTGTGGCCGCGCGGCCAACTGGCGCGGCCCACACTACCAACTTCCACAAAAAAAGACAATAGCGAAAACACACCTTCACAGAGGGTTGCGTCGGGAAGGTCATCCGACCGTAAAACTGGTCCTAACCAACATCACATGTTGACCCCAATCATTGGAAACAGACCAGGAAGCGGCAGAAGAAGATTTAAGTATTCAAATTTAAATAAAAATAATCAACACCACACACGGCTGAAAGCGTCTCACTGATTCGTTTCCAAATTTCAGTATCACCTTCAAATAAGACGCAAAACCTCAATTTTGGTCCTCGTAAGTGAAATAGCTGTAACGTTCCCTCAATCTATACCAACAGATCACTCATCTGGGGAGAAACAAGATAAGCCAATTTTTTCGCTTTTATTTTTATTTTTGCAGTTACCTACTAAGGTTAATGCGCTCTATCCTTTGACACTGCATAGATTACTCATTCCGTGATAATACTGAAGAAATAGGAAATTTTACGTCCGGAATACAAAACAGTCCCGCGTAAGAACATTCTGCATATTGTTAATTAAAGTGGCTTCAACCAGGTAAGTCAGTTTGTGTTATGTGCCTTTTGTTGCCTAATATATTTTCGTGGACATTATTATTCGGTACATGAATTATTGGTAGAGAATTTACAAAGATTTTTCTTTTAAAGGAAACTATTAAATCTTACTAGCAAACACACAAATGTGACTCACTTGCTTTGGTTTTTACTGGTTCACATAAGGAAATAATGCCTTGTAAATATAGGACAAGTTAATTTCACTCATGATCCAAAGGAAATACCCCATGAATTTTTGAATTAAACAAAATCAAACCAAAACTATTTTTTATTTGTATCTATAATATTACTAATCCTAATAAAAATCATCATAGAAAAATATTCACGTTTATGGAAATTATCGGGAAAACGGCAAAATTACGGCTGTGATACACCGCCATTTCGAATAATGAATTACATATAATGGTATAGATTTATATGATTTCTAAATATGTAAGCGTATAATAAAGGAAAATGTGTTTTTCATACCAAGTTTCCTTTTGGCATTCATTCTATTGCTGCATAAAAGATTTGAATACACCCTAGTTTTCTATGTTCAAAGGTGTAGGTTCCCCCTTAACGATCCAACACTGCATTTTAACACTGAAACACCTCAGACATGATCGAACCCACTAGCTTGAGAACACAACAACAGCGACTAATAGCCACTGATATCAGCTCCACCATTCGTAAACTAGTGAGAGAGAGTAACTATTTCCATGCTTGAAGCTTCCATGAATTATTTTGGCGCTCATTTCTGTTGTTGGCTTAGTGGATAGTAATAATAGTAATAAAAACACTGAGTTAGAAAATGGATCTTTTTTCTAGGCTTTTAGTTTTGGTGGGTGATTGTAATGAAGTTTTGCCTCCTGTTTATGAATCTGAAATCAAATTTTATGAATCACGTAAGGATTTTACAGAATTTCAAATTAAGTATTTACTTAATCTGTAATATAACTTACAGCGAAGTTTGGGAATTAAACACCAGTAAAGTAACTATAACTAACTTAAAATAAAAGGAATCCAGAAAACAATTTATAATTTACGTTGTTTGTGAACATATAAAATTAAATTCTACAAATGGCAAGTCCAGGATACAATTTTCATGACTTAAACTCTCTTCCTTTTGCTGCGGAAGTGTGATCTTCGTGATCGTCTGACGTGCTGCAACTCCGGATTATCCCTCTTCATAGACCAGCAATAGTCAGCTAACATCACAGCATTCCACCTGCCCTGATAACGTGTTTCTATCTCTTTCATGTCCTGGTGGAACCGCTCCCCATGTTCTCCACTAAAATCTCCTTTTTCAGAGAAAAAGTCGAGGTGACCATGAAGGAAATGTAGCTTGATACTCATATTACAACCTAAATTTTTCATAGCCATCAACATATCTTCTACGATTTTCTTGTAATCTGGGTGCTTCCTGTTCCCCAAAAAACCGTTTATCACATTTTTGAAACCTATCCAAGCCAATCTTTCCTCAAAGGTCATCAACGCTCAAATTGTTCATCTGTCGTAAGGCTCCGTATCTGTGGTCCCACAAAGATTCCTTCTTTTAGTTTCGCATCAGACAGGAAGGAGAATTTCTGACAGATGTACTTAAAACAGTCACCATCTTCGTTCAATCCCTTTACGAACTGTTTCATGATCCCTAGTTTAATATGGAGAGGTGGCAGAATGATTTTTTTCTCGTTTCTCCAAACATGATCTCATTATATTCTTGTCTCCTGGATCCATTGTTGTTTTAGATGGCCATTCCTTTCTAACCCAGTGTGCATCACGTCTACGGCTGTCCCAAAGGCAGAGGAAACATGAATAATTTGTGTAACCTGACCGTTGTCCAAGAAGCATTCCTATAACTTTTAGATCACCACATACAATCCATTCGTGCTCTGAATACTTAATTGCTGTTAATAACATTGCAAGGGTTTCATAGTTTTCCTTCAAGACGTAAGAATACGCTACAGGTATCGAACCATACTTGTTGGTGGTGGGTAAGAGTACAGCTTTGATATTGTTTACGGTTCCATCGATAAATAACCTCCATTCATACTTGTATGTAATTCCATATTTTGATACTACTCCCTCTATGTTCTTACAGTAAACAAGAGGAACCTCTTCAGTGAAGTATTCACGGAATTCTTCTTCTCTTGTTCGGTACCGGGAAAATGTTGTACCTGGAGCCAGCAGCCTTTTCTCCTTTAAAGGAGAACCCAGCATTTGTGACAACTCCTTTGAGAGACCCAGATCTCTTACCAAGTCGTTTAGTTCACATTGAGTAAACAACTCTGGTTGTAGCTCTTCTGTGGTTATCAAGATTTCATCGCTGTCACTAGAACCAGACGATGATGATGATGATGATTGCAGGGTTGCTGGTGAGTTACGCACAGGAATGTCAGGTCCATGTGGTACAGGTGTGATTGCTGATTTCAGGTTTGGATATGCAATGCTTTAAAAACTTTTCTTGTTATGGCCTTCAACTTTTACCATACAAAAATAACAATCATCGGTGTGATTTGTTTGCTCTCTCCACACCATCGAAATTCCAAAAGGTAACGACTTCTGCTTCCCCTGAGTCCATTTTCTTAAACCCGTTCGAGCCTATGTATAGCCCTTAAGCCGTCCCATAAGAAGCTATGTATAGCCGCCATCTTGTAGCCGACATATTGCGCGAGCGTAGCTAGGGCGTGTCATAAGAGCCTATGTATAGCAGCCATCTTGCAGCCGCCATCTTGCGCAAGCATCCCTAGGGTGTCTCATAAGAGCCTATGTATAGCAGCCATCTTGCAGCCACCATCTTGCGCAAGCACCGTTAAGGCGTCTCATAAGGAGCTGTGTATAGCCGCCATCATTTGCAATTGGCGTCAGGAAGGGCATCCGGCCGTAAACGGAGGTTAATCCCCTCCATGAGGTTAGGCTAGCTCTCTTATGCTTAAAAAGTTAGGTTAATCCCCTCCATGACATTAGGCTAGCTCTCTTACGCATAAAAAGATTAAGCCCCTCGAAGATGGTGGATGCGAGGTTAGGTATGCAGTCTTAGCCAGCGCATTAAATGCGGTGGAGGCCTCTCCCGAGAGCGTGTGGTGGCGGTGGCGGTGGAGTCCTCTGCTTAGGGTCCTGCGGTGGCGGTGGCGGTGGCGGTGGCGGTGGCGGTGGCGGTAGAGGCCTCTCCCGAGAGCGTGTGGTGGCGGTGGAGCCCTCTGCTTAGGGTCCTGCGGTGGCGGTGGCGGTGGAGCCCTCTGCTTAGGGGCCTGCGGTGGCGGTAGCGGTGGAGGCCTCTGCTTAGGGGCCTGCGGTGGCGGTGGAACCCTCTGCTTAGGGGCCTGCGGTGTCGGTGGCGGTGGAGGCCTCTCCCGAGAGCCGGAGGTGGAGGTGGAGCTCGAACCCCCCACTTATACTACTGTACCCGTTCTTAGCACGGGAATTTGCAGTGGATTACACGTTACCTTAAGAAATGTAAGCGATATAAGCTGGCTCTAATCACACGTTTAATGCGGCATGCTAAAATGATATTTCTGTACGAAAACGTGCAGCAGTGACGTGAAATATCATGAAGCTGAAGAAAGTCGTGAGAGGATGATGACGATTTCCTAATTGAGTGTACGGTACAGTCCTGGTCCGAAGTTGTGCGAAGTTCTCCATGGTTCTCAGATTGCATATTGTATCTCTGACCACTGTCGTGGAGCTCTGACATTGAAGATACCTACCATGATATCTGTATTGTCCGCCTCTGTGGTGTAGTGGTTAGCGTGATTAGCTGCCACCCCCGGAGGTCCGGGTTCGATTCCCGGCTCTGCCACGAAATTTGAAAAGTGGTACGAGGGCTGGAACGGGGTCCACTCAGCCTCGGGAGGTCAACTGAGTAGAGGTGGGTTCGATTCCCACCTCAGCCATCCTGGAAGTGGTTTTCCGTGGTTTCCCACTTCTCCCCCAGGCGAATGCCGGGATGGTACCTAACTTAAGGCCACGGCCGCTTCCTTCCCTCTTCCTTGCCTATCCCATCCGATCATCCCATCCCTCCACAAGGCCCCTGTTCAGCATAGCAGGTGAGGCCGCCTGGGCGAGGTACTGGTCATTCTCCCCAGTTGTATCCCACGACCAAGAGTCTGAAGCTCCAGGACACTGCCCTTGAGGCGGTAGAGGTGGGATCCCTCGCTGAGTCCGAGGGTAAAACCGAACCTGGAGGGTAAACAGATGATGATGATGATGATGATGACGATGATGATGATATCTGTATTATGGAAAAGAGCAAAATGGCTCCGTTGCCCTCCTTGATGTGACATGCACGACATGCCCCACGGGGCTTGGATAAAAAACTAAATTTTTCGTAATCATCTGCATTATTATCCGTCGTACGATAAATACGTGCATGTCATAAAGGAACGGAAATAACATATTCTTAAACGTGTGTTGTATACAGTCTTTTGATAGACCTAATGTTAACGAATCTTCTTCTTCTGGTGCGTGCGAACTGAGTCGCACATGTGGATTTGGCCCTGTTTTATGGCCGGATGCCGTTCCTGACGCCAACCCTACATAGAGGGACGTCATCACTATTGCGTGTTTCTGTAGTGGATGGTAGTGTAGTACGTTGAGTGAATATGAAGAGGAAAGTGTTGGGACAAACACGAAAACCCAGTCCCCGAGCTAGTAGAATTAATCAGACGTGATTAATATCCCCGACCCGGCCGGGAATCGAACCTGGGACCAACTGAAACGAAGGCCTCATCGTTGAACTTTTAGCCAAGGATTCAGATTTATGGTAGGCAAGCTATTATTTTGTCTTTTTTGGCCTATTTTATTTTCCGTACACTATTTGATAGCTTAATGCCTTTTTTAAGTTATGTGGATATTTTCTAATGTTTTTGTATTAAAATTAAGCATGCCCGTCTCTGTGGTGTAGTTGTTAGTATGATTAGCTGCCACCCCCAGAGGCCTGGGTTCGATTCCCGGCTCTGCCACGAAATTTGGAAAGTGGTACGACGGCTGGAACGTAGTCCACTCAGCCTCGGGAGGTCAAGTGAGTTGAAGTTGGTTCGATTCCCACCTCAACCATCCTGGAAGTGGTTTTCCGTGGTTTCCCACTTGTCCTCCATGCAAAGGTCATATACACTTCCTTCCCTCTTCCTTGTCTATCCCTTGCAATCTTCCCATCCCTCCACAAGGCCCCTGTTCAGCATAGCTGGTGAGGCCGTCTGGGCGAGGTACTGGTCATCCTCCTCAGTTGTATCCACGACCCAGAGTCTGAAGCTCCAGGTGGGATCCCTCGCTGAGTCCGACGGAAAACCAACCCTGGATGGTAAACAAATTAAGAAAGAAACAATGAAAAACAATTAATCATTGGAAAGAAAAACTATATAATTACAATATTCTGTATTAACAATAAAGAACAATTATTTTAGCTTAGACCAGGGCCTCTCAGGGTGCATGCGCGTGGTGCATGCACTGTGCACGGTGCAATAGACGACTTCGCTTGGTTGACCAGAGTGCAGACCCCCCACTCCTCTCTCCCTACACCTGTCTCCCCGTTCGGCCTGTCTCCGCGTTCCTCACCTTCACTGCTGTTTCTCCCCCACTGCGAAATGTTTACGTGTGGTGAGCGGAGACGCACAGTTGTATGGGACAAGGTTACCAGTGTTATTAAAAAAATTAAAAAGTGAATTAGAAATACACATACATGTTTGAGAGGAATGTAAACATAATTTTAAAAAAATTCAGAACCTGTAACCAAAATGAAAATGCTACAGTACTGGAACAAACCTCATTTGTGGATATAGAATGCTCTTCTTCAAGCTGTTTCAACTTCCTTAATTCTTTCTCTCTGACGTCTCCTATGATTTCACAATAATTTTTCGAATGTAGTCTGTTGTAGTGTCTTTCAATAGACGATTTTCTTACGCACGTAATTATCGTCCCACAGATTAAACATTTGGCGTTATCGTCACGACAAACAAACAAAAAAAAAATACGAAAGTTCCCAGTTCGATTGAAATGGACTTTCGGAAGTTTTTGCTTTCTTCGAAACAGGTTGCTCCATTATTATGTTGTAGTCGTGCGCTTATCTATTTCACTGATAAACACGTCGTCTACCATCAAACGCTTCGTCGCACTCAGCACACTACACCATCCGAGTCAAGCCGAGTTGAGGCGAAGCGTACCGATGCACAGTGCACAGAGCCTATGCACCTCGCTCTGCACGCGTGAGAGTTTGGGCGTTTGAGAGGCCCTGGCTTAGACGATAAAAAATAAAGATATCATGGTTGCCAGGTCATACCTTGCTACGTAAAATTAGGTGCCGGTGGTGATTATTGCTTTGAGAGGAAGGACAACCTGGCAACCGTCCTCTACTAACACTAATCTATATAAATAAAATTGTTTCTGTTTGTCTGTTTGTCTGTTTGTCTGTTCCACCATCACGTCGAAACGGCTGGATAGATCTCAACCAAACTTCATATTTAGAGTATACTCATCCCGGGGAAGGTTTCGATATGCATATCATTTTAAAATCTTTGAATACACGGGGGGTTTATAGGAAAACCAGAATGGTTTTTCCACCATCACGTCGAAACGGCTGGATAGATCTCAACCAAACTTCATATTTAGAGTATACTCCTCCCGGGGAAGGTTTCGATATGCATATCATTTTGACATCTTTGAATACACGTGGGGTTTATAGGAAAACCAGAATGGTTTCTCCATCATCACGTCGAAACGGCTGGATAGATCTCAACCAAACTTAATATTTAGAGTATACTCCTCCCGGGGAAGGTTTCGATATGCATAACATTTTAAAATCTTTGAATACACGGGGGTTTTATACGAAAACCAGAACGGTTTTTCCACCATCACGTCGAAACGGCTGGATAGATCTCAACCAAATTTCATATTTAGAGTATACTCATCCCGGGGAAGGTTTCGATATGCATATCATTTTAAAATCTTTGAATACACGGGGGGTTTATAGGAAAACCGGAATGGTTTTTCCACCATCACGTCGAAACGGCTGGATAGATCTCAACCAAACTTCATATTTAGAGTATACTCCTCCCGGGGAAGGTTTCGATATGTATATCATTTTAAAATCTTTGAATACACGGGGGGTTTATAGGAAAAACAGAATGGTTTTTCCACCATCACGTCGAAACGGCTGGATAGATCTCAACCTTCATATTTAGAGTATACTCCTCCCGGGGAAGGTTTCGAAATGCATACCATTTTAAAATCTTTGAATACACGGGGGGTTTATAGGAAAACCAGAATGGTTTTTCCACCATCACGTCGAAACGGCTGGATAGATTTCAACCAAATTTCATATTTAGAGTATACTCATCCCTGGGAAGGTTTCGATATGCATATCATTTTAAAATCTTTAAATACACGGGGGGTTATAGGAAAACAAGAATGGTTTTTCCACCATCACGTCGAAACGCCTGGATAGATCTTAAGCAAACTTCATATTTGGAGTATACTCCTCCCGGGGAAGGTTTCGATATGCATATCATTTTAAAATCTTTGAATACACGGGGGGTTTATAGGAAAACCAGAATGGTTTTTCCACCATCACGTCGAAACGGCTCGATAGATCTCAACCAAACTTCATATTTAGAGTATACTCCTCCCGGGGAAGGTTTCGATATGCATATCATTTTAAAATCTTTGAATACACGGGGGGTTTATAGGGAAAACAGAATGGTTTTTCCACCATCACGTCGAAACGGCTGGATAGATCTCAACCAAATTTCATATTTAGAGTATACTCATCCCGGGGAAGGTTTCGATATGCATATCATTTTTAAATCTTTGAATACACGGGGAGTTTATAGGAAAACCAGAATGGTTTTTCCACCATCACGTCGAAACGGCTGGATAGATCTCAACCAAACTTCATATTTGGAGTATACTCCTCCCGGGAAAGGTTTCGATATGCATATTTTAAAATCTTTGAATACACGGGGGGTTTATACGAAAACCAGACTGGTTTTTCCACCATCACCTCGAGACGGCTGGATAGATCACAACCAAACTTCATATTAAGAGTATACTCCTCCCGGGGAAGGTTTCGATATGCATGTCATTTTAAAATCTTCGAATACACGGGGGGTTTATAGGAAAACCAGAATGGTTTTTCCACCATCACGTCGAAACGGCTGGATAGATCTCAACCAAATTTCATATTTAGAGTATACTCATCCCGGGGAAGGTTTCGATATGCATATCATTTTAAAATCTTTGAATACACGGGGGGTTTATAGGAAAACCAGAATGTTTTTTCCACCATCACGTCGAAACGGCTGGATAGATCTCAACCAAGCTTCATATTTAGAGTATACTCCTCCCGGGGAAGGTGTCGATATGCATATCATTTTAAAATTTTTGAATACACGGGGAGTTTATAGGAAAACCAGAATGGTTTTTCCACCATCACGTCGAAACGGCTGGATAGATCTCAACCAAACTTCATATTTAGAGTATACTCCTCCCGGGAAAGGTTTCGATATGCATATCATTTTAAAATCTTTGAATACACGGGGGGTTTATAGGAAAACCAGAATGGTTTTCCCACCATCACGTCGAAACGGCTGGATAGATCTCCACCAAACTTCATATTTAGAGTATACTCCTCCCGGGAAAGGTTTCGATATGCATATCATTTTAAAATCTTTGAATACACGGGGGGTTTATAGGAAAACCAGAATGGTTTTTCCACCATCACGTCGAAATGGCTGGATAGATCTAAACCAAATTTCATATTTAGAGTGTACTCATCCCAGGAAAGGTTTCGATAAGCATATCATTTTAAAATCTTTGAATACACGGGGAGTTTATAGGAAAACCAGAATGGTTTTTCCACCATCACGTCGAAACGGCTGGATAGATCCCAACCAAACTTCACATTTAGAGTATACTCCTCCCGGAGAAGGTTTCGATATGCATATCATTTTAAAATCTTTGAATACACGGGGGGTTTATAGGAAAACCAGAATGGTTTTTCCACCATCACGTCGAAACGGCTGGATAGATCTCAACCAAATTTCATATGTAGAGTATACTCATCCCGGGGAAGGTTTCGATATGCATATCATTTTAAAATCCTTGAATACACGGGGGTTTATAGGAAAACCAGAATGGTTTTTCCACCATCACGTCGAAATGGCTGGATAGATCTCAACCAAATTTCATATTTAGAGTGTACTCATCCCGGGAAAGGTTTCGATATGCATATCATTTTAAAATCTTTGAATACACGGGGAGTTTATAGGAAAACCAGAATGTTTTTTCCACATCACGTCGAAACGGCTGGATAGATCCCAACCAAACTTCATATTTAGAGTATACTCCTCCCGGAGAAGGTTTCGATATGCATATCATTTTAAAATCTTTGAATACACGGGGGGTATATAGGAAAACCAGAATGTTTTTTCCACATCACGTCGAAACGGCTGGATAGATCCCAACCAAACTTCATATTTAGAGTATACTCCTCCCGGAGAAGGTTTCGATATGCATATCATTTTAAAATCTTTGAATACACGGGGGGTATATAGGAAAACCAGAATGTTTTTTCCACATCACGTCGAAACGGCTGGATAGATCCCAACCAAACTTCATATTTAGAGTATACTCCTCCCGGAGAAGGTTTCGATATGCATATCATTTTAAAATCTTTGAATACACGGGGGGTTTATAGGAAAACCAGAATGGTTTTCCCACCATCACGTCGAAACGGCTGGATAGATCTCCACCAAACTTCATATTTAGAGTATACTCCTCCCGGGAAAGGTTTCGATATGCATATCATTTTAAAATCTTTGAATACACGGGGGGTTTATAGGAAAACCAGAATGGTTTTTCCACCATCACGTCGAAACGGCTGGATAGATCTCAACCAAACTTCATATTTAGAGTATACTCCTCCCGGGGAAGGTTTCGATATGCATATCATTTTGACATCTTTGAATACACGTGGGGTTTATAGGAAAACCAGAATGGTTTCTCCATCATCACGTCGAAACGGCTGGATAGATCTCAACCAAACTTAATATTTAGAGTATACTCCTCCCGGGGAAGGTTTCGATATGCATAACATTTTAAAATCTTTGAATACACGGGGGTTTTATACGAAAACCAGAACGGTTTTTCCACCATCACGTCGAAACGGCTGGATAGATCTCAACCAAATTTCATATTTAGAGTATACTCATCCCGGGGAAGGTTTCGATATGCATATCATTTTAAAATCTTTGAATACACGGGGGGTTTATAGGAAAACCGGAATGGTTTTTCCACCATCACGTCGAAACGGCTGGATAGATCTCAACCAAACTTCATATTTAGAGTATACTCCTCCCGGGGAAGGTTTCGATATGTATATCATTTTAAAATCTTTGAATACACGGGGGGTTTATAGGAAAAACAGAATGGTTTTTCCACCATCACGTCGAAACGGCTGGATAGATCTCAACCTTCATATTTAGAGTATACTCCTCCCGGGGAAGGTTTCGAAATGCATACCATTTTAAAATCTTTGAATACACGGGGGGTTTATAGGAAAACCAGAATGGTTTTTCCACCATCACGTCGAAACGGCTGGATAGATTTCAACCAAATTTCATATTTAGAGTATACTCATCCCTGGGAAGGTTTCGATATGCATATCATTTTAAAATCTTTAAATACACGGGGGGTTATAGGAAAACAAGAATGGTTTTTCCACCATCACGTCGAAACGCCTGGATAGATCTTAAGCAAACTTCATATTTGGAGTATACTCCTCCCGGGGAAGGTTTCGATATGCATATCATTTTAAAATCTTTGAATACACGGGGGGTTTATAGGAAAACCAGAATGGTTTTTCCACCATCACGTCGAAACGGCTCGATAGATCTCAACCAAACTTCATATTTAGAGTATACTCCTCCCGGGGAAGGTTTCGATATGCATATCATTTTAAAATCTTTGAATACACGGGGGGTTTATAGGGAAAACAGAATGGTTTTTCCACCATCACGTCGAAACGGCTGGATAGATCTCAACCAAATTTCATATTTAGAGTATACTCATCCCGGGGAAGGTTTCGATATGCATATCATTTTTAAATCTTTGAATACACGGGGAGTTTATAGGAAAACCAGAATGGTTTTTCCACCATCACGTCGAAACGGCTGGATAGATCTCAACCAAACTTCATATTTGGAGTATACTCCTCCCGGGAAAGGTTTCGATATGCATATTTTAAAATCTTTGAATACACGGGGGGTTTATACGAAAACCAGACTGGTTTTTCCACCATCACCTCGAGACGGCTGGATAGATCACAACCAAACTTCATATTAAGAGTATACTCCTCCCGGGGAAGGTTTCGATATGCATGTCATTTTAAAATCTTCGAATACACGGGGGGTTTATAGGAAAACCAGAATGGTTTTTCCACCATCACGTCGAAACGGCTGGATAGATCTCAACCAAATTTCATATTTAGAGTATACTCATCCCGGGGAAGGTTTCGATATGCATATCATTTTAAAATCTTTGAATACACGGGGGGTTTATAGGAAAACCAGAATGTTTTTTCCACCATCACGTCGAAACGGCTGGATAGATCTCAACCAAGCTTCATATTTAGAGTATACTCCTCCCGGGGAAGGTGTCGATATGCATATCATTTTAAAATTTTTGAATACACGGGGAGTTTATAGGAAAACCAGAATGGTTTTTCCACCATCACGTCGAAACGGCTGGATAGATCTCAACCAAACTTCATATTTAGAGTATACTCCTCCCGGGAAAGGTTTCGATATGCATATCATTTTAAAATCTTTGAATACACGGGGGGTTTATAGGAAAACCAGAATGGTTTTCCCACCATCACGTCGAAACGGCTGGATAGATCTCCACCAAACTTCATATTTAGAGTATACTCCTCCCGGGAAAGGTTTCGATATGCATATCATTTTAAAATCTTTGAATACACGGGGGGTTTATAGGAAAACCAGAATGGTTTTTCCACCATCACGTCGAAATGGCTGGATAGATCTAAACCAAATTTCATATTTAGAGTGTACTCATCCCAGGAAAGGTTTCGATAAGCATATCATTTTAAAATCTTTGAATACACGGGGAGTTTATAGGAAAACCAGAATGGTTTTTCCACCATCACGTCGAAACGGCTGGATAGATCCCAACCAAACTTCACATTTAGAGTATACTCCTCCCGGAGAAGGTTTCGATATGCATATCATTTTAAAATCTTTGAATACACGGGGGGTTTATAGGAAAACCAGAATGGTTTTTCCACCATCACGTCGAAACGGCTGGATAGATCTCAACCAAATTTCATATGTAGAGTATACTCATCCCGGGGAAGGTTTCGATATGCATATCATTTTAAAATCCTTGAATACACGGGGGTTTATAGGAAAACCAGAATGGTTTTTCCACCATCACGTCGAAATGGCTGGATAGATCTCAACCAAATTTCATATTTAGAGTGTACTCATCCCGGGAAAGGTTTCGATATGCATATCATTTTAAAATCTTTGAATACACGGGGAGTTTATAGGAAAACCAGAATGTTTTTTCCACATCACGTCGAAACGGCTGGATAGATCCCAACCAAACTTCATATTTAGAGTATACTCCTCCCGGAGAAGGTTTCGATATGCATATCATTTTAAAATCTTTGAATACACGGGGGGTATATAGGAAAACCAGAATGGTTTTTCCACCATCACGTCGAAACGGCTCGGTAGATCTCAACCAAATTTCATATTTAGAGTATACTCATCCCGGGGAAGGTTTCGATATGTATATCATTTTAAAATCTTTGAATAGACGGGGGTTTATGGGAAAACCAGAAAGGTTTTCCTCCATTTTCTCTTATACTATTAATTTTCTGTAAACTTCGTTTACCGTACGTGAAACGTCTCTTCATTATAAACAACTTTCGTTATGTTCATAATTTACCTTACTCTTTACATGACGTCGAAATTTACAATTTTCTGCTGGTAACATGCTCTGCATTGAGTGACCAACAGACCGACAACGAACTTACAGGTTACCATGGCAACGTCTCTGACTGCATGCCAGCAGGGAAGTAACGTATTGCCATTTTCCTCATCATGCTTTTAAATTCGTGGTTGTTCCTTGGGTAGAAGGCAAGAGAGGCGTCAATCGGCCTATCTGCGGGATATTGGCGGAATTTCGTTGGATGTTATAACCGCCTTCGAATAGATTAAGTAATAACACCATTAGTCATCTTCTTATTATTTGTTTACCTAGGAATCAATGGACCTGATTTTCTCCTCTGTTACCGCTTTATTATATCCATAACTCACACTAGCATAATTTTGTGAGGGGCATTTGATTTTCCAATACATTAACTTGGCATTTACATATTTGTCGTTATCCGGCTGTACTCAGTTATAATCCATTTTCTATTACTTTCAACTTTATTATTTTCTTCCTTAATTACGCCGTATGTACGCGAGTGCTATAAACTACTGGATGTATTTCCACCATGACTCATGTTTAGAATACACCTGTCCTTGATAGGTTTTAAGGCAAATATTGTTTCTAAATCCCTGAACTGACTGGTGGTTTATACGAAACCGAAACAGTGATTTTGCACTTCCACAAAATATACACAACCAACGTTAATTTAAATCTACCTGCCTTGGTAGAAATTAATTTCTAAACCTTTTTTCTCATGCCCATCATTTCGATACGAGGATTAATAAGGCAGATATCATTAACGGACCGTTTTTTTGTACAAGTCCCATCGGACTTAACTCACGAGCGGGTGCGTGTAAAGCGTATTCCTTACAACTTGAAAACTACTGAAGACATTCGAACCAAAATTCATATTTAGCATCCACCTGTCCAAAGGTAGGTTTTAAACGTAAATAACATTTCATGTTCCGGAATGGACGGGCGGTTTATAGGGAACCGAAATGGTGATTTTATTCTTCCACAATATATACAGAACCAGACCAACCTGACTGGAAATCGACCCAACGTGATGGAATTCCACCTCTAAACCTTTTTTTCATGTGCATTTTTTCGTCAGGAGGATTAATAAGGGAGATATCATGAATGGTCAGTTTTGCAGGTTAAGTCCGGCGGACATAGCCAAAAAGGTGTTTTACATGGAGCAGATTCCTTATCTATACAAATCCAATCGTAACGACTGTGTGCCTCTACACTGACTATTTTGGCGAAATTTTCGTACAGCTTTCCGTTTAAGGGGTAATAATGACCATCTGCATAATTTTTGGTTTAGTTTCCTGAAAGTCCTAATTTTTACCCACCTCACCCAAAATCCAGATTGCGGCATAATCTGCCAGAAGAAAAAGAAGATAATTGAAATTTGACAAAATTATACGTTTTAGCCTGTAACGAACGGAAAACATCGAAGATCATTAAATTTTTCACTTTTTATCCCCGAAGAATATCGAAATATGTAGGCTATTTTAATGATGGTGCAGACCTTCGGAAATTCCTGTCACATAACAGATTGCACAATCTCCGTTCAATTTGGAATGATCTACAACCTTGGTCTTATGACTTTTTGCCGTATCTGTATCCCTTTTACGTTTCATTTTTCTCTATTAATGGATGTTAAGTCAATTTGAAATTTTCACATGCATAATTCATACCTTCGATTACTTATATGAAATACAGAATCATCAAACTCTTCACGAAAATTGGCCCACCCAGTAGCCATATATGAGCCAAATGCTATGTATGTAGCTGTCACATAATTGTCCGAAAATTAATGTAATGTGAGATAATCTTACAAGAACGTTACCCTGTTCCACGTTTCTAACTCAATCTGACCCAACAATAGATGACATATCATAGGACCAGCCATTTAGGCCACTAAATCCGGCGTGTCTTATGGTATAATCCTTTGTCGATATGACGTACGTTTAGTAGCAGTTAATCTGTAAATGAAGGTCTTTAATATTGTAAACACGCATATACTTTCGTATGTCGATCTATATATATTCACTGATGTCGATTTGTAGCGATCGAGAAAGGGTGGGTCTGCTATTGTAATCAGTACTCCCCACACCGACTTTGACTGGCAGTATGAAAGGGTTCCTTCTCCAACTCCTGTGTAACTGTCATTAGTAAGGAAGGTCTACAATTGTAATGAATAGTTCACTTCTCGATTTGACTTGCAGAAGGCAAGTGAGCATGCAGTTTTGTTTAAAACTCTCCTACCCGATTGTGTTTGGCAGTAGGCAAGGGTGCCCGCCATTATAAAGAAATGTCCTCATCTAAAATGTGACTGGCATTAGGCATAGTGGCCTGCTATTTTGATGGAAACTCACCAACTTGGTGTGACTGGCAGTAAGCTGGCTGGAAGTAGGAAAATGGGCCTGGCATTATAATGATAACTGCACAACTCAATTTCGAGTGATAGTAGGGTAATTCCCTGCCATTATAATAAAAACTGTAATCTGTCTGGAAGTAGGAAAGGGGGGTACCATTTTAACGAAAACTCCCCAAATCGATTCTGTCCGCATAGTAGGCAATGGGGCCTGCAATTATAATGTAAACTTCCCAACTCGATTGTGAATGGCAGTAGGCAAGTGAGCCTGCCGTTATATCACAAATCCATAACAAACACTTTACATTGGAAACAACGTACGGGGACCTCCCCATGCTCTTTCTCGGATAACGCTAAGAGACATGAAATTTTAAAACAATCTTATTTACTGCATGCACACTATTTACTTCGATATTCGAATACAATGTAGAATACCGTAGCGAAGCACGGGTACATTCGCTAGTCAGAAATAAAATAGAAGAGGTCAGACCCTTGGGAAAAGAAAGGGGAGAACCGAAGAGCGCTAAAATGAAAGATTCCCGGGCGTTTCACATTTAGTCCACAGATTTTACATATAATCGATAGTGTAAGAGAAAACTGGGAGAAACTCTTCTCGTCTTCCTATTAACTCCCAGGCTATTCACTCATTTGTAAATGATATGCATATCGCAGCCTGTTCCGGAACAAGTAGACTCTAGATATGAAATTTGGACGAGATATAACCAATAGCGTGCGGTTAGAGGCACGCGGCTGTGAGCTTCCATCCGGGAGATAGTGGGTTCGAATCCCACTGTCGGCAGCCCTGAAGATGGTTTTCCGTGGTTTTCCATTTTCACACCAAGCAAATTCTGGGGCTATACCTTAATTAAGGCCACGGCCGCTTCCTTCCAACTCCTAGGCCTTTCCTATCCCATCGTTGCTCTAAGACCTATGTGTGTCGGTGCGACGTATAGCCACGAGAAATAAATATGTAGGAACTCAGACCAACAGACAAAAAAACACCAAAGCTAAAAATTATGTAGATGGTGATTATTACACCTGGAACAGATAACTGTACCGAAATTTCGTCAAAATGCTCAATGTACAGGCACACGATCGTTACGATTTTATGTCTATAGATTCCTGAATTTGTGGTGGATGAGCGGTGGAACGAAGCGTGAGGGATAAACAGCTGGACAAAACCGGTGCAAGACAGTACTTTTTTAAAAGTATCTTTACTGAAAAATGTTTTAATTTTCTTTGCTGGATAAACTTTTCAATTACCAGGAACAACAGTGATTTTTCAAAAGGAAGTATAAAACAGTCAAGCTTAGAATCTTAGTTAAATCACAAGCGGGCAGAACAGACTCCCATTTTCATAAGAACATTTCAACACTTAGATATGAAGAGAGAAGTGATGTACCAGTCCTTACAAATGAAGTTCCACAGCACAGAGAATAGTGAACGTAACTTTGTTCAAAAGAGAAAGAAGCAGGCGCTTCTAGAACACTGGGAAATCGAGCCCGAAATTACAAAGTTACATTCCAGAAAGGTCTCGATACCTGGACTACAATTTCAGTTTCCAACGGCCTTATGCGCAAAGAATACACATCAGATTTACATTAGAAAGTATATATCAGCAACACCTCTAATTATACCTAGAAGCTAATGAGCTCTTTTCACTCGCTACACATATTACATAGGGGAACCACAGACAGATAACGGATCGTTAAATCGAGAAACGTACGAGACGAAGCTCAATCTATACGACAAAGAAATGGAAAATAAAGGTTAATTGAAAAGCCGAGAAGAAAATGCAAGGGATGCTGAATACCTCAAGCGATCCTACGACATAACTTGACAATAAAATATAATGGGGCAGAAGGCCCGGTGACATTGGATAAGACGTACTACGTGGTGACTAAGACAGAAAAAAGTTTTTTGCTATTTGCTTTACGTCGCACCGACACAGATAGGTCTTATGGCGACGATGGGATAGGAAAGGCCTAGGAATTGGGAGGAAGTGGCCGTGGCCTTAATTAACGTACAGCCCCGGCATTTGCCTGGTGTGAAAATGGGAAACCACGGAAAACCATCTTCAGGGCTGCCGATAGTGGGACTCGAACCTACTATCTCCCGATTACTGGATACTGGCCGCAATTAAGCAGCGTTCGGTACAGAAAAAAAAAGTTAAAGTTCAAAACCCAGGATAGAAAATTTAGAGTTAGAAAATTTAGTCAACAAAAATCAAAGTAAATAAAGCAAACGAAGGTACACATTCGTACGTCCGTACATTTACCATGTCCCCACGAGGGATTTATATCATGTCCGTAGGCAGCCTAGAAAACCTGCATAATAAACTACGAAACCTTCATTAAAATTTAGGTGATTGCAGCACGTCCTAACTGTTACACGCTACAGGGGAACGCTGATATCTTCCCATCACCATACGTAGCTACCGCTAGCCGCAGCCTCGTCCACCGCCTCCCAGAAGTAGACCTCAGTTCATGTTGCACTCCCGACATTCGGATCAAGGATAGAGGGACGGGCGGAAGGCGGATTTCAAGTACGTCGTAATTAGTCAGTAGTCTGATAGGTTGATAATGTCGTCATAAGGCAGTAATCTGATTAGTTAGATAAGCGCCCAGGCTGGGCTACCTAATCTGGAAAACACAACAGTAGTTACATATTGTGATACACCAGTAAATTCGGTGGTCATAGTCCTGTTTAACTTGTCTCCGTTAGATTTCACTGCCAACAAATGTATGAAGGTTTGTTTAGATTCAGGGTGAGGCCGTACAACCGTCACAATTGTTATTATTATTATTATTATTATTATTATTATTATTATTATTATTATTATTATTATTATTATTATTATTATTATTATTATTATTATTATTATTAATTTTATTATTGCTATCGTGTTTTGGTACTTTTCAGAGGTGTATGAAGGTGCCAGGGTGAATGGGTGGACAGAGCAAAGATCAAAACATTATTTTGAAACTCTAACATTTGAAATTTTATTTTTTTCGTTTCTCTTTTTTCTGACTTTAAACTTCGATGAACAACAACAAATAACAGTTAAATATAATTACGATGAGATCTTCAGCTCTAATAACAGGAAATGCTTAAATCAAACTTCTGGTACCGGTACACTATTCCAAAGAGCACTTTTTCTCTACTCAATTGACACTCTAGGAGACAGTCCGACCTCTTATAGGCACAAGTTTCTTATCCAAATTTTACACTAGATGTACTTTGACAACATCGTTCACTGTCATTTCTGCTCGACACACTCATCCATAATTAATGGCACTTTATACAGAGGCAGTAAGTGCCTAATCTAAATGGCCTTAGTGGTCAAAAGAAAAGGTTTAAGGAAAGGGCCATAAACAAAATGTTAGGAGGTGAAACACTTGCGCTCCTTTTAAAATACACGTTAAGAAACAAAAATCCTATGTGGGCTTATAGCCCGAAGATACAGAGGCTACGCCTATACTAGATGGCAAAATAATTAAGTTCCAAAGAGTTTTGAAAACTTTAGAGTTTTAAAAATTCCTAGTCACGCCCACACCAAGTTGAATGGGAAGTGAACACTCTTTATTCCCAAAGTTACATATTTCCCAGCAGGGATTTGAATAGAGTACTTAGACTTGCCTGAAAATTTACATTTAAAAGGTGATATTGAACTTTAGAAATGTATATTAAGAATTCATTTTGAAACCTTCCCCCGAAGTTAACTTTCGGGAGCTGCCACATTTTTAAAATATGTCTGCCATTACCTTGAGCTGGTTGGCCTTCCAACGAAGGGCATGCCTTTTTCCTGCCTCCACGAACACCACATGCACTCTAGACTGGAGCGATGAAGAAGACAACATGACTCAAAAGCTTCCAGCTTTTATAGCAGAGAGGAAAGATCCAGAACTCTTTAGGCCGATGACCTGTACACAATTGACTACAAAAATATTTTCAAAATTTCTGATTGGTTGACAACTTTCGGAAGAAGGAAGCCATGTAGTGCTGCACATAAAAAAATTACAAACAATTCGAGTGTAAAAACGTAAAAACAGAGCATTCCCTTAAAAAATTATTTGTCCGTCCTCCCGCCAGAGTGGGCACATAAGTCGATAACAGAGACATCTGAAGATTAAAGGTCCAAACTTCTTCCAGTACATAGTTCAGGGTTGATAACACAGATGGCCTTCAAAAAGGCGATCAGTTCAAATGCGCGGAGAATGTACAATTTATTATTATTATTATTATTATTATTATTATTATTATTATTATTATTATTATTATTATTATTATTATTATTATTATTATTATTATTTGTCCGCCCCTGTGGTGTGGTGGTTAGTGTGATTACATGCCACCCCCGAGCTCTGCCACGAAATTTGAAAAGTGTTACGGGGACTGGAGCTGCGTCCGGTCAGCCTCAGAAGGTCAACTGAGTAGAGGGGTTCCGATTCCTCCCTCAGCCATTCTCGGAGTGCTTTTCCGTAGTTCCAAACCTCTTTTCCAATAAAATACCAGAATGGTACCTAACATAAGGACACGGCAGCTTCCTTCTCTCTTCCTTGCCTACCCCTTCCAATCTTCCTAAATTAAGGCCACGGCCGCTTCCTTCCCACTCCTAGCCCTTTCCCGTCCCATCGTCGCCATAAGACCCATCCATGTTGGTGCGACGTAAAGCAACTAGAAAAAAACAATCTTCCCAACTCCCACAAGGCTCCTTTTCAGCATAGGAGGTGAGGCAGCCTGAGGGCGTCACTGGTCCTCCTCCCCAGTTGTATACCGGACCAAATGTCTCACGCCTCAAGTCACTGCCCTTGCAAAGGAATTCCGAGCGGAGGAACTAAATCTGGTAAACTAACTAAATAGATGTATATTTTTATTGCAGAAGCCGAACGAGTGTAGAATATATAAAATATTTTTTAAACCCATGGCGCAACAGCGACTGCTGCTCAGCTTGAATGCCTGGAAGTTACGAAGTGTCGAATCCTCTCGGCCGTTAATCTTGTCTTTCTAGACCGGGGCTGGTAGCACACCGTCAGATAGCTCCTCAATGTAGGCTCAGTGGATCTATAACCATCCCTCAGACCCAGGTAAAAATCCCTCACCTTGCCAAGAATCGAATCCTTCGCGTAACAGGCAGGCATGCTACCCCTAGATCACGGAGACGGCACATAAAATAACTAATCAACTAAATAGTACGGCCTGATCTTATCAGGAACATGAAGAATGTCCACATCCGGTAGTTACAATTTTATGGCTAGAGCGTGAGGAAATGATGGCTTACTCCAGAAGACAGCTCTGGTTACCATGGCAACGTACCCCTTCCGCACGAGCTTACACCACCATTATTGGCTGTCACACTCATAAAGTTACGTTAATGGAACTGTAATTCAAACTTTATAATGGCAAAGGTGAAGCTCGGAATTGAGGTATAAAATAGGAAAATAAAAGGTTTCTTGCTTTGAATTAAAAGGAATGCCTATTCTGCTTTATACAGATGAATGAAACCGATGAGTGGTACTAGAAAAATGATTAGAGGTTTATAGCAAAGTGTATCTGTCATTATTACTGGTCTGGAAATGTTCTGGACGTTGGACTGTAGTAATGAAAAATTTAGGTACAGATTATAAAGACAGAATGCACATAAATAGTTGTGAATGGATGTGCAACAGAAGGAAATATTAGGGAGAGGTGTATAAGTACACATTCCTTCTCCGTATATATACAATATATTCTTCGAATTGATTCACTCATTATTTTATTTACCTTAAACATTTGCAGTATCTATGGAAGACCAGGGGAAAAAGAAAAGGACGTAGTGCCATGAAAACCAGGATTAGAAGTGTTAAGGTGAATCGGAAGAGGATAGACGCTGATGATCTTGTAGTCATGGCAGAATCGGAAAATTATAAAAACAGAACATTATACATATTGTCGAAAGGTTTCAAAAAACAAATTTTTTAAAAAATATTAGAAAATTTAAGACACGTTTAATGGTTGAGAGCGATAGGGGATATAATAACAGTTATTTATTTATTTATTTATTTATTCTACTTCTGCGCGAATGGATCACTTAAAACCACGCAGAATCAACATTTGTTGAGCTTTCCTCTTTGCCCAAGAGTTCTTCATTTTCGTCGATTGCTGTAATTTCTGTTCCGCGGATCAAGTACGTCGTGTTCGTTTCTTCTCATCTTCCTCAAATCCCCTCGTTGAACAACTTTCCTCACTACATTTCCATCCTGCAGATTTGGTGATCCTAATTCAGTGAGGTGTCCGACTCCATGGCTAAATGGTTGGCGTGCTGGCCTTTGACCACAGCGGTCCCGGGTTCGATTCCCGTTGGGGTCGGTAATTTTAACCATAATTGGTTAATTCCCTTGGCTCTGTGTCGTCTTCGTCATCATTTCATCCTCATCACGACGCGCAGGTCGCCTACGGGTGTCAGATCAAGAGACCTGCATCTGGCGAGCGGAAGTCATCGAACACATCCCGGCACTAAAAGCAATACACCATTTCATTCAGTGAGCTATTTCTCTGCTTGCTTATACCATTTTGATATCGTACGTTTGATTTGAAAAAAAATTGCGTATTCGACAATTGAGTCTGTTGTTATTCACTCCTTCCAAATTGCTTAAAAATTTAATTCGTCACCTTCCCATTGTACCTGTAAGTTTAGATAGATTTAAATATATTTCCGAGTTGGGTTTTGGGTAATGTATTCAACTTTTAATTCTTGGCCCTTAGGTTTTTCTCATGATTTTCCTTTCATTTAATCTCTAAATTGTTCCTTTAAATTTTTATGATTCAAATTGAGCATTTATTTATTTATTTATTTATTTATTTATTTATTTATTTATTTATTTATTTATTATCTATTTATTTATTTATTCAGCGCAACATGTTTTAAATGCATATTCAAATTATGTGGATAAAATAATATAGATACGAGAAATAACAAAATTATTTACAAATTTATATTAGAAACTGGACGGCTTCATTAGATGTAAAATAAGGATCTTTCCGTGTATCCCACACAAATTTTGTGAGTGTAGATCCCCACCTCCCTTGGGAAGTCCTGATTCGATTAAATATTCTTCACTCAGGTCTGGAAATGTGGAACCCATCTGACTGAACACATGCTAGGAACAGCAATAACAGATCAGGTGAAATAAGTGCTGTTATCTCGGAAAAATAATCATGAAAGGAAACGAGAGAACAGATGAAGTCAGAGGAAGGATAACACTTGCAAGGGAAGCCTTCAACAACATATGCAACATGCTAACAAATGTGTATAACGAAATTAGAAGATCATTTCGGTTGTCCATTTCTAATTCCACGTAAGCGACATTTGACGGGATTAAAAGCAAAGGGTTATAAGTGCCAAAATATCTCTCTGAGAAAAAGAGCCGCTAAGATTAGATCCTATTGTAAATTCTGGTGGACAAAGGATTATTAATATAATTTCTTCTATGTAGTGTTGTGCATTTGTATATTCGAAGGCACTTCATACAAAGTTAAAGCACTGGCTTCTACTCACCCAAACTTCTGATTGTTTTTTTCATGTCATAACTTTCAAACTTCTGATCTTTATTGAGCGACTGCCTGCAGTCTACTACTGAAATATTTTCATTTCTCCCCTGAAGGGGGAGGCAGGCCCCTTAGAGTGTGATGCCATCTCTCAGGCCGGAAATTTGTTACCGTGAAGGAGATGCTCGGAGAAGGTGAGGGGGTTGGCGGGCGTGGCCTATCAGTAGGAACTGTCCCGCCATTCACTTTAGTGCAGGAGAATGGAGAACCACGGAAAACCATTGCGAGAACTGCCGATAGTGGGGACCAGCCCTGTCCCGACTCCCAGCCCAGCCACAGTAGAGCCATGCCCACCGCACCTCCGCTCGGTTGGTCGGTCAGAGTGCAGAGCTGTCAGACCACGGACCAGCTGTGGTCACTTGTGGGCTGAGACCCACTCTGCATCCGCCTACTCAATGTTTCCATTCCTCACCTCGGGCCTTCTAGACGGTGACGCCGTCTCTCAGGCCGGGATATTTGTTACGGTGAAGGAGAATTTTCCATCGATGTCTAAATGTAGTAGACTACTGCCCAAGAAGGTGTGTCTTACTTCCTCTCTCATCTTTCTCCTATGATGCCAGAATCATGGTAAACTACCAAATTTTAATCTTTTATGTGTCATGTTTCAATTTTCTGTTTTCTCCTGATAGAGAAAGGCAAGAGTGTTTATATAGTTCATCAAACGGCACAAACTCAAAATATAAATCATGAACACTGATTCAGTGCTCAATAAAAAACATGCAAGCACACGAACAGTTTTAACAGAGGAAAAGCAAGATGACACTGGTGCGAATCTTGAACGGTCGTCAAATAAATCATTCACAACATTAGAACAACAAATAGGGGTTTCGGTTTCTTCTGCACACAGAGCTACAAAGCTGTTACACATCAAACGCATACGTTTACACGGGCCCACCTGCACGTCCAGCCACGAGAGTGAGATATTGTGAGTGGTATCTTCCATCATTGAATGATCGTTTATTCGACCCACAGCTTGTGTTCATTTCGAAGGGGGCCTGGTCTCATCTTAATGGTCGTAGGAAAAGTTATAACTCTCCCTATTGGTGTGCAGAAAATTCGAATGGTGTTTATGAAGTCCCTCATTATGAAGAATGACAATTTCAGCGTCGTATATAAGGTAAGATTACATATAAGATTGTATACACGCATAAAGCAGGGAGGCCGTGCTCGACGTAAGTGGGGCTGAGGCAGCTGCTCCAGCACCGAATACAAACCCCGTGCGCTCGGTCTGGATTTATAAGAGAACTAGGTAAATGGCTAATTCACAGAATTAAGTTAAAATTCAATCACAAATCAATCAATCACTATTGATCTGCATTTTGGGCAGTCGCTCAGGTGGCAGATTCCCTATCTGTTGTTTTCCTAGGCTTTTCTTAAATGATTTCAAAGAAATTGGAAGTTTATTGAACATTTTCCTTGGTAAGTTATTCTAACCTATAAACGAATATTTACCCAAATTTGTCATCTTTAATTCCAACTTTATCTTCAGCAGCTCGTCTCCTTTCTCCCAAATCTACGCAGCGCAAACTTTGCAACATTTTTGTAACGCTACTCCTTTGTCGGAAATCACCCAGTACTAACTGAGCTGCTTTTCTTTGGATTTTTCCAGTTCTTGAATCAAGTAATCCTGGTGAGGGCCCCATACACTGGAACCATACTGTAGTTGGTGTCTTAGCAGGGACGACGTGTATGCCCTCATAACCATGTGCAGAGATCTGTACCCTTTATTCACAATCTCATTTATGTGATTACCCCAATGGAAATCTTTCCTTATATTAACAGCTGGGTACTTAAAATGATTCCCATAAGGAAATTTCACCCCATTAACTCACTACTTAAAACTGAGAGAGGACATTTCTTAGCAGCGAATTTCACAACCTGAGTTTTAACCGCGTTTATCATCATACCATTACCTGCTGTCCATCTCAGAACTTTTTCAGTTGCTCACAATCTTGTAACTTATTTATTGCTCTATACAGAATCACATCATCCGCAAAAAGCCTTATTTCTGATTCCATCTCTTTACTTCAGAAGGCATAAGTGAAATAAATACTGTATTTGCAATACTGTAGGCCTATTTGTGATGTGATACCGAGAGGAATTTTTCTCCTAAAGTTTACACAGTATGTACAGTAATATGAACGTTATTCAGCTTATCTCAGGTATTTCTGGGGTCGCCGGAGCCTCGCAGGAATTAGCGGGGGTTTAAGACAGGATGCCCTTCCTGACGCCACAGGATTCTTGAGGTGAAAATCTCTACCCAGGATTGGCCGGGATTCGAGCCTCAGCCGTCCGGGTGGGAAGCCATCATCTAAGCCAGTGAGCTTATCAAGCCCCTATACACAACAGGCGGACATAAATGGGCAACTGGAAGCTGCTGGAATGTTGAAATGGAGTAAGATTAACGAAACAAGTTAACCAGAGAAGATAAACTATATGAAGGGTTATCCAGAAAGATGTTACAACTTATATGGGATTGCCTCGTATGTGAGTATCATAATAACACAATATATACACAATTCCAAATGAAGGTAGTACTCTCTTTGAACCTGCACACCGTTTTTTCTGAATGCATGTGGAAATTCCTTGCACAATAGAGTCCATACCTCGTTCACACATTGCCGTATTTATAGAGCGGATGACTCTGGTTATGCGTTCTTTCATCATTCCCCACAGCCGGAAATCACATGGCATTAAATCTGGTGACCGTGCTGGCCAAGCTACAGGTCCATCTCTTCCAATCCAGTCTTCACCAAATGTTTCATCGAGGAAATGCCGAACCGTTAATTAAAAATGTGGCGGTGCACCATCCTGCAGGAAGTAACCTGATGTTATTATCCAGAGGGGAAGATTATCAACAATCTAGATAAGGATCTCCCGTTACAGTCTGATCATTATAAAATATGGACCAAGTACTCCAAACTTTGAAATACTTCACCGTACGTTAACTTTCGGAGAGGATCGAGTGTGCTCTCTTACTGCATGCGGATTGTCTGCACGTTGCCGCTGACATGAAATGTGTCTTCATCCGACATAAAGAAGACGACATTAGGGTCTATGTGCATCTTCTCTAATAACACCGCTGCAGCTCCTACACGGGGGGTCTGTGTGATCTGAATGTTGTACGGCTTCAATCCCAGATCGAAGTGGAGAATTCTCAAGACACTTGTGCGTGCGATGCCGGTTTCCAATGCTAATCTCGTACTTGACGTCCCTGAGATTGAACATTTATGATGTTACTAGCAAGACACCCGTGCTTCGCTACGGTATTATACTGAAATTTATAATTGAATGCTTATTGTTTTAGATATATAATCCGCCGAAATTCGCGAACTGACTCGTTTTCTGCGAGAATCCACCAAAATTCCCGATCTGACTGGTTTTCTATTATTTCACGGCACGTTTCCTCCCATTTTTAAATCTTCCTTTCCAGCAATCGATTTTGTACTTCCAGGGTTAGGCTCAGGTACTGTATTCCTCCCGGTCAGTTGGGTCCGTAAATCTTTGCCATCTTTTCCTATAATCATTTTTAATATGGATAAAATCCTTCAGGAGATCCGGCGTGGTGTCATATTGGGTGCCTTGGCGGCACTGAACCCGCGGCCGGACTGCATTCTTAGTCATTTGTCCAGGAGCCGTTACCAGCGCGGTCCGCACATTTGACGATGGTCCGGAATATTATTATTATTATTATTATTATTATTATTATTATTATTATTTTTATTACTATTATGTGTTGCTGGAATGGCTGATGACAGGGAAAACCGGAGTATCCGGATAAAAACCTGTCCCGCCTCCGTTTTGTCCAGCACGAATGCCACATGGAGTGACCGGGATTTGAACCACGGCACCCAGCTGTGAGAGGCCGGCGCGCTGCCGCCTGAGCAACGGAGGATACTTATAAGTACATTAATAACAGTAAAATCAATTGGATACACCTCCTTCTACACCCCACCGCCGTTAAGTTTATTTACCGCCATGCCCCCCCCCCAAAAAAATATTAAAATAATGCTTGTTTCTTTATGTTTAAGGGAGATTACAAACACCAATGTTCACGTCTATTACCTTCAGTTTTGAGATATAAGTATCCCCATAAAAATAATTTACTTTTTTCACTTCTTTTCACAATACTCCCCCCCCCCCCCCGAAGTGAATTTTCCCCTCAAAAAATACTTGTTTCTTTAATAGTAAAGGATCTTCTAAATACCAATTATCACGACTCTAACTTCTTCAGAGTTTTTGATTTATGTGTCCTCATGAAAGGAATTCAACTCCTTTACACTCCCGCCCTCCAAAATGGTTTCCCCACCAAATGCGTTTTTCTTTGTTTTTAAAGGAGATCCAAATACGAATTTTGACGTCTGTAACAACTTTATATTTATTAGATGTATGTATTCTCATAGAATTAAGTCAATTAATTTTTCAATTCTTTCACCCCCCCCCCCTCCCCCCGCCTTCAAGGGATTTTCCGAGAATACGTGTTTCTTTACTTTTAAAGCAGATTGTAAATATCAAATTTCACGTCTGTAACATCTTCATTTTTGAGATATCAGTAGGCTAATTAAAAGAATTCAACACCATTTTCAGTCACTTTAATCCCCCCCTTCCACCCGAGTGGTATTTCCGGAAACTAAAAATACACGCTTCTTTATGTTTAATAGAGATAAAAAATACCATTTTTCACTTCTGTAACATGTTAAGTTTTTTAGATATACTGTAAAAAATCTTATTTTAAAATTTCACCCCTTTTGAGTTCCCCTTAAGCGGAGTTTCCAAAAACAAATCACCTATGTTTCTTTACATTTACAGGAGATTCCAAACACCCACTTTTTACGTCTGTAACATTTTACGTTTCCAAGATATTCCGTGTATATAGTCTTTCAAAAAATTCACCCCAATTTGTCACTCCTGTTTAACTGCCATTAATTGGATTTTCCAAAAACTAAAAAATACGTGTTTCTTTATTTTTAAAGGAGATCCCAAACACCAATTTTCAGGTCTGTAATATCTTTCGTTTCTGAGATATATGTATCCTCATTAAAGGCATTCAACCCATTTTTCACCCTTTTACACCCCTCCTATTAGGATTTACAGGAAACAAAAAATACATGTTCCTTTATTTTTAGAGGAGATTCGAACTACCAATTTTTACATCTGTAAATTTTAAAGTTTTAAGTTGTAGACACACTCATTTTAAAAAAATTCACCCCTCCCCCTTTTCACCCTCCATTATTTGGATTTTCCAAAAACGAAAAGAATACGTGTTTCTTTACTTTTAAAGAAGATCCAAAATACCAATTTTCAGGTCTGTAATATCTTCAGGTTCTGAAATATAAGTAGCCTCATTAAAGGCATTCAACCCATTATTAACCCTTTTACACCCTTCCTATTGGGATTTTCCGAAAACAAAAGAATACGTGTTTCTTTATTTTTAAAGGAGATCCGAAATACCAATTTTTACATCTATAAACTTTAAAATATTTGAGATATAGATGTACCCATTTTAAAAAATACCCCCTTTTCACCCCCCCCCCATTAATTGGATTTTCCACAAACAAAAGTATGTGTTTCTTTATTTTTAAAGGAGATCCCAAACACCAATTTTCAGGTCTGTAATATCTTCAGGTTCTGAAATATAAGTAGACTCATGAAATGCATTCGACCCCTTTTTCACCCCTTTTCACTCCTCCTATTGCGATTTTCCGAAAACAAAAAAATACATGTTTCTTTATTTGTAATGAAGATTCTAAATACCAATTTTTACATCTGCAAACTTTAAAAGTTTGCAGATATAGAATCACTCATTTTAAAAATCCCCCCCATTTTCACCCTCCCATTAATTGGATTTTCCAAAAACAAAAAAATACGTGTTTCTTTATTTTTAAAAGAGATCAAATGTACCAATTTTCAGGTCTGTAATATCTTCAGTTTCTGAGATATAAGTACCGGTATCCTGATTAAAGGCATTCAACCCATTTTCCCCCATTTTCGCCCTTTTTCACCCCTCCTATTGGGATTTTCTGAAAACAAAAAAATGCGTGTTTCCTTAATTTTAAAGAAGATTCTAAATACCAATTTTTACATCTGTAAACTTTTAAAGTTTTGAGATATGGATACACTCATTTTAAAATTTCACCCCCTTTTCACCCCCTTAGCGACGGAATATCCAAAAATCCTCTCTTAGCGAGCACCTACATCTTAATATGAATATATCCCCAAAATTTCATTCCTTTATGTCCAGTAGTTTTGGCTCGGCGATGATGAATCAGTCAGTCAGTCAGTCAGTCAGTCAGTCAGGACAAGTTATTTTATATATATAGATTTTCCGTTCGAATACTTCTTGGATGTCCACTCTTTCCTTTACAGTCATTGGTGAAAGACCCGGCGCGTACAAATTTCTCATTCAGTCGAGGGATAGTTATTTATTTATTTTTTGCTAGTTGTTTTACGTCGCACCGACACAGATAGGTCTTACTGCGACGATGGGACAGGAAAGGGCTAGGAGTGGGAAGGAAGCGGCCGTGACCTTAATTAAGGTACAGCCCCAGCATTTGCCTGGTGTGAAAATGGGAAACTACGGAAAACCATTTTCAGGGCTGCCGACAGTGGGGTTCGAACCTACTATCTCCCGAATACTGGATACTGGCCGCACTTAAGCGACTGCAGCTATCGAGCTCTGTGAGGGATAGTTAGACGGCCTGGAGGATCCTTCTCAAACCATTTCTTATATGTTTTTCGTACTATTGAGGGCGCACCAGACACTTCCATCCAAGCTACAATATTCGTTCTCTCTTCATAACTAAGTCGGGTGGCCATATCTCGTCTACAGCAAAAGAAATCAGATCATGTACTACCATACAAGTGGTAAAATATTTTTGGACAACCCATACAAATCTTGATATGATGTCATGTGGCCTCTTGAGATACGTAATGCAGGTCTATCCAGTCGACGCACGTTGGCGACCTGCGTATCGGGATGTGTGATGATCATGACGATGAGTGAAACTTGATGCAGACATAGAGCCTACCCCTGTCGAATAACACCTACGGGTTTGATCAAGGGTTAATTTTTCCGGACCGGATGAGTTGGCCGTGCGGTTAGGGTCGCGCAGCTGTAAGCTTGCATCCGGGAGATAGTGGGTTCGAACCCCACTGTCGACAGCCCTGAATATGGTTTTCCGTGGTTTCTCATTTTCGCACCAGGCAAATGCTTTAATTAAGGCCACGGCAGCTTCCTTCCCACCCGTAGGCCGTTCCTATCCCATCGTCGCTATAAGACCTATCTGTGTCGGTGTGACGTAAAGCAAATAGGAAAAAATCCCGGTCGAATTACCTTCAACAGATTCGTATGCTCTCACGACATATGAACACTGTGAAAAGGTTTAGAAATGAATCCAAGTGTTGGCACGTAATCTAGTTATTAAAAATTGTGTCCGGCTCAGTGGCTAAATGCTTAGCGTGTTGGCCTTTGTTCACAGTGGCCCCGGGTTCGATTCCCGGCATGCTTGGGAACTTTAACCATAAATGGTTAATTGTTCTGGCACGGGGGCTGGGTTTATGTATCATCTTCATCATAATTTCATTCTCATCACGACGCGCAGGTCACCTACGGGCTTCAGATCAAAAGACCTACTTCTGGGGAGCAAAACTTGTCCTAGGAAACTCCAGGCTCTGAAAGCCGTACGCCACGTCATTCCATTCCTAGCCTGCCGGCGAACCAGTGCCGGTGTCAAAGCATAAAGACTTAACGCATTAAGGACCACGGCGGGCTGTCATAAAGCAAGTGAATGAGAAGGGAGAAACATTGGAAGGAATGTAAAGGAGGAAGATTAACTTTCTATGACACATAAACAGCGAAGGGTAGCACGCGCTGCTCCGTCTACAAGGTATTTTAGGAGAAGATGTTGCTAGAAGCATCGGGAGAGGAAAGGAGATTGACTTTACCATTGTAAATCGCACGTTTTTCTCCTATGAATGCGTAAGAGAAACGAAGGAAAATTAGGCAGAGTTCTTAATGATTTAGGAAGTATGCAAGGTCAGAGGGCTAAAAAAAAGCAAAGCAAAGTCATCTCCGTACATGTCATGAAGGCCCTTGGAGGGGTGGAAGGTAAAAGCTTCCACTATCCGTAACCTCGGCACTTGATGGGGTAGAGGGGTTAGCTCCACGCCCGGCCGCCTTTGCCCCCAGGAATTAACATGGTACTCATTTTTTGTGTAGGCTAAGTGAACCTCAGGGCCATATCCACCTCCGGAAGTGGAAATCTCATTTCTTAAATTTTACGACTTCCTAACGGGGATTCGAACCCACGTCCTTCCGGGCGAACTGAGCACGTCTTTACCGCCTCGGCCAGGCAGTCCCTAGGTCAGAGGGCTGGTTTCCAATAAAGAATTGTCTGGGCACTCCTTTAAGAAGAGTATAAATGGACATATTTTTTGAAAATATTTGTTTTCAGTTTTTCATGCAGAAATATTATTTGGAATTTGCTGATTAATTCACTGTATTTTATACTAAATTTGGTTGAATGAAAGTATATTTTATTTAATTTAACTAGTTACATTGGGCATTTTTAGGATTTACTAAACCATTTGTCAGTTAAAAAATAATGCCTCAAGAACCATAAGGCCTAGAAGGATGTCGTTTGATTTACATTCTAGTGGTAACCTTGCACCAGACGTTGGTAGAACTGGTATAACAGTTATGATTATTGTTTCTGAGTTGTGCATGTGACATTCTGAGTATGGAGCTGTAGTACTGCCAAAACTCTTTGAGAAGGAAGGGGATATACTCGGAAAATGTAGACGATGATGAAGACTATAGTGATGGCGCGGTTTAGCTTTCCGTTGTATTTAAATTAAAATGTATTTTAGTTGCGATTTCTGAAAAACTTCTTTTTTTTCAGACAAATAATCCGTTGTCTCAGGAACTATTGAAGATAAACTCTTTATTTTTCAAAGTTCATTTATAAAACCTTTATGGTACAATGTGTCTAGAATGGTAGAGATAGCTTGTATGTTTGCAATAAAATGTACAAAAATGTAAATAAAAACAAGAGGGCAAACATCTATGCTAACTTCTATAATATATAACCTACTGCAATCAAAATAGAAGAATAAATAACCTGAAAATTGTCATTAAGTTGTGCATGAAGTACTTGTTGAGAAAATGGGTCATGAAATTATCAAATTTAACATTAATGGGATAGGCCATTCATAGACCCTACTCTCCTTAAGTCTATGAGGTTTACATTAGAACGCTGGAAGTCGGTAATGTTTTAGTGTAAGAATGGCAACATTGTCCCGCACGAGTTCTTTACCCTGATGGAAGTTGACGACAAAATACAATATCTTAGGACGATCAGTCCTATGTTATGGAGTGAAGCATGGTCAGCGGTAGAAGTGTCGGCCTCCAGATCCAAAGATAGCGG
Source organism: Anabrus simplex (assembly GCF_040414725.1). NCBI lineage: Eukaryota > Metazoa > Arthropoda > Insecta > Orthoptera > Tettigoniidae > Anabrus > Anabrus simplex. The sequence continues at coordinate 408,211,951 of NC_090269.1, forward strand.
GTTCAAACCCGGCAGAGGTGGTCGGATTTTTGAAGGGCGGAAAAAAGTCCGTTCGACACTCCATGTCGTACGATGTCGGCATGTAAAAGATCTCTGGTGACACATTTGGTGTTTACCCGACAAAATTAATTAAATCTCAGCCATAGACGCCCAAGAGAGTTTCGGTTTACTCGGCCTGCCATCTAGTGGGAGCCTAGAGTAAAACGGAACGTCCAAATTGACGAGCAGACAGCCAGATGGCGTCAAACTGAAATGTCTGCACACAGTAGCTGAGGCCATACGATTATTATTATTATTATTATTATTATTATTATTATTATTATTATTATTATTATTATTATTATTATTATTATTATCATTATTATTATTATTATTATTATTATTATTATTATTATTATTATTATTATTATTATTATTATTATTATTATTATTAGTGCTAATAGAAACACCACTGATAAGCTAATATGCATGAGAGGAACAGTGGCAAAAAATCAATGAGATCGTAAAATAAATTAAGTGATTTTAAGGAGCTCTAAATGAATCAGCTGTAAGTTTCATGCATGCTTACCAAGAAATGTGGAAAATTCTTGCTCGAAAAATCGCTACAGGAACATTTTCCAGAGACATTCCCAAGTACTATCCTAAATGAATGAGATCCATCGGTCGCCCAATGAAACATAGGTACGGGAAATCTTTATCTTATCACAACAGGTCACTAGATCTAATGTCCCGCTCCATGGCTAAATGGTTAGCGTGCTGGCCTTTGGTCACAGGAGCTCCGGGTTCGATTCCCGAGGGGTCGGGCATTTTTACTCCAATTGGTTAATTTCGCTGACACGGGGGTTGGCTGTATGTGTCGTCTTGATCATCATTTCATCCTCATCACGACGCGCAGGTCACCTACTGGCGTCAAATCAAAAGACCTGCATCTGGCGAGCCGAACTTGTCCTCAGACAATCCCGGCACTAAAATCCATACGCGATTTCATTCTTCATTTTTATGGCACTACAGCCCTTGAAAGGCCTTGGCCTACCAAGCGACCGCTGATCATCCCGAAGGCCTGCAGATTACGAGGTGTCATGTGGTCAGCACGACGAATCCTTTCGGCCGTCATTCTTGGCTTTCTAGACCGGGGTTGCTATCTCACCGTCAGATATCTCCTCAATTCTAATCACGTAGGCTAAGTGGACCTCGAAACCAGCCCTCAGGTCCAGGTAAAATCCCTGGCCTGCCTGGGAATCGAACCCGAGGCCTCCGGGTAAGAGGTGGGCACGCTACTCCTACAACACGGGACCGGCTTCATTTTTCATACTAGGTCTAATACGTGAATAAATTATTATTATTGTTATTATTATTATTATTATTATTATTATTATTACCATTATTATTATTATTATTATTATTATTATTATTATTATTATTATTATTATTATTATTATTATTGTCCGCCTCTGTGGTGTAGTGGTTAGCGTGATTAGCTGCCACCCCCGGAGGCCCGGGTTCGATTCCCGGCTCTGCCACGAAATTTGAAAAGTGGTACGAGGGCTGGAACGGGGTCCACTCAGCCTCGGGAGGTCAACTGAGTAGAGGTGGGTTCGATTCCCACCTCAGCCATCCTGGAAGTGGTTTTCCGTGGTTTCCCACTTCTCCTCCAGGCGAATGCCGGGATGGTACCTAACTTAAGGCCACGGCCGATTCCTTCCCTCTTCCTTGCCTATCCGTTCCAATCTTCCCATCCCTCCACAAGGCCCCTGTTCAGCATAGCAGGTGAGGCCGCCTGGGCGAGGTACCGGTCATACTCCCCCGTTTCATCCCCCGACCAAGAGTCTGAAGCTCCAGGCGGTAGAGGTGGGATCCCTCGCTAAGTCCGAGGGAAAAACCGAACCTGGAGGTTAAACAGATGATGATGATGATGATGTAACAAAGGTTATATTTATATATATATTTTTTTTTAATCAAGTAACAATGTAACAGGTACCAGTAGCAATAAACAAGTCTTAGGAAAGACAAGACTGGTGGTTTAAACAGATCTTGGGCTTCAAGCCCTCACTTCACAATTCCTGAGTTACACGCTCAACTTTACAAAGATCACAACTTTGCTTAAGGGCAGAAATCCCCTAATACGTGGAGCCCTTGCTCCAGCAATTACAAGATCCGGCCCCCCAGAGGCACTTTTACAACACTAGAAAAAGAGCTAACGTGCTCTCTGTTCTCAAGCCTACTCAAGGCAATATCAGAACATTACAATTACTTGCCATCAAGGGACAACTTACAAAATTTGAAACAGGGGTATCTAGTACCCAACCTATTGGGCCGTAGTAGAAAAGAGCAGGTTAAGTAAACGGCCCAAAACACAAATAGAATGGAGGCGTGTATCTGCACTCCAAGATAGGAAATCTGAAAACCTAAGGGGCACTAGGCCGATGAAACAGGGGCTATTCCCAAACTATGGAGGTGACTCGCATAAGAATAATTTAAGACTTTACGGAAAGGAAAAAACCAGTTACAAAACTTAGTCAACTCAAACAAATATGAAGGGGAGCTCGAGAGGGTACGTCACTCTCTATCCCCGAATTACAGTTGGAGATTTTATGAAATGTTTATATAAGCCGGCAGAACTTACATTTTAGAGAAGTTGGTTACATAGTTAAGTTTTCGGACCTTTCCCTCAGGTTAAACTGCAGAGCTAGCAAAAAAGTAAGATGTTAGATGGCCATTACCTTGTTGAAGAACTGCTGCCTGATGAAAGAGGCGCCTCCCGCTTCCTGCTTGACACACACACTAAGTTAGATGATGATCAATTGGAAAAGAGACGTGAAAATCCGCAGTTTATAAACCCTCGGGGAAAGTTCGAGACCTTTCATGAATAATCAAGACACACCCACAGGGTTTTATTGGTCAAAGTTAAAAGTGACACCCAGAATCGAAGAAGAAATACGGGATTGGTTGGAAATTAATTACAAAAATTTGGGATTGGCTGGATTCAAAACTGGTGGAAAGAAAAGATCAACATTGCCAACCCAAACATAAATGAACGAAATTTAGGAAAGAAAGAAACTTATGAATACAAAACTTCTTCAAATCAAGGTTCTTCCACTTCGCACCACGGTGCATGATCATACTTTATGAGCAGTGACATCTGTTGAAGAAAGTTCAAACTTCTTGATAAAAGGGTAACAAAACAATTCGAAATTCACACAGTACTGGAAACTTCACAATAACAAATCTACGTCCAATTACTGTAGTGACATCTTCTGAGTAAAAGTTTAAGAAGGTCTTGTTTCAAGTTCACTGTTCCTCCCGTAGAGGAGTTCTATTAGGGGCAACATTTAAATGCGTGGCGTTGGGGTGTACCTCCCGGTACTATTATTATTATTATTATTATTATTATTATTATTATTATTATTATTATTATTATTATTATTATTATTATTATTATTATACCGTGTTTTAGTGGATCAGCAGAGGAGAAAAAAGGTGCGGGCTGGAATGGGTCTAACTACAAGTCCGAAAGATGAATTTAAAATTTAAATAAGTTATATTTTCAATAGACAACAAGGTTTAACAATTTTCACTAGGTGAAATACAAAGAAAAATCAGGTACAATGTAATTTTACAAACGAAAGCACAAGTTAAGGGGTCTTTACAAATTCTGGGCTACGAGCCCCAAAGTTTAACAATTTCTGAGCTCTCAGCTCACAACCACATATTTTAGAAAAGGGCAGAAATTCCCTCAATACAATGGAGCACTTGCTCCCAGCAATCAAAATGTCACGCCTCCCCGAGGCACCTTTCAAAATACAAGAAAGAGCTGACCCGCTCTCAATCTTTCAAGCCTATTCAAGGCCATACCATACATTACGATCGCTTGCCGTTACGGCACAACTTACAAGAATTAAACAGGGGTATCTTGTACCCAGCCTACTGGGCCTTCGTGGAAAAGGAACAGATTAATTAAATGGCCCAAAATATCAAGATGAATGGAGGCGTGTACTAGCACTCCTACATGAAAGCTTGTTAAAACCTACGTGGCGCTAAGCCGATTCACAGGGGCTATTCCCACACTATATAGGTGACTTGTATTAGAAAACTTTTAACACATTAGGAAAGATTAGAAAATCAGTTACGAAAACATAGTCACCTCAAGTGAAAATGAAGTGGAGCTCGAGAGGGTAAAGCACTCTCTATCCCCGATTTACATTTAAAGATATATGTTTTACAAAGATGGAATAAGATTTACATGTTTTAAGTTAAAGGTGACATATTAAAGGTTTCGGACCTGCCTCGCGGGTTAAACTGCTGAGCTAGCAAGGAAAAAGAAATATGTTAAAAGGCCATTACCTTGTTGAAGAGTTGCTGCCCTAAGAAAGAGGCGCTACCCGCCCCCTGCTATACTTCCATACACTAAGCTAGATGTTGTTGAAGTGGCCGGGAGACAAGAAAATCAGCAGTTTTTATACCCTCGTGAAAGATTCGAGACCTTTCATGAATAATTAAGACACACCCACAGACGTTTATTGGTCGGCTAAAGTTTACACATCAAATATGAAGAAGAAGAACACGATTGGTCCAAAATTAATTAAAGAAATTCGGGATTGGCTAAGGTTCAAAACTGGCGGAAAGAACGATTAATATTTCCAACCCATAGATGAAAGAACAAAATTTAGTAATGACCAAAACTTCTGAATACAAAATTTCTTCATAAAAGTTCCTTCACTTCGCACCTAGGGTGCGTAATCATAGTTTTTTTTTTTTTTTTTTTTTTTTTTTTTGTAGTGATATCTATAAGAGCATGTCCAGACTTCTTGATCAATGAAAAACAAAACAAATCGAAATACACACAGTGACATCTTCTGAGAAACAGTTGAGTTGATTCGGTTTTTAAAGTTCAGAGTTTCTCCAGTAGAGGAGTACTTTAAGGCGGAACATTCAAATGTGCGGCGTATAGGTGTACCAACCGGTACAATTATTATTATTATTATTATTATTATTATTATTATTATTATTATTATTATTATTATTATTATTAGTAGTAGTAGTAGTAGTAGTAGTAGTAGTAGTAGTAGTAGTAGTAGTAGTAGTAGTACTGGAAAGATGCATATGCGAACAATTTAAACATTTGCACATAAATGGAAATGTCTTTAGGAAATATCTCTATAATGAATAGTAAAAGAGATCTTATATTTATTCTCTTCGTGTATTCCCGTTCATGCGGGGTCGACATTTCTGACAATTCGTTTCCATTTCCCTCGGTCCGAAACGGCATTTCCTGTTATTTTTGGGGGGTGGGGGGCGAGATCCTCCTGCACACAATCCATCCACCTTCTTCTGGGTCTCCCTCGTACCTTCCACCTCCATGTCAAGCATCTTCCTTCCCACATAATTTTCATCCCTACGCTTAATGTGGCCACACCGGAACAATAGTCTTTCTTGCACACTTTCTAGATACTTTTTTTGCTATTGGCTTTACGTCGCACCAACACAGATAAGTCTTTTGGCGATGATGGGACAGGAAAGGGCTAGGACTGGGAAGGAAGTGGCCGTGGCATTAATTAAGGTACAGCCCCAGCTTTTGCCTGTTGTGAAAATGGGAAACCACGGAAAACCATTTTCAGGGCTGTCGACAGTGGGGTTCGAACCTACTATCTCCCGAATATTGGATACTGGCCGCACTTAAGCGACTGCAGCTATCGAGCTCAGGTTTCTAGATACTACAGTCACTTTCACGCTACCTCGAATAAAGGTGTTCTTTATGTGATCTTTCCTCTCTTTCCCTCTCAGCACCTTTATTTCAGATACTTCCAGCCGCTTGCATTGTGACTGCACTTTTCTGAGCCATATAGCATTGAAGATCTCACCGCACATTTATAGGCTATCCCCTTTATTCGGATGTTTATTCTACTGTGACAGGGAACACCAGACACCCTTTTCCAGTTAGACCAGGAAGCCTGAATTCGGCGGGTATATTTCTAGATCCACATGGTAATCAGCAGACATAGTGGACTCTAAGTATTTGAAACTGTTCCTTGCCTGGAGCTGGTTTCCATTCATCTGAACATTGTTAATCCCAGTTCATCCCAGACACATGCATTCAGTCTTATTCCGGCTGATTTTATGACATATTTCCTCTACAACTCTTTTCCATCATTCTAGTTTATGTTCAAGTTGATCTATATTTGTGCTGCATAGTAAAGTATAATCTGCAAATATCAGACACTGAGGAGCTGATTCTCTTAGATTTTCGGAGAGAGTACATTTAGATTGAAGAATGATAGGCTCATTGAATAAATAGGAAATACTGCAGCATTGTAATACGTTCTAACATATGTATAAACTACACCAGCATATTAGTAGGTAAGCGCTTTGCAGGTCTACATAATAAAACATGATTTTTTGCTATTGGCTTTACGTCGCACCGACACAGATAAGTCATATGGCGACGATGGGATAGGAAAGGTCTAGGAATGGGAAGGAATCGGCCGTGGCCTTCAGTAAGGTAAAGCCTCGGTATTTGCCTGGTGTGAGAATGAGAAACCACGGAAAACCATCTCCAGGGCTACCGACAGTGGGGTTCGATTTCAGGTCTTCTTTCATATGTTCATTTATTTCCTTAGCTGTTCAAATTATAATTCGTTGTTCCTTGATTTCTTTTCTTGCTTTTCGTTCCAACACAAATACGTCTCACACCGACGACAACCCTTTCGCCAAGGAATGGGAAGGAAGCGACTGTGGCATTAATCAAGGTACAGTACCAGCATTTGCCTGGTGTCAAAATGGTAAACCATGGAAAGCCATCTTCTTGACTGCCGACAATGAGGTACGAACCTACTACCGTATCTCCTGGATGCAAGCTCACAGCTCCACAACCAAAACCGCATGGCCAAATCATTCGATCTTTTGTTTCTCCTATGATTTATTACCTAGTTTAACATGTCATCAATTTGTATATTTTTTAGTAGTTGATTCACTCGTTTACTTTTTTCCTTATTCATTCCTTCTATTGTTAAGCTTATATCTATCTTCAACTCCTTTACTCCCATTCTAATGCACTTTCGTAGTGTTAAACTACCCAACAGGCATACAAATCTTTTTGAACCCAATTAACAACGTGTTAATTGAAAAAAAATATGATTTGAACTATCAAATTACTTCACGCCATTAGTTTGATCTCCCACCAATAGAACACTATTCACCCAGCGTGGACAGCGGTCCTTATAGCAGCACATGCGAGAGAAATATCGTTTGTATTTCATGGTGCGGAAATGTAGCAAGGCTAGTGAACCTCTGCCAATTGTGTTATGCATGAGTGAACTCTGGGGATTGCTGACGGGCAGTTTATAAACCGGCATCGTAAATCTGAATGTACAGATGAATCCCTCCAGTGATAACATGGCAGCGAGAACACAGTGATGGTACTGAGGTCAATATTATTACACTATATGATCGTCAGATTCAAAATGACGATACTTTCGTAGCTTCTAAGTGCCTTCCTTATAGTAATTAGATGTAAAGCTTTCCATGCTTTTGTTATAAACCATGATTTCGACTTAGGCCTGACACTAGATTCATCAGAGTGGGATGTGTCAGGCCGTGCCTAATGACGCCGGATTGTATGCAGGTAAATACTACTACTAATAGTACTACTACTACTGCTACTACTGAAAGGTTTCCATTCCATCCCTGAAGGAGAAGGCGGGCCTCTTAGACCAAGGATCATATAAGAGAAATAGATCCGTCACTCCTATATAATAAATTCAACTGAGAAAACAGGTCATAGAAGCTATAGTGGCGTCTGTATCTCCGCCAACATAAGGAAATAAGTACCTCGATAATACCTCGTAATAAACTTGATAATGACAGTTGTTACTTTGTTAAAATTTTAATTGTGATAAAGAGATAATGATTTCATTTCGGTAGGAAAGTTATATCTAAAGCTTCTGTCGTGTCTTTCACTTGAAAAGTATATTGCAATTACCGTATTTGTATGTTGGCGATACTGTTATAACGCTAGCTTGTATCGTTGTTTCACCGTTCGCATTTTAATGTAAATTTACATATATTAAATAATAAATGCAACACTGAGTACTGAAAATGTTAATGCAATTCGTATAAAACCCCAAAACGCCCATACTTGCCTAAATCACGATCTAACATAACCTCATTCTTTCGTTCATTGAACCCTTCCCACGACTTTTATGTATGGGAATGGAAAACACGAGAAGGAAAGGAAGAAGTAAAACACAGCATAATGCACACAGTTTATATTTTGAATTCATTTATTCCAAACAGCAGGTAAGAAGCACAATCACACAGACGTTTACTCGCAACAGCTAGGTAGTTCAATGTGGAGTACGTTCATGATCATAATACTAATTCTTCACACTAAGGACGCGTATAATTATAATTTCACACCATACTCTCAAAAAACTGGATCAAAAATATCGTTCAGTGCGAAAGAATCTCAACAAATTTTCGTCTAACAAGCACTATTACATACCGTACGACCAAGGTCCCTTCGCGCGCAACGATAACGGTGTTGTGTTTTGAATTTGCTGTACCACACGACTGAATGTGTAATGCCAACCTCTGCCTTCTAAATTAACCCTCTAAAAGAGAATTTTAGTTCTCACTAGCTGGCGGAGATTAAGTGGCACATCTCGGAACTACTTCGGACGCTCCCTATGAAGTGTCACACCCCTGTCCTAGACGGTGACGCCGTCTCTCAGACCAGGAAGGTGTGAAAGAGATATTCGGGTAAGGTGAGGAGGTTTCTGGTCGTGGATATCTAGGAAATGTGCCGGAATTTCGGCTCAGTGCAGGAGAATGGAAAACCACAGAAAAAAATTCAGGAGAGCCGACGATGGGGACCAACCCCTCTCCGTCTCCCGAACGCAAAGGCGTAGAGCCCCTTGCTCTATGTATCCTCTCCCACATCACCTTTAATCCCCCCACAACTCCCTTGGCCAGAAAGTAGGTGTTCTGTACTAAGCGGCCGGTCTCTCCCATCAAGGGAGGAATGAAAGCTTGCTTGAATAGATTCACCTGCGTCGGCGTATGCAGAGGTGATAAGAGTGGAAGATGGGATTGTACGCGTCTTGTCTAGCCAGTCTTGAGGTATACACATTGTTCTGTACGATTTTTTTAAAGATTAATTATTTAGAAGCCCGTTAGTAGAGGCACAGTCTGATAACTGCATACCAGGGATAAATCTCCACAAAGGAACTGTTGCCTGCCCAGAGGGACTTCGTTGGGTGGCTGTCATATTCTGCGCACATGAGCTGTGCTGAACATAAATGGCAGAAGATAGAGAGATCAGTAGCCATCCGTCCTAGTGTTCAAAATACCGCATGACCAAAATTGTGCTTTGGCTGCTTTTCTATTGCTTTTGCTTAGCTGACTATGTGTTGCTTTTCTTCGTACAGGTAGTGTCAAAAGACAGGATAACAAGAGCTCGTGGGGAGAAACCTTAATTTATTTCATACTATGACGAAATTGCCTTCTTCCCGTACTCAAAAAGTACGGAAAATTACACCTTACCGTATTATAATGTAATTATTTTCCACACTGTTTCATTACAAATCGTATCTGATTGGTTGAACTCCGCTTCCAAATAATGTAAACACGGAGAGTTAAACTGATTATGAATCAGAGAACACATAAATAAAGCGCGTTGAATTGTTTCCCGCCTGATTTCAGCATCGTATCCACCTACACAAAGAATGGCGTCTCTGCATTCCCAGATCAAGTAATCTTCCGCCATCACAATACTGGCCAATGTATATGGTAATCCAATTCCAACAGATAAATACCACATATATATCATAAATAAGGGCCTTATTTTTGGTGAAATAAAACTGTTGATTTCGGTGTTAAAATTAACACTATTTCGGTAGGTATTTCATGAAATAAATTGTCATACTGATCGATGTTTCTTGTGAAATATTCCTTATGGTATGGGGTAAATCTAAATAATTTTGTGATTAGGGGTTTAAAAGTGAACACTTCTAATGTATTAAATTGTTATTAAACCTTAGAATAACTAAATATACAAAATGTTTTAGAAATAAATACCGGGAGGCCTATATAAATCACTGAAACTTCAAAATGAAGTTAGGCGGAAGTTAGGAATTTATACGTAGCCTACAAGTTTTTTCCGGTCCCGTGGTTTGGGGGTTGCGTGCCTGCCAATCGCCAGGAGGCCCCAGGTTCGATTCCCGGCCAGGTCAGGGATTTTTTTCTCGACCTGAAGGCTGGTTCGAGGTCCACTCAGCCTACCTGATTAGAACTGAGGAGCTATCTGACGGTGAGATATCGGTCCCTGTCTCGAAAGCCCAGAATAATGGCCGAGAGGATGCGTCGTGCTGACCACACGGCCCCTCGTAATCTGCAGGCCTTCAGGCTGAGCAGCGGTCACAGGGCAGGCCAAGGCCCTTTCAGGGCGTTAAGTGCCATGGGGTTTGGTTTGGTTCTATATGTTTTAACATTTTGAATGACTTGTTTCCAAAGTAAAAACTACGCATGGTTTCAACATTATCAGGATTCAGAGTTGTGCGACAGTCAGAAAGTATATTTTTGTAAACAATGCAGCCCCTTTCGCTGACCACATTAGACGTCGGAAACCATAATACTTGCGAACACTTGGTGCAAATCCTTCTAAAACTTCACTAACAATGCCTTCTTTCTTCTCTTCTATCAGGCGTGCTTTCACTGCATTTTGCAAAGCCATATATCCCTGGAAGATATTCATGGATATGCTGGTGCTGCCCAGCCAGGGATGAGTAACTCAGACGGTTAAGGCGTTGGCTTTCTGAGCCAAAGTTGGTAGGTACAATCCTGGCTCAGTCCGGTGCTTAAATACGTCAGCCCCGTGTTACTAGTTTTATTGGCGCGTAAATACCTCCTGTGGGACAACATTTCGACATCTCGGCATCTCCGAAAACCGTAAAAGTAGTTAGTGGGACGCAAAAACAATAACATTATTACAACTCAACCAGGCGATTTATTCATTTATAATTTTTTTTTCTCTTTGCTTTACGTCGCACCGACACAGATAGGTCTTACGGCGACGATGGGATAGGAAAGGCCTAGGAATTGGAAGGAAGCGGCCGTGGCCTTAATAAAGGTACACCGGGCGAGTTGGCCGTGCGTGTAGAGGCGCGCGGCTGTGAGCTTGCATCCGGGAGATAGTAGGTTCGAATCCCACTATCGGCAGCCCTGAAAATGGTTTTCCGTGGTTTCCCGTTTTCACACCAGGCAAATGCTGGGGCTGTGCCTTAATTAAGGCCACGGCCGCTTCCTTCCAACTCCTAGGCCTTTCCTATCCCATCGTCGCCATAAGACCTATCTGTGTCGGTGCGACGTAAAGCCCCTAGCAAAAAAAAAAAGGTACAGCCCCGGCATTTGCCTGGTGTGAAAGTGGGAAACCACGGAAAACCATCTTCAGGGCTGCCGATAGTGGGGCTCGAACCCACTATCTCCCGATTACTGGATACTGCCTCCACTTAAGCGACTGCAGCTATCGAGCTCGGTGCGATTTATTTACAATAGGCCTACTAATATCGTCATATTTTATAATAAAGTAGGTATTATTTATCTTTCCTTTTATATTCATCCAAGTCCTCATGCCAGGATTATCCAATTTTTCTATAGAAATGCTGGCTTGCATGAATGCTTTTGTTGTGTCTATTACAAATTGCTCTCTATCACTTTTCAACTCCTTTGCGATTGGTAAAGTATCGCAGATTGTTATTTGCCGCTTAAAATTATGTTCATTTGGTTCATTCTTCTTCTTTTTGTGTGTTTCTGATTCTCTACAGTATTTATCGCACGCATCTCTTCGTTTTCACGTAATGAGAACATTACAGTACTTACACATTAGAATCTTTCTTGCAGCATCAAATACATAGAACGCCTCACTGTTGTATTTCTCGGCCCTCGGAAAAACTGTTGTGACTTTAGTTTTCAGCATTTTTGTATTTAAATGCTGGACATTTGCTGATAAAGGTTCATAAGTGGCGAACTTTCACCGCGAAAGAGTATAATGCGCTCTGCTGTATCTACAACCGACCTTGCTACGACCACAACGCCATTTGCTGTAATCGATAACAGATATCGATTTTTAATGATTGCCTTAGAGATCGCGGAACTGAATACACATACTTCCGATACACAGGGTTAATCGCTTTGTGTGCATTTGTGTAGAGAATGTACAGCGCTATCAATCAACTGAGAAGGAAACTACTATAGTCAAGTTTCTCAAGAGCATTTAAACGTTTATTGGAGATGTTTTCCGATACGATTTCGCATTTTTCTTACCAAGTGGGGTATAGTTCGTGATTATTTGCGCGATTCGCGTAATAAACAGATTTCGCGATATTTCGCGAGTTCATTTCGCTAAAATACGTTACGGTACGGTACCTACAAGGTCATATAAAGGCTAGAAAGAAGATATGAAAAATTTCGTGCTTATCGCTATTACCAAAAAATACGGCCCCTAATCATAAAGTTCGTATTAGCTTCACGTCAGAGCCCATACACAATGCAGGAAATAAATCTATGTATTTCCTTTCAGATTACGTCAGCTACACTCCAAAAATCAATGCAGAACTAAAACTCTACAGGAAACGTGGTCCACAGTGAAAATTGAGGGGTTTCACCTGTAGGTGACATTGGTCAGTATAGTTACAGTTCGCAGCTTGTTGGTAGCCTACTTTGAAGTGCGAGGACAACTGCTGCCCCTAACGCATATTCGGACTGTCCCGGATTCTGAGCCTATTTAGACCCTTTGTAAGGCTCAAAGTCTATGAGGTAACCAAATCGCGTAGCAATTGACCACAGTTATGTCTATCCTATGGTTCTTGTGCAGAGAGTATAACTTGGACATTTTCACAGTGAGATTCTTCTTCTCCAATGAACAGTAACTCAAAACACTAAATTGGAGACCGTTGTGGTTCGTCATATTCAGAAGGTTCCTTATGCACGTCACCACACTCAGTCGGAAAATGAAATTCTTCTCTGTAGCTGCCCAAAAAGTATTGTATCTTTTCGTAGAAGATGCTGGTTTATTTGTTCTGGAAAGACTAGATGCCTGATGCATTTCATTATAAGGTATCGGCGTACCATCATGTGCTGATATCACATATATTTACACTGTCAACCTCGATATTCTACCAGGAAGGGGATTGACATCGACAGAATTAGTTGCTTATCGTCACTTCCATCATTCGTAAACTGTCCATCATTTGGAGAAAACAATGTAATATCATCTGGGTACATTATTACTGTAATTTTCCAACATTTTTAGTAGCTCATCCAGTGTCAGACTGAAGAGAGAGAAAAAAATGAAGTGAATATCAGATACAATTCATAATTGAAAATGGACAAAGAGGCCTACTTGATGTGACCAATGTCACCTACAGGTGACACCATGCTTTTTCATGGCAATAATATAAGCTTAAATTATAATACTATGCTTAAGAATGTATCACTTTCATTGTTGAAACTTTAAGCGATATACATGCATAAAATGCAAAATAATATGACTTCTTATCACATGCTTTCCATGCCAGAATAACTTGCGGTTGCTTCACCACTTCAATCCAGTCTGTTTCCTCTTTCGTCTGAGCAAGAGCTGACTGACCAGTGCAGGTTGCAAGTTCAAAGACCTTTCTTTAAATACTTCCAACACGCAGAAAAGTTCAAGCAACCTGATGAGCAAGAAATGTTATTAATATTAGGTGTCACCTGTAGGTGACATTGGGCTTTCACGGGTTCAGGACCAGATGGCCATGTTAACGATTCTGGCAACGTGATGGACTGCTTGCCGCTTCAAATAATACTAATTTTGTATATTTTATTCCAACAGAACCCCATGTTACACATCTCTTATATCATTCATAGCAATACACGCACAACAAAACAGGAAAATGTAAATGCATGGGTAAAAAATGGATGATTTTCTTCTCGACGAATCAAAATTATTTATAAACAAATAAATTTAATTTAAAATAAATACATTCACTACAGGATGAAATAAAAAATAGTACCCAACAGACACGAAGCGATAAGATCACTTTCTGTGGCTGTGACGTAAATAAAGACTACAGGTAGATATAGAGATACACAATTGCCTCCGTGGCTCAGGCGACAGCGCGCCAGCCTCTCACCGCGGCGTTCCGTGGTTCAAATCCCGGTTATTCCATGTGAGAATTTTGCTGGACATAGCGGAGGCGGGACAGGATTTTCTCCAGGTACTCCGCTTTTCCCTATCACCTTTCATTCCAGCAACACTCTCTACTATCTCTTCATCTGTCAGTCATTAATCACTGCGTCAAAGCAGTTCGGCAGGCTTCGGCAGCCGGCATAGTTACTATCCTCGCCGTTAGATGGGGCTTCATTCATTCAATTTCTGACCCGGTTGAATGACTGAAAACAGGCTGTGGATTTTCAATTCATAATGATACACAGTATGGGCACTGATACACTTTACTATTCAACATACTCGCCATTGTTGTCGAAGCACTTGTCCCTAAGGCATCGATGCCGGTCGCCGAATCGTTCACCACCCAGATGCTTTATAAACGGTCCGAAGACGTGGAAATATATGAATGCCAGGACGGGGCTGTGCGTAGGATTGTCCAATACTTCCCACCGCAAATATCGTGACAATTCACACATGTAAGTGCATCAATGCTAAACGTTTTCCTTTGCAAGACCTTCACATCATTAGCTTGAAGAAAACTGCTGAGAAGATGCCCTTCAATCACAGAAACAGGATTAAACTACGTAATTCCACGTTTGACCATATTTCCGTGCTCACGGTCATCCTTCAATTGATATTGCCAGAGTCTTACTCAACACATTCTCCATCTGACGGCTTCGTGATAAAACAGTGGCCTCCTACTTCGAAATTCGAATACACGGGGGGATATGTTAGCCGAGCGACCTCTTGTTACTTTAAAGAGTTCTTGTATACCCGTATACATTTCATAATGTATAATGTAAGTACTTTCAACTGAACGTGGACATCTTTTTGTGCTGGGGATCTATCTGCCTAAGAACACAGAATAATGGCAGAATTGTTTTTACATACTGAGTTAATAATTTCTGTTCTAGTCTATCAGATTTTCTCGAGATAAATTGTAGAACTCATGTATTATTACTACAGACAATCATTCTAGAAATACATCAGTGTGTCCTAAAAATATACTCACCTTTGGAGTTACAATAATTCTTTTTTTTTGCTATTTGCTTTACGTCACACCGACACAGATAGGTCTTATGGCGACGATGGGATAGGAAAGGCCTAGGAAGTGGAAGGAAGCGGCCGTGGCCTTAATTAAGGTACAGCCCCGGCATTTGCCTGGTGTGAAAATGGGAAACCACAGAAAACCATCTTCAGGGCTGCCGACAGTGGGGATCGAACCCACTATCTCCCGATTACTGGATACTGGCCGCACTTAAGCGACTGCAGCTATCGAGCTCGGTTTACAATAAATTCAGCATTCATGAATATAGATACAAGGTTAATGATTTAATATTAATTAATAAAGACCATTACATGCAGCAAATGAAGGTGCCCAGATCCAGATAAAGAAGAAAGAAAAGAAGTCTAGAGCTCCCTGAGTTTTCGCAAAAGTTCAGATTTTCTGGATCGATGGGGGTACCCATAAGTGGTTCCATAAATAGACAAAATTCCTTCTACTGGGCGGATTAAAAAAACACATGCGACTGTTGAATACCATGTAAACCTACCAGGAGCTACCGTGTGGAGTGGGAAACCCGCAATGGGTATCCTAGGACCATTCATTTTTGACCAAACACTCACGAGGGAAGTTTAGCAAAACATGATTCAGGAATCCGTCGATCTATGCGTTGCGGAGATGTTTGGTGACGAGGAGTATTACTTCCCGCAAGATTGAGCCTCTCTTAACTACCATCGTGATGTCAGGGCTTATCTTGATGCCACGCTACCGAACACATGCACTGGGCAATGAGCTAGGATTGAATTTCCTGCGTGTTCTCCCTACCTCACGCCATTGAACGTTTCCTTATGTGCATACCATAAAAATAAGGTTTATGGTGCAAGACCCACAACAAAACATTTAAAAAATGAAAACTAAAGTCAGTCAGTCTGGCCATTCTATCCGGTCGATTTCCTTCATTTTTAACTGAAAGGTATTCATGGACAGATTTGTCATCAGGTACTATAAATCACTTAAATCCCGCCTTCCTCAAACTATTTCATTTTTTTCAATGTTTTGTCTCTTTGAAGCAATCATATCTTGGTTCTAACTGAGGTACGGAATTTGTTTTGATCTGAGAACACTCAGTGGATCAAGCTCTTTCATTTCAGATCTTAAATATTCAAATTGTTTGAATCTGGGGAAAGTTATGAGTGTACATTCAATTTGACGTCTCATTTCTTCAACATTTCCTCTCATAGAAGCAATAATATATTTCGTTCTAATTGAGGTACGCAGTTCATTTTGGTCTAAAAACACTCAGTGGATCAAGCGCTTTCTTTTGAGGCAACAACTACTTAAATTGGTAGATTCTGAGAAATGTTATGAGTACATTTGTCTCCATGACGAAGATCTTTGAAGGACTTTTTAACAGTTCGGCACGTAGTGTTGTTCCAAGGAATGCTTAATTCAATTTCTTTGTTTGATGTATTTTCAAGTGTTTTGTTGACATAATATTACATTCTATTACCACAGCAGATCGTGTGATTTATTTCATTAACTCGAAACTTCGCAAATACATCCGTGAGGATAGTAACGAACAACACCATGCTTTGTACATTGCAGGCGGAGCCAGCAGGAAAATGCTAGTATTGATAAAGGAAATTTCCAGACAATGCCTTTTAATTCCGAATTCAATAGCTCGTAGCATTTTCAACTCCATTGGTCCAAGTAACAAGTTGTATCATCAGGGTGGCACTACACTTGTTTCCTTTCAATTTCTACAATCTGCCTTACGTCACACCGACGAAGGGATAGGTAAGGGCTAGGAGAGGAAAGTAAGTGACCGTGGCCTTAATTCATTCCCTGGTGTGAAAATGAGAAAGTACGGAAAAACCGTCAAGGCTGCCGACAGTGAGATTCGAATCCATTATCTCCCGAATGCTAGCTTCTGGCTACCTGACCAAAAATCTACATCCAGTTGTTTGATAAATTGTTTTAATCCCTTTCTGGACCTGTTAATAATTTTCTGCCTTTAAAGGTCGTTGACTTAGATTCAACCATTAACCTTGTGTCTACTGAAATTATCGTCATTTTGGGGGCATTCTGTATTTCCAATTTAGTTGAGTCTCCTAAACTTTTCTTTATACTTTCGTGGTGTTAAAGTTATTTTTATTTCAGTATTAAACTAGAATTACCTAGAAACAGATTATAAAGATATAGCCCTCACCGTTGCAAACAACGTACCTCTGCCGTAGTTCCGAGCCGCACACACGAACATAAATCATACTCAACCGTGAATTATCGGCAGTAAAAGCACGTATTACGCAAAGAGATAAGCATATTCATAAAAGTTCAAATTTATGTGGCTGTGCTTACCACTGACTAAGTACAACCGGTTATAATATCATTTTAATCCTCTGCTGTCCGTTAGTTACCATATTACGTTCGTCTTTCTGTGTATATTCTGTGATATTACACCAAATGTTTTCTCATACATAATCACTGTGGCGTGGAAATTGAGAAAATGAGAAAAGTTTGCCCTGGCTACAATAGCAGATGGTACTATTGATGGATAATATTGAAGTACAGTTAACTTGTCGGTTGCAAAATTCTCTTTAAATCATCGAGCGTTATTTATTCCCAGGAAAACAGCCCACCGTTAATTTGTATATAACGCTATTAACGGTTTATTTCGTTCTCCTGAACCTGTATCCTTATTTTCTCTACATGTCTCAACACGCAAAACCAGGATAATTCCCCCCCACTCATTCCTATATATTGTATTGATTACGTCTAATTATGTACCTTATAATAACCTATTTTCTCTTTAATTTACTTCTCTATTTATGTGCCATTAATTTTGTTTCTTTAACGTTAATTTTCAAACTGCATTATCTGAAATATTCAGCAGGTTTCTTGAAGTTGCTTTGCATACCGACTGGTAATAGAGAAGAAGGATGCCATCCGAGAAAACCAGACCAGGAATTTCTTTATTGTTCAGGCATCGGTTTGTCCTGTTCCGCTCCCTTTCATTATCCTAAATGTCGTTATATTGTTGAAAATTTGCATCCCTTCAAGCATTGTTCATATCTCAGTCACGTTCATGTCCTCAAAGCCAAAGATGGGACTCAGATGGGTCAGTAAAAGTAAAAAAATTGTTCCATTCCTTGCCAGAAGACTATATTGTTCTTCTTCTTCTCTGCGAATGGGATTCGAACCCACTATCTCCCGGATGCAAACTCACAGCCCTGAAGATGGTTTTCCGTGGTTTCCCATTTTCACACCAGGCAAATGCTGGAGCTGTACCTTAATTAAGGCCACGGCCGCTTCCTTCCAACTCCTAGGCATTTCCTATCCCATCGTCGCCATAAGACATACCTGTGTCGGTGCGACTAGCAAAAAAGAAAAGGAAGTGTCGTCTAGCCCGTTCTTCCGTTACGTAGCAAGAGTAACGTACATTCTAGGGATTCCGACGGGCCGTACCCCTAAAGATTATGCAAGCCTCATAACATAACTGTTGCGTAGAGTAGACTATATACTGTATACCATCTTGATCTCGTACGCTTGATTTCCAAAATTGTATGTATTTGATAAGTAAATCTGTTGATATTCTTTCTGTCTAAATGATTTGAAAATTGAATTCGTCGCAGTCTCATTGCATCAGCAACTTTAGATATTTTAAAATATATTTCCGAGTTGGGTCTGAGTTAGAGCCCTGCGCGGATGCGGATATCCACGGATAAATCTGCGGAAATCCGCTAAGTTAATGTCTTGGCGGATACAAATTGTATGACATTGCGGATACTTTTGCTGATAATTTCTAAGTAATGACGATTATTGATTTTCACTCAGGTAGGCCTATACTCTTATTTTTGCTTGTGGTTAGGCAACCCTTGACACTGGTATGGGAGAATACTGATATAAAATGAGCCTTGAGACCATAAAGCCGAAAATATGACCTAAGCCGAGCTGGGTCCTGTCCTCAGTAAACTGAAGTAAGAAACAAAGGTCAATACGTCGGTAATTTTCGCAAGAGGAAGTCCCTCATGAACCTGTGACTGTGGAGGTTCTGGTGCCACGTGTCAGACCTATTGCATTATGTTAACAGATCTATCCGTTTCAATGTATTGGGTGAAATATACTTTGGGTAAATATTTAAAATATCCGTGGATAGCCATTCGCGGATGCGGATATTATTTTGTAAATCCGCGCAGTGATCTAGTTTGAGGTAATTTATTCCATTCTTAATTCTTCACCATAAGATTTTCTCATGATTTCCCTTTCTTCAATCTCCAATTGTTCCTTTAAATGTTTATTATGTAAATTGAGCATTTCTGAAGCATAAAGAGCTTCAGGTTTGATCGCTGTTAAGTAATGACGAATTTTACTGTTCCAGGACAAGAATTCGTTTGTTATAAACATTCTTAGTGTGTTGAAAAGCAATTTCCATTTTCAGAATTGTCCAAGCGATTGGTTTTCAAAGCCATTTTGAGGGATCCATTCACCTAAATTTTATTCATATCAATGATATTTTCCGCTGATATGTTCATATGAGATTTTATGTCCTATTTCTGCTGGTTGATCTTCCAGTATATCAATCATTTTTTGTTCATCAGAGATGTCTTTGGCAATCAGTTCTATATCATCAGAAAAATGAAACAATGAAGTGTATACTTTCTGCTTACAATAATTTTGCGGATCACATTATTCTTATAATGTATCAAATTACAGGAGGTATAGAGTAGCAGTAGCAATGAATTCTTAGCAATGAACTGGAACGTCGAAGAGCACTTCTGATTTACTTACCAACATCAGTTAAAAATGCAGGCTTAAGTTTTGAAATATTGGCGTTCTGCAACGGAGAGACAATTCTGAGCCAAGTATACTGATTTAATATGTTACTTTTATGGTCAAATTTAAGCAGATTTAAGTCCGCAAATTTAGATAAACTACTATATTTGAATCTTCTCTTAACTCTAAGTAAAAGCGAGAGAACTATACCTGATTCTCTGAAATATTCCTTGGATGTCGCTAGATTAAACTATAGCGGTCATTATAAGTTTACTGAGGGAGGGCGGACAGAAATGTCCCTTCCTCGCTCGTAATGTAACTGGCAATACGCCCCACTAACAATTCTAACGGTTTTTAGAGATGACGAGGTGCCGGAAGTGTGTCCCCTAGGAGCTATTTAACACGTCGGTAAATCTTTGGATAAAAGGCTGTCGTATTTAAGCAGCTTATTCGTTTACTGGTGTCATCCCATCATCCCACGCCGTCTGCACATTAACCTTTTAATATGCACTTTGTATTTATGTATTGGGGTGTATACAGTATAGAACCAACAGTAGACTTTGTGTGTGTGTGTGTGTGTGTGTGTGTGTGTGTGTGTGTGTGTGTGTGTGTGTGTGTGTGTGTGTGTGTCGAGAACATGTACATCGAGTCGATTGTCAACTGTAGGATCGTACTGTACCCTTTCTTACCGCTTGTCAACATCTACCTCTGGCTCTTGCAATTATAGATTCTTCTATTCTCTGGGGGTTCCAGTCTTCTTCAGTCACTTGTTGACATAAATCGGCGGGTGGCTTAAGGAAATCTAATTGTTATTTGAAATAAAATTCAAGAAGCGGGATAAAATGAATATATTATAAAAAGAATTAATACTACGTTCAATATTTGTGAATCATCAAATAAATAAAAATATTAACGAAACAGCTGACAGTTTATTATCAATTCACGTCTTACACATACTTTAAAATTTTCACCAACATGCAAGAGGAAGATATTGAAATTAGCATGCCGAGGTATGCCGTGGATTTTATATTATTTTCCTCGCCAAACACGGGCAAGTTTTATATTCACACGAATATGGGTATTTATTTCATTTCACACTCTACCAGTTCTTACCATACTCCTTCTAGGCTGGTATTCACTCTTACCACGACCAACCTTGAGTGTTCGATACCAATCGCAGATAAATAAATGACTAAGAGGAACACAGGTCATACTTCACGAACTGCCAATTATAGAATGCCCGAGGCGTCAGTCGGCAATCCTAGTATGCCAGCGTTTTGGCGAGAGACAATGATACAAAGATTGCACCACATTAGACAATTCCTTTATCCCACGGGTCTCATCTATGTTGTTGATATCCATAATGTTCACGAAAATTCGAGGTACATGAATCTCATGGTTTTATAATTTTAGTTTGCCTGTAAATCATCTAAAATGCTGAAGCGTGGGTTGGATAAACAATTTTCTCCCACTATGATGACACACACGCGTGGTATCTAACCTTTCCATGGTCTAGCGCAACATTTCCATCTTTGGCCAGAAGAGATTTGATAACATAATAATTCCTTCCAATTTACTGGGCGTTCCACCGTACAAATCCAAGTTTTAATTTACACCGGGATAATCATCGTATTTTAGAAATTAGCCACGGGCATACTCGAATCCATACGAAATTCTTCCCTAGAACTTATAAATCTGGATTCCTTTCCTGCCCCAAGAGATTGCAATTCAGCCTCAACGCTCTTGTCTCGTGAAGAAGGCACAGGGTGCTCCTCAAGTGATGGTGGAAAAATGGATACTCCTTTCCCAACCACGTATCTCGCTGCTATTTGGCCAGTAAGTTTAGGGTCCCTTTTGATGACTGTGAATAATGGGTTCAATACTATAAATAAATAATTCCACGCCATATCTCTGCTGATAACTTATAACACACCGCTTAGTCGAGCATTTTTTCTCCTTATTACCAAACTTTGCAAAATTTTCGTAACACTTCTCTTTTAACAGAAATCACCCAAAATATTCCGTGCTGTTTCTTTTGAATCTTTTCCCGTTCTCCAATCAAATAATCCCGGTATGGACCCCATACACTGGAACCGTACCCTAATCGAGGTCGTACTATTGACTGACACGTTCTCTCCACTTTATCCTTAACATAACCTCTAAATACCCTCATAACATATGAAGAGATCTGTAACCTCGTTAATGTGATTACCCCCATCAATACCGTCGCTTTTGTTAACACCTACATTCCAATGAAGTATTTTCACTCCATCAACACTGTAATAAAAACTCAGAAACTTACAATCTGATTTCACCCGTTTACCATTAAACCATTGTCTGCTGTCCATCTTAAAACATTGTCGAGATCTTTTCGCAATCACTTAAAATCCTGAACTAATTTTTCTAAACAGTATAACATCATCCGCGGAAAGGCTTAACCAGTTCTTTACCCTTACGCTATTTTTACTTATTTACAAGTTTACAGTGTCGCCAAAGTAGCGTTTAATTGTACAAGGAGAGATATCCCCAAGACACAAAAATCCGGAACACTTTGCTCCAACCGTTAATATTTACAGCCTTCCAAAGGCACCACTCAATATTAAAATGAATACCCGAAAAGAGCTTACATACTCTCTGAATTCACCAGAGGAGACTGTCTCTTAATTTCTTAGGGCCTACTCAAGGCAACCTTACACAAAAGCTTACAACCTCTGGCCTCACTAGGCAGAGCCTACAATTTACAATACCTTTACACAGCCGCCCCTTCCAACGTAGTTTTATGCATACCAAATAACGTGCAACATGGTTATAAGATGGCTATTCCGCTGCAAGAGTACTGTATGGTACTAATATCCAGTACGCACATTTTTCACACGATTCTGAACACGTAGTGACGTTCTATAACCATGTAACTGTGTCAATGTGTCATGCTAGGTGATCGGGTGTAACGAAGAGGGAAAAATACTAGGTAACAGTGCAGTAATGAATGTCTTAAACACCGAACCGGATAGCATATATACTGTACTCTCGTCGCACTGCCAGCATGTTCCCAGCAGTGGAGCGTAGAGAATGTGGATAGGCGTTAGCCTAGCAATCGACGGAATGTGTCATAGGCAGGTAGGCTCCTGCATCCTTCAATTATTTTTGCATTGGAATGATGTTTGAATATGTAAACACAGGCCCACATTTTCCACATTCAAATAGTAGAATGAAGCTGTTATTCATATTGTGCTTGCGCATACTCCGCTGCTTAGGGCCTGAATGTAATATCCGCTGCAATTCGGAATGTTTTCCACAGAGGAATACGTTGACATGCTGCTCATTTATGGGGAAGCAAAACAAAATGAGTAAGAAGCACTACTTCTGTACCGGGAACGGTATCCCGACAGGTGGCACCGTCTCCTACGATCTTTGGCCATGTTGAAAGACGCCTAAGGACAGCAGTTGTGATTTCGAAGCAGCAACCAGTTCGCGACAGGCCCGTTAAATCGGCTGAATCGGAAGGGGGCGTTCTGGAAGCAGCTCGTAATAATCTATACGGCTGTACAAGGGAGACTGCACAAGAGATGAGAACCAGCCAGCCGTCCGTCTGAAGAATACTGCATGAACATAAATTTCATCAATACCATATTGGGCTGCACCAAGAGCTCCATGGGCGGGATTTCGAAGCTCGAATGGAGGTTCGTCGATGGCTATTAGGCAGGCTGGACATTGAGGCGGCATTCGTTTCGCATATCCTGTTCTCAGATGAACCGCGCTTTCCACAATAACGGGAACATACACTATTGGAATCCGGACAATCCTAACTGGATCCGAAAGGTGGCCCCATCAAGTACGATTGCGAGTGAATGTGTGGTATTGAATCGTGGGGGATCGCCTGATTGGACATTTTTTTCTTTGAGGTCCATTCGACGGACCCACGCTAGCTGCACTTTATGCCTCAGGAACTCCCACTGCTGCTGGAGTATGTGTTCTTGTACGATTGTTTGACGATGTGGTTGCAACAGCGTGGAGCTCCACCACATTCGACTTTGCCCGTCCGTAACCATCTGAACGGGGAACTGCCACGGATATGGGTAGGAGGAGGACACGTTTTCCTTGGCCCGCCAGAACACCGGATTTAACGCCGTTAGACTTCTTCTTATGGGGACATTTGAAGAACGGCGTCATTTACACTCAAGCGCCGGAAAACTCCAACCAGCTCTAGCAACTCATCACGGACGCCTGCCGATCAGTTACATCTGGAATGCTTCAGAACGCAAGATGATCTATTAGACAACGGGCCCGAATGTGCATAAACCAAAACGGTCACCACATCGAGCATTTGCTGCGATAAAACATAGTCAGGGCATTTGAGTTCCTATTACTTCCGGTCTATATCTGCCCGGCCTGCTAACTAACTAGCTTTATTTTAGATGAAAATAAAACCAATAATCTCATATGGACTTCATTTAATATGGGAACATCTCACTAAATCAAATTTGAAAAATATCGAGAAGCTTAAGGCTACTTTTCTGAAAAGGGTGCTTTGTGTTTCTAAGTGGACACCATCCAAACTGGTCTATGAATTATGTCGAGAACCAATGTTCTTGGAAGACCTGAGATTCAGCCTGTCACTACCTTCAACGACGCCTTATCAGGAAATACTGTAAGAGCATTATCGAAAACAAGCAGAGATTTGGAGTGACTTTTACTCTATTGACGCTATGATCAGCAGAGAATGGTCAGTTTCCAACTACGAGTTACGTCATCTTGTTACTAGATTTGCGGTACATGGTTTTCACCATAAAGTTTGCCGCACAACCAAGTTTCATGCACCTACCGTGAACTGTGTATGCTCTCTCTGCGATAATACTTGTTATCGTTAACATCTCGATAAGTGCCCGAAGAGGAAATCTTTGAAAGAATTATGTGACTAGTTATTTATTCCTTATTTATTGTAACATATGGCCGTTGGCTGCAATAAATTCTATTATTAGGGCCACAAACACATTCATTCACTCACAACTTGCACGAAAGCGGGTATTGAACTTCAATAACTTGCGGTACGTATTTAACAATTAGTTCAAAACCTTCAAATCTTCTCCCCGGACTCGAACCTCCCACCTCACACGTAAGCCCTATCCACCGCGCCTTATGCAAGTACGACACGGTTCTGTGCGGCGCACTGTGCAGCTTATAGCATGTATTAGTTTTACTGCGGTCACAATATCAATTTAGTGTTTCGATGGTGTGTCAGATTCATATGATCTAGAAGATACAGGCATGCCTTTAGTGTTTAATACGAGTATAACATTACGGCATCCTATCATGGTGAAGCAGTAAATACCAAGATATCCAGTTGTTTTGTCTGAGCATACCGGCAGGGCAGACGTTTCCAGGACGGGATTAATAGTGCAGGTTGCATAAAACTACATTGGATGGGGCATCTGAATCACATGGTATATAAGCTCAACGGACAAAAAACTAGTCACCCCTGGTAAAATAATTACAAGCATCACTGAATACAGTGTAATTCCGCCACTGGACCTATTAACCGCCTGGATTAGACAGGAAGTGAGTCCACAAGTTTGTTCATGTACGTCGCATCCAGGTTAAGCAACTCGCTGAGGATTTTCTAGCGCAATTCCATCGAATTGCGGGGATGTTGATGTCGGCGTTTTACCCGCTGTTCCAACATGTTCCACAGGTTTTAAATGTGATTCCATCGGGTGATTTTTCAAGCCGATCGAGATGTAATAGTGTGGGGAGTGTTCACAAAACGAGTGACATGTGCGTCCAGCCAGATGAACTTTGCTGTTGTCTATCTTGAGAAATCGGGGTATCAATAGCATACCATGACGAAGATTTTGACCGAAAGGCAACACCAGGTCACAGGAATGCTTGAACATTTTTCTTTTTTTACGATTTATTTTACGTCGCACTGGCACAGATAGTTCTTATGGCGACGATGGGATAGGAATGGCCTAGGAGTGGAAAGGATTGGCTGTACATCCCGAGCATTTGTCTGCCGTGAAATTGGGAAAACACGGAAAACCATATTTAGATCTACCGAGAGGGGGGGCTTGAACGCACTAACTCCAGGATGCAAGCTCGCAGCTGCGCTCCCCTAACCCCACGGCCAACTCACCCGATGGTGTTTAAGAAACATGCTGGTTCATGTCAGTGGTCACCTCAATAAGTGGACCAAATCCATGATACGAAAAACACCCCCCAAAACATCATAGACCCACCTTCGGTTTGAACCTGACCTCGAACACATCCACGATGAAATGCTTCATTTGGCCATCATTGCACTCGACGACGTACGTCATTGGAATAGAGGCAAAAATCCGATTCGTCAGACTACATTACGTTCCGCCAGTCAGCTACTGTCCACATTCGGTGATTTCTAGCCTAGTGAAGATGCGCAGCTTTATGAGCCTGAGTGAGCAATAGCCTTTGCGAGGTGACATATTCCAAATGTTCATTGCATGCGGTTTCGGTCGCAATGTTTTCTCGCTAACAGGTTGGGATGGTCCTCCAATCACTGACTGCAGAAATTCCTTTCATGCTTTGAAGTGATTTTGATTCACAAACCGTGAAACGCAGAATTATTTTCCGACCTCAGTTCTGACGTGTTTCGTGGCCACGTGTCGAACAGTTCGCCGCGAAGCGTCATCGAATCCAGCAACTTCACGCACCGTATGGCCACGGGCACAGCCAAACACTATTGCCCCACTTTGCCACTCTGATAGATCCTTACATCTACACATGTTGACGTACACTGTCCGCTTGGAATATCAATGTATCACTGCCTACTATGCGGACATAATCGATTTAGGGAGTTTTCGTTAAAATGGCAGCCCCCCTTTCCTACTTCCAGACAGATTACAGTTTTTATTATAATGGCAGGCAATTACCCTACTATCACTCGAAATTGAGTTGTGCAGTTATCATTATAATGCCAGGCCCATTTTCCTACTTCCAGCCAGCTTACTGCCAGTCACACCAAGTTGGTGAGTTTCCATCAAAACAGCAGGCCACTATGCCTAATACCAGTCACATTTTACATGAGGACATTTCTTTATAATGGCGGGCACCCTTGCCTACTGCCAAACACAATCGGGTAGGGGAGTTTTAAACAAAACTGCATGCTCACTTGCCTTCTGCAAGTCAAATCGAGAAGTGAACTATTCATTACAATTGTAGACCTTCCTTACTAATGACAGTTACACAGGAGTTGGAGAAGGAACCCTTTCCTACTGCCAGTCAAAGTCGGTGTGGGGAGTACTGATTACAATAGCAGACCCACCTTTTCTCGATCGCTACAAATCGACATCAGTGAATATATATAGATCGACATACGAAAGTATATGCGTGTTTACAATATTGAAGACCTTCATTTACAGATTAACTGCTACTAAACGTACGTCATATCGACAAAGGATTATACCATAAGACACGCCGGATTTAGTGGCCTAAATGGCTGGTCCTATGATATGTCATCTATTCTTGGGTCATATTGAGTTAGAAACGTGGAACAGGGTAACGTTCCTGTAAGATTATCTCACATTACATTAATTTTCGGATAATTATGTTACAGCTACATACATAGCATTTGGCTCATATATGGCTACTGGGTGGGCCAATTTTCGTGAAGAGTTTGATGATTCTGTATTTCATATAAGTAATCGAAGGTATGAATTATGGATGTGAAAATTGCAAATTGACTTAACATCCATTAATAGAGAAAAATCAAACGTAAAAGGGATACTGTACCAGGAAAAGTTGTGGGCAAAGGGCATGAGTAGGACCTCAGGGAGTGGAACTTGGTTTTGGAGCCGATACAGAGTAGGATAGACTCGCAGAGCGAATAATAGATGGTTAAAAAATCTTTTTTCAAAACAATTTATTAATTCTTCACCCTGCGATATGATTATTGACTTAAATCTGGCATTGAAATTAAGAATATGAAAGTAATCTTCCTGAATTCTGTTCATGAAAATGGCATAAATATTACTGATTTCAAAGTCTTTCATATGTGAGAATATGAGGTATTGAATTTCCACCTAAAGTCTTTCTAAACCTAAGCACACACTTATAATTGTAAGTTGATATGAGAAATTAAATTTTGGTTAATAGTTTTCAGTTCTCAGTTCGTCAACCTTGATATATAGCACACTTGAAAAGCCTAAAGTCTTTCTACGAGATATGAAACTGAAATTTGAAATTAAATTAATCACTTCTGAGAAATTATGAGAACTCTGAAATATTTGTTCACACGCGGCACTGAAGTTTCCACCGTTCACAAATTAATGAAAGAAAAAAAAATTTAGTCAGTTTGTTACTACTCACTTATGGCAAGAAATGTTACTACAAAGTCGAAGGATGGACATCTGGAATGTTCCGTGGAGAATCAGGATCGGCGATGTTCCCTTGACACACCATGTTGACGTTCCCGATGAGGTGATGACGGCTGGAACTGGATCATGTAGAATTGCAGCTCGTTAGGGTGACTTTTTGCACACGAAAAATTTACTTCGTGCGAGTAGTTAACACTGACACTGTCATTGACTGTTGAACACTATTTATGGCGTAATTGAATTTCAAGACGTTAAATAAAGAATCACAGTCCTTCCTGTACGAAATATTATTTACAGTCGTTATTGAAACGTTCATAAATGCACAGTTCACACTTGAAAAGGCAAGTCGATAATCACAGTCTTTGAACACAGTCATTAAATCACTAAGAATTATTTTCTAAATATCTTGTTCTTATAATGTTATATTACCTCAGAAAAGTTCTTAATTCTCACTCAAATTACTGTAAGTCGTATACTGACGTGGCATGAATAAAGGAATACAGTTCAATACTCGGAAAGAAACGAGTTCTGGTGATTCTACACATTAGTTTCTGCAGAAGTTCAAAATCATAAGTCTACACGTAATGACATATTCTGTGAACGTTAAAAAGTTAATGTTTGCACTTCAATAAGTTCACTCGTATTATATTCTTAAATGTCTTTAGGATTAGACTGTAGTCGCGATGCGATATACTAAACATAGTGCGACGTCTTTTATAATTCTGTCGGCGATATAATTTCGCGTTCCGGAAATACGACGGAAAGTACTTTCACCGTGACTGCGCGAACATACTGTACGCGGGCCGGTCTCTCCTCTGTCTCAATCACACAGCTGTCTACTCGTCCTTGTACTGGCTTGCTGGCTGGTTGGCCTTGGCATATATAGACACCAGCGCTGGGAGGGGTAGCATCTCTCTCGGCCATGTGACCGTGATTACGTAATTTCGTTGAAACTTTAAATTATTATAACTCAACAACCATGGGATGAATTAATTCGAAATTTACAGGGATTAACTTTTATGACGTCCGCTATAATTCAGCGTTTGTCCCGTTGAAATTGGTTAAGGTGTTAAAAAGCTGGTAAAAGAAAAATTATTTCGAGAAATATCTCTAGGGGAGGTGAGCTTCAAGCGACAGGTGACGTCACTTGACTCCGCCTAGTGCACTCGTAGGGTCTGGCACATACTGGAACATTCTTTACATAGATGTTCGTACGTCGGTCGGATCTTTTTATGCTGGAATAACGTTTCTTTCAATTAATATGGACCAGGACTTAGGCTTTCCTGGTACGTAAAAGGGATACAGATACGGCAAAAAGTCATAAGACCAAGGTTGTAGATCATTCCAAATTGAACGGAGTTTGTGCAATCTGTTATGTGATAGGAATTTCCGAAGGTCTGCACCATCATTAAAATTGCCTGCATATTTCGATATTCTTCGGGCATAAAAAGTGAAAAATTTAATGATCTTGGATGTTTTCCGTTCGTTACAGGCTAAAACGTATAATTTTGTCAAATTTCAATTATCTTCTTTTTCTTCTGGCAGATTATGCCGAAATCTGGATTTTGGGCGAGGCGGGTAAAAATTAGGACTTTCAGGAAACTAAACCAAAAATTATGCAGATGGTCATTATTACCCCTTAAACGGAAAGCTGTACGAAAATTTCGCCAAAATAGTCAGTGTAGAGGCACACAGTCGTTACGATTTGATTTATATAGATAAGGAATCTGCTCCATGTAAAACACCTTTTTGGCTATGTCCGCTGGACTTAACCTGCAAAAGTGACCATTCATCATATCTCCCTTATTAATCCTCCTGACGAAAAAATGCACATGAAAAAAAGGTTTAGAGGTGGAATTCCATCACGTTTGGTCGATTTCCAGTCAGGTTGGTCTTGTTCTGTATATATTGTGGAAGAGTAAAATCACCATTTCGGTTCCCTATAAACCGCCAGTCCATTCCGGAACATGAAATGTTATTTCCGTTTAAAACCTACCTTTGGACAGGTGGATGCTAAATATTAATTTTGGTTCGAATGTCTTCAGTAGTTTTCAAGTTGTAAGGAATACGCTTTACACGCACCCGCTCGTGAGTTAAGTCCGATGGGACTTGTACAAAAAAAACGGTCCGTTAATGATATCTCCCTTATTAATCCTCGTATCGAAATGATGCACATGAGAAAAAAGGTTTAGAAATTTATTTCTACCAAGGCAGGTAGATTTAAATTAACGTTGGTTGTGTATATTTTGTGGAAGTGCAAAATCACTGTTTCGGTTTCGTATAAACCCCCAGTCAGTTCAGGGATTTAGAAACAATATTTGCCCTAAAACTTATCAAGGACAGGTGTATTGTAAATATGAGTATTGGTGGAAATACATCCAGTAGTTTGTAGCACTCGCGTACATACGGCGTAATTAAGGAAGAAAATAATACAGTTAAGAAAGTTGAAAGTAATAGAAAATGGATTATAACTGAGGACAGCCGGATAACGACAAATATGTAAATGCCAAGTTAATGTATTGGAAAATCAAATGCCCCTCAATAAATTATGCTAGTGTGAGTTATGGATATAATAAAGCGGTAACAGAGGAGAAATTTAGGTCCATTGATTCCTAGGTAAACAAATAATAAGAAGATGACTAATGGTGTTATTACTTAATCAATTCGAAGGCGGTTATAACATCCAACGATATTCCGCCAATATCCCGCAGATAGGCTGATTGACGCCTCTCTTGCCTTCTACCTAAGGAACAACCACGAATTTAAAAGCATGATGAGGAAAATGGCAATACGTTACTTCCCTGCTGGCATGCAGTCAGAGACGTTGCCATGGTAACCTGTAGATCCGTTGTCGGTCTGTCGGTCACTCGATGCAGAGCATGGTACCAGCAGAAAATTGTAAATTTCTCCGTCATGTAAAGAGTAAGGTAAATTATGAACATAACGAAAGTTGTTTATAATGAAGAGACGTTTCACGTACGGTAAACGAAGCTTACAGAAAATCAATAGTATAAGAGAAAATGGAGGAAAACCACTGGTTTTCCTATAAACCCCCCGTCTATTCAAAGATTTTAAAATGATATGCATATTGAAACCTTCCCCGGGATGAGTATACTCTAAATATGAAGTTTAGTTGAGATCTATCGAGTCGTTTCGACGTGATGGTGGAAAAACCATTCTGGTTTTCCTATAAAGCCCCGTCTATTCAAAGATTTTAAAATTATATGCATATCGAAACCTTCCTCGGGAGGAGTATACTCTAAATATGAAATTTGGTTGAGATCTATCGAGCCGTTTCGAAGTCATGATGGAAAAACCATTCTGGTTTACATATAAACCCCCCGTGTATTCAAAGATTTTAAAATGATATGCATATCGAAACCTTCCCCGGGATGAGTATACTCTAAATATGAAATTTGGTTGAGATCTATCCAGCCGTTTCGACGTGATGGTGGAAAAACCATTCTAGTTTTCCTATAAACCCCCAGTGTATTCAAAGATTTTAAAATGATATGCATATCGAAACCTTCCCCGGGATGAGTATACTCTAAATATAAAATTTGGATGAGATCTATCCAGCCGTTTCGACGTGATGGTGGAAAAACCATTCTGGTTTTCCTATAAACCCCCCGTGTTTTCAAAGTTTTAAAACGATATGCATATCGAAACCTTCCCCGGGAGGAGTATACTCTAAATATGAAGTTTAGTTGACATCTATCCAGCCGTTTCGACGTGATGGTGGAAAAACCATTCTGGTTTTCCTATAAACCCCCGTCTATTCAAAGATTTTAAAATGATATGCATATCGAAACCTTCCCAGGTATGAGTATACTCTAAATATGAAATTTGGTTGAGATCTATCCAGCCGTTTCGACGTGATGGTGGAAAAACCATTCTGGTTTTCCTATAAACCCCCCCGTGTATTCAAAGATTTTAAAATGATATGCATATCGAAACCTTCCCCGGGATGAGTATACTCTAAATATAAAATTTGGATGAGATCTATCCAGCCGTTTCGACGTGATGGTGGAAAAACCATTCTGGTTTTCCTATAAACCCCCCGTGTATTCAAAGTTTTAAAACGATATGCATATCGAAACCTTCCCCGGGAGGAGTATACTCTAAATATGAAGTTTAATTGACATCTATCCAGCCGTTTCGACGTGAGGGTGGAAAAACCATTCTGGTTTTCCTATAAACCCCCGTCTATTCAAAGATTTTAAAATGATATGCATATCGAAACCTTCCCCGGGATGAGTATACTCTAAATATGAAATTTGGTTGAGATCTATCCAGCCGTTTCGACGTGATGGTGGAAAAACCATTCTGGTTTTCCTATAAACCCCCGTGTATTCAAAGATTTTAAAATGATATGCATATCGAAACCTTCCCCGGGAGGAGTATACTCTAAATATGAAGTTTGGTTGAGATCTATCCAGCCGTTTCTACGTGATGGTGGAAAAACCATTCTGGTTTTCCTATAAACCCCCCGTGTATTCAAAGATTTTGAAATGATATGCTTATCGAAACCTTCCCCGCTATGAGTATACTCTAAATATGAAATTTGGTTGAGATCTATCCAGCCGTTTCGACGTGATGGTGGAAAAACCATTCTGGTTTTCCTATAAACCCCCGTCTATTCAAAGATTTTAAAATGATATGCATATCGAAACCTTCCCAGGTATGAGTATACTCTAAATATGAAATTTGGTTGAGATCTATCCAGCCGTTTCGACGTGATGGTGGAAAAACCATTCTGGTTTTCCTATAAACCCCCCCGTGTATTCAAAGATTTTAAAATAATATGCATATCGAAACCTTCCCCGGGATGAGTATACTCTAAATATAAAATTTGGATGAGATCTATCCAGCCGTTTCGATGTGATGGTGGAAAAACCATTCTGGTTTTCCTATAAACCCCCCGTGTATTCAAAGTTTTAAAACGATATGCATATCGAAACCTTCCCCGGGAGGAGTATACTCTAAATATGAAGTTTAATTGACATCTATCCAGCCGTTTCGACGTGAGGGTGGAAAAACCATTCTGGTTTTCCTATAAACCCCCGTCTATTCAAAGATTTTAAAATGATATGCATATCGAAACCTTCCCCGGGATGAGTATACTCTAAATATGAAATTTGGTTGAGATCTATCCAGCCGTTTCGACGTGATGGTGGAAAAACCATTCTGGTTTTCCTATAAACCCCCGTGTATTCAAAGATTTTAAAATGATATGCATATCGAAACCTTCCCCGGGATGAGTATACTCTAAATATAAAATTTGGATGAGATCTATCCAGCCGTTTCGATGTCATGGTGGAAAAACCATTCTGGTTTTCCTATAAACCCCCCGTGTATTCAAAGTTTTAAAACGATATGCATATCGAAACCTTCCCCGGGAGGAGTATACTCTAAATATGAAGTTTAATTGACATCTATCCAGCCGTTTCGACGTGAGGGTGGAAAAACCATTCTGGTTTTCCTATAAACCCCCCGTGTATTCAAAGATTTTAAAATGATATGCATATCGAAACCTTCCCCGGGATGAGTATACTCTAAATATGAAATTTGGTTGAGATCTATCCAGCCGTTTCGACGTGATGGTGGAAAAACCATTCTGGTTTTCCTATAAACCCCCCGTCTATTCAAAGATTTTAAAATGATATGCATATCGAAACATTCCCCGGGATGAGTATACACTAAATATGAAATTTGGTTGAGATCTATCCAGCCGTTTCGACGTGATGGTGGAAAAACCATTCTAGTTTTCCTATAAACCCCCCGTGTATTCAAAGATTTTAAAATGATATGCATATCGAAACCTTCCCCGGGATGAGTATACTCTAAATATAAAATTTGGATGAGATCTATCCAGCCGTTTCGACGTGATGGTGGAAAAACCATTCTGGTTTTCCTATAAACCCCCCGTGTATTCAAAGTTTTAAAACGATATGCATATCGAAACCTTCCCCGGGAGGAGTATACTCTAAATATGAAGTTTAATTGACATCTATCCAGCCGTTTCGACGTGAGGGTGGAAAAACCATTCTGGTTTTCCTATAAACCCCCGTCTATTCAAAGATTTTAAAATGATATGCATATCGAAACCTTCCCCGGGATGAGTATACTCTAAATATGAAATTTGGTTGAGATCTATCCAGCCGTTTCGACGTGATGGTGGAAAAACCATTCTGGTTTTCCTATAAACCCCCGTGTATTCAAAGATTTTAAAATGATATGCATATCGAAACCTTCCCCGGGAGGAGTATACTCTAAATATGAAGTTTGGTTGAGATCTATCCAGCCGTTTCGACGTGATGGTGGAAAAACCATTCTGGTTTTCCTATAAACCCCCCGTGTATTCAAAGATTTTAAAATGATATGCTTATCGAAACCTTCCCCGGTATGAGTATACTCTAAATATGAAATTTGGTTGAGATCTATCCAGCCGTTTCGACGTGATGGTGGAAAACCATTCTGGTTTTCCTATAAACCCCCGTCTATTCAAAGATTTTAAAATGATATGCATATCGAAACCTTCCCCGGGATGAGTATACTCTAAATATGAAATTTGGTTGAGATCTATAAAGCCGTTTCGACGTGATGGTGGAAAAACCATTCTGGTTTTCATATAAACCCCCCGTGTATTCAAAGATTTTAAAATGATATGCATATCGAAACCTTCCCCGGGATGAGTATACTCTAAATATGAAATTTGGTTGAGATCTATCCAGCCGTTTCGACGTGATGGTGGAAAAACCATTCTAGTTTTCCTATAAACCCCCCGTGTATTCAAAGATTTTAAAATGATATGCATATCGAAACCTTCCCCGGGATGAGTATACTCTAAATATAAAATTTGGATGAGATCTATCCAGCCGTTTCGACGTGATGGTGGAAAAACCATTCTGGTTTTCCTATAAACCCCCGTCTATTCAAAGATTTTAAAATGATATGCATATCGAAACCTTCCCCGGTATGAGTATACTCTAAATATGAAATTTGGTTGAGATCTATCCAGCCGTTTCGACGTGATGGTGGAAAAACCATTCTGGTTTTCCTATAAACCCCCCGTGTATTCAAAGATTTTAAAATGATATGCATATCGAAACCTTCCCCGGGATGAGTATACTCTAAATATGAAATTTGGTTGAGATCTATCCAGCCGTTTCGACGTGATGGTGGAAAAACCATTCTGGTTTTCCTATAAACCCCCCGTGTATTCAAAGATTTTAAAATGATATGCATATCGAAACCTTCCCCGGGAGGAGTATATTCTAAATATGAAGTTTGGTTGAGATCTATCCAGCCGTTTCGACGTGATGGTGGAAAAACCATTCTGGTTTTCCTATAAACCCCCGTCTATTCAAAGATTTTAAAATGATATGCATATCGAAACCTTCCCCGGTATGAGTATACTCTAAATATGAAATTTGGTTGAGATCTATCCAGCCGTTTCGACGTGATGGTGGAAAAACCATTCTGGTTTTCCTACAAACCCCCGTCTATTCAAAGATTTTAAAATGATATGCATATCGAAACCTTCCCAGGTATGAGTATACTCTAAATATGAAATTTGGTTGAGATCTATCCAGCCGTTTCGACGTGATGGTGGAAAAACCATTCTGGTTTTCCTATAAACCCCCCCGTGTATTCAAAGATTTTAAAATGATATGCATATCGAAACCTTCCCCGGGATGAGTATACTCTAAATATAAAATTTGGATGAGATCTATCCAGCCGTTTCGACGTGATGGTGGAAAAACCATTCTGGTTTTCCTATAAACCCCCCGTGTATTCAAAGTTTTAAAACGATATGCATATCGAAACCTTCCCCGGGAGGAGTATACTCTAAATATGAAGTTTAATTGACATCTATCCAGCCGTTTCGACGTGAGGGTGGAAAAACCATTCTGGTTTTCCTATAAACCCCCGTCTATTCAAAGATTTTAAAATGATATGCATATCGAAACCTTCCCCGGGATGAGTATACTCTAAATATGAAATTTGGTTGAGATCTATCCAGCCGTTTCGACGTGATGGTGGAAAAACCATTCTGGTTTTCCTATAAACCCCCGTGTATTCAAAGATTTTAAAATGATATGCATATCGAAACCTTCCCCGGGAGGAGTATACTCTAAATATGAAGTTTGGTTGAGATCTATCCAGCCGTTTCGACGTGATGGTGGAAAAACCATTCTGGTTTTCCTATAAACCCCCCGTGTATTCAAAGATTTTGAAATGATATGCTTATCGAAACCTTCCCCGCTATGAGTATACTCTAAATATGAAATTTGGTTGAGATCTATCCAGCCGTTTCGACGTGATGGTGGAAAAACCATTCTGGTTTTCCTATAAACCCCCCGTGTATTCAAAGTTTTAAAACGATATGCATATCGAAACCTTCCCCGGGAGGAGTATACTCTAAATACGAAGTTTAATTGACATCTATCCAGCCGTTTCGACGTGAGGGTGGAAAAACCATTCTGGTTTTCCTATAAACCCCCGTCTATTCAAAGATTTTAAAATGATATGCATATCGAAACCTTCCCCGGGATGAGTATACTCTAAATATGAAATTTGGTTGAGATCTATCCAGCCGTTTCGACGTGATGGTGGAAAAACCATTCTGGTTTTCCTATAAACCCCCGTGTATTCAAAGATTTTAAAATGATATGCATATCGAAACCTTCCCCGGGAGGAGTATACTCTAAATATGAAGTTTGGTTGAGATCTATCCAGCCGTTTCGACGTGATGGTGGAAAAACCATTCTGGTTTTCCTATAAACCCCTCGTGTATTCAAAGATTTTAAAATGATATGCTTATCGAAACCTTCCCCGGTATGAGTATACTCTAAATATGAAATTTGGTTGAGATCTATCCAGCCGTTTCGACGTGATGGTGGAAAAACCATTCTGGTTTTCCTATAAACCCCCGTCTATTCAAAGATTTTAAAATGATATGGATATCGAAACCTTCCCCGGGATGAGTATACTCTAAATATGAAATTTGGTTGAGATCTATAAAGCCGTTTCGACGTGATGGTGGAAAAACCATTCTGGTTTTCATATAAACCCCCCGTGTATTCAAAGATTTTAAAATGATATGCATATCGAAACCTTCCCCGGGATGAGTATACTCTAAATATGAAATTTGGTTGAGATCTATCCAGCCGTTTCGACGTGATGGTGGAAAAACCATTCTGGTTTTCCTATAAACCCCCCGTGTATTCAAAGATTTTAAAATGATATGCATATCGAAACCTTCCCCGGGATGAGTATACTCTAAATATGAAATTTGGTTGAGATCTATCCAGCCGTTTCGACGTGATGGTGGAAAAACCATTCTGGTTTTCCTATAAACCCCCCGTCTATTCAAAGATTTTAAAATGATATGCATATCGAAACATTCCCCGGGATGAGTATACTCTAAATATGAAATTTGGTTGAGATCTATCCAGCCGTTTCG
Organism: Anabrus simplex; assembly: GCF_040414725.1. Lineage (NCBI taxonomy): Eukaryota > Metazoa > Arthropoda > Insecta > Orthoptera > Tettigoniidae > Anabrus > Anabrus simplex. The sequence continues at coordinate 408,249,741 of NC_090269.1, forward strand.
ACGTGATGGTGGAAAAACCATTCTAGTTTTCCTATAAACCCCCCGTGTATTCAAAGATTTTAAAATGATATGCATATCGAAACCTTCCCCGGGATGAGTATACTCTAAATATAAAATTTGGATGAGATCTATCCAGCCGTTTCGACGTGATGGTGGAAAAACCATTCTGGTTTTCCTATAAACCCCCCGTGTATTCAAAGATTTTGAAATGATATGCTTATCGAAACCTTCCCCGCTATGAGTATACTCTAAATATGAAATTTGGTTGAGATCTATCCAGCCGTTTCGACGTGATGGTGGAAAAACCATTCTGGTTTTCCTATAAACCCCCGTCTATTCAAAGATTTTAAAATGATATGCATATCGAAACCTTCCCCGGGATGAGTATACTCTAAATATGAAATTTGGTTGAGATCTATCCAGCCGTTTCGACGTGATGGTGGAAAAACCATTCTGGTTTTCCTATAAACCCCCGTGTATTCAAAGATTTTAAAATGATATGCATATCGAAACCTTCCCCGGGAGGAGTATACTCTAAATATGAAGTTTGGTTGAGATCTATCCAGCCGTTTCGACGTGATGGTGGAAAAACCATTCTGGTTTTCCTATAAACCCCCCGTGTATTCAAAGATTTTAAAATGATATGCTTATCGAAACCTTCCCCGGTATGAGTATACTCTAAATATGAAATTTGGTTGAGATCTATCCAGCCGTTTCGACGTGATGGTGGAAAAACCATTCTGGTTTTCCTATAAACCCCCGTCTATTCAAAGATTTTAAAATGATATGCATATCGAAACCTTCCCCGTGATGAGTATACTCTAAATATGAAATTTGGTTGAGATCTATAAAGCCGTTTCGACGTGATGGTGGAAAAACCATTCTGGTTTTCATATAAACCCCCCGTGTATTCAAAGATTTTAAAATGATATGCATATCGAAACCTTCCCCGGGATGAGTATACTCTAAATATGAAATTTGGTTGAGATCTATCCAGCCGTTTCGACGTGATGGTGGAAAAACCATTCTAGTTTTCCTATAAACCCCCCGTGTATTCAAAGATTTTAAAATGATATGCATATCGAAACCTTCCCCGGGATGAGTATACTCTAAATATAAAATTTGGATGAGATCTATCCAGCCGTTTCGACGTGATGGTGGAAAAACCATTCTGGTTTTCCTATAAACCCCCGTCTATTCAAAGATTTTAAAATGATATGCATATCGAAACCTTCCCCGGTATGAGTATACTCTAAATATGAAATTTGGTTGAGATCTATCCAGCCGTTTCGACGTGATGGTGGAAAAACCATTCTGGTTTTCCTATAAACCCCCCGTGTATTCAAAGATTTTAAAATGATATGCATATCGAAACCTTCCCCGGGATGAGTATACTCTAAATATGAAATTTGGTTGAGATCTATCCAGCCGTTTCGACGTGATGGTGGAAAAACCATTCTGGTTTTCCTATAAACCCCCCGTGTATTCAAAGATTTTAAAATGATATGCATATCGAAACCTTCCCCGGGAGGAGTATATTCTAAATATGAAGTTTGGTTGAGATCTATCCAGCCGTTTCGACGTGATGGTGGAAAAACCATTCTGGTTTTCCTATAAACCCCCGTCTATTCAAAGATTTTAAAATGATATGCATATCGAAACCTTCCCCGGTATGAGTATACTCTAAATATGAAATTTGGTTGAGATCTATCCAGCCGTTTCGACGTGATGGTGGAAAAACCATTCTGGTTTTCCTATAAACCCCCGTCTATTCAAAGATTTTAAAATGATATGCATATCGAAACCTTCCCAGGTATGAGTATACTCTAAATATGAAATTTGGTTGAGATCTATCCAGCCGTTTCGACGTGATGGTGGAAAAACCATTCTGGTTTTCCTATAAACCCCCCCGTGTATTCAAAGATTTTAAAATGATATGCATATCGAAACCTTCCCCGGGATGAGTATACTCTAAATATAAAATTTGGATGAGATCTATCCAGCCGTTTCGACGTGATGGTGGAAAAACCATTCTGCTTTTCCTATAAACCCCCCGTGTATTCAAAGTTTTAAAACGATATGCATATCGAAACCTTCCCCGGGAGGAGTATACTCTAAATATGAAGTTTAATTGACATCTATCCAGCCGTTTCGACGTGAGGGTGGAAAAACCATTCTGGTTTTCCTATAAACCCCCGTCTATTCAAAGATTTTAAAATGATATGCATATCGAAACCTTCCCCGGGATGAGTATACTCTAAATATGAAATTTGGTTGAGATCTATCCAGCCGTTTCGACGTGATGGTGGAAAAACCATTCTGGTTTTCCTATAAACCCCCGTGTATTCAAAGATTTTAAAATGATATGCATATCGAAACCTTCCCCGGGAGGAGTATACTCTAAATATGAAGTTTGGTTGAGATCTATCCAGCCGTTTCGACGTGATGGTGGAAAAACCATTCTGGTTTTCCTATAAACCCCCCGTGTATTCAAAGATTTTGAAATGATATGCTTATCGAAACCTTCCCCGCTATGAGTATACTCTAAATATGAAATTTGGTTGAGATCTATCCAGCCGTTTCGACGTGATGGTGGAAAAACCATTCTGGTTTTCCTATAAACCCCCGTCTATTCAAAGATTTTAAAATGATATGCATATCGAAACCTTCCCCGGGATGAGTATACTCTAAATATGAAATTTGGTTGAGATCTATAAAGCCGTTTCGACGTGATGGTGGAAAAACCATTCTGGTTTCATATAAACCCCCCGTGTATTCAAAGATTTTAAAATGATATGCATATCGAAACCTTCCCCGGGATGAGTATACTCTAAATATGAAATTTGGTTGAGATCTATCCAGCCGTTTCGACGTGATGGTGGAAAAACCATTCTAGTTTTCCTATAAACCCCCCGTGTATTCAAAGATTTTAAAATGATATGCATATCGAAACCTTCCCCGGGATGAGTATACTCTAAATATAAAATTTGGATGAGATCTATCCAGCCGTTTCGACGTGATGGTGGAAAAACCATTCTGGTTTTCCTAGAAACCCCCGTCTATTCAAAGATTTTAAAATGATATGCATATCGAAACCTTCCCCGGTATGAGTATACTCTAAATATGAAATTTGGTTGAGATCTATCCAGCCGTTTCGACGTGATGGTGGAAAAACCATTCTGGTTTTCCTATAAACCCCCCGTGTATTCAAAGATTTTAAAATGATATGCATATCGAAACCTTCCCCGGGATGAGTATACTCTAAATATGAAATTTGGTTGAGATCTATCCAGCCGTTTCGACGTGATGGTGGAAAAACCATTCTGGTTTTCCTATAAACCCCCCGTCTATTCAAAGATTTTAAAATGATATGCATATCGAAACATTCCCCGGGATGAGTATACACTAAATATGAAATTTGGTTGAGATCTATCCAGCCGTTTCGACGTGATGGTGGAAAAACCATTCTAGTTTTCCTATAAACCCCCCGTGTATTCAAAGATTTTAAAATGATATGCATATCGAAACCTTCCCCGGGATGAGTATACTCTAAATATAAAATTTGGATGAGATCTATCCAGCCGTTTCGACGTGATGGTGGAAAAACCATTCTGGTTTTCCTATAAACCCCCCGTGTATTCAAAGTTTTAAAACGATATGCATATCGAAACCTTCCCCGGGAGGAGTATACTCTAAATATGAAGTTTAATTGACATCTATCCAGCCGTTTCGACGTGAGGGTGGAAAAACCATTCTGGTTTTCCTATAAACCCCCGTCTATTCAAAGATTTTAAAATGATATGCATATCGAAACCTTCCCCGGGATGAGTATACTCTAAATATGAAATTTGGTTGAGATCTATCCAGCCGTTTCGACGTGATGGTGGAAAAACCATTCTGGTTTTCCTATAAACCCCCGTGTATTCAAAGATTTTAAAATGATATGCATATCGAAACCTTCCCTGGGAGGAGTATACTCTAAATATGAAGTTTGGTTGAGATCTATCCAGCCGTTTCGACGTGATGGTGGAAAAACCATTCTGGTTTTCCTATAAACCCCCCGTGTATTCAAAGATTTTAAAATGATATGCTTATCGAAACCTTCCCCGGTATGAGTATACTCTAAATATGAAATTTGGTTGAGATCTATCCAGCCGTTTCGACGTGATGGTGGAAAAACCATTCTGGTTTTCCTATAAACCCCCGTCTATTCAAAGATTTTAAAATGATATGCATATCGAAACCTTCCCCGGGATGAGTATACTCTAAATATGAAATTTGGTTGAGATCTATAAAGCCGTTTCGACGTGATGGTGGAAAAACCATTCTGGTTTTCATATAAACCCCCCGTGTATTCAAAGATTTTAAAATGATATGCATATCGAAACCTTCCCCGGGATGAGTATACTCTAAATATGAAATTTGGTTGAGATCTATCCAGCCGTTTCGACGTGATGGTGGAAAAACCATTCTAGTTTTCCTATAAACCCCCCGTGTATTCAAAGATTTTAAAATGATATGCATATCGAAACCTTCCCCGGGATGAGTATACTCTAAATATAAAATTTGGATGAGATCTATCCAGCCGTTTCGACGTGATGGTGGAAAAACCATTCTGGTTTTCCTATAAACCCCCGTCTATTCAAAGATTTTAAAATGATATGCATATCGAAACCTTCCCCGGTATGAGTATACTCTAAATATGAAATTTGGTTGAGATCTATCCAGCCGTTTCGACGTGATGGTGGAAAAACCATTCTGGTTTTCCTATAAACCCCCCGTGTATTCAAAGATTTTAAAATGATATGCATATCGAAACCTTCCCCGGGATGAGTATACTCTAAATATGAAATTTGGTTGAGATCTATCCAGCCGTTTCGACGTGATGGTGGAAAAACCATTCTGGTTTTCCTATAAACCCCCCGTGTATTCAAAGATTTTAAAATGATATGCATATCGAAACCTTCCCCGGGAGGAGTATATTCTAAATATGAAGTTTGGTTGAGATCTATCCAGCCGTTTCGACGTGATGGTGGAAAAACCATTCTGGTTTTCCTATAAACCCCGGTGTATTCAAAGATTTTAAAATGATATGCATATAGAAACCTTCATCGGGCTGAGTATACTCTAAATATGAAATTTGGTTGAGATCTATCCAGCCGTTTCGACGTGATGGTGGAAAAATCTTTCTGGGTTTCCTATAAACCCCCCGTGTATTCAAAGATTTTAAAATGATATGCATATCGAAACCTTCCCCGGGAGGAGTATACTCTAAATATGAAGTTTGGTTGAGATCTATCCAGCCGTTTCGACGTGATGGTGGAAAAACTATTCTGGTTTTCCTATAAACCCCCCGTGTATTCAAAGATTTTAAAATGATATGCATATCGAAACCTTCCCCGGGAGGAGTATACTCTAAATATGAAGTTTGGTTGAGATCTATCCAGCCGTTTCGACGTGATGGTGGAACAAACAGACAGACAAACAAACAGACACGAACAATTTTATTTATATAGATAGATATAAAGGTTCCATGATACCACCTTGTGGAACTCCTCTCTTAATCATTACATAATCAGATAAAGCTTCGCCTAATCCAATTGTCTGCATTCTATTTCCTAGAAATCTAGATTTGGTACTTACTTCACTACTGTTCACTGGTCTAAAACACACCCACGGTATCCCATGCCGCAAGAGGCGACTAAAAATGGGACCTAATTATCTCTCATTTTGTCAGCGTGTATTGCTGATCACAAAGCCCCGATCGGATTCCAGTATTGCTCCCTTTGTCTTTTATCATGATCCTCCCTTTCACCTTTTCTATCCCACGTCCTTTGATCAATTCTTTACATCTTACGGCTCCAACGTTATTAGGTTTTCTATGTCCGGTGATATTTCTGTTACGGCATCCATTCCCTTTCACATTCCGATTCATTCGTTCTTCGAGTGACTGCAAGAAGTATACTTTTGGACAGTTCTACGGTATCCGGTATCCGGTGGTCCCTCGACGAGGGCTGACCCGGTGGGTGACGTCACAGCGCGGTGCGGGCTGCTAGCTAAGAGCGCGCTCTTAACCTCACATGACCCTAAGCTGGCTACGTACCCAGAATTAAACTTACAGACCTACATTATTACTGAAGCCAAAATATCTGACTCAAACAGAGACCGAGTCTGAGATTCCATTGAAAAAGAGAGGAACTACTGTGAGACTAAATTCCAGCATTTAGGCGTGCCTAAAACGAATTTAGTAGGACATAAAGCCAATATCAATAATAATACTTCCCCCACACAGAGATAGATTCTGGGACTCCCTTCGACAAAGTAATATTAATCGAAGTATCTAATCAACAGAGGGATCGAGTTTAAGACTCCCTTGAACAAAGGAAGAACGGACATCCAACTTGGAAGTCTCTTAGGCTGAAGCAAAACCTAACCAGGAAATCGAACACTAGCTTTTTCTTTTCTGTTAGTATAACCTAACAGCTCAATCCGCTACAGAGAATAGAATGCTGAAAATGTGTTATGAAGCGAACAATGTCACGTCTAAACAGAATTGTTCCTGCAAGCAGCAAGGGTTACTAACCTAGCAAAAATTTGCGAATGTAGCTTTTCGTGCATTTATCCAGGTGCTCGTACATCTCATCGCCCGTCTGCGTGTGATAAAATGTGCATACGTTTGATATTTGGCCGATTGCCCTTCCCTACACCTGGTCGGAAATAACTTTACACCGTAGCTAATTGTTCAGGCCTGACCGCACGCTGACCATGCGCTAACCTAACAGATTACCCTTCCCTATACGAGCTTAGTAGCTACAAGTTGTACTAAAAGGACTAGGGAGATGGTGTAAGACTTAATACATGTGCTTTCTTCATAGGGGCGTAACTTAGGATTGCAACCTCAGGGGCTTGGAGCTGAACTTGGAACAAGATGGCGGCTACGCACATTGTATTAATGGGACTAGGGAGCTGGTGTTATGCGTAATACATATGCTTTAATCATAGGGGCTTAACATTTTAGAAAATCTTTGGGATTCGAAGCTGAGTGGCTGCAGAGTCCAATACGTTAGCATTTCAACTGGTGCAGAGATTCGATACCAGGCTTATCCTAACTAGACTAGATGATTCATGGTGCAGGGGTTTTGATGCTGAGCTTGGTTGGAGATGAACTTTTAACAATATGGCGGCTACACATTGTACTGATAGGAGGAGAGAGATGACGTAAGGCTTCATACAATTGCTTTATTCATAAAGGCTGTAATGTCGGATGTTAAACTCGGAAAAAGTGGGCGGCTACACATGGGCTGGTTTGTCGGCCGGCTGTCTGGTCCGCACCGGTTCTACTACCTCGCGATGGACAGGATTACTAGGCTGCTCGCGTACTGCTGGAGCCTCTTACTGGAACAGGAACTCCGGGTCGGTCCTCTTGCTTGATTAAGCCTCTTCTGTGGGGCTTTTATAAATCAATGCTTCTTCTACACGGAGGATGGAAACTTCCAAACCCCACAGCTGCACACCAAAAATGTCTCCTCTGTCGTGATGGACAGGTCTGACCTCGTAGAAGGTTGGTATGTACGTTAGTTACTGGTTTTGATTGTTCGCGAGCGGTTGGAACTAGTAGGTTATGAAGCTCGAACTAGGTGAGGAGAAGAAGGAGAAGAAGAAGATGCTGTTGCTCCCTTGCTGAATATTTACAGGTCTTGAGAATACTGGAATTATGTACAGAGAAATGAGACTCTAAAAGGATTGAGCCTTGAGTTGAAGTCGTCCAGGCACGTCTTAATATTCTGCGGCTAAAAGTGTGTTTTCCAAGGCTCGACCTAGCCGCCACGGCGGCCAGAGCCGCACGACTGGGGTCACTATATAAGTTGGCGACAGCAGCCGCAAGCGACGGGTAGGTTGGGTGTTTCCTTAGACACGACTCCAGCGGCCAGTCGCGCAGTCCAGTCCGTCAGAAATGGACGAGAGCACGGGCGATTTCGTTATTGTCAGGGCTTTCCTTGACATTTCAATGGAAGAAGAAGGAGACGACGAAATATTTTTAATGTGGTATCTCGGCACGAAAAGAAGGAAAGTCAAGAGTATATTTGCATCGCACTATGAGGAAGGATGCTATAACATTTTAATTAACAGGCATCTTTTAGGTGATGAGACAAAGTTCGGAGAGTTTTTCAGACTGAAGGTTAGTTTAGTTATACGCTCCAACTTATAAAAAGTGAAATTTTCAAAACCCCGTACAATCGGTACAAGAAACCCATCAGCCCAGTTGAGAAACTTGCACTCACTCTCAGGTACGGGCATTTTAATCTTATTTTAACAGTGTTTAGCTCAGCTGAGTAAATATTTTTACAGTAAGACATAACGATCAGTAAATCTATGGTCGTAAGAAGCATGAAACTTCAAGTTTTCTTGCTAGTGGTTTTACGTCGCACCGATACAGATAGGTCTTATGGCGACGAGAGGCCTTAGAGTGGGAAGGAAGTGGCCGTGGACTTAATTAAGGTACAGCCCAAGCATTTGACTGATGTGAAAATGGGAAACCACGGAAAACCATCTTCAGGGCTGTTGACAATTGGATTCGAAACCACTATCTCCCGGTTGCAAGCTCACAGCCGAGCGCCCCTAAACGCAAGGCCAATTCGTCCGGTGAACTTCAAGTTTAACAAACCCACAACTTATTTGACTAACACAACATTAATATGTTATTTAATTTACATACATGCCATTCCATTGGTGTAATTTCGTGGAAACGGATATAATTTAATTTATGCAGTTGCAAAACTGACCAGCATGCTAGACAGTTTTCAATGAGAAGAGGAAAATCTTTATAACCAAACAGGGGGGGGGGGCAAATTAGGTTTGCCTTTGGTCCTCTGAGACGTAATTCAGAGCCTGTAACTTATATTTTAAATATTGAGACTTCAGTTTATAGGCTACAGATTCATTAGATCAATTCGCTGTCTCCGACTTCCGCATCAAAAGACAATTAAGTACCGCTCTGTCTCACTATCATTGCTACCACTTGTGTCATTACTAAGGACCTGCGCTTTTCGAGTTTTTGATGATACTGACTTTCAGAAAATTCCCAAAAATGCTTGGGAAGCAGTTACATATACATATCTTTGTTAACAATTCGTAAATTGGACAGATTTCTTTCTCGAAATTAAACGAAATTGGACAGTAAAGCGAATATGTCAACTTTATGCATTTTATATACATAAGTGTTTAGTCCAGTATTCATCATTAACAGAAATGTCGGTTCAGCACTAGTGGAAAAAGTGAAGTTTATTCCATTCCTTAAAAATGAGAATGATTCAGTAATCACAAAAGGGTACAGTGAACTTCAAGAACAAACCAATCAAACTGCGAGATGGAAAATAAATATTGTGAAGGTTCTGATCAATTTGCTTCACGGTCATCCTGAGTTTACTGGCAGAACTTTCCAATCAGTGTGGTAGACATGTGCTAATGTTGACTGTGAACGTTTCTCTTCTCGCTACTCTGGAGTTTTGAGCAACTTGCGTTGCAACAGGAATGTGACAATGTTCTCCTTTGACAATTAAAAAAACCGGGCGAGTTGGCCGTGCGGTTAGGAACGCGCAGCTGTGAGCTCGCATCCGGGAGATAGTGGGTTCGAATCCCACTGTCGGCAGCCCTGAAGATGGTTTTCCGTGGTTTTTCATTTTCACACCAGGCAAATGCTGGGGCTGTACCTTAATTAAGACCTCGGCCGCTTCCTTCCCATTCCTAGGCCTTTCCCGTCCCATCGTCGCCATAAGACCTAACTGTGTCGGTACGACGTAAAGCAAAATAGCAAAAAAAAAAAAAAGGACAGTTAAAAATAACATGTATTTTTCTTTCATATTATGACTTCTTCAGTGATAATTGAATGAAAAATGTGTGTGTCTTTAAATAAAACTACACACTGTTCTTCAATAACTTATTTACGTGAAAAATGTCCTCTATAATTCCTGAATATGATGATATCATGCTTAAAAATAACGGGAAGTTCTAAAAAACGCGAAATTCTTCAAAAATGACCCTGATTTCCACCAAACAATAAAACGAATAATGCAGGTCCCTAATAATTACTGTTAATTTCACCATGTTCCACATCACTAATATCACTTCCTTTAGTTATTAATTCCACAATAGTGTTAATATTGCCCGTAATGTTGACATGTCGAGTCGACATGTCGAGTCGCCATCTTGACCGCATGACAGTAGATGTCACATAAGGTACCTTTATCGCGACTTTCATGAAAGTCAGTTTTTTTCGGTGCTGGCCACTACAGACAGGCGCACAACGTCGAAGAAATCAGCCCTTGGCTCTTCTAATGTTAAACACCATGCATGTATAATTTTAGTTAGTTTTTAATATTGGCCGTGCGGTTTAGGGGCGCGCAGCTTTAAGCTCGCATCCGGTGTGATAGTGGGTTCGAATCACACCGTCGTCAGCCCTGAAGATGGATTTCCAGTGTTTCTCATTTTCACACCGCACAGTGCGTAATTTCAGGAATCTAGCTGGCCAAATATCGTATCTCGGAAACTAATGGACCGATTTACATAAAACTTAGTATGTAACTTCTATTATTGGAGATAATTAAGTGTGTGGTCAATCACATACAAAGAACAAATTACTACGCCAGGAATAGAATTAGTAACCTTTGTAATATTAATCATTTTTCGTTATAGCTTTAAGAAATTAAATACATGTTAATAGTGGGGTATGCTGTTTAGAATGTTTAAAAACAGATACATGGATGCATGTACTTAGTCATTACGTGCATTTACATCAGAATCGCTAACTTCACTGTCATTATCTCCTTCGGCAGAACCAGATACAGGAGACTCAGACAGTAAGTTGAGCACTTCTCGTGAAAGCGGAATCAACTTCCTCCTCCCTGATTTCCTTAATCTGGTAATGTAAGGGTCCGATGATATAAGCAGCGTATGGAAAAGGTCAGTATTTGTGTCTTTTCTGGAAGATTTCCTGTTATCTTTATTCCTGGTCTCCTGGGCTTCCACGGAGATTTGTCCAATAGGTATAACACAGTGCCTAATTAACTTACTTCCTCTCCATGAACCAAGAGTTTGTGCAAAGTTACAGCTATGTAGTACGATTTGTATTTTTGTAAGTACAATTGTATAGTTTCTTTTGCGTACATTCCAAGTGTCACTTGATCAATGGCATACCCACACGAAAGAGTTTCTAATATGACACGTAGAGGTTTTATTCAATTTAGATCTACTCAAGTAATATCCGCAGAAGAGGAAACCTCTCTGAAGAATCTTTTAGCGGATTCTATCATTGGTATTACCAGCACTTTGCTTCAGATATCAACCAATGGACCACTTTCCTCCCTGAACCGAACATGTACATTCTTCTTTCTTCAACCAGTTCCTTCTCTTCGGCATCTCTTATTTGTGACTTTCTTACGTCAAGTCTGTACGCTATATGCAAAAGGCATTCCAAACATCGAATCCATGGGTGAAGTGGTCATAAGCCAAACTTAAGTGTTGTTGGGTTAATTACTCTTTCAGTCACTTCAGGAATATTATTCATCCCTTCAGGGGAAGCGCCACATATATAGCACCTTTGGGAAGACTGATAGGTAGACAATGCACTGCAGACTTTCCAGCCACCACATTGAAGTGTAACTCATATTCAACCGCTCTGTGAACCGCTGGAATCTCACTTCTGTAGTGAAGTCGTCTACAGTATTCATTTATTGCGTGTATATTTTAGGCTTTAAATCAGCGCGTAATTGTATTGTGTTCAGTGAGAGTCACGCTAAAAGGCTACGTGTGTGATTTCTTTCTTTAATATTAATACTGTGATCTTTTATAGTCATCTGCAGTGTTCATTTATTGCGTCTTTTCTTCTAGCTTTTATTGTCTGGATAAATTTATTAAATGCAATTAAATACATCCCCCGCCCCTCGAGACCATATAATTATTTGTCTATTTTCTCCCTCAATTTGCCTTATATTTCAGTGCTTTTGTGCCCTAGTTTTCCTCTGATTCTGTACAGATTAAAAGTGGCCCCTTGTAAACCCCGCGTCCCCCTTATTAGCTTGGTTTCTTCAGCTTTTTGTCTTGAACTTAAATACTGAAAGTCACAAATTTGTGTGCTGCAGTTTTCCCGCGATGGCGTTGAGAAAAGCCGTTCGATAAGGTAACCCTGTTGTCGTAAGATCAATACTGTTTTCTTAATATGGAATGAGCTATAGTACTGGCAGGCTCATCCTGACATTGTTGTGATGCACGTCCTTCTACAAGGCTGATTCTCTGGTCGAACCAACTTTTATTGTACTTCATCAATTTGTCCCTTTTTCTACTATATTTTGTCCAGCGTGATCGAATTTTAGCACACAAAATACTGACAAATTTCCTTGTTGACTTGGATATATCCTAGGAACAATCCTCAAAGTCTACATGTTCAATTACAACATTCGCAATATCATCATTCCGCTTATATTCCCTGCTGTTCCTCAACAGCTCGAAAACCGACCTCCAGGTTACAGAGTGCATGGCTTCTGAAAAAAAAAAATACTCTCATGGTCGCGCCTGGTCGCAGCAAAAAGTCACAGTTTTCTATTCACTAAAGTATATATAACTCCTCCAAATACTTTAATTGCGGAAATCAAAAGCAATCCATTTTGAAAGTCAGCTCAAATTTGTATAATTAGATAGCGCTTGGACACCCTGTGCCTGAATTTTAAGTGCATATTCCGAACAGAAATATAGTAATTTTCAGAAAATGCTACATACTATATAAAATACATACCTTCATCTAATATAATCACATTGCAAGCTAAAGAAATATTTAGTTCTGACGTCCTTACTGAGCCCTCACATAATATTAACTACGCGCTCGCCTCGCCAGAATATGATGACCTAACGGAGGAGAGCCACTTTACGGCTTCGGTGAGAATAGATAATCAGACAGCGCGACTTTTCAATACTTAATTACTGTACCCAAGGGTCTTATAAACACGACTCACAGAAAATGCGCACCAAAGACAAGGGTTGAAAATCTTATTTTTGGCCGGCTGGATGCTAGAAATTACCCACTGTGCACCGGGCAAATGATGGGACTGCACCGTAATTAAGGCCAAGGCTGCTACCTTCTCAGTTTTCACACTTTCCCATCCTTATGTCACCGAAAACATCCGTTGTACTACTGCGACGTTAAACCTCGAGCAAAAAAGGAAACCAACCCCTTGAATCATCCATGCAAAACCCCTTACGCTTCTCCTTTCTTATTTTCTTTCCTTCTTATAAATTTAATTGTATTTAATGATGGCCTAACGGATGCAAGTGTTAGGAGGGAGTGGTCACCTGTGTGCACTTTCCCTTAAAAAATTATCAGCACCATCATCATATGGCATGTTCGTCATGATGCTGTGCTCAGGTAATCATAGTTGGCTGAGTGACAATCACCGGTCTTCGGGGGCTGTTAAAGGTCATAGTTCTATTGAGCAGCTATAAACAGATGTGGTTCCTCTGGGAGCTATGACTTGCCCGGAAGCTTCTTGCGGAAATTACACATGCTACAATTGTCAGCTGTTGGCGTAATAAATAATTAACACGCCGGTTACTGTAGTTCATTGTGTTTTGTAACATTGACATGTTTCTGTGATACTTTCGACTTAGTGCTGATACCTTTGGCAAGAAAAACATTTCCCTGGAACAAGTGTATATCAGAATTCCTAAAGTAAATTTCAAGGGATTTTTTTGTTATTTGCTTTACGTCGCACCGACACAGATACGTCTTATGGCGACGATGGGACAGGAAAGGCCTAGGAATGGGAAGAAAGCCTCAATTAAGGCACAGACCCAGCATTTGCCTGGTGTGAAAATGGGAAACCACAGAAAACCATTTTCAGGGCTGCCGACAGTGGGATTCGAATCCACTATCTCCCGGATGCGAGCTTACAGCTGCGCGCCCCTAACCGCACGGCCAACTCGCCCGGTAATATTAAAAAACTAACAAGGAAATTGAAAGGTCTACCCAGATAACTTTAAAAGTCAGATGGCGCAGTCGTTAGCAGTGAACGTATTTTGTATCGCAATGGGAGCTCGGATCGTAGAGTAAAATTAGTGTAATCGGGACCACGAGGTGTCATTCAATTCGTGTACATGAGATCTACCAATATCATTATTAATCTTCTTGTTCTTCTCCCTAGCGTTTATCCTGCGTACTTACAGAACACGCTTACACGTTTTTTTCCATCACTTCCGAATCCTTGACGTCACATGGAGATTCCCCTTCTTACTTCGATGCAAAGTCCTCCTGTAGTGCTTCAAGCCATCCCTTCCTTGGTCGTCCCCGTGATGGGCGGCCTAAGAGTTCATATATCAAGCGCCACCTGAGCTACTACCTGCTGTGTACAATGTGACCAGACGGCATGTATCAGAACAATGCTGACAAAAAAATCAGGGATGCTCTTCATGTCATGTCAAGAATGATAGTGAAATCGGATTGGCCGGGGGATTTCACTTTTTTTCCTTTTCCTCGAGAAAATGAGGTTTCTTTCCTACTTCTGGGCGCTTGACTCAAGTTGACGAAATCGTCGTAATTGCTGTGCCAGATGACAAGCCACTGCCGTGCTGCAGGAAAGAGAAGAGGAGGGAGGGGAATTGCGGTGTACGATGGAATCAGAGGTAATGTTACGGGAGTGTACACAATTTTCCTCGTTTGACTTGTACAGGACTGCCCTTTCCTCTTTTAGGCAATATCCACAGTTCGTCTATTAAACTCCCGTAACTACACAGACACAGTACAAGAACACACTGCAATTAAGACACACTTGTCAGTCAAGGAATGCACCAGATCGTTTCTCCTCTCGTATGTTGGACTCAGTAACGACCTTTATTATTTATCATGCTCGAAGATGGAACGCTGCCAATCCACATTGTGTATTCCTTCACTCACAGTATTGTATATGGAAGGAAAAAGTATGACCAATGCTCTGATTACAGTAGATGTTCAGTAGTGCCCCCTCCTAGTTCGATACACAGTTCGCAACGGTGTAGTAGTGAACTTTGGACTCTGTTCAGAATGTGTGGTGTGTCGCGAACGACCTGAGAAACTGACTGTGATTTTGGTACAGGTCCATCTTGTCTTCCTATGGGGTTCACAAAGTAGTCAGTTTGTGCAGAACAAACTGTACACTGCCTAATGAAACGGGGAAGCGACTATGCGAAACGAACGAGAAACTTATGCATTCGAACCGAGCATTACCTCTGTCTCCACCTTCCCACTTCCTCTCCTTTCCCTTCCCCTCCTCTGACGCGGAGCAACAGGCAGCGATTGGTTCTCTAGCATAGCAAATATGGCGAGTTCGTCAATTTGAATCGAGTGCCCGGAAGTAATAAAGTGATTCATTTTCTCGAAAAGAAAAAAATTTCTCCGCCAATCCGATTTCACCGTCTTTCTTAACATAACAAGTAGAGTATCCCCGATATTTTTGTCCGCATAGTTCTGCTAAACCCCGTATAATCTCAGACGTGTATCCCGCATTTTGTATTGGAGCCATTCCAAATGCCGCTCTGACATCCTGATTCTTTAGATAGTCCAATTTACTAAGTCCCGAAGGCCGTTGAAGGATCTTCATTTCCATGACATGGAGATGTTGCTAATAACTTTTTGTGAGTGGCAGGCATTCTGCCCCGTATATTGCTACGACCTTTCCACAAATCTTTGATTTTAAGTATCGCGTGTCCATAATTAAACTGACACGGCACAGCGGAGGCTGTAATGATCATATGACTTAAAATTCCCAAGATATGCTAGCTAAGCAATGCGCTCGTGAATTATGCCACAAAAACTATTAGTTCCAAGTCTTGTCACCACGCGAAACCATGACCTTGTAAACATTGGTAGGGTCACAGATAAAGACAGGAAAAATCAAACACATGGTAACGGCGGTTCTAGCACGTTTATTACGATGTATGGTTGAAAACAATATTCAGTATCGTATCCCATCTCAGGAAAACGCTGGATCCGTAACACGGCATGGTCGATGGATAAGCGCAACATGTAGGGTGAAATCAAAGCAACATCTCGTTGTATGCTAGCCTTTATATAAGGCAGAGCCCGGACATGTTCCTAAGAAACAATCTTTGAAATATTCCGACAAACAAATGTCACGTAGTTTTAGGGACACTGAAAGTCACGCAACTGGAAAATGCCCAAATGTGATAAGGTGGTTACTGAAGGTTTTTTGCAGCACATCTTTCATCAGGCTAGTGACATGCAGGGTTTCCCCCTCTTGCATGAAAATAAAACAACGTGGTCTCAGTTGCTTTCTTGCAGGGCTGGAATTATGTTTCACAAGGAGGTCGCTATAACTTGCAGTTTAATTGTGGACACCCGGTACAAAGGGATATTCCTGTCCAAAGGGACTTCCGTAACTTGGCGCCACCTCATCCAAACTGCGTTTACTCTTTTCCTTGTATGTGACAGTGTATTGCAATCTGAAAAAGTGACTGATCCCAAATATTTAAATTGATTTAATATTATTAGTGTTTGTGAGAAAATGAGAGTAGGTGCATGACAAATAAAAAAATGTTTTAAAGTGCCGGCGGGGCATCTTGAAACATCTGGAACCTTCGTCTCAGTCGGCAGTCACCTGGGAGAAACCGGAAGTTAAAGTTAAGCACAGTGACCACTTTCGCAGTATGTTTTAGCTGCCTGGGGAGACGTATTACCACGAATCGAATAGCGATACATCAGTCGACTTGACAAAGTATTCGAGACGTCAAACTGACCGGAAGATTCAAAAAACAACAACACGGTTGTCTCTTAATACTCTGGAAACTCAGTATCGGTGCATACCTGGACATCTACGAGCAGGTTGTTGCAAGGATAGCCTTTGACTGCTCACTTCCGCAAAAAGGCGACTGTTTGCAGGTGAATGTTTTAATAATCGACCTGCCACAATGCAGTCCTAAATGAAAAAGACAAACTTAAACACGCGTGTACTGATTCAGGTACTAGGCTACTGAAATCATTACACAAGAGGAAAAGTCTTCTTGGTTGCAACGCTTGTTTTTAAGAAGCCCGCCCACTTTGAGGGTGGGTGCATACTGTTGAAGAGTGCGTGACACCGTGCTTCAAATACATTCCGCTCACTTTGATACCAGCTGGAAGAGGAATGGCCGTGGTGACTACGCATATGGATCGTAATAATTTAAACAATGACGACGACACGAAACCGATACAGGAGGTCGTGCAAAGAAACGAAAATATAAGAGGATTGAGGGGATATAGAATGGCTATTTTGCCTAAAATTTGTCATTTTAAAATAATTATTTTTCTTTTCTTCTTTCTTAATCTGCTTACGCTCCCGAGTTGGTTTTTCCCGCAGACTCAGCGAGGGATCTCACCTCTACCGCCTCAAGGGCTGTGTCCTGGAGCTTGAGACATTGGGTAGGGGGATACAACTGGGGAGGATGACCAGTACATCGCCCAAGCTGCCTCACATGCTATGTTGAACAGAGGCCTCGGTGTGGGATGGGAAAATTAGAAGGGATAGACAAGGAAGAGGGAAGGAAGCTGCCGTGGCCTTAAGTTAGGTACCATCCAGCCATTTGCTTGGAGGAGAAATGGGAAACCACGGAAAACCACTTCCAGGATGGCTGAGGTGTTAATCGAAGCCACCTCTACTCAGTTGACCTCCGGAGGCTGAGTGGACCCCATTCCAGCCCTCGTACCACTTTTCAAATTTTCGTAGCAGAGCCGAGAATTGAACCCGTGCCTCTGAGGGGTGGCAGCTAATCACACTAACCACTACAGTACAGAGGCGGATTATTTTTATTTCTTAATATTGTAAATGTTCTCCTTAAAATGGTGCATGAATTATGTGCTTTTTAAATAATTTATTTGATGATAAGCGCTAGATTTCTGCTGTGAATAGACATGATGGTCCCTTGCAAGTATCTAGAACAGAGGTGCTAAGCGGCGTGCCCGTTGAGGCTAGCCCAATGCTGCCGGGCTGGCGTGACGTAAATGCGGGCAGCCTACGTAGCAAGCATACGTCACAGTGAAGCGGGAGAGCGAACACACTTTGCAGGGAGAGGAGCAGTGACGTTCTCCTCCATTACTCAGCGAAGTGATTAATGGGATGGAGCATTTAAAATAAAGCGCTCTAACCGCAAAAATACTGACATTTTCAAGATATTCCGGAATGATTTATACTGCGCTTAATATAAACAGTCAGCTTAATTTTTTATATTTATTCATTCAAAGAAAACGGACATGTTTAATTTTTTTTTTACAGTCTACAAAGGTACAGAGTTCAATCGTACAAGCTACGATTTACAATTTCTTGGATAGACATAACAGTATTTCCATGCTTAAAAAGGTGTAAAATTCCTGTTATCCATTAAGGAGAAAGTGATATAATTACATAATTCAACAAGTCTACTGCTTGATTTTGCACAGTGTTGTAGTATTGTGTGAATTTCTCTGGTCACTGAATTTCTGTAAATAGTATTTAAAATTTCACAGGCGCTCGATGATAATAGCTAGTCTCTAAATGGCGAGAAGGAGGAAATAGAAATTTACTG
Source organism: Anabrus simplex (assembly GCF_040414725.1). Lineage (NCBI taxonomy): Eukaryota > Metazoa > Arthropoda > Insecta > Orthoptera > Tettigoniidae > Anabrus > Anabrus simplex. The sequence goes on from NC_090269.1 coordinate 408,268,317, forward strand.
TACAAGATTAAAGTACAACGACAATATAAATATATCTACCAATAGATAATACAGTACGCATTCAAATTAATAACCTAACTTATCTTATTACCGGTAAACATAGTTGGATTGTTTGTGAGTTTATCAGGTAATTTAAATTCATACAACAACAAGCCACAGCTTATCCACCGTAACTCTGTATTATATCAGAAATGACCGAGCCCGATAGTTTCAGTCGCTTAAGTGCGGCCAGTATCCAGTATTCGGGAGATAGTAGGTTCGAACCCCACTGTCGGCAGCCCTGAAGATGGTTTTCCGTGGTTTCCCATTTTCGCGCCAGGAAAATGCTGGGGCTGTACCTTAATTAAGGCAACGGCCGCTTCCTTCCCACTCCTAGCCCTTCCCTGTCCCATCGTCGCCATAAGACCTATCTGTGTCGGTGCGACGTAAAGCAACTAGCCAAAAAGAAAAATATCAGAAATGCTTTTAAAGCACCTCTTGAAAATGAATATTGAAAATTTTAGTTCATTACGTGCATTATAAAAATACTGGAGGATGTATCCGTTCAAAATACATAAATTGCAATGAACATAAATAACTTATTCCTTAGAACGTAAATTGAAAATGATGTGGATTTCTGTCCTCTTTCTTCCATTATTTTCAGCCTTCATTTCAAACTCGGGTATCACCGCAGTGATCGAGAGTGACTGGGAGGACTTCGCCCAGCCTTCACGGCCTGTGACGGAACCACGAGTCACAGCGTCACTGTGGTTGAATAAGGCATTTCTGCTTGGACCAGCGTGCGTGCAAGTCAGGGCAGCTAGAGAGCCCTCGAGCTGAGTGCACGGTCTAACGAGTCTGTTTTTACTTGTGTGTAAGTGACTAACTGACAAACTCTTGACAGTGGTGACAGATAGGTTTGTTCAAGATATCTATGTGTAGAGATCATCATGATAGTGAAAAGTAAGAACACGACTATGATCAACTTAACCGAAAGGGACACCCCCCAACCAGCCCCATACGAAGTGCATGACTGGATTTTTGACACCTTGAAGCTAGGAGAAAGTGACATGGAGATGATCGAGCTTAATGGTATATCGCGGCAAGTGTGCATAAAATGCAAGAAGCAGGAAGCAACTGAAAAACTGCTACAGGATTATGAAGGTGAGTACTACTCCTTACACAGTAATGGGTTCCGTGGCAAAGTGACTATTGATTCTGTAGGTGTTGGTACAAAGTTGGTGCGAATTTTTTAATCTTCCGATGGAGGTACCAAATATAATAATTGTGGAACAAATTTGTAAATATAGGACATTTTTTTTCGATTCAGATTTCCGGTACAATGTTCATAATGGTGTATGAGCAATTCGATTAATACCGTCTTACCTAGATATTGGTGAGCATAAAGCTCTGATCAGTTACGAAAATCACCCTACTATGTGTTCATCTTTTAATGCAATGCGCACGACGTAAACAACCCGTCCAGCCAACCGAACAACCTGCTAGTCCCACCTGGGCGACCTTGGCGCGTGGGAAACTGCCAACACAGCGCATTCCACTGCAAGCTACGCAGTTGACTCCTGAAGAAAACTCACACAGTCCGTCGCCTAGTGACTTACATGAAGCTACACAGGCAACACAAAATGATCACCAGAAAACTATGCCGGCCACTTCCATGACGCACAGGGAGACAGAGTTGTTAGGTCAACAGGTGGGGGATCAGCTAACCGAGAACGACAATACTGATAATAATAATCAAATACCGCAAATGGAAAGGCTACCTACGATTGAGTCAGATGCATTACTGCCGGCACGGCTACCCTAAGAAATAAATCACAATCAGTTACAGCCTCCACTAAATCAGAATATGAAAACAGGGTGGAGATGTATTGACACCACCAATATCCGTCAAAGACGATAACATGCGAACTAGGGAAGAGCAAAATATATCACCGACCTTCGAAAACGAGAGACTCCCGTCGGTAGAAGAAATGGGAATTACGGAAACAAAACTACATCAAGTTAGTCACAGTGGATTTTAGGTTAACGCGGCCGGTAGATGACAATGGGAAAAGAAAGGCACTGAAATTATCAAACATGTTCCGAATAAGTAATTTCAGCACCAGTCTCCATCTCCAAACTAATCATTATTATTGGTACTGTGTTATTTGCCTTTACCATTCTACTTCTTCATTCCGTAGCATCACTTAATGTAAATTGCCTGAGAAGTCGCAGAAAACAGGTAATATTACAAGAATTTATATGGGTTTATGACATCGATATCCTTTTCCTACAGGAAGTTAACGTCTTTACTTTGCCTTAACTTGGAAACAATTACCAATATATTGCCAATCCTGGGGGAAGACTCGTGAGGTACTTCATTTATATACATATCCTGGATTAAACATTAAAATTTGTGAAACACACCTTAGTGGAAGGATCACATCAATATTCACCGAAGATAACACACTGTACAAAAATATTTACCTCCACTCTGGAACACATCGTTGCCACATGTGGGAGGAATTTCTGACCACACAATTACCATTCTACGTACGACATAACTACAAAGACTTAATTTTCGGTGGGGATTTTAATTGTGTTTGACACGCAAAAGACAGAGAGGAGAATTCAAACCCTCCCCAGCGCTTAAAAGGACATATCAGGCCTAACAGCTTCGCTATGGAGGGGAAAGTAAACACGGCAATTTCGTACAATTTACATTTACCCGAGGAGCATCTGCATCTAGAACTGATAGATTTTATATAAACAGAGACCTAGCACCCAATGTACGTGACATCAGTGTTAAAATAATACCCTTCAGTGATCATCACGCCGTCCTACTGAAGATGCATACCACTAGGAGAATACCTGTTATCGGGAAGGGATATTGGAAACTGAATAATGCGTTGCTAGATGACGAACAAGTGAAAGAGAACTTTCAACAGATATGGTCAGATATGCTCAGCCGTCTCACCAAACAGGGACCATTAACTGTACACAAATGGTTGCATAAAGTTAAACCGGTGATTCAAACGTTCTTTAAGAAACATGGATCAGAAAAAGAAAGTAACAGACGGAAAACTCTACACTCTAACTTTGATGAAGAATAGCAGCCATTCTGGAGAACATCCTACAGGGTTCCTTAATTCGCTCGTGTTCTAATTCACCCTCAGCATAAGACAAATACAGCTTTATCATGTATCCAATGAAAAAAACCGGCTAGAGCAATATAATATCTACTCTCCATACAGATGAAACAGACGACTCTTATCTGCTAAAGATTGTCTAAGTGAAACTGATAAATATTTAGAGAAACGCTTCGAGACTGTGAGAATTCCCCACTAGATCAAACGAACATTCTTTCTTTCGTCGAACAACAACTCAATGATAATTACAGGCAGCAGCTCTTCCGTCAAATGGAAGAAAGTGAACTATTCGAGGCCCTACGAACGGCCAGTAACAGATCAGCTCCAGACCTTGATGGTCTGACTTATTTTTTCTACAAAATGTACTGCAACATCATGAAAACAGCCCTTTTAACACTGATGCAAATATTGTTCCCTAATCTACAAGATATCACAGTCCCCGCACCACGAACTGTGTCGGATTTCCGCCCGATAACACTCCTCAACACCGATTACAAACTCTTCATGGATATAATGGCGAAAAGAATACGACCGTACCTTACTAACATCATCAAAGTAGGTCAAACATGTGCTATTCCCGAAGGGAAAATAACCCACATCCTGCAGGCAGTAAGAAATGCAGTGTTACACTTTGAAGCAAAACCAACTGAAAAGGGCGCGATTCTAAACATACCCGGCGAGTTGGCCGTGCGTTTAGGAGCGCGCAGCTGTTAGCTTGCATCCGGGAGATAGTGGGTTCGAATCACACTGTCGGCAGCTCTGAAGATGGTTTTCCGTGCCTTCCCATTTTCACACCAGGCAAATGCTGGGCTGTACTTTAATTAAGGCCACGGCCGCTTCCTTTCCATTCCTAGGCCTTTCCTATTGTAACGGTTCAAATCCCGTTACAAGATGATATCTGTATTTTATTATTCTATGATTTTATCAGTATTTTATTATTATTATTATTATTATTATTATTATTATTATTATTATTATTATTATTATTATTATTATTATTATTATTATTATGTCAGTATTATTATTATGTTATCTGTGATATTGTTACTATTATTGTAATTATCAGTCTTATTTAATTCAATTTTGCAATGCCTGTTGCTTGCAAGATTGTACTTGGATGTATGCATATATACGTATGTGTAGATTATCATTAAATACCTGTACAGTGAGAGTTTCGATGTATCAGATGTGGAAGTGACGTTGTTATATTGCTATACCACTGGCGATTCTGCCAAGTCATCGCCACTCCATGGCTACGTCATCTTATTTATTTAGATATGCGCTCAGAGAGTCGGCCGGCCCGGGGCTATTTCACCACTGGATGTAATATCTGTCGCGTAGGTGGGAGTATGTCATTGTTATTTCTGGAGATTACGTAGCTGTGTCAACCAACGTCTATAAAAGGTGGGTGCATATTGTAGCGTCAGTCATTAGTTATACGGATGCAGTACAGTGAAGAAGTCTACTAGATCAAGAGGCCTCAGTCGGTCAGTCAAAAAGTGTGAACGAGAGATGGAGAGGACTCAGTGAGCCATTAATTATTGGTCATTGAGAGAGTGAGACCAAACTTGGTCCGTCACTTAGTGGAAGACACGGACGCAAGGGCTTACCATGGAGTCAGAGAGGGCAACCCTGGACCTGCCAAGAGGTAATACCATATTGACTTACAAAGAAGTCAGATGATATGGAGAAGAAGCAGTCACAAGGATGTATCACCAAGTTAGGCGTGACACATCTACAGTAAACACCAGATCAATGGATTACGTCGTAATTACACTCAAAGTGTTGAAGGTACAGTCAAGTGAATCAGTGAGGGAAATATTTCGTATAAATTGTTAAATGTCCGGTCAAGAAGAATTTAAATTCATGCCTAGTTTCTTTCAGTTGCAATGTCATAATTTCATATTCTCATCTGTTTTATCGCAACAAGACTCACTATTTTTTGATATATTATTTAAAGAATATATATTGTTCTATCAAACGAATTCATAGTTTTATTTCAATGAAAGTAAAATATCTTAACCTCAAAATTAATGGGGAAACCGAACGCCAATCTCCTTTTCCCAGAACTTATATTGTATGTTGTCAAAAGTAAGCTTATTACCCCACACCCTAGAGATAGTCAAGAGTCTCATTCTATTATTGCTGTACTGAGTGACAGCTGGCGCCCTTCAAATAACGTATGTATAAGTAAGCAGGTAACAAGTAAGTGTGAGTACAGGGTTCGACGAGTGTGTATTTTATTTAATGAACGTTAATTTTCATAATTTCCCATTATAAATGCAGATATTTCAGATTTATCAAGTAAAATGCAGATTTATAATATTTGTAAATTTAGTCAGACAGACAGGAACATCTCACTATCCCATCGTCGCCATAATACATATTAGTGTATGTGCGGCGTAAAGCAAAACAACAAAAGAAAGGTGTGTATATGCCTCTTGGATTTAAGGGAGAGTAAGGCTATTTTTCAGTTAACTTTCTAATTACAAAATTTTTTATTATTTATGGCAAGGATGTATGTTTCGTGTAGCAACGAGGACTGGGTCTCATAGCAGTAGGTGAAAAATGCCAAGCGCTTTTAATGCGAGAGTTAATGATTGCACAGACAGGAGTCGGAGCTGCTCATCATACATATTTTTGGAATACAAGTCAGCAAAACCCAAAGTATTCAGTGCCAACCCGATGTTTTAGAAGAGCGCTGCAAGCGATAGGCACGATACGAGTGACAGGAAACAACGTACCTCCTACAAGAATAATGCACAGTCATCTAGTAGAGAAGAACCAAACTCAACCCCAGATCACGGAGAAGTACGCTATTAGGAAATGAAAAGAAATACTAAGAACCAGCTTACTGGAAAGTAGCAGTATATAAAGCTATAAACGAAATTATTCCAACAGAAGATACAAAATTCCGTCACAACATCACCCAATCTCCACCCTCTTACACAAGTCTGGAGGTGGACGCACAGAGGCATAAACTTACTACCCGTGGAAGTGGGAGGTGGGGGGATGCCATGCTTTGTTTATATCAGGACACCATGGGTGTACATAATACTAACTGCAAGCTGTAAAGTTCCTCACATAATAAACTCCGTGGTATTAAGGAAGCGGCAATTGAAACTGAACTAGAAAATACTGCACCAGGAATCGTTTCTGATATTCCGAGTGATTCACGCTTGTCATGATGTTTCATTCAAAAGACGCGGAAAACATGCCAACCTACATCTCGTAAGGAAAATACTTCCTACAATTCAATATCTAAAGCGATAATTAAAAAAAATACTCTCAAATCTAAATAGCTACGTACCTTAAGTTCATTGTATATATGCCTTTTGGATTGAAGGGAACAGAAGGGCATTTTTCACTTAACTTTCTAATTACAAAAATTGCAAAAAGTGATGTTTTTTATTTTTCCCAGAACAAAATACATAGGCCTACGTACATGAAATTCAGTATATAAGTGCTCCTTGTGTTAACTTTACGGGCAGGTAACGATGTAGAACAATTCAATGTCTAGCCTTTGAAAATCGCGGGAAATGCACGAAAACACTAAGATAATGCGAAAAATAAAAAAAATCATAATTTCTATCAAACGAAAACACATACGTAACCGGAATTCTGCGTGTATTCGCTCCTTACAAGATAAATGCTCTGGTAGATAAGGATGTTTGAGACAATGTCTAAACGCGAAAACCAAGAAAACCTCTAGATAAAAGAAACAGCCACTCATCTCGAAATATTCGGAAAGACAATGCATACCAACTTCTAATTTGGTAGGTTGGTCCGCCTTAAGTGCCAGATTTTTATTAACAAAGGATTTTTGATAATTCCATTTCTAACTTTGAAAATGGAGAAAATAGGCGAAAAGTAAAGGGAAACATTATTTCTCCATAACCGAAACAGCTGCTTACACAAAATTTGGTACGTTTGAGTTCCTTGAGTGTTAAATTTTCAGTTAGGCAATGGGTTCTGGCATTTGCGTCTAACCATGAAATTTGAGTTTAAAAAGCAGAAAGCAAAGAAAGAATGCGAAAAGTAAGAAATATTCTTACATTGAGGCAATGGAGACTGGAAATAATATAATTGCACATAATTCGCAATAGGAACGTCCAGTCGAGAAAATATGCGCCTAAAACTAAACCCTGAGAATTCAATTATTTCTAACACCCACCTTACCTCGCGGACACGTAGACTATTTTAGGCTCAACAGACTATCGGACATGGCTTTGACATAGTAACCACACATTCTTTTCCACCTGGCACCATTTTCATTTTTGACATTCTAATTATCGGATCATAGTCAGAATCATTTCTAGAATCATTGAGACTCCCTTGTTTTAATCCTTCTTCAAATTAGACAAATTGTTTTATGTTCCCTGTTGCTAATACTCCATCATTTTAAGACGAACAGGACCCTTTTACAACTGGCATCACGAACGCTTTTGCAGATTATGTTACTCTCGTTTCTGTTGGCCGTTCTAACTTACTATTCATGCCCCGCTCATACGATTTGTTACCAGCATGTCAAGGAGAAGAGCTGTGTGTTTTCTCTCCCTGATATGGATCTGCTCTTATCAGAAGCGCTCAGAAGTTGGCTTCGTATTTCTCCCTGTAAGCGCATTACAACAACATGCTTTTAAACTTTCCCCTGTAAATATACACCCAGCTCACTGTTTCGATGGAAAGTTTCGCTTGAATTATAATGAATCAAGTTAACCCCCTCAGAGGATTCTGTTCGGTAGAAGGTACAGGCTTTGCGAAAAGAAATTCAATTTGCATAGCTGTGCGGATTCTTGCTTTACGTTCATAATCCTATCTCATAAAAGGAGAAAGTTTTATTTTATTTTCTCCGTTTACACTTGAAGCAGGTGATTGAGAACAGATGATCGATCTATTGCAGGCAACTGTAACTCATCTCGAAGTAGAATGGGAATCAGGATGGTTTAGGTGAAGAGCAGGCCAGTCGCACAAAAATTCCACTAATCAGCAGTAGAAAATAGGAGACGGTGGAGAATAATTTGAATAAACAACATGGTATGCCCTAATTTCAAATTAATGTGACCAGAATTTTGAAGTGTCTTATATTGTATCTTAACCTTCAATCACACGCGCGTAGTCGGTGAGTCCGCACCTGCGATTATTGGCTTGTAGGTTCGCAAACAATGCTGACATATCAATGATACTTCCGCATTGCCTTAGAGCAGAGGTTCTCAAACTCCTATGAGATTTTACCCCTCACTCATGGGCAGAAGTTCAATATACGTCACGAAGAAATCCCTAAATTATAGGTCTTAATAATAATATTTATTAAGGTATTTTAATTGATTATGAACCTTTTTACAATAAATACAAATTTAATTTAAATTATTTTAAATTACTAAGAAAATTACGAACAATTATAGCTTAATAATGCATAGCCTAACTTAACTATTCTAAATTAAACTAATATTAATCTAATCATATATATTGTACCGGGAAAATGTCTGTCTTTGGGGCCGCTGACACTAACATGAAGAGCATGGAATACTTCCAAGGGTGTGGTACATAAACAATGGAGTTGGTACAGAAAGGGGTATTACTTCATTGAACTTAAATTTCTTAAGAAATTTGATTTTATTGTCCATTGGAAACAAATTCATATAACCCTTCATACAAGTTGAGTTGGAATCTCCGGACTCCGGGATGGTTATTGGACACGGTCTGGACAGGAACCACGCCCGTACTGGATGTGAATCTCTCGATGTTCTAGATGCTTTCGAAGTTCTAGAGAATCTGGAAGCTCTCGAATTCCAAGGAGCACACGTTGCGGAGTTCGATCTCACACGATAATACTGAGAGGTGAGGCGTGACGCGCACACAAGTCCCCCGTATGCCATTCAATTCACTCGTACCACTGTTAAATGAATTAATATTTTCCTTTAAATATTGCATTCGTTCATGAAAATGGAATATGTCAACGTAATTGACACTCGAATCTTGATTCAAACATCTCGTTGAATCACCAAGGTTCATAAATTATTTTCTGAAAGTAAAACAATTAAACTGGATATCTGACCCCACATTGGATGTCAGCTGAATTAATACTTGGGAAAATTCTGTACAATTTTTAATGTCAAGTTCAGGACATAAGTCCGACAGACTGGAATGTTCCATTAGATCCGTAATCTTCATCATCACAGTTCCTAACTTACGGACGTCGACAACTTACATTCAGAACGCAACATTGAGCACGATATCCACAGTTCATGGTAGTTCAGGACACATTAGCACGTTTGTAATAAATTAAGCAAATTTAACGGCACTCGGAAATGTTCTATTCCGTCTATAAATAAAAATTACGAGTACTTCAAGACTGTTAAGCAATGTCATTAGATGATTATTAAAGTTAAACTGCACTTGGAAAGACTCTGACACTGTCCGTGAAAAATTATTATGACGTTGAAATTATAAATGCAATATGGCACTGAAATATTTTATGTTCTCTCGAAACTTCACGATAGGAAAACAAATTCAGATATGGCATGGGTATTCTATGTTCCCACAGTCTGTTACGATGACACAAGTTTAAACACAAGTTCAGATGTGGCACTCAGAAATATTCTTTGTTCCTACAGTTCGTTACGAAATACAAGTTCAAACGTAATATTCGGAAATACCCTAAATTTTTCACAGTTCGTCACGAAACACCAAGTTCAAATATGGCACTCGGAAAATTTCTATGTTCTCAAAGTTTGTTTACGAAACATAAGTTCAAACGCAAGTTCAAATGCATTACTTGGAAGAGTTACAACACTCAAGAGAAAAATTCTATGTTCCTTCAGTTTGTCACTGAAACACAAGTCCTAATATGACACCTGAAGAAAATCATTTAATTTCACCTCCGCTGAAACCGAGCACTCAGGATGCGAAGTCACGTCTGACCATAGGTTCGGTCTGCCGCCCTTTTATAGCTCGACCCGTCACCCGTACCGCAGAAACGATGGAGTATTACTACCTCTGTAGCCTATATCACCCTCCCTTTATACCCGGATGTGGCTAAACATCTAGAAAATGGGATATTATCCACCTCTATAACGCCCAAAGTACATGGTGGATTTTCTCGAGAATTTGATAGATTGCATCTGTTACGATGACCTCCACGTTGGCGGTGTAAAAACAACAACATTTTAACTACAAGTAGACTTTTACACGTGGGTCGGAATATTACCATATATGGTCACGCTTGGCTGCGCGAGGCCAACGCTCGAAGCGTCTACGTCACGGCTGTGGCGAGTTCAGCGGGCTGCCTATCCTCCAACTCGCGCGAAATTTAACACATACTTCGAACTTGGTTTCACGTAGCGCTGTTTCCGGTACAATATTGTATTTATTGAAAAACTGAATTACATTCCAGGCATTTTGGATTGCCACAAGTACAAAGTTTAACTACGTAAATAAAAGAATAAAAATTAAATTTCAACTATTAATAACACAGTATACAGCCTACAGCATTAATATTTGGAAATAAAAAATAGTAATATTAGTGAACAATACATTGGTTATCAGGACATTAACATGAATATAAATCGAACTACTGAGAATATGGACGCATTTTTTAAAATTTACAATGATCTTCGTGAAGTGACGATTAAAAATAGTTTGATTCTGGACTTCTGTTGCAGAATTTAATTAAAAGAACCTACTGACAGTGCCACCTTCCCTTACCATTAAACTCAATCATTCCAGCCCTTATAAATGGTACCTTCCCCTGTAAAACTCCGTGGTACGTGTGTATATGTTACTATTTTCAACGTTAAGCTTCTCCGGGTAGCCGGTGTGATTCTCCATTTTGATCGACGGATTAATTATGTAAAATTTCTTGCTTTCGTGAATTCTTTCAAAATTATTGTGATGTTTGCACTGAAATCAAGAGCATTGTTTTTCCAAGATGCACTGTTATGGATACTGCATAGTCTGCAAAAGTGGTGAATTTTGATGGGCGCTGCACATGTAGCCTAAATTAGGAGGGGATAGAACTCAGGATTATCTGTTTGCGAATTGAACTTTGCCGCTTCTTTCTGCCTTCGATCTTCTAAAGTGTCCATTTCAAAATTTAACAAAATATCGTTGTACGAAACCATCCTAGAATATTGAGATGTCCTTTTAAAAAGTGAATATTTCTATTATTTTTTTGGCACCCTTTCAAGCTGATACACATGTATTTCTTACCTAGAGCTCCACACCACGCTCGCGTATTCCACTTTTGGCCTCACCAAGATGTTGTATAACTTAATATACGTTTTTATGTTTCTGAACGACTTCACATTTCTTATCACACATCCCAAGTTATACATTCTTCAAAAACCACCTTCTGTACCTGAGGAATGAAGCTCAGCTCCCGGTCTAATACTAGTCCGAAGTCTTTCCATTTTGTTACGGTTCTCAGGTCATCGCACCCTACCTTGTAAGAGTGTAGAAGGGGGATGCTTTACTTCGTGTTAACGACATGGACACACATTTTGGAATGCTTGGATATAATTTATTTTCTATCGTCCAGTACAATATATTATTCAGTTTTAACTGGAAATATTCATAGTCGCTAACGATTGAAATAGCTCTGAATACTTGGAAGTCATCAGCATATAGTAGACAATCACAATAAAACACCCGATCAGGTAGATCATTGATAAATGCGAGAAATATTAACGGTCCCAAATTAGACCTTTGAATTATTCCTGATTTTGCCACGTATTCTTCAAAATTAAATCTTCTATACGGCAAATAATGGCCGGCCCCGTGGTGTAGGGGTAGCGTGCCTGCCTCTCACCCGGAGGCCCCGGGTTCGATTCCCGGCCAGGTCAGGGATTTTTACCTGGACCTGGGGGCTGGTTCGAGGTCCACTGAGCCTGCGTGATTAGAATTGAGGAGCTATCTGACGGTGAGATAGCGGCCCTGGTCTAGAAAGCCAAGAATAATGGCCGAGAGGATTCGTCGTGCTGACCACACGACACCTCGTAATCTGTAGGCCTGCGGGCTGAGCAGCGGTCGCTTGGTAGGCCAAGGCCCTTCAAGAGCTGTAGTGCCATGGGGTTTGGTTTGGTTTGGTTTTATACGACAAAAAATATTTTTTTCCTTCCACTCAGGTAAGAAGAGAGAAAACATAACAATGACTGAGAGAACCACAACTCATTTAATTTATTTAAATCATGATTAATTTTGTCGAAAGGTTTCTCATAATCCGTAAATATGACATCCATCTGATCGCCGCTCTCTAGAGCTGTGGATACCGTCTGCGTGAAATTAACCAAATTTGTAACTGTAGATCGTCTCGAAAGAAATCCATGCGGTTTTCTGATATTAAAGGTCTTACGTGATTCGATATCCTAAGATAGAGTTCAAATTCAAAAAATCTTCGTCACTGCTGATAACATGGATACCGCCCTCTAATTATTAGCCGTGGAGTCTCCCGATATAAATATTCGTAGACACACTCTCCACATCTTCCATAAGGATGGAAATATTAACGTTTTGAAAATTAAATTTTAATAATAATAATAATAATAATAATAATAATAATAATAATAATAATAATAATGTTATTTGTTTTACGTCCCACTAACTACTCTTTTACGGTTTTCGGAGACGCCGAGGTGCCGGAATTTAGTCCCGCAGGAGTTCTTTTACGTGCCAGTAAATCTACCGACACGAGGCTGACGTATTCGAGCACCTTCAAATACCACCGGACTGAGCCAGGATCGAACCTGCCAAGTTGGGGTCAGAAGGCCAGCGCCTTAACAGTCTCAGCCACTCAGCCCGGCATTAAATTTTAAATGAGGAGAAGGCGGTACTTAAGATGCTCCATGCAACCTTTAATTACACAAGGGAGAATTTGATCTGGCCCCGCGGATGAGTTTGAATAAGTTTCTTCATCGCCATTTCAACCTCTTTAATGTTTATAGCGATAATGTTTAAACAGTCTGTATTAACACATGGATTGCTTGGACAAATATACCGCGCCATATCTGGGGCCTGTACAGAATAGAAGAAATTTGCAAATCATTCTGCTATATTCTGATCGTTATCTAATATTTTATCTCCGTATTTGAATGCATTTTCAGGCTCCATGGATAAATGGTTAGTGTGCTGGTCTTTGGTCACAGGGAGCTCGGGTTCGATTCCAGGCAGAGTCGGAAATATTAACCATAAATTGTTAATTTCTCTGGTACGGAGACTGGGTGTATGTGTGGTCTTCATCATCATTTCATCCTCATCACGACGCGCAGGTCGCCTACGGGTGTCAGATCAAAAGACCTGCATCTGGTGAGTTGAACTTGTCCTCGGACACTTCCGGCACTAAAATCCATACACCATTTCATTTTTCATTTGAATGCATTGCAATTACATACGATATATATTTTTTTTACATAAGCCGAAATATTTTCATTACCTGATATATCTTGTTCTACTGATGATATATATCTTTTATAAGCTGTCTTGTCGCCGCTTTACTTCCGACCTTAATATTTTAAATTGTCTGTTAATTTACAATATTCTGAAGTATGCTTTCCTTTCTTGAATTTTTCTTTTTCATTTATTATTTCCCGCTTTTGCCCCTAATTTCTCGAAAAAGATGTCTCTGCCAGTTACTACGTTACGGGAGATTGCCATCATAGCCTTAAGGGGCTCACTGATAATTCTAAGAAATCACTGTTACAATTAGGTTACCTTCAACATTTCTCAAGTACAGTATATCTATTTCTCTTCTAAAAATAAATGTAAAAGTATACTTTGTCGCAAAGCAGCCTCTGCATGAGAGGAAGTATTTCATAAAATAAAATAAAAAACCTGATACTTACTCGAATTTGCCTTGCATGTTCTAGGAATCGATAAGTTTTTTTTACCGAGTATACTTTAATTTAAAAGCAGTCTACTGAATTATCGACAACACTGCATTCGTATAATCCTCCCCAATTTATACTTCCTAGCTCAGTGTACAGACGTTCAAAATCAGATCTCCTGAAACTCTAAACTCTTTGGGAGACTCCATAGCCTTTTATACGATCTGAAGTTATCTGGAGATCTATTTCCAGGACGGGATGTAGAGCATCCTCAGACAGTATGGGATCTTCCCTCTTTATGCATGCTACGTTTGTTACCGACCGACTAATTAACGCTAAATCCAAAGTTCTACCATTATAATTTGGAACAGGGTTTTAGGAAGGCAAATTATATACGTTTATGAAATTTCTAAGCTCATGTGTTTGTCTATTTCAATTTAGGTCTGTTTCGTTATTACATACTCATGGTATGTTAAAATCTCGATCAATTATTATATTACTGTCGTGGATCGCACAGTGAGATTCCAACCATCCAAATATCTTCCAATACATCTCTAAATTTGAAGAAGTTGATAAGTAAATACCGCAAACATACCAGACCTTCCCTTGAACGAGTCATTTTAGAAGCAAACTTTCGAAACCTCACGTTACTTGCTAAAATTTCAAGACGTATAATCCGCTCTTGACTGTTGTGAGAGTCGAGAGACCATATTGTGTAGTGAAATACATTTTTATAACACATCACAAGAAATTTAAGAGTTTGTGTCGGTATAAAGCATAATATAATGATAATAAAGTAACAGAGGATATTCTGTTTGTATGAAAGTTTAATGAAACGCTAGATGTTAGTCTCAGTATCAAATTATAAAATTCTGGAATTCAGACTTTGGGAACTATCAAATCGCCTGCATGGCGTCACACAGTTTTCTGATGTGTCGTAGTCCAGGTAAATCTTTCAAGCGAAGCGTAGCTCCATATAAATATATTTAATTATGTCCATATTTCAATTTTTCTTCATTTTGTCAATGAAGAGTTTTCGCGTACCCGACTAAAGGTCTCAGGCGTAACCCTAGGGGTACGTGTATCATAATTTGAGAACTACTGCCTTAGAGGAAGCCTGGCACGTCAGTCAGTGTGATACAGGAAAGTGTCGACTGAACATACCAGCCTAGAATTTGACTTGCGGTCCCGCATTGGGCGCGCGTGCTTTTGTACATTGTATTTTTACAGATTGTTTGTGTGCAGAATATTTAAGAAAGTGTCTGCCTCCACAACGTAACGATTTGCGTTATTAGCTGCCGTCCTTGGAGGACCGGGTTTAATTCTCGGTACTGCCATAGATTTAAGAATGGCAAGTGGACAGGTATGTTCTCAGAATGGTACGTGCAGCTCACCTCCGTTGGTGGAGTTCCTTAAAAGAGTTGCACCACCTCGGGAAGAAGACACAAGCTTGTTTATCAATGGAAGTACTTCTGTACCTTGTCCATAAAGTTGAAACGAGCCTCCGTGGCTCAGGCGGCAGCGCGCCGGCCTCTCACCGCTGGGTTCCGCGGTTCAAATCCCGGTCACTCCATGTGAGATCTGTGCTGGATAAAGCGGAGGCGGGACAGGTTTTTCTCCAGGTACTCCGGCTTTCCCTGTCATCTTTCCTTCCAACGCTCTCCATTACCATTTCATCTGTCATTCATTAATCATTGCCCCAGAGGAGTGCGACAGTTTTCGGCAGCCGGCACAGTTCCGAACTTTGCCGCTAGATGGGGCTTCATTCATTCCATTCCTGACCTGGTCGAATGACTGGAAACAGGCTGTGGATTTTCATTTCCGTAAAGTTGAAGATTTACAGATGTTAAAAGCCTTCAGAAGAAAAACAGGAGTGCATCGTTGTTAATGGGATCACAATAAATAATATCCAATATGCAGATGATATTGTTCTGCATTCAGAAAGTGCTGAAGATCTGCAGACATTAACTATGGTCGAACACAGTGCTACAGCAGGTCTGCGTTTAAACACGAAAATGACCTAAGTAATGGTCATAAGCAAACATGTCATTCAACCTGTTAACTTGACAATAGTTGGTACATCCCTGGAGCAAGTCCAACGTTTTAAGTATTTTGGCAGCGTACTTCTTCACAGCTGGAACAATGCTCTTGAAATTAGGTCCCGGATTCAACAGACAACGATTGCATTAAAGGGAATGAGCAAACATTTCTGTAACAGAGGATTTTAAGATCAATCTACATCTCCGTTTTATGTATTTTCTATCTTATTTTATGGTGGCGAGACTTGTACCCTAACACCAAACAACTTCGAACTTTTGAGATGTGGTGCTTCCGACGCTTGCTCAGAATATCATGGGTAAACAGAATACGTAACACTGAAGTACTCCAACACCTTAACAAAGAGCTGGAGGTTATACACAACATCAAGAAGAGGAAACTTGAGTACCTTTGCCATATAATTGGAAATGATAAATAGAGACTCCATTCAGCTTACAAGATAAAATTGAAGGATGGAGAAATAGGGGAAGGAGGAGAATATCTTGGCTACGGAAACTACGAGAATGGTATGGGCTTAGTAACCCCCCCCCCCACTCTTTTCCGAGTTGCTGAGCTCAAGAACCAGATTGCCCTGATGACAGCCGACGTCGAATGCGGATGTGGTACAAGAATAAGAAATAACTTAGTAAACTTAAATAATGGTCTGCATGAGTTCTGTCAAAAATCATGACATTTTCATAAATTAAACTTTTGTTAAATTTGGTGCTATTTACAAAAATTAAATAAATCTCGAAATATAATTTCATAGTTATTACAAAAGGAACGCGGTCCCCAAATCCACGCACATGCAACCATGTTCGGATTTCGTAGAGGCGCGTACGGCCGTGCGAAATACCATACTTCATTATTACAAATGTTTATCAATACTCGTTTAGTTTTATCTCTTTTCAACATAACCCGCGCGTGGTCGCTAGCCAAACTGTAACACGAGTGGTTGCACGTGAGACTTTCTCTGACATTGAACTTTATTTAAAATAAATATATATTATATAATTTTGCGTGGCGTAAGAGTGAAACGAATTACGGAAATGAGACGTAAAGACTGCGTTATACAGTTTAGATAAAACTGATTATACGTATATTACAGAAACAAATTACTACTGAAAGGAAATTAGTCATTAGTTCAGTCACATGTAATATTCACAAGAGAGCAGGGTTGAATGGCTCAGACGGTTAAGCCCAAGTTGGCAGGTTCGATTCTGGCTCAGTTCTGTGGTATTCGAAGGATCTATCAACCGTAGGTTTACTGGGACAAAATTTCGGCACCTCGGCATCTGCGAAAACCGTAAAAGGTAGTTATATGGGCGTAAAACCAATAAAATTGGTGCTAATATAGAACTTTCTGACTGTCGCAGTACAAAAGCAAGAATAAAGCACAACAGGTCTTCTCTCTAACATTTGAGTTAGCTGGAGTTCGTAACAGCGTTAATTTCCCAGCATTCGTCCTCGACTTATCATTTTTGAAGTCTCGTTTTTCAGTAATTGCAAACGGAGAACGTTAAGCGCACGACTTAAGTCAAATACTAACGCCTACAACAGGATAAAGTTCCCCTCTCGACTACAACATAACACCAATGCCACTGATCGCGCGATGAGAGAACCTCTCAGACAAGGAGCACCAACTCGTACGAATCTTTGTTCCGACTAGAGGAGGGAATGCTTACCCTTCAAATGTGAATTGCCTTACTCACGACACTTATCAACTCAGCTAGTAGAGGGAACTGTCACCTCCCTTGCATCGCTGATAAGTAAACTCACAATAAAATATGTGAGGGAAAATCTCATATAGTGACCACTCGCGGGTTAAAAAGTACCCTAATAGAAATTAAGACAAAATTACAAGATTAGAATAATTTAAAACAGCTCTAATAATAATATAATAAAAAAGAGGTACAATAAAATAGATTGTACTGAAAAATATTACCAGCGAGTAATCTGATGCATGAATATAGAAATACACTCTATTTTGTATTTGAATACAATACAGAATTTAAATAATATCCAATATCCAAACCAAATTGTAAAGATGTACACGCTGATGCGCCATTCATAGCACCGGCTGAAATACGTCACTAAACACAACGCGTCCACTTGGAACATGTACTGTCCTCAAATAGCTTCCGCCTGTAGGTGGGAGAGAAAGCATAACACCTGCCTGTCGAAATAGGCAACTAAAAGAGGACCCTGGGAACTCTTAACTTGGGAGCGTGGTTTCGTGACCATGGGGCCCTTAGCTGACTCCTGGCATTGCATTCACGTACTTGTGCCAGTCCCCTCACTTTCATCTATCTTACTGTACCTCATTTTTTCAACTCTTCTGCTTTTCCGACCCCAACGGTATTAGTTATCGAGGCCTAGGGAGTCTTTCGTTCCCAATCCCAGACAAAATCAAACATTTATTTATGGGATGTTCTTTTTCCAGTTCAATGTCATTTAAGAAGACTACTGTACATCCAACACCTTTCAGTGAATGTGCGCTGCTGGTAAATGTAGAGAGAGCGTTACCAGGATGAGAGTAAGGCTTTGGGCTGAGTTTTGCATAATCTCATTCTCCACTGTGTGTAAGCGTCCCGCACGTTATTTATGGAGGTACTCCCGTATACTGGTGAAGAACATAACATCTCAAGCTCAGTCGCAACTCAAGAATAATTTAAATCCTCTCTTACCGCCGTATGTGAACAAGTTTAAAAAGTAAACTCCTGAAATCTGCTTAACATAATGCATATGAAGTTCTCAATTTATGGCATACCGCATCCTTGCAAGTATTAACTTAGAATCTGCAAAAGAGTTCCTGGAAAACACGTTCTCCTTGACTATTTGTTTATAAGCATCAGTGGCTCTGCCACGAAATTTGAAAAGTTGTACGAGGAATGGAACGGAGTCCACTCCGTCTTGGAAGGTCAAGTGAGTAGAGGGGTTTCGATTCCCACCTCAGCCATCCTCAAAGTGGTTTTCCATGGTTCCCCACTTTCTATCTAGACAAATTCCGAGATGGTACCTAACTTACGGCCACCGCCGCTTCCTTCCCTCTTGCTTGCCTGTTCCTTCCAGTCTTCCCATCCCCAACAAGGCGCCTGTTGAGCATAGCAGGTCAGTCCACCTAGGCGTGGTACTAGTTCTCTTTCCCAGCTGTATCGCCGACCCAATGTATCACGCTCCAGGACAGTGCCTTGAGACTCTAGAGATGGAATCCCTCTCTGATTCCGCGGGGAAAAAACCAACCTTGAAGTAAACCACTTGTACGACAATGTTCCACCCTCAATTAACATTAGTGGTGATACAGATGACATGTGCCGAAAAGTAAATAATCACTCTCCAGTTAAGGAGTAAACGGATTAAATAAGTAAATAATAATAATAATAATAATAATAATAATAATAATAATAATAATAATAATAATAATACTATGAGAGTATAAGTTCTTAAGAACGTGCCTGAGTGTAAGCATCCGAAAGGGCAAGCGTCGTGTTCTCTAATAAGCTTTGGCGAATAACAGGACTGGCTAATCCTCTAATAAACGCATCTCGTACGCAGTCATCAGAGTTAGTTTCAGCAGTTACGGCTTTAAATTGACAATTTCTACTGATTTAAGAAAAATTCAATTCTCGAGCGATACAGTTGTCTATAAAGCTCAGATCAAGCATGCCCGAAATAGAATGTCCGTTAATTATCACATCTGCCTTAACCTTATATTTGAGAAGATATGGGTCAGTGTGTTTTAATGTGCATGAACTTAAAACATAAAGAATAGTTATGTGTAAAAATCTTGTGAACATAGCAGAGTGTTAACTACGTAGGTGTAGACATTGAACTTTGCATGCTGAAGCAGCATTCTACGTGACCGTGACGTCACAGCCACATGCTATTGTTTGGTAAACATAGCCACGTGCTTTTTTGACAGCTGTCTCCTTGACGAACCCTAACCTCACTTTGGAGGACAATAGAGCGTCGCTAACCTCAATGCTGCCATCTTTACGGCGGTAAACCTCAAGGCTGCCACCTTATGCATGTTATAGCGCGGAATTTAAAATCCAACAACAGAATATTGCTAACCTCACTCTTGCCATCTTTACCGCGGTAAACCTCAAGGCTGCCACCTTATGCATGTTATAGCGTAGAATTTAAAATCCAACAACAGAACATTGCTAACCTCTCTCCTATCATCTTGAAAAGTCCAGTGTTCCAAACACTAGTTAGAAAAACGTAACTCATCGCACCTCGGGGATTTTATTAGGTAAGACGTAACCCCTAGGTTCCATTCCTTGTTCTGAACATAAAACCATTTATCAATAAAGATTAATTTTCTACACTTAACAAAGTACAAGCGTTCTTGCTGATAGCGATCGATGAGGTTGTTGCTCCTTTAGCCCTTTAGCCCTTTAGCCCATTAGCCCTTTTGCCCATTAGCCCTTTAGCCCATTAGCCCTTTTGCCCATTAGCCCTTTAGCCAATTAGCCCTACAAGGAATGTGCGGTAACGAGGAGGAAGAGTCCTTTCATCCCTTTGCCCTTCTGATAAGATGTAACCCCTAGGTTCCATACCCTATCACGATTTTTTTTCGGCTCAGCATTTTGCATAGTAGCCCTCGCCTGCACAAGCTACATGCTTGTAATCCATGTCAACAGATTGAAACAATATGTTTCCGAACCGATATTTAATGTTACATATTTATGTAATAAATTGTTCAACAGCTAGGGACTTAAATGTAAGCAGAGTATTTCTTATAGCACTAGCGTTCTGTTTAATTTTACTTCCCGCATAAGCTACATGCTTGTAACCCATGCCAATAGATAGACTGATATTTCATGTTACATGTTTATGCGATAACTTGTTCGACTGATTTTCACACAAGACGAATGATGGAAGGTAACTAATTTGAAGTTGTACTTCTGCTATATCGTTTACCGAGCGAGTTAGCTGCGCAGTATGGGTACAGTGCGTTCTTGATTTTTACACTAGGCAAATCATTGAAGTTGTAGTTTTGAAATATTGCTTACTGAGCGAGTTAGCTACGCGATATGTACACAGTGTGTTTCCATAGTTTTTCAATTTACACTAAGCAAATCATCAAAATTGTACTTTTCCTCTGAACACATCAAACAATGTTCTGATCATATGTTGAAGTTAACAACATCGATTACAGTGTTCGATTCTAGTCTTGTTATGTTTCATTCTGATCTTCTTAGAACAAGGGTACCCCCTAACATGTTCTAAACACATGTTGTATTGAGTACAGTGTTCGATTCTAGTCTTGATCACTTATTTTGTGTTCTGAACAAATCAATCAACGTTCTGATCACATGTTGTATCGAGTACAGTGTTCTATTCTAGTCTTGTTATGTTTCAATCTGATCTTCTTAGAACAAGGGTATCCCCTGACATATTCTAAACACATGATGTATTGAGTACAGTGTTCGATTCTAGTCTTGATCACTTATTTTGTTTTCTGAACACATCAATCAATGTTCTGATCACATGTTGTATCGAGTACAGCGTTTGATTCTACTCTTCTTATGTTTCGAAAGTATAAACATGCACAATAATGAGAAGGAGGAGGAGGAGGAGAATGATAAGGCCTCAACAGCCTATGTATAGTCGCCATTGTTTAAAGATGACAGCGGTCAAAAGAATTTTTCAAATTATCCGCCACCACATTTCAGCTAAAGAGGGTAGCAAGGTGCTCTGTTGATTAAGCACATAGAATTTCAAATTGCCCTCCACCACATGCATAACAGCAGCCGTTATCTTGCGCAGTAGCCTCTAAGCTAGCTTTCTTCATAAGAGTAGCCGCCATCTTGTGCGAGCACCCCTAGGCTGTCTCATAAGGAGCTATGTATAGTCACCATTTTGTGTCCGCCATCTTGCGTAAGCATCCCTAGTACGTCTCAAGCCATCTTGTGTCTCATAAGAGCAGCCACCATCTTGTAGAAATAGATAGCTGCCAATGCCAAAGGGCTTAAGTAGGAATCGAACCGTTGATCTCATCATTAGACTATGTTTTTTCTTGTTCCTGATACTACGAACCTACGTATTAGGCGGAAAAATTTTGTCCGTTTTGCTCTACGATGCACAGTTTTCGAGATATTTAACATTTTGCATTTAAGCCTCCAAATTTAATGAATCGAACCAGCACGGTACGTTATACTCTCTACCATAGCTAGACCTGATCATGTTACGAAGACTCGCTTCAATACAAGCTAAAACAGAGCAAATGCCAAAGGGCCTAAGTAGGAACCGAACCGTTGATCCCATCATTAGACTATGGTTTTCTTATTCCTCATACTGCGAACCTACGTATTAGGCAGAAAAATTTTGTCCGTTTTGCTCTACGGTGCACCGTTTTCGAGATATGTAACATTTTGCATGTAAGCCCTAAATTTAATGAATCGAACTAGCACGACACGTTAGCCTCTAAGCTGGCTTTCTTCATAGGAGTGGCAGCCATCTTGCGCAAGCACCCTTAAAGCGTCTCATAAGGAGTTGTGTATAGCCGCCATCTTGTGTCCGCCATCTTGCGCAAGCATCCTTAGGGCGTCTCAAGCCATCTTGTGCAAGGACCCTTAAGCCGTCCTATAAGAGCAACCGCTATCTTGAGCAAGCATCCCTAGGGCATCTCATAAGGAGTCATGTATAACTGCCATCTTGCGCAAGCATCCCAAGGGCGTCTCATAAGAACCTATGTATAGCAGCCATCTTGCATAAGCACCCTTAGGGAGTCATGTATAGCCACCATCTTATGCAATTAGCGTCGAGAGATGGCTGCTGTAGAATTTTTCTTTTTAAATTATCCACCACCACATTTCAAAGGTATCTAGCTAAAGATGGCAGCACGGTGCTCTCTTGATTAAAGATGGCGGATGACAGCTAACAGAACTTTTCAAATTGCCCGCTACTACAGAGGGTAGCACGGTGCTCTGTAGATTAAAGATGGCGTATGACAGATGACGAAATTACCCGCATGATAGCAGCACGGTGCTCTGTTGATTAAAGATGGCAGATGACACTTGTCAATAAAAGCACATCGCTTTGTTTCCAAACAAGAGCACGTGGAATTTGCCGCCACCACATTTCAAAGGTATCTAACTAAAGAGGGCAGCACTATGCTCTGTTGATTAAAGATGGCGGATGGTAGCTGTCAAAAAAGCACGTGAGTTTGTTTCCAAACAAGAGCACGTGGAATTTTTCAATTTGCCGCCACCACATTTCAAAGGTATCTAGCTAAAGATGGCAGCACGGTGCTCTCTTGATTAAAGATGGCGGATGATAGCTAACAGAAATTTTCAAATTGCCCGCTACCACGTGCTTAAGGTAGTAGCCATAAAGAGGGCAGCACGGTGTTCTGTGGATTAAAGATGGCGGATGACAGCTGACGAAATTGCCCGCATGATAGCAGCACGGTGCTCTGTTGATTAAAGATGGCGGATGACAGCTGTCAAAAAAGCACGTGGCTTTATTTCCAAACAAGAGCACGTGGAATTTGTCGCCACCACATTTCAAAGGTAAGTAGCTAAAGAGGGCAGCACTGTGCTCTGTTGATTAAAGATGGCGGATGACGGCTCTCAAAAAAAGCACGTGGATTTGTTTATCTCGCGCTAGTGGGGTTAAGTTGGTAGCACTAAGGTTTAGGCCCGTTAAGATGGCAGCACTGCCGATGACAGGTGACGAATTTACAGTTACTGCGATAAAGAGGGCAGCACAGTGCTCTGTGGTTTAAAGATGGCGGATGACAGCTGTCAAAAAAGCACGTGGCTTTGTTTATCTCGCGCTAGTTAGGTTAAGTTGGTAGCACTAAGGTTTAGGCCCGCCAAGATGGCAGCACTGCCGATGACAGGTGACGAATTTGCAGCTACTGCGATAAAGAGGGCAGCACGGTGCTCTGTAGTTTAAAGATGGCGGATGACAGCTGTCAAAAAGCACGTGGCTTTGTTTATCTCGCGCTTGTGAGGTTAAGTTGGTACTACTGAGGTTTAGGCCCGTCAAGATGGCAGCAGTGAGGTTAGCGATCCGTTGTTGTCTGTCAAAACGCACGTGGCTGTCAAAAAACACGTGGCTTTGTTTACCTCGCGCTAGTTAGGTTAAGTTGGTACCACTGAGGTTTAGGCCCGTCAAGATGGCAGCAGTGAGGTTAGCGATGCGTTGTTGTCGATGACAGCTGTCAAAAAGCACGTGGCTTTGTTTACCAATTCAAATTTCCCGCGGGAGGCGGAGGAGGCCTCTGGGAAGGCCCCTCGGGAAGCGGAGGCGGAGGAGGCCTCTGGGAGGGCCCCCCGTGAGGCGGAGGCGGAGGGGGCCTCTGGGAGGGCCTCCCGTGAGGCGGAGGCGGAGGGGCCCCTGGGAGCCCGGAGGAGGAGGCGGTGGCAGAACCATCCAATTATACTACTCACGTCCATTACTCTAGGATAAAGGCCCTACCACTTTAACTCCTGCTCACTTCCTAAACCTCGGAAGACGATTGACTTATGTCCCTACTGAACCTGAACCACTTCCGCACAAGGACTTGAAACGACAATTCAGACTTCAGCAACACCCAACAGACGATCTTATGAAAGGATGGACCAAACAATATATCTTGGAACTAAAAAACTACCGTCATTTCCGGCAGACACATAGAAGAGCAGTCCCCTTACGAGTGGGAGATGTAGTTTTTCCCACAAGACGACTCAAACTGCCGCCATATGTGGGAGAAAGCGCTCATCCAAGAGTTACGACAAGGACGAGACGGCCACATCCAGACGCTGATACTCCGCACGACTGACGGACATCAGATTACAAGTCCAGTACCAGTGCTGCTGACCATCCCACTGGAGGTCGACCAAGGTGGGGAGGATGTGGGAGTTTGAAACTGATCATTTGTGCATTCTCTCTGACTGTGACATGTGCCTTCTATCTGGGGGCGATTGATTGATTGATTGATTGATTGATTGATTGATTGATTGATTGATTGATTGATTGATTGATTGATTGATTGATTGATTGATTGATTGATTGATTGATTGATTGATTGATTGATTGATTGATTGATTGATTGATTGATTGATTGATTGATTGATTGATTGATTGATTGATTGATGTAATTAAATATTACATCAAATTATTAATATTCTTCAAAATTTTGACAGTGTTCTCATTACAGTACAGTATTCTCACCAAAGATCTGCAACACTTTCAAATCTTCGTAACAGCTGTTGTCTATGCATTCTCTTCCGCCTCCCAAACCATTTCAGAAGTTGTATTCCTGCTCCTCAATTCCCAAACGACCCAAGTCCGTTGTACTCTACTTATATGGCAGAGTAACGAGAACTCTATTCCGGGAGCTTTTAGTGTGGTTTCACATTAAGTTTGTTTGGTTAACACGGAATTAAGCACCAGAACTATTTCATACGCCAACATCGTACGATGTGGGGTGATGAATAATCGTTTTTCCACCCTTAAAATTCCGACTCGTTCTCGCAGGTTTCAAACTGCAATCGTGTTATTTGGGAACCGGCATCTGCTGCTTTTCCTCAGAGGAAGTCTCCCCAGAATAAGGATGTAACCAAATAATGAGTAATTTTTCAGATGAACAAATTCAGTATGAAATGAAAATCCACAGCCTGTTTCCAATCATTCGACCGGGTCAGGAATGGAATGAATGAAGCCCCCATCTAGCGGCGAGGATAGGAATTGTGCCGGCTGCCGAAGCCTGTTGCCCTCCTCAGGGGCAATGATTAATGACTGACAGATGAAATGAAATGATATTGGAGAGTGTTGCTGGAATGAAATCTGACAGGAAAATCCGTACTACCCAGAGAAAAACCTGTCCCGCCTCCGCTTTGTCCAGTACAAATCTCACATGGGGTGACCGGGATTTTAACCACGGAACCCAGCAGTGAGAGGCCGGCGTGCTAGCGCCTTAGCCACGGAAGCTGTGAACAAATTCCATATGCAAGTGTACAAATGTGTTCATGTGTTAAAAACAGTATTGTGTGTTATAACTGAAGGTTTTATAAATAATGTATGAATTAGAAGTGATACGATGTAAAATAGTCCGCATGTATGCCTTACATTTGTATATAACACAAGAGATAATATTAGCAGAAGAAGAAGAAGAAGAAGAATAGTTTATGTCCCACTAACTAGTTTTACGGTTTTCAGAGACATCGAAATGCCCGAATTTAGTCCCGCAGGAATTATTTTAGGTTCTAGTAAATCTACCGACACGAGGCTGACGTATTTGAACAACTTCTAACACCACCGAACTGAGCCAGGGTCGAACCTGCCAAGTTCGGGTCGGAAGAACAGTGCCTCAACCTCAACAATAACAATACAAATGTCAAGAAAATATTTCAAAATATTGCACCTGGTGGTGAACAAACACAGACTCTGTCCACCGTCTTGACTAATGTTCATACTTGCACCACGGAGGACAAAAAACCAGTTTGAAATTCAAATGTAAATCTTAAGACGACACCACAGCATAGAGAACCTATTTTCAAAAATGTGTTGGTTACATCCTTACTCCGGGAAGGTCTTCTATTATTAACTGAAATCTAAAACCTATTTGTAAAGAGGAAAGCATAACTTCTGTGTAGGACTCTGGAGTGAGGCTGCAATGATGGTTTTTTTTTTTTCTAGGCAAGGTGTGGTTAGGAAATTGAGTTTTATGCACTAACAGGCATGTACAGGTCGGGCCCGACTGTGTAATATTTTATATTCCCATGGGCTGTATGTCCTCGCTTTAAGTTCGCGATGGGCTACAGGCGTGGACCGTGTTCCCTCGGGAGCCCTGCCCACCAATACACAAGGTCCATTAACTGTCCGGGGTAAAGATGGCGCGCGGGCTTAACTGTGAGATTGCTAGATAAATATCACATCACGCCTGGCGCTTGTGATCCGGATATTTACTGTATGTAGCATGGCTTCTAAAATGCTGCTACGTGACATCACTGAGAGAGTGCAAAACTAGACTGTATTAACCCGCACAGGACATCCATAACATAAAGAAGCATTTGAAATAAGCGTAAAACAATGTTTAGACACGTTCTATCCAGCGAGCACACACCGAACTTCTCATTCGAGTCACGAGACATTGATACTCGTATAAGCAAGGACGAGTAATTTACATAATTGTCCATGTGATGTGCGTGTAGAATCTACGAATTCAGAAATGGGTTTTAGTGTGCGTATGTTTTGAAAGTGAACAAGGCGAGGATAAAGAAGAACCTTGTTTGATTTCTTAGAAGACAAATTCTCACTTCCAATAGCGAAGATTGCTTCTAGACGGTACCAAAAGCAAAAGAGCCCCCGTAGCTCAAGCGGCAGCGCGCCGGCCCTTTCACAGCTCGGTTCCATGGTTCAAATCCCGGTCACTCCATGTGAGATTCGTGCTATACAGAGTTGCGACAGGCTTTTCTCCGGGTACTGCAGTTTTGCCCGTCATCTTTCATTCCAGCAACACTTCCCGATATGATTTCATTTCTCCTGTCAGTCATTAATCATTGCCCCAGTGGAGTGCGACACGCTTTGGCTGCGGCCACAATTTCTATACTAAATAATGTTATTTGCTTCACGTCTCACTAACTACATTTGAGACGTCGAAGTGCCGAAATTTTGTTCCGCAGGAGTTCTTTTACATGCCAGTAAATCTGCCGACACTTTAAATACCACCGGACGCAGACAGGATCGACCTTGTCAGGTTAGGGTCATAAGGCCTGGGCCTCAATCATCTGAGCCACTCAGCCTGGCATACAATTCCTATTCATGTCGCTAGATGCTGCTTCAATTCATTCCATTCGTGACCAGATCGAATGACTGGTAAGATACTGTGGATATGCATCTTGCATCCAATACAAAAGAAAAACAAAAATCAGGGTTAAATGGTTAGCGTGTTGAAATTGTCACGAGCGACCTGGATTCGATTCCTAGCAAGGTCAGGAATTTTAACCAGCATTGGTCAATTTCGCTGGCACGTGGGCTGCATTTATGTGTCGTCTTCGTCTTCATTGCATTCTCATCACGACGCGCACGTTGCCTATGGGTGTCAAATCAAAAGACCTGCACCTGGCGAACCGAACATGTCCTCGGACACTCCCGGCGCTGAAAGCCATACGCCATTTCATTACCAAAAAAAATTAAAATTGAGATTATGATGGAAACTATACGTTGGTAGGAGCCCGCCTAGTGGCCTTGATGGTTAAGGAGTCAAGTCCGTATGGTCCGACACCGTGGTTAGCCGGTTAGGGTCCCGTTGATCGAAAAATTTCGGTATCGTGTTGGCAGGGAGTGTACACAATTTCTAAACAGTAGAATGGGCTTCAAAAGCCGGGATTTAATTCGAAACCCCTCCGCTGCAGTGTTCATATGGAGTGATGACAATTCTTTCGTCGGAAGGAGACGTACAGCTATGAGCATATACCTTGGTGTTACTCGACAGGAGTAGGCTACGTGCCGACACCGGGTTTCACCCTCTTCCTACATCATCATCATCATCCCATATCCAACGTGCACCAGGAGAGCCGAACGTGCCTTCGGACAGTCCTGGTACTAAACACCGTGCGGTAATTAAATCAATCATTCAATCACTACTGATCTGCATTTAGGGCAGTCGCTCAGGTGGCAGATTCCCTATCTGTTGTTTTTCTAGCCTTTCTTAAATGATTTCAAAGAAATTGGAAATTTATTGAACATCTCCCTTGGTAAATTATTCCAATCCTTAACTCCCCTTCCTATAAATGAGTATTTGTCCCAATTTGTCCTCTTGAAATCCAACTTTACCTTCATATTGTGATCTTTCCTACTTTTAAAGACGCCACTCAAACTTATTTGTCTACTAATGTAATTCCACGCCATCTCTCCACTGACAGCTCGGAACATAACACATACCACTTAGTCCAGCAGCTCGTCTCCTTTCTCGCAATTCTTGCCAGCCCAAATTTTGCAGCATTTTGTAATGCTACTCTTTTGTCGGAAATCACCCAGGAAACAATAGAGCTGCTGTCCATTGGATTTTTTCCAGTTCTCGAATCAAGTAATGCTGGCGAGGGTCCCATACACTGGAATCATACTCTAGTAGGGGCCTTACCTGAGTCGTACATGCCCTCTCCTTTACATCCGTACTACAACCCTTAAACACTCTCATAACCATGTGAAGAGTAGTAAGTAGGTATATGGTGGTAGGAATCTCCATGATATTAGAGATAAATGAACTGTCAAAACGCCCCATATCCATGTCAAACAGTGCATTGAAAATCATGTTTTTATGCCAATAATTACCAAATACCCTTGGATGAATAGGCAAGAACGTACCGTATGCAGTCAGCCAATGAGAAGTCATTTCCGGGACACTTGACGAGCAGTAACAGTATACTTTGCGTAATTTACATTGTTGTGTTCGAGGGTTTCATTTAATATTATTACTACAAATAATTTAAATACAGTCAGTTTTCTGAAGAACACAGTGAAGTTTATGCCTTTCAGACGGAAGTATGGCTGAGCAGGGTATCACAAGAAAACGGAGAATGGGTTAGATAGATAGAGCCATTTTCGGAAAAAGTATGGAGTCTGAACGGTTGCAGGGGGAAGAGAAGAAGGAAAGGGAAATTATCTGGACTGAGGAAAAAAGCAGGAAACATAGTGAAATAATGGAGAAATATAGGAAAGACGTGAAGGCAAGGAGAGGAATAAACACCATGAAGTTATTTCACGTCTGTGATTAGCTGCCACCCCCGGAGACTCGAGTTCGATTCCTGGCTCCGTCACGAAATTCCAAAAGTGGTAAGTGGACTGGAACGTGGTTCACTCAGCATCCGAAGGTCAACTCAGTAGAGGGAGTGGGGATGATTCCAACATCAGCAATCCTTAAAGTCCTTTTCTGTGGTTTCCCACGTCTCCTCCAGGCAAATGCCGGGAAGGTACCTAACTTAAAGCCACAGCCGCTTCCTTCCCTCTTTCTTGCCTGTCCCTTCCAATCTTCCCGTCCTTCCATAAGCTCCTCTTCAGCATACCAAGGTAAGGCCGTCTGCACAAGGTACTGGTCCTCCTCCACAGTTGTATCCCCCGCAACCCAAAGTCTCACACTCCAGTACACAGCCCTTAAGATGGTAGAGGTGGGAGTCCAAGTGAAAGAACCAACCCTGGAGTGTAAACGGATCAAGAAAGAAAGAAAGAAAGAAAGAAAGAAAGAAAGAAAGAAAGAAAGGAAAGGAAAGGAAAGGAAAGGAAAAAATAAGTTACTTTACGTGTTCCACGCTTGCCCAAAATCGAAGAAAGAAGAAGAAGGAAAAGTCCTTCACACCCTTACCTTTGTTTTTCCGATACCCTTATTATCCGAAGAGTCAAAATCTTCCATGTTACCCCAGTAGTAGTTCCTCTTAAATCAACAGATCACCACTATCGCCACAGTTACTTCCGCTCTTTTTCTCGTGATTTATCTTTATAATTGCTAAGAATCCCGTTATATTGCCTCCACCAGCCCTGATTAACTTATACGATCATCACCGTACGAATCGTATTTCAATAAATGAGAAGCACAGAGCGATATCGTTAAATTAGGCTTGTGTCTTTGAGCTTCTATATTCATCAAGTGCTGAAAGGTTTTCGTAGACATTCAACAACGCTGCTTCATGCAATGTTCCATGAATAACCTAATAATGTGAACTGTTTAAGCATTAAGTAGGTTGTAAGCTAAGGGCACATGCGTACAGAACAGCGGGATTATCTTCAGTCAACAATGCAGTAGGGCGACACAATGGACTGGATGTGTGCATCACAAAGGGAGGCTATGAACAATGGTGGAGCTATCCCGCACAAAAGGGCTCTGACTTCCCTGCTACAGGCTAAATTCTTCTTGTTTGCAGAAGATTTTGGAGGAATTTTTATATAGTTTGGATAAGCGTACGTTCCTTGACATTGCTATGAGAGGATATGCAGGTGTCTCACCTAATCAATTATTAATGATCTGCATCTGGGCTGTCGTCCAGGTGGACGATTCCCTTTCAATTGTCTACCTACAGTTTTCTTAAATATTTCCGAATAACTTGGAAATTTATCGAACATTTTCCTTTATCATTTATTCCATTCTCTCAATCCTCGTCGTATAATTGAAAATTTGCACTAATTTT
Source organism: Anabrus simplex (assembly GCF_040414725.1). Lineage (NCBI taxonomy): Eukaryota > Metazoa > Arthropoda > Insecta > Orthoptera > Tettigoniidae > Anabrus > Anabrus simplex. Next base: position 408,299,421 of record NC_090269.1, read on the forward strand.
TCATCTTAATTCCAACTTTATCTTCGTATTATGATTTCCTTCATTTTTGTAGCCCCAATAACCTTATACTCCTACTTATGTCATTCGACACCAACTCACCACTGACAGCTCGAAACATACCACAGAGTCGATCATCTCGTCTCCTTACTCCCAAATCTTACCAGCCCAAAATTTGTAACATTTTCGTCACAATACTCCTTTGTCGGAAATCACCCAGTCGTATCAAGTGCCATAACTGGATCCATACTCTAACTGCGGTCTTCTTTCCTTCTTTCTTGATCTGTTTACCTTCCAAGGTTGGTTTTTCCCTCGGACACAGTGAGGGATCCCACCTCTACCGCATCAATAGCAGTGTCCTGGAGCGTGAGTCATTGGGTCGGGGGATATAACTGGGGAGAATGATCAGTACCTCGCCCAGGCAGCCTCACCTGCTATGCTGAACAGGGGAATGGTGGGAGAATCGGAAGATTGGAAGAGCTAGACAAGGAAGAGAGAAGGAAGCTGCCGTGGCCTTAAGTTAGGTACCATCCCTGCATTTGCCTGGAGGAGAAGTGGAAAACCACTTAAAACCACTTCCAGGATGGCTGAGGTGGGAAACGAACCCACCTCTACTCATTTGACCTCCCGAGGCTGAGTGGACCCCGTTCCAGCCCTCGTACCGCTTTGCACAAGTTTCCGGGTAGAGCCGGGAATCGAACCCGGGCCTCCGGGGGTGGCAGCTATTTACACTAACCACTACATGACAGAGGCAGACAACTGTAGTCTTACCAGAGACTTTCTACGCCCTCTCCTTTACATCGTTTCTGCAACATATAAATACCCTCGTAACTATATGAAGAGAGCTGTAACCCTTCTGAAATAACAACGTCGTCAATATAATTACTCCAATGAACTCCTAGGTAGTCACAGAGTTCCCCATGAGGTACTATCACCCCATCAACACAATAATTAAAATTGAGAAAACCTTCTGCCTTGGTGAATCTTACAGATTGACTTTTCGTTCTAAATATATTCATCCCACTGTCTGCTGCCCATCTCACAACACCGTTTAGAGTCCCCGTGCAGTCCCTTATATTCCTTCAAGTCATTTACTACTCTATAGAGTATAATAACATCATCCGCAAATAGCCTCTGTGATACCAGATCTTTACTCATATCAGTTATACAGCGTGATTTAGCAGCCCTTTCCAATGTAGTTTTATGAAACCCATAATATTAATTACGTCCTGAAAACATCTGTCGTGCGGGTATGCTCAGACAACACAACCGAGTATGTTGGTATTTACCGCCTCACCATGGCAGGACGCCGTAATTTAATATTCGTATTAAAGACTGCAAGACATGCGTGTGGCTTCTAGATCATATGAACCTGATACGCCGACGAAACACTACATTGATATTGTGACTGCAGTGAATGTAATACTTGCTATAAGCTGCCCAGTGTGCCGTACAGAACCGTAATGTAGTTGGTAAAGGCGTGGCGGAGCGGGCTTGCATATCAGGTGGGAGGTTGGAGTCCGGGGCGAAAGTTGACAATTTTTGAAATAGTTTTTTAATACGTACCGCATGCAATGTAAGTTCAATACCCGCTTTCACGCAAATTGTGTGTGAATGAATGTCTTTGTGGCCCTAAGAAGGGCCGATTAGTTAGCAGCCCGGACATATACAGGCCGGAAATAATAGGAACACAACTGCTCTGACAATGTTTTATCGCAGAAAATGCTCGATGTGATGACCGTTTTGGTTTATGCACAGTTGGCCAATAGATCGTCTTGGGCGCTGAAGCACTCCAGGAGTAATTGCTGGGCAGGCGTACGTGATGAGTTGCCCGAGCTGGTCGGGATTTTCCGGCGCTTCTGTGTAAAGGACGTCGTTCTTCAAACGTCCCCACAAGAAGAAATGTAACGGCGTTAAATACGGTAATATGGCGGATCAAGGAAAGGGGCCTCCTTGTCCTCTCCATTTCGCTGGCAGTTCCTCGTTCAGATGTTTACGAACGGGCAAAGCCGAATGTGGTGGAGCTCCATCCTGTTGCAACCACGTCGTCAAACGATCGTACAAGGGCACTTCCTCCAGTAGCCGTGGGAGTTCCTGATGCAGGAAGTGCAAATAGCGTGGGCCCGTCCAATAGCCCACAAAGAAATAAGGTCCACTCAGGCGATCCCTCAAGATTCCACACCAAAAATTCACTCCCAGTCGTACATGATGGGCCACCTGTCGCATCCAGTGAAGATTGTCCGGACTCCAATAGTAAATAGTACATGTTGTGGCGATTGACGTTCCCGTTATTGTGGAAGCGCAATTCGTCCGAGAACAATGCGATAGCCACCGATAGAACTCCATTCGAGCTTCGATATCCCTCCCATGGAGCTCTTAGGTAAGGTAAGGGTTATTCTGCCCGAAGGCAGGTCCGAACCTCCGCAGAGGTGTTCCTGAGCCGGAGTTTACGTGCGGTAGGTTGGCCAGTTCCTTTCCGCTCCTCCATTCCCTTACCCCCCACCAACAGCGCGTGGCAACCCATCCAACTCCTGACCACGCCCAATGTTGCTTAACTTCGGAGATCTCACGGAATCCGGTGTTTCAACACGGCTACGGCCGTTGGCATGGAGCTCTTGGTGTAGCTGAAGATGGTATTTCTTCCCCATTTTATCTTGAAATTTATTCCTGTGTTCCACAGTTGAATGTGCTGTCGATTTCCTCTTTGCTGTAAAGAAATGCCCCCTCTAAAACCCCGTACCCTTAAGTTCCTAAAAGTAACTGACAGATTAGTTTCTTCCCCCTTTTTTTCTTGAAATTAAGTACTGCGTTTCACCAAAATATGTGCCGCAGTTTTCGTGATGCTGTTGAACAGTGCTGTTTTATATGGTAACTATGTTGTCGTCCGTGTCGTGTACCGACCTCCCAGGGACTCGGACCGGCGGACTGCCAGGTGGAAGGCAGCCGGGGCTCGCAGCCGAGTCTCGAGCTGAAGGTGTCAGAGGAGATTAATTAGTGTTAGAATGACGATCAATGACAGGAGACACCTTGTAGTATTAAGGTAATTGAATAATAATTATAGTCAGATTTAGTTACTGTAAGAAAAGGGAAATATTTCAAGAAGCTACATGTAGTGGAGAGAGCTTGCAAAGTGCGCTTACAAAATTTGTTGACCAAGAGCGGAGACTTGTTGATCACAACAGGATATTGAACCATTCAGTTCATGGACCAATAGTATAGATTTTAGTATTAGATATTGGGATTACCTGAGACCACCCAGGAAGCCATTGTCTTATAGTTTATTTCATAAAAGATTCCAGAAGAAGCATTCTCGTAGGATGAGAGCTAGAGCATCATGATGAAAATTTCCAGAAGCCTCATTATAGGGATTTATGTTCCAAGCCAAGCCACTTAATGAAGACTGGGGACGCTCCCTGGATCCCGGCAAACTAACTTTCGGAGGGAAGAAGGAATTAAATTAATATTGTTGGTTACGAAAGAGATGCATTGGATCTGATACAAGAATTGCAACCTGTATAATTTGTGCTTAATTTTGATATGCAATATGGCTGCAATCATAAATGCATTCGTTAAGTAGGGTACTTGACGTGCTTTGTGCGGGAAAACTTCGAGTCGCGGGCGCGCGTATCCTACACGCGATCAAGCGGCGTGGCTACGCCAACCTGATTATAAATGCAAGGCCGCCTGGCACATCAGCCTCTTTCTCTGACCGTAAGGCTGCTTGAACGAAGTCGTCATGCTGCGAGTCGGCACCGCGAACAACGTTTTATCTTCGAGCTGCACATACAACTAGTACTACTGAATCTGCGAGGAAGTAAGTAATTAACTTGCATATTCAGCTAAATTCTTGATATTACCTGTGTTGATATGCTATGGTGAGATGAGGTACTGCCTATAATAGACTGATGAACTAGTAGCTTCATATTTCTGTGAGGTCAAGTTGTAACTGACGTAATGCTAGAATAAAGGTAGGCTCAGGGTAGTTCTGATACCACGACATGTTGTCCGAGTGAAAGAATAAAATAACAGTGTTACTAAGAGTGATGAAGAAACTATAGTGTACCAGGTTTAAAATTCAGAACAAGACTTGGTCAATGTAACGTGTGAGGCACGATATTAGGGGAAACAGACATCGAGTCTGCACAGTCTGTACTGAGTGAATTTGTTTTCAGTTACCCCTGCATCAAGCCAAAACGAGCTTCTACATCATCATTGCGAGGAAGCTACAACGGGAGCTGAAGCCGGCACGACATCGGGAATCGATCCAGGAACGTTGGGCGTACCTGATCAGCGCGACGTCGAAGGGGACATCTTCCAACCATCTAAGGAGCTGTTCGAAGGAATCACGCAAGATAGAATGTCTCCAATTGTTCACCAGTATCTGCTGCAAGCGTCGCAGTTTGTCATGATGTGGTAAATTCAGTGGTCCACAGGAAGGGCCGCTCCGTCATGTCACCAATCATATAAGGTCAGAGCTTTCCAATTCTGTTTCAAGCATGTCATTTAAATTTAGATAGGAACAGGGGGGCCGTCAGCCAACAAGTTAGTTTATGGTAGGAAAATTCTTGGTAAAAAAGAGCTACGCCTCAAGCTCGAACCCCGTACATTAGGGTAGATGATAGTTTGTAGATTCCTTGTTGGTGTGACTATATTTCATTTCGATAGTATTAGATTAGTGTACGTGTAATCTTCATGGGTCAGGTCGAACTCTCTTGGTCATGGTAAGTAAGTCTGACAGGCAGGCACTGTTTATTGTGTAGCGTTTAGACATTTGTCTCTGCAGACGTAGGTTGTATATTTGAGATCAGGATTTACCCGTAACTCACCTAGCTTTACTGACAGGCCGAGCGAGTCCGTATGTTTGAGATGTGGGCATTATGCCTGTAGCTCACTGTATAAATTGATATGAGGGAGCCCCAGCACAGTTTGAGAGTGTATTGGATGCATTTGAGATGCCTTATTATGGCCATGTGACTATAGCTGACTGTATTGTGCCTTTGTATTATCAAGTATGAGCCCATGGGGGGCGGAAATAAGATTTGTTGTATTGCTGGTAATATTGAGATGAGGGCGTGTAGCCCGTGTGTATTTAAAAGAGCGCTTTTAGCAGCCAGATTATGTGAGGTGTTTTGAAAGGCGAAGTTTCTTAGAACTCAACTACTAGTCAGTCAGCTGGGCTCATAAATTGTGTGGACTGCAGCCTGTCTAGAGCTCTGCTGGTGAGGGTTATTGTGTCTGACGTCACAGTCTTGAAACTCGGTTATATTGCTGTCTGCAGCTTGTCGAGTGTGTAGGGGAGAGAAGACGACCTTGATGTTTGACGCAGGGAGGGATTTTAGTTCTGTTTGTTCTGCTTATTTTAACACTTGCCCGTTTGACATTGACCCCTTGGACAAGTTGGTTGTGTTCCTTTTTATATTGTTTGTATATGAATATTCAACGCCTTGCTCTTCATGGGACCAGGGTTCGAGACCGGGTCAGGGCACTGTACCTTATGTGTTTATATTTGTTTGCACCGGGGTTCGATGGTACGAGGCATAGTAAATTTTATGGAAATTACTGTTAGATGTGTATTTCAGCAGATATCCATTTTTCTAGATTTCATTACTTACACAATTGTAACATGCTTGTTACAGCAGAGCAGTTTCGTGAAGGCAGTGAACTGGTTGTCATCGGCTCAACATTATCTTTACCCCAATCACATTTGAAAGCTCTTATATTTGTAAATACTATATTTTTATGTAATAAATCCCTGATTGTAAACTTTGAATGCAGCGATGTTTTCTGTTAGAGATTTTTTTTCATTTTATTTTAGCTGATTCTTACCTGATTAGTCACATATCCTATTGTTTTATCTTAATTTTGCCCTTTGTTCACCCTTGTTATCCCTGAGATGTGCGCGACTGTGCGGCCGAGCGTGGATATGTGTTCAGGTAAGACTATGTGCACAAGCTCACGTTTGTGGGAGTTCTTTCACTACTGTACTCTGGGTTCGTGACTGGCATTCGCCTGGCCGGAACCATACGGTCCTGTAGGGCACAATATTTACTATGTATTAACAAACAAAGTTAGTATGCGGGCCAGACGGCCTGCCTGATGCCCGACAAAGGAACAAAGCAGAGTACAAGGCCAGTCAGGGCCAGTACAGATGCACTTTAGGAAAACAAGGAAAGATGAGGACAAAGTAAGACAGAAGACAGTAGTGCCTAGGTAGCAGCACTTACTGTAACAACTATGGAGAATAGCTACTTGAAGGCGCCACGGACTGGATGAACAGTTTGGTAATGCCCGTAAGACCCAACTCCTTGGTAGGAGGTAGGGATAGAACTTTGAGTTCAGGAGCGGAGATATAACCCCTGGCCAAGATGGCGCGGGGCCTTCTCCCAGCTAGTAGTCGTACTTGTCAGAACGAGATTCTGTTCGGGCATAGCCCAAGTGCCGTAGGGAAAGATTCATATAGACGCGTAGTAGAACAGTAGGCGCGTGGAACAAGCTCGCTCTCTCTTTAGATCATCACATTCAGACTTGTAAATATACTGTACATAGTAGTTTTAGTGGTCCTCAGTAATAAAGGACAGGGAAATGACTTCATCTTTTATTTCGGGAGTTGCGGGACGAGTCATACCTACAAATTACCTCCCTACATTCCGCTCGGCAGGACAGGTAATACTTCAACATCCATCGGCCTGGTGACCAACCTACGAGATCGTCTCACTGGACAGGTAGGTCACGACATCCGCCTCTGTGGTGTAGTGGTTAGTGTGATTATCTGCTACCCCCAGAGGCCCGGGTTCGATTCCCGGCTCTGCTACGAAATTTGAAAACTGGTACGAGGGCTGGAACGGGGTCCACTCAGCCTCGGGAGGTCAACTGAGTAGAGGTGGGTTCGTTTCCCACCTCAGCCGTCCTGGAAGTGGTTTTCCTTGGTTTCCCACTTCTCCTCCAGGCAAATGCCGGGATGGTACCTAACATAAGGCCACGGCCGCTTCCTTCCCTCTTCCTTGCCTCTCCCATCCAATCTTCCCTTCCCCCCACAATGCCCCTGTTCAGCATAGCAGGTGAGGCCACCTGGGCGAGGTACTGGTCATTCTCTCCAGTTGTATCCCCCGACCCAAAGTCTGAAGCTTCAGGACACTGTCGTTGAGGCGGTAGAGGTCGGATCCCTCGCTGAGTCCTAGGGAAAAACCGACCCTGGAGGGTAAACAAATTAAGAGGAAGAAGAAGAAGAAGAAGAGCAGTATACAAAAATTAGCATTCATGAGAATAAAAGTGATGTTAATGATAATAATAACAATAATAATAATAAAAATATGTTTAATTTAATCTGGCAAAGTTAGAGATGTACCCTGTTTCCTACACTTCACCAGTCTTAATCTAAAACACTGTTAATAATAACTACTGATGACAATAATATGAAAACAATATTAACAATAATGACAGTAAAAGCATTAACAGAAGTAATCACGCGTAAAACAACAAATCATATCATCTATATAATATACATCGTACGTAGAGTACTTTAAAGATATATGAATAATGAGTACCATTACTATTACTTAGGAGGAAGTTTAGAAAATATATGCATTTCTAAAATATACCGAGATATCGCCTTCAATTGAGAGGTGAAGAGAAGTATGAGTGAAAAGAAGAAGAAGATCTGTGAATGGAAGAGGGAAATGATGATGAAGAAGTGATAGGAGGAGGTGTTTTCAGGCCAAAATGTGATGATTCATGCGTGTTTACCTAGTATTTCGGCATAGGCGTGTTTAAAAACTGAGCTGCTGGACATGCATCTGACGTCCACTGGTAAGAGATTCCGTTGTCGGGCTGCCGTAACGGTGAACTGTTAGTAGAGAAAAGACCTAAGAAGACCCAATGCCAGGTAGGGGACACTAAAGTACTACAGCGGATTGATCATCTCGAGTAGTCCGTTTTATATTATAAAGTAAATTTGTCTTAAAATCTGTGATCTATAAATACGGAGAATGGATTGCTAGTGTTTGGTGCAGTTGGCACTACATGCCGGAGGTCAGGTAGTGATCGTTTGCTAAGCCATGTAGTTGCCGAGACGTGCAGCTATCAAAGTACGGTGTAGTTCTGAGACGCTGTTAAGGGTGAAATGCAGCAACGTTTGAACGTGAAAGTCTACTTTAAACTTGGGAAAATACCAAGAGAATGTCACAATATGCTGTCCTACGTGTTTCGAAACAGTGCTCCATCGAAGAAGACAGGATGGAAACGTGTGGAGATTTTATCAACATGGGGGATAGTGACTCCAACATTCTTGAACGCATCCTCACCTAAAAGTACGGCCCAGAATCGAAAAATGCGGCCCAAGTTCACCGAAATTTAAAAAAAAAGGTTAGGTGCGTGAAGTCGCGCATCACAGCAATGCTCATTACCATGTTTTATGCTGGACGAATCATTCGTAAATAATACATACCAGAAGGCACGACATTGAATGCGACCTCCACGTGAACATTATTAATCGCCTCCTGAAGAAGTACAGGTTTGTGTGTCCCCAGAATACCCCAGACGTGTCTGCTGCATGATAATGCATGCTCCCATGCCGCCATAACCGTACAGAAGTTCCTGGTACATAAGCGGGTTGCTGTGTTCCATTTTCGCCCTTACTAGCCATATCTGGCTAGAATTATTAGGACACTGGTTTTCGGACATTGCCGACAATTAAAGCAACGTGAATAATGAAGTCAACGGCATCCTACGGCTGCCTTCGCCCAAAGTATACGAGATATCTACACGCGTTTTCAGAAGTGCATAACCATGGGAGACGACTATTCTGAAGGAAAATAAGCTTTATTCCTGCACACATGCACAAATAAATCATTAAATCTGGCATTCACTCTATTTATTGATCACAGGTTAGATTTTAAGCAGAGGTGGACGTATGGTCGGATAGAACAGTAGTCTTCACAGCCTTCAGTTCCGTCAAATAAAACAGGACATTTAATACATTAATTAAATAAAATTACCGTGTGAACTTCGTGTTTCCTCTCCGTGATACCGATGGGAAGAAACTGAGAATGAATCTAAGATTCCATTTCAATTAAACTTTATTTCCTTCCAGTTACATTCCGAAAGACTGTGAGAAAAAGTCCATCGCAGTAATGATACAGATCCTTCTAAATTTTTTAATAATTTCCAGAAGTTTTCTCTGAAGTGAGTTGGCAAGAAGTTTAATTTCTCTCCACCCCACTTCCTCCCCTCGAACCAGCACTACCACCCCCACCCCCATCGCGCTTTGGGTCAACTTGAAGGATTACCCGCAATTCCTCAACTGCTGGAAATTTATTACCAAGTTCGTTAATTCCGAAGTTGCAACCTCTCCCGAGCGTTTTAATATTCTAGCAAGTTCAAGCTTCCTGCTCATCAGTCGCCTGTCTTCCCGCAGGAGCTGAGCCACGACTTAATTACAAATGAGTGACGTGGGTTGTGTCATTTCCAGATGTGCTGTTTATTCTTTAACCTAAGTAATATTCTCCAAGCACGGGGAGAGACTTCACTTGAAATGCTGTAATGCACTGTTAATATGCTGGATAATGTGGCTGTGTTCCTTTGATGACAGACAAGGAAGTCGTAATAACTAGCGAAGATTCTGCTCTGAAATCCAGACAGAATTCCAATTTGCTAAATGTGTATTATCCTTTAGTATCTACATTAGGAGTTTCTCAACTTTTCTACCTGCCGCCTGTCTTTATAAGCTCTAAAAGTCCAGTGGTGCCCGCATATCGTTATTCTCAGAAGCACATATGTTTGAAAACAAGCTGTCGTACTCTTCGTCCACGGCCCTTAGGCAATTTTCAAGGGGCAGTTTCTGTATAAGTGCAACAGCAATGCCCTCTAGTGGGGGCGAGTGGCAACAGAAGAGACAAAGCACAGCTTAACTAACAACAATGCTATTGTTGATATTAAGTTTTAGGTTCTGAGGATATTGTAGGCCATCACATTTCATTTTCACCCGCCTCAGTGATATTAAAGCATTCCAGGCTTTCGAAACCTTCATTTTTAGATTCCTTTTCCCCTTATTCTTCGATTGAGGGTTCCATCATGATTTTCTTCTCATTTCGAGAGTCCATTCCTGATATATAAAGAATAATGACCAGCCATTTTTCAGCTTATGAAAGCAATCACAGCAGCCACCATCGACACGAAATAGTTCGTTATTATGACCGCTGAAAAAAAATTCCACATCAGCGGCCTCACCGTTGATGAACTTAGCAAAAAAGACCTAATTCTATGGATCTCTCCATTATTATAGTTTGCCATCTTCTACAACTTTTCCCACACCTGTAGGATCGCGGGTGCGGACTTCGTCACACATTTGGATTTAGCTCTGATGCCTTTGTTCCCCTCCACTATGTGGAGGGAGGCAATCACTATCGCGTGTTTCTGTGTTGTGTTGTGTTGTGTTGTGTTGTGTTGTGTTGTGTTGTGTTGTGTTGTGTTGTGTTGTGTTGTGTTGTGTTGTGTTGTGTTGTGTTGTGTTGTGTTGTGTTGTGTTGTGTTGTGTTGTGTTGTGTTGTGTCAATATGAAGAGGATAGTGTTGGGACAAACGTAAACAGCCAGCCCCCGAGCCAGAAAAATTAAACAGACGCGGGTCAAATCACCGAACCTGGGACCTACCAAAACAAAGGCCTCAGTGCTGGCCAGCAGCCAAGGAACATCTGTATTATTATCGCCTGAACGATAACAATATGTCCTGCATAAACGCCTGAAAAGTATATTTTCTATAATACATTATAGTTAGTATTTAGGATATGAGTTCTCCCAGGATGGAAGTATAGTAGGTGAAATTCAGTCGATCAATCGGTCATCAATTACTGTATCTGCGGTTAGGGCGGTTGACCAGGTGGCAGATTCCCTACCATTTTTAAAACATGCGATTTGTTCCGTGCGTCGACCTGCAAAGATATTTTGCCCCTACTTGCACCATATGTTATGAACCTGCGTCTATTTGGATATTGGGGAAGTGTAGAGTGTTGAATGTGAGGAAAGGAACGTTAAGGATGACACAAACACCCAGTCATTTACAATTAAAAACCCCTGACCCGGCCGGGAATCGACCCGGGGCCGCCGGGAGATAGGCGGACGCGTTGCCCCGTACACCACGGGGCCGGACTTCCCTACCAATTGTTTACCTAGCTTTTCCTTAAATATTTTCAACGAACTTAGAAATTTGTCAAATAATTTCCTTGATAATTTATTCCAATCCCTTACTCGTCGCAGTAAAAATGAAAATCTATTTGCTCTAATCCATCCTCTTCAATTCCGACTTTATCTTCAAATTATGATCTTTAGTCCGCCTCTGTGGTGTAGTGGTTAGCGTGATTAGCTGCCACCCCCAGAGGTCCGGGTTCGATTCCCGGCTCTGCCACAAAATTTGAAAAGTGGTACGGGGGCTGAAACGGGGTCCACTCAGCCTCGGGAGGTCAACTGAGTAGAGGTGGGTTCGATTCCCACCTCAGCCATCCTAGAAGTGGTTTTCCGTGGTTTGCCACTTCTCCTCCAGGCAAATGCAGGGATGGTACCTAAGGCCACGGCCGCTTCCTTCCCTCTTCCTTGCCTGTCCCATCCAATCTTCCCATCCCTCCACAAAGCCCCTGTTCAGCATAGCAGGTGAGGCCACCTGGGCGAGGTACTGGTAATTCTCACCAGTTGTATCCCCGACTCAAAGTCTGAAGCTCCAGGACACTGGCCTTGAGGCGGTAGAGGTGCGATCCCTCGCTGAGTCCGAGGGAAAAACTGACCCTGGAGGTTGAACAGATTAAGAAGAAGAAGAAGATTATGATCTTTCCAACTTTTTAAAGCTTGAATGAAGCTAATTTTTCTACATATATCATTCCACGCCAACTCCCCACTGACAGCTCGAAACATACCGCATAGTTGAGGATCTCGTCTCCTTATTCTCATGCCTTCCCGCCCCAAATTTTGCAATATTTTAGTAACACTATTTCTTTGAAGAAAATCTTCCAGCGCAAATCGTGCTGCTTTTCATTGACTTTTTCTAGTTCAGTATGAAGTAGTCGTGGTGAGGGTCCCATAACTGCGGTCTTACCAGAGACTTCTACACCCTCTCCTTTACATCCTTACTATAACTCCTAAGTACTCTCATAACAATGTGAAGAGATTTGTAACCTTTCTTAACCACCATAAATAAGATTTCCCCTATCAGATCACTCCTTATATTAACACCTAGGTACTTACAGAACTATCACCCTACCAACAGTCCGGCTCCATGTCTAAATGGTTAGCGTGGCGGCATTTGGTAACAGGGGTCCCGGGTTCGATTCCCGGCAGGGTCGGGAATTTTAACCCTAATTGATTAATTTCGCTGGCACAGGGGCTGGGTGTACGTGTCGTCTTCATCACCATTTCATCCTCATCACGACGTGCAGGTCACCTACGGCCGTCAGATCGAAAGACCTGCATCTGGCGAGCCGAACTTGTCCTCAGACAGTCCCGGCACTAAGAGCCATACGCCATTTCATTCCATTACCCCACCAACACAATAATTAAAACTCAGAGGACTTCTCCTCTTGGTGAAATAACGTGCTTTTTCAACCCATTTACATTCATACCATTGTCTCCTGTCCATCTCACTACATTGCAGTCGCTCACAATCCTGTAACTCATTTACTACTCTATACAGTATACCATCAACCCCAAACAGCCTTATCAGTAGTTCCAGATCTTTACTCATATCAATTATATATATAAGAAAATATAAAGGGCCAATAATACTGCCCTGCGGAACGCTATCTTAATCATTACAGGATCAGATAATCAGATAACGTTGCATATACTCTAATCATTTGAGTTCTATTTTGTAGACATGTAGCTACCCATTCAACCTCTCTTTTTTCCAGTCCCATTGCCCTCACTTTTGTCAGTAAGCTTCAATGATCCACCCTATCAAAAGCCTTGTTAGGTCTCTAGCGAAACAGTCCATTTGACCTCCTGAATCTAAAATATTTACTATACCTTGCTGGAATCCTACAAGTTGAGCTTCAGCGGAATAACCTTTCCCGATCCCGAACTGCCTTCTAATAAACCAGTTCGTAATTTCTAAAACGTGTCTAATATAATCAGAAAGAATGCTTACCCTGAGCTTATAAACTACCCATATCAAGCTGACTGGCCTGTATTGTTTTTCACTTTATGTTTGTCACCCTCTCCTTTATACACTGGGGTTACTATTGCAACTCGCCATACATTTGGTATAGCACTTTAATACAAACAGCAATCAAATAACTATTTCAGATATGGCACTATATCCAAACCCATAGCCTTTAATATATCCCCAGAAATCTTATCAACCCTAGCTGCCTTTCTAGTTTTCAACTTTTGTATCTTTTTATAAATGTCCTTATTATCATAGGTAAATGTCAGTATTTCGCCATTATTAGTCGCCTCCTCTATGAGGACATTATCTTTATATCCAACTACCTTTACATATTGCTGACTGAATATTGCTGCCTCCTGTAAGTCCTCGCATATACACTCCCCTTGTTAATTAATGATCCCAATAATGTACTTCCGGGAACCTGTTTCTGCCTTTAAGTATCTACATATATTCCTCCATTGCTCCCTAAAATTCATGTGGCTCAGAATTACGTTTGCCTGCATGTTATCCTTAGCTGATATTTACTAGTGAGCTCCTTCAGTCTCCTTACTCCCGCAACCATTCCTAACTCTATTTCTTTCCAATCTGCACTTCCTTCTTAATTTCTTTATTTCCCTGTTATGAGTCTTTACTATTCTTTACCACTCTTAAAGGCACATATCTGTTTTTACACTCCACAACACTTCCTTTAAACACATCACATTTGTATTGACCATTTTCCATTGATTTTTAATTGCTTTTTAAGAATTTCCCCATTCCACTCTGATCAGCCATATGGTATTGCATAATAGTCCTACTTTTAAACATTCCCTTCTATCACATTTATTTTTTATTTTAACGAAGATAGCTCGATCATCACTTATACCATCTATCACTTCAGTTTCCCTATAGAGCTCATCTGGTTTTATCAGCACCACGTTTAGAATATATTTTCCTCTAGCTGGTTCCATCACTTCCTTCCCATAATAATTTATTCCTCCTCTGCGAACCATGTGACCTTGCCGCGGTGGGGAGGCTTGCGTGTCCCAATGATGCAGATAGCCGAGCCGCAGGTGCAACCATATCGGATGGGTATCTGTTGAGAGACCAGACTAACGAATGGTTCATCGAAAGGGGGGTAGCAGCCTTTCGGTAGTTGCAAGGGCGGAAGTTTAGATAATTGACTGATATGGCCTTGTAATAATACCCAACATGATATAGACGTGTTGATACTGCTACACGGCTGAAAGCAACGGGAAACTACAGCCGTAAGTAACTCCCGAGTACATGTAGCTCTCATTGTATGAATGATGTACTGATGATGGCTTCCTCCCAGGTAAAATATTCCGGAGGTAAATTGGTCCCCCATTCGGATCTCCGGGCGGGGACTACACGAGAGGGGGCGATCATCAGGAAGATGGATACTGACATTCTGCGAGTCGGAGCGTGGAATGTTAGAAGTTTGAATCGTTGTGGTAGGTTAGAGAATCTGAAAAGGGAGATGGATAGGCTAAAGTTAGATGTAGTTGGTATAAGTGAAGTACGTTGGCAGGAAGAACAGGATTTTTGGTCAGGCGACTAACGAATTATCAACACGAAATCAAACAGGGGTAATGCAGGATTTGGTTTAATAATGAATAAGAAAATAGGGCAGCGGATAAGCTACTACGACCAGCATAGTGAAAGAATTATTGTCGCCAAGATAGACACCAAACCAATGCCCACCACAATAGTGCAGGTCTATATGCCTACTAGTTCAGCGGATGATGAAGAAATTGAAAGAATATATGAGGAGATAGAAGATTTAATACAATATGTCAAAGGTGACGAGAATCTAATTGTGATGGGAGACTGGAACGCAGTGGTAGGCCAAGGAAGAGAAGGTAGCACAGTAGGAGAATTTGGATTGGGACAAAGGAACGAAAGAGGAAGTCGGCTGGTTGAATTCTGCACTGACCATAATTTAGTCCTCGCCAATACTTGGTTCAAACACCACAAACGACGGCTGTATACGTGGACGAGACCTGGAGACACTGGAAGGTATCAAATAGACTTTATTATGATTAGGCAGAGATTCAGAAACCAGGTGTTGGATTGCAAAACTTTCCCAGGAGCAGACGTGGACTCTGACCACAACTTGTTGGTCATGAAATGCCATCTGAAGTTGAAGAAATTGAAGAAAGGAAAGAATGCAAAAAGATGAAAGAAAAGAGTGTGAGGGACCGTTTCAAGGAACATGTTGCACAAGGACTAAATGAAAAGGCCGAAGGAAACACAGTAGAGGAAGAGTGGAGAGTCATGAAAAATGAAGTCAGTAGGGCTGCTGAAGAAATGTTAGGAAGGAAGAAAAGATCAACTAAGAATCAGTGGATAACTCAGGAGATACTAGACCTGATTGATGAACGACGAAAATACAAGAATGCTAGAAATGAAGAGGGAAGAAAAGAATACAGGCGATTAAAGAATGAAGTGGATAGAAAGTGCAAGGTAGCTAAGGAAGAATGGCTGAAGGAGAAGTGCAAGGATGTCGAAGGCTGTATGGTCCTGGGAAAGGTAGATGCTGCATACAGGAAAATCAAGGAAACCTTTGGAGAAAGGAAATCTAGGTGCATGAATATTAAGAGCTCAGATGGAAAGCCACTTCTAGGGAAAGAAGACAAAGCAGAAAGATGGCAGGAGCATATCCAACAGTTGTATCAAGGTAACGATGTAGATAATTTCGTTCTGGAACATGAAGAGGCTGTTGATGCTGATGAAATGGGAGACCCAATTTTGAGGTCAGAGTTTGACAGAGCTGTGAGTGACCTAAATAGGAACAAGGCACCTGGAATTGATGATATTCCCTCTGAATTACTGACTGCCTTAGGAGAAACCAGCATGGTAAGGTTATTTCATTTAGTGTGCAAGATGTATGAGACAGGAGAAGTCCCATCCGATTTTCGGCAGAATGTTGTTATACCTATTCCCAAGAAAGCCGGTGCTGACAGGTGTGAAAACTACCGTACTATTAGTTTAGTATCTCATGCCTGCAAAATTTTAACACGTATTATTTACAGAAGAATGGAAAAACAAGTTGAAGCTGAGTTGGGGGAAGATCAATTTGGCTTCAGAAGAAATGTAGGAACACGTGAAGCAATCCTGACTTTACGTCTGATCTTAGAGGATCGAATCAAGAAGGACAAGCCCACGTACATGGCATTCGTAGATCTAGAAAAGGCATTCGATAATGTTGATTGGACCAGGCTATTTATGATTCTGAAGATGATAGGGATCAGATACCGAGAACGAAGAATTATCTACAACCTGTATAAAAATCAGTCTGCAGTGATAAGAATCGAGGGCTTTCAAAAAGAAGTAGCAATCCAGAAAGGAGTGAGGCAAGGCTGCAGTTTGTCCCCTCTCCTTTTCAATGTTTACATAGAACAGGCAGTAAAGGAAATCAAAGAGGAATTTGGAAAGGGAATCACAGTCCAAGGAGAGGAAATCAAAACCTTGAGATTTGCCGATGATATTATTATTTTATCTGAGACTGCAGAAGATCTCGAGAAGTTGCTGAATGGTATGGATGAAGTCTTAGGTAAGGAGTACAAGATGAAAATAAATAAGTCCAAAACAAAAGTAATGGAGTGCAGTCGAACGATGGCAGGTGATGTAGGAAATATTAGATTAGGAAACGAAGTCTTAAAGGAAGTAGATGAATATTGTTACTTGGGTAGTAAAATAACCAACGATGGCAGAAGTAAGGAGGACATAAAATGCAGACTAGCACAAGCAAGGAAGAGCTTTCTTTAGAAAAGAAATTTGCTCACTTCAAACATTGATATCGGAATTAGAAAGATGTTTTTGAAGACTTTTGTGTGGAGCGTGGCATTGTATGGAAGTGAAACATGGACGATAACTAGCTCAGAAAGAAAGAGAGTAGAAGCTTTTGAAATGTGGTGTTACAGAAGAATGTTGAAGGTGAGATGGATAGATCGAATCACTAATGAAGAGATACTGAATCGAATTGGTGAGAGGAGATCGATTTGGCTAAATTTGACGAGAAGAAGAGATAGAATGATAGGACACATCTTAAGACACCCAGGACTTGTTCAGTTGGTTTTTGAAGGAAGTGTAGGTGGCAAGAACGGTAGGGGTAGACCAAGGTATGAATATGACAAACAGATTAGAGCAGATGTAGGATGCAATAGTTACGTAGAAATGAAAAGGTTAGTACAGGATAGGGTGGCATGGAGAGCTGCATCAAACCAGTCTATGGACTAATGACTCAAACAACAACAACAATAATTTATTTACCATTTGTTGCTCATGTTTTCTGTCATTCCATACCCTTCGCAGTTAATATTAGGCACGGCCAGATCACCCTCTACAATAACGTTCCTCTCTGTGCCGTTCCCCACATGCCTGATTATCTTATCAAATAATTCTACATCTGCGTTAGTGCCAGCCTTGCCAGTTCTGTACACCCTCAAAAACATCAAGTTGCTTATTACCTTTAGAGATACACATAACACTATCCTCCACCACAATAATACGCAGTGTCCTACAAAATGGCAGATGCAGCCCGCCCTCATCGGAGGGTCTGCCTTACAAGGGCTGCACCCGGCTAGAAATAGCCACATGAAATTATTATACCTTTAGAGATGAGTCTTAAACCTAGAGTATTCATGTTCCTCAGCCTTAACCATTTGATACCTTACAAATTCTTCTTTCGCCAGTATGAACACTCCTCCTCCGATCGTTCCTAACTGGCTTCTACGATAAAGACTCCAGTTCCGTGAGAAAATGTCCGCAACCATAATATCACTGCCCAACCATGATTCATACAATCTTTTTCTGCTACCGCTTTCTCCCACACCTGGAATATCCTCAATGGGGGCTGGCGGTCATTCTGGTCCAGACCTGAGTAGTATAAGTCGGCGGCCTCCACATCCAAAAGCCCTCCGCAGAGGCCTCCTCCACACCGACTGCGCTGGCTAAGAGAGTAAGCCTAACCTCATGGGGGCCTAACCTCAGTTTTACGGCCGGATGCCCTTCCTGACAACTAAGAGAGTGAGCTTAACCTCACATCCGCTATCTTGAGTAGTAGGGCATTGGGTATTCTCGAGACGTTATTTGAGTAGTAGGGCAATGGAGGTTAGCATAAAAGAGCACATCCAACCTCATGGAGGAGCCTAACCTCAGTGTTAAGGCCGGATGCCCTTCCCGCTGCCAATTGCACAAGATGGCGGCTATACACAGCTCCTTATGAGACGGCTTAAGGGTGCTTGAGCAAGTTAGCGCCTATCTAATTCTACAAGATGGCGACTATGCACAGCTCCTTATGAAGCGGCTTAAGGCTGCTTGCGCAAGGTGGCGGCCGTTCTTAGGAGACGGTCAAGGGCGCTTGCGCAAGATAGCTGCTACACATAGGCTCTTATGAGACGCCCTAGGGATGCTTGCGCAAGATGGCGGCTATCTAATTCTACAAGATGGCGACTATACATAGCTTCATATTAGACGGCTTAGGGGCGCTTGCACAAGATGGCTGCTATACATTGGCTCTAATGATACGCCCTAAGGAGGCTTGCACAAGATGGCGGCTATCTAATTCTACAACATGGCGGCTATAAATAGCTTCTTATGAGACGGTTTAAGGGCGCTTGCACAAGATGGCAGCTATCTAATTCTACAAGATGGCGGCTATACACAGCTCCTTATGAGACGGCCTAGGGGTGCTCGCACAAGATGGCTGCTATACATGGGCTCTTATGAAGAAAGCTAGCTTAGAGGCTACTGCGCAAGATGGCGGCTGCTGTTATGAAGAACCTTGTGCATGCGGTGAAGGGCAATTTGAAATTCCACGTGCTCTTGTTTGTAAAAAAAGCCAAGTGCTTTATGACTGCGGCCATCTTTAATCAACAAAGCATCCTGCTGCCATCTTTACCTACTACTTTTGAAATGTGGTGGCGGCAATGTTCACGTGTTTTTATAGCTGCCATCTTTAATTAACAGAGCACCCTCCTGCCATCTTTAGCTACTACCTTAGGTACGTGGTAGAGGGCAATTAGAAAAATTCCAGGGGCTTTTTTGACAGCGGCCATTTTTAATCAACAGAGCATCATGCTGCCATCTTTAGTTACTACATTTGAAATGTGTTGGCAAGCATTTGAAAAAATTCTACGTGTCTTTGATAGCTGTCAGTCGCCATCTTTAAACAACAACGCATAGTGGTGCTATCTTTACGGCACTAAACCTCATCCTTATACATGTAGTGGAGCGTAATTTAAAAAATACACGTGCTTTTATGACAGCTCCCATCTTTAATTTTTATATTTATCTTTATATATACAGCACTAAACCTCATACCTTTGATATGTGGTGGCGGGTAATTTGAAGAAGTCTACGTGCTTTTTTCGAGAGCTGTCAGCGGCCATCTTTAAACAATGGCGGCTATACATAGGCTGTTAAGGCCTCCTCCTCCTCCTCTGTGCTGACGCAGCATATCACGTGACCGTAACGTCACGACCACGTGCCCTTGTTTGTAAACAAAGCCACGTGCTTTTTAACAGCTGTCACCTTGACGGACCCTAACCTGACGTTTAAGGTAAATAGAGCATCGCTAACCTCACTGCTCCCATCTTCATGGCGCTAAACTTCAAGGCTGCCACCTTACGCATGTCGTAGCGCGGAATTTAAAATCCAACAGCAGAACATCGCTAACCTCACTGCTGCCATCTTGAAAAGTTCAGTGTTCCAAACACTAGAAACTATCAAGCAGATACTGATTTCTGTTAGAAAAACGCAACTCATTGCACCACTAGTAGGTCGGGAATTTTATTCTTTATTATATAATTATGATAAGACGTGACTCCTGAGTTCCATTCCCTGTTATGTGTGGCATGAATTTCTTCGGTTCTGAACACAAAACCATTTACCAGTAGAGATTAATTTGCTACACTTAACACAGTAGATTTGTTCTTGCTGATAACAATCGATGAGGGTGATGCTGCTGTTAAAAATGTACCAACTTCAGCTAACTCCTTCTAGACGGAGGAGGGCGTGGTGAGGTGGTGGAGGAGAAGGAGCCCTTTTTTTCTTTAGCCCATTAGCCCATTAGCCCATTAGCCCTTTAGCCCTTTAGCCCATTAGCCCGCGGAGGAGGATGCGGTCAGGAGGAGGAGGTGGAGGAAGAGTCCTTCCATCCTCTTGCCCTTCTAATAAGACGTAACCCCTGGGTTCCATTCCCTTTCATGTGAGTAGCACGATTATTTCTTCGGTTCAGAATTTTACAATCATCTTGCATAGTAGCCATTTCCTGCTCAAGCTACATGCTTGTAACCCATGCCAACAGATTGAAATAATATGTTTTCGAACCGATATTTCATGTTACATGTTTATGCGATAACTTGTTCAACTGCTAGGGACTTAAATGTAAGCAGTGTATTTCTTATAGCACTAGGCGTTCTGTTTAATTTTCACTTTCCGCATAAGTTACGTGCTTGTAACCTATGCCAACAGATTGAAAAAATATGTTTCCGTACCGATATTTCATGTTACATGTTTATGCGATAACTTGTTCCACTGCTAGGGGCTTAAATGTAACCAGTGTATTTCTTATAGCACTAGGCGTTCTGTTTAATTTTACTTTCCGTGTTTGCGATAAGAGAACAAGGTTTGAATCTACGTTCTTTCTATTGTACGTAAATCAGATTATCATTTACCGAGCGAGTTGGCTACGCAGTATGGTTTTTGTTCTGTACTTGTTTGCTTTTCGCACAAGACAAACTATAGAAGGCTAATCATTTGAATTTGTACGTTTCATATATTCATATTATCGTTTACCGAGCGAGTTGGCTACGCAGTATGGTTTTCTGTAGTTTTTATTTTCGCACAAGACAAGGCAAATCATTGAAGTAGTACTTTTGTTGTATACATATTATCGTTTACCAAGCGAGTTGGCTACGCAGTATGTGCACTGCCTTATGCATAAGATCGTGTTGTATGTTCGATAAAGCTATGCCTTAACCGAGCGGGAAGAGGAGGGGGACGTTATAACAGCCACTAACTTGCAACAGGTGTTCAGAAATCTGGCATTATTTTTTCGCAGTTCGAATCCACCTTCTTAGAACAAAGGTGTCCCCTGACATGTTCTGAACACATGTTGTAAGTAACGTCATCGTGTATCGTGTTCTATACTAGTCTTGTTATGTTTTAATCACTTATTTAGTGTTCTGAACACATCAGTCAATGTTCTGATCTCATGTTGAAGTTAACAACGTCGAGTACAGTGTTCGAATTCAAGTCTTATTATGTTTCAATAACTTATTTTGTGATCTGATCTTCTTAGAATAAAGGTATCACTGAAATGTTCTGAACACATGTTGTAAACATCGACATCGAGTACAGTGTTCGATTGTACTCTTGTCATGTTTTAATCACTTATTTAGTGATCTGAACACATCAAACAATGTTCTGAACGCTTGTTGAAGTTAACGACATCGCGAGTACAGTGTTTGATTCTAGTCTTGTTATGTTTCAATCACTTCTTTTGTGATCTGCAAGTCTAAACATGCATAATGATGTTATCGCTGCAATACGTGTACACTCTTGCCTTCGCGATGCAGGTTTAAACTTGTTCGATATAGATATAATGCTATGCCTTAACAGAGGAGGAGGAGGAGGCGGCGGAGGAGGAGGGCTTAACAGCCTATGCATATCAGCCATTGTTTAAAGATGGCCGCTGACTGCTGTCAAAAAAGCACGCAGAATTTATCAAATTACCCCGCCACCACATTTCATGAAAGGCATGAGGTTTAGTGCTGTAAAGATAGCAGCACGATGCTCTGTTTATTAAAGATGGGAGCTGTCAAGAAAGCACGTGTAATTTTTCAAATTACCCTGCACCAAATGTATAAGGATGAGGTTTAGTGCCGTAATGATAGCAGCACGATGCCTTGTTGTTTACAGATGGCGGATGACAGCTGTCAAATTGCTTGCCAGCACATTGCAAAGGTAGTAGCTAAAGATGGCAGCATGATGCTCTGTTGATTAATGATGGTCGCTGTCAAAAAAGCACGTGGAATTTTTCAAATTTCCCGCTACCACGTATCTAAGGTAGTAGCTAAAGATGGCAGCACGATTCTCTGTTAATTAAAGATGGCATCTGTCAAAAAACACGTGGACATTGCCGCCATCACATATCAAAGGAAGTAGCTAAAGATGGCAGCACGATTCTTTGTTGATTAAAGATGGCCGCTGTCAAAAAGCACGTAGCATTCTTTACAAACAAGAGCACGTGGAATTTCAAATTGCATTCACCGCACGCATAAGGATATTCATAACAGCGGCCGCCATCTTGCGCAATAGCTTCTAAGCTAGCTTTCTTCATAAGAGCCTGTGTATAGCCGCCATCTTGCTCGACAATCAATACAGGATATGCCCACCACGAGCTGCAGTACATTGATGAATTCGTCGAGGCATGGAGTAAATAAGGCCCTGGATCGCTTCCTGAGGAATTGTGGCCCATGCTTGCTGCACTGCACGGGTCAGTTGTTCCAGAGTTGTGGGTGGCTGAGGACGGTTGGCCAGTTGTCGACCCATCGTGTCCCACACATGCTCAATAGGACTGAGGTCCTGGGATCTCGCGGGCCATTCTAGGGTTGTGATGTCGTGGAGAATTTCTATGGAGATGCGTGCAGTGCGAACCCGGGCATTGTGCTGCTGAAGCACCCCATTATCAATGTTCGCCATCATAGGGACAACCATTGGATTGAGTACCCTATCAACGTACTGTCGAGCAGTCATAGTGCTTTCAACAAGCACTAATTGTGATTTCACATTAAAGCCAGTAGCTCCCCAGGCCATAATGCTTGGTGTTGGCCCTATGTGCCTCTCGACAATAAGATCTGGGTGGCCCCTCTCCCCGGTACGTTGATTGTTGTCCAAACTTGTGGTCAGAGGGACCTGAAATTGTAATCATCGAATCACACCCGAACACTCGTCCTGCATGTTCAATTGCAGCAGTGTACCGCCACTCCTTCAAGGAGTTGCAATTCCCATTTTCTTCAGTGTATAAGGAAAAGGGAAGGAAGTGGCCGTGGCCTTAAGTTAGGTACCACCCAGGCATTTGCCTGGAGGAGAAGTGGGAAACTACGGAAAACCAATTCGAGAATGGCTGAGGTGGGAATCGAACCCTCCTCTACTCAGTTGACCTCCCGAACGTGAGTGGACCCCGTTCCAGCCTTCGTACCACATTTCAAATTTCGTGGTAAAGCTGGGAATCAAACACGGTCCTCCGGGGGTGACAGCCAATCACGCTAACTATTACACCACAGAGGCGGACGGGATTTTATTTATATTCATAAATATCACCGAAGATAGTTTCTTAAAGTACTTATTGACGATTTCAAGGCAAAATCTTTACATGGGATAAGAACATATGGAAAGATACTAAGATTACAATGATATTTCATGACTTGGACTCTACACACGGTTATGTACACGTTATGTGCCATTTGTTAAATGTGCTATATTAGTTAGAGAAACTTCTTCATCAGCATGATATCCACAAATTGATTTGAGCGTTTTATTATTTGTCACATTAAATGTGCCACCAAGTGTTTCCCATGCAAATGGAACAGCGTCAGCAATACTGGTAATGTAATTTGTCATTGCTCCCAGAGGACTTACACACACAAATTAGTCCTATTTTTTCACCTTACAAACCGTGACACGAGACACTGAAGCATCATTAATATAAGTACAAAGAATTCCTCGTTATTAATTTCGTTACTCTGTCCTATGTTTCACGCCAAACCTTTTGTGTCCGTTCCATGGAAGTGACAAGTACGCTACCTTTCTGCTTTTGTTTTGTAACTCAGATAGATTTCGCTGCTTTTAGATCTGATATTTATTTGATCCAGGATCATTATGTATCGAAAGTACAATAGACATTTGTGTACTGAACTGTTCTCCCGTAGATTTCAATTTTCCTCACAATTATCATCATCATCATCATCCGTTTACCCTCCAGGTTCTGCTTTTCCCTCGGACTCAGCGAGGGATCCCACCTCTACCGCCTCAAGGGCAGTGTCCTGGAGCTTCAGACTCTTGGTCGGCGGATACAACTGGGAAGAATGACCAGTACCTCGCCCAGGCGGCCTCACCTGCTATGCTGAACAGGGGCCTTGTGTAGAGATGGGAAGATTGGAAGGGATAAGCAAGGAAGAGGGAAGGAAGCGGCCGTGGCCTTAAGTTAGGTACCATCCCGGCATTTGCCTGGAGGAGAAGTGGAAAACCACGGAAAACCACTTCGAGGATGGCTGTGGTGGGAATCGAACCCACCTCTACTCAGTTGACCCCCCGAGGCTGAGTGGACCCCGCTCCAGCCCTCGTACCACTTTTCAAATTTCGTGGCAGAGCCGGGAATCGAACCCGGACCTCCGGGGGTGGCAGCTAATCACGCTAAGCACTACACCACAGAGGCGGACTTCCCTCAAAATAACAAGAGTAATATTCTTTACAACTTCAGCATTTTAATATTAACGTATACAGGGTGGTCGGAAACAACGTGAATCGGGTATATGAGCATTAGAATGTTGGTCATACTGATGAATAATTTGAAAAAATAATTCTATATCTCGCACCATTCTCATTTTATTAGCTGCTGAAGTTAGCCGATCAAATCGCTTCGCGGGCGAATTGTCATGGGCTTTGCGCGGCAGTGTTGCTAAATCTACAAGTGACTTAAGAACAGCTTCAGAGCTATGTCGAGAAATCAACATCAACCTCAAAGAAACCATTGTTTTGAGCCAGTGTCACCGTAGTGCACTTGCTTTGGCGCGATTCTGTCAGCTCAGAGGCCTGTGTTCAACCCCTCCCCTGGCGGAGTTGTAAAGTTGTATTCTTCGTCTGGTGATCTCATGCCGGCTTTAAGCCAAGTACAGATTTGGTAACACCGTCGCACAAAGCCAATTTCAATTCGACCGCGAAGCGATTTCATTGGCTAACCTCAGCAGCTAATAAAATGACAACGGTGCGAGATTTCGAATTATTTCTTTGAATTATTATTAATATTATTATTTGCTAGTGGCTTTACGTCGCACCGACACAGGTAAATCTTATGGCGGCGATGGGACAGGAAAGGCCGGGGAATGGGAAGGAAGCGGCCGTGGCCTTAATTAAGGTACAGCCCCAGCATTTTCCTGGTGTGGAAATGGAAAACCACGGAAAACCATTTTCAGGGCTGCTGACAGTGGGGTTCGAAACCATTATCTCCCGGATGTGAGCTCACAGCTGCGCCCTCCTAACCGCGCGACCAACTCACCCGGTTTCTTTGAAATTATTTATCAGTATGACCAACCTTCTAACGCTCATATGCCCAGGTCATGTTGTTTCCGACCACTCTGTATACACTTCCTCAATTTAGTGGTTGCCTAAAAGACAAAATACACTTAATACAAACTAATATGGTGCAATGGAAATGTAACGGAAAAATAAATAAATAAATAAAATTCCATTTAATAGTAAAAGACTTCACCGAATATAGTTTCTTAAAATATGTATTGACGACTTCACGGAAAACTGCACAAAGTCAACAATCAAAGCTTTTGGCAGGTAGACTGTCTTGAAGAACTCAGCGAGTTTTCGAGGTATAGGACCCCTACTTCCGATTAGCAAGCCTACGACTCCGATCATTTTAAGGTTGTATGTTTCCTTGTAGAATGCACCAACAGCGTCAGGCTGACTCGCAGAAAAATAACATTCATCACACACACACACAAAAACACCGCCCAGAACTCAAAATACATGGTGTATTTCAGCTCTAAATATCACTTTGCGTTTCAGGGATGGGATAATAAACCCTAAATCTACAAAGATGTCAAACTTCTTGCTAACACTGATCAACAGTGATTAACCCCATTCCGCTCTTGCATCAATAATTGTTGGCAAATGAGAAACCGCAAAGTAAACCCTGCAAAATTGTTTACCTGAAATAAGGGGATTCGTAGCACACCGCGTTGCAAAAGATGTAAAACTTGAAGTTTACTATCGATGTTCAGCGATTTTGAACGTAAGTAAATAGCCGCATTCATTTCAAGTGAAATTTTAAGTGTGGAGTGTCAACAGGCTGTCGTGGGATTTACCAATGATTACGCTGCGGAGATAGGACAAAGAAATGAAAGTATCTAATATTTAAACGGACGGATTCAGCAGCCCCTTCCAATATCGTTTGCTGCCGCCCAACTAACGTGCATGTGATTATAGGATTGCTATTCCCCTGCATGTGTACTGTATGGTACTAATGTACAGTGAACAAATTTTGCACATGATTCTGAACCCTAGCGAAATGTTATATCATCCGTTGGCAAAACATGACGCCTTGAAATCATGTAGCAACCTCCTTTTACCATGTAACTATGTGAATGTGTCGTGCCTCGTGACCGGGTGTGACGAAGAGGGGAATAAATGCATAAAACTGGGTAACAGTGCAGTAATTAATGACTTTAACACCGAACCGAATGACGTACGTACTCTGCTCTCGTCGTACATCCAGCACGTTGCCATCAGTGTAGCGTAGTGGATGTGGTTAGGCGTTCGCCTAGCAATCAGCAGAATGTGCCAGTGGCCGTTCGAATCATGCATCGTTGAAATATGTTTTCATCGGTAGAATATTTGAATACGTAAACAAAGGCCAACGTTTGCCACATTCCAACAGTACAATAACGCTGTTATTCATCTTGTACCCTGCACATACTCCGCTGGTTAGGGCCTGAATTTACTGTAATCTCCGATGTCATTCGGCATGTTTTCTATAGAGAAACACGTTGACAAGCTCCTCATTTATTAGAAAGCAAAGAAAAACGCGTGCGCGGCACTACGTCTGTGCCAGGAACGGTATTCCGATAGGCGACACCCGACTGCTACGTCATTCCGCCATGTTATTATTACTATTAGCGTATGGTAACGTACACAAAACATTACAAAGGTTAAATATACATGACAGTAAGCACAAACTATTATATACATAATTATAAGATATACACATTATAACATTGAAAACAATCATGCAAGCAAAAGGGTTCAAAGGGTTCGATCTAAATTCTCAAGCCATTGTATGGCCTCAGCAGAAGCCACCATAAAGTCCTGGCTAGATCCAGCGAATGGCCTTCCAATGCATTCGGTGACAATATGGTCGATAGTCTGTTTAACTGCACCACAGACACAGGCTGGAGAAGATTTCATACCCCATTTAAACATCATTGAACCACATCTCCCGTGGTTAGTACGGACTCTGTTGAGGGCTACCCATGTCTTGCGGGGCAAATCAAAGCCAGCTGGAAGATTCTTATAATCGAACAATGTCCGCCATTGAGTCGGAGCTACGCTGTTCCACTCTTGTTGCCAATCAGTTTTTGGATTGAAATCCCTCCTAACAAGTTCCTGTGCTGTTTGAATAGGAGGAGATCTTGATTTGAGGCGGCTGAATCTGACGTTAGCATCTTCATTTTGAAAGACGCCTAAGGACAACAGACGTGATTTCCAACCAGCCACCAGTGAGCGATAGGCCCGTTACATCGGATGAAAGAGAAGAGGCCGTTCTGGAGGCAGCTCGTAATTATCCACACATTAGTACAAGGGCGATTGCACGACAGGTGAGCACCAGATAGCCGTCCGTCTGGTGAATACGTCTGAGTCTTTCATTGTTCATTGTTTTACGCAAGTATGTTTTAAAAGCAAGAGTCAGGGTCCAGTCGTGACCACATGTAGGGCGAAGCTCACTCTACATCCGCCGACCATCAACCAAAAGAGATTACCGACAAGTAGTTGAGTAAAGTTCGCTCTCAACGTAGCAGGATACATCTCAGTGTCGAGGGGAAAGGGACTTTGCTTGGCGCAGGCAAAGTAATACTCGCCTAGCTGTTAGAAGAGATTCAATGCGTAATCACTGCATGGAAATGAAGAGGACAAATTGGAGAAAGTATTCATTCATAGATGGAGGATTAAGGGATTGGGAAAATTTATTCGGATGAAAGTTCGATAAATTTCCAAATTCTTTCAAAACGTTTAAGAGAAGGCTAAGTTAACAAATGACAGCGAAACTGCCACCTGGGCGACAACTCTAACTCTAAATGTAGATTAATTATTTGTTTGACTGATTGATGACCAACCGAGCAGAGGACCCGTTACCACGACTTTACTACGTCCCTACATCTCTGCATTTGGGACACGTGGAAAGGCTTATTACCTCTCGGCTTCCTGAAAATGGTTTTCCCTCGTTTACTATTCTCATGCTCTAAGGCGAATGCGGAGACAGTTCGTAACATAGGTCACAGCCGCCAACCGCCTCACGTTCACTATGCATCACCTCCACCAATTCAAAACTCCTTGGCCTGAGAGGACCCATTCAATTTTACAAACGCGACAAATGATGCCCTGCAACTGACACACTAACATGCTTGTCTAACTAATCGAAACTAATACACAGCGCGATTCAGCCGACCCTTCCAATATAGTTTTATGCAACCTACAATATTCATCCCGCTCTGAAAACATCCACCCTGCCGGTATGCTCAGACAACACAACCGGATATCTTGGTATTTACCGCCTCACCATGATAGGACGCCATAATGTTATACTCGTATTAACGACTGGAAGACATGCGTGTGCCTTCTAGATCACATGAACCTGACACGCCAGCGAAACACTAAATTGGTATTCATACCCCTTTCAGAGGAAGCCGTGATCACAGGAAATGTTAATATTAAGCGAGTCAATTTTGACATTTCAACATACACTCGATCTAGGTCATTGAGGACAATATAACGTAAAATATCGCGTTTAAAATATCATAAATGAACATAAAGAGTGGTAACAGCCTCTCGCGCAGCTTTGACGGTGGCAAACTGCTGCAATAGAGTTCTCGCGACATGTCCCGGCGAAGAGTCAAAAATATTAAATATTAATATTGAAGAATATGCGATTTTTATATTTTCAAACTGTTACCAGTGGTAACAGTGGATACTAGCAAGCTTCGCCACTGAACGTAATGCTGAACACCCCCATGGTCTGCAATCAATCAATCAATCAATCAATCAATCAATCAATCAATCAATCAATCAATCAATCAATCAATCAATACTGATATGCATTTAGGACAGTCGCCCAGGTGGCAGATTATCTATCTGTACTTTTCTATATCCGAATAAATGTATCAATTCCTTTTCCGGTATTTCTCTATTAATAATGGTTATATGTTCACAAGGAGGGGCTGCCTGGCCGAGGCGGAGAAGGCGTGCTCGGTTCGCCCGGAAGGACGTGGGTTCGAATCCCCGTCAGGAAGTCGTAAAATTTAAGAAACGAGATTTTCACTTCCGGAGGTGCATATGGCCCTGAGGTACACTCAGCGTACACCAAATATTAGTACCAGGTTAATTCCTGGGGGCAAAGGCGGCCAGGCGTAGAGCTAACCAACCTACCCCATCACGGGCCGAGGTTAAGATGGTGGAAACCTTTACCTTCCACCCCTCCAAGGGCCTTCGTGGCCTGTACGGAGATGGCTTTGCTTTTCTTTTTTATATGTTCATAAGGTTCCTGCCATTGTGGAGCACACGTAATATGTCTGACGTACTCTCACTTTCGTAGAATATCGACAATTATTTCTGATAATCCCGATGCAGTCTTATCAATCGAAATATAATACAGACCTGTTTTAAGTAGAACCGGAATATCACACCGTCTTGAGATCTATTTGATAAACTTAAGGTCTCATCAACCTGAATACCAATGAAATCACAAGAATCTAATTCTCGTCTCCTGAATTGTGGTTGTTATAGACTCAATTCACTCTGTATTTCGCTTGATGTGCCTTTAAAGCCCAGTGTGCCGGGCTGAGTGGCTCAGAGGCGCTGGTCTTCTGAACGCAACTTTGCAGGTTCGATCCTGGCTCAGTGCGGTGGTATTTGAAGGTTCTCAGATACGTCAGCCTCGTGTCGGTAGATTTACTGGCGAGCAAAAGAACTCCTACTGGACTAAATTCCGGCACCTCGCCGTCTCCAAAAACCGTAAATGTAGTTAATGGGACGTAAAGCAAATGCCATTACTATTATTATTATTATTATTATTATTATTATTATTATTATTATTATTATTATTATTATTATTATTATTATTATTATTATTACTATTATTATTGTTACCGTGTTTTAATGGATCGCAGAGAGGTGAAAGAAGGTTCGGGCTTGAATGGGTCTAACTACAATATCAGGAATTGAATTAAAACTTTAAAAGGTAATATTTCTTTTAGAATATCAAACTTAACAATTTTTTCACTGAGTAAACATAACAACATGACAGGTACAATTAGCAATCTTGAGACAAGACTTGGAAAATCCAATATTAGTGAATTTTAGAGCTTTTGGGCTGAGATACCGGATCCAGTTTACAAGACTTGCGAAATCTCAATGTTTAGACAGGGATGGACATATCCCGATTTAAGAGTACTTGCTGCAGAAGTTACAATATTTTACAAAACTTTGAAAAGAGCTTGCATGCTCTTGATTTCTTACAGCCCACTCTAGGCAATATTACATCAAAATCTAACACTTTCTGGCCTCACAAGGCACGATTTACAAATGGAAATAGTTTTACACAGGGGTATCTAGTACCCAAGCTACTGGGCCTTTGCGGAAAAAAGAACAGGTTAAATAAATGGCCCGAACACAAATTGAATGGGGGCGTACACTTGCGCTCCCAGATAATGAAATATTGAAAACCTAATAGGACTCTCGGCCGATGAAACAGGGGCTAGTCCCAAGCTACTGAGGTGGCTCGCATGGGAATAAATTTAATATATTACAGAAAAGAAAACAGTTACGAACTCGTAGTCACCTCAAACCAAGATGCAGGGGAGCTCGAGAGGTTAACTCACACTCTATCCCCGATTTACAGTTAACGACTTTATGATATTTTACATTAGCCGAAAGAAAATTTACATTTTAGAAAAGTTTGTTACATTGTTAAGAATTCTGACCTACCCTTCGGATAAGTCTGCGGAGGAAGCTACAGAAAAAAAGAATATAGGTGGCCGTTACCTGGCTGATGTACTGCCTGGCGAAGAAAGAGGCCCCTCGCCTCCTGCCATAACACACATACTCAGAAAGACGACGATCAAGAGACAAGTAAACTTGAAAAGCCGCAACTTATATACCCTCAGGGAAGGTTCGAGAGGATTCTGGGCTAATCCGGACACACCCTCTCATTTTATTGGCTGAACCCAAAAGTTACACTCAAAACCGAACAAGAAGCCTATGATAGGCGGAAAATTAATTACAAAAAAAAATGTTATTGGCCAGATTCAAAACTGGCGGAATGATAAAGAAGTGTTGCATACCTAGAATTATATTAAAAAACAAATGAAAGTAGAGAAAACCAATAAACATAAAAATTCTTTCAATAACAACTTCCTTTACCCGGCACCAGAGTGCATGACCATAGTTTTTTGATAGTGACATCTGTGGAAAAATGTCCGAACTTCTTGATGTACAGCAAAAACAAAACCACGAGAAATCCAATCAGTTTTGGAAGCTTGTGATTAAAGTTCCAACTTTATGTAGTATCAGTTTCACCTTTTGGTGTATAGAGGAGTTCATTAAGGCGCTTATTTTGAATGTGCGGAGTTCAGGTGTGCCTCCCTTTACAATTATTATTATTATTATTATTATTATTATTATTATTATTATTATTATTATTATTATTATTATTATTATTATTATTATTATTATTATTATTATTATTATTATTATTATTACTAAAAGCCGGCGTGGACTGGAGATGATGTCGAATGCATTGTTCCTGTTTTGAAAAAAGATCTAACAACTCTAGGTAATTGCATCTGTTGATCGAGGCTTCCCCTTCAAAATTACCTTGATATCCAACCTTGTGTTACCCAAGAAAACACGCAATATCAAGTCTCTCAACAACAAGCCGATTTTGTTTTAAGACTTCGTTATGTTTAACGGATTGAACTCTTACACATTCAGATAAAGAACGTTAGATCACACAGCGTTCCAGTAAACGGAATAGCTCTCCATTCTGAATATGTTTGTTTCAATTTTGATGATTGTCCATTTTTCTAAGAAAGTTTCTATAATAATTATCCCATTTAAAGTTTATTCCTTTTCACTACCAAACAAACGCACGTAGACCTTATAAAAAAACACGAATATCATGTATATCAAGAAAATTGAAAGTTTCTAGCTATTTTACCATCAAAATAATTACTAAATTAAGTATAGAGGATGTTAGGGGTATACGTGCAGATATTTTGCTAGTCAGCAAAGGAAAATACATCTCACAATATATGCGATGTACTTTTTACCTTGTCCTATTAGTTTTCCCATAACTGAGCAAATTATTTCAGGACCTAATGTGTTTAGAATGGCCGTAGCAGGATACGCCGGTTATGTCATTCTGTCCACGTGTATTGGAAGGACAGTAGCAGATTATAGGGAATGTTGAAACTGTTTCTTATCGCAGGCCAGCACACGTTGTTGTGCACTTCCACCGAAAGCTTGGCAAGTAGGAGAGGTTGACTCACGTGCCAGGCCACTGGCTGTACTCGAAAACCGGTCTAGGGTATTCTGTATGAAAAGTACACAGAATACGTACAGTGACGTCGAAGGTCCGTACCAGCACATACAACGAATCAAGTGTTGTGTAATTGTGTGTGATTTACTGTATAAGACGTCAATGGCATTGCTCAGTGATCCAGGCTGATAAAATGAAAGGAAATTGTTAATGAGTAAATGAAAAATGGGCGCAAAATTTCTGTGCTGTTATTGCGACAGTCTACGATGAATTTCAAACAATAGACAATGCAAGTTCTCTATGCTATCTATGAAAGAAAAGGCTATAAGTATTCAGTGAAATTGTTATTAATGAGGCAAAATTCAACAATCGCAGTTGCATCCATGCGTGAACATCGCTCGAAAAAGAAAGAGCTACTGTGGAATTGCTGTCGGGTATTTGAAATAGAAAGCTTCATCTTCTTAATCTGTTTATCCTCCAGGGTTGGATTTCCCTCGGATTCAGCGAGCGACCGCACCTCTACCGCCTCAAGGGCAGTGTCCTAGAGCGTGAGACATTGGGTCGGGGATACAACTGGGGAGAATGACCAGTACCTCGCCCAGGCGGCCTCTCCTGCTATGCTGAACAGGGGCCTTGTGGCGGGCGGGGGGAAAGATTGGAATGGATAGACAAGGAAGAGGGAAGGAAGCGGCCGTAGCCTTAAGTTAGGTACAATCCCGGCATTTGCCTGGAGGAGAAGTAGGAAACCACAGAAACCACTTCCAGAATGGCTTAGGTGGGAATCGAATCCAGCTCTACTCATTTGATCTCCCGAGGCTGAGTAGACCCCGTTCCAGCCCTCGTACCAATTTTCGAATTTCGTGGAAAAGCTGGAAATCGAACCCGGGCCTCCGGAGGAGTGGCAGCTAATCACACTAACCACTACACCACAGAGGCGGACAGAAGGCTTATTACTGGACAGTAAGTGCCGATAGGTAAAATGATGACTGTAACTGACCAGTTTAATTAGAACCTCCGTAATAATAATGTTACTACTACTACTACTACTATAGTACTACTACTAATAATTAATAATAATATCTTTACGTTCCACTAACCAATTTTCACGGTTTTCGGAGACGCTGAGTTGCCAGAATTTTTTACCGTAGTATTTTATTATTGCAAGTAAATCGACAGACACGAGACTGGCGTATTTGAGCACCTTCAAATACCACCGAACTGAGCCGCCATCGAAACTGCCAAGGTGGGATCAGAGGACCAGCGCTCTATCTTCCGAACTACTCAGACCGGCATTTAGAGCTTAGAGTAACTTGGTCGTGCAGTTAGGGGAGCGCAGCTGTGAGCTTGCATTCTGGAGATAGTGGGTTCGAACTCCACTGTCGGCAGCCGGGAAGATGGTTTTCCGTGGTTTCCCATTTTCACACCAGAGAAATGCTGGGACTGAACTTTCATTAAGGCCTCGAACGCTTCCTTCCCATTATATCCTTTTCTCTCCCATCGTCGCCGTATGACCTATTTGTGTCGGTGCGACGTAAAACAGTTCGTAAGTATATGTTTCGGTAATTTCGGAGACATGTCCGCATTTATAAGATTAATAATAATTCGGACTTGTTGACAGTTCACTATTTTCTTTAATTTTTTTCTGACAGATTACGAGCTACGAAGTTTCAATGGAGCGATTAACTTATATTTTCATAATAGTAATAATAGACTAATACAGTTATTATAATAATAATAATAATAATAATAATAATAATAATAATAATAATAATAATAATAATAATAATAATATTGCTAGTGGCTTTACGTCGCACCGACACAGATAGGTCTTATGGCGACGATAGCATAGAAAATGCCTAGGAGTTGGAAGGAAGCAGTCGTGGTCTTAATTAAGGTACAGTCCCAGCACTTACCAGGTGTAAAAATGGGAAACCATAGAAAACCATCTTCAGGGCTGCCGACAGTAGGATTCAAAACACTGTCTCCCGAATGCAAGCTCACAGCCGCGCGCTCCTACCCGCACGGCCAATTAGCACGGCAATAATAATAATAATAATAATAATAATAATAATAATAATAATAATAATAATAATAATAATAATAATAATAATAATGTTTACGTGCCAATGGAGACGCGCGGTGTCAGAATTTTACCCACAAGTATTATTTAACGTGCCTGTAAATCTACCGATCATAAGCGGACTTATTTGTGCACCTTCAAATACCACCGGACTGAGCCAGGATCGAGCCTGCTAAGTTCATGAAACCAGTGCTTGAACCGTCTGAGCCACTCAGTCTGGCAACGTTTATTTTGATACGTTTAATAGGCACTGCAAACGAAGCAGTAAGCTAGAATGCTTTAATTTACCATTAAACATGTTATTTTCGTTTGGAAGCACGAAAGGAAGGTACGTTTAATTTACTTATTTTTATGACATGTCCCTTATTGGTATGAAGCAAATTGTTCGATGTGCTTTGACAATTCAATTCCGATACTACACACTTGGACAACCTATCCCATGCAATTTTTCGTTGACGTAAGAAACTTTATTTACGTACACGTCAACACGCTTTTGCCTAGAAGACTAACCGGACATCCTATATGATTTGTGTTTAGCTATGTTGTGCATTATAACAAAATGAAGAAATGAAGAACGGTGTGATAATGAAATTACACTCTTGGAGAACATTCGACGTAAGCAGTTCGACGAAAGCACTAGACCTGTCACGTGCCGGTTCGGTTTTCTGCTGTTCCTAGCGAAGAGAATGTGGTTGGACGGGTTCTCGCCCTCTACATGAAACCGGACTAGAGGTATGAGCTGCCTGCCTGACCTTCATCTTAATAAGAGCTGTCAGAGAGGCGAATTATCGTCCGTTCTAGTACGCGAGTTACTTCATAGTCGTAGTAGTAGTAGTAATAGTAGTATTTGAATAATGCCAGTGTATGAATACCACGAATACCATGATATGCTGCTAGTGTATCGTGCGGCAGAACAGAATACGGGTCGCGCTCCATGAATCTATCGGGAAACGATTCCCAACAGACAAGTGCCGAATCCAGCAACGATACTTGCTCTACTGCAGCGTATTTGCGATACAGATTGTGTTACACCACGCTTCGGAAAGCGAGGGCCTGAACGGCCACGTGTAATCCTAGACGCGGAAGAAGACATCCTGACAATAGTAAACGATGATCCCGGGCGCCGTACGCGTAGTATAACACGTGCCGTTGATATACCATATTGGACCATACGTAGGACACTGAGTAAAGAGCGTGTGCAACCTGACCACATTCAAAGGGTGCAGTGTCTTTCACCAGCTGATTGCCATTCTTTTACAAGTTGAGGTACGTCGCCATGACATAGATACGAGGTCGGTTACGTGGACTAATCATCCTTTTATTAACGTTACCTTGCTCCTGTGAATGCAGTACGCTACTGGAGCTTTCAGAGGACGCGTAGCTTCGACTACGCAGAACCACGTTGATTTTACGCGATGGTCCAGGCATTTCCTCAACGGTGGACAGGAACTATCATCTGACCAGCCAGATCTCCAGGCCTTATTTCAATGGATTTTTATGTCTGGGGGATATGTAAGACAAAGTATATCGAACTGAAGTAACAATTTCGGATGACCTCAGTGAACGTATTGTTTAAGCAGCAGATGATATTCTGAACAAACCTGGTGTCATGGCTCGAGTGCGTCGCAACTGGTTTCGGAGAAGTGAAGCCTGCAGAGGAGCCCAGGGTGATCACATTGAACAATTGCTACGAGTTTTAATTTGGCATGTCAGATGTTACGCCATTTCTGCAGCGTAATGACTTGGGAGAGCAGTACAGAATCGATATAGTGTTTTGAGTCTCGATAGTTTGATATTCTCATAAATCCGAGCAGAGAAATTGATGCACTGGTAACAAAAATTATAAATCGATAGTTTTGGAGCGCGAGTGCCTTGTGCGTGGTTAAAGCTGAACACAACACACGGAAGACGTGTTGTTAAAACGCTAGACATTGACCTTGAACGCAGTTGGGCAGTTCCTCAATCCAACCCTGCACGTGGTTTGGGTTCATTACGTGTGTTCGAGCAGTTGACAATTTTTTCTTATTCACTATGAGTTAAAACAGAAGACACTTTGCGTTTTAAGCGCCGATGGCTTAAAACAGCAATCATTATCATCATTATCACGTTTAAAAAGTTCAATAAAATGCTTGTTTTGTATTCATCACTACTGAAATAGGTACAATAAGTTAACATTTAACTTAAGAAGGTTGCCTAGATTGTTTTGTTATTTTACAAAGGACAGTTTAAAATTTCTTTTAGTGTAAGGCAATCTGTATTGTACCATTTCCCATCTTTGGTCCCGACCAGACTCAAAATTCGGTAAAGCGATGGTCCGTTTCATGAATATGGGCGACTCAAAAGCTAATTTAAACTTATTCTAATGAATATATTGACAGGAAGAATGGACATATATCTTGAAATGAGAAACGTCATAGGGTAAAATGGATTTTTAAACCCGAGAAAAACATATAAATGGTCCATGCAAAATGGTATGGTATAAAATTAACTGATTGTCGACCTCAAATCAGTCGTAAAATAAAATATAACTGCGGAAAGCGCTTACAAGAATTATTATAATAAAAACAAGCAAACAAAATCGGGTTCATGCCCGTTACCCAATTACATTGAAGCCACGTGATTATACATGGGAATTCGTCGGCAATATCGTTGCGATGATTAATTAAAATTTGAACAATTACTAGTTATTTGATTACGAGCTGACGATTCAGCAGCTGACTTAAAAAACGACCATCGACTTATAATATGACGACTAAAGAAACTGACGACTAAAATAATTGACGACATATAAATTGTCGGCTAAATTAATTGACCCATCGTATTTGAATGATCGACTGCTTCGGACGAGTTCCGTAAATCCAATATTATTTCCCGTAGGCATCGTCGTAAAACAACGTCTATATGGTGAATCGGTAGGACTAGTATATTCGTAAATAGCTAATACAAAAGTAACAGTCCGTCTAATTGCGGATACAACATATAAAACATTATGGCATTGGGTGGTTCCCTAATTAACATTTATATACTAACACAGACTCGAGCATGAGCTCACGGGCTCACACAAAGCACAACCCAGACAGAACTGGATAATAGTGAAATCAGCTGACGAGCTGACATACCCCAAATTACACAATAAGACATGGAATATACGAAAACACACAAAACAGAGCACAGCTGTGGAAAGAATCACACCAATTTATAAATATATACACTAATGATGATATCTGGAGAGTCGAACTCGTTGTATGCAGGCTGCGTCACCTTTTGCGTCTTTACAGACACAAAGTTGTGAGTATTCTCTGCTCTTTAACTATCAGCTGCAAAGGAAAACAAATACTTGGCTGGCGAGGGCAGAAGGTGAGACATATTCTCTATCAGTGGTTCACTGATTAACGGGATCGCAAGTAGTCAGATCTTCTGACTGCTACACAAAAACATTCTCGAGGCAAACAAATGAACAATACATTCTCAACTCAGTCGATGCATTCTTTACATCTCAACTGCTGACTAATTAGCACTCACATATATAAGGCTCCCTCAATTATCAATGGCATATCCTGCTTTCTCACAAATATTAGGCCTCATTTCAACCCTCTAGCATACCAAGCCTCTCATTTCAAATACCCCGTGTTCATCCCCAAGTTGCATCCCTGACTTGCATTCTCGCAATTTGAAATGAAACTAAACTTTCTCAAGAAGGACAGTCTCCCACAGTAACTCCCGTGATAGCTGAGGTAAGGTAAGGGTTATTCTGCCCGAAGGCAGGTCCGAACCTCCGCAGAGGTGTTCCTGAGCCGGAGTTTACGTGCGGTAGGGTGGCCAGTTCCTTTCCGCTCCTCCATTCCCTTACCCCCATCAACAGCGCGTGGCAACCCATCCAACTCCTGAGCAACCGCATTTGTTTTTAATATGTATTAAAGTTATCTCCATCCGAGCAACCTCAGTAGTTTGAGATTAGCCCCCGTTTCGTTGGCCAAGAGCTCTCTTTGGGAGCTCAATCTTTGACTCCATTCCAGTTGTACTTGGGCCGTTTATTGAACCTATTCTTTTTCACTAAGGCCCCGTAGGT
Organism: Anabrus simplex; assembly: GCF_040414725.1. Classification (NCBI taxonomy): domain Eukaryota; kingdom Metazoa; phylum Arthropoda; class Insecta; order Orthoptera; family Tettigoniidae; genus Anabrus; species Anabrus simplex. The sequence goes on from NC_090269.1 coordinate 408,338,261, forward strand.
TGGGTACTAGATGCCTCTGTGTAATAAGATTGATATTTGTAAAAAGTGCCTTGTAAGGCCAGTAATTACTAGATTTTCACATGGTGTTGCCTTGAGTAGGCTGGGAACACTGAGAGCACCTCAGCTCTTTTCAAGTATTGTAAGAATGCCTCTGGGAGGCTCGTTATTGTAATTAGGAGCAAGTGCTCCATGTGTTAGGGGATTTCTGCCCTTTAAACAAATTAGTGTTTTGTAATGTTGAGCTAGGAGCTCAAAATTGTAAAACTAGGGGCTTGTAGCCCAAGAGTGTTAAAATTCTGAAATCTTGGATCTCTCTAAGTCTTGTTTCCAAATTTTTATTTCATCAAGTGAAAGTTGTTATAATTTTCTTGTTTCTTCTGAAAATATAACCTTTGTTAAAATTTTAAATTAACTTTGACTTTGTAGTTAGTCCCATTCATCCCGGCACCTTCTTTCACCTCTGCATTCCACAGATATCCGGAACAATAATAATAATGTTATTTGATTTACGTCCCACTAACTACTTTTACGGTCCTCGGAGACGCTGAGGTGCCGGAATTTAGTCCCGCAGGAATTCTTTTACGTGTCAGTAAATCTACCGACACGAGGCTGCCGTATTTGAGCACCTTCAAATACCACCGGACTGAGCCAGGATCGAACCTGCGAAGTTGGAGTCAGAAGGCCGGCACCTCAACCGCCTGAGCCACTGAGCCCCGCAGGAGGCACGAAATGTAGGTGCGTTTAATTTATTTAGTTGTATAACGTGCCCATTATTCGTCTGAAACAAAACGTTCGATGTCCTTCGATAATTCAATTCCGATGCTACTCATTTGGGCAGCCTATCCCATTCATGCTTTCGTTGGTGTAAAGAACTGCCTTCTTTCTTCTACCTTTACGCAATGTACAACGGGTATTATACCGTACTTCACGTCCCGGCGCACCTATCCCAACCAATAGTTATATCACACGCTCGTACAGGTCCCGCACCGACACAGGTTTTCAGGTCATTTCCATACTCACTAGACCACAGGGCTGATGACCACAGATATCCCAATCCCCTAAAGGACGTAACAGCAAATGAACCAGTATTAACGCTTACAATTCGATACACCTCCAGGGTCCGCAACCGATGACCAAGGTTGTCTGAAACCTCTAAGACGGAAACTAAATACTAACAACAACAAAACCAGTCTGACGAGAATGTAACGTAACGTGGGATACACTAGTAGCAGCCTTCAGCTGTTATCGTAGTTCAGTTGCTCTTAAACATAAAACCAGTTTGACAAGTATTTACGTAACATCTCGTGGCAGTGCATAGGTAGCGTTCAGCTGTTACATTAGTACATTTGCTCGTTAACATAAACAGAAACCAGTTTGGCACGGATGGCGCGTGCCTTGCCTGTTATCAAAGGAAAGCTATTAATTCACAAGAACAAGGCATACTACCTATTCCAAAAACATCGCTTTGCTCTTTAAAATAACTTCCAAAGATGACTAAACATTTGATATATAGTGGTTCGTCACACCGTTCTCTATTGCTACAAGAAATATCTGTAAGTATACCCTTAACCACCTGTATACGCTATTCCACTATTTTTCGCTAAGTGTTTAACATTCAGAGACCGATCATTACTGCCTACTGGCCATGGGTACTTATTTCAAGGCGCAAGTATACTTTCCCGACCGTTGGTCGGTAACGTCTTTGGGGCTGAGCCATAGGTACACTTGAAGCCTGCGGTAATGCGATGGGGAGGGCCCACGTAAAATAAACAGTCGTTGGTATGCGTGGATGTCTACGGGGTGGTGGGAGTACCTTTGGATGTAAAGCTGTTTTGTCGTCTGTTACAAAAAACTCGGCATCACTGGTAAATGTGTTGGATTAGCTGTGCCACGGGTACCGTAATATTACAATGACTGATTAAAGCAGCAAGCTAGAAAATCGTGCGATTCATATCGAACACTATGCATTGTAGGGTGTTGATCATTTGTTGTGACTATGAATTAACATTGTTGTGAGATCTCACTGAACAAATCATGACTGTGTGGTATAGATTTTGTATGATCGGTAACTCTCCACTATGCTCTGTTTCTAGCTGCAGAACATGGGACTGCGGTCAGTCAGACCACAATCGATTGCAACTGATTATTATCGCGGTCACTCATTGATCACGGGAAAGTATTGTAAACGAACAGTCGGGCTGAGTGACTCAGAGGGTTGAAGCGCTGGTCATCTGACCCCAACTTGGCAGATTCAATCCTGACTCAGCCAGGTAGTATTTGAAGGTGCTCAAATACGTCAGCCTCGTGTCGGTAGATTTATTGCCTCGTAAAAGAACTCCTGCGGACTAAATTTCGGCACCTCGGCGTCTCCAAAAACCGTAAAAGTAGCTAGTGGGACATAAAACTCTTATTATTATTATTATTATTATTATTATTATTATTATTATTATTATTATTATTATTATTATTATTATTATTATTATTATTATTATTATTATTACGGAGTTACCCGTGGATCAGCAGAGGTGAAAGAAGGTGCCTGGGTGAATAGGTCTAACCACAATGTCAATTGATTTAAAACTTTATATTTCTTTAGCATTTCAAAAATTAACAAATAACAATGTAACAGGTACCAGTAGCAATAAACAAGTCTAGGAAAGACAAGATCGGTGGTATAAACAGATCTTGGGCTTCAAGCTCTCACTTTACAGTTCCTGAGCACCCAGCTCAAAATTTACAAAAGATACAAATTTACACAAGGGCAGAAATCCCTCAATACTGGAGCACTTGATCCCAACATACAATATCCAGCCTTCAAAAGGCATTCAGTAATTTTAGTTTGAAAAATAGCTAACAGGCTCTCAGTTTGCAAGCTTACTCAAGGCAACACCAAAAATATCTTACATCTTTTGGCCTTCCATGGCCCAGCACACAAATTGAAACAGGGGTATCTCGTACCCAACCTATAGGGCCTTCGTGTAAAAAGAAATAGCAGTTAGATAAATGGCCCGAACACAAAATTAAAGGAGGCGAATGCTTGCACTCCTAGATATGAATTCTTAGAAACTGAAGGGCACTAGGCCGATGAAACAGGAGCTATTCCCAAACTATAGAGGTGACTCGTATAAGAATAAATTAAGACTTTACGGAAAGAAAGAAAGAAAACCAGTTACAAAACGTAGTTACCTCAAACCGATATGAAGGGGAGCTCGAGAGGGTACATCACTCTCTATCCCCGATTCATAGTTAAAGATTTTATGAAGTTATTACATAAGCCAGCATAAGTTACATTTTCAGAAAAGTAGGTTACATAGGTAAAGTTTCGGACCTCTCCCTCGGGTTAAACTGCAGAGCTAGCAAGAATAATGATGTTAATTGGCCATTATCTTGTCGCTGTACTGCTGCCTGATGAAAGAGGCGCCTCCCGCCTCCTGCTGGACACACACACTAGTTCAGATGACGATCAATTGGCCAAGAGACATGAAAATCCGCAGTTTATAAACCCTCGGGGAACGTTTGAGACCTTTCACGAATAATCGAGACACACCCACAGGATTTTATTGCTTAACTTCAAAAGACACTCAGAATCGAGGAAGAAGCCTGCGATAGGCGGAAAATTAATTACAGAAATTCGCGATTGGCTAAATTCAAAACTGGCGGAAAGAAAAGATAAATATTGCCAACCCAAAAATGAATGAACATAATTTAGTAAACAAAAACTTACGAATACAAAACTTCTTCAAATCAAAGGTTCTTTCACTTCCCACCAGGGTGCATGATCATAGTTTTTCAACAGTGACATCTATGGAAGAATGTCCAAACTTCTTGATGAAGGATAAACAAAGCAAGTAGAAATTCACACAGTACTGGAAACTGCACAATAACAAAATTACGTCAAATTACAGTAGTGACATCTTCTGAGTAAATTTATAAGTAGGTTCAGTTTCATTTTCACGGTTTCTCCAGTAGAGGAGTTATTTTTGGAGCAGGATTTAAATGCGCGGCGTTGGAGTGTACATCCCGGTACAATTATTATTATTATTATTATTATTATTATTATTATTATTATTATTATTATTATTATTATTATTAGTATTATTAGTATTATTATTATTATTATTATTATTATTATTATTATTATTATTGTTGTTGTTGTTGTAAACGAGCAAATCCTGAAAGAGGTGCTGGTGGTGGTCATTGTTTTAAGGGCAAGTAGAAATGGGCAAGCATCCTCTATTAACACTAATGAAAATCCACAGCCTGTTTCCAGTCATTCAACGGGGTCAGAAATATAATTAATGAAGCCCCATCTAGCGCCGAGGATAGGAATTGTGCTGGCTGCCGAAGCTTGTCGCATTCCTCTGGAGCAATGATTAATGACTGACAAATGAATTGAAATGATAGTGGAGATTGTTGCTAGAATAAAAGATGGCAGGGAAAACCGGAGTACACGGAGAAGAACATGTCCCGCCTCCGCTTTGTCCAGCACAAATATCACATGCAGTGTACGCCTCTGTGGCTAAATGGTTAGCGTGCTGGTCTTTAGTCACAGGGCCCCGGGTTCGATTCCCGGCAGAGTAGGGAATTTTAACAATAATTGGTTAATTCTTCATCATCATTTCATCCTCATCACGAGACGCAGGTCGGCTACGGGAGTCAGTTCAAAAGATCTGCACCTCAGGAGCCGAACTTGCCCTCGGACTCTCCCGGCACTAAAAGCCATACGCCATTTGATGTCCCACATGGATTGACCGGGATTTGAACCATGGAAGCCAGCGGTGAGAGGCCGGCGTGCTGACGTCAGAGCCACAGTAGTTCCTCTACCAACACTAATAAAAGGGAAAAATGGATGGGGTCCGACACTTCTAAAACTGAATGTATCGTCCAATGAAAGGCAAGGGCTAGGAAAGGTTTGAAAATGAAATACTCCCTAGGTCTCCCAATATAATACCGTTGGGGTTGGAAAACACTAATAGTCGACCAAGGGAGGTCGGATTGGGTTGATAAATATAAGAAGCCTGGCACAAGCATGACGTGTACATCGATGAAAATCTATGTATAAATACGAATTAGAAAACCCAATCCACGAGCCGGAGTAATTATGTATAGTTAAAATCCCCGGCCAGGCTTCGAATCGAACTGAGCGCTCGTGAATGGAAACTCAGTACATCTTTTCATTTTATGTAAATTATATTTCCTTTTCTCATTTTCTGCTTAAATGCCACCGAGCACAGAATAACATAGAGATGGCAATGTGTCGTCTGAGTTGAAGTCAGTGGACACAAGCGGCCGCCATGTTGTTTGTACCAAAACATTGGAGACCAGTTAGTGTAAGTAAGTGAACAGTGCGCCACGTGTGAACTAAATAAAGGAAGTTGTGTTATGATTTTAAAATGCCGACTTGTGTAGCGCATGGATGTGCAAACAGAGCTTCAAAGAAAATACCATGGATAACTTTTCACAGGTAAGCAATATGTTTTTGAGAATATTCAGTGCCGAATTGATTTCCCCTTGAACAAGCAGTATAGGTTAAGAAGCCCCTTTATCATTTACAGTTTTCCTAAAGATAATGAACGACGGAAGAAATGGATAAGAGCTATACGAAGGGAAATTTGGTCCCCCGCACCTTTCAGCACCATATGTTCAGCTCACTTTACTGAACGTGATTTTGATCGTACTTCATTGTGTGACGTAAGGCTGAGGGAATGGGCTGTGCTGAAAGGCATAAGTCTATAATGATAATGTATGTAGTGTATGTATGTATGTATGTATACATCACAAAATAATCCTTGAGATGAATTAATCAATTTCATCAAGTGTACTAATGAAAAATATTTCTCTATTTTCTTATATGATTTACTTGGTTCAACAATTCTATAATAATTAGGCCTATTTACCTCATACTTACTGGTCTTCCAAGATATATTTATTATTGACCGGGTATTATTTTATTTATAAGCCTAAATACTGTGTACATTTTTATTGTGTATGGAATTTTGAGTGGATTTGTACTGTATATGGTATCTATATAAATATTCATGGTCCATAACCTGTCTTATTCTTTCTCTAAAATAGGTCTTTATGAAAATGTTCCATTATTTTGAGCTGCACCTTGCAAATCGGCACTTCGTTTGAGCTAAATACAATCTGATATAATAACAGGCTATTTGAGCTCATATTTCCGACTTTTAAACTACCGGTACTGCGATTAAAACAGTGTTCTGGACTGTCCCGTGCTTATCATTACGACTAAGGTACCTTATACTGCGTTAGATACGTTAACCAATTAAATAATGTTACAGAAATCTTTCAAAATGACAGACTCGGATAGGAATTAACTAGCACTGCTGGTAATGCCAACATGGCGATGCGCGCAAAACTCGGCTTCAGCGAGCCAATGCATTGCGGTAGGCATTGCCATCTCTATGTTATTCTGTGCTCGTTGTTAAATGCCGGGCTATTCACGTGTGTACGCTCTATATTCAGTATTTCGTTTTCTAGGTCCCACTTCTCATTCCCATGTTAATAATGTAATGAAGACGTTTCTGTCGAGTTCGTGGTAACGTGGTGGCGACAGACGCCTTAGGCAACCCACCAAGCTTATCTCGCTGCTGTCAGAAGCGGCAGCTTTAAAGCAGATGGAGCGTGCTGAATACATATCCCATTGTACCACTAAAAGCCGATAAACAAATTGAAGTATGTAGCGAGGTATTCACATGCAAAAGCGGAAGCGCATTATAGTCAAAAATATTTCCATATTTCGTCTTTACTATTTCCTTCCAGTGTGATTCTTCTTCTTCTGGGAAGCAGGACTTATCTCTGAGTATGGTGGTGATCTCATACTTACTTTTAGTATTTTTGCCGGTGTCCGCCTGCGTCCATTATGCTCTATTATTATTGTTACCGTGGTTTGGTGGATCAGCAGAGGTGAAAGAAGGTGCTGGGATGAATAGGTCTCAATATACGAAATTAAAGTTAATTTAAAATTAAACAAGGTTATATTTTCTTTTCAAGATCAAGAAATAACAAATATAACAGGTACTCAGTAGCCTAGCAACAAATCAAGAATGTACAATTACTGTTGTTACAGGATTTGGGCTCGGAGACCCAGACACACAATACTTGAGCAATTAGCCCAACTTTACCCAAATACAAGATTTGACAAAGGGGCAGAAAACCCCAATCATGCCCAGGAGCACTTGCTCCCTATTGCTCAGTAAAGCCTGCTCGAGGCACACAGAAACCAAATTTAAGAAAGAGCAACCCGCTCACAAAGTTCAAGCCTATCAAAGGCCACACCAAACTCCACCTTCAAGCTGTCCTCCAAGCACATGAAAACAGGGGTAAAAATACCCAACCTACTGAGGCCTATTCAATAAAGAAACAGGACAATTACATGGCCCCCAAAATGCCAACTTGAGAGGAGTCGTAACTGCACTCCTAATACACTTCTTTAAAACCGATTTGGCACTAGGCCGCTTATGCAAGGGCTAATCCCATACTACGGAGGTGACACGATTGAAAAATGTTATGACATTAAGAGTAGAAGGGAAACTGTTATAAAAACGTAATCACCTCAAAACAAAATCAATGGGAGCTCGAGAGGGTTAGGCACTCTCTATCCCAATTTGTAGTTAAAGAAACAGAAGTTATACCAAGTGTCTTTTACATTTTAAATATAGGTTACATGAGGAAAGTTTCGAACCCGCCCCGAGGGTTAAACTGCTGAGCTAGCAAGAAAATAAGTTATAAAACGGCCATTACCTGATGGTTGAACTGCTGCCCGAAGAAAGAGGCGCTTCCCGCCCCCTCCTACATAATTACACAATGAGAGATGCTACTGAAGTGGCGCGGAGACCCAAAAATCAGCAGTTTATATACCCTCGTGGAACATTAGAGATAACATGATAACACCCGCCCACAAGCTTTTTATTGGACGGCCAAAAGATTACATGTCAAAACTGGAGAAGAAAACCAGGATTGGTGGAAAATTAATTACAGAAATTTGCGATTGGCCAATTTTAAAACTGGCGGAAGGAAAGGATTAACATTGCCAACTTAAACAATGGCTGAAAGAAATTTAATAAAGAACAAACTTATAAATACTAAATTTCTTCAAAAAAAGGTTCCTTCACTTCGCACTAGGGTGCACAATTGTAGTTCTTAAGAGGTGCCATCTAGAAGAGAATGTTCACACTTCTTACTACAGAGCAAACAAATACACATCGAAACTGACATAGTTCAGAACACTTCAAAATTTACCGTAGAGACATCTTCTGAGAACTCAGAGAAATAAAGTGGAAGTTAAAGTTCCGGCTTCCTCCAGTAGAGGAGTTTCAACTGGCGCAATGTTTAAATTAGCGGAGCGGAGGTGTACCGCCCGGTACAATTATTATCCATTATTATGCTCGAGTCCGAAACATACAAATTCACAGTTAACGTACAAGTCGTTTTGAAGTACAAAAAACATGTGAGATCATAATTATTACACATGCCCAGTATTTTGCAATGCTCAATGCACTCTGAATGGCTTATAGGAGATGATGCTCTGTGCAAGATGTTGGGCACTGAAGCATGTGGCTCATGGTTTGTTCTTGTCCACATCCACATGTTGTATCACTTGTGCTGAACCCTCATTTCTTCAAGTTATCCGTGAATTTCCCACTCCTGATCGTAGCTTGTTCATGGACTTTCACACCAGCCAGCTTTAATTATGTCCAGGTGGTAACTACTCAGCTGCTGGCATCCACGAAAGTGAAGGGTCCTCTTCTTCCACAGCTCAAGCCTTGCCTTCTCTGGTGAGTCAGTAAGCACCTCAGATGTCCTCAGGAAGCTCTTCCAGGATCTCAGCCGTTGCTGAGGAGGGCTATGCCCATGCAGTTGGTGGACACAGTTCTGTTCCACGTTAAGCCTCTCCCTGCTGGCAGTTGCTTCTCTACGTTCAGCCAGGTAATAGAGCTTATCTGTCGGAGTAGGCTTTAAGCAACCTGTAATCAAACTAAAGGTTTCATTGAGAGCCGTGTCTACCTGTCTGACTTGAGATTAACTGTACCATACTGGGGAAGCACATTCAGAAGCAGAAAGACACAATGCCACTGCTGAAGTTCGGATTGTTTGAGCATGAGAACCGCATTTTTAAACTGCCAATTTGCGAATAAGATTGTTTCGTGTTGAGATTTTCATCGTATTACTCTTACAATGGGTTTTTAACGTACCATCTCTATACAGAGTCACTAGTAGGTATTTGGAGTGTAACGGTGCTGCAATTGAATACCCGACCTTCTTAAATGGCTGTCGCCATTGTCTACGGTCTTGTGCTTTCCAAATTGTCACTCGAAGAGGAGCGTGAGTTGCGTCTTTGATCTGGTTTATGCATCTTCTGCGAGCTCTTCCACGTGGCCTGATACTGTTTTCTTTTTCTTGAACAACTAGTTCTTCAAGGCTATTTTCTCTCCTTAAATCATGTCCAAAGAACTGTAGAATTCTATAAGAGGGGAAACTCTATTTGGGATAACAAGCTCTTAGAGATTTTCTCTGCCCAAGGTATTCGCAGCATCCTCCGCCAGCATCAGAAACTATTTCTAAAAATCCGTAAGGAAAAAGATGTCTTTGAATTGTGGTACTGAAGGAGAATTTGCTCATTCCTTGGACCAAAAAAGAAATACAAATAGAATCATCCATAAACGCATAATACCAACATTGTCTCTGGAGTGCAAAATTACAAAACCGTTGCTGTCAAATTTCGGCCATGTAATGAGCGCTGGTTCACCGGTGTCATCAATTATGCTGAGAGCAGTCAGCGGCAAATGAAGAACTAATCATTCGGGAATCCGCTGGATTGACACGATCAAAGCAGACACCAGGATGGGAATTGATCAACTGAAAGAAGCAGTGCAAAACAGAGCAGCGGGCTGTGTTTAAACGTGGGAGTGGTAAAGACATTTTCTGGAATCAAGCCAGGGAGTATTCATCGTGTACTTTGGCGGTTCAAACCTAACTTCGGGCAGCTGCTGCGTGTGAAGGGACTGGAGGGTACGAGCGAAAGTGAAAATTGGGACCCTGGCAATAAAGATTATCGCCCGTTCAGGTAAAGACTGCACAGCTGGAGTCATGCAGAGACAGACTTGTAAATAGACAGCAGTAAGCGGAGTCCGGTCATTCATGGTTGAATAGAACTGTGTATGTTTTTCGTGTGTACGCGCTTATTGAGTCATCCCACAATTAAATTATAGCAATAAAATATACAGCATTTTATCGTAACAAAAGACACCATCTGTGATACATCATTGTAATCAGCGCAAATCAGCGAACGAGATACTGAAAATTTTGGCCACCGCCGGAAATATTCCAGAACACCTGTGTACAGTGAGTAAACACTCACATAAATCTTTAAGTTTCTTCTTGCGGCAATTTCTGCATGTCAGTTGAGACCAGAAGCCACACAGAAATGTATGCTCAGTTAAATGCGCTCTTGCAGATGATGAAGAAGATGGGGAGGAGATGAAAGGAAGTAGAAGAAATAAGAAACCCGTAAAGTGATGATGGAGTTGAAAGAAGGCTATAAGAATATGGAAGATAGCCAGAATACGATGGTAGAAAGCCAGGAGAGGTTGATAAAAGAGATGGAAGAAGCCATTAAAAGGCGAACGCTGAAACCACCGGAAAGCACAGCTCTTTCCAAACTGTGTCCTTACTGGTGAAGATCACTTGGTCTCGTGCGCAGCGGACTGGTGAGCCAAGACGAATAGGGAAAGGTGACAATCCCACTTCCCTCTGCGTTTTCAACCATGAATCATGGCTCCAGTTTCCCTCGAAACCCATGGTGATCCTTGAGAACTTGGTGCTCGGCCTCCCTCCTGGAACAGAAGTTACAGTTGCAAATGATTAAAAATGACATGGAACATGACCAGAAGAAGACAGAAGAGGGCCAGAAAGAGATCCCAAAAGGAGACAGAAGATGACTAGAAGAAGTCAGAAGACGACCAAAAAAGTACGAAAGGTGGCCAAAGGAAGAGGGAAGACATCCAGAAGAAAATGGGAGACGGCCAGAATATGATGGAAGTTGGCCAGAACAAGACGAAAATGGAAATGGGAACTCAGAAGAAGGTGAAAGAAAGGTAGAGAAAGATCGAGGAGGGTTTCCACGGTGTAAGGCACACTTTGCAGGTCAATGCCTTGACCCGAAGACCTTGTCCAGAAGACTGTAACTTCTGTCCCAAGAGGGAAGCCGATCACCAAGTTCCCTGACGAAGTACCACCATGAATTTCAAGGGAAGCTGGGGCCATGATTCCTGGTTGGAAACGCAGAGGGAAGTGGGATCGTCATATTTCCCTATCTCTCTTGACTTACCACTGCACAGCGCACATGGCCACGGGAACATCACCAGCAAGTACGCTGTTCGGAAAGAGTTGTGCCTTCCAGTGGGTTTAGAGTTTAGACAACCTGAGGACCATCTTGTCCCCACCGACTGATATTGCCTGGGACTGACAAGCAGGGAATGTACACGCTGCTGTCCTGAAGAGTTCGAGCACACAAAGTGACCGATAGAAGGCGCGGTACGATCAATGAGCGAACACAATCGGAAATCTGGAGAACGATCTAGGGTGGCTGTGTAACCCCATAAGGAAGAGAGGTTTGCCTCACAAACTCCAGAAGGCTTGGAAAGATCCTCACCACGTACTGATGGGAACAAATGACGTCATCCATAGAGTACGATGGAGTCCAAGGTACAAGATGAAAATGGTACATCTGGAGCGATTGGTGCCATACCGAGGAATAGCTCAGGGGTTAACTGAACGGGACGATCAGTTCTCGAAAGAGGGTAATGTTACGTGCCAGCCTTCACGTAGCTCCCTTCGACATTTCCTGGAAGGGATGACTAAGTCAAGGCGGGGTCAGAAGACACGTTGCGGTCTCATCTTTATTTCCTAAAAAAGAGTAGTGTTACGAAAATCTTACACACTTTGTACTTGGAAGATCTGGTAGTAAGGAGATGAGCTTCTCGACTAAGCGGAATGTTCCAACAGTTCAGTGGAGAAATGGCTGTGAAGAACATTAGTATACGGATGAGCTTGGATGGAGTTTGAAAAGTAGGAACGATCGCAATGAAAGTAAAAATCCAACAGCCTGTTTCCAGTCATTCGACCGGGTCAGGAATTGAATGGATGAAGCCTCCATCTAGCAGCGAGAATAGGAATTGTGCCGCCTGCCGAAGCACTCCCCTGGGGCAATGAATAATGAATGACAGATTAAATGAAATGATATTGGAGAGTGTTGCTGGAATGGAAGATGACTGGGAAAACCGGAGTACCCGGAGAAAATCCTGTCCCGCCTTCACTTTCTGCAGCACAAATCTTATATAATGTGACCGGGAATTGAACCACGGCACCCAGCGGTGAGAGGCCGGCGTGCTGCCGCCTGAGCCACGGAGGCTTTAGGAAAGATCACAATATGAAGATGAAATTACAATTTAAGAAGACAAAGGGAAAACACTCGTTTATGAGAAGAGGGATTAGGGATTGGAATAGTTCCAAGTTCCTTGAAAACACTTAAGAAAAGTATAGGTAAATAATTGATTGATTGATTGATTGATTGATTGATTGATTGATTGATTGATTGATTGATTGATTGATTGATTGATTGATTGATTGATTGATTGATTGATTGATTGATTGATTGATTGATTGATTGATTGATTGATTGATTGATTGATTGATTGATTGATTGATTGATTGAAACATGCCGCTGTGACCCCAGAAGAATCCCGTTCGAATTGTTTGTAAAGATATTTCCCAATATATTTGGAAACGAGCAAAGGACTTACGGAATTCTAGCCAGCATCTACGAATATAAAGATAAATCATATTATTTTCATTCTGCCTCGGTCTCTGTCACATTTTTCATGCATTGTTCCAATATCCACTGGCTTTTCCCTTGCCGCTATTCGCTGAGTTCAGAAACCAATAGACGGAGAAGATATAAGGTTTTATTAATTTTGGAACTGCCATGGCTCTCTTTATTGGAAGGACGGGTCTTCCAAGTGGCTATCTGAGCCTTGGCGACGTGAGTCTATATGGCCTCCTATTAACCCTCAGAATAGCGTCATAAAGATGACTGCCAAGAATAGCGGCAAAGGAGACAATAAACTAACATGGCAGAGGCGACCCTGCTAGAGAAGATAAACTGCAACATTCTTCCGTCCATGATGAAAGGCTTCAATACAAGATGAAAATGTGTAACATAGCCATAATTACACACACGATATTGTTAAATTATTATCTTCAGGGGTGTAACGAATGTGATTCGGGCCCGCCTGCCAAAATAAAAATTTGGACCCCCTCAGATGAAATGTAAATCCTATGAAACGTATGATTTTCTTTACAACCTGCTTTATTTCGCACCGACGCAGGTAGGTCTTATGGCGACGATCATATAGGATAGGTCTAGGAGTGGGAAGGAATCAGCTGTGGCCGTAATTTGCCTGGTTTGAAAATGGGAAACCTTGGAAAAACATCTTCAGAGCTGCCGACAGTGGGGTTTGAACTTACTAAATCCCGGATGCAAGCTCACAGCTGCGCGCCCCTAATAGCACGGCCAACTCGTCCAGTAAAACCTATGAATAACTAATATGTATGTAATAACCGCAAGTAGAACTCTTTTTTTTTCTAGGGGCTTTACGTCGCACCGACACAGATAGGTCTTATGGCGACGATGGGATAGGAAAGACTTAGGAGTTGGAAGGAAGCGGCCGTGGCCTTAATTAAGGTACAGGCCCAGCATTTGCCTGGTGTGAAAATGGGAAACCACGGAAAACCATTTTCAGGGCTGCCGATAGTGGGATTCGAACCTACTATCTCCCGGATGCAAGCTCACAGCCGCGAGCCTCTACGCGCACGGCCAACTCGCCCGGTGCAAGTAGAACTAATGTAATATATTGTCAAATACGATTATTGTAAAATTATTTTAAAAGTAATGTTTATTTGACTGCTTCGGTGGTTTAACCGCTAAGCTCAGATAATCGAACTTAAAGTTAGTTTCATTTTTCAGTAAATACAGAACTATACACTGTAACCGATGCTGAAATCACAATTATAATAATTAGTTCGATTACAAACCAGAAAAGTACACGAACAAAATTAAATAAAAACTGTACCGGGCGGTACACCTCCACGCCGCTAATTCAAAAGGTGCGCCAGTTGAAACTCCTCTGCTGGAGGAAGTCTGAACTTTATTGACGGTATTAATTTTCTACTTTCTCAGAAGATGTCACTACCTGTAAATTTTGGAGTTTTAGAACTGTGTCATTTTTGATGCGTTTTTGTTTTGCTTGAAGTAAGAAGTGTGAACTTTCTCTTCTAGAGGACACTACTGAAGAACTACAATAGTGCACCCTAGTGCGAAGAAAAAGAACTGTTCTTTGGAGAAAATTTAATTTCAAAAGTTTGTTCCTTGCTAAATTTCTTTCAGTCATTGTTTAAGTTGGCAATATTAACCCTTTCTTTCCCCTTGTTTTAAATCTAGCCAATCCCGAATTTCTTAACTTAATTTTCCACCAATAATGTGTTTCTTCTTCATCTTGTGTAGGAGTTTCTCTTTATTCTCCAATAAAGTGATTGTGGGCGGGTGTTCTCATTCCCCTAACGCCTAGAACCTTCCGCGAGAGTATATAAACTGCTGATTTTAGGGTCTCTGCGCCACTTCTGTTCCATCTTTCAGTGTGTAAAGTACATACCAGGGGGCGGGAAGCGCCTCTTTCTTCGGCAGCGGTCAACAACAAGGTAATGGCCAATTAATAACTTCTTTCTTTGCTAGATCAGCAGTTTAACTCTCGGGGCGGGTCCGAAGCTTTTCCATTATGTAACCTTCCTTAAAATGTAAAGAAACTTGTATCTATTTCATCTTTTGAACTGCATATCGGGATAGAGAGTGCTTAACCCTCTCGAGCTCCCAATCATAATGTTTTGAGGTGAACTTATTTTTCTCAACCTATTCTTCGTTAATATAATGTAAATTGTTCTTTTCTGAAGTCACCTCTGTAGTATGGGATTAGCCCTTGCATTAATGGCCTAGTGCCAAGTAGGTTTTAAAAACAAAGTGTATTAGGAGTGCAGATCGCCTCCTCTCAAATTGTTATTTTGGAGGTCATGTAATTACCCCTTTTCATTCAATAGACCTCAGTAGGTTGGGTATTTTACCCCTGTGTCTATGTCCAGTGAGGACAACTTGAAGGTGGAGTTTGGTGTGGCCTTTGAGAGGCTTAAAGTTGAGAGCGAGTGGCTCTTTTTGAAAATTGAGTGTTGTATGCCTCGTGGAGGCTTTTCAGTGTAATTTGGAGCAAGGGCTCCTAGGCATGAATGGGGTTTTCTGCCCCTCTGTTGAAAATTGTGTTTGGGGTAAAACTGAGCTGATTGCCCAAGCATTGTGAAGTCAGGGCGCGAAGCCCAAATCCTGTAAATATTGTAACTACCCTTTTGACTTGCTACTTTGTACCTGCCATGCTTGTTATTTCCTTATTTTGAAAAGAAAATATAACCTTGTTAAATTTTAAATTAATTTTACTTTCGTAGCTTGAGACCCGTTCACACCCGCACCTTCTTTCACCTCTACCTACCGCTAAAACACGGTAACAAAAACTATTGAAATACTGTTTTAAAATATCAAACCGCACAACTTATAAGTCTATTAGTACCCACGGTGTAGAGAGAAGTCGTTCGAAACTGAGCTGACTTAATGTTACTAGCCTACATCAAGTTATTGCTTGAATTATAACTAACCCCATGGCACTACAGCTCTGACGGGCCCTGGCCTACCAAGCGACCGCAGCTTAGTCCGAAAGCCTGCAGATTGCGAGTTGTCATGTGGTCAGCACGATGAATCCTATCGGCCGTTATTCTTGGCTTTCTAGACCGGGGCAGCTATCTCACCGTTAGATAGCTCCTCAATTCTATTCACGTAGGCTGAGTGGACCTCGAACCAACCCCTCAGATCCAGGTAAAAATCCCTGACCTGGCCTCCGCTAAGAGGCAGGCACGTTAACCCTACACCACGGGACCGGCTGTTTGAATTATAGGCCTTATTTTATAAAACAAATGTGAGAAAAAGAGATATGATAAGTAAAATGTGTACATAATGCATTCTCAGGTACACTACAGATACGATTTATTAACTGGAATATGATATTTTGCTATCAATTTTCATTACTGTAATTATTTTTGAATAAATTGGTGGAATTCATTTGTGAGGGTGGGCCTCCTTGGCTCAGGTGGCTGCGCTTTGGCCCTCACCGCTGGGTTCCGTGGTTCGAATCCCGGTCACTCCATGTGAGATTTGTGCTGCACAAAGTGGAGAAGGTTTTCCTCCGGGTACTCCAGTTTTCCCTGGCATCTTTCATTCCAGCAACACTCTCCAATATCATTTAATTCCATGTCATTCATTAAACATTGCCCCAGAGGAGTGCGACAGACTTCGGCAGCCGGCACAATTCCTATCCTCGCCGCCAGATGGGGGCTTCATTCATTTCATTCCTGACCCGGTCGAATGACTGAAAATAGGCTACTACTACTAAAAATGTTTTTATTCCTCCCTTGAAGGGGGAGGCGGGCCTCTTAAACTGTGACGCTGTCTCTCAGGCCGGGAGATTTGTTACGGTGAAGGAGATGCTCGGAGAAGGTGAGGGGGTTGGCGTCCGTGGCCTATACTAGGAACTGGTCCGGCATTCGCCTTAGTGCAGGAGAATGGAAAACCACGGAAAACCATTCTCAGGATAACCGACGATTTTGGCCAGCCATGAGGTCCAGTCCTGTCCCGTCTCCCGAATGCAGAGGCGTAGAGCCACAGTAGAGCCGTGGCCGCCCCTACTCTGCTTGGTTGCCCGGTCAGAATACAGAGCTGTTGGACCACGGACCAGCTTGCCACTTAAGGGCCGAGACCCACTCTGCATCTACCGACGTGGAAACAGGCTGTGGATTTTCATTTTCTTTTGTGAGGAGTGTGTCGCGGTGTTGCGAGAGACGACAGCTGTGTTACACTTAACACAAGTATAAGCTAGATGAAACCAAACGGCAATTCCTCCTCTGTACGTACAAATTGTAAGAACAATTTCGTCGTGATCTGATCTTTTAACCATTCCCGTGCAGTGACATTATGCTGTATACGAGGCGTGTTTTGTAAGTAAGGGCCGTTTTGTTGTAGACGGTAGTAGTTCGTGCATGCGTCTCAACGAGCGCGTCGTCGTGTGCCAGCATGCCTCGGGAACAATGGTGCTCAGTTGCAGCTCTGTTGCTAACCTGTACGGTTCTGTTCTGCACTTGCTCAAATGTTCAAGATTTTCGACTCGCCCGCCCCGTGCGAGGTTCGGCAAGGTACCTGTGTTCTGCAGAGATTTACCCACAGCTTTGCGAAGTGTACAGTGCTAATGCTATGAGTGAAGGCAAAGTGCGTAAGTGAGTACGAGACTTTAAAGATGGCCGTGGCATCGTCCATGATGAAGCCCGCTCCAGTCGCCCATCTCTAATCACATGCGATTTGGTGGCGTCAGTTGAAGCGAAGATTCGTGAGGAAAAACGCTTCACAATAACAGTTCTCTGAATCGCCTTTCCTGACGTGTCTAGGTCCGTGCTTTACGGCCACGAACGCTTGGTTATCGGAGCAGGTGGCAAGTTTCTATGGAGACGGTATTCAAAACTTAGTTGTAAGGTATGACAAGTGTTCAAACAAACTTGGCGGCTATGCTGAAAAATAGAGTAAAGAATTTAAAATCTGCAAATAAATGTGGTGTTTCAAAATCGTCTTTCGTTGTGTAGTTATTTTCAAACGGGCCTTACTTAAAAAACACACCTCGTATTTTTATTTATTTGCGAGGACTCTGTCGCACCCGGGACCGCCTGCATTGCAGGCCTGACGTTACGCCCCTGATTAGCTTATTAACGCACGTCCAGAGCCGAAGTAACGACAAAATTAGATAAATCTAAAATGTATATACACTTTGTATCAAAAATACTTGGACAAATGGTGGGGCCGGGTTCCTCACACCAAAATATGTACGCACTAAAAAGCTTCAATTTGGACTTGTTATTATTGTAACCGTCCAGGCTTCTCCAGCCCTACTAATTTAATATAATATTATTTTACGCGATATCTTTTGATATCAAGTTTATCCGCCATCGGCAATTATTCATAATAACATATTTATTCAACGTCAATCATTTGTAATCAAGGCCTTTTGGAATCATATTGTATATATGATAACATCGTTTTATTATTTAAATTATTATATTATGTAGAATAAGAACTCATTATGTTGTAAGTACGGTTAATATGTTGAGACATAGTTGTTTTCATTTCATCTCATGTTTGTGTATACGGAGGGTTATTCTTGAAGCTTGGGATTTTTCGTGAGTCATGGGTTTATTTTATGACCAAGGCTAGTAAACAGCGACCCGTGCGCGAGGCTTGCAAGCTGGTCAGCTATATCTTCGCCACGCCTTCTGGACTTGTCGAAGAAGAAGAAGAGAAAGGGAGTTGATGCATCGATCTATCGAATCAGATACTTCGTTGTATGTGAGTTTTGAGATTGAACTGTTACCAAGAGTGGGGGTGAGCCCGGATATATACTGATTCTCAACACGAGAACGGGACCTGACGACCTTACAACCTTACAACCCAACAACGTGTACTCCATCACTAGTACTTCTACTGTGAACATCTACTTTGTACGACGTGATTTGATTTTTGAAACAGTGTGTGGTCGCTCCGCGACATAGTATTTGTGTACAATGTGTTATCGCTTCGATACAGTACTTTGTTGCGGTAATGTTATCGGAAACAAGCTTATGGCTTGTGTGATATTCAGTAAATATTGTGGACGAAGAACTATGTTTAGTTCAAGTCTACGGAATTTGGTACAAGTCTGTACCGTATAAATAGTATAGCTCAGTTGGATTGAGATTTCTACTAATATGGAAAAATTCATATCTCTGAATTTTCTCCTCATACGATCAACGCTGATCAGTTATTACAAGTGTAGGGCCAATGTCTAATTTAAAGACTAGGCAAATAGGGAGTGCTAGTCCAGATAGCCCGTACCATATCAGAGAAGGAAGGAAGGATGTCCATGGAGCAATCTACATCGAGAAGAAGAGAACGAGTAACCATGGAAACCAGATGACTTCAAGGAAGCTGCAATTGGTGAGCTTCAATTAGATAAAGCAAGAAATAGTAAATTCAGTAAATTATAAATTCCTCCACGCTTTAAGGAAACTTTTCGGATTCATCTCATTTTTTTTTGTATAATAAATTCATTTGTATTTTATATTGCGTTAATTTTCTTTCTTAAGCGATACTTAATGGTTAATTATTTAAAATCCTACCCCTGTGATTTAAGTAAAAGTCTCTATGCTAGTAAATATAAATTTTGGTTTACAGTTTTGTTTAAAAACTGTAACCATGGCGCTCAAACATTACATAGAGAAATGGGGAACCATGGAATATTAATTGTTTCTATTTGCGTGGCAATTTGCGGGCAAGTCACAAATAGTTTATTTAATATTCATGTGTCCCAAGATAATAACTTTCATCTCCTCAAGTGTCTTGACGAGAGGGAACAGTTACATTATTATTATTATTATTATTATTATTATTATTATTATCATTATTATTATTATTATTATTATTATTATTATTATTATTATTATTATTATTATTATTATTATACTTGTTTGTGGCCATTTGAGACCACGTTAAGCAACAATCACACATTACTGGAAGCATTCTTTGCAGCCCAAACTCTTTGCATTCTTCCTCTGGCATTCTGCCTTCTTTCGTCACCTGATTGTCACGGAAGCCTCTGGAGCTGTCGATCACTGATCTATACTTTGTTCGGTTTACGATGTCATCCCGATTTAATCCATACTGCTCAAGATTCTTTCTTACCTCACTGAACCATTTGTCAGAAGTTTTAGTCTACTGCCAAGTGATTTAAAACTCCATTCTGTCAGCCTCTTGTCATTCATTCTAAACAGACGTCCAAAAAATGTGAGTCTTATTTTCTTAATTAAATCAATCAGTCTTTCGTTCTCCTGGGATAGTTCTGCCCTTCCCCGTAATCTATACTGGCCATCCACGGTTTTTGGACCCATTATCTTGAGGATGATCTTTCTCCCAACTTGTTTCGGCTTCCTGTCATTCGTAAGCATTCATTAGCATATAGACACTTTGTTTTAATCACTGTGTTGCATTGTCTTAGTTGAACTCGCCTTGAGATGGCTTTTCTCTTGTGTAAAGCATGTATCCTGCGGTCCGGAGCAGCCATCCTCTCTCGCGTGGTGTAGTTGACATCTCTCTCGCTAGTATTTAGCTGTAAGATTTCGCCGAGGGACTTGAAGCTGTTAACTCCTTCTACCTTGCCATGATCTGTATTCAGCTGATAAGGGGCTGTTTTAATGTTAGTCATATATTTGGGTTTTCAAAAAAAATTTGGAATCCTGCTTTATCTGCTTCCTGCTTTAGTATATTTTTTCAGTTCTGCAGCTGTGTCAATGTTTCTAGGCAGCATCGCAAAGTAATCTATGAATGCAAGGCAGTTTATCTTGACACCGCTTTTTTATCCTCCAATGTGTACTTGGTTGCGCAGTCTTATCTTGTACAGTTCCATTCCCATTTGCGGATGACCTCGTACAAAACACAATTGAAGAGAACCAGAGATCGTCCATTACCGTCTCTGACCGCTGTTTCAATATCAAATTATTAATACTCATAATAATAATAATTCATTAATTAATAATTATTAATATTAATAATATTGTTCCTTAGTTATACCCATTCAAAGAGCGCATTTGAACTTGTTTGCCTGATGGTTTTCGCCTTTTTATCCTCCCAAAATCTTTTCACGAATGCATTGTGTTGCATCTTGCGTTCTGTGGACCACTTCCTACCAGTTTCAGTTTTAGGTTTCTCCTCGATTATTTTTCTTTTCACAATTTGTTCTACGTCACACCGACACAAGTAGGTCTTATGGCGACGCTGGGATAGGAAAGGCCTAGGAGTGGCAAGGAAGCAGCCATAGCCGTAATTAAGATATAGCCGCAGCATTTTCCTGATGTGAAAATGGGAAACCACGGGAAACCATCCTCAGGTCTGCCGACAGTGAGGTTCGAACCCACTATCTCCCGGATGCAAGCTCACAACTGCGCGCCCCTAACCTCACGGCCAACTCACCCGGTGAATGTGTGCTTGGCTACTATTGTACTAAAGGCTTCCATGATCTTCTATGATGTCATGCGTGATATTGATTTCTTGGAGGTCCACCTTAGTTTCTCCTTCTCTTCTCCTTCTCCTTCACCTTCTCCTCTTCCATCACCTTCTTCTCCTTCTCTTTCTTCCTTTTTTCTCCTCATTATTATTATTATTATTATTATTATTATTATTATTATTATTACGAAAATTCATCACTACAATACTGTCGCGTGAAACCGCTCTCTCCCTATGCTTCAGAAAGCCTTATCAGAAATGTGCATTCGCTAAGTTAAAGCAAAAAGAAAGAAGGATTGTTCAAAACATACACTGACTGACAGTGACAATGCAACACCAAGGAGGAGTGGTTCGAAAGGAATGAAAGTTGGGGAAAAAACAGAGACGGCACGGACGAATAATTGATGTTTATTTCAAACCGATATGCAGGTTACACAATGCGCACGGCATCGACTCAGTAGGATGTAGGACCACCGCGAGCGGCGATGCACGCAGAAACACGTCGAGGTACAGAGTCAATAAGAGTGCGGATGGTGTCCTGAGGGATGGTTCTCCATTCTCTCTCAACCATTTGCCACAGTTGGTCGTTCGTACGAGGCTGGGGCAGAGTTTGCAAACGGCGTCCAATGAGATCCCACACGTGTTCGATTGGTGAGAGATCCGGAGAGTACGCTGGCCACGGAAGCATCTGTACACCTCGTAGAGCCTGTTGGGAGATGCGAGCAGTGTGTGGGCGGGCATTATCCTGCTGAAACAGAGCGTTGGGCAGCCCCTGAAGGTACGGGAGTGCCACCGGCCGCAGCACATGCTGCACGTAGCGGTGTGCATTTAACGTGCCTTGAATACGCACTAGAGGTGACGTGGAATCATACGCAATAGCGCCCCAAACCATGATGCCGCGTTGTCTAGCGGTAGGGCGCTCCACAGTTACTGCCGGATTTGACCTTTCTCCACGCCGACGCCACACTAGTCTGCGGTGACTATCACTGACAGGAGAGAAGCGTGACTCATCGGAGAACACGACGTTCCGCCATTCCCTCATCCAAGTCGCTCTAGCCCGGCACCATGCCAGGCGTGCACGTCTATGCTGTGGAGTCAATGGTAGTCTTCTGAGCGGACACCGGGAGTGCAGGCCTCCTTCAACCAATCGACGGGAAATTGTTCTGGTCGATATTGGAACAGCCAGGGTGTCTTGCACATGCTGAAGAATGGCGGTTGACGTGGCGTGCGGGGCTGCCAGCGCTTGGCGGTGGATGCGCCGATCCTCGCGTGCTGACGTCACTCGGGCTGCGCCTGGACCCCTCGCACGTGCCACATGTCCCTGCGCCAACCATCTTCGCCACAGGCGCTGCACCGTGGACACATCCCTATGGGTATCGGCTGCGATTTGACGAAGCGACCAACATGCCCTTCTCAGCCCGATCACCATACCCCTCGTAAAGTCGTCTGTCTGCTGGAAATGCCTCCGTTGACGGCGGCGTGGCATTCTTAGCTATACACGTGTCCTGTGGCACACGACAACACGTTCTACAATGACTGTCGGCTGAGAAATTACGGTACGAAGTGGGCCATTCGCCAACGCCGTGTCCCATTTATCGTTCGCTACGTGCGCAGCACAGCGGCGCATTTCTCATCATGAGCATACCTCAGTGACGTCAGTCTACCCTGCAATTGGCATAAAGTTCTGACCACTCCTTCTTGGTGTTGCATTTGCTCTGTCAGTCAGTGTATTTGGCCTAAACTACAAAACCTGGAACTACATAAGAAAATTCAGACAAGAAATCTACCCTACGACAGAGAAGATCAAGGACACAATACTCAAGTGCAAAGCTCATTTCTACGGTCACTTAACACAGATGGGTTAATCTTGACGGACAAATCACATTTTTAACAACTTTGGCTCAAAAAAATTAATTCCCCGACACGTTAACATCAAGAAAGACCTCGAAGAAATGGGGCTGCAACTAGAAGGCAAAAAAAACGAAACCTTTTCAGAGCAAGCGTCGTGATTTTTGGGAATTTCGTAGATGAGAAACGGTGCAAAGTATTCGTATGAACGCCGTGCTCGACACAGTGCTCTAATGGAAACCTTTTTTATATTCTATTTGTTCGGGGCGTCGACCTAGAAAGATCTTTCCCCTACTGGCACCATATGTTATGAATCTGGGTGTATTTGGAAATTGCGGAAATGTAAAATGTTGAATGTGGAGAAAGGAAAGTTAAGGACGACACAAACACCCAGTCCCCAGGCCATGGATATTAATCCTTTACAATTAAAACCCCCGATCCAGGCGGATCGAACCCGGGGCCGCCGGGTGGCAGGCGGACGCGTTGCCCCCTACACTGCGGGGCCGGACTAACGGAAACTTACTGGTTCAAACGAAAATTCAATAAACGCAAAAATGTATAGTGAAACTTAATGAGGTCCCTAGTTGGCCGCTTAGCGAATAATAAATAAATAAATAAATTAATTAATTAATTAATTAATTAATTAAATAAATAAATAAATAAATGTTCTTCTTTTCCCTCTTCTAACCCATTTCAGCCACCGTGAACCACGAAGGAGAATCTTCAGTATACTGGTTTCATCTCCTTCTGCCCTTGGCTTTGATGATCTGTGCCCATATTGCTTCATTCGGTCGTTTATTTATTTTCTGCGTTCTCCCAAACAAAACACCTTTGGAGGTTTCCTTCCCATTTCTTCTCAGAAACCATTTAATTCTAATAGCATACGTCTCAAAGGGTTTCTGAATATCATACTGTTTGATACCCGTTTTCACCATATCTTGACGGGTTTCAATGAACCATCAAAAAGTAGATTATTATTATCAGCCCATTATTATTATTATTATTATTATTATTATTATTAGGATTAATATTATTATTAGTAGTAGTAGGGAAGAGTTCCTAACTCTCTTACTTACTTTAAAAATATAAAACAGCATTTAAAATGAAAAATATGAAAATTAATATTTATTAAATAAAATACACAATCGTCGGACCTTGTACTCACACTTAGTTTTCACCAGATTACTTACACATACGTTATTTGATGGGCGCCAGCTACAACTCAGTGCAGCAATAAGAGAATGAGAGTCTTGAATATCTCTAGGGTGTGGGGTAATAAGCTTACTTTTGACGACATACCATGTAGGTTCTGGGAAAAGGAGATTGTCGTTTTGTTTCCCCATTAAATTTGAGGTTATTTAATTCTACTCTTGAATTAAAACGATAAATTAATTTGATAGAACAAAATATATTCTTGAAATCATTTCAATAAAAATAGTAAGAACTGCTGCGATAAAACAGATGAGAATATAAAAGTATGACATTACAACTGAAAGAAACTAGGCATTAATTTGAATTCCTCTTGACCGGACATTCAACCATTATACGCGAAATTAATCCCTCACTGCTTCACTTGAGTGTACCTTCAACACTGTGAGTGTAATTACGACGTTTTCCTTTGAGTTGGTGTTTGCTGTAGATGTATCAAGCCTAATTTGGTGATGTATCCTTTTTGTTTCACTGACGACCAAGTATCCATGTGACTGCTTCTTCTCCATCCATATGACTTCTTGGCAAGTCTATCCTTCTATGACTTCATGGCAAGCCTTTTCGTCCTTATAGTCAACTAAAAGACCGGCTGTGATTTCTCCTCCCAATTGACTCACTCACTGTTCACTATCCATTTGTCTGACCGACCAACTGTGGCCTCACTCTCCCCATGACCACTGACTAAAGACTGGCGCTACAATATACAGCCAGCTCATATAGACATTAGCTGTACACGTTTTTAGCGTTAATCTACACACAAGTATATATACATAATATTTAACTACAATCACGCAAGCGATCATCATTGCATAATTGAAGTGAACAATAATAATAGCAATAATAACAGTACAGACGAAATAATAATAATAATAATAATAATAATAATAATAATAATAATAGTACCACAGATGAAATCATAATAATAATAATAATACAGATATCATCTTGTAACGGGACTTGAACCGTTACAGTAGTATTGAAAGTGTATATTCCAGGTTCATTTCAACGACGTAAGTGTGCTAGAATGATTAATTTTGTTAGATTATCGAGCGATGGTCATGATGGCCGGCGCTGTTCATGTGAATAGTAATTCCTCTAGTTTCCAGACCAGGTGTTCGTGTTCGTCTTCATACACTTTGCTACATCTACGTGCAGTACTCAACACTACCAACAACCACAGAAAAACGCAATAGTGAATATATCCCTCCACATAGGGTTGGCGTCAGGAAAGGCACCCTGGCGTAAAACTGGAACAAATCCACATCAATTGCCGTATCCTAAAAATTAGAAAAATCCAAGAAGAAGAAGACTAAGTTGTTTTTTCTATAGCTTTCTAATCTCAATGTCCAACATTGAGATAACATACCCTATCATTTTAAAAAAGAGTTGTGAACAAGTATAAATAAGGTAACATGGATTTTCATCATGTTGTTTAAACACATTTTGCAACAGCCCCGATGGGCCATGGCTTACTAAGTGACCGCTCCTCACCACGAAGGTTTGCAAATTACGAGGTGTCATGTGGTCAGCACGACGAATCCCCTCGGCCGTTATTCTTAGCTTTTTTCGATCGAGTGCTGATAATGAATTCATTTCGATTTCCTCCTTTTTGATGATCTGAAAACAGTCACCAAACTAGACACTCTCTTTATTATGGGTAGAGAAAGTAAACTGCTGAATACTTCATACACTTCCTTTCAGGAATGTTTAGCAGATGGTTTTCTTAATAGAGCACAAGCAGTTGCTTGGAAGAAGAGACTGTCTTCTAAAAGCCCGAGAAGAACAGGCACTCTCTTTATTAAATTATAGAAATAAGAATTTTGAGAGTTAATTTCATGAAAGGAAAGAGCTTCCACAAAGTTTCTCAAGGACTTGAAAATACTTTCTGAAGTAATAATGCAACGACATTGAAAAAAATATATTGATTAGATGGGGAAGAACACTTCAGAGTTCTGCCTCAAAAGAGGTGGTTTATTCTAAAAGAGATCACGACAGAGACTTTGCAGTGAGACAATGGATCCTGTCGTCGCATGTGTTCTCCAGACATTTTTTCCATTTAAAATGTTCATATTCTTGTAACACTCAGCAGCCGGATTAGGGTTGCGAAACTCAAGGCATATTATACGCCAAAAAGTTTGAGAACCCGTGGTGTATTAAAATTATTATTATTGAAATTCCAATACAAAGATGAAACAGTATATTGCACAATAGATTAAAGTTAGTCTGCCTCTGTGATGAAGTGGTTTGTGTAACTACCTGTCACCCCCGGGGGTCCGGATTCGATTCCCAGCTCTGCCACAAAATTTCAAAAGTGTTACGAGGGCTAGAACGGGGTCTGTTCAGCCGCGGGAGGTCAACTTAGTAGAGGAGGATTCGATTCCCACTTTAGCCATCCTCGAAGTGGTTTTTCGTCGTTCCCCACTTGTCCTCCAGGCAAATGCCGGGCCGCTTACTTCCCTCTTCCTTATCTATCCCTTCCGAACTTCCCATTCCCACGCATGGTCCCTGTTCAGCATGGCAAATAAGGCCGCCTTGGCGAGGTACTCTCCCTCCTCCCCAATAGTATTCCCAAACCCAAAGTCGCCCAATCCAGGACACTGCCCTTGAGGGGTTAGAGGTGAGATCCCTCGGTAATCCGAGGGGAAAACCAACCATGGAGGGTAAACGGTTTATAAAGGAAGAAAAATATTGGGTTTAAAGTCTGAAAACTAGAAAGGATTCACCAACTAACCAACCAACCCCATGGCACTACAGCCCTTGAAGGGCCTTGGCCTACCAAGCGACCGCTGCTCAGCCCGAAGGCCTGCAGATTGCGAGGTGTCGTGTGGTCAGCACGACGAATCCTCTCGGCCGTTATTCTTGGCTTTCGAGACCGGAGAAAGGATTCACCACTGATAATAAAATAATAAAAGCTCAAACATAAGTTCAACAGACATTCTAGAAAGAAACATGTTTATACACAGAGTAAATAATTGGGAAACTACATCAAAGCAACCACAACAGAAACAATGCAGACCAAAGTGGTCGGAAGAACGTAAAGAATTAAAGCCTGATGGAACAAGAAGAGTCCACAGAAGAATTGATTGAGTTATTTGCTCATGTTCTTCCAATATTGGGAGAATTCGTTGCTGCTGCTACTACTACTACTAAGCCAAAACCAAACCCCATGGCGCAACAGCCCTGAAGGGCCTTGTCCTACCAAGCGACCGCTGCCTGCCGATTACGAGGTGTCATGTGGTCAGCACGACGAAACCTCACGGCCGTTATACTTGGTTCACTAGACCAGGGCCGCCATCTCACCGTCAATAGCTCCTCAATTTTAATCACGTAGGCTGAGTGGACCTCGAACCAGCAATCAGATCCAGATAAAAATCCCTAACCTGGCTGGGAATCGAAACCTGGACCTCCGGACAAGAGGCAGGCATACTACCCCTAAACCGCGGGATCGGCACTACTACTACTACTACTACTACTACTACTACTACTACTACTACTACTACTACTAATAATAATAATAATAATAATAGTATTAATAATAATAATAATCGCATGGCCCCAGCTACCGTGTGCAAGGATTATAATTTGACTTCATCTGGCTATCCGCTCGTCATTTACGACGTTCCGTGTTACACTAGGCCTACTCGATGGCACAGTAAATCGAATCTCACATGGCCGTCTATGACTGAGTTTTAGTAAATGTATCACCAGAGAACATTTACACGCCAACATGAACGTATTTTCGACCTTGAAAAATCCATCAACCACTTTTCTTTTTCTTTCTTTCTTTCTTTCTTTCTTTCTTTCTTTCTTTTCTTGTAATTTTCTTTACGTCTCACGGGCACAGACAGGTCTTACGGCAACGATGGCAGACGAAAGGGCTAGGAGTGGGAAGGAAGCGCTCTCTACTTCCCGAATTATATTTTTTTCGACAAAGAAATAAATGGTCCATACATTTATAGACGGAAGGGCACTGTAGCACTAAAAAATATTTTCGTTTTTCTCAAAATTACTTGTTTGAAAATAGGTTACTTTGAGGTAACACTGGGCGGTAAAGTAATGGAAAAATGTTATGAAAGGAATGTGCAGCTTTCTGGCTAAATGGTTATCGTGCTGGCCTTTGGTCACAGGGGTCCCGGGTTCGATTCCCGGCAAGGTCGGGATTTTTAACCATCATTGGTTAATTTCGCTGGCATGGGGGCTGGGTGTATGTTTCGTCTTCATCATCATTTCGTCCTCATCACGACGTGCGGATAGCCTAAATGCGTCAAATTAAAATACCTGCATCTCGCGTGCCGAATTTGTCC
The DNA here is from genome assembly GCF_040414725.1 of Anabrus simplex. Classification (NCBI taxonomy): domain Eukaryota; kingdom Metazoa; phylum Arthropoda; class Insecta; order Orthoptera; family Tettigoniidae; genus Anabrus; species Anabrus simplex. The sequence goes on from NC_090269.1 coordinate 408,366,869, forward strand.
TCGGACACTCCCGGCGCTAAAAGCCAGACACCATTTCATTTCATTGTCACGATATATCTAGTGTGTCTTCAGAGTATGTATTACTCTTCCAAGTACAGGCCAGTCAAAAGACAGGTAATGTACAGTTTGAGGGGGTCCAATAAAGGATGAATTATCATCTGGAACATTGATCTTAAGGCGTTCAAAATATGTCTTACTTACAATGACCGGAAAAGTATAGCATAAGCACAAGCCCATGTTGTAATCAGTTGTGTCCCTGTGAAGAAATCCAAGGTTGACGTAAATGGGAACTAACTCAAGCTAACTGAATATAATCCTGGAGCAATAATCTCTTTAGCAACTGTAGTGTCGTGAAAGCCACTGCAGCGAGTCCTCAATCTTCACAATGAAAAATCTGTGAAACTGGGTCACTCGAAGTGAGGGGACCGTAGAGACAGATCTCGTCATCTCGCAGTCCCTAGCGAATATGAATAACGTAATCCGTTATATGGTAATGGCTGTATAAATCTACAAGTCTCCCCGTTGAGAACCACAATTTGTTCCTTCGCTCAGCCACGCATTCGCTCGGCAATAGAGGGACATATGATGGTGATCCATAACTAAATAAAGAAGGTACCTTTACTGCGCTGTTTCAAGTCCAAAAATCTATTTTCTACGCAGTACATAGTTCGTGAATAATGCTTGAATTTTGGGATTAACTATTTTTTCCTTGCTATTTAACTAACTAATTTTACAACAGGGTGCACGGAAAAACGTGAACCGGGTATCTGAGGGTTGGAGGGTTGGTCAACTGGTAAATTAGTTGAGAAAATTAATTAGAAATCTCGCACCATTGCCATTTTATCATCTGCTGAAATTACCCGATCAGATCGGGTGAATTCAAATGGGCTTGGCAAGGTGGTGTTGCGAAGTCTGTACTTGGCTTAAGACCGGCTTGAGATCAATAATGGAAGGAAAAAATTCGCCATGGACGGGATTTGAACATGGACTTCTATAATGACAGGATCGCGCCGTAAAAGGTACGCTAAAGTGACAGCATTGTTTCTGTGTTTGATGCTGATTTCTGTAGAACAATAAAATTGTGTGTAATTAAGAAGTGATTGCCTTAGGGCTTTATCATATCTTCTACTAGTATAACGTCTCAATAGTTCGCCTCTGTGGTGTAGTGGTTAGTGTGATTAGCTGCCAGCCTCGGAGGCCCGGGTTCGGTTCCCGACTCTGCCACGAAATTTGAAAAGTAGTACGAGGGCTGGAACGGGGTCCACTTAGCCTCGGGAGGTCACCTGAGTAGAGGTGGATTCGATTCCAACCTCAGCCATCCTGGAAGAGGTTTTCCGTGGTTTACCACTTCTCCTCCAGGCAAATGCGGGGATGGTACCTAACTTAGGCCAGGGTCGCTTCCTTTCCTCTTCCTTGTCCATCCCCCCAAATCTTCCCACCCCTCCGCAAGGCCCTTGTTCAGCATAGCAGGTGAGGCCGCCTGGGCGAGGTACTGGTCACCCTCCCAGTTGTATACCCGACCCAGAGTCTGAAGCTCCAGGACACTGCCCTTGAGGCGGTAGAGGTGGGATCCCTCGCTGAGTCCGAGGGAAAACCGACTCTGGAGGTTAAACAGATAAAAATGAAGAAGAAGTATTTAGGTGATGGAAGCATGGGAAATTAGTGGCCGTGGCCTTAATTGAGGTACAGTCCCAGCATTTGCCTGATATGGAAATAGTAGGTTTCGAGCCCACTATCTGTTGAATGCAAACTGATAGTCACGCGATCCAAATTACGTGGCCACTTGCTCAGTTTGAGTGATTTCGGTGTGCTGCTACTTGTTTGGTGGATGTCATTAATTAGTGTCCGGTAGAACAGTAAGTGCGAGTCGACCGTCGTGTCGAATTATAGGCAATACTTTTGGCTGTTGACACAGTTAGGCCGACTTACGGTTCAGGTATTTTGCGTTGAATAGGGGATGAGTATCAGCTGTATGCATAAGTTTTTGCCGGTTTTTCTGATAAATAAAACAAGTAGTTTTCAAGAGAAATACATTTTCTGTTTATTCAAATTATTGGCTATCGGCTTTTACACACTTCACCCATCTTTCAGGTAAGTTATGAATACCATGCCAGAACAACTGCTTGTCTTTTGTGGCAAACCATTCGCCGAGCTATTTTCCAACTTCTTCGAAATTTTTGAAGTGCTGCTCTGCCATCGTGTGCTCCATTGATGTGAAGAGGTGATGGTTAGATGGCGCCAGGTCGGGGCAGTAGGGCGGGTGCGGAAGAATGTCCCATCCAAACGACTTCAAGGTGCCTTTCTTTGGTTTTCTGTGTGAGACGGTGCATTGTTGTGTAACAAAATCACTTTTCCTTGTCTTCAGGCCCATTCCGCTCGTCTTTCGATCAATGTGTGATTTAAATTAACAATTTGTTGGCGATAGCGTTGTGCATTAACGGTTTCGCCGGGCTTCAAGAGTTCATAATACACAATACCGCTCTGGTCCTACCGGACACAAATCTCCACTTTTAAATTGTCGAAACCATGTCTCACATATTCTAACCGATGGAGTGTGTTAACCATATGTTTGTACCAAAATACAATGACTTTCTATAGCCTTTTTCATTTGATTAAATAAGAAAAGCAGTGCGTGCCGCAAATGTTCTCTTTCAGGCACAAATGTCGACGTGACCACTGAATCATACAACACAAACGCTAGTGTTGTGTTGGTAGGTCAATCTCAGACGATCAAACTGACGTATATGCCAAATTCATACGCTGCGTACTGTTCTCTGGCGCCATCTCTTAGTGAAACCAGAAAAGACTTATGCATACACCTGTTATGTTTGTCCTCTTACAACATTCTTAATCGCTCTGTGAAGTTGGTATTGTGAGCCACGAGGAGTTCTTCACATAATAGGTTACGAGTATCCGTGAATTTTAGGTTCACATTATGCGAATTTCTTTATTCGCTTCCCAGTGAATGTTGCTCTTAATTTTCTTTATGCTGATTCAAACCATGAATGCTTTCTTATAATTCAAACAAGTGATTAATACATAACTCAGTCCATTAACATTTAACAAGTATGACTGGATAATGTTATAATCTTTTGAGCAGATTGTTCTTGTCACATTATTTGCGTTTTGACGCTTATAATAATGAAGACAGGGTGTAATAAATAATACAGTCATCGACACCATTGCGAGTGGGTTTTTTTCTTACTTGGGCGTTTCTCTGCCCATGTATTTCGTAGTGGTATTTAATTATTGTATGAATATATAGTTTTTGTCAACTGTGAGCTTGTATTCGGGAGATAGTCGATCCGTCGACAGCCCTGAAGATGGTTTTCCGTGGTTTCCTATTTTCACACCAGGCAAATACTGGAGCTGTACCTTAATTAAGGCCACGGAAGCTTCTTTCCCACTTCTAGCTCCTTCCCAGCACTCTGTCGCCGTTAACAAGTAGCAACTTCCTTTCTTTGCCTGAGTTTCTTTACAGCAGTGTGATTTTATTGTGTTCTAGCATATATAGCCGTTCATCGCACGGAAACACGATTCCTTCATGAATTTATGCGAAATTTCATGCCTGTATTTAAACGTTTAATATGGTATGTTAAACATATTTTTCTACGAAGGCACTTGGCAGTAACGTGAAGTACGATAAATCTGAAAAATGTCGAGACAGGGTAAGGACGATCAGACAGTTTATTGAACGGTACAGTTGCTGGTCCCAAGTTGTGCGAAATCCTCTCTACTTCTCGGCTACATATTGTTTATTTGAAACCTGGAGTGGTGCTGTAGCTGAAGACCCATGAAACCAATCCTTGATGATCACCTCTCTTATTATCTATTCTATCGAAAAGAGTAATACGACTATTTAAGTTATTCCCGTTAACCTACCTTGAAGTGGCATGACTTAGTCTTTAAGACGGTCCCTTAATGATATCTCCCTTATTAATCCCCCTATCAAAAAGTTGCACATGAAAACAACGTCTTAGAAATTGATTTCTATTAAGGCTGATAGATTTCCACTCAGGTTTTGTCGGAGGGTAAGATCACTGTTTCATCTCCCTATAAACCCAATCCTTTCAGAGATTTATAAATAATATTGGCCATCAAATCTACACAAGGACAGGTGGAGTCTAAATATAAAGTTTGTAAGAAATAAATCCATTCGTTTTCTAGTTATAAGAATTCAGACAAACAGACACCAAAGCTAAAAATATATGCAGATGATCATTACTACATCTGAAACGGATAACTGTACGAAAATTTCGCAAAAGTATCTAATGTACAGACACATGGTCGTTACGATTTTGTATATACAGTATAGATAAAAAATCGGTTCCACGTACAACACCTTCTGGGCTCTGTCCGCTAGGTTAGAAGATTAGTCATAGAAATATACTTCCGTCAAGGTTGGTAGATTTCCATTCAGGTTGGTCTGGTATATTTTGTGGGAGAGTAAAATCACTGTTTCGGTTTCCTGTAAACTCCCAGTCCATTCCGGGAATTCGAAATGCTATCGAACTTTAAAACAACCTTTGGAAAGGTGGATGCAAAACATGAAGTTTTGTTGAAATATTTCCAATAGTTTCGCTGTTATAAAAAATATTCTTTACACGCACCTGCTTTTAGGCAAGTCCGCTGGGACTTAGACAGCAAAACGGTCCGTTAAAGATATATCCTTTATTAGTCCTCCTATCGTAAAGGTGCACATGAGAAAAAGTTTTACAAATTGATTTCCATTAAGGCTGGTAGATTTTCATTAAAGTTGGTCTTGTACTGCATATTGTATGTGAGGGTAAATTCACTGTTTCCATCTCCCTATAACCCCCAGTCCATTCAGTATTTTGGAAATAATATGGGACCTAAAACCTACCCAAGGGAAGATGAATTCTGTGTATGAAGACAGACACCAAAGCTAAAAAATATACATATGATCATGAATATACCTGAAATGGATAACTGTACGAAAATTTTGCCAAAACGATCAATGTACTGACACACGGTCGTTACGATTATATAAATCTCTCATTTTGCAGTCATCGTTGTTGGGTTCGTTATATTTTTGTACTCTCTACAGCATTGTTGTTTTGGATGGTTTTCTGCGGTTTCCCATTTTCACACCAGGTAAATGCTGGGGCTGTACCTTAATTAAGGCCACGGTCGCTTCCTTCCAACTCCTAAGCCTTTCCTATCCCATCGTCGCCATAAGACCTATGTGTGTCAGTGCGACGTAAAGCCATTAGCAAAAAAAAGAGCATTGTTGCTTAGGCTAAAGTCGAGAATTGAAGTAATTACTTCATAAATTTTGTATAAAGAAGGCATAATTTAATTTGTTATACAGGAGAATAAGTGTCGAATTGAACTTAAATCATTCCAGCTCCCTGAGCATTTTCAATCCCGAAATTCCTAACGTTTAGCCCCATCCTGGCAGTGGGTTTATAACTTGGATTGCCACACCTTCCCTAGACGCTGGTGCTAGTGCACCCTTGACACACCACTACAAGTCTCCTATGTAGGACAATGCATTCGCGGTGCAGTAGAGAAAGGATGTATAACATTTCCGAGCTGTGATGGATGTGATAATTTCATTTATTAGGAAGATGTTATGGAAAGATGTATTTCATCACAGTTTCCAAATATTAACTTTTTGAATGTAATTTAATTTTCAATTTTAATGATCATTTTTCATCACCAGAGCAAATTATGATGGCCAAATTTCTAAATAAATTTGGTCGAGTCATAATAGAATCTACCATGAGTCGTCATTTAATCTCAGTTCATCGTTTTTTGTGTATCCGGTCATGTATATTTACGAATGAACACACTTGGGTGGTCTCGGGAGATTTGTGTTGGAGAAGGCGATTTGTGGTGAAGGTGAGAGGGTTTGCGGGCATGATCTATGCTAGGCACTGACGTGAAATTCGCCTTTGTGCATGAAAATGGTAAACTACCGAAAACCCATTCTTAGGACAGCCGACAGAGGGAACTAGGGACTCCGTCTGCCGAATGCAGAGTCTTAGAGCCACGGACCAACCGTCGCTACCGGGTCTCGCCTTCCGCCAACCACGTCTAATATTGTGCTTCAGTTGCCATCGGTAACACATTTACGTGATCATGTTATTCTGATAAAGCTGATAGCTGACATGTTTGGAGAGTGTGGTCCAAGAAGTTTAAATGCAAAAAAAGAACAGTACATTTCAGTATTGAAAGTTTTATTCACAGTACAGATTGCGATTGATCTGCTTAATTTGCTTTCATATTTATGTACTTTTTATATATTTACTTCTATAATTTTGCAAATATTCGCTAGTCAAATTAACACAACTTGAACTTCAATGCTGTCTAGATAAATTCTGTGCGACTTGTTATATTACTAGAGTTAACATTCACTGCAAATTGCCCGAGACAATACTTATAATTTTTAATAGAACTACCCAAGTTTATTGAGCAAGTGTGTTAGACAAATGTATATTTAGTAGAGCGTGGATGTTTGGACGTTAATAAGTTAGAACGCAAACTAATTTCGCTAGTAGGAATTGTCGTCTAGTCCGTAGTGTAATGAGAGTAACATAACTTCTAGGGTTTCTAATTGGCAAGGCCCCTAAATATTTGGCAAATCTCACAGCAGAACTGTTGTACGGGCTAGAGTATACTTGATATTTGCTTCAGGCAAGGTTAGAAGACAAACTGATTTGCCTAGTAGGAAGTATCGCCTAGTCCGCTCTTCCTTAATGTAATGAGTGTAACATAACTTCTACGAGTTCTATATAGGCCAGCCCCTAACTTTATGCAAATCTCACAGCAGAATTGTTGTACGGGCTAAAGTATACTTGATATTTCTTTCAGGTTAGGTTAGAATGCAAACTGCTTTGCCTAGTAGGAAGTATCGTCTAGTCCGCTCTTCTGTAGCGTAATGAGAGTAACATAAGTTCTAGGGGTTCCAATATTCCGGGCCACTAACTTTTATGCAATTCTCACAGCAGAATTGTTGTACGGGCTAAAGTATACTTGATATTTGTTTCAGGCTAGGTTAGAATGCAAACTGGTTTGCCTAGTAGGAAGTATCGTCTAGTCCGCTCTTCTGTAGCGTAATGAGAGTAACATAAGTTCTAGGGGTTCCAATATTCCGGGCCACTAACTTTTATGCAATTCTCAAAGCAGAACTGTAATTCTGGCTAGAGAATACTTGTTATTTGCTTCAGAATTTTTATTCTTCTTCTACTACCGCTTTTTCCTCATTTTACGGCCAGATGCCCTTTATTAACCCCATCCTATATGAAGGGATGCAATCACTGTTGATATTTCTGTGGTAGTTATTGATGATGATGATGCTTGTTGTTTTAAGGGGCCTAACATCGAAGGTCATCGGCCCCGTGGTAGTTATTAGTGTAGTCTGTGTCTAAATATGAAGAGCGAAGTTTTGGTACAATCACCCAATCCCCGAGCCAGAAGAGTTAACCAGACGCGATTAAAATCCCCAATCCAGTCGAGAATCGAACACGAGACCCTCCACAACGATGATCACTCAGCCAATATTTCGGATTTCAGTAATTTTGCTCTCTTACCTGTAAATACCTAAACATTCGCTATGTATACCAGTAAGACAGACATTAAATTTCCCTTTGGGAAAGTTATATCATCATAAATGCCTCTTTCATTTAAGTGAGTGGCATGATGTTGCCTAGCAACCATGCAGGCTGTAAAGTGAAGTATTGATGGATGACCATGATACACAGATCCACGGCCGGTACAGTTCTCTTTATACAGATCCACGGCCCGTGCAGTTCTCTTTATACAGATCCACGGCCTGAGCAGCTCTCTTTATACAGATCCACGGGCCTTGGCAGCTCTCTTTATACAGATCCACGGGCCTTGGCAGCTCTCTTTATACAGATCCACGGCCTGTGCAGTTCTCTTTATACAGATCCATGGCCCGTGCAGTTCTCTTTATACAGATCCACGGCCTGAGCAGCGCTCTTTATACAGATCCACGGGCCTTGGCAGCTCTCTTTATACAGATCCACGGCCTGTGCAGTTCTCTTTATACAGATCCATGGCCCGTGCAGTTCTCTTTATACAGATCCACGGCCTGAGCAGCGCTCTTTATACAGATCCACGGGCCTTGGCAGCTCCCTTTCTACAGATCCACGGGCCTTGACAGCTCCCTTTGTACAGATCCACTGCCTGTGCAGCTCCCTTTATACAGATCCACGGCCCGTGCAGTTTATACAGATCCAAGGCCTGTACAGCTCTTCACACAGATCCACCGCCTGTGCAGCTCTCTTTATAACAGATCCACGGCCTGTACAGCTCTCTTTATACAGATCCACCGCCTGTGCAAATCTCTTTAGGGGAAGGTACCGCGGTATCGGACGGCACTCAGTATCGGACAGTATCAGTATGAGGTCTCCAGTAAAATGTTGCAGCAACGGTAGTAAAAGGTTCCTTCCAGGGAGACCTGAGAGGAACCATTGTATTTCCATGAACCAAGAAGTGAACACGTGTTAGAGAATTTCCTGTTTTGACCTGGTTCTGCCTGCACTGAGATAATTTTGTGAACCTGTTACTTCAATACTGGATGAGTGAAGTATAATTTCAAGCATTATTTATTATCTACCATATGTTAATGTAAGAGTATGAAGGATGGCACTGCTTCTCTTTACACGTGTTACATACGGTTATTTTTTCATTTTTTCGCGTAAGGAACTTGCGGCACTTGGTATCGGACAAAGTCATTTGTAGGTTTTCCTTTGTTGCAGATAAATATGGGGGATAAGAGGAAATTGGACAAAGGAGAACATGAAATTAGTTGTTGATAAATTGAGCCTTAGGGAAGCAAGTGAGTAGTTTCGCGTCCCTGAAAGCACGTTAGGTGAAAGATTGAAACTACTGTCTTCAGGAAAGGAGGTATAAATGAAATGTGGTATGGGTACATATAAAAGCACGTTTTCTGGAGCGGAAGACGAAGCTTTATCTAGCCTAACCATGTGAAAATATTAGACAGTCTTTTAATGCCAATAAGTAGGAATGAATTTTTGAAATTCGTTTCCCAGTACGTAAATTGAAACTAAAACATCAGTTTAATAAGGAAAAGGGCATGGCGACCAAACGATTTTATTATTCATTTATGAAAATTCATAAATGCCTCAGGTGAACAGTTCGTCCCTCCATTGTTTGTTTTCTCCAGAGAGAGAATGGTCAATGATCTGATGAAGGATGGACCCATGGGCAGATTATTTGATGCCCATCCGAGCGGGTGGATAACTTAAGATGGATCCCTAAAGTGGATGAAATCTTGTTTTGAGAGTGAACCCATGTGAATAGAATCCAGTGTTAATTATTCTTGATGGCCATTCTAGTCACAAAAATGTTGATGTTTTTGTGTTTTCTCGAGACCACAACATCCATATGCTGAGTTTTCCACCTCACACAAATCACAGGTTGCAACCTCTTGACCGAGTGGTCATGAAGCAATTCAAGAATGCCTTCAGCGACGCTTGTTCCATATGGATAAGAAAGTATCTCAATCTGAGAATTACTCCGAATGATATTCCACATCTAGTTAGCTCTGCTTTAACCACGGTGGGTTGAACGGAGCTTGCTAAGTCAGCATTTTACTGTTGTGGCATCTATCCCCTGAACCGGAATATCTTCACTGACTTAGGTTTCTTCGCGTCCTCGAAGGAGTTGTTACCAACAGCTGCTGAAATTCATTCCAATAGCCAGCTTCATTCGATCCAGGCGTCATCTGAAGTACAACCAGCTACAACAACATTCAGTCCTTTAACTTCACCATGCATAGCATCCACTTCCACGGCCTCTAGAAGTTAAGTTCAGATCGGCTTAATCAAAATAAATCTCCTAGTGCAAATCCACTTCAGGAACTTAGTCCTCTTCCAAGTGAGACTATTGAAAATTTAAACCTGAGGAAAAGGCGTGGAGACCAGCGTGAAGTTCTAACCTCCACCGCTTTCAAACAAAGGCTTGAAGAAAAACAGAAAATCTGAGTGCTGCGAGAAACGAAAAATCTGCAAAAAAAAAACTGTGCGACCAAAGGACGAAGCTCGCGAACGAAGAATCAGAGCCAGAAAAAAGTAAAAGTGACTCTGACATTGGATTGTGGAAAGACTGACTGCATCATCTGTGGGGAGAATTTTAGTGAGGACTGGATTCATTGCATCATATGCAAGGTTTAGGCGCATGAAAACTGTGCTAATCTTGAAGGGTATGCCCTTTATTACAAACGCGACATTTGTGTTAGAAAGTAATGTAATGGTGTAACAGTGTAACAGAAAATGATACAACAATATGAAAGTGCACAATACCGTGTGCCATGTTTTTAAAAATATGAAAATTAAAGTGTTTATAAATACTAAAAATTAATTCCCGCCATTACTTGGTGTGGGTTAAAGCATTGCCGCTAGTAAAAAAACAATATGTGTTTCCAAAAATAATATTAAATTTTAATTAGATCCATTCCAGTATTTATTATTACTCCTACAGATCCACGAGCAACTCATTTACACCAATCCACGGGCCTCGCATCTCTCTTAATACTGATCCACGGCCCGTGTAGCTCTCTTCACACAGATCCACCGCCTGTGCAGCTCTCTTTATACATATCCACGTCCTGGGCAGCTCTCTTTATACATACCCACAGCATATGCAGCTCCCTTTATAAAGATCCACGGCCCGTGCAGTTTTCTTTCGGCTCTTTAGAAAAATAAGCCCACTGGTCCGGATGATTTCAGTCCTACCTTCGTTAGGAATACAGCAGCAACAATTTCATAAACCTATTAGTGCGATATGCAACCGTTGCTTATCAGTCGGCTATTTTCCGAGCTCCTGGTAAATCACACCTGTACTCAAAGATGGGAAGAAATCGTATATCACAAATGATCTCCCAATCTCGATGTTATCTGGTCTATCAATTAACTGTATAAAAGAAAAGTTTACTGAATCGATTTTCACTAATTACCCTTGAAGATTTTAGAGGACTTCATGATTTAGCCCTCTTGGTGGTTGTAATAGATTTCATCCACGATATCCCCTGCCTGTCGCCCTTGAGAGCGAAGATTGGTGACCACAAAGTCTCTAACTGAGTAAGGCATTGCTTATACCTGTATCCTTCGAACCAACTTCCCTTGATCAACTCTTGTTTTCTTTCGACTCCTTCAAAATTAGGTTTATGAGACCTACGGTGTCCTTCATTTTCACATCCACCTCGGCCCCTCTATTTCTATAGCCGATACCTTCATTTCTCATTACTAATAGTTTTTTCTTTCTTTCTTAATCTGTTTACCCTCCCGAGTCGGTCACCTCTACCGCCTCAGGGGCAGTGTCCTGGAGCGTGAGACATTGGGTCGGGGGATACAACTGGGGACCAGTACCTCCTCCAGGTGTCCTCACCTACTATGCTCAACAAGGGCCTTGTGGGGGACAAAAGGGATAAGTACGGAAGAGAAAAGGAAGCGGTCGTAGCCTTAAGTTAGGTACCATCCCGGCATTTGCCTAGAGAATAAGTGGAAAACCGCGGAGGCTGAGGTGGGAATCGGATCCCCCTCCATTCAGTTGACCCCTCAAGACTTAGTAGACCCCGTTCCAGCCTTGGTACCGGTTTTCAAATTTCGTGTCAGAGCTGGGAATCGAACCCGGGCCTCCGGCGTTGGGAGCTAATCACAGTAACCACTACACTACAGAGACGAACGGAAGATCATAATATGAAGATAAATTTGGAATTCAGTATTAGAGATGTGGGCAAATATCCGTTTACTGGGAGAGGAATTAGGGACTACATTCATTTATCAAGGAACATGTTCAATAGACATCCGATTACTTAGAAATAATGTAGGAAACGAATAGGAAACAATTGTAGAGAATCTGCCTCTTCGGAGACAGTCCTGTGATTGATTGCCGTTTACATCCTTAGAAAATGTTATATCGAACTCGTAATTATGGCACTTACAGCTAGCTCGTAACTCTTTCATAAGCAGAGACAACTAATTTAATTATATTACTTGCAGAATGACTGATACTGTGTGTCGAGCGCTACCGGATGAGAAACACGAAAGAAAGGCGGAAGGAGGTGGCCGACCTGCCTGGAACAAATGAAGAGCGGGCCAAGCTAGTACACTTTTTACGGCATTGGGTTCGCAGAGAAATGGCTCTTGTTGTAGAGCGCAGACAGGCGATAAAGTGGAGTTATTAACCGGACTTGCTTCATTCAATCTCAAGAGTAGTTTCTAGAAAACATCCAAACCGTGATTTATAAACTAAAGTGGCATATTTCAAATTCAACCAAAAGTGCATACAAGAAGTAATGGGCTGGTATTACTTACGAAACAACAATGTAGCTACAGTGATCACAACGAAGAGGAAATAGTATGTTTATTTTATTTAATAACTTACAAAATTGCAGGGTTGTCAGTGTAATACAATATCTAATAACTAGTGTTCGGAAGTTTATGATCTAAAGAAATACAAAATATGCAAGCAAATATGTCCTAAAGTAGGTAAAATATGACTTAAAATTTTCTCGATAGGTAGCAAGTATTAGAGTATTACTAATATTAAATGTGTCAAAACGTGACTAGCGATAATACAGCAGACACGTCTAACCATGCAAACTGACAGAGCTCGTTCGTTCGTAATCACTTTACACTCCAGGGTCGGCTTCTCCCTCGGACTGAGCGAGGGATACCATCTCTACCGCCTCAAGGGCAGTGTCCTGGAGCTTCAGACTCTGGGTCGGGGATACAACTGGGGAGGATGACCAATACCTCGCCCAGGCGGCCTCACCTGCTATGCTGAACAAGCGCCTTGCAGGGGATGGAATGATTGCAAGGGATAGACAAGGAAGAGGGAAGGAAGCGGCCGTGGCCTTAAGTTAGGCACCATCCCGGCATTTGCCTGGAGGAGACGTGGGAAACCACGGAAAACCATTTCCAGGATGGCTGAGGAGGGAATCGAACCCTCCTCTACTCAGTTGACCTCCCGAGGCTGAGTGGACCCCCTTCCAGCCCTCGTACCACTTTTCAAATTTCGTGGCAGAGCCGGGAATTGAACCCGGGCCTCTGGGTGTGGCAGCTAATCACACTAACCACTACACCACAGAGGCGGACACTGACAGAGCTACAGTAGGAAAATAAAAACTTCATACATTTATCGAGTATCGTATCCCAGAGGTGCAGTTCTGATTCTGTTTCCCTAAAAAACGCAACCAAAAATGAAGCACTAACATGCTTCTTGCTATTTGCCGGCGTACGTTCGTACAGCATCCTTTTCTCGGAATCAAGCAAAACAAAACAAATTCACCTCCGTACAGGCCATTAAGGCCCTTGGAGGAGTGGAATGTAAAGGCTTCCACCATTGTTGACCTCGGCACTTGATGGGGTAGAGTGGTTAGCTCTACACACGGCCGCCTTTGCCCCCAGGAATTAACCTGGTACTCATTTTTGGTGTAGGCTGAGTGAACCTCAGGGCATATGCAGCTCCGGAAGTGGAAATTTCGTTTCTTAAATTTTACAACTTCCTGACGGGGATTCGAATCCACGTCCTTCCGGGCGAACCGAGCACGCCTTTACCGCCTTGGCCAAGCAGCCCCTTCTCGCAATCATGTTTTTCTAAATCTGCCGCCTAGTGAGCTGTTATTGCGACACATTTCTTTTTCTTCTCTTCCTGGCTTTTCTATTCTTATTCTTATTCTTATTCTTATTATTCTTATTCTTAATCTTATTATTACATCATCATTATAGACCGTTATGCCTTTCAGCGTTCAGTCTGCAAGCCCCTATGAATTTACTAAATGTCGCCTCATTCATCTATTTGCAACTATTGCTGTGGCCTCATTTAGTTCTATACCTCTTAGCTTCAAATCGTTAGAAAATGAATCTAACCATCGTCGTCCTGGTCTTCCTCTACTTCTCTTACCTTTCATAACAAAGTCCAGTATTCTCCTAGGTAACCTGTCTTCCTCCATTCACCTCACATCAACCCGCTACCGAAGCCGGTTTATGCGTACATCTTCATCCATCGAGTTCATTCCTAACTTAAACTTTATCTCATCATTCCGAGTACCCTCCTGCCATTTTTCCCACCTGTTTGTAGCAGCAATCATTCTCGTTAATTTCATGTCTGTTACTTCTAACTTACGAATAAGATATCCTGAGTCCACCCAGCTTGCGCTCCCGTAAAGCAAAGTTGGTCTGGAAACGGACCGATGTGAAGATTGTTTCGTCCGGGAGCTGATTTCCTTCTTAGAGAATACTGTTGATCGGAACTACGAGCACACTGCGTTAATTGTACTACAACTTGATTCATTCTCACTTACTACATTATCATCCTGGGAGAACACACGTCATAAAGACTTGAAATCATCTACCTGTTCTAGTTTTGTGTCACCAATCTGACATTCAATTCTGTTGAATTTATTACCCACTGACATCAACTTAGTCTTCCAAAGTCTAATTTCCAAACCATACTCATTGCACCTATTTTCAAGTTCCAAGATTTAGGCACAATCTGCCATTAAGACCAAGTCGTCAGCATAGGCCAGACTGCTTAATACATTTCCATCTAACTGAAACCCTCCCTGCCAATTTATCCCTTACAGCAGAAAATTCATGTAAACTACGAACATTAAAAGGAGAAGGATTACAGCCTTATTTAACCCCTGTAAGTACCCTGAACAAAGAACTCATTCTACTATCAGTTCTCACTACAGCCCAATTGTCAACATAAATGCCTTTGATTGATTTTTATAATCTACCTTTAATCCCATAGTACCCCAGTACGGTGAACACCTTTTCCTTGGTACCCTGCTTTCTCTAGATTTACGAAACGTAAACACAACTGTCTATTCCTCTCGTAGCATTTTTCAATTACTTGTCGCATAGTGAAAATGTGATCCTGACAGCCCCTCTGTGGCCTGAAACCACACTGGTTTTCATCCAACTTATTCTCAACAAATGATCGCACCCTCCTTTCTAAGATGCCAGTGAATACTTTACCTAGTATACTAATCAATGAGATACCTCTATAGTAGTATAGTTGTTGCAATCCTTCCTGTTCCCTTGCTTGGGTAGATAGGCCGAGGTGCAATTACAGTTTTTGTCCAATCTGAAGGCAACTTCCCAAAATTCCATGCTAATTTTACTAATTTATGAAGCCATTTCATCCCTGCCTTCCCACTATACTTCACCATTTCAGGTCTAATTTCATCTATTCCTGCTGCTTTATGACAATACAGTTTATTTACCATCCTTTCCACTTCCTCAAGCATAATTTCACCAAAATCATTTTCCTCCTCTTCATGAGCTCGGTTGTTCTGGACACCGCCATGAAGATTGCATTGTTGGATGCGCTTGAGAACGGTTGGCTGTTGAGAGAGCTCTTGCATTATTGTAGTGATAAAGTAGTGAAAACCTATTGAAATAGCTTAATTTTGTGTGTATATGATTCATTTAGTGCTGTTTATATAGTGGTGTTTAGTGCTTGTTGGTAGAAATTGGGAGTAGTAATAATTATTTAAATTTTGTAACAAGTAATTCAGTTGGTCTTCAGTAAATTACGTTTTCTAGGTTAAGTAGGCTAGCTAGGTGCACCTTGTTTCGAATTTAGGTTTAGGTAATACTGTAGGTAAAAATATTAACTTTAAAAATATTTGTAAATATCTGTAGGTTCGTTGGTTGTACTTACAAAGTCAGATTATCATAAGGAATAGTACCGTAACTTCTGCAGCAACTTCTCCGGTATTTCGTATAGATATACGCTCAAACTATCGCGAAGGTATTAATTTACTACATTAAAAAACACGATACGCCTGTAAACTTCTATTTAAAAAGAAGTTAAAGAGATTACACGGTAATAGTTAACAGTCGTATTGTTATTGATTATTGTCGCTCCTCATATTCAAATATTGCATTGTTGGCTACAGTCGTGAACAAAGGGTGTAGTGTAGTCAAGTAAATATAAATAAAAATCAGCTGACCTTGCATTCCATTCATTTGTACTTCCGAGTAGGTAGTTAGTATCCGTAATTTATATTTCGCTCCCTCGATCTTTCAGTATTTACACTGACTGACAGAGCAAATGCAACACCAAGAAGGAGTGGTTCGAAAGGGATGAAAGTTGGGGAAAAAACAGAGACGGCACGGACGAATAATTGATGTTTATTTCAAACCGATATGCAGGTTACACAATGCGCACGGCATCGACTCAGTAGGATGTAGGACCACCGCGAGCGGCGATGCACGCAGAAACACGTCGAGGTACAGAGTCAATAAGAGTGCGGATGGTGTCCTGAGGGATGGTTCTCCATTCTCTGTCAACCATTTGCCACAGTTGGTCGTCCGTACGAGGCTGGGGCAGAGTTTGCAAACGGCGTCCAATGAGATCCCACACGTGTTCGATTGGTGAGAGATCCGGAGAGTACGCTGGCCACGGAAGCATCTGTACACCTCGTAGAGCCTGTTGGGAGATGCGAGCAGTGTGTGGGCGGGCATTATCCTGCTGAAACAGAGCATTGGGCAGCCCCTGAAAGTACGGGAGTGCCACCGGCCGCAGCACATGCTGCACGTAGCGGTGGGCATTTAACGTGTCTTGAATACGCACTAGAGGTGACGTGGAATCATACGCAATAGCGCCCCAAACCATGATGCCGCGTTGTCTAGCGGTAGGGCGCTCCACAGTTACTGCCGGATTTGACCTTTCTCCACGCCGACGCCACACTCGTCTGCGGTGACTATCACTGACAGAACAGAAGCGTGACTCATCGGAGAACACGACGTTCCGCCATTCCCTCATCCAAGTCGCTCTAGCCCGGCACCATGCCAGGCGTGCACGTCTATGCTGTGGAGTCAATGGTAGTCTTCTGAGCGGACGCCGGGAGTGCAGGCCTCCTTCAACCAGTCGACGGGAAATTGTTCTGGTCGATATTGGAACAGCCAGGGTGTCTTGCACATGCTGAAGAATGGCGGCTGACGTGGCGTGCGGGGCTGCCACCGCTTGGCGGCGGATGCGCCGATCCTCGCGTGCTGACGTCACTCGGGCTGCGCCTGGACCCCTCGCACGTGCCACATGTCCCTGCGCCAACCATCTTCGCCACAGGCGCTGCACCGTGGACACATCCCTATGGGTATCGGCTGCGATTTGACGAAGCGACCAACCTGCCCTTCTCAGCCCGATCACCATACCCCTCGTAAAGTCGTCTGTCTGCTGGAAATGCCTCCGTTGACGGTGGCCTGGCATTCTTAGCTATACACGTGTCGTGTGACACACGACAACACGTTCTACAATGACTGTCGGCTGAGAAATCACGGTACGAAGTGGGCCATTCGCCAGCGCCGTGTCCCATTTATCGTTCGCTACGTGCGCAGCACAGCGGCGCATTTCACATCATGAGCATACCTCAGTGACGTCAGTCTACCCTGCAATTGGCATAAAGTTCTGACCACTCCTTCTTGGTGTTGCATTTGTTCTGTCAGTCAGTGTATGAGCTGTTAGCTAATAATAATAAAGTTCATATATCCCAGTAATTGCAGTTCAAGTCCCTGGAGTAATAGTAGTAGTAGTAGTTTTGACAAATATTTGAGAAATTATTGTAGACAACCTCGTATTTTTCAGTAGGCCTAATTAAGGACACTTTTTTTTTCTCCGTCCCGTGGAGTAGGAAAAATAATAGTAATCCACCAGCTGTAATAATCACATAACCACATTTCAGTAGAATTGTAGAATTGTAGTGAAGATAAGGTATATTAGATAGTATCTTGCCAGTTATATTCGTGTTTTTCTTCGTGTACGGCAATCCTTTCGATACTTAAGCATTTAACCAAACGCAGTGTAGTGTAGATGCATTGTAGTATAGATACAGTACATTTAGATAGTGCCGAATCTTGCCTGCTATATTCGTGTGTTATTTTTCGTGTGTATTTATTAGACCGTAATAATAATAATAATTAGCTTCGTTGGTAATCTTTGAGTACAGTAGTTCTTGCAAATTTCATTTCTGTTGTGCTTAGTTTAGTGACATACGGTACGGTACCGGTATCGTAATTAGGATACGTCTGAAAGTAGTTTAACATTACTGTAGTGTACTGTACAGTAGTATACGAGTAATATCCTATTAGAATTTAGTGTGGTTATTTTATTATTGTAAAATATTTGTGTAGTACTGGTGTAGTAGAGGTATCCGTAGAAACTCTTACTAAAATACTGTTGTTGTAATTAGAATAGGCTTAATTGCAGTTTGGAATTGTGTAGTTCTTGTGTAGGCTATTACTTTCGATATTCAGTAATTAACAACAGTTTTTATCCTGTCAGGGTTTGTAGAATAAAAAAAATAGAGCACGACTAAGTAGTATTGTAGTGTAGTCGTATATTAATTACCTTATTGTTGTGTACTATCCCAGACAATATATCCCTCCGTTCATTTATTTTTTTGCAAATAAGTTATTTTATTTTTAATTTCATTTTCCCCCCGTAAAGAATGGCTAAGGAGCGCGAGTGTAGTTACTCTGCGTGTGGTGAGGCATTGAGGGGTATGAGGGAGGAGTTGGGAAGTTTGAGGGAGATAATTAGGATTCTCACAGAAGACAGGAAGGAAGATGGGACTCCCTCAAACAATGTACAGGTTACAGTAGGTGTACAAGAGGGAGGGGAAGGAAAGGGAGGAGTTGTAGAAGACAGGTGGTCTAATGTTCTAAGGGGAAGGAGATTGCAGGCTAAGGGCTCTATTCAGGATCAGAATTCAGGACAGGTGTCTGTGCGAAATCGGTACGAGTCACTCCAGGTAGAACAACAGAGGGAAGATGAGGGACAGGGAACTGTTGCTGAGATGCATGGAAGTAGGAGGAAGGGAAAAGGTAGGAAAGGGAAATGTAGAGTAGAGGATAGGAAAAGACAGGTGGAACAGGGTCATGGGAAGGAGAAAAGGGAGGAGGAAGTAGCTTCTGCAGCTATCAGGAAAGATAGGGCTGACCAGAAGGGGAGGGGATCAAATGAGGTGGGTAGGGTTGAGGCTCTGGTCATGGGGGATTCCATCGTTAGACACGTGGGGAAAGTGTGTGGAGGAAAGGGAACCAGGGTAGAATGTTATCCAGGAATTAGGTTGAGGCAGATGTTGAGGAAAGTAGAAGAGAGGGAGGAGGGGAATGAGAAGGTGGTAGTGTTTCACGTTGGTACCAACAACGTAAGGCAAGCTGATATAAGTACCAACATAGTTGGAGATGTGTGGGATCTGGTAAATGCAGCACGGGTGAAGTTTAAGAAAGCGGAGATTGTTATTAGTGGAATACTGTGTAGGAGGGATACTGACTGGAGAGTGACTGGGGATTTAAATGAGACTATGGAGTGGGTATGTGGGAAACTGGGAGTGAAATTTCTAGATCCTAATGGGTGGGTAGGAGATAGGGATCTGCGCTTGGATGGCCTTCATTTAAACCGCAGTGGTACGCATAAGTTAGGAAATTTGTTTGGAAGGGTAATAGGGAGGTACATTCAGGGAAACGGGATGGCCTAGGGAGCGGTGATAAGGGAACAAGGAACTGGAAATCAAGTAGGGATGATATAAAATTGTTAGTGCTGAACTGTAGAAGTATTGTAAAGAAAGGAATAGAATTAAGTAATTTAATAGATATATATTTACCAGATATTGTAATAGGAGTTGAATCATGGCTGAGAAATGATATAATGGATGCAGAAATTTTCTCACGGCACTGGAGTGTATATCGTAGAGATAGGATAGGAAAGGTGGGAGGGGGAGTTTTCATTCTGGTGAAAGAAGAATTTGTAAGCTACGAAAAAGTTAAAGATGAGACACATGAAATTCTAGGTGTAAGGCTCATTTCTAAAGATAATAGGCAACTTGATATATTTGGAGTGTACAGATCGGGAAAGGGTAGCACTGATGCGGATTCGGAATTATTTGATAGGATAGTCAGCTATGTGGGAAACGACATGGAAAGAAATGTGATTGTAGCGGGAGATCTGAATTTGCCAGATGTCAATTGGGAAGGAAATGCGAACGACAGGAAGCATGACCAACAAATGGCAAATAAGTTAATATGGGAAGGACAGCTGATTCAGAAAGTGATGGAACCAACCAGAGGGAAAAATATCCTGGATGTGGTGCTGATAAAACCAGATGAGCTCTATAGGGAAACTGAAGTAATAGATGGTATTAGTGATCATGAAGCTGTTTTTGTGGTAGTTAAAAATAAATGCGATAGAAAGGAAGGTCTTAAAAGTAGGACTGTTAGGCAGTACCATATGGCTGATAAAGCAGGTATGAGGCAGTTTCTAAAAAGTAACTATGATCGGTGGAAAACGGTAAATAAAAATGTAAACAGACTCTGGGATGGGTTTAAAGAAATTGTTGAGGAATGCGAAAACAGGTTTGTACCTTTAAGGGTGGTAAGGAATGGTAAAAACCCACCTTATTATAATATAGAAATAAAGAGACTAAGAAGGAGGTGCAGACTGGAAAGAAATAGAGTTAGAAATGGCTGTGGAAGTAAGGAGAAATTGAAGGAACTTACTAGAAAATTGAATCTAGCAAAGAAGGCAGCTAAGGATAACATGATGGCAAGCATAATTGGCAGTCATACAAATTTTAGTGAAAAATTGAAGGGTATGTATAGGTATTTTAAGGCAGAAACAGGTTCCAAGAAGGACATTCCAGGAATAATTAATGAACAAGGGGAGTGTGTATGTGAGGATCTTCAAAAGGCAGAAGTATTCAGTCAGCAGTATGAAAAGATTGTTGGTTACAAGGATAATGTCGAGATAGAGGAAGAGACTAATGCTAAAGAAGTAATAAAATTTACATATGATAACAATGACATTTACAATAAGATACAAAAGTTGAAAACTAGAAAAGCGGCTGGAATTGATCAGATTTCTGGGGATATACTAAAGACAATGGGTTGGAATGTAGTACCATATCTGAAGTACTTATTTGATTATTGTTTGGTCGAAGGAGCTATACCAGATGAATGGAGAGTTGCTATAGTAGCCCCTGTGTATAAAGGAAAGGGTGGTAGACATAAAGCTGAAAATTACAGACCAGTAAGTTTGACATGCATTGTATGTAAGCTTTGGTAAGGCATTCTTTCTGATTATATTAGACATGTTTGTGAAATTAATAACTGGTTCGATAGAAGGCAATTCGGTTTTAGGAAAGGTTATTCCACTGAAGCTCAAATTGTAGGATTCCAGCAAGATATAGCAGATATCCTGGATTCAGGAGGTCAAATGGACTGTATCGCGATTGACATGTCTAAAGCATTTGATAGGGTGGATCATGGGAGACTACTGGCAAAAATGAGTGCAATTGGACTAGACAAAAGAGTGACTGAATGGGTTGCTATATTTCTAGAAAATAGATCTCAGAGAGTTAGAGTAGATGAAGCTTTGTCTGACCCTGTAATAGTTGAGAGGGGAGTTCCTCAGGGCAGTGTTATCGGACCTTTATGTTTTCTTATATATATAAATGATATGAGTAAAGGAGTGGAATCGGAGGTAAGGCTTTTTGCGGATGATGTTATTCTCTATAGAGTGATAAATAAGTTACAAGATTGTGAGCAACTGCAACGTGACCTCGAAAATGTTGTGAGATGGACAGCAGGCAATGGTATGTTGATAAACGGGGCTAAAAGTCAGGTTGTGAGTTTCACAAATAGGAAAAGTCCTGTCAGTTTTAATTACTGCGTTGATGGGGTGAAAGTTCCATTTGGGGATCATTGTAAGTATCTAGGTGTTAATATAAGGAAAGATCTTCACTGGGGTAATCACATAAATGGGATTGTAATGTACCGTACCCGTCTTTATAATATCCCGGGCTAGTCGCGGCAGAGACGTGGTTACCGTTCGAAAAAAAAAATGATATGGGCAAACTAAATTCAAAACTCGTCACGAGCAATATACCAAAGGCACATGACAGGAAGTCGGGTACATAGACTACGTGAATAAGACAGAGAAATGGGGGGGTAAAATGGATTTATTAAAGACATTTACCCATTCACTACGACAAGAAATATATGTATACATTAAGCCTGATGGCCTCATAAAACCAAGGTAAAATATGTGCCCCGCACATGTCCATGTTAAAACACACAATTTCTCGAATTCCTATTGGAAGAAAGACACGACTTGGAACTGACTTCGGATGAATACATTTTACTTTAAGTCGACGCAAGATTCGCTTCAATGTCATGATTCCCTTATGGGATGCGCTTCGGAAAGTGTCTATACATGACCGCGGTAAATAGTTACACACACTAGTACCGATCCAAACTATACATATTTACATATCAATAACAAATCAATTCAATGCAACACTAGCCCTGAGCTGCAACTTATGACTACACAGATTCTAAATATGTGGCCGACCACATAGCAATTGATTGGCATGAATGCCAGCGACCAACTATTTAGCAAACGAGCTAATAAGACACACAAAATAATCTAATGCAACGCTGGTCACGCCGACACCTAATGCAAAGGAAAAAAAACAAACACAAACAAAACAAACCAGTCGTCACCATCTCATAGAAATCATGGATCAAACCAGATAAGCATGATAACATATGTAAATAAAGTGGGAGTAAAGAACCTGAAAAATAACAACATGAAATATGCATAAATGCTCCACATGTGGTCAGCGGGATCCTCCCCAGCAGGCAGGTACATGGGTTACGTCCATAAGTCAGACGCAAGGGCAATCCCTTAAGGACCACTTTCACTGTCGCAAACAGCTGTTACCTATAACTTCCTGACTTCTCGGGAGAGAATGCGAATAACGGTCCACCTAGCACTCTATGGAAACACAGCCTTGGGGAGGTACACTTGAATTCTCAAGAAAAGGGTTGGTCTCTACCTGCTAACTCTCGTTCTGAGACAAGGATAAATTCACAACATTCGCAGCACTATTACTGCTTCTTCCTTATAATGACCTGCGATCTCAATTCGCAGCTTTAAAATAAAGGCACTTCAATACAGGCGTCAGCCTCTCTTATATGAATACCCACATCACATACTGTAAATCCTGAGACCATACTCGGGTCTTTCATTTTGCAGTACACGGGTTCTCGCCCTCCTTATGTCATGACTACGGCAGTTCCAGCCTCCTTCCCATGTCTCTATCTATCAACCCCTGAATTACTCATCAATATACTCGTGATTCCATTCGGCTTACATAACCAGCCCCAGGTTAACATTCATCTATAACATGCACTTCCGGCGTCTTACATGGCCGGTCAGTTGTCCGATAAGAACCGTTAATCGCCCTTCCCTTGTATAGAAATGACTCTACGTAACAACGTTGAATCTCCGCTATTCTGCTTCCTGACCACAGCTGGAATTCCCATGCATAAAAATAAAAAAGAAAAGAGAAAAACTACAGCTGTAAACTGATTTCCCATACATCATCACCGGCGTGTAGCCTCTGTAAATGACTATCAGAGCTTGCATATCGACCACATATTGGAATACACTGGAAAACAAAACACATGAAAACACTCCTATACCTACACTGGCACACCCTTAACCCCATCTAAACTAACTTAAAAAAAAGATAAAAGGAAAATAAAAGCATGCATCAGCCCAGGACGCATGTAACTGTAACTTGAATTGAAGAACCACTGTGCCCTCTGGCTGAGAATTAACTTGAAATTTATTTATTTACATCTGACCTAAACTAATGTGCAACTATTACCCAGGCATGCTAAAAAATGGCAAGGTGCTTATCTTGCGCCGGCTTCATCACCCATGATGTTTACATGGCCACTGGCGTCATTACGAACTTAGGCCATGGTCATCCCAGTCTTCCGGATGTGGGAAGTCAGTCCATCGATGCTCGGCGTGGGCTCCATAGCGCTGGTTGATGTTGCACCTGTAACAGTTGAATTAGGCACCGTTTCTTCGCCGCTAGTCACACACGTGTGTGAGATCACGCCCTTAATGCTTGGCCGTCAATTGACTACGACCTGCAAGCAGAAATTAGTTCGTCCAGCTCACCATTAATTTAAGGGCAATTCGGCCCGGACGTGAAGAGTCCTTGGCGCGGCAACGCGACACACGATTCCGAGGGTTCCCGATCGCGCCCGCAAATTGTTTTTATCGCATGTATACGGATCACTCCCGGATCGAATTAAAATACTGCACATACATTGTGCCACAGTTGATCACAGTTATAGATTGTATTTACTCGAACCCGTATCACTGGCTTAGTTCTCAAACATAAGAAAAGAGCGTCCTCCGGTAAATATAGTCTCGGCGTGCAAGCGACTTTACGGCACGAAGTTCAGGCAGAGAATCAGGAGACGCTCCCTTGTTACTGGCAGTTATAAAGACTCTTCGAGTTTTTCAAATAACGGAACTCCCTTCTGAAGAATAGAAAGTCTGTTGAGCGGCGGTTTAGTTTGAATGAGAAGCTGTTGACAAATGCGAAATAACACCTATGCCTTACGTCTGCCCCAAATATGTTCTCAGGCATCAGAAATATTACACTTATCTATCTGGACACATCAGAACTGTGGAATATCGGCGCAATGACAGATTATTATCATAGATGGAAACTGGTTCAAAGATACAGTTAGATGGTTGGTTATTCTGCCATTGCGGTTCGGCCGTTCGCAGAGTCCTCATACTAGCTCGTGATTGGCGGATTTCGAAACTGGCTTGACAAAGAATACTGCGGCGGTTTCCAGCAACCACGTTCAAATTTAAACAAAGTTCGTTGTCTGAAGCCATCCACGGGCCGCTCCTCTTATGCTAGCGTGGTCAGGTATCTAACCGTCTCCCAAACATACTCCCACACAAAGCCATGTTGCGCAATAAGTCCACAGGGTTCTATCATGATTAAAATTTGCCAATGAAGCATGTGATGATATGGTTCAGTAAATAAAGGGTACCGATCTCTACACATGGTTATGAGGGTGTTTAAGGGTTGTAGTAAGGATGTAAAGGAGAGTGCATATAAGTCTCTGGTAAGACCCCAACTAGAGTATGGTTCCAGTGTATGGGACCCTCACCAGGATTACCTGATTCAAGAACTGGAAAAAATCCAAAGAAAAGCAGCTCGATTTGTTCTTGGTGATTTCCGACAAAAGAGTAGCGTTACAAAAATGTTGCAATGTTTGGGTTGGGAAGAATTGAGAGAAAGAAGAAGAGCTGCTCGACTAAGTGGTATGTTCCGAGCTGTCAGCGGAGAGATGGCGTGGAGTGACATTAGTAGACGAATAGGTTTGAATGGCGTTTATAAAAGTAGGAAAGATCACGATATGAAGATAAAGTTGGAATTCAAGAGGACAAACTGGGGCAAATATTCATTTATAGGAAGGGGAGTTAGGGATTGGAATAGCTTACCAAGGGAGATGTTCAATAAATTTCCAATTTCTTTGAAATCATTTCGGAAAAGGCTAGGAAAGCAACAGATAGGGAATCTGCCACCTGGGCGACTGCCCTAAATGCAGATCAGTATTGATTGATTGATTGATTTCTTTTTACGTTGAGAATATTTTCAAATTATTCCCTCCACCTGTCCAGTGATTTCCTGGGATCTATTATGAGTTCTCCTAAATTTATCAAAACACTGTTCATTTCATTTTTCCCTCCCTTTCTAAGATTCCTTATTTCTGTCCAGAAATGTTTCCCTGCTGCCTGTTATTAACATTTTCCATGTTATTACAAAAATCTTCCCACGACTTATTTTTGGATTCAACAACTATTTGTTTCGCTCTGTTTCTTCCATCTACGTACAATTCCATGATTGCATCAGCCCTTGTGTGGAGCCATTTCTGATAAGCCTTCTTTTTTACGTTTATAAGCTGCTCTCACTTCATCGTTCCACCAACATGTTCGTTTTTTCCCATCTTTACACACAGTTGTCCTTAGCCATTCCCTTGCTGTTTCTACTACAGCATCCCTGTTTGCACCTATTCTCTTCCTGTACCCTGAACCTGCTTACTGTCCAATGTTTGGAACTTCTGACTAATCATATCCATGTATTTCTGTCTAATTTCCTCGTCCTGGAGATTTTCTACCCTTATTCATTTGTATACAGGTTTTACTTTCTCTATCCTAGGCCTAGAGATACTTAGTTCATTACAGATCAGATAGTGGTCTGTATTATCGAAAAATTCCCGAAAAACCCGTACATTCCTAACAGATTTCCTGAATTCGAAGTCGGTTAAGATATAATCTATTATGGATCTGGTACCACTACCCTCCCATGTGTAGCGGTGAAGAGCCTTATGCTTGAAGAATGTATTCGTAACTGCTAACCCCATACTGGCACAGAAATCCAGCAAACGCTTCCCAATCCTATTAGCTTCGTATCTTCCCCACATTTACTAATCACCCTATCGTATCCTTGAGTTCTGTTTCCAACTCTCGCATTGAAATCGCCTATTAGCATTATGCTACCCTTTCTGTTCACCCTGACTACGATGTCATTCAATGCTTCATAAAACTTGTCAAATTCATTCTCATCTGCACCCTCACATGGTGAATACACTGAGACAATTCTCGTCCTAATTCCTCCAACTGTCAAATCTACCCACATCTTTCACTCATTTACGTGCCTAACAGAAACTATGTTGCGCGCAATACAGTAGTATTCCTGATAAGCTTTCCTTTTTACGTTTACAAGCGGCTCTCACTTCATCGTTCCACCAGTGTGTTCGCTTTTCCCTATCTTTACACACAGTTGTTCTTAGGCATTTCCTTGCTGTTTCCACTACAGCATCCCCATACTCTGCCCTTCCCCTTTTAACACCCGTCATGTACACTTTGTAATCTCCTATCCCTTCCTCGTTATCTCCCTTCATCGTACCACTAAATTAAACAAATCCTTTGTTTGCACTGCATCGCATATCTTTAACGTCTTTAATCTTCACCGTTTCGCAAATAACACTAACTGTACCCAACTAAAGCAGTTCTTAATATCTATCTTTCTGGAGGAGTACGCAAGAGGCTGAGATCAGGCATTCCTGTGTCTAACAATCAGAAATATGTGTATTTCGAAGAAAATTGTTTCTCTGCTTTAGCTTTATATTCTTTAGATCCATGTAGTCCAAAATTACAGAAGGGCCTAATGATTTACTTTCTTACTTATTATATAATGTATGTATCTTACTGGATTTGGTATCTGTATTTTCATTTTTTTAAGTTTCATGTTTAGTTTAATACTTTAATATTATAAAAATGTAGTTACTGTGTTCATAAACCTGTTTTGTATTATAAGAAGACACTACATAAAGGGGCTTTTCAGCCTCAGTGGCATGTAACTTATGATCAATAAATTCAAATTCAAATTCAAATTACCAGCACATAACTTACTCCTAGCACATCCATATGCATCCTCTTTGCTGACTCAGCTAGTTCCACTTTCTTTCTCTCATAAGCCCCTCTTATTATTATTATTATTATTATTATTATTATTATTATTATTATTATTATTATTATTATTATTAATATATATTTCTCTGGGGCCATCAAGGACCACGCTAAGACTTTTTGCATTTGATACTGAACTTGGCCTTCTTTAGAGCCCAAAATTTCCCTCATTCTTTGTGAGTGGGCCTGCTTACGCTCCTCTGTCCAAAGGGCACCGTGTCTTCTCTTCGGTTGCTCGTCTCGGTTTAACCCGTTCGTCAATATTTTGTTGCGTAAGAGATCTCTGTTAAGGGCGTCTTCAGCTGAGATATGTAGCATTTGCAGGTCTTCTTTGGTATTTCTAAACCAGGGAATTGTGTTTTAAGGGTTTGAATCAATAAAGTGAAAGATTTCCTTAGTTAACTTTCTTCCGTCCATTCTTTTCAGATGACCGTAAAATCGTGTCCGTATTTTTCTGATTGTGTCGGTAATTTTCTCTATTTTGCTGTAGACTTCCTTGCTGGATCTCTTTTGATGGATTCCATTTCTGTACTGTGATCCCAAGATTCCTCTCACAATTTTGCGTTCTCTTTTCTCCAGTTCTTCAAGGAGTCCTTTGTTGGGATTTAGAGACAGGGTTTCGGCTGCATATAGAACTACTGGCTTCAGAACTGTTTCATAGTGACGTATCTTGGTGTTTTGTGAGAGGCATTTTTTGTTGTAGATTGTGCGGGATGTTTGATAGGCTATTTCCAGTTTGCGTACTCGCTCCTGAAGTGCTTCTTTGCCCAGTCCATTTTTCATGATGATCTCTCCCAAGTATTTGAATTTGTCTACTCGGGTGATGTCCCCGTATTTTGTATGGAGTTTTGGTGGAGCCTCTTTGATGTTAGTCATTACTTCTGTTTTCTCAAACGATATCTGCAAACCAGTTTTTTCGTCAATTTCCTTTAAAATTTCAACTTGAGCTCTAGCGGTTTCTATGTCGTTTGAGAAAACAGCAATATCATCGGCAAATGCTAAGCAGTCTGTTGCGATCCCCTTGGATTTGGTTCCTATTCTCAATGGACTGTACTTGGTTTCCTGTAATCTCACCTGCCAGGTTCTGATGATCCTTTCAAGGACACAGTTGAAGACTATCGGGGATAGCCCATCACCATGTCGGACTCCGGTTTTGATGTCAAAGGAATGCGAGAGACATCCGTGGAACTTCACCTTGGATTTTGTATCGGTCAGGGTGGCTCTAATTAATGCCAGCAGTTTCAAATCAACTCCAAATTCATTTAAGATATTTAACAGGACTTCCCGGTCAATGGAGTCGTACGCTTTCTTAAAGTCCACAAAGACAGACACATACTGCTTAGAACTTAGTGTAAAATATCTGATGATCGTTTTGAGATTTTGGATCTGTTCAGCTGTTGAGCGACCTTTTCTGAACCCTCCTTGGTATTCACCAATTTGATGTCCGACTTGTGCTTCCAAACGCTCCAGGATAGCAAGTGATAGAATTTTGTAAGTCACGGGTAGCAAAGATATTCCTCTGTAGTTGTTGATGTTCTTCATGCTGCCTTTTTTGTGTAATGGATGGATCAAAGCTATTTTCCAATCTTCGGGTAGGGTCTCCTTGTTCCAACTTTCTTCTATTTGCTTTTGCAAGATATCAAGTGATTCCTCTGGGGCATATTTCCATAGTTCTACTACAACCGAGTCTTCCCCCGGCGCTTTGATATTTTTGAGACGGGCAATGTGGCGCTTGATTTCATCTCTGTCGTGTGGTCTGGAATCTGGGTACCTGAGTAAGGGTTCCTTGGTCTCAATGACGCTTTGCGGTTTAGAGCATTTAAGTAAATTCTTGAAGTAATCTGCCAAAATGCTGAAATTTTCTTCATTTGACGTCGCCAGTGTGCCGTCCTTTCGCTCAAAGCATAGAGATGGTGGTTTATAGCTAGTGAGTTTGCGTTTGAAGGCTCTGTAGTATTCTCTGCTTTCATTCTTCCTAAAGTTTTGTTCTATCTTTTCAATGAGAGATTTTTCGTATTTACGTTTCTCAGTTCTGAACACCCTAGCTGCTTGGGCACGTTGGGTTTTGTAGGTTTCCCAATCATTTTCTGATTTCGTAGAGCAGTACTGTTTCCACGCATTGAGTCCACCAGGCATGCTTTTTACTTCTCTTGATTTCTGCAACATCTTTGGCGGCCTCAACGAGGAGACTTTTGGCGTTGTTAAAATCACAGTCATTTGGTCTAGCCTTCTCCTGGAACTCCTCGACCCTTTGCCGAAGTTTATCATTGTCGAAGCGTGTGATCTGTTTGGTTGTCTTACTTGTGTTTGCGGGAACTGGTTTGAATTTGATCTGAGGACACATTGATGCCTTTCTTTACCTTGGCATTCATAATCTCAGGGCTGTTTCTCCTGGAGATTGCAACATGATCAATTTGGAACTCTCCGAGAGCTTGGACGGGAGAACGCCAAGTCATTTGCTTTCTGGGTAGATGGCGAAAGTGGGTCGACATGACCTGCAGGTTGTGATTTTCGCAAATGGACACCAGTCTTTTGCCGTTGGGATTGGTTCTTTTGTGAGCAGGGTAATTTCCTATAATTTTCTTGTACTTCTGTTCACAACCTAGTTGGGCATTGACGTCACCCAAAAGAAGCTTGACATGGTGTTTTGGGATTTTGTTTAATTTTTCATCCAGCAGGTCCCAGAAATTATCAACTTCGTCCGGATCAGACTTGTTCTTATCGTTTGTAGGAGCATGTGCGTTAACTAGGGCGTAGGTTTTGTTAGCGCATTTAATTGTGAGTATAGACAATCTGTCATTCACAGGTTCGAAATTTGCAACCGATTTAATGATCTTGGTTCTAACAGCAAACGTGGTTCCCAGCATCACAACTCCATTGAGGATTCCTCTTTGCGCTTTGCTCTTGGAAAATCGGTAGCCTTCGGATTCAAAAATCTCTTCATCTGGGTACCTTGTTTCCTGTAGGGCCATTATGGATATCTGATTTTCGTGAAGAGCTTTGGTGAGGGTTTTCAGCTTGCCAGTTTGTGTAAGTGAATTTGTGTTGAAAGTTGCTAGAAAGATTTTAGATTTTGGCCTGAGTTTTTGACTCTTCGGGGTACACCGAGACGCTCCGACTCGTCTCTTGCATGATGTCGAGTCTGCCCCAGAATCCGAACGAGACTCGTGCACCGTGGCGTTCACGACGATCCGAAGATTTGCCCCCTGGGGTATGTTTCTTGAAATGTTGTGCCATCATGTTTTTTGACTTGACTTTGCTTTTGACGGGTACCCATCCCTTTACAACTAGGGTTGTTAGCCCTAGAGGTTGCCTCAAGATGTTTTCTGGATTCTGGTCACTTACCAGTCTTCGCCGTAACCCTGGCAAGGGACCAGTTTTTTTTACAGTGGTATTTTATTTCCCTACTACCCCCTGACTCTGCTGGCGGCAGAGCCACCGAGCTTCTCCAATTCCAATGGGACGCGCCCGATGGAGGTAACCGGTAAATCCCCACAGGGGTATTATTATTATTATTATTATTATTATTATTATTATTATTATTATTATTATTATTATTCAGTAGTGTTAGAGAGTACTCAACTGTGGTTCCCTGCATAGTTATCCTTATCCCGATCCCCGTCTTCTAATAACATAAAAACTGTAACATTTTTATATGTCATTAGATTTTGCAAATACGGTAAATATGATTTTCATTTTATTTTATTCTTTTTTTCTCATTTTGGAATACGAGAATTGTTTCGAAGTGATTTTTCTTTGTATGTAAATTTTACGTAATTGATAATTTAAATTAATGTCAGCAAGCATGAACAAAAACACCTGGAACGTTTCAACATGAAGAGTTTCTTGAAGAATTATTTGAAAATTAATTTTTGTTATTCTGTACGTCAAAATTGTAATCTGATGGAAAATTATGTAAAGGTGCTTTAGATGTGAAACATCCTATACCACACATGCGGTTACCGATGTTGAAACAGGTGATGTAATTCCTCTCGAATCAGTAGGCCAGGAAATGACCATATATGGTCATGCAATTGTATTGGCAAACGGGAATCTAGTGTAAGTTTGATCTTATTGGTTAATTGTGATCGGGCCATTTCCGGTCTTCTGCCGGCTGCGGCAAAATGATGCGTGTGATCGGCGTCATTTACATCCCACTGCCCTAGCGAGTGCGTGCGCTCGAGGGTTTCCCTCGGGAGCGCCTGTTTTTATTGGTAAGTGTTCTTTCAGTGCTATTTTTATGTCATTCTCTACGTTTTCTGATTTCGTTTGGTTTAATTTAATTCCTTTTGCGTTTCGGTATCTATTTGCTTAATGTCAGTTTTTAATTTTTAAATTTAACGTGCCCGAGTTTGGCCTAGATTCCCATCTCCGTAATTTAAATTCTTTCATCTGCTTTCGATTTAAACTATACATTGTAATGTAGCATCACCTTTCTGTGTCAAATCGAGTTTTTCTCTAAGTTACTTAAGCATGTCTTGATTCCGTGTCGTGGAACTGTATTTTGTTAAAGTCTTTTAAACACCCTTCACTTTGTAAATTAAGTATCAGTTGCTATGTCATGAACTTGTCTCTTGTAATATTGGTTTTGAGTATGTTAATATGATGAGTTTCGAGGTGATGATCGTAAAACTTTTCTCCCCCATAACGCCATACCTTTCCATGGACCTAATAGTGTTCCTCTACCTTCTACAATCCTTAGTTGTCATTTTAAGGCCTGTAAGTGTTCCCTTTTATATCATTTAATTTTGCGTATTTTGAAAGTTATCCGACACGCTTCCAAGTCAGATGTGAAATCACGGTGGCATTTTGATATATTTACTATTTCCTTATGCTCTTTGAGTGTCAACACTATTATTTTCTATTCGTATTTTTATTTTTCGTATTATTCATTTTATTATTATTATTTATTACTATGTGTAGGCGTAATTATCCAGATTACCGCTACAATAGTTAAAATTCCCTACCCTTCCGGTAATCGAACCCAGGACCCCTGCGACCAAAGGCCAGCACGCTAACCACTTAGCCATGGAGCTGGACATAAAAATGAAATGATTAGCTGTTTATTAAAGACAAAAATTACTACTTAAAATAACATATGCAATGTACAAGGAAACTTCCGTCCTGAAATTGTAAAAAATAAAATTTCACACATGCATTATATCTAGTAATATTTACGTAAAAAGCAAGGTTTCTGAACACAATAACAGTTTCAAAAACAAGAAGTGCTCATAGTACAAATAATAATGCGTACAGCAGGCGTAAGTTTCCCGCTCCACTTGAATATAACACCAACGCCATTAGTCGCGCGATCAGAGAAACTCACACGCACCGCGCACGGAGACATAGGAACGTTTGTTCTGACTAGGGGAGGGGGTGCTTAACCTTCAAATGTGAATCGCTCTACTCACGACAGTTATGAACTCACCTAGAAGAGGGAACAGTCACCTCCCTTTCATCATCGTCCGGTAATATCAACCTGCAACATGCATATTATGTGTATTACTGAAACCTGGTTATCTGATAAAATTAGCTCTACCCTTGTAAATCTAGAAGGATATACTCTCTATCGGCATGATCGCACTGCCAGGCGCGGTGGTGGTGTAGCAGTATATTGTAGAGATGATATCAAATGTGGAATGATTATCAAATCATCATCTGGCATCACTCCGCATACGGAATATATGTTAGCTGAGACCATAATTAACCGTCAAAAAGTATTGATAGGAGTTGTCTATAAACCACCGAATGTTACTAACATCTCTGACCTTGAATCTGACCTCTTCAAACTAGTACCAACCTACGAGCATATACTACTTCTTGGTGACTTTAACTCAAATATCTTAGCTCCGACTGGCAAATCAGAACGAATAAGCAACCTACTTACCTCCATCGACATGACGATCTTACCACTAGATGCAACTAATCATGTTCACACACTTAGATATACAAACCATACTGGAATTGACCTCCTAATTACAAATAGCCCGCATAAAGTTCTTAAGTACGGCCATTTTTTTGTACCTGGCATTTACCTGTGCTAGTCTCAACGTGTACCAAAATAAAAAGCTAAATACATTAGTTATAGGGTTCTGAAAAATATCGATCTACAACAACTCCAAAATGATGCTTACAAAGCAGTTACACAACACAGACATGAAAGTGACAAGATTTAACTCTCTACTCATACGACTAAGACAAGCATGCTCCAGTTAGGCAAGCTAGAGTCACTCGCTCGCCTTCACCTTGGTTAACTAGCGATATAAAAGCAACCATGGCTCGCTGTAACGCTTGTTACGCCGATACAAGGAAACAAATAATGAACTAGATTTTGAACAGTATCGTCTTTTACGTAACAGAACAAAGCAATTAATTCGCAATTGCAAATTTATTCACATTAAAAATGTAACAAGGAACTTAAATGCACGTGAAACCTGGAACGAACTTCGAGCTATGGGAGTTGGAAAATGCAATGAGCCACATGTGCCAACGAAATCTCTCGATACACTTAACTTTCACTTCGTAACTAACCCAATAAAGGAATCTCAACCTCAAAATCATATCAATCTAAATAAAAGCATCAGTGGCCCAACAGAAAACGAACATAATTTCTCTTTTCACCCTGTCAGTGTAAATGATGTAAAGCGTATTTTGAATTCAATTAAGTCACAAGCTAAAGGAGCAGATAACATCCCAATAGGCTTTATAAAAACATTATTGGCGCGGTACTACCAATTATTACCCACATTGTAAATCACTGTCTCACCCCAGGGAAGTTTCCAACTGCATGGAAGGATGCTCTAGTGACCCCAATATTAAAGCATACCGGTACCACAGCAAATTCGCCATCTGATTACCGACCGATTTCGATTCTTCCCCCTCTCTCGAAAGTTCTTGAACGAGTTGTACACAAACAGCTAGTAGAATTCTTAACCAGACATTCTCTTTTTGACCCATTGCAATCTGGCTTCAGAAAGGGACACAGTACTATGACTGCACTTCTTCGGGTAACAGATGACATAAGACTAGCAATGGACAAACGGCAGGTGACGATATTGACACTCCTTGAATTTAGTAGTGCCTTCGACACCGTAAATATAGACATACTATTATCCAAGCTACGCTTTCTGCATATCGGCTCGACAGCCCTTAATTTTTTTAAGTCATACCTTACAAATCGTCGCCAGTGCGTAGTGGTAAACAATCAAAGATCCCAATGGGCTGTAAAATCACCCGATGTCCCTCAAGGGTCTGTTCTAGGGTCCTTAATGTTCGTCTTGCATATTAATGACATATCTCCCACACTTCAGTATTGCAACTACCACTTATATGCTGATGATTTGCAGATATATAAACACACCACTACAAATAATTTACATGAAACAGTTCAGCATATTAATTCGGATATTGAAAGGCTTACCGCCTATGCTAAAAACAACCACTTACTCCTAAATCCTCGTAAAACACAAAGTATTATCATAGAAAACTCTAAATTATTACATGTAATAAGCAATATCAATCCTCCTCCAATCATAATCAATGACATTGCTTAAAAATGTAGCTAATCTTGGAATCTCCATCAACGAGAATCTGACCTGGAATTAACACGTAACAAATGTATGCAGAAAGGTTCATGCAGCTCTATATCCCCTGAAACGTCACAAGAATTCTTTTTCTCAAAAACTTAAATTAAAATGAATCCAAGCACTACTATTCCCAATTTTAGACTACTTTGATACGGTACTAGTCAATCTAAATGCTGAACAAGCTTTGAGACTTCAGCGAGCACAAAACTCATGCATACGATATGCCTTCCAACTGCGACATGACGCTCATGTTACACCATATTTCAAAACATTGGGATGTTTACGCATAAATGAACGAAGGAATTTTCACCTAATGACACTTGTTTACCAAGTGCTCTCGACGAACACTCCTACTTACCTTTCTTCTAATTTTTGTTTCCTTTCCTCATTCCATGAAATTAGTACTCGTTCTCGTTCCCTAATTGAAATTCCACTAAGTCGAACGAATTCCTACAATCATTCCTTTTTAGTTACTGCATCGAGACTCTGGAATACACTCCCAATGGACATTCGGCACCTTACTTCGTCTCATAAATTCAAATCTGCCTGCCGAAAGTTTTCCTGGGAACATAAAACTGAGTTGTGTGAGTCATTGTGTGTATGTTGTGTGAATGTGTTTTCTTAATTTATTATTATATTATTATTAATATCATTATTATTAGTAGTAGTAATAGTAGTAATAGTATTACTATTAGTATTGTCACACTAATTTGTGTACTGTTATGTAGGCTTAACTTAGTCTTAGAATTATCTGTCCGTAGTATTACTTCTTTTTAGAATTTCTATGTCTTACTTTTATGTTTACATTTTTAAATTTTATTGTTTATAGTGGTTAAGTGTAAGAGAGGGCCGTGAGCCATAACTTCGCACAAATGTAAGTCAGGAATAAGTAAATAAATAACAGCACAATAAAAAATAATGGGGGAGAAAATTTCATTTAGCGGCCAGTCGCGGGTTAAGGGAAGGTAAGAGTTTGTACAGATCTAGCCACGAGAGGAGCATATCTTCTGTCGTTCATCGCATCCCGTAGTTTCTTGCCAAAGGCGTTGCATAAAAAGTTTGTAGAGGACAACAACAGGAATACTCGGGCCCAGGGGATCAAATATTCCCGATATGATGGACAGTACAACTCGTTTAGTAAAGATTGACTTCTTGGTTTCTGATCGGGGTTGATTCGGACCACAGTTGATGTGAAATTGGTCAAAAGAAGGATGCCAACTTAATCATAATGTCTTAACTATGCTGCTGTGATCGTCGGTCAAGGAATGATTAGATTCACGTAAGTTTTCAGGAATCGATTCTAGCAGTTCTCGATTGTTCGTGCACCAGTTCCAGAGAGGAAACCCTCCTCGCTGAAGAAGATTTTAAAGTTCAACTCGCATCCTGTGGGCTTCGCCGAGAGTTTCTACTACAGCAATATTCAGCTCACCCTGAGGAACTTCTCGCCACAATATGCACTGCAAGTCTTGATGTTTCGGGTGAACTCAAACTTTTTTCGAGGTCAGCTGTGAAAGCTATTTTATGCAGGTAAAATTGCATTATTAGTGATCACAGATCATCCTCAATCGTAGGTCCTACCATTCATGCATCATTTAGTGCTACACCATTATCAGTTTTTATAGAGGCATCACACAGCATAGTGAGGTATATAGTATTCAGCGACTTGAAGTGACGGTGTTGACTGACGCTCGACCATATGTCCAAGAACCTGATGCTCTCTCATGAAAACTATGTATTCTCGGCGAAGATCGTCCTGGGCTTGCAGCTTCCTCTATAGATAAAGTGATAGTCGATCACATTTGAGTGAACTCCAGTATTAACGGCAGAGTCAGATTCAAATGTGAGGTTTTCAAATGCTTGTAAGGATATGGTAATTGTCTTCCTTCTTTTCAGTTTCAATTGTTGCACTGCCTGTTCAGCGATAAAGTTATTTTGTGAATCATAATCTAACGCAGCACGTAACAGATGAAATCTTCCATTTGAGTCCTCAACCTTTACCTGGACTGTACTCAGGAGTATTTGAGTTCGCGGAGCGCTTCTTAAGGAATGATAAGGTAGCTGTCGTAGGTCGTCTTTTCTTGGAGTGTTAGCAGAAGTGATATTTGATCTTATCGCATGTGTCGGAGATCGACCATTTTCTTCCTGATGTATCAGTGTGTGGTGAAATTTGTCGCAGTGTCAACAGGATGTTTTAGATTTACAGCTCTTCCATGTATGATTGACCTAAGACAATTGGTGCAAAAATGTTTATCTTGACGAATTTTAATTCTTTTCTTCAGCACTCAGTTCAATAAAATCTGGGCAGTTGTATGATCTGTGTTGTTATGAGCAAATAGCGCACTGATCAGGTGTAGCAACGTATCCGCGTTGTGATTCAATCCTTGGTCTTTGTTTACGGTCGTGGTCATTAGAAGAATTGTTGTCAGTATGGCTAGTTTAGCAGGGTTGCAATGTCTGACAGCGTTTTTCTACAAAATGAATATGCTCCTTGAATCGCATGGAGTGAAGATGAGAATGAGTTGTTTCCAATTCTAATCTAATCTTCCTGTCCAACTGTGAAGTTAATAGCTCGTTCTATATAAGGTTGAACAATGTGAGTGTTAAGAGCATCTACGCTGACTTGAAACTTATTTATGAGGTGCCGTATTTCATTTTCTGTTGAAACCAGATTACTTCGTGGTTATACGATCTGTCTGACTTACTTAGCAGATACCAATCTGTGGCAGTGGTATCTAATGATCTATTGGTCAGAGCGCTAAGGTAAATCCGGGACAGATGCCGCTCCGATAGAGATGCCGCATACACTGTATCTAACGGTTCCCATCGTTACAGCTAGATGGCAATATGTGTGGTTTTCGGTTTCTAAGGAAGAACTACTGTCTGCGAGTGTGACGAAATTCGCTCGTATATTACGCCAATTATAGCCGATATCTTGAGGCGAGTACATGTTTCCTCCTGACAAAGTTTTTCCGTGTGTTAATTTATCGTATATAAAGTTGGTTTCAAATGCTTAAATCAGTCGTTTTTAGTACAGTAGAAGTCAGAACAATAACCGTAATTGACAGTAAGCTAATTTTGGGCCATGATAGCCTTGAGGTACGACAATAGAAGGATGCGGCGTCTCTACCTGATAGTTGGGAGAGATACCGCACAACAATCCGGCTGAGATGCCTCATTGCTATCAGATTCTACAAGCGATCTGAAAACATTCAATACTATTCAGAGTGTACCGGTACTTTATTCGAATATTTTATCGTCTCACGATTCTTAATATACATAATCTATTTTTATTGCTTTGACGGTAACATTATTGTGTTATATAAAATTATATTATTTTCAGAAATAAAAATTTGCGACATGCCTGCTCAATATAAAAGTTAGGGCACTGTTAAAAGACCAAGAGGAAAATTTAAGAGAGGCTGTTAAAAGACTGAAAGCAAAGGAAATACTGGTCAGGGAGGCAGAATGATACTATACTCGTAGAATTTCGGAACGAACACTGAAACTTAGAATGCAGTCAGGAAACCTGGAAAAAGGCTCTCTGGGTCCAGCAGGTATACAGTAGCTACTTCAATAATCACCGAAGTCAAAATTACATTTAAAAAAGGATGACTGTATCCAGTGTTTGAGTTACAACCAGTGGCTGCATGAACCTTGCTCTACATATAACGACTGTTGCAGCAAAATTGCTAGAGAACAAAGTTTAAAGAAACAATCTGTAAAAACTTGTAAGAGGATAAACATCAGTTTTTGATACAAGAATCCTGCCTTAGACATGTTTTCAAATTACTGTGTCAGGACAGAATTATATTCATTATGATGTTGGTGTTCCCTTTATATATCACGCCGGCCCAGTGGTGTAGGGGTAGCGTGCCTGCCTCTCGCTCGGAGGCCCCGGGTTCGATTCCCGGCCAGGTCAGGGATTTTTCTCTCTACCTGAGGGCTGGTTCGAGGCCTACTCAGCCTACGTGATTTGAATTGAGGAGCTATCTGACGGTGAGATGGCGACTCCGGTCTCGAAAACCCAGAATAACGGCCAAGAGAATGCGTCGTGCTGACCACACGGCCCCTCGCAATCTGCAGGCCTTCGTGCTGACCAGCGGTCGCTGGGCTGGCCAGAGCCCTTTCAAGGGCGTGAAGTGCCGTGGGGTTTTATATAACACTGTGAAGAATCAATTGCATGTGAACATTCAAAGTAAATCGAACTTAAAGTAAGTTTATTTTAATGTTGTAAATTATCAGATGGATTCTTTTACCATTGAATGATTCTATTATATGGATATAATTGTCTTGCAGTACGTTCTAATGTTCGGTTATATTAAAGTTGAAGAAAATGGCTTAAATTTGAGTTTGTCATTAATTATTTTACTTGCGGCATCTCTCCCGAGCAAAGTCGGCATCTATACCGGATTCCAGGGAGAGACGCCGCTGATGCAACAATTCCTTTGTTCTCTCCTTTCTCCCATTTACTTTCAATTACTAATATTTTGTTCATCTCTGATCAAATGTACATGTTTTCAAATTATGCTCCACGAATTTGCAACAATTTTTAAAGTAAATATACCAAGATATAACAAAAGACATAAAAAGTGCGGCAACTCTACCGGAATTACCCTATATGCCACAGGAAAGTTGGAATCCGATATGTTTATGTTCTTTATGCAATCCTTAGCTTCATTCTTCAAACAAGAAATCAAATAATGAAATATTACTATGTTTGAGACGTTATTATTATTTAATACTAGACTCTCAAAATAATGTGTCCTTAAAATGCAGCCAAGTTGCCAATATTACGCTAAAAGTAGGGAGATTAATAATTGGTAATTGAAGACTGAAGCCTCCGTGGCTCAGACGGCAGCGCGTCGGCCTCTCACCGCTGGATACCGTGGTTCAAATCCCGGTCACTCCATGTGAGATTTGTGCTGGACAAAGCGGAGGCGGGGCAGGTTTTCTCCAGGTACTCCGATTTTCCCTGTCATCTTTCATTCCAGCAACACTCTCCATTCTCATTTCATAGCATCTATCAGTCATTAATAAATCACTTTGGGAGTGGCGACCCCATCGTACTAATAGCATATATCTGCTTCATTCATTCCATCCCTAACCCGGTCAATGACTGGAAAACAGGTTGTAGGTTTTCATTTTCAATTGAAGACTGAGACCGTACTTCATCACCCGTCTGTATATTTTGCGGGTTTGAGGCTTTTCTTAGTTGGCTTCGAGAAAATCGGTAGTATCCTCTAATACTGCTCCATAAGTAAGGTGAGATTCACCATTGTCCTCATCGTTTAACTCTAATTCACATTAGATTTCTCTGAATTATTAATCGATGGCAAGCAATCTGTTAAGATTGACTTGGATGAGACTAACATCAGCGGTGCCTAGATCGGAGCCTACAAAGCGCTAAATGCGAGTAATGCCAGACTTAAGAGTAGCTCAGAAACCTTTTGTTTTCGTGATCCATAATTATGAATTAAATTCAATGTACAGTTACTAACAATATAGGAGGTAATGTATATGAGTGGTGCAGTATCAGTATTATCTCAAGGCCTTCTTGACGTTCACAGGAGAATATTATAACGAACTGTGAAAACAACGATGGTTAATTGAAGTAAAATTTAAATTCGCGAGAACAGAATGTTCAAAACTTCGGCGAGAGATAGCGCTTGTTTTACTGGATATATTGTCTATGGCCATATATCTATCCTCATATATAAAATAAAAGTTTTGTCTGTACATTGCTTAGAATTTAAAAAGAATGGTATTTCTGTATCGGTCGTGTTCACAGCAACAAAGAAATGCACTCTTTAATTTTTTTTCCATCATTCTGTCTGTCTGTCTGTCTGTCTGTCTGTCTGTCTGTCTGTCTGTCTGTCTGTCTGTCTGTCTGTCTGTCTGTCTGTCTGTCTGTCTGTCTGTCTGTCTGTCTGTCTGTCTGTCTGTCTGTCTATACGGGCATCACGAGGAAATGGGGTCGGTAGATGCAGAGTAGGTCACGGCCCACAAGTGGCCACGGCTGGTCCGTGGTCCAACAGCTCTGCACTCTGATCGGCCAACCGAGCACAGCAGGGGTGGTCACGGCTCTACCACGGCTCTACGCCTCTGCATTCAGGAGACGGGACTGGCCCCAACCGTCGGCTATTCTGATAATGATTTTCCGTGATTTTCCATTCTCCTGCACTAAGGCGAATGCCTGGACAGTTCCTAGCATAGGCCACGGCCGCCAACCCTCTCACCTTCTCCGTGCATCTCCTTTGCCGTAACAAATCTCCCGACCTGGGAGACGGCGTTGCCGTCGAAGAGGCCCGCCTTCTCCATCAGGGGAGGAATGAAAACGTTTTAGTCGTAGTAGAAAATGGCTGAAGAGAATTTAATGAAAGTCGGTATGTAAAGTCGGAGAGTGATGCACTACAGTCTAGGCTGTAAATAATTGTATTCACCCTGAGTGATATAGTAGTTTAGGGGAAGGCCTAAAATTTAATTTTCAAATTTTTATGTCCTATCGATAAATACTACATAACTAAAGTTATACTGAATTAAATTTCCGATCATTTATGTCTTATACAATTATACCGTACCGCTATGATTCGTGAACGATTTTTGTCGTTAAGTCCACTCAACGCCGAACCACGAGAAAATGGGTGAACGTAATTTTATGAAATTCTGTGTGTAAAGTCTTGGAATACGGTGCTACAGCCTAGGTTATAAATAACTTTTATTCACGCTGGATAAAATGGTAGTTTCTGGGAAAGTGGCCAAAATTTATTTTTAAAATACCGGTACCTATGTTATTGGTCCTATCGAAAAGTATACGTACTGCATACAGTAACAAAAGTTATAGAGAATACAAGTTCCAATCATTTATGTGTTATAGAGTTTCCTTTTTTTTCTTTTTCTTCCTTTTTTTTTTCTTTTTGCTATTTCCTATTTGCTTTTCGTTCCACCGACACAGATAGGTCTTGCGGCCACGATGGGACAGGAAAGGCCTAAGAATGGGAAGGAAGCGGTCGTGGCCTTCATTAAGTCACAGCCTCAGCATTTGCCTAGTGTGAAAATGGGAAACCACGAAAAACCATCTTCCCTCTTCTTTACCTTATCCCTTCCGATCTTCCCATCCTTCGACAAGGCCGGTGTTCAACATAGCAGGTGAGACCGCCTGGGTGATGTACTGGTCCTCCTTCTCAGTTACGCTGCAGGACACTGCCCTTGAGGCCTTTTTGGTGGGATCCCCGCTGAGTCCGAGGGTAAAGCCAATCCTGGACAATAAATGGATTAAATAATAATAATAATGTATGCTCTAACTGCAATGTTTAAGAACTTCTATTCTATTTAGTCGTAAAATTGCACGAATTTGTGAAAGAGGTTTGTAGAAAAATATGATGAATATAACACACTAATTTGACAGAAAATAGCTCAATACTAAAATAAGCAATAACATTTGTTAAAAAGTACCTTATT
Organism: Anabrus simplex; assembly: GCF_040414725.1. Lineage (NCBI taxonomy): Eukaryota > Metazoa > Arthropoda > Insecta > Orthoptera > Tettigoniidae > Anabrus > Anabrus simplex. The sequence goes on from NC_090269.1 coordinate 408,409,297, forward strand.
TTAGATTGCACTGAATTTTTTAAAGTCAAATCGAATCAGTAAATGACAATTTCATTGGTTAGTCAAGTGATGCATAATAAAATGCATCAAACGACCAAGCGCTATTATCAGATTACAACAATATATTTAAAACATCACTAATCATGTTAAAGAAAATTCATGTTTTTATATTCATTTTGGTGTATAATATTTAACATTTCACACGATAGGTGAATGATAATGATACAAAGAATTTTGCATTCGTGAAAATATCTCTAAATCTGTTTTTGGCGCTGCGTCAAGTGATGCAGAACACCTTTCATGTCAAGGTTATTTATGGACTTTCATCAAATACTTTAGTGTACCAATACCGGACAGCTTTATCTCAAGAGCATCGAGAAGAGCAGGGATAATTAATAAACAAGGGGAGTGTATATAAGAGAAATTCTAGAAGGCAGAAGTATTCAGTCCGAAATATATAAACGTAGTTGGATATGAAGACAATGTCCTTATAGAGGACATTTTCCTATAACAATAAAGGCATTTATTTTTTAAAAATATATTAAAAAACTTGAAAGCTAGAAAAGCAGCTGGGATTGATAAGATTCCTGGAGATGGATTGGAATATAGTGCCATACCTTAAAAACTTATTTGATCACTATTTGTATGAATCAGCGATACCAAATGAATGGAAAGTTGCAATAGTGGCCCCAGTGTTACAAGGGAAAGGGTGATAAGCAAAAATCGGATAATAACAGGTCAGTCAGCTTGTCATGTGTATTGTTTGTAAGCTCTGGGAAAGCATTCTTTCTGATTATATTAGTCACGATTGCGAAATTTCTAACTAGCTTGATAGAAGTCAGTTCGTGTTTAGGATAGGTTATTCCAGTGAAGGTCAACTTGCTGGCTACGTTTCTAGAAAACCGAATACTGAGAACTAGAGTAGGGGAAGCGTTATATGATCTCGTAATGACTAAGAGCGGGGTCCCGTAGAGTAGTATTATTATTTTACCTTTATGTTTCCTTACATATTATGTAAACGATATGAGCAAAGAACTAGAATCACAGGTAAGAGTATTTGCGGATGATGTTCAACTGTATAGAGTAGTAAATGAAATTCAGGATTATGAGCGACTGCAGGGGGACTTAAACAATGTTGTGAGATGGACAGAGACAGTGGTATGAATGTAAATGAGATGAAAAGTCAAGTTACATGTTTCACCAAGGAGGAAAGTCCTCTCACTTATAATTGTTGTGTTGACGGCGTGATAATACTCCTGGGAAACACTGTAGGTACCTAGGTGTTATATCAGGAATGATCTTCATTGGGCAAATCGTATTAACGAGGTTCTTAAGAAAGGTTACAGCTCTATTGGCGTTGTTATGAGAGTACTTAGGGGTTGTAGTAAGGATGTAAAGGAGAGGGCGTATAAGTCTATGGTAAGACCGCAGTTAGAGTATGGCTTCAGTGTATGGCACCCTCACCAGGACTACTTGATGTGAAAACTGGAAACATTCAAAGGAAAGCAGCACGATTTGTTCTGTGTGATTTCCGACAAAGGAGTAGTGTTACGAAAATGTTGCAAACTTTGGTATCGGAAGACTTGGGAGTAAGGAGAAGAGCTGGTCGTCTAAGTGGTATGTTCCGAGCTGTCAGTGGAGAGATGGCGTGGAATGACATTAGTAGACGAATAAGTTTGAGCGAAGCTTTCAAAAGTAGGAAAGATCATAGTATGAAGACAAAGTTAGACTTCAAGAGGACAAATTGGGGCAAATAATCATTTGCTGGCAGGATGTAGTGTTTTCAGTGCACTACGTCTTCTGGTATGGGCTAGAATAAATTTATTACTTTCATTGACCTGTCTCAGTCTTATCCTTGGCTTTGATAATATGAAAGTGACTGAGGTATGAGTGATGCTTATGCAGCCAGTCTCTGTTATGAATGGTATGAGAATATCGCTCATAGGGTCGGTTGGTGCATGCATTTCAGTGGGCTTGAGAGACTGATATGTAATAGCAACTTCTTTCTCGGTGAGGAAAGCAACGGGAAACTCCCTCACTCCTCATTTCTCTAGTATGCCTCTTCAGTGACACCTAGGCTATCTATGATAGCTGTTTGTGGAGCTGTGGAGGATCAAACCGGCTTTCAGACTGAATACCCATAATACACATACAACATACAATCATTTATATTACAAGGAGTACTTGAAATTACTGCAGGCTATTAATACGGGTGACGTAAAGAGTAAGGGAACGGACTAAATTGTCAACGGAAATGTTTAATGAGTTTCCAAGTTCTTTGGAGATATTTAAGAAAATGTAAGTAAACAATTATTAGGGAACCTGCCACCTGGGCGACAGCACTAATGCAGATTATTGATGACTGAAACTGAGAAGGTACAAACTTTGTCCTTATAGAAACACAGAATTTCCTTTAAAATTCATCAAATCACTCATGCAGTAGACTTTGTCGAAGTGGTGAAATGTGGGACATTTATTTCATTGGCAGACCTCAGTTACATAATTCAACTCCCAGACATTTTCTTGTTCCTTTCACGTGAGCTAGTCCTTTATTTTATCTACCCTCTCTTCTTTAATCTTCTGAAAGCCTTTTGCTTCGAGAGTATCGTCAATCGTTGTGCTTTTTTGTTTCTTTTCTACCACTCACTTTCATCGGCATCGCCGAAAACGTTCTCCTCATCCAGTTAACTCTTGGATAAACAATCAACAGAAGCTCACGCACAAGGAATAATCCTTGTTTTAACCGTTTTCTCCATTTATTGCACAAAATCTCCGTTAAATTTTTGGAAGATTAGAGAAGGAACCGATCAACCAAATATCGGCAACTCAATAGTTCTGTGAGAATTTCGGAGATGCTCTGTAACTTCGTTGGATGAGGATAGCGACTGTGTGATGAAAACACAATGAAGGGAGAGTGCAGGAGCAGACAGGCAGGTAACATAAATTATGTTAAGCTCTGTGCTGGGGAGACAGGAACCGTATGTTCTGGACACACGCATTAATAATAGCAACGCGGCAGGTCAAAACAATACAGCTACGGTAAGCGCGATAGCTACTAGAACGCACAAAGTCCAAGTGAGGAAGTTATTAATTAATCTACTATTTATTTATTAATAATAATGTTATTGTCTTAACGTCCCACTAACTACTTTTACGGTTTACGGAGACGCCGAGGGGCCGGAATTTAGTCCCGCAGGATTTCTTTTTACGTGCCAGCAAATCTACCGACATGAGGTTGTCGTATTTGAACACCTTCAAATCCCACCGGACTGAACCAGGGTCGAACCTGCCAAGTTGGGATGAGGAGGGCAGCGCCTCAACAGTCTGAGCCACTCCCTCCTAATGAATATATAGCCAGCTATATTACATACCGGTACGCAGACAGAAAATTACAGATTGGCATTAGATATGTTGCTTCAGTCTTTTTTTCCTAAGAAATTTCTGCTAACTCATTTACTGTTTTTCTGCATAAAGTAAGTCGTCGATATGCCCTGGACAACTTATATTTTAATGGCATTCATTGCCTTGCAGAAATTCTGCCTTTTATTTTATTTTCTTCTTCTTCTTTACCTGTTTACCCTCCAGGGTCGGTTTTTCCCTCGGACTCAGTGAGGGGTCCCACCTCTACCGCCTCAGACTATGGGTCGGAGGATACAAGTGGAGAGAAGGACCAGTACCAGGCTCAGGCAGCCTCACCTGCTATGATGAACAGGGGCCTTGTCGAGGGATGGAAAGTTTGGAAGGGATAGACAAGGAAGAGGGAAGGAAGCAGCCGTGGCCTTAAGGTATGCGTACACCGAGAATTTTCGTTTTTTTTAATTACAAGGTTTCCTGTTTGGAATTTAGGTTACTGGAATGAACAGGAAAAAGTAGAAAGATAAGTATGTATATATACTAAAAATATTGCATTATTTTTTAATAACACATTTTTTGTTTCAAATTAATTATATTGTTTTAAACATCATAACTCCCAAACTAATTGACATTCCACAAATCTGTTTTTTGCATTTTCTTCACAACACATATAGGTAGGGCATGAACCTAAAATACATGATCCTAGAATGAAATTGTGCCTAGTGATGTCCTATTACTTTAGTGGATAGGAATGTTTTGGTGTTTATAAACAAATCACATAACCAATTATATTTTACAACATTAGTTACATATCTGAGGTTTGTGCCCTGGTGTAGGCTTTTGGCTTTAATTTAAAAGAATAATGGGTGAAATAGGATAATTAGGTCTAATGTTGTGTTTTTTTTTAATATTGAGAGCATTAAAATCATTTTCCAGAGAAATCCGTCTCAAAGTTTTAACACTGTTTTAGAAACCTTCTGCATCCCGGCTCTGCCACGAAATTTGAAAAGTGGTACGAGGGTTGGAACGGGGTTCACTCAGCCTCGAGATGTCAACTAAATAGAGGGGATTCGATTCTCACCTCATCCATCCTCGAAGTGGTTTTCTGTGTTTTCCCACTTCTCCTCTAGGTAAATGCTGGGATGGTACTGAACTTAAGGCCATGGCCGCTTCTTTCCCTACTTCTTGTCTGTCTCTTCAAATTTCCCCCACAAGGCCTTGGTGTTGTATTGGTCCTCCTCCTCCACAGTTGTATCCCCCGACCCAAAGTCTCACGCTCCAGGACACTGCCCTTGAGGCGGTAGAAGTGGCATCCCTCGCACAGTCCGAGGGAAAAAACAAATCTGGAGGGTAAACGGATTAAGAAAGAAAGATAAGTGTAATATATCTTATCTAATAATAGTAGGATAATAATAACAATGAAGAAAAAAAGTAAGTTTGCTTTCTAATGACATATTAAATGATGCAAGCAGATAATTAATGTTGTTGATTTTACGACCCTCAAGCGAAACGGAACAGTAGCACATTACAATCATGTCAATTACGTCTCATTAAAAACTGCAAATAGAAATGATTAAATTGAATTTTGTGGCACAGGATACTGTAAATATAAAGGTTGTATATATGTTCAGTCCTCAGCCCTAAGGCTGGTTGGATCCTCAACAGCTCCGCCATCATCTGTCATAGATGGCCTAGGCATCACTGAAGAGGCGTACTAGGGAAATGAGGAGTGAGGTAGTTTCCCGTTGTTTTCCTCACTGAGCCAGGAGTTGCGATTACATATCAGTCTGCCAAGCCCACTGAAATGCATGCAGCAGCTGACCTTATGAGCAACATTTTCACATCATTCATAGCAGGAACTGGCTGCATAAGGAATGGCGTCACTAGTATCGCTCATACCTCAGTCACTTTCACATTGTCAAAGCCAAGGATAAGACTGAGACGGATCAATGAAAGTAACAAAATTGCTCTAGCCTATACCAGAAGACGTAGTACACTGTAAACACTAAGTGCTGAGAGGCAAAAGGAAAATAGATGCGTGAATATTAGAAAAAACATATGTGTTACATATATTTAAATACTAGCAGTTATATACGTCTTTGCTCACGCGTATTTCTTAATTTGGTAGAAGTAATCATTCCTCGGTACTGTACTAAGACATTATCTGAAAATCCATACAGTAAGCAAACTCACAAAAAAATCGGTTTTCATGTACCCCAGAAACTCTTTGGAAACCACGTTTGTGGTATTGCCTTTCGGGGCTAACATGACCATGCAACATACAACTGCACATGTGATAAGCAGACTTTTCTCAAGTCGAAATAGATGTTTCTTTACGTTTAAAAGAGATTCCATACTTATATTTCCACGTCTGTAACATCTTCAGTTTGTTAGATATTAGTATCTTAATAAAAAAAGATTCAACTCTTTTTTCACTTCTTTTCACCCCCGTTAAATGCCTTTACCGAAAACAAAAAATACATGTTCAAGTACTTTTAAAAGAATTTCCAAATGTCTGTGACATGTCAAGTTTTTGACATATATTGCAAATATAGTCTAACGGGACTGATTTTAAAAATTCACCCGCTTTTTCAATTCTTTCCAGCCTCTTAAGTAGATGTTCCGAAAACAAAAATTACGTGTTCTTTTACTTTTAAATGAGATTCCAAATACCAATTTTCACTTCTATAACATCGTTGTTCTTTTAGATAAAAGTATCCTCATACAAATAATTCATCCAATTTTTAAATTCCTTCACCCTCCTTAAGTGAATTTTTTGAAAATAAAATAAGACTTGTTTAGTTTTAAGGGAGATTATAAATTCTAACTTTCACGTATGTTATATAAGTATCATAATACAAATAATTCAACTATTTTTTCAATTCATTCACCCCACCCCCACCCCCAACAATTAAGTACATTTTTCGAAACAAAAAATGTCTGTATCTTTATTTATAAAGGAGCTTCCAAATACCAATTATCACGACTGCAACAACTTCAGTTTTTTAGATATATGTGTCCACATAAAAATTATTGAACACCTTTTTCAACACCTACCTGCCGCTTCCAAATTTACTCTCCCCCAAAACTGAGTGTTTTTAAGGAGATTCCAAATACTAATTTTCACGTCTGTAACATCTTAAGTTTTTTTCAGATATAAGTATCCCCATACTAGTAATTCAACTAATTTTTAATTCTTTCACCCTCCTCCCTAAGTGGATTTTCCAAAAACAAAAAATACGTATTTACTTTTAAAGGAGACTCAAAATACAAAATTTCACGTCTCTAACATCTTCAGTTTTTGCGATGTCAGTATCCTGATAAGAAGAGATCAACCGTGCTTTCATTCATTTTTACAGCCCCCCTCCCCCCTTCAGTAATTTTTCCGAAAACAGAAAGATATATGTTTCTTTATATTTAAAAAAGATTAAAAATACCGGTACCAAGTTTCACGTCTGTAACATGTTAAGTTTTGAGAGATACTGTACTCTAGATATGCTCATTTTAAAAATTCACCCCTTCCTTCGTTCCCCTTAAGTGGAATTTCCGAATGCAAATTATCTATGTTCCTTTACTTTTATATAAGGTTCCAAATACCGATTTTTATGTCTGTAACATCTTTAGGTTTTGAGATATAAGTATCCTCATTAAAGGTATTCAACCCCTTTTTTCTTTCTTTTTTTTTACTCACTCCACCCCCATGAATCGGATTATCCGAAAACAAAAACTACGTGTTACTTTATTTTTAAAGGAGATTCCAAATACCTATTTCCACATCTGTAATATCTCCAGTTTTGGAGAAATAACTATCCCCATAAAAAGAATCCAACTCCTTTATCAATCCTTCCCCCACCACGCCCCACCAAGTGGATTTTCCGAAAAGAACAAAATGCATGTTTCTTTATTTTTAAAGGAGATTTAAAATATCAATTTCATGTCTGTAGCATCTTCAGTTTTCAGAAAAAAAGTTTAAAAAGTTATTCAACTCTTTTTCACTTCTTTAAACACCCGTTAAGTGCCTTTTCCGAAAACAAAAGATACGTGTTCCTGTATTTTTAAGGACTTTCCAAAGACGAAGTTTTATGCCCGTGACTTGTTCAGTTTTGACATACACTTAGATATACTGATATTCATTTTCCAAAAATCACCCGATTTTTCAATTCTTTTCAGCCCCATAAGTGAATTATCGAAAGCGAAAAATACGTGTTTCTTTATTTTTAAAAGAGATTCAAAATACCAACTTTCACATCTGTAAGATCTTCAGTGTTTGAGATATAAGCATCCTCACAAAAATAATTCAACTTCTCCCTCACTTCTTTTCACCCCCTCCTCACTTAAGAGGTCTTTCCGAAAACAAAAAAAAATGTTGTTCCACCATGTTGAAACACCAATTGTCACGTCTGTAACATCTTTAGCTTTTATAGATTCATATATCCTCATACAAAAAATTCAAATAATTTTTCAGTTCCTTCACTCGCTTAAGTGGGTTTCTCGAAAATAAAAGAAGCCGAGTGTCTTTAAAGGAGATCCCAAATACCAATTATCACGTCTGTAACATCTTTAGATTTTGAGACATAAGTATCCTCATACAAAGAATTAAACTAATACATTCACCCCTCGCTTTAAGTGTATTTTCGGAAAACAAAAGTTATGCGTTTTTTGCTTTGTAGAAGATTCCAAATACAAATTTTCATGTCTGTAACATCTTCAGCTTTTGAGATTTCAGTATCCTCATCAAAAGAATTCAACTCCTTTTTCACCTCACTCCCGTTAAATTAGTTCACCTGCCTTCCCCCTCCTAAAAATAGATGACCAGGCGAGTTAGCCGTGCGGTTAAGGGCGCGCAGCTGTGAGTTTGCATCCGGGAGATCGTGAGTTCGAACCCCACTGTCAGCAGCCCTGAAAATGATTTTCCGGCCTTTTCCTTCCCACTCCTAAACCTTTACTCTCCCATCGTCGCCATAAGACCTATCTGTGTCGGTGCGACGTAAAGCAACTAGCAAAAAAAAAAAAAAAAAAAAAAAAAAAAAGATGCATGTTACTTTATTTTTATAAGGAGATTCCAAATACCAATTTTCACGTCTGCAACCTTCAGGTTTTGAGATATAAATATCCCCATAAAGTTAATTTAAATTTTAGCCTCCTTTCACCCTCCTCCTTAAGTGAATTTTCCGAAAACATAAAGTTGTTCCTTTATTTATAAAGAAGCTACCAAATATCAATTATCACGACTCTAACATCTTCAGTTTTGAGATATATGTGTCCTCGTAAAAGGAATTCAATTCAATTCTTCCCTCTCCCCCACCCCCGTTGATTTCCCCCAAAAATGCGTGTTCCTTCATTTTTAAAGGAGACTCCAAATAAGAATTTTCACGTCTGTAATATCTTCAGCTTTTGAGAATCAGTATCCTCTTAAAAATAATTCAATCGCTTTTTAGTCCATTTTACCCCTCCCCCCAAGTGTTTTTTTTCAAATAACAGAAAAGTACATTTTTCTTTATTTTTAAAGATATTTAAAATACAAATTTTCACTTATGTTAAGTTTTGAGATATACTGTAGATATGCTCATTTTAAAAATTCATCCACTTTTTTTCTGTTCCCCTTAAGTGGGTTTACCGAAAACAAATAATGAGTGTTTCTTTACTTTTACAGGAGTTTTCGAAAGCCAGTTTTTACGTCTGTAACATTTTAAATTTTTGAGATATACTGTAGATAGAGTCTTTCTAAAAATTTACCCCCTTTTTTCATTCCTGTTCACCCCTTTTAGTTGGATTTTCCAAAAACAAAAATGCACTTTTTTATTTTTAAAGAGGATCCCAAATACGAACTTCTTCAGTTTTGAGATATAATTATCCTCATAAAAGGTATTCAACCAATTTTTCACCTTTTTTGCACCCTCTTAATGGGGTTTTCCGAAAACAAAAAATACGTGGTTTTTTAATTTTTAAAGTACTGTAGATTCCAAATACCAGTTTTTACGTCTGTAAACTTTTAAGTTTTGGAAATGAAATGGCGTATGGCTTTTAGTGCCGGGAGTGCCCGAGGACAAGTTCTGCTCGCCAGGTGCAGGTCTTTTGATTTGATACCCGTAAGCGACCTGCGCATCGTGATGAGGATGCAATGATGATGAAGACGACAAATACACCCAGCCTCCGTGCCGGCGAAATTAACCAATGATGGTTAAAATTCCCGACCCTGCCGGGAATCAAACTCGGGACCCCAGTGACCAAAGGCCAGCATGCTAACCATTTAGCCATGGAGCCGGACTTAGGTTTTTGAAATATAGACATAGCCTACACATTTAAAAAATTCACCCCCTTTTCACCCCTTCAGCGACGGAATATACAAAAATCCTTCCTTAGTGAGCACCTACACTCTAATAAAAATGTATCTCCAAAATGTCATTTCTTTATGTCCAGTAGTTTTGACTCAGCGAAATGTATCATCTTATAAAGGGCACGGTAGGAAAGTTCGAGACTAAAATGACGTAATCCTCAAGGCTGATAGGTTACTTCCATATAAAGAAAGGGGCGGTGACATGATGTCACTTCTTACAGTATTACCAATATATTTACTTATGAAATTATGTCCTACATAATAAACAGACATCCTCACGTGGGAGAGATCTTTGTTATCGTGATATCGAAGTATCGCCAGAGTATGGCATTTTTATGAAAGTTCGTTAACTTGCTGTAAAGGGCACCACAGTAGTGCTGGCGGACAAATTTAACTAGTGAAGAGGCCGAACAGCCGGTACAATAATAATAATAATAATAATAATAATAATAATAATAATAATAATTGAGCCGTTAGAACGAACTGCTGTAGTTTCTGAATTCCCGCCGCATAAGTGAGCACAGTGGACTCTACTTAGAATATTACTAACTGAACTGTTCTAGCACGGCCGACTTGATGCGTCGAGGTTCTAGTAACGAAATTCTAACTCTCTCCGCAAGATGCCTCTGCTGGTGATTATTGTGCCACCTTGTGTACAGTTCAGTAACTAACTTCATAGTTTAAGGTTTGGTAACCGGATCTCTCTTCAGTTCTTATTTATAATTTTTGAAGTTGTTACTACTCTAACTTTGGTCTACCAATCAGCAGTCTTCCTTGTGACATTTGGTTTCACCAATAAGAAACTATAATAGCATCATCTTTTATAGAACTCTCACTATAAACAGTCATGAATTTCAGTCTTAAGGGGTCAATCTTAGCCAAGATTTAACAGAGTGCTACTTTGAACAAGGAAGTCACCCTCCGGAGGCGGGGTGAAGTTGAGGCAAGCAAAAGGTAACGCAGAAATTTCTAATCGTGTAATATCTAATCTATGTGTGATTTAAGGAAGGTTCTAGCGTTTCTCTTTAGTATGTAACGGTTAGGTTAGTGTGACCAGACGTCCCTTATTTTACGGAATTTTCCCTTATTTCCCTGAAATGTCCCGTTGTCCCAGCAAAAATTATACGGGACGCATATTTTCTCGTTTTTCGTGAGTCCCGCATATTTTAAAATACGATGTTTTAACTTTATTTATCACAAAGCTCTGCTGTATATTTCTCAGTGTGTAAAATAATTAAGGTTTGTTTGGTTGGCACTAAAAGTAACAAACCAGTGAGACAGGCGTATATAAAATGTAAACATGCCAACTTATAATCTTGTGAAGTGAATATTATTTTATGCAACACCTGATGTTTTTGTTATGTACTGGAATTGGGCCGCTTCCATGTTTAGTAATAATAATAATAATAATAATAATAATAATAAGTAGCGATTTTTCTATAAATATATGGTAGTCTTTGTTGTCTGTGGCTCGTGTCAAGTAACATCGGTCGAAGAGTCCCGTATTTTCTTGTTTGTAATTTGGTCACTCTAGGTTAGATCGAACTGCGTCTACTTTAGTTTTAATCTAATGTCTTTCTTTTCTACTTTAACTTACCATGAAGGTTTTCTGCACATTGGACGTATTTTTCTACCTCTCATGGGGAATTTGAAAAAACGTAATAATGCACGAGTGTGTACCCTCGTTTCCCTTATTTTCTTTGTTTTCTGTTGGCTGTTTCTAAATTTGTCTTCCAGTTTTTTAATGTATTTTCCTCAGTCTCCAAGTAGTATGGCTTATCCACTGCATCACCGGCCCCTATGCCCTGTTAAGGTTTTTCTATTACCTTGAACTTGGAGCGCTTGTAAGGATTCAGCCCCCAATTTTCATTTCCTTCTCGGCCTTGTAATTTAACCTTTGGTTTTTCTGTTATCGGCCGTATAAAACGGGCTTCGGCTCCTGTAACCCCCGGATCTTTCGATCCATCTTTCTAATATGTGGCTCACCCAAGATACAATGGTAGCGAGTGTTAAAGCTATTTAGCTTTTGAAGGGAGATGATGCATTCTGCTCTATGTAAACAGAGGTGTATAACTCAAACATATTAATGTAAATGCCTGGCCCATAAAGGGCAGTTGTAAAATGTAATATATAAATTATTGTCTGGGTTTGAGGACCTTCTGATGTAAATTAAAATGATTTCTGAGGGTTCAATTACTCTCTTGAAAATTTGTTTTAGAAGTTACAGCTTCTTCTTTGTGTTTATAAAGTTTCTAGTTCCCTCTACTGCGGGACCTATATTATTAGGTGGCCGATGACCTAGCTGTCAGGCTCCTTTCAAAAACAAACAAAATAAATTATTAGGTTTGCCTAATCCGTAAACATTGTAATATAGAAGACCTCTTTGTCTAATCCCCTCCGTAAATCTTGTAAGAAATGATCTTACTCCCCTTTTGTAATTTAGTGAGCTTCTAAGTTCCCCTTGCTTTTTTTTCTCTGTCATATATCCCAACTAGTATGTACCAGCGGCTTTGCCCGCGTTTATTAATTCAACTGTTTTATATAATAAAAAGCTATTTTTTTCCCTTATAGAGCTTCCGGTTGCACTATATTAGTGTCCTTCCAAATGGAGCTAGGGTATATAATGCGTTTGCCTTTCCAACTCTTGAACAAACCACGTACAGTTGACAATGGGAGAAGCAGCCTTTTCGAAGATGGAGTCCTGCAACTTTAAGAGATTGTTCTTGTGCCTTGTTGATGTTCATAACGAAACTGAAACAAACGGGGAACTACAGACATCTAAACTTAAAATGTATATCCGAAAAAATTATTAAAATTATTAAAAAATGAATATTACTTCGCTCGCGGCATGCCCAATCATGAGAATGGCTTCAATAATATTAGTCATGTTTCAGAGTCGTGTTCATTGCAGAGGGCAGGATTATTATTCTTAAGAAGGATAATCGGTGCCACAATCATCCGCTCTCAGATGTTCGAGGGTACTCCAGGTGGGTCCAAGTCTTTCAAAAGCTCTGCCGTGTAGTCGATAGACTTTTTATAGAACGTCGGGTAATTCTTGTAAAAGTTGCTTGTTGATGACGTTGACAGCTTCACTTCTTGGAGCAAGAATTGCTCTTTGACATAACCATGCGTAATTGGTGAAATGCTGTGGCCACGAATGTTAAAAATTTCAGATCTGTGCGTGTTTGCTATAATCTAATCTTCTTTACTATGGCCTATGCTTTCTCTAAATGAAACAATAAAACATGAGATTGAGTTAGTTGAAAGAAAACATGGTAACCGGATAATTCTTGTGAGTGTTGCTTATTGATGACGTTGACAGCTTCATGTCTTGGTGCAAGAATTGCTCTTAGACGTAGCCATGCATCTTAGGTGAAAACCTGTGGCCACCTACGACAAACATTTCAGATCTTTGTTTGTCGTAGATTTGGCTGGGCATCGCACACAGACAGACAGACAGACAGACAGACAGACAGACAGACAGACAGACAGACAGACAGACAGACAGACAGACAGACAGACAGACATCATGGACCGAAGGAAAATGGCTTCCTGTTTCACGGACTTAAAACGGCATCTTGACTGATATATGTATTATTCCTTGTTTATTCTTATCGTCTATCTTGTGTCCTATATATTTCCTCTAAGTGTATATATGTCCAACCCTTGTCCCCTTTCTCTACGCGGTTTGGGTATGATATGAGATGAATCTTCGTAGCGAGTTTTTACGACCGGATATTTTTCATGACGTCAACCTAATCAGATGAGTTAATGAGATGAAATGAATGACATGATATATGATAGTAAGAATGAAGAGGATGAAACCCAGCGCCGGCACATAGCCCACTCCTCTTGAATAGCTCAAGACTTTACGTCCCGATCCGACGGACGAATCACCATCAACAGCGTCATAAGCCCTCACACCATACAAGACCAGAAACGGCTTCCTACCCCATGGACGTAAAATGGCTCCTTGAATTGTGTTATCTACCTACCTTATGTTCGTTGCCTAGCGACAGTGACTTATGCATACTTGGTGACAGCACATTGGATTGTCATATCCCAATACACGTTTTCCGATGGTTTTTCGTCCATAACTCACCAACGAAAGCGAAAATGAAAATTCCGACTTCGAGGTGTATTCAGAACCCCTTCCATCTACCTATGTTCAAATTTCAGATCTCTGCGTGCCGTAGATTTTGCTGGGCATCGCGCACAGACAGACAGATAGACAGACAGACAAACACTTCCTTTTATTATTATAAATTGTTCAATCTTTCTTGTTGTCAAATAACCCAGTAGCAAGAAAGAAAATAAATCTTAATCGATATTGTTGTAAAAATAAATTATTTGGCTCGCGCTTTGTCCAGCCATTAATCCCTCACGCTTTCGTTCTCTGCACCATGGATTCATGGTAACAATAATAATAATAAGAATAATAGAAATAATAATACAGGCTAATGACAATACTAGATGACAGTCGCAAATTTGGGAGAAAAATTCGAGCCAAAGGGAGATGTAAAATCAGTATGATTCCTCAGCTGTCTCATGTTAGAGACCCGTTACTTCCCTTAACCGCTGATGCGTACCTCAGAGGACGTAAACCTTTTACATCACTTAGGACGATCTTTACAGAAATAACCCATATACCATGGTTTAAATACGGAGCACGGACAAACTTGGAAGAAGATAATATTTCGTGCGATATTTTCCAGACTGCAATGAAAACAATATAGAAATAATAATAATGTCATTTTCTTTACGTCCCACTAATTACTCTTCATGGTTATTGGAGACGCCAAGGTGCCGGAATTTAGTCCCGCAGGAGTTCTTTTACGTGCCAATAAATCTACAGACACGATAATATAGAAAGGCAGCAAAGAAACACTTATTGCTATTTACAAAAATGATTAATACAAATGTAAACAATACAAACAAGACACGCTGAAGTCCAGTGGCGTATTTACATTTTGATATTGAATGCGAGTAAAAGTAGTGAAGCGTGGTTTATATGACCCTTGGATCACAGTACCTGTCCGCAGCTCAAATGCGAAGATTGTGCTTGATTGACAGTCCTCTTGACAATTTTCATACCCTTCTTTACAAGCACGTGCTACGCGCTCCTCCGCTTTTGGCAACATCACGTTCTTGCCCGCCTGTTTTCTTCTCAGTCAGGAAGTAGCTATGCACCTTATAAATTACCTCCCGCACTTGTCTATACATTATTGCGTGCCTTTTACCTTCTCCTTCCATCTCACAGTTGATCAGAAACGACACCACCGGGCGAGTAGGCCGTGCGGTTACGGAGGCGCAGCTGTGAGCTTGCATCCGGGAGATAGTGGGTTCGAACCCCACTGTCGGCAGCCCTGAAGATGGTTTCCTATTTTCACACCGGGCAAATGCTGGGGCTGTACCTTTATTAAGGCCACGGCCGCTTCCTTTCAACTCCTAGCCCTTTCCTATCACATCGTCACCACAAGACCTATCAGTGTCGGCGCGACGTAAAGCGAATAGCAAATAAAGCAACACTCCAAGCAAAGAAAAATTAAATAAAACTGACAAAGTGGAGAAATATCACTGAAACTTGAACTAAGTGATCATCAGGACACAAAGGCGCCCATAGGGTAGTTCGTAGGGAGGGGGGAGCTAGACCTGGGGGTATGAAGTACTATTAATGTTTTGGAAGATGAATGGTGACTTGTATTTCACGGTAGAATACCACCCACGGTATCCCCTACCACTTCTACGTAATGCCGACTTTTAAATCGTTTTCTTGAAAGAAAAACACCCGACTACATTAGATTTTTGCTTTCCCTGAGAGCTAGTGGGGGTTGCGGGTCAGAACCCCCTCCCCCTTGCCTTTGGGCATGGGCGCCCGTGCCAGGTTAATACTGTACATGATTTGCCAAGGCGCGCACCAGGTCAAGTGCCTTCCCAAGTGGTGGCTGCTTTAATAATAATAATAATAATAATAATAATAATAATAATAATAGGAATAACAAACGTAAACTACCTTTGTTATCGTGAAATTTGTATCAGTAGTAGTAGTAGTAGTAGTAGTAGTAGTAGTAGTAGTAGTAGTAGTATTCTACCATTCAGGTAGACGGTGAGGACCTGCCGCGAGTGACAAGTTTCAAGTATCTTGGCTCCACTATCACTAATGATGGCCGACTTGTCGAAGAGGTCAATGCAAGGATGTGCACAGTCTGGATGAAATGGAGAACAACAACCTGCATCATTTTCGACCTGAGGAAGAAAGGTAATCTCAAACGAAAAATCTGCCGTACTGTCATTCGACCTATTGCACCGTATGGTTGCGATTGCTGGCCGACTACGACTGAGACAGAGCGTCGACTGGGCGTCATGGAAACTAAGATGCTGAAGTGGACAACTGAAGTCACTAAACTGGATCGCATTTTCAATTATGAGGGTTGGGACTTAAATAGTGGCAACACTGCTGTGGAGACGCTATGCAACGGAATCTAATATTGCTGCTGATAGCACACGTTGGTTACATACCTACCTCACCTCAGAGCAAATAGACTCGTCCTTCCCACATCACCTGCGTGCGCACACGCGAGAGAAACACAGTCACTAGTGAGCTAGCGGTCTAACGTAACGTTGTCACTATGTTTTCCAAACAGGATCAACGGACTTGGATCAAGATTGAATGTGCCAAAGGTCGTACAACACGACAGTGTCATCAAGGTCTCCAAGAGGCTTGCGGGGAATCTGCATTGCCTTGCAGAACAGTGACACGTTGGGTAAAAACCTTCAACGATGGTCGGCAAACTGTGGCGGACATTCATTGGGCAGGTCGTCCTACGAGTGAAGAAGTGCATGCTCTTGCCGCGTTACTCGACAGTGATCGAAACCACACGTTTCGTGAGCATTCGCTTCAGAACTGTTGCAGAGATTCGACAGGCAGTAGACCGCTCCATTCGCACCATCAACAGAACAGGCTATGCTAAAGATATACTACGACTTCCACGTCGCTGGCAACGGGTTATACACAACGCTGATGACTAAATTGAAGGACAGTAAAGGTTGCTAACATGTAATTCTTTTGTATCTGCTGTAAATAAATAGTTGCCACTATTTAAGTTCCAACCTTCGTATTGACGCATCAGGGAGAGATTTGGCGTTGCACCGATTCAAGACAAAATGCGCGAGAGTCGTCTACGATGGTTTGGACATGTACTAAGGTCAGGCGCCGACACTATCGCGAAGACGGGTTACATATTAGAAGTCGCCGGTAGGAGACCAAAAGGACAACCAAAACAGCAAATAAGCGATGAACTATCTTTTAGTTTAACTTTGATTGCTTGAAAGTGGAAATAAAATTAATCGAAATTTTTGACGAATTAAAATAAATATAGTGAGAATTATACCGAAATAACTTTTCCAAAATGACGAAATTAGGCAAACATTTTCACAATAGTCCGCCTCTGTGGTGTAGTGGTTAGCGTGATTAGCTGCTACCCCCCGGAGGTCCGGGTTGGATTCCCGGCTCTGCCACTGAATTTGAAAAGTGGTACGAGGGCTGGAACGGGGTCCACTCAGCCTCGGGAGGTCAACTGAGTAGAGGTAGGTTCGATTCCCACCTCAGCCATCCTCGAAGTGGTTTTACGTGGTTACCCACTTCTCCTCCAGGCGAATGCCGGGTTGGTACCTAACTTAAGGCCTCGGCCGCTTCCTTCCCTCTTCCTCGTCTATCCCATCCGATCTTCCCATCCCTTCACAAGGCCCCTGTTCAGCATAGCAGGTGAGGCCGCCTGGGCGAGGTACTGGTCATTCTCCCCAGTTGTATCCCCCAACCAAGAGTCTGAAGCTACAGGACACTGCCCTTGAGGCGGTAGAGGTGGGATCCCTCGCTGAGTCCGAGGGAAAAACCGAACCTGGAGGGTAAACAGATAATGATGATTATCACAATAAATAGGCCTACAGTAGGTGCCTCTATCTATTGGTTATGAAGTTGGATTACTGATTACTGGAATCAGTGCAGGTTGATAATTTAATGACTAACTTCCAATACTGCAATATATGAGTTGAAAATGCTGTTGCGTTTCGATGAAGCTAGCTAGTTGAAGCTCAGTCCGTCTCCGTAAGCACCTAGTCACTCCACCTACAGTACATTTAACAACTCGTGTTCACAGCTCTCTTTTTGTCCCACGCACTGACTCCTTCTTCGTTAATTCCTGGAAATGCTCTAATTAACATGAGTTCGCTGCGCACTTCTCCTTGAAGCGAACTTTGGTAATTGCAATATACTGTCTCCGATTGCACCTCACCACACTGTCTTTGCTCAAGAGCTATATTTCGGAGATGCACGAGGTATCACATTCACATATAAACAGCGATCCTGTCTCAAAGATCACACTCTTTTTATAAGTTCCAGGAGAGACGTGGCGCGAGAGAGATCCTCAACAAAAATTGCCTTCTCCTTTATGTCTAGTAAGCTTAAGTTCCAACGCTCCACAAAAATATGAATATGAATTGGTCAAGATATTTTCAGCTAAAGACACTTGGAAAATTACATGACAACATTTATCTGTTATACACTCGCAAACAACAGTTGACTAGCGTAATTTCCACATCCAAACAGTCATAAGATCTCCCGCTCTTCTACTGGCGGGATTGAGGTAATTCCTAACTTCTGTCTGCCACAAGCCTCGTTTCTCTCTTATACAAAAACCACACCCGTGCCCGTCGTGGATGGCCAACTATACTGCTACCCTGAGCGTTCGCGGGCTTTTCCAGTTTTCATGCCTCGGTGTTGGTAAATTATATTAATTCGGTGTTAAATATTGGCCCTCTCACATAATACAATATGGTTCAGTACCAAACAAATGCTGAAGATGCACCTTAATTAAGGCCACGGTTGCTTCCTTCCCACTCCTAGCTCTTTCCATATCTCATCGTCGCCATAAGACCTTTCTGTGTCGGTGAGACCTAAAGCTATTTTTTAATAAGGGAACATGAAATAATTGCGGCTGTTTGATAGAACAAGTGGAGGCATTTTTCTAAATATAGAGAAGGCCCACGAAGTGTGTGAAAATGGAAGACTCAATATGTCTCTCAAACCTACTGCCATTGGGGTCGAAAGGCCAACCTTCGATACTTTGGACACGTTGTCAGAAAGACTGATACGCACTTTTGTGAACATGAATAACGTGGTCTTCACATCAGTCTTGTCCACTATCTGCTACGGAATATCAGCTTCAGCATATCGGGCACACAATCATCTTTCTCCATTGGTGGTGGGGGTGGTGATGGTGGTAATTATTGTTTTAAGAGGAAGTACAACTAGGCAAACATCCTCTATATAACACTAACCCCAGAGGGAAAAAATGGAAGGGATCCGCCACTTCATTAAATTAAAGTATTGGCCAATGAAAGACAAGGACCACGAAGGGCGTGAAAATGAAAGACTCCCTATCCCTCGTAACCTAACAGCGTCGGGGTCATGAAAGAACAAGAGTTGACCACGGGAGGTCGGATATGATAGATGAAAGTGAGGAGTCTGGCAAAAGTAACTGGAAACAATGCCAGGACTTAGCTAAGGGCCCCGTGGTCACCATCGCACGCTCCTAAGTTGAGAGCCCCTGCGGTCCCTTTTAGTCGCCTCTTACGATAAGTGTGGGTGTTATTCTCCCGCACCCACCCACAGGGGGATTTCTGATGCTCGGTCAGAATTTCTTTATTCCTTCTTTCTTAATCCATTTACCATCCAGCGTTGATTTTTCCCTCGGACTCAACGAGGGATCTCACCTCTATAATCTCAAGATTGGGTTACAACTGGAAAGGAGGATCAGTACCTCGCCCAGGCGGACTCACTTGCTATGCTGAAGATGAGAAGACTGGAAAGAATAGACAATGAAGAGGGAAGCCCTTAAGTTAGGTACCATCTCGGCATTTCGCTGGAGGTGAAATGGGAAACCACGGAGAAAAACTGTGAAGATGGCTGAGGTGAGAATCGAACCCTCCTCTACTCAGTTGACCTCTCGAGGGTGGGTGGACCCCATTCCAGTCCTCGTACCACTTTTCAAATTTCGAGGTATAGCCGGGAATCGAACCCGGACCTCAGGGTGTGGCAGAGAATCACACCAACCATTACACTGCAGAGGCAGATACCAGTATTCATTAACGCGCTACCTTATTTCTTTCATTCGTTCTTCCAAAAAAGACCACCGTTCAACTTTCTCTCGAAAACCACTGAAATGTGATATAATTTTTCTGAATTTACTTCGGTCCTTAATATCTTCTTGTCTAATACACATTGTTCCATATTCTTACGGATTTTAGCGAGCCATCTCTGAGCAATGAGCAGGTAAGGAACCTGTCTTCATTCATCCTGAGAATATGCAAATAAAACTAGGCTAGTCTCTACCTCACCGATTTCCTCGAACATCGTTGTCCATGAACATACTTAGGTTCTAAAATCTTCCTCAAAATATTGCTTTCCTTCTTTTTCAGCTGTCCTAGTAATCATTTGCTGGTGAGGTCCGAAGTTTCAGCAGGTTATAGCGCTTCCGGAATGATAACCATATAATAATATCTAAGGACCTGTTCTACGACTGTCAGATAAACAGCCAGATACGTTGGCTGCAGTTTTGCGAACTAGAAGTTAAATATTTTCTTGCGTACTACCAACGGATTTTAACGGCTGTATTGTCATGCGGAAGATGTAGTAACATTTTTATCGCGTTGGTAATAAGGTTACTGAAAATATAGTGAAATTTTGCGCGGTGGTATAAGTGTTCCCTGGTGTTTTCATTTGCTTAGCACTATTCCTTCTGATATTGTACTACTAGAGTCCACAGACTCTTATTGAGCTATAATGTGGAAGTTCAGGTTAAAAACAGTATTAGGACTGAAATCTACACATACCAGGAAATGTTAAAATGAATTAACTAAGTAACAAAACTCAGAAATTGTTGTAGAAAATAAAAAGACTGAAAATGTACCCTGGACGCAAACGTGAAGATTCCGGTTATGTATCCTATCAAATAATTTCTATCACATGGTATACGGTAATTAGTTTTCTGTCTAATACTATTTACGAGGATGCGTTTTACGGCGAAAGTAAAGTTTATATTCTTAATTAATGCCACTGTAGTCGGCGGAGGGTCATTAATTCTATTATTAATTTAATTTGCTTTTGCTAATTTAATTAGTAGTTTCTTTTCTTTCCAGGACAAGTAACTGGCCTGAATTTATCTCACTTTAGTGTAAATACTTAGAAGCAAGTTGTTATGAAGTCAAAGAAATATAACCTCCTTAACGTCGTCATTCGACGGACGACTCACCATTAACAACGTCGTCGATAGGTTTGGAATAGAACCCAAGCTTTTCACACGCACTCCAGTGATTAGGAAATGTGTACTATCACCTCTAGTGCCCTACCTACTAACATTTAGAAGGTAAAGTAAATGTTGGGCTATTGGGACTTGAACTCATAAATAACTGCGTAGCAGTATCAAATGATGTCGCCGTAATTACTGGGGCTGCCTATGAACCTTGCTGTTGGATTGCTTGCGTGCAACTCATATAGTCAACAGCAACAACTTGCTAGCTTGGGAAATCTTTAAAAATTCTGTGATAGCTGGACAGGAAGTATGATACATTTTATAAACATATAGGTCTACATAGATTGCATTATAACAACTTATCTTTCGTATAGCATCATGGAGATATAGATTCATGTTGATATGTAGTCATCTTGATTCTCACAGTAGCTCCCCGCTAGGAGCCAAGTCCCACATAACAGCGTCAACTACATCTCCAACCCAACTTCGGCATAGCTAAGCTTGAGAATATTCTTGCAGAATGCACATAAACGAAAGTCGCAGTACGCGTTTTCAACCGAACTTCCATATAAATGTGCAAACTGCCATATAAATTTAAACCGCACTTATATATGGCTGTCGTAGTACAGGCCCTAATTGTTGTTCTCAGTATTATGAAATCAAGCAAGTGTCAACTGAGAAACTCAGTTCAGTACTGTGGCTCACAGCTGGAGAAATCCACTTAACATTTGTGCTTATAACTTACAGGAATACAACTTTGGAAAGCATTGAAACAGTGTGCTCTTCAATCAGTGTTTGGCAAGAACTTGTACAAATTTTAGGAAGAGTTACAAGTGGCCAATGCGTTGTTTATCTTATTCACAGAGGAAGTCATAGAAATCCAAATGGTAAAGAAAACAACTGTTAGAGAAGAACAAAGTGCAATGATTTATATAGCATTATTGTATAATTCGTTGAGTGTTTCTCTTTTTTAATCTCGTTTTGTTTTTGCTTTGTTTTCTCATGTGAAATAACTCTCTGTTAGTGAAATAACGTGAATTACACAAGGGAAATAAAGACATTAATAAACCGAAGAATAGTCTTTTGTGATAAGATACATGTATGAAAAGTTTATTTTTCTGTGTTACCGTATTTTAAATTGTCATACATAATTTGAGAAAAGGTATTGTTGAAAAACATTTTAAAATCTAATAGATTCCTTACTCTGCACATCCTTTGCTAAGTGGTATGCCAGGTCCAACTTCCAAATTTTTATTTTCACTGCTTGCATTTCTGGAAAGTTGTGTTTGATCAAGGTCTTCACCTTCTCAATCTTTCCCCCTTTTGTCTTCATGAACCATAGAGCTGACATGATGTTTGTCACAAATTTTGTTATATCAAGTGAGAAATTGGGACAATTTTTCACAGCCACATCTCGTCTCACAGCTGACTCGATATTCACAAGGAAATTATATATATATATATTATATATATAAGGAAATATATATATATATATCATGTTATACTCCGCACGACGTTACAACTAAATTGACAGTTCGCTTAACACGTGAGCATCACCTTACCTATGCTGCCAGCGCTCTGTTGCTCTGAGAACAGCTGATACTACGACCGTGGCTCACAGACCTTGTAAAATATAATACCGTACTCAGAAAAGCTAATGAATCACGAGTGAAAACATATTCATAAGAACTTCAAGGATGCTGGGTGCACTTACTAACAATATCCGACACTACAATGAGAATGCATTATAATTAAGAATAAAATAAATCACTCTCAGCAAGGAGGTTATGCCATACAAAGTGTGCCCTTGTGCAGATCCCAGAGTAACGTAAGTAAGAAATTACTCTCAGCAAGGAGGTTATGGCATACAAAGTGTGCCCTTGTGCAGATCCCAGAGTAACGTAAGTAAGAAATTACTCTCAGCAAGGAAATTATGGCAAACAAAGTGAACACAATGCAGATCTCAGAGTAACGTAAGTAAGAAATTACTCTCAGCAGGGTAATTATGGCATGCAAAGTGTACATTGTGTAGATCTCAGAGTAACGTTCTTGAAGGGTGACTAAATGCACTAAATTCAAATATAAAAGAAAGAGGGCGAAACTATTGTAAAAAGGAGGACAATGCCGAAAAAAGGGGACACAAAAATCCTCTAATTTGCACTCTTTGCTGGTACTTTTCTGAAGATTCAGGACTTCTGGCGGGTCTAACTTACACACCTATAATAATATACACATGTAAATTCCTTTAGATTATTTTGAACCAAGATGATTTTCACAGATTCTACTTTTAAAAGGTTCCCATTATCAATCCATTGTGCTGAGTAGTGATGGGACATTCGATTCATTTTATTGAATCGATTCATTTGATTCCGTTCACGTTACTGAATCGATTCAGTGATCCGATTCACGGCACATTAGTCACCGCTCCTACTGCATCTGTGTAGTATGTACTGGTAAGACAGCAGCAACAGCATCCAATGCTCGCAGCTGCCATCTTGTCTTCATACTATGAACTCCTTTCTTAGAAAAAAAAATGCTAGTCTCTCTAATATCGAAGGTTTCCGGCGACGCAGGATGAGAAAGTTCTGTGATTAGGAAGGCAGCAGCCATGGCCTTAATTAAGGTACAGTCCCAACATTTCCTGCTTTGAAAATTGGGAAACTACGGAAAACCATCTTAACGGCTGCCGACGGTGGGATTCGAACCCACCATCCCCCGAATGCAAGCGCTGTACTAACCGCACGTCTGACTCGCTCAGTCATTTTTGAAAATATGTATTTTTCTATCAGCAGAGGATTTTTTTAAATGGTCATATTTTGTATAGGCTACCCGAGATATACAGTAGCCCACTGGTTTTCTGATTCAACATACTCTTGGTCCACACATGATCTAAGTCTTGTGCAACGATGTGACATACGAACTGAGAGAATACTGAGCCGTTCTTCCCAATATAAAACAGGTACTTTTGAGTGGTCATGAGCATGACTTATAGTCATAGGGCAGGCTACAGTCGAGTTTAATTAATTGTCAAATGTCAACTAAGTTATAATACTAAGATTCATTGAACTAATAACTAGTATAACCTAATAGCCTCCCTACTTACTAGCTACTTTAGAATTATGTTTTGACTACCTTTTTAACACTGCAAATAAATCCATCTATTCTTTAAACCTCCCTGTAAGAATACGACAGTGAATGCAAGTGGGTATTATTTTCAAATGAGCTGAGCTCGAGAGTCCATTATAGCATATGATTCTTTCAGTGTACCATGGCTCTGTATGTAATGCTTCAGAGGAAGTTCGGCTCTCCGCCAATGTCCACTGTACCAGTAATGAATCGTGTGTGTGTGTTGTGTCCCACTGATCCGTGACTGCATACGATTCTTTCGGTGTGCCATGGCTCACTGCATGTCTCGCTGCAGCGGAAGCTCGGCTCTCCGCCAGAGTCCAGTGTGCCAATAGGGAGACGTGGATATCTTGTGTCTCACTGAGCCGTGCTTGCGCACGATTCTTCCGGTATGCCATGATTCACTGTTTCGCTGCAGCGGAAGCTCGGCTGCCCGCCAACGTCCAGTGTCCCGCTAGTGAGCCGTGAGTGCGCCACTCAGCACTGTCCGTTGGGAGTAAGCTGAATCGTGTGCCGTGAGCTCGCCGTTCCTGTGAATCGATTCACTCGGACACTTGTATGAATCGATACACTACTTCGAATCATGCATTCAGTAGCCAACACTAATGCTGAGATCAATTGTGCCCTGGTACAGAAAAAGAACTATTCTGAAAATTTTTATAACTCTGAACATCAATCAACAGAACATGAACTGAAATACTTGGCCCATTTCTGATTACACGGTAACTTGTTAAATTCAGGGTCATCATTACCCTCACTCGGGAATTGTTTGAAATTGCAGAACTAATCACAATATTTCACGTCATCGGTTTGAAAGGATTTAGACTTAGTTTGCAAATACAGAATACACGTTTCAGCATCGCAGTATTCAATATCACTTTTCAGCGCCATCCATTTAAAACAGGCTTCCTTCGAATCCCGGTTGTCTCCTATCGCTTGTCACGTTGTCAGCTGTTACACATAAGCATAATAGTGTTCTGACGGGGTATTGCTGAGAGAGAAGCATTCAGTATACCGAATGATAAATAGCGTCTTATCACAATACACGGTATGCCATGAGTAAGGGCCCTCCTTGAAGTTAAAGGTGTGTCTTCTCCGACCTCGCATCTATCTTTAGAAAAAACTGGGAACTCTGTGAAATCGTACTAGTTTTTCCATTTGAGGACTAGATGTCTGATATTTATATTTTAGCGCAATGTGGGGTTCAGATCCAATTACTGATGCAGCCCTCCTCGCCACCCTATCTTCCGCTAACGTCTTCATTTCACGTAACCACTACGTCTTGCATCTGCTGTAATCTGCTTGTCATATTCGTACCTTGGTCTACCCCCACCGTTCCTACCACCTCCACTTTCCTCAAAAAACAGTTGTACAAGTTCTGGGTGTCTAAAGATATGTCTTATCAGTCTATCTCTTATTCTGGTCAAATTTAGCCAAATCAATCTCCTCTCACCAATTCGATTCAGTATTTCTTCATTCTTTGCACCATTTTTGTAACGCTACTCTTTTGTCGGAAATCACCCAGAACAAATTGAACTGCTTTTCTTGGTATTTTTGTCCACTTCTTGAATCAAGTAATCCTTGTGTGGGTCCCATGCACCGGAACCTTACTCTAGTTGGGATCTTGGGAGAGACTTATATGCCCTCTCCTTTATATCCTCGTAACCATGTGCAGAGATCTGTACCCTTTATTTAGAGTGCTAATTATGTGATTACCCCAATGAAGATCTTTCCTTATAGTAATGCATAGGTACTTACTATGATCCACAGAAGGAACTTTCACCCCATCAACGCAGTCATTGAAATTGAGAGGACATTTCCAATTTGTGAAACTCACAACCTGACTTTTAACCACGCTTTATCATTATACCAATGCCTGCTTTCCATCTCACAACATTATCGAGGTCATTTTACAGTTGCTCACAATCTTTTAACTTATTTATTACACTATACAGAATAACATTATCGCGAAAGGCCTAATCTCTGATTCCACTTCTTCACTCATATCATTTATATATATAAGAAAACGTAAAGGTCCAATAATACTGCCTTGAGGAATTCCCCCTCTTTGTTATTACAGGGTCAGATAAAGCTTTGCCTAGTCTAATTCTCTGAGTTCTGTTTTCTAGAAATATAGCCACCCATTCAGTCACTCTTTTGTCTAGTCCAGTTGCACGTATTTTTGCCAGTAGTATCCAATGATCTAATTATATGAAGTGCTTTATTTCAATTTTCTTTAATATTGCCTTTTCAAAACTATATTTCCCTTCTAGAATTTAATTTTATTGCAGTATTAAATATTAAAAGTGTGATTTTTTCCTTATATGTGCTGCTGTGAATGATTTATTACGTATATACATATTGGGTTTAACCTCAAATCTATCAACCTTCCGTAATGTATTTATTTTCTGAGAGGTTAAATATTCAATGTCATTCGCTTGTTGTTTATTCCTCGCGGAGACTAAATATGAATTGCGTCGTAATCCATATCATCTTTGCATTTCATCTACATGTCCGGCTCCATGGCTAAATGGTTAGCGTGCTAGCCTTTGGCCACAGAGGTCCCGGGTTCGATTCCCGACAGGGTCGGGAATTTTATCCTTAATTGGTTAATTTCGCCGGCACGGGGGCTGGGTGTATGTGTCGTCTTCATCATCATTTCATTCTCATCATGACGCGCAGGTCACCTACGGGTGTCAAATCAAAAGACCTGCATCTGGCGAGCCGAACTTGTCCTCGGACACCCCCGGCACTAAAAGCCATACGCCATATTTTTCCATTTCATCTACATGCTGACATCAGTAGTATCCGGCAACAGTCCGACAATGAGGTAATCGCGATAATCAGGCGAGGTAAGGACAGTTCCTAAACAACCACGCGTGGCTCCTGCCATTTGCTCGGAAGTAGCCCGGCCATTCTTCAGTTAACGTGAAGGCGGCAGATGGATACATGATGTCCTTTGTTTACAACAGTTTCGGTTCGCTCGATGACAACAGAATAGTCTCAGGGGCCGATGACCTAGATGTTAGGCCCCTTTAAACAAGAAGCATCATACTCTGAAGCACAAAATAGTCTCCAAGATGATTCTAAAGGCTAATACACACCAAGCGACAAAGTTGCGGAACACGTGTATCTCGACAAGTTCCAGGGATGTCTTGGGACATTTTTCCCGTGTTTGGGACTGTCGCGATACAAAAGTTGCATGTCGAAATGGGATACATGATACAAATGTTGCGCAACATGATTTTAGCCTTGACGTGTCACGAGACAAATTCCCGGGACACGCCGATGCCAGTGTGCAGATAGCCGCCATGTGTTGGTGTTGTGTTTCGTGTTCTGTTGTTTTGCGATGGAAACTACTCTAAACATCATTGAGGATTTACACACCCTCCCTTGTTTTTGGGATGTTATGCCTACCGAGTATAAAAACGGAGACAAAAGGAGGGAAGCAATGGAGTCTCTGGCTAAAAAGTTCACTATGTCCATTCACGAGATGGAGAAAAAGATTCAGAACGTCAAAAGCACATAAAGCAATTTCTTGCGCCATTTCGCGCCGAGTCCTGTGGTGCAACTGGCTCTATAGATGTGGACGCGGGACACTGTATCGCAACAGTCTAGGGACAGTGTCTCGCAACTCTCCCCATACAATGTCCCGCGACTTTGTCGCTAGGTGTGTACTAGCCTTAAAGAAACAGCCGGCTAAACACACGGCAATGCCAATTACTCTTACGAATCTCTTTCAAGTGGTCTCCTCTTTCCCCACATCGGGAGTTGCGGATGAAACAGCCTTTGTTCCCTCTCCTACTACTCACGTGCTACTACTGCTGAAACGTTTTCATTCCTCCCCTGAAGGGGGAGGCGGGCCGCTTAGACGGTAACGCCGTCTCTCAGGCAGGGAGATTTGTTACGGCGAAGGAGATGCATGGAGAAGGTGGTGGGGTTGGCGGCTGTGGCCTAGACTGGGAACTGTCCCGGTATTCGCCTTCGTGCAGGAGAATGGAAAACTACGGAATACCATTCTCAGGGCAGAAGACGGTTGGGGCTAGCTGTGAGGTCCAGCCCTGTCCCGTCTCCCGAATGCAGAGGCGTAGAGCCACTGTAGAACCGTGGCCATCCCTCCTCTGCTCGGTTGGCCGGTGAGACTGCCGGCCTGTTGGACCACGGACCACTTGTGGGCCGAGACCCACTCTACATATACCGACCTCGCTCTCCACCTGGACGGCATACTTTTACATAGGTCACTAGCGGGATGACGTCACTGCTCATTATGCTCGCTGGCAGGAACACGCAGCGCTTCTGGAAGGCTGAGTAGCGCGCAGTGTTCAAAACAAAGGCAGGGCACCACAACAATAATGACAACACTTCCTTGTATTTCGTAGATTATATTTCACTTTGAAACCATGGATACATAAAGTAGCCTACTCGCTTTATAGACAACATATTTTTTTACTGCACTCTGTTATATAATTCAGAGGCTATTTATTATTTTCTTGTTAGATATTGTGTTGTTTGCTATTGCTATTAATATTCTTGGCGTTTATTGACGACATGATTTGTATCTGCTATACATTTATAAGAAATGGAAGTTGAAGTAATAATATTATTTGTAGCAGAAAATGAAGATAATATTTGGGTTCAGAAAACTCCTATGACATTATACGACCATATACCTTTAGCAAAGGACTTGGAGCACTGTGTTGACGAAGTCCACAAAGATATGTCCTGCCCATACTGGAGATATTCAGAATCGACTTTCATCCCAATTTACAACTACTTTACCCTTAAGACCGCAATTTCTTTAATGGCTCAAAAGAGAATATATTTTGTGATACGGTCTGCAAGTGATGGAAGCGAGATAGAAGCACACCCAAGAGTCAGCCATAGAGCAAGGAAGAAAGATGAAGAAATTTTAGCAAAACTGTACCCTGCGACAGAACGTTCAGAATCTAACTTGGGGTACACGGTTGATCAAGCTGTACAAATGAAGCGAGTTCTGAACGTGTTGAAAGGAATTCCAAAATATAGAGATCCCTTGGAGACCAAAGGCAGCAAACAAAAGATCTCAGACAAGAAAGGTAAAATGCCACCCGAAAGAAGCTCTAAGAGAACATCACGTAAGGAATAGAAAGTTAAACTAGGGGATAAAGTATTAACAGGAAATTACAAGCAAAATTACGTTTCGCGTCCGACGAAATAAATGGTCACCTCACCATCTGATGTGAGCCCCCTCAGGTTATTATGTACCCCATGGCACCATTGTTTTAATAGAATAGTATAACTCCTATTTATTCATTTTATTGCATATTTATAGAGAGGATAAGTTTTATTCGTTGTAAGCGATAATTGTAATTGAATATTTTATTTAATTACATCTGATGTAAGAAGTGAACAATGACTGGTTTATTACCTTCACGTTCATCTTGTAAGGGCACGGCTGAGTTGTTGCTCTAGCCCAGGGGTTCCCAAATCGTGGGGGCTTTTCAATTTTTCTTAAGAAATGGGAAATTTACAAAACAATATTTCATAGCTCGTTCATTTATATTGAACCCATGAACTTTGTGTCATAAGAAATCAGAGTCTCAATGTTACCACATGAGGCCCCATATTAATCGCAATGAGAAGCTCGAATACATTACTTTGTTCTCATCGGAACGACACGTGGCATGGGGAGAATGGCTCTCTTCTCATGCTAAGAAAAATTGCGTCACCCCCACATGTCGATGGTGCATGGATACAACAAAAGTGTTGGTTAAATAAATATATTGTTTAAAGGGAATTAACAGCGAAACTAGCATAATAAGTGTCCTGTAATTATTTGTGAAACAATTGGTCTTTAGTAATACAGATTTGAGATTGCTAAGCAGTTTTCGAGGGAAGCTGGTGAAAGACGTGCGTGTCTGTTCAACCTACGTCACGTTGTCAGAATATAGTGCGTATCAAACTAGGTCATTTAGCCAGTCAATTTGTTACGAGATATTTTAAAATGTTCATGAACAATGTCACTAGTGATTTAGCAGGTACTTGGTTACAGTAAAACCTGCCTTCAATACATTTCCACAAGGTCGGAAAATATATGTAAATTTTCTTGGCGGCAAAGAAAAATGCCTAAGAGACTATAAAGAGGGATGCGCCATCTTGAAGTCACCCCACACTGAATCATTTGAACTCGAGGGAGAACCTCATACTGTTGGGTAAATTTATCGGTGAGTATTAGACTAAGTCCAACAAGGAACTTAGATTTTGGTCGATAGGGCCGGAGTATCGTCTCCAAGTGGAGATAGTTTTGTTTAGTAAAGTGTATTTAATAAACATGTAAAAGACGGTCATATCTATGCGGCAGTAGTATAACTGAAGTTTAAATAATATCTTGCTGTAAAAAAGTATTTCGTGTGTGATCGGCAGTACAAACAGTCGCGTGCGGTCCGCGAAAATATCGAGTGAAGGGTATTTATTTTTTGTGCCTTTACTTTCAGGAACAGCCATAATAAATAAAATGATCTGTAAAGCCAGACATGTTAAAATGGCTAAATAAAATACCAGAGAGTTGCTGGTGAACTTACGAGATGGAAGCTCGCGTAAATTTAAGGTAGGTGAATTATCACCATCACAACCTATGTATTTGTTTTATGATGTCACAACTTATATTTTGTAATGGGTATTTGTGACGCAATTCGGTCACCCATTCATTGCGTGAAATGTCAGAAAATATGATGAAAGGTCATTGTTTTAACGCTTGGATAAAATTAGGAAAATTTTCGAAGTACCGTGTGAAGTGTTGTGAAATAGTCAATTTGATGTTTATGAAACGATATAATGTATGTTTGAAATTATGACGAAAGTTGTGTGAGAAATCAATGGTTACTCATTTTCAACCGAATGTAGGCGAGCTGTCGTGTTGAGCAATGTAGATTGGTAGATATCTGTTACGAAGAGATTGCTATTTCTATATCCGTTTAAACTGAATATAACTGACAATAAATAACAGTAAATTTAGTCAGTCATTTGGCGAAATCCAGTTCAGAATTACGAGGTCACGTTATGCGAAGATGTTTCGTTATCAGAGTATTTGTGTGTGGACAACGTCGTGGATTCTAAGAATTATATTCCATTTTTATGTCGTCGAGATTTGTGTCGTGTTTGAGCAAATGGTTAAGTCTTGCAAAATGTGAGTTGAGGAAGGATTTTTGTGAATCAGGTAATTGGAAGCCTGTGATTTATGCCGAGAGATTCTGTGTGAACCCGAGGAATTTATTTCTCTAATG
Organism: Anabrus simplex; assembly: GCF_040414725.1. NCBI lineage: Eukaryota > Metazoa > Arthropoda > Insecta > Orthoptera > Tettigoniidae > Anabrus > Anabrus simplex. The sequence continues at coordinate 408,440,685 of NC_090269.1, forward strand.
TTTGAGATAGGAATTGGGATGGATTCTACGTTAAATTGTAGGTTCGTGATGTGTATAAATATTGAATGACATCTTAAAGCAAATGCGTATAATCTGTTTGGGCCAGGAATGTCGTATTTGTAATTTTATCAGCGAGATCGTAGATTAAAGTATATCATTCTTAGACCAGTTAAACCGTGAATTTAGAACATATGGAACTTGTCAACCGATGACAGAGAGCGGTAGCTCGCTCGGCTACACAGCTGACTAGGGGGATCGCCACTTGAGAGTAACGGTATCTGTGCTGTCTTTTAGCGTGTTGAAAATCAGATTGTATTCTTTAGAACGTATTTCGTAACTTTGCATGAAACTAGTTGAAATTCTTATCATTGAGTAATGTGTATGTTATTAGATCGCCTCGATAAAGTATCGTGTTTAACCGAGATCTGAACGTATATTGGAAGTGACGGAAACGAGACATTAATGAGCGGTTTTATCCGTTTTTAGGGTGTCCAAAATAGAGTATTGGTGCTAGTTATTAAATTTATTTTTGAGGGATGCACAAAGCCTTATTTTAAATGCCATGTTGGGATGTGAAAAAGAGTTGGCTTATTTTATGTTGAGTTCACTTGTGCCGATTTGAGTACTTATCAATTACGGGTATCCAAGGGAGTGTTAATAATTGTTAGTGTTATATTGAACTTGTGGTGTGACGTCATGAAACAAATAATATTGGAAAAAAATTATATTTCCATCATTTATGGACCGTAAAGGGTTCAATATATTATTTTCTATCTCCTTTATAAACCCAAGTCAGAACTAATTCATTCTTTAATACAGAGGACAAATTGGGGCAAATATTCGTTTATAGGAAGGGGAGTTAGGGATTGGAATAACTTACCAAGAGAGATGTTCAATAACTTTTCCAATTTCTTTGCGATCATTTAAGAAAAGGCTAGGAAAACAACAGATAGGGAATCTCCCACCTGTGAGACTGCCCTAAATGCAGATCAGTAGTGACTGATATCCTGTTTTTAAGTATTCGCTTGGTCTGAATAGATTGTCTTTCATTAAAAAAAATTAAAACCCAAACTTCGGCATCACAAATGTCAGTGCTAGGTCTTAACCTTATAAAAACGGCTATGGGATAATTACTAAATCTTTAACTCCATGCCATCCTCACTGTGGACATTGTATGGAACGTAGCATGCAATGAATGCCAAGGAATAATGTAATTTCCTTTGGTGTAAGGAGAGTGTGTGGCCCGCGATTGTGCTTAACGTTTCCAGTGTGGCCCTCGAGCGTTTACAAATTGGAAACCCCTGTAACTATCCCTTAGGTCAACGAGGTGTATGGAAGGTTAGACTAGTGTTGGTTCGAGCATGAAAGACTTTAGGGCCCCACCCTATCGTCTTTCCAAAAACACCTAACATATTTCACTCTACAAATGGTTATATAGTGAAGTGAAAAATCTAAAGAAGTCAAGTTTATAGTATGACATTTAATCATTACATTTTCTCTTTATTATTTTGGTTGTAAACATTTCGCTTTTGATGGTGTTTACTGTTTAAAGGAGCCTAGCAGCTAGGTCATCGGCAGCTAATGCAACGAAATGAAACGGTATTAACGCTTCAAAATGAATCCAGAGACTATAATCTAAGTAGAATGATGATGAAAAATTACCTTGAATCCAAACCAATCAGTGGATCCCATTCAAAATGCTTTGTTTTCTGGAATGATGCTTGTTGTCCAAAGAGGTTAAAAATCCAAGCCACCGGCCCATCATAATAGTACTAATCACTGGTAACGAAGAACCATGAGTTTCCTCGCATGGTGGTAGTCGTCGCAGGTAATGTAGACCCAGGGTATGTTACACATAATGGCACTACTCACCGGCAACACAGACCCATGGTGGTCCTCACTTACGGGTACTACTCACAGGCAACGAAGACCCATGAGGTTCCTCACATAGTGCGACTAATCACAGGCTACGTATACTTATGGTGTTGCTCACACAGTGGTACAAATCATAGGAAACGTAGACCCACGGTGTATCACACATTATGGCACCACTCACAGGCAACGTAGACCTATGGTGTTCTTCATATAATGGTACTATTCCCATAGTAATCCTCCTCCGATGACACCAATCACAGATCCACGTGAAGGAAGTAGCGGTACGAGTTCCTCGGGTAGTAGTGATTATTACTCTAAGAGGCAGCACAACCAGGCACATGTAGTAGTACTAATCGCAAGTAAAGTCGACGGATGGTGTTCATTGCGTATTGACACTAATCGCAGATTGTCTCATGGTTCCTAAAGTACCATCCCTTGGTCGCCCCTTTTATTCTTATCATTATCATTAACAAATGCATCGCAAATGGGAAATATCCCAGTGGCAATGGTCAATTAGAGTAGTGTAATAACAAAGTTAAGTTAGCATAATTACCCAACAACAACAACAACGAACAAACCAGAAGAGTACAACAAGCAATTCCATGGAAAGAAAATATTACAACAAATGCTACTAGTTCAACATTCTAAATCAAGCATCAACGTGTACAGTTTCATACACAACGTAATTATTCCCAGTGCTAAACACTATGGCTTACAAAACTATTGGTTGAGCTTACTAGTAGCTTAACATTACAATGATAATAAAGTTAAAAACACAATTACCATACAAGAAGAAGAAGAACAACAACAGCAGCAGCAGTGTGACAAGAAAATCCCTGGAAATAAAATATTACAAGGAATAATACCAGTTTAAGTTTAAAATTCTAAATCCATTCACTAATTCACACTAAACTTAAGTATTTCACAGTGCTTAACACTACAGTTTACAGTACTATAGCCTGAACTTACTACTAGCTTAACATTAAAAATGATAATAAAGTGAAGATTAAAACATTGGTAATTAGCCAACAACAACAACAACAAAATTAGTACTACAAGCAATTCCCTGGAAAGAGAATACCATAAGAAAAACTACAAGTTTCACAGTCTAAACCAAGCAGAAAATCACAAATTCAATGTCCGTAATTTACAACTTTTACTTTTCACTTTACACTAGTGCTAATGGTCTTCTTAAATGACTTGAAATCGGAAGGGAATCTATCAAACATTGCTGCAGGTGATTTATTCCAATCCCTTGTGGTCCTGTTTACGAAGGAAAACTTGCCCAAGTCCGTATGCTGGTTTCTGCCCCTAGTTGTATGCTTATGATCATTTCTCGATGACTATGAGGGAGTTCCAACCTATTCCTAATACTACTGCAGGCAGCCCTTCCCGTATAACTCTTATAAAGACCACACAGGCGAACTCTAGTTCTTTGACATGCATTGCATGTAAGCCTTGGGAAGGCATTCTTTCTGATTATATTAGACATGTTTGCAAAATGAATAACTGGTTTGATAGAAGGCAGTTTGGGTTTAAGAAAGGTTATTCCACTGAAGCTCAACTTGTAGGATTCCAGCAAAATATAGCAGATATCCTGGATTAAGGAGGTCAAATACACTGTACAGCGATAGATCTATCTAAGGCATTGGACTTAACAAAAGAGTGACTGAATGGGTGTCTATGTTTCTAGAAAATAGAACTCTGAGAATTAGAGTAGGCGAAGCTTTATCTGACCCTGTAATAATTAAGAGGGGAATTCCTCAAAGCAGTATTATTGGACCTTTATGTTTTCTTATATATATCAATATTATGTGTAAAGAAGTGGAATCAGAGATAAGGCTTTTTGTAGATGATGTTATTCTGTACAGAATAATAATAAGTTACAAGATTGTGAGCAACTGCAAAATGACCTCGATAATGTTGTGAGATGTACAGTAGGCTATGGTATGATGATAAATGTGGTTAAAAGTCACGTTGTGAGTTTCACAAATAGGAAAAGTCCTTTCAGTTTTAATTACTGCGTTGATGGGGTGAAAGTTTCTTTTAGGGATCATTGTAACTACCTAGGTGTTAATATAAGGAAAGGTCTTCATTGTGGTAATCACATAAATACGATTGTAAATAAAGGGTACAGATCTCTGCACATGGTTATGAGGGTATTTAGGGTTTGTAGTAAGGTCGTAAAGGAGAGGGCATATAAGTCTCTGGTAAGACCCCAATTAGATTATGGTTCCAGTATATGGGACCCTCACCAGGATTACTTGATTCAAGAACTGGAAAGAATCCAAAGAAAAGCAGCTCGGTTTGTTCAGGGCGATTTCCGACAAAAGAGTAGCGTTACAAAAGTACTGCAAAGTTTGAGCTAGGAAGACTTAGGAGAAAGGAGACGATCTGCTCGACTAAGTGGCATGTTCCGAGCTGTCAGTGGAGAGATGGCGTGGAATGAGTTTTAGTGGTGTCTTTAAAAGTAGGACAGATCAGAATATGAAGATAAAGTTGGAATTCAAGAGGACAAATTGGGGCAAATATTCATTTATAGCAAGAGCAGTTAGGGATTGGAATAACTCACTAAGGGGGATGTTCGATAAATTTCCAATTTCTTTGCAATCATTTAAGTAAAGTCTAGGAAAACAACAGATAGGGAATCTCGCATCTGGGCGACTGCCCTAAATGCAGATCAGTAGTGATTGATTGATTGATTGATTGATTGATTGATTGATTGATTGATTGATTGATTGATTGATTGATTGATTGATTGATTGATTGATTGATTGATTGATTGATTGATTGATTGATTGATTGATTGATTGATTGATTGATTGATTGATTGATTGATTGATTGATTGATTGATTGATTGATTGATTGATTGATTGATTGATTGATTGATTGATTGATTGATTGATTGAAGACTTTCCCAATGAATGGTATTCCACCTATTCCCGGTTACGAAACGCATCGTACTTCTTTGAACATTTTCTAGGGAATTTATTAAACCCACCCTGTGCGGATCCCAGCATGCAGATCCATATTCGAGAATCGGTCTTACCAAGCATAAGCTTTACTTCTGGCATCAGAGAACTTTTTTGAGATTCCGCATAATAAAATGTAACGATCTCCAGGATTTCTTAATTACATTTTCCACTTGCTCTGACTAGTTTAAGCCTTTTCTAATAGTAACTCCTAAGTACTTACAACTATCAACTTCAACAACACTTTCCCCTTAATTTTCGTAATCCCTCTTTCCTGTCATTTTCTTTTTACTGAAATACAATTTCTTGCCTTTTCCGCTGCGAATATTCATTCGATTTTCATCTGCGTCCCCCACCCACAGGGACCATTTCGCTTTTCTACTCACAAGAAACGGGAAATATTTTCAGAACGTGGCTGCTGTCCTGCAAGTACAATGTTTTCTCTAGGTTTGAGGAGCTCGGACTGTGACAGTGCACCCGCCAGTCTGGTTCCTAGAAAAGGCTTTCCTTCTGAATTCAAATCCCACCGTCAGAAGCCCTGAGGATCGTTTTCCGCTGTTTCCCATTTTGACACGAGGCAAATGCTGGGGCCACGACCGCTACCTTGCTAATCCTTCCCATCCTTGCGTTGCCGAACACATTCGATGTATTCATGCGACGTTAAACCACTAACAAGAAAGAAAAAAAGGATGTTTTGTCTGCGGGGTGAGGGAGGACCCTGAACGGTTTGTCAGAGAAAGGAAGAGTGCAGGCAGGTATGGGGGCGGCCCAGCGGGGTCCCCAGCATCATCCGCAGTCACTTAACAGTGTACCAAGGTGTATTCCCCTTCATCTTACATTAATTATTATTAGTGATAAATTCCGAAACATTTTACTGACCATTTTAACAACTAATTTCTATAAAGAAGCTGAAATACAAATGTATAATGTATCTATAAGGTGATAGCACCATTTGTAGGTTTATCAAATTGTTAAAAAATTATTCATGTGTTGATCCTCCCTGTGGGAAGGGGCGGTAGAATAATACCCACGGTAGTTCGTGCCTGTCGTAAGAGGCAAATAAAAGGGATCCAGGGGTATCAAACTTTGGAGCGTGAGTTGGAGACCACGGGGCCCTTAGCTGAGTCCTGGCATTGCTTCCACTTATTTGTGCAAGTTTCCTCACTTTCATCTATCCTATCCGACCTTCCTTTCTCAACTTTTGTTTTTTCTGACCCCGATGCTATTAAGTTACCGAGAACTACGGAATCTTTAATTTTCACGCCCTTCGTGGCCCTTGCCTTTCTTTTGCCGATGCCTTCATTTTCGAAGTGTCGGATCCCCACCTTTTTTTCTCTCTCATTAATGTTATATGGAGGATGATTGCCTAGTGTCGGGCTCCTTGGCTGAATGGTCAGCGTTGAGGCCCTTAATTCAGAGGGTCCCGGGTACGATTCCCGGCCGAGTCGCGGATTTTAATCGCCTTTGATTAATTCTTCTGGCCAGGGGACTGGATGGTTGTGTTTGTCCCAATACTTTCCTCTTCATATTTAGACAACACACCACACTACCAACAACCACAGAAACACGCAATAGTGATTACCATCCCTCAATATAGGGTTGGCGTCAGGAAAGGCATCCGGCCGTAAAACAGGGCCAAATCCAGATGATCGACACAGTTCGCATCCGCGACCCCACAGGTGTGGGATAAAGAGATAGAAAAAGAAAGAAGAAAGAGGATGGTTGCCCAGTTGTACCTTCTCTTAAAACAATAAGCGTGCGGTTTGGGGCGCGCAGCTGTGAGCTCGCATCCGGGAGATAGTGGGTTCGAATCCCACTGTCGGCAGCCCTGAAGATGGTTTTCCGTGGTTTCACACCAGGCAAATGCAGGGGCTGTACCTTAATTAAGACTACGGCCGCTTCCTTCCCATTCCTAGGCCTTCCCTGTCCCATCGTCGCCATAAGACCTATCTAGCCGGGCTGAGTGGCTCAGACGGTTGAGGCGCTGGCCTTCTGACCACAACTTGGCAGGTTCGATCTTGGCTCAGTCCGGTGGTATTTGAAGGTGCTCAAATACGTCAGCCTCGTGTCGGTAGATTTACTGGCACGTAAAATAACTCCTGCGGGACTAAATTCCGGCACCTCGGCATCTCCGAAAACCGTAAAAGAGTAGTTAGTGGGACGTAAAGCAAATAGCATTATTAGACCTATCTATGTCGGTGCGACGTAAAAGCAGAATAGCATTTTAAAAAAACAATAATCACCACAACTTTTGAGATTTGAGAGGGATTTCATAATTCAGATCATCTCTATCAAGAAAAATGGTGAATGTCGGTTGCCATCAGTGAAACGGTTCCTGCAGTGGCTTTTAGCCTGTTAGTACGTGTGTGAAAATGCCATCGCAGTGTACTGTAGTTCTGCAGTAGAGCAATCGACCAGTAGATGAAACTACCATAAGCCTACAGTTTTCAATAGCAGTGCAAATTCAACCTTCAGTATTTATGTATCGTATTAATTTCTTCGTTCGTGTGTTTAATGCATTTTTTTAAATGTTGCAGTCTGCTTTAAATCGCACAGACACAGGCAGAAAGTTCTAGGAGTGGGTAGGTAGTGGCCGTGGCCTTAATTAAAGTAGAGCCCCAACGTTTGCTTCGTGTGAATATGGGGAACTACGGAAAACTACCTTCAGGGCTTAAATCAAATCGTACAACAATAATAATAATAATAATAATAATAATAATAATAATAATAATAATAATAATAATAATAATAATAATAATAATAATAATAATAATAATAATAATAATAAAGGCCTCCTCTGTGGTACAGTGGTTAGTGTGATTAGCTGCCATCCCCCGGAGGCCCGGGCTCGATTCCCGCCTCTGCCACGAAATTTGAAAAGTGGTACGAGGGCTGGAACGGGGTCCACTCAGCCTCGGGAGGTCAACTGAGTAGAGGTTGGTTCGATTCACATCTCAGCCATCCTGGAAGTGGTTTTCCGTGGTTTCCCACTTCTCCTCCAGGCAAATGCCGGGAGGGTACCTAACTTAAGGCCACGATCGCTTCCTTCCCTCTTCCTTGTCTATCCCTTCCAATCTTCCCATCCTCCGAAAGGCCCCTGGTCAGCATAGCAGGTGATGCCGCCTGGGCAAGGTACTGGTCATCCTCCCAAGTTGTATCCCCGACTCAGAGTCTGAAGCTCCAAGACACTGCCCTTGAGGCGGTAGAGGTGTGATCCCTCGCTGAGTCCGAGGGAAAAGCCAACCCTGGAGAGTAAGCAGATTAAAAAAGAAATAATAATAATTATAATAGTTATTATTAGTAGCGGCATTTTACGTGTTGGATATAGACAAGAATTGAAGAAGTTATGGCCTTCTTGACCGAATTTAAGTATTTCACAAGAAGACATAGGTTATAACAACAAAAATGCGTAAGCTAAAAAATTTAGTCCTATTGTGTGCTCTAAAGGCTACAGAGATAGCTGTGGCCGCCCTTGACTTCAACAAGCGAGTCATCATCCACTTCACGGAGCTGGGAAAGAGAATGGATTTTTGTCTCTCATACAGGCAAGTCAGCTAAGATATCATTAACGTACAATATAATCTGATTTTCGCTACGCAATCGTTGTGTCTCGGAAGTAAATTTCTGTTCAGGTAATGCCATCGTAAAATGCCATCGTATTATAATTATTCTTATCATCATCACCATCATAATCAACGAAGCTTTCAACTTGGGAGCGTAGGTTGGTGATCACGGGGCCCTTAGATGAATCCTAGCATTCCTTCCACTCCGTTGTGCCAGGCTACTCCCTTTCATCAGCCCTACCCGACCTCCCTTGGTCAACTCTCGTTCTTTTCTGACCCCGGTGGTGTTAGGTCTGTGAATGCTAGGGAGTCTTTCATTTTCTCACCCTTCGTGGTCTTTGTCTTTCTTTGGCCGATACCTTCATTTGTCGAAGTGTTGGACTTCTTCCATTTTTCCTGTGATCAGGACTAAGAGTTGATAGTTGCCCAGTTATATTTTCTTCTAAAACAATAATCACCACCACAACCCTCACTGTGTCATGGAGATACAAATAGAAAATGATATAATAACGAGGTTTGGGTTGAAAAGGAGATTAACTAAAGACGTTATTTCTAGGGACATAACTAGTTATTCATAAATAAAATGTGGTACATAAACGAATCAATTTTAGTTTAATAATAAAATTACACTGAATTGTAAACTTATCGTTTGCTGCCATGACCTTTCTTTGTGACACTGAATAAATATTTATTTACAGAGAATTTTCCAAGGATTCTAATTAAAGACAAATAACTAACACAACAGTTCTGAGTACAATTATTAAATAGTATGCCCTTATGCTGCTGAAGTTCAGCATTATGTTTCTGATAAAGTGATATTTAATATAAAATGTATTGTGTAATTCGTATTTAAATTTCTGGAAAAAAAGTTTGGTTTGTTAAAATACACTTCCAGTTATTTTCAATAATTATGACTAATGTGGATGATATATGTCTTCATTTATAAAATGAATGCTATATTCAAAGTGTGTATTCCAATATTTTCTTAAATTATGACATGAATGCGAGTAGCAGTGCGTGCGCAGACGCTAGCTGTTTCCGGTCGGAGCGAAGTCGGCTATGTTTGGCTGCGCATGATGTCAAGCATGGTGCTAGATGACGGTGAATCTTAAGTTTCCATGCCATTATGGGTAATTTTCGAGGCTCTGGAACGAGTGGTTTTATCCTTAACTACCCAGTTACCGTAATAGAATTTAAAAATTTCGGACTCGTACATTTTCTCTGTCAAATGGGAATGCATCGAATCGTAGATAGGCTATGCTTCTGGCCTTACAAGTCGACAGAGCGAGAACAGATTCTTATTTAGTTTCCCTCTTAAGAGGCGGCCGGAGTCAGTTCTAGATTCACATTTTATTTCAAAATATCGCCACTAGTCTCGTTGATGTCGACAACTAACTCCACTGATAGTTACATGGCGGGTGCATAGATGGCAGTACGAAAGGCCAAGGCCGAACGAGCGATTCCCCTCTCACCCTCCAGCGTCACATAGTATGTCACCTCACCAGGAAGTTGTGATACAGTACTTGCACGGAGCTGATGGTGTTGACATTTGTACGGAATGCGAAACATTCCAGGAAATTATTGAGCATGGGTTAGTGCTGAACAAAACAGTCAAAATAACGTACTGTTTCCGACAAATATAAATGAAATGGCATATGGCTTTTAGTGCCGGGAGTGTCCGAAGACAAGTTCGGCTCGCCAGATGCAGGTCTTTTGATTTGACACCCGTAGGCGACCTGCGCGTCGTGATGAGGTTTAAATGATGATGGAGACGACACATACACCCAGCCCCCATGCCAGAGAAATTAACCAATTATGGTTAAAATTACCAACCCTGCCGGGAATCGAACCCGGGACCCCTGTGACCAAAGGCCAGCACGCCGGACACTGTTTCCGATGATGAAATGAAGTAGAGCATCAATCCCGTCCCCGCCTCACGTCTTTCCCTGTACCGGCCAGTCAGTGAAACATAATATAATTCTATCCAATGAAAATACAAACTGATATAACAGAAGTTAATTCATTTACGAATTTTTTAGTCACACAGTGATACTTTGGACATACGATAAATATTGTAACGCGACCAAGAACGGAATTTTCCAACAACCGTGAGTAAAAAAAAAGAGCCTTACAAATTTATAACAGTGTTTTCCTTTTGGATTACAGTTCTGAAATATATAAACAATGCATAAAACATCCCATTGCATATTGTGTTAAAATTTGAATTCGATCAAATAACGTGTTTTCGGAGACACAGAGATGCCGGAATGTTGTCCCGCAAGAGTTCTTTAACGTCTCGACCTTCCAATACCACCGCCCTGAGCCAGGATCGAACCTGCCAAGGGGCAGAAGGCCTGCGTTCCCGAGCCGTTGTGAGAGTCCCTTTGTCTTTACAAAGACGGATTTGAAGTCATATGTTTTCGTATAAGTTTTAAATAATAAATGTTACAGCATCTAAATATCCATTAGTTCTGTATTTCATGACTTGAGTGGAGTGTAATTAGAGTAACTACTACGCTCAAAAATACAGGCCTACCACTTCATTCTCGCTCTCGGTGACGTCAGGCGCTTTAGCCAATAGCAACGCTGCTCACCGGAATGACCTATCTGACCTGTGAGTTATTCCAGTTACGTTGGATAACCCAATTTCCAAGAAATACAAGGACTGTAAACGACGGTTTTGTATACCTACCCGTTATGAAAATCGGAAACGGTGCTGGTAAAGAACGCAACAGCTGAGGGGCACTGCAACTTCCCTCTGTAGGTGCGGGTAGTAGAATAACACCCACGGTATCCCCTGCCTGTCGTAAGAGGCGACTAAAGCGGGCCCCATAGGCTCTGAACTTGGGAGTCTGGGTTGGCGACCACGGAGCCCTTAGCTGAGTCCTAGCTTTATTTCCACTTGCTTGTGCCGGGCTCCTCACTTTCATATATCCTTCTTCTTCAAGTGACATCTCTTTTTTTGCTAGTTGCTTTACGTCGCACAGACACAGATAGGTCTTATGACGAAGATGGGGCAGGAAAGGGCTAGGAGTGGGAAGGAAGCGGCCGTGGCCTTAATTGAATCGATTATTTCAGAAAGCAGTCAAGTACCAAAAAAATGGAAAAAATGAGTTATACGCACATTTTGGTGCTGAAACCAGTGAAGAAACGTCGTCCTATAATAGTCAGGCATTACGTTGAATTTCGTATTTAGTTCAGAAACCAGTTAAGTGACACCGCTTGGTTGGTTTCTGCGATAAACTGCTGGTACCTTTCCGGTTGGCGCTGCTGTTCTGAATCCAGAATAACCAGCTGTTCATCTGTTTTTGTTGTCATTGTTGTGTTTCTGGAATCGCATGTTCCTAGTTTTGTGAACAACTGATTCAAAAAGTGTTTCTTTTGTTCAGTGCAGTGTTTTTTTATATTCATAGTAATATGTCTCGCCTCTGGTGTAGTGGTTAGTGTGATTAGCTGCCACCCCCAGAGGTCCGGGTTCGATTCCCAGCTCTGCCACGAAATTTGAAAAAAGTGGTACGAGGGCTGGAACGGGGTCCACTCAGCCTCGAGAGGTCAACTGAGTAGAGGTGGGTTCGATTCCCACCTCAGTCATCCTAGAAGTGGTTTTCCGTGGTTTCCCACTTCTCCTCCAGGCAAATGCCGGGATGGTACCTAACTTAAGGCCACGGCCGCTTCCTTCCCTCTTCCTTGCCTGACCCATCCAATCTTCCCATCCCTCCACAAGGCCCCTGTTGAGCATAGCAGGTGAGGCCGCCTGGGCGAGGTACTGGTCATTCTCCCCAGTTGTATCCCCCGACCCAAAGTCTGAAACTCCAGGACACTGCCCTTGAGGCGGTAGAGGTGGGATCCCTCGCTGAGTCCGAGGGAAAAACCGACCCTGGAGTGTAAACAGATTAAGAAGAAGAAGTGATATGTCTGAAAATTCAGAAGCGGGTTCGAATCCCACTGTCGGCAGCCCTGAAGATGGTTTTCCGTGGTTTTCCGTTTTCACACCAAGAAAATGCTGGGGCTGTAACTTAATTAAGTCCACGGACGCTTCCTTCCAACTCCTAGGCCTTTCCTATCCCGTCGTCGCCATAAGACCTATCTGTGTCGGTGCGACGTAAAGCCACTACTGTAGCAAAAATAAATCAGATGACGAACCTGTATCTAAAAAGGAAACGAGGAGTGGTAGACAAACTCACACGCGTAATATTATTCGGAATGCAAGGGTAAAAGGAGAAGGTTATATTTCTTGCTCAGACAAGGAAGTACCTGGTCTGAGCCCTACATTATTCTTTGTTATTGTTTGTTTTAGGTGCCCATCAATATCAAGAACATACGTGAACTAAATGCCTTAAAACCTTACCTGATGGAATATGAATACTTTTATGACAGCATTTTACAATGGCCTACTACAGAATGTGCTGTGGAGTTTGTTTATGCGGATTGATTACCTCCTGTCATGATGAGCAGGCATTGCTGATTTCATCCTTTTGTATCAGCAATACAGTCTAAACCTATTAAAATATGTTTTTTAACAAACATGGGGTTTATGACAAAATCCCTTCAAAATTCAAGAACCATCCCATAAAAATATGTTTGCAACACTCGTTTATTTCAGAAACCAGTTAAGTGGAAATTTGTTCCGGTTTTTTACGGCAAAGTTAATAAGCACAACATATTTTTCCTTAGATAGAAATTATTAAGAGATATAATACTTTCAAGCTAAAATATTAAAACCCCTACCGTCAGTCCCCGATTTCAAGTAGTTAGCGCCCTGGGCAAACAATATTTAGCCGCCCGCCCCTCTGCTCGTTCTAAAAAGTAATTAAATATTACAGTTTTCAAGATTATGAGTTTTAAACAGCACATTGTGCAAATACAGTTAATTCTCATAATTAAAGTTATCAAGCCAAATAAAGATAACAGCCAGATAAGAATGAGGCTGTTTTTATTGTTATTTAAAAAGCCGTTGGTTCAGTTTGATAATTTGTATGTAAGTAAATAATTTTAGAAATAAGACATGTTTTCTTCATAAAATTTAAATATATAGATTAAATTCAGGTTTTAAAGTTAGAATAGTTTAAAGTGTTTTATATAGTCTAATAAAATAATTGGAATAATTTGTGGAATGTAAAAGTAATTTGAGTGTAATGAATTTAAGACATAATTCACGCAGGCCATAATTACTCGATCCGCCAGCAGCCGACCCTCAAAAACTGGCGCCCTGGGCAAATGCCCAGTCCGCCCATTTGTAAATCGGGGCCTGCTTACCGTAACATATTGTCTGATGCTAGACAGTTTCTTTCATTTTCCCAAAAATGACAGAGTTGGCGCTTGACTTGTTTCTGAAATAATCGATTCAATTAAGGTACAGCCCCAGCATTTGCTTGGTGTAAAAATGGGAAACCACGGAAAACCATCTTCAGGGCTGCCGACAGTGGGGTTCGAACCTGTTATCTCCGGAATACTGGATACTGGCCGCACTTTAGCGACTGCAGTTATCGAGCTCGGGTTTTAAGTATCTAGAACCGCCACTACCCATATTGTAATAGGCTACAACTGAAAGAGGAACAACATATATTTGCAGCAATTTATTCTTATTCTACTAAACCTTGAAATAGTTTTATAAATGTATACACACAGAGATAATACAGAAACATTAGTAGCAACTACTATTCAGTATGCTGATTCTCAACCATTACTACATCTCTTTCTGTAACGTTACGCCACTTAGCCATTCTTTTAGTGAGATATGTCGTAGCTTATTCGAACTGACGATTCACCTCCGACCTATTCACCTCCGACCTACAATTACCAATAAAAATAAGTTAATTGTCTTAGTTTGAATAGTAAACATCATTGCGTCACTAATATAACAAAGACAATTCAATAAAGTCGGATAACACCTACCTCAGCTAAGGCAGCTGTTCTAAGTTCATTCGCAATTTCATGGTGTTCTTCACCAACATATGTCATATTCTTCGGCGTGTTTTAAAGAATAATGTCCATGAATGTTAATTTTTTTTTTGCTAGTTTGTTTTACGTCGCACCGACACAGATATGTCTTATGGCGACGATGGGATAGGAAAGGCCTAGGAGTGAGAAGTAAGCAACCGTGGCCTTACGGTACAGCCCCAGCATTTGCCTGGTGTGAAAATGGAAAACCACGTAAAACCATCTTCAGGGCTGACGACAGTGGGATTCGAACCCACTATCTCCGGGATGCAAGCTCACAGCCGCGCGCCTCTAACCGCACGGCCAGCTCGCCCAGTGTTAACATTTTTAATAAAGTTTAATGTCTTATTACAAATCAAGCATTTTGCCATTCCATTGCACTCGGTAAAAAGATACGGCATAATAAAACACGACAAAATATAACGTGCTATTGAAAGGTCATACCACAACTAGCGAGTAACAAAGTATTGTCAGCGTGTCCACTGCCGCTTGTTTTGAAGCAAGGGTGAGGAAGCGAATGATAGCAGCTGAAGATCTCGCTCACCACATCTCTGCGTGGGTGAGAGCTAATCTGTCATCATCCCTCTTCAAGGACAAGGCGCTGCGGCATCTGACGGAAACTGGCTGAACTACCAGCACTAGAATTCGGCCGACACTCGGAAGTTAATAAGCAGAGCTTTATTAAAATCACGATTAAATATATAAAGAAACCCTAATTTTGAAGTATGTTAAAGTAGCCCCTTAGAGAAACATATAAACTTCGCTACGGTATAGTTTGCTTCCAATTTGAACACCATCTTGACTTAAAACAAGTTTAGGAAAACCACGGTTCAGAGCTCAATTTCATATGGAGATTCGTTATTTTAATTACCATTTTATAACTATATTTGCATTTCTTTTTGAAATGTTTTGCACTAATGAAAAGTGTATCACAGACTACCGTGCGCTATAAAAACAAAATAATTTTACCTTGTTCCGTTTCCTTATAAAAACTCTTAGAAACTTTTGACCCATGTTACAACAACTACTGAGCTGGTAGCCGGTCGTTCCAGCTCCGGCCGCCTCTTAATAGCCTCTTATGACATGCAGGGGGTACAAATAATGTTTCCTTTCACTCCATCCACAGGGGAAGTAAAGAGTTCCGATAAATGAAAAGAAAAATGAACGTATCCACAAAAGAATGGTGAGACCCATGAATTGTGAGAAAATGAATGACATTTTAAACCTCGTAAATATATTATTATTTCGTCTTCTTTCTTTATCCGTTTACCCTCCAGGGTTGGCCTTTCTCTGGGACTCAGCGAGGGATTTCCACCTCTACCGCTTCAAGAGCAGTGTTCTGGAGAGTGAGACTTTACGTCAGGGATACAACTAGAAACGAGGACCAGTACCTCACCCAGGCGGCCTCACCTGATATGCTGAATAGGGGCCTTACGGGGGGATAGGAAGATTGAAAGGGTTAGGCAAGGCAGAGGGAAGGAAATGACCGTGGCCTTAAGTTAGGTACCATCTCGGTATTTGGCTGGAGAACTGGGAGACCACGGAAAACTCCTTCGATGATTGCTGAGGTGGGAATCGAAACCCCTCTACTCATTTGACCACCCGAGGCTGAGTGGACCCCGTTCCAGTCCTCGTACCACGTTTCAAACCCAGGCCTCCGGGGGTGGCCGGTAATCACACTAACCAGTACACCACAGATAAAGGTATGGGTGTATTCTGCCCGAAGGCAGGTCCGAACCTCCGCAGAGGTGTCCCTGAGCCGGAATTTACGTACGGTAGGATGGCCAGTTCCTTTCCGCTCCTCCATTCCCTTGCCCCCACCAGCAGCGCGTGGCAACCCATCAAAATCTCGACCACGCCCAATGTTGCTTAACTTCGGAGATCTCATTGGATACTACACCACAGAGGCGGACTATTATTATGATTATTAGTCAGCCCTATGGTGTAGAGGTTTCGTGTCCGTCTTTATTCCAAGGCCTTGGGTTCGTTTTCCGGCCTGTTCAAGGATTTTAATTCTGGACTGAGGAGTAGAACGGGGTTCGCTAGAAACGACATTATCTCACGCAGTTAGAATGCAGGAAGAAACCGCACAGTTAGATCACGGTACTGATCTAGCATACTAGAGGAATACTGGCTTTTGTGGTTGTATAAACCCTTATCCCGTTTCTCTACGGGGTCGGGTATGAGGTGAGATGAAGCTTCGTAGCAAGATTTTACGACCGGATGCTCTTCTTGACATCAACCTCATCACAGGAGTTAATGAGATGAACGGCGTGATAATATGATAGTAGGAAGAGATAGTTTGAAACCAGGTACCGGAACGTAGCCTAGCCTACTCCTGTCGAATAGCACCAAGGGGTGCTCAAGGCTTAACGTTTCCATCCGACGGACGAATCACCATCAACAGTGCCATACGCCCTCACAATGAGCACCGCGGAGAGGTTTAAAATTGCATTCAGGCTTTTGACAAGCAATCCTAGTGATGAGAATTTGTATACGCTGCCAACCAATATTCTGATGGTGAAAATGGTTTCGACCAACGTGACTCGCACCAGCTAACCACGGTATCAGACCATGTTGACGCCTTAATGATAATCAAATCAAATCAAATCAAATCAAATCAAATCAAATCAAATCAAATCAAATCAAATCAAATCAAATCAAATCAAATCAAATCAAATCAAATCAAATCAAATCAAATCAAATCAAATCAAATCAAATCAAATCAAATCAAATCAAATCAAATCAAATCAAATCAAATCAAATCAAATCAAATCAAATCAAATCAAATCAAATCAAATCAAATCAAATCAAATCAAATCAAATCAAATCCAATCCAATCCAATCCAATCCAATCCAATCCAATCCAATCAAATCAAATCAAATCAAATCAAATCAAATCAAATCAAATAAATCAAATCAAATCAAATCAAATCAAATCAAAATACTTTATTTGCAAATGAGGTATTTACCTCGGTGGCAAATGATACACAAAAATACATTACTCTCAACAACTACATTTTAAGTTAAAAAGAAAAGAAGACATTTTTCGTAAAATACAGTATTATACAATTTGCATTAACTTTTTTTGCTATTAAACACAGAGCTTATCCTCAATAAATTTGTATTATTTATAAAATCTTACTCATAATACATTCTATAGTCTTCTTATGCACATAATCAAGTCATATACAGTATGTGGAATCACTTCAGAAATTACTATACAATATTGCTATGAGATTTAAATGTGCATTGCTTTTTTTCAAACCCATTTTGGTACCTAGCGTGCATAACTACCTGCTGCGTCTTAACCAGAGCCCCTTTCGCCACTGCTGTTCAGAGTTCCTGAAGGACCTTCACAGCTACCGTAGCGGTCCCAGGGCCCTCAAAGTCCCCACTGTACTTCGCCCCTACAGGCAGTCCCCTACTTCAGCTGTCCAGTCTCCATAGACAAGGGGATGGAATTAATTTATTCACAAAAATTCTTTATTACAATAACCTTCACATGTCGAATGTCGTCTAAAATTTATTTTCTCTGTTGCTGTTTATTCTTTTCTTGAATATCTGTACAGATTTTCGAAAAGAATCAGACATGGCCACAAGGCGGGCTGGTTACTTTTATATCAATATTAAGAAGAAATCTTTAGTATATTAACATCACGTAAAGTCTATCACAAAATCTATAGGTGTGTACTTTTGCGTACCTCTTATACATTTGCATTATTTGGAAAATCTCCTCTATGGTTACCTTAAATTTCAGTGTATTGACGTAAACAAAACACAAATGATTATTTGAATTACACTATATTTTCTTGAAAATTGCAAGCACTTTATATGTGTAAAGCAAACCAAAGCTCATGGCGTAACAGCCCCGAAGGGCCATGGCCTACTAAACGACCGCTGTTCAGCCCGAAGGCCAGCAGATTACGAGGTGTCGTGTGTGTGGTGAGCAGGACGAATCTTCTCGGTCATTATTCTTGGCTTTCTAGACCGGGGTCCCCATGTCAACGTCAGATAGCTCCTCAGTTAATTGTAATCACGTAGGCTGAGTGGAACTCGAAACAGTCCTCAGATCTATATATAACTCCGTGACCTGGCCGGGAATCGAACCCGGGGTCAAGAAGAAGGCACGCTACCGCTACGCCATGAGGCCGGCTTTATATCTGTAAAACGGGCGTAAGTTTTTTTACTAAAGGATTATTGTTGCGTTCCTGATGAAACTGTATTTTATTTCTTGCGTTGCAAGATTATATGGCCTGAGGAGTCCATTGACTAATGAGTGGAACTTTTGGAGGAAAAAAGAATTCACGCGGTCTCAATGACCAGATGCGGATTCTTAAGTGTTAACACGTAAATGCGGAATTTCGTGGAAAACCATTAGAGTTATAAAAAAATGAATGTGACCACTTTTGTAGAAAAATGTCAAGTTGTTGTTGTTGTTGTTGTTGTTGTTTGAGTCATCAGCTCATACTTACTTGTGCCAGGCTTGCTACTTCCGTCTCTTCTATTAAATCTCCCTTTGTCAACTCTCGTTCTTTTCCGACCCCGAAGTATTTTGGGTTGGCGTGACCTAGAGAGTGTTTCATTTTCACGCCTTTCGTGGTCCTTGTCTTTCCTTGGCCGATTCCTTCAATTTCCGAAGTGTCGGACCCCTTCCAATGTTTCCCTCTCGTTTGTGTTAATAGAGGATGATTGCCGAGTTATACTGTTCTTCCTCTTAAAACAATAATCACCACCATCAATCCATAGACTGGTTTGATGCAGCTTCTATGCCACCCTATCCTATGTTAATCTTTTGATTTCTACATAACTACTACGTCCTCTATCTACTCTAATATGTTCTTAATACTTCAGCCTTGGTCCCCACTGGCTCGGGGACTGGGTGTGTGTGTTTATCTCAACATTCTCCTCTTCATATTCAGACAACATGCCACACTACCAACCACCAAAGAAACAAGCAATAGTGTTTACATCCCTCCACGTAGAGTTGGCGTCAAGAAGGGCATCTGGTCACAAAATAGGGCCAAATCCACATGTGCGGCGCAGTTCGCACCCACGAACCTACAGTACAGGTGTGGGCAAAGCGCTGGAAGAAGATTTATTTATTTATTTATTTATTTATTTATTTATTTATTTATTTATTTATTTATTTATTTATTTATTTATTTATTTATTTATTTATTTATTTATTAATTGCTGTGCTCTCCACTTGTGACTGTTGTCAAATCACACTACAGTATTTATAGTCTCCAGGGACTCGGTTACATCTTTATTGCGGGCTTGGCGTGCGGTTAGGGTCGCGCAGCTGTGAGCTTGCATCTGAGAGATAGTGGGTTCGATTCCAACTGTCGGCAGCCCTGAAGATGGTTTTCCATGGTTTCCAATTTTCACGCAAGGCAAATGCTGGGGCTGTAACTTAATTAGGGCCACGGCCGCTTCCTTCACACTCCTAGCCATTTTCTATCTCACCGTCGCCGTAAGACCTATCTGTGTCTGTGCGACGATAAGCAAATTGTGAGAAAAAAAGTATTTCGGGCGTATCTATCTCCATATACTATTTTCTCGTTTGCGGCTTTTGGTGCTCGGCTACCTTGACTTTCTGATGTTGTATATGGGTTGTCTTACGCGCAGATTTGGATATCTTGGGCTTGTTGGATTCTCTTGTCTCTTCCTTTCTACCTGCCAACGGCCGTAGCCGTGTTGAAACACCGGATCCCGTGAGGTCTCCGAAGTTAAGCAACATTGGGCGTGGTCAGGAGTTGGATGGGTTGTCACGCGCTGTTGGTGGGGGGTAAGGGAATGGAGGAGCGGAAAGGAACTGGCCACCCTACCGCACGTAAACTCCGGCTCAGGAACACCTCTGCTGAGGTTCGGACCTGCCTTCGAGCAGAATAACCCTTACCTTCCTTTCTACCTGTTTTATTTCGCAATAGCCCGGCTCTTTGACTGAATGGTAAGCGTAGTGCTCTTCGGTTCAGACGGCCGCAGGTTCGATTCCCGGCTAGGCCGGAGATTTTGACCTTAAATGGTTGATTCCCTCGGATTGGGGAAATATTGTAACATTTCGGAAATTTTCACAAAATTCTCAAATATTGTCAATTTTTCACTTATCTAATGAATTTTTCTCGCTAGTACAGTTACAGACGTCGCTACGTTGGGCAATTATGACACCTATGGCCATCCTAGATTAGTCGTCCCTAGAAAGGGCGCAGGTCACATTCTGACCAGTTCGATTCCGTTCCAACAGGTCCCCTTACCTCATATCAATGCAGCTCCAGATAAACATGTCATGAAACAGCACCCAAGCCTACTATTGATCGGAGGGCCAAAATCCTCAACAGAAACGGTACGCCCGGATTCTGTCGGAGACTTGAGGCATGGACAGACATCGACAGACCTCCTTGCCTCGCATAGACGAAAGGAATGCAACCAAGCGCTACGTTATAGCATGACTAGATCCCGATGTATGCTAACTTACCGCACGCACCGAACTACTCTTCCATCTCTTCAACTCAGTTATATTCCTTTTAGCTTTTAGAGCTTTGAAATTATGGAAGGAAGTCACGCGTACACTTTTGGGACACTCGAAATTTTACCGATGGAAATGGTAGACTCTACAGTTTTGGAAAGGATTTCAATTTTAGCAGTTTTAAGCGAAATTAATGTTTTTATGGAAGTTACCCAAGTTTGAATCGCGACTCATCGGTTGTTACTTCTGCCCTAAAGAGATAAGTTAATTTTATTTATCGTGTGGCTTTTAGTGCCGGGAGTGTCCGAGGACACGTTCAGCTCGCCTGGTACAGAACTTTCTATTTGACGCCCATAGGTAAACTGCGCGTCTGGATGTGGGATGATGATATTGAGGTAGGGAGAGGATGAAACCCGGTGTCGGCACTTAGCCTACTCCTGTCGATTTCCACCAAGTGGTGTTACGTCCCCATCCGATGGACGATTCACCAACCGCGTCATATGCCCTGACTCCATATGAACTCTGCGGTGAAATTTTGGATTTTAATCTAGACTTTTAGCATGCAATCTAGTGATTAGAAATTTTGAACCACCACCTACTCTACCCTGCCGGCCAACATTCTGATGGTGAAATCTTTTCGACCAACGGGACTCGTACCGGCTAACCGCGGTGTCAGACCATTTAGACCTCACGGCCACTAGGAGGGTTTCCTAAACGGATGAACTATGATAAAGGGAACACCTGGTTACGAAGGCTACGTTACGAAATCTCGACGTCACCAATGATATTCCGAGATAACTAAATGTGTGTCACGGTCTACGGGAATATATTTTACAAGAAAAAAAAATGTGTAATTGTAGGAGGCACCTCGATATGACGTGCGCCTTATCATCTGCTTGACCGCTGTTCTGCAGATTGCTAAGCTGTCCGCATTAGGTAGGTGGCTCACGACTAAGTAACCACAGTTTGAAATCAGTTCTGTTCTGTAACACCTACAATGACACTGGGAGCGGTAATGTACTCATAATTTCCTTCAAAAACCATTGTGTAGTTTGTAGTCTATTTTAGTCTAGGTGTTAATATAAGGAAAGATCTTCATTGGGATAATTACATATAAATGCAATTGTAAATAAAGGGTACAGATCTCTGCACATGGTTATGAGGGTTTTAGGGGTTGTATTAAGGATGTAAAGCAGATGGCATAGTCTATAAGTCTCTGGAAGGACCCCACCTAGAGTATGGTTCCAGTTTATGGGATCCTCACCAGCATTGTTTGTTTCGAGAACTGGAAAAAATCCAAAGGAAAACACCTTATTTTCTTCTTTGTAATTTCGAACAAAATAGCAGATTTACAAAAGTGCTGCAAAGTTTGGGCTGGGAAGACTTCAGAGAAAGGAGAAGAGCTGCTCGACTAAGTGGTATGTTCAACGCTGTCAGTGAAGAGATGGCGTAGAATGAGATTAGTAGACGATTAAGTTTGAGTGGTGTCTTTAAAAGTAGGAAACATCACAAAACGAAGATAAAGTTGGAATTCAAGAGGACAAATTAGGGCAAATATTCGTTTATAAAAAGGGGAGTTAGGGATTGGTAAAATTTACCAAGGGAGATGTTCAATAAATTTCCAAATCGTTTGCAATTATTTATGAAAAGGCTAGGAACTAAACATAGGGAATCAGCCACCTGCGGGACTGCTCTATTTGCAGATCAGTGGTGACTGATTGATGTAATGTCTTTAATTTTGATCAATCTAACACTAAGCCTCTATACAGCTCGGATTTAGGACGCTTGACGCCCTGAGCATAGGCGGATTTGGTTCTGGATTAAGGGTAGTTAGTTGTTGATCTACAAAAGTCCGATTCCGTGGCTGGATGTTCAAAGTAGTTGCCTTCGGTGTTCAGGGTATCGCGTTTGATTCCCCGGCGGGAGGGGGTTTTTAGTCACTTTTGTTTAATTCCTCTATGTCGAGGGCGAATTTTTTAATGATTTCTTCAATGTACATCGTCATTAGCCTGCCTGGTTTACATGGTCTGACGCCGTGGTCAGCCTGTTCGATTCCCGTTGGTTGAAAAAAATGTTACCATCCGAATGTTGGCTAGGAGGGTAGGAGAGGTGGCGGTATACAATTTCTAATCACTAGATTGTGTGCAAATAGCCTGTATGCAATTCCAAATCTCTACACAGAGTTCATATTGAAAACTTTGGACAGGACTAAGTCAGATAGATAGAAAGAGCACTCTGAATCTCAAAATTTTCACCAAATCCAGCTAGCAGGAACAACTTCCTTCCTTCATAGAAGACCTGATGACAACGTATTATCTGACACCAACCCCAGCTACCAAAAGGTTCCTGGACGAACGAATCTAGAAAACTGCAGAAATAAACCCAGAATTCTTTAACACTCCCACCATGAACAATGATGAATGGAAAACAGCCAATTTTTCGTCACCTCTACACGAGAGGAACAATTTACGGCTTTTATCACTGTATTTGTAATAAGAAAGATTTTCACAAAGTATCCAGGACTGTGTTTGTGAAATTTGCGGCTCTCATTGTTCACTGCACCACTTGTTCGACAGCACACAAAGCACACTTCTCTTTGTGATTATGCAAAAGATGAAACCTTGTATTGACAGCGAATTTCTATACTTTTAAAATCATATGCACACATTCTGTTTATTAATAAATATTATTTAATATAGCGTGGGGGCATATAGTGCCGTTGATGATGATTCTTCCGTTAAATGGCCACATCAAACTTTGAATAGGCTCCTTGGTGTTATTCGACAGGACTAGTATATATGCTGACACCGAGTTTCACCCTCTCCCTGCCTCATCATCGTCATGATCATCATCACCACACCCACACGCAAAGGCCACTCATGGGCGTTAATAGAAAGACCTGCACAAGGCGAACCGAACATGTCCTCAGACAATCCCAGCACTAAAAACATGCTCGAATAATAAATAAATAAATAAATAAATAAATAAATAAATAAATAAATAAATAAATGACAATCCACAGCTTGCTTCCAATCATCTTCATTTACACACTACATACCACCACAGAAATATTTAGTAACTAGCAAATGCACCCGTGCTTCGCTACGGTATTCTACACTGTATTCGGATATCGAAGTAAATTTCAGTACACGCAGTGAATAAGACTTTTTTAAATTTCATGTCACTTAGCTTTATCCGGCAAACAGTATGGGGAGGTCCGCATACATTGTTTCCAATGTAACGTACGAGTTGCGGAGTTGTGATGATAACGGCAGGCTCACTTGCCTACTCCATTCAAAATCTAGATGGGAAATTTTCGTTATAATGGCAGTCCCTTTTGCCTACTGTCGGTCACAATGGATTTGGGGAGATGTTGTTACAATAGCAGGCCCTAATTTCCTACTTCCAGGCACATTGCAATTGAGGAGTTTTCATTATAATGGCAGGCACCTTCCCTACCGCCAGTCAAAACTGAGTTGTGCTGTTATCATTATAATGAAAGGCCCCCTTTCCTAATGCCAGTCAGCTTACTGGTAGTCACACTCAACAGTCCCCTTAATGAATACTTAATTTTAATGAATACATTGAAAGTTTATTTTGAATTCCAATAATCTTTCATACACAGCACCTCCCAATTCACATGAAAAACAATAAGATGCTGTGCATGACCTGATACACATCAGTTGTGTCATCTGAAATAACAGACGAAAATTGAAATTGTTTCATTTTCACAATGCACCTCAAAGGATATTGTCTAAAAGTCCATTCTGGATTGTCTCGTAAGTTCCTCTAAACTCTGTTAATTCTAAGAACTTACTTTTAAGAGACGTGTACACCTAACCAGCAA
Source organism: Anabrus simplex (assembly GCF_040414725.1). Lineage (NCBI taxonomy): Eukaryota > Metazoa > Arthropoda > Insecta > Orthoptera > Tettigoniidae > Anabrus > Anabrus simplex. The sequence continues at coordinate 408,465,352 of NC_090269.1, forward strand.
ATTCTAGTAACACTCAAAAGACACCAGGATTCAATGATTTTCAGGTTTAGGTATGACAGCATAATGAAAATTTGAGGTAGCCAATAATTTTTGAGAGAATTTATCAATTTCGTCTAACTGTCTTATTGTATTTGTTTGTTTGCTGTATGTATGCATCACTTAGATGATAGCCGAGGTGTACCTTTCCTAACATGCAGGCTAGTGCAAATGAGACTTATTGGCAGACCTACAGTCATCACAGCCACTCATGTCTGAAAACAGAAGCTTTCCATAGTATAATACAAAGTACTGTACAGGATTTTTTTAATTTTTTATTTATTTTATTATTTTTATAATTTTATTATTTTTATTATTTTATTTCGTTTTCATAATTATTTCATTTTATTATTTATATATCAGTGGATAAAACTATACACTGAAGGGGCTTTCAGATAAGAGCAAAGGCCTATCCTACACAAAATATGCATAAAAAAACCCACAATAATACTGTATTTCATATATTCACGTACTGTCATTACTTTTAGCTGGTAATTACTGGTAGCAATACGGTATGCTATCAGAGTCATGTCTGCATGAACTACATGTTGCTAAAGCATAACACCAAATGTAGGATAATTTTAAATGGTTTGTGTTTAAAGATTAGCCCACTTTCAGTGGGTATTATCCGTTTGTAAATCATTTACCTTCTTCATATCTCTTTCAGAACTTTCGTGCTGTTTAGATTTCTTAGTTGAATGTTTAAAATCATTTTCTCCTGCTCTTGCCCAAGTTGCATCACCTCCAGATAATATGTCTTTCAGGAAAGCCACATAACCATATGACTTTGCTGGCGAGACCTAGTGATTACAGTACACTGTGTCTTCTGGTATGATCGAGAATAAATTTGTTACTTTCATTGACCTGTCTTAGTCTCATCCTTGGCTTTGACATTATGAAAGTGACTAAGGTATGAGTGATGCTAGTAATGCCGTTCCTTATGCAGCCAGTCCCTGCTATGAATGGTATGAAAAAATTGCTCATAGGGACGGTTGGTGCATGCATTTCAGTAGGTTTGACAGACTGATTTGCAATGGCAACTTCTGGCTTGGTGAGGAAAGCAATGGGAAAATATCTCACTCCTCATTTCCCTAGTGTGCCTATTCAGTGATGTCTAGGCTATGTAGGCTATGTATGACAGCTGTTGGCGGAACTGTGGAGGATCAAACCAGCCTTCGGGCTGAATACCCAACATACATGCACATAACCATTCAGGGGCGTATCCAAGTGGGAGAGGGGGGGGGTTACTGTGGGGTTAGAACCACCTACTCCGCATGGAAATTTTACAAAAAGAATATAAACAGAAACTAACAGTAAACAATAAACTAAACAGAGGTATGTTGTAGGGCCAACAGATCTCTTGAATTTATTTTCTAAGAAGCCTCGTAAGTTGGATCAATCAATCAATCAATCAATCAATCAATCAATCAATCAATCAATCAATCAATCAATCAATCAATCAATCAATAAGCAAATCAATCAATCAATCAATCAATCGATCGATCAATCAATCACTACTGATCTGCATGTAGGGCAGTTGCCCAGGTGGCAGATTCCCTATCTGTTGTTTTCCTAGACTTTTCTTAAATTATCGCAAAGAAATTGGAAATTTATTGAACATCTCCCTTGGTAAGTTATTCCGTTCCCTAACTCCCCTACCTATAAACGAATATTTGCCCCAATTTGTCTTCTTGAATTCCAGCTTTATCTTCATATTGTGATCTTTACTACTTTTAAAGACATCACTCGAACATATTCGTCTACTGATGTCATTCCACGCCATCTCTCCACTGACAGCTCGAAACATACCACTTACAGTATTACATTATAGCATTGCCATTATTACTCGTTACTAGAGATGTGCGCGAATGATGCCTGGAATCGCGAGAATCGGTTCCTACTACTCCGGGTTTGCACTCAATGTCGCATGCGAGGAATCGGTTCCCGATGATGTCACCAGAGTGTGCTGAGCATACTCACTGGAGTGAGTCTTCCGTATATATGTGGGGCAAATTTGAACGTGCAATATTTGCTATTTCTTTTGCATACAGTGAAATGCCTTATTGGGTTGTCATGAATGAATTATGACACATAATAATGAAATAACAATTTATCCTGGTTGTCTGAAAATCACATTTCACGGTTCGATTCTGGGTGTAGAAATCGACATTGTTTTTTATGCTTAGGCCTATACTGTATTTTTCGAATGTGGTTATAAAAAATAGCGAGTATAAACGTATAAAGTCTGTGGAATTAAGTCACATTTTTAAAAATACACAACTTGTTTCGTAGCATAACTGTCTTCCGTTACATTTAATTTGCAATGAACATTTCGTGCTCATGTCCGACTATTTGGCTGAATGGTCAGCGTTGAGGCTTTCGGTTCAGACAGAGGGTACTGGGTCGATGCCCGGCCGGGTGGGGTATTTTAATCGCCTCAGATTAGTTATTTTGGGCCGGGGACTGGGTGTTTGTGTTTGTACCAACATTTTCCTCTTCATATTCAGAAAACTTATTACCAACCACCAGAGAAACATTCAATAGTGATTACATCCCTCCACATAGGGTTGGAGTCAGGAAGGGCATCCGGTTGTAAAACAGGGCCAAATCAACATGTGCGTTACAGTTCGCACCTACGACCCCACAGGTGTGGGAAAAGAGGTAGAAAAAGAAGAAGAAGAACATTTCCTACTACTGTACTATTATGAGAAACTGTCAGAATTTCTATTTTTGTTTTCATCACTGCACAAAAGTAGGTAAGGTTGTCTCTTTAGGACAAGTGTATTTTCATGAAATAGTAGTACTAATACAGTATTATGTCATAATCCCCGTACAAGTTTTGTTTATTTATGTCAGTAATCCATACAATGTGATTAGTTTCAAACAAAGAATCATATATTGTGATCAACTACAGTCATATTAAAGTATATAACTCCAGAACTCTATAATGAGATCAGGCATGGCTTGGAGAGTGACCTGGTTATAAAACAAAATGACCTCACGTTACAGAACACATTCGTGCTGCACGTGATTCCGCATCTGCATCATAGATGGTGCTACTAGCTCCTCGGAATCGATTTCGGAATCAGGTAACCCGATTCCCAAGGCTAATGGAATTGATTCTTCACGATTCCACTCCCAACCCATCACTACTTGTTACATTATTACATTACTTATTAATTATTACTCACCACTTAGTTGAGCAGCTCGTCTCCTTTCTCCCAAGTCTTCCCAGCCCAAACTTTGCAACATTTTTGTAATGCTACTCTTTTGTCGGAAATCACCCAGAACAAATAGAGCTGCCTTTCTTTGGATTTTTTCCAGTTCTTGAATCAAGTAATCATGCTCAGAGTCCCATACACTGGAACCAAACTCTAGTTAGGGTCTTACCAGAGACTTATATGCTCTATCCTTTACATCTTTGCTACAACCCATAAATACCCTCATAACCATGTGCAGAGATCTGTACCCTTTATTAACAATCATATATATGTGATCACCCCAATGAAGATCTTGCCTTGCCATAAGACCTATCTGTGTCGGTGTGACGTAAAGCCACTAGCAAATAAAAACAAAATTTAAAAAACAGATCCTTCCTTATATTAACACCTAGGTACTTACAATGATCCCCAAAAGGAACTTTCACCCCATCAACACAGTAATTGAGAGATCTTTTTCTATTTTTGAAACTCACAACCTCATTTTTAACCCCATTTATACCATTGCCTACTGTCCATCTCACATTATCGAGGTCATTTTGCAGTTGCTCACAATCTTATAACTTATTTATTACTCTGTACAGAATAACATCATCTGCAAACAGCCTTATCTCTGATTCCACTTCTTTACACACATCATTGATATATATAAGGAAACATAAAGGTCCAATAATACTGCTTTGAGGAATTCCCCTCTTAATCATTACAGGGTCAGATAAAACTTCCCCTACTCTAATTCTCTGAGTTCTATTTTCTAGAAATATAGCCACCCATTCAGTCACTCTTTTTTCTAGTCCAATTGCACTCATTTTTGCCAGTGGTCTCCCATGATCCACCCTATCAAATGCCTTAGATAGGTCAATCCGAATACAGTCCATTTGACCTCCTGAATCCAAGATATGTGCTATATCTTGCCGGAATCCTACAAGCTGAGCTTCAATGGAATAACCTTTCCTCAGTGGATGTTAGACTATAAACTGAACATACCATTCACAGCAAAACTGTTGACCTTGATCATATTGTTCTTGTTTTGTATTTTAATGTAAGATTTTGCAGTACACTGCAATCTGAATATCAACACAATTCACTTGTATCAGTATCCTTTGGTCAATGCTGAGTGTGACACTATTTCAGACGTCCATGCATGAGTAAATGTGGCCTGGATGAAGTGGCAGCAAACTGCTGGCTGCAATCGTCGGACACCAATCCACCTACAGTCCAAGGTTTACAGGACATTTGTTCGCCCAGTCTCTCTGTATGGCTCTGTATGCTAGCCAGCAACAGTCAAGCACGAGCAAGCACTTCATGTCATGGAGATGCGCATGCTTTGCTGGTCACTTGGACTGACCCAGCTACATCATGTTATCAACCTAGAAATCTAGAAAATTATGGGAGTTTCCCCGATCATACATAAGATGCGTGAGATCCGACTTTGGTTGTATGGCTACGTAATGTGTAGAAAAGTTTCATCCTGTATTGTACAGGCAGCAATTTGCATCAAACCATCACACCACAGAAACACTGGCTTGATCACCTCCAAGAAGACATGCGTTATGTTCATCTTGATGTTTCAAGTGATGCCCTTAACAAAACCAAGTGGAGAGTGGCTTGCAATACAGCGCACCCTGCTCTATTACAGGATGAACACTAAGAAGATGATGATGATGATGATGATGATGATGACAACGACGCATGTGTGCACCAAGCACCTTCATTCTGTTCTATCATCATTTTTAAACTATAACCCCCACCATCGGCTGATCCTGGCTGTGCTACTGTAACAATTTATGCTTAAAATAATAATAGATGTATTAAATATCCTAGAATAAGTCTGATTTCTGCCTGATATTGTCTGAAGAATAACAAAATCAGGTGTATCACATCCCTACGTCCTTATTTTACTCTTCTCTTCAAACTTAAGCTATGGAAAACAGATGTTTTACATGTATTTAACACTTTTCACTACAAAAAAACACAGCACACCAGAAAGCACCTCTTTCAGACATGCTTGCTGACTGCCTGGGCTGGATTACACCCAGCCCAAAATTGTTCTATTTGCAAAGCATGTTACTCCCCATCACTGCCCTCAAGCAGCAGCCAGCCAGCAAGCATTTACTGAAGTGGGTACAGTCCACCAACCCACCATGCATAGCTTGAGAGAACTATCTACCATTAGCACACTACCATTGCTCAAAATTTTGTAACAGCAACACTCGCGTGAGCTATATGCTTAGCCCATAAATTTATTTATTTGTTTATTTAATTCTTTTAATGCTGTACTTTATACTGAGGAATTATTGGACATTAAACTCTAATACATGTTACACTCAGTCAGTGGCGGCTGGTGGTTTAAAAGTTCAGTGGTGCACAATTTTTACCAATGATATAATATGATTACAGGCTACTTTTCAAATCTGGATACATTAACAATACCTTTTCATTATTAAGAATAAAATAAACATTTTACATTTCTATTTTCAGGAATATTACTACAATGCATTAACATTTTTTAAATTTAAAAACTCTTTTACCATATTGAAATGAAACACTTTGAGATAGCCTAATTCCGGTATTGAAAAAATATCCTTTTGTAATGTATCTGGTTTCAAAATTAAATGTCGCATGGGCCTACCCATTTGTTTCACCTCAGATTTTTCCTTGACAGTCCATTCCGGAAACGGCCTAGACATTAAAAACTGCATGGAATTCATGATCTGGGAAAATACCACTAACTGATAAAAACACACGTGCTGACACGAATGTTTACATAATGAAATCAATAGCTACTTAGCTTGTACGCGCATAACAAAGCTCACGACTATACTGAAAGAAATGGCGGTGTTTATTTTCAAATTTAGAGCCATTAGTTATATATCCAGCCACGGCCGGCTTGATGCGTCGCTCTAGCCAGGACAAATAGCTCTAGCTAGCTCCTTATGGAGCGCAGCGAGGGATCCAATCGGCCGTGATCCAGCAGATGAACTTACATCCGGTGTCGCTAGATGACACTCCTGTTCAATAACAGAATCTCACATTGAGCAGCAACGGTCTCTAGCGACTAGTAGTTGGTTACGTAGGAGCATGGCTGATTTGATGCTTCGCTCTAGCTAGCTCCTTAGCGCAGAGAGGGATCCAGTCGGCCGTGGTAGGAGGAGCCAGGTTGATAAACCTCCATTTAAACAATGTATAAGGAGCCACGCCTATCTTTTCCTCACCCCGCGCACCCCTCTATCAGCCCAAAAGCACACTTCTAGCAGCCCCGCGCACCCTTCGACCAGCCAAGGTTTCATCCTACCTCAGGTTGACTTCCCGCTGCAAAATTTTCGGCTCCTGCAGTGAACATCTAAGAGTACCGGCTTGTGAAGTACCCTGTAGTCAATATTTGCTCTTTCAAGCTCTTGAAAGGTTTGTCTTATTGAATGAAAATACAGTAGTTGAGTAATCCAAATTATGAAACTTGACCTAAAATAAACATAAAAATTTAATGGGGGTAGCGCAAACCTGCAACCTTATGGAGAAACCGCCCCTTAACTCAGTTCAAGCCACTTTTCAGATGTATACATTTTAAATTCTATAATTAGAAAACCCATATCATTTTCAATTTTATGTATTTGAAAAATAGTGTAAATTTGAAGACGTGTAAGAGAATTTTAGTTTGACAGAACTTAGTAAATCTTTCATATTTTAAACAGTGGTTTATTGTTCAGTAACTTATACAAATATTGAATTAAATAATTAAAATAGAGCTGAACCATAATAAAAACCAAAAAAAAAAAAAAGAGATTTTTAACCTCAAAAATCTGTTAGTGTCTTGATTTTATCTTTTATTGAGCCTATTGTGATATGTTCATGTTTGTGGGAAAGAACATAAGGAACAACACAGGTTACTCATTCATGTAATCCCTGTCTGGACACAAAAGTTGAAAGATGAGGAAAGATTCTCCTCCTCATTGTTCTTTCTCCTCCGACCACACAAATAGCACCTACCTAACTTGTTGCCTTGCTCTGGCAGCTGAGCACCTTATTAGAAAGAAAATACTAAAAAGAAAGGCATGAATTTCTACTTCACTTGTTTCACACCCAAGTCTATTTTGTATCTTCAATTTATATATTAGGGCACGTTGTAACAATTTTCTCAACATTCTCATCTGGAAACAGTTCTGAATATTCCATCTCAATCTGCACACCTACCTTCCCCTTTAGGTCCTGGCAAGTGAAGAATGGTGCTCTAAGCTCTAGTATGAAGGTTCTGAAGTGTATTATACCTACTTCACTTAAATGTTTCTTTCCTGTAGTAATATCTACCATCACTGTCATCCTGCCAGTCATCTGAAGAAGTCTGATAACTATTTTGACCAATATTGTCAATTACTTCCTCAGAATCATAATAATATTCCTCTTCCAAAATATAATCTTCCTCTCCATTATTGTTATCACCTTGCACAGAACTATTCTCATTGCTATTTTCTTCAAACCAATATCGGATAACATCCTCTTAGCTAGTGCCAGCCGCTGACATAGTAACACAACTACTCGCACGAGGTAGAGGTGTAGCCCAGCCAACTTCAATGCCAAATTACGCACAGAACCAACTCCTTAGAAGTGCAAACAATCATAAGTCATCATAAGATTAGAGGAAGGAAGGTACTAGAAACCACGTCCCTCCTTCGCTCTTGGCTATTATGCAGAAAAGAAAATGGCTGGGCTACACATATAGCCCGTGCAAATGCCGGAGGGTTAAAGTCTGAAAAAGAATAAATTTCTTCTTTAATGATTCAAATTCAGTTCTCAGTGGAATATTAATACACCTGATGACTGATTTCTTATTTTTAATATCTTCTTTCTGTTTCTCTTTCAGGTCAAACTGGTGCTGTGGTGCTGTCTCGTAACCATGATGTTTTTAATATGTACTTCTGCCCCCTCTAACGGTTGTGATGTATTTTGTAATTGCAGTACATTAGACTGTCCTGAACCTGAAATGCCACAGTCTTTGCTCTGCCAGTGCACATGTGGATGTCTTCAGTAAGTTATCTAATATTATTATCAGTCAGTAAGAGTTAGGGTGTAGCCTTTCAAATGTTATGCCACTGCTCTCCCATAATAGCAATATATAGCCTGACACTTGAAACATGAATTTCCATTGACTAATCCAAAAGTGGAGTGGAGTGTTAATGTGCTATGCCTATGGAGCCAATCTCTGCATTCGGGAGATGAGTGGAATCAAAGCGTACCATCGGATCTCCTGAGAATGGTTTTCTGTGCTTTCCCATTTTCACTTCAAGGCAAATGCATGGGAAGTATCTCTTTATAGACCACAGCCAATTCCTTCCAACCCTGACCCCATTTCATTCATGATCTCCATTAGCTTCTCAACTCCGATTGCCACCAGGAAGGGTGTCCGCCTGTAAAAATATGTAAAATTGCTTTTTGAACTCATGTTGCTGTAGTTAATGGGTAGTTATGTTTTTAACTTTGCTTTATTATCACTTGTAGTGTTAAGCTAGTAGTAGTTCAAACTATAGTATTGTAAGCCACAGTGTTAAGTACTGGAAATACTTAAGTTATGTGTGAATTTGTATGTAATGATGCTGGATTTAGAAAGTTAAACTAGTAGTATTTCTTGTCATATTTTCTTTACATGGAATTGCTTCTTCTTGTTGTTGTTGTTGTTGTTGTTGTTGTTTGTTTGTTTGTTGTTGTTGTTGTTGTTGTCGTCGTCGTTGTTGTTGTTGTTGTTGTTGATGATGTTGTTGTTGTTGTTGTTGTTGTTGTTGTTGTTGTTGTTGTTGTTGTTGTTGTTGTTGTTGTTGTTGTAGAGCAATACTAATAAATAACCTGATACTTGAAACATGAATTCCCATTGGCTAATCCAAAAGTGGAATGGCTGTGCGTGTTAATTTGCTATGCCTATGGAGTCAATCTCAGCGTTTAGGAGATGAATGGGATCAAACCATACCATTGGATGTCCTGAGAATGGTTTTCTGTGCTTTCCCATTTTCACTTCGAGGCAACTTCACTTTATTATCACATATAAAGTTAAGCTAGTAGCAAGCTCAACCTATAGTATTTTAAGCCATAGTGTTAAGCACTGGAAATACTTCAGCTGTGTGTGAATTTGTGTATGATGATGCTGGATTTAGAATGTTAAACTAGTAATATTTCTTGTAATATTTTCTTTCCATGGAATTGCTTGTTGTACTCTTGCTGTTTGTTTGTTTGTTTTTTGTTGTTAAATAATAATGTTAGCTTTACTCTATTATTACACTACTGTAAGTGACCATTGCCACCAGGATATTTCCCATTTGCGATGTATTTGTGAAAATAATAATATAACATCCCTCACCTCATTCGTAAACCTGTATCAGGAAATGGGACAAAGGAGTAGACATATAATCGTGTAGAGACACATAAAATCCTTACCTGTTACAGTAGTTTTAACAACATTTATCTTTTTTTAAATCAATTTGGTTTTTAGCTGCTCTGACTGATAAATCGTATGGCACAATGGGATAGAAAAGGGCTAGGAGTGGGAAGGAAATGACCATGGCCTTAATTAAGGTACAGCCCCACCATTTGCCTGTTGTGAAAGTGGAAAACAACAGAAAACCATCTTCAGCACTGGTGACAGTGGGATTCAAACCCACTATCTCCCAAATTCAAGCTCACAGCTGTGCAATCCCAAGCACATGACCAACTTTCTAGGTTCATCATTTATCAAGCTTATAAAAGTGTTCAGAGAAGTCCCACCTTACAATAAAAAATATCAATTAAATTAAAATCAACTCCTCAACTTGATTTTAATTAAATTTATATTTCTATTGTGAGGTGGCACTTCTGTTATGTAATCAATTATCTCTGCCTCCCTATCCCCCCCACCCCCACCCTCTGTTCTACTTTTAAATCTAGCTTTGATAGCAGGCATTGCATCTAACAATCTTAGAAGTTGTTTCTCACCTCTATAATGGTCAGAGAGTCATAAAATTTGTCTGATACAGGCTCATCTCTGCCTGCTGCCATTTCTTGATGGATGCAGTACCTTTCATTATTCTCTTGATACAGACCAGAGCAAAATGTAGCTTCCACAGAAGTCCCAGCCTCATCCACAGCTGTGACAATATGGAAGCTGCTACGTATGGATGGTGCTGAGTAATGACATTCAGAGCATGATGTGTCTGACTGTTAAGGAAGGTGTTGCTCATTGGGTCAGCCGTGTTGCAATAACACTTTCTGGCCCAGTGAGGAAGGCAATGGCAAACTACCTCGCTCCTCATGTTGCCTAGTATGCCTCATTTTGGTGCCACCATCAGTTGTTGTGTTTTCCCCATAACCACATAAACTTTGCTAGCGCTATTTGAGGATCCAACCAGCCTCTGAGCCCATAACCTAACAGACAGAGAAATGAACAGACAATCTCTAAATCTACCGCATCATTCCATTCATTTATGAATGTCCTTCCCTTCTACCGTTTCTATGCATGGTCAGTTATGAAGTGAGATAAAACTTTGGACCAAATTTTAAGGCCTAGATGTCCCTGACAGTACCATCATCAGAGGTGTCAATGAGATGAAATGAATGATATGATATATGACAGTAGGAAGGGGAGAGGATGAAACCTGGTGCCAGCAAATAGCCTGCTATTGATTATCACCAATGGGTCTGCTCAAACTTAACATCTCCATACACAGTGTCATATGCCCTTACTCCATATAACATTATAGTGAAGCTCAAAATTGAATCCTGGGTTTTGGCACATAATCTAGTATTTAGAAATTGTACACCTCCACCTCTCCTACTCCTCCGGCCAACATTCTCATTGTGATTTTTTTTTCAAGCAAGAGGGCTCTAACTGGCTAACCACGGTTTCAGCCCATGTAGACTTTATGCCTTATTGATCATGGCCACTAGGCGGGCTTATTCCATTCATTTATGTGTCTAAAAGGAACTTGCTGTATGGCTCAGTGGTAAAGTGACAGCTTTTAGATTACAAGATTGTACACACAATCGTACAACATTGACATTACAGGTGGCACACGAAATGAGCCACCAATTTATTGTTGAATAAAAACTGAATTGTCAATGCAAACTCAAAGAAACATATACTTCAATGAAAAATGCACTATGTAGAATTGTTCTAACTCAGCACATGCTAAATATTGCCACCATTTTGATTTCGAACTTCCTTCAAATGAATACTTATGTTAGCGATTACCCTACGGCACATGTCTTCTGTGATTTCACTGCAAGCTTGAAGAATATGTCTTCTGAGCTCCATTAAATCATCTGGACATTTTGGAAAAAAAGATTTTCCTTTAGGTACCCCAAAAGAAAAATGTCACATGCATTGTGGTCTGGACTATTGGGGGCCAAAATTGTCCGTTATTGAAAGGGACCTGGAAGTCTGAATGAAATGACCCACATGTCAAAATGCTCGTGTAAGAAATCCAAAACAATGTTTGCAGTGTGTGGCCTTGCTCCATCTTGTATGAAACACTGTGTGTTGAATGGCAATGCAGTAGCAAGGAGCTTTGGAACAAATTTATTGCAGATTATACTCAAATAATACTCACTGTTCACAGTTTCTTTTTTTTTATTTTTTTTTTAAGGTTTCCAATAAGGTCGCTTCAGTTCCAATATTGTTCCTTTCCATACAAATTACTCATACAGCCTGTATGTGATTCTCTTTTAAGGGCCCATCCTGTGTTAAACTGTTGTCAGAAACCCTTCTGAGTCACAACAAGGCTTTTCATTTCCTGAAGGAAAAACACAACTGCTGATCACTCCTGCGTTGTTAGTCCTCCCTTGTCAGTCATTGTTGTAAATACTAGCCTCCTAGCGCTGCTATTATGAATTATGCAACATTTCATAACACATTTGTTTCTCCGTGCTCTACTGTTACTGCTGTTGAGATGGCATTGCATTTTTTACCATATTAGCAAGGGATTTTCCTGTTACGTTGAATTCTATGCACCCAGTAATGAAAGAATTTTGACTCACAACACACAATAACAAGCTGTACAAGTTACACTTGGTCCAGGTCTACCATTCAACAGTTAATTGATGCAGTTGACCAAGGAACGTTTACAAAACCCTGGAGTTCACCACAGCAGCCCTGAAGCCAAAAGGCACTGTTATGATAAATAATTTTAATGCAGTGGTTGAGCAAATCACAAGGCATGGATGGAGTGGCTACAGACATGATCAAAGCTGCTGGGATTCATGGACTTCAGTGGTTATACAGAGTACTGAACATCATCTGGAATGAAGGGAAGACTCCAGAAGACTGGACAAAGGGCAGCATTGTTCTGCTCTTCAAGAAAGGAAGCAGGCAAAAATGTGGCAACTACAGAGGAATCGTATTTCTGTCACATGGACTTACGTTGATGGAGAAAGTTATTGAATGACAATTAAGGGTCATTTTTGAAACACAACTTGAGGAGGAACAGTATGGGTTTAGAAGCAGCAGAACAACAACAGACCTTATCTTCACTGTAAAGATGGTAAAGGAAGAACACTGGGAGAAGGGAATAGATATTATCATCTTTGTCTTTCTGCATATAGAAAAGGCACATGACAGCTTGCCAAGAGACAAAATATGGGAATGTCTGGAAAGAAGGAACTGCCAGTATATCTTACTAACAAGGTAAAAATGTTGTACAACCACTGCCAGAGCTGTATCCAGATAGGAGGTGGTTCTTCTGACAGGTTCACAACAAATAAAGGAGTGCAACTGGACAGCACTTTGTCACCTCTCCTGTTCATTATGGTGATGGATGAAGTAATGAGGAGAGTGAAAAATGAATTTAATGAGGACTTCAATGCAGATGATGTGGTGATTTGGGGAGGAAGAGGAGGAGAAGTTAAACAGAAATCACACACTTGGAACCAGCAATTTAAGCAGTTTGGCCTAAATTAAGCCACACGAAAACATGCCATGCAGGTTAACATCCAACTGGATGGCGAGAAAGTAGAAAACGTTAACCGTTTTCAATATCTTGGTAGTATTGTAACTAGTGACGCAAAGTCCTCTGCTGAAATCACTAACAGAGTCATAAAAGGAGTGCAATTTTATGCATAAGTTAGGTGTCTTCTATGGGATAACCAAATACCTTTAAGTGCAAAGAGAACCCTTTATCAGGTATATTTCACGCCAAAACTACATAATGCCCTTGAAACCTGTACGATCAACAGTAGAGATACTAGCAGACTTCAAGCTAAAGAAATGAAGTTCCTGAGGTCAATGCTATAGGAAATAAGAAGAGATAAGATCCGGAATGAAGAGATCTGTCCTAATACACAGGTATGACAGTTGCTAAGCAAAAATGTAAGAACATCGAGACTCAAATGGTATGGTCATGTAAAAAGGATGGATCGAATGAGAATAGCAAGAAAATAGCTAGAAAAGAAACTGGAAGACAAAAGACCTAGAGGCAGACCAAGGAAATGGTGGATCAGTGAAGTAAAGCAGGAGCTGGAATTAAGAAGATTGGAATGGTACCATGATGAGAAGGAAGAAATATACGTAGAAAGACAAAGATGAAGAGGACCCTTGTAATGCACCTGGGCGACTGGAGATGGTTAAAGGATGATGATGATGGTTGCAACCACCGTAATGGATTCTCAATTGCAGGAAATTGTAGGACTATACAGTCTAGGGATGTGCAATGAAGGAGTCTACAGACTCATCTAATTTGCTACCGACAATTACTCCATGATGAACACTATGTTTAAAACGTCACCTTTCCTAACTATACACGTGGATCTCCCCTTAAATGTTAAATACAGAAACAAAATAGACTGCATGCTTATTAACAAGAGGTCAAGAACTTCCTTTTGCAATATAAAAAAACAGGCCAGGTGCAGAATGCAGTTCCAGTCATGGCATTCTAACAGCTTCACTCAAGTTAAAATTCAGTCATAGCCATCATTCTCATTCTCCCTTATCTAGCTCCTGCCAGGTTGGGACATTTATGGCACTTCTCCAACTTCCTGTCTCCTTCCACCATTCCTTTCCCATCATTTTTTCCTAATCAAGGATTTTTCTTCTTGCGCTCCTCTTTATTGAATTGATCTACCTTGCTCTAGGTCTCCCTCTTGCTCCCTTTCCCTCGAACTTCATCTCCATCATCTGTTGTGGTATTCATTTCACCACCATCCTCTTCAATCAATCAATTAATCAATACTGATCTACATTTAGGGCAGTCACCCAGGTGGCAGATTCCCTATCTGTTGTTTCCTAGCCTTTTTTTAAATGATTTCAAAAACTATGATCAGCAGAAAACAGTAAATAAGAGGGTAAAGAGACTCTGGAATGGGTTTAAATCAATTGTTGAGGAATGTTAAAATAGGTTTGTACCTTTAAAGATGGTAAGGAATGGTAAAGATCCGATATATTATAACAGAGATGTAAAGAGACTAAGAAGGAGGTGCAGGCTGGAAAGAAACAGAGTTAGAAATGGCTGTGGAAGTGAGAAGAAATTGAAGGAAACTTACTATGAAATTGAAACTAACAAAGAAGTCAGCTAAGGATAACATGAAGACAAGCATAATGGATGGTCATACAAATTTTAGTGAAAAATGGAAGAGTATATATAGGTACTTTAAGGCAGAAACCGATTCCAAGAAGGACATTCTAGGAATCATTAATGAACAAGGGGAGTGTGTATGTGAGGATCTTCAAAAGACAGTAGTATTCAGTCAGTATGTAAAAATTGTTGGTTACAAGGATAATGTCTAGATAGAGGAGGTGATTAATGCAAAAAAAGTATTAAAATTTAGCTATGATAATAATGACATTTACAGTAAGATACAAAAGTTGAAAACTAGAAAAGCAGCTGGACTTGTTAAGATTTCTGGGGATATAATAAAAACGATGGGTTTGGGATATAGTACCACATCTGAAGTACTTATTTGATTATTGTTTACATGAAGGCAAATGCATGGAGAGTTGCTATAGTAGCCCCTGTGTATAAAGGAAAGGGTGATAGATATAAAGCTGAAAATTACAGGCCAGTCAGTTTGACATGCATTGCACGCAAGCTTTGGGAAAGCATTCTTTCTGATTGTATTAGACATGTTTGCAAAATTAATACCTGGTTTGATAGAAGGCAGTTTGGATTTAGGAAAGATTAGTTCACTGAAGCTCAACTTGTAGGGTTCCAGCAGGATATAGCAGATATCCTGGATTCCAGAGGTAAAATGGACTGTATCGCGAATGGCTTATCTAAGGCATTTGATAGGGTAGATCATGGGGGGAAACTACTGGCAAGAATGAGTGCAATTGGACTAGACAAAAGAATGACTCAATGGGTGGCTATATTTCTAGAAAATAGAACTCAGAGAATTAGAGTAGGCAAAGCTTTATCTGTCCCTGTAATAATTAAGAGAGGAATTCTTCAAGGCAGTATTATTGGACCTTTATGTTTTCTTACATATCTATGATACGTGTAAAGAAGTGGAATCAGATGATGTTATTCCTTACAGAGGAATAAATAAGTAACGAGATTGTGAGAAAATGCAAAATGACCTTGATAATTTTGTGAGATGGACAGTAGGCAATGGTATGATGATAAACGGGGTTAAAAGTCGGGTTGTGAGTTTCACAAATAGGAAAAGTCCTGTCAGTTTTATTTACTGTGTTGATAGGGTTAAAGTTCCTTTAGGGGATCATTGTAAGTACGTTGGTGTTAATTTAAGAAATGAAAGAGCTTACCAGTATTTATTCTATATTTCATTTATTTTTTACAAAATATTAATATTTTGTTGGGTACAGGAGTACAGCTAGAGAGAGAGCTGGCCATGCAGCTAGGGGCGCACATCTGTTAGCTTGCATGGGAAGATAGTGGGTTCAAACCCCATTGTTGGCAGCCCTGAAGTTGGTTTTCCATGTTTTCCCATTTTCACACAAGACAAATGCTGGGGCTGTACCTTAATTAAGGCCAAGGTCACTTCCTTCAAAAATATGAAATATCAGGTTTACATGAGGCACTGATTCTCCACATGTCCTTACTTGCTTTCTAATGGCACCTGTCCCCATAGTCGATACATCCCTATTCATTACCACAACATCTCCAGCACATGCACCTCAGCTTTGCAGCACTCCTGAAACCGATGTACTCACTCGCTGGATGTTGTTTTCGGATTGTTGGTCCTTTTATTTGCTCCTCTTTGTAGTTTAATACATTTTCAGTGTCCTTTTGCCTACTTATTTTGCATGTACTTGGATGTTTTGCCACAAAGTCACCTAAACTTTGACATTTTCACTTTTCTCCTTTGAAATGATTGGTTATCCACTATTATATCTTCATGATCCTCAACAATCTTTGTTTATTTGTCCATTAACCATAAAACCACACAGTCCAGATAATACTATCCCATCCTGTTCTGATGCCACAATGACCATTGTGCCCTGAAACAAAGAGACTGTAGTGGTTAGGCTTAAATAATTCCGCTGTTCATATTATAATGGTTATACCATCCGCCATGCCAACTTGCTATGGGCCCAGCTCATCACCATATTTGACCCACCCCCTTACTTCAACCGTGCCAATCACAAGCAGCATTTAAGTGCTAGGCCAGCCCCACTCGCTGCCACCCGCGGTCCTGTGCCAGAGGAGTATGGAAATGAATCCACGATTAATCTGGAGTCTTCCATTTCGCGAGGTTCGTGGATCCATTGAGCATCCGGACTATTCTAGAAGGGCCAGCGCAGGTATATAAGAGAGGAACGACCTGCCTGCAGTCAGTGAGAGTTAGACTGGGTGAGTGAATGAGGAGTGAGAGTGAGATTGAGTTTGCTGGTATGAGTGTGCAGCCTGATGTAGTATCTGCCTGTTGGAGCCGAGGACTCATTCCTGTTTCCCTGACTTTGTGCGTGTTCGTCCCTTGGGACCGGCTGCTGGAAAAGAACCTTGGGTGTTCTGGAGCAGCGCGAAGGGAGCACTGGGTGACGACGTGTGCAGACTGCGAACGGAGTTCAACGGACAGAGTGCTGCGGATACTATCCCGACCTGTGTGAATTGCCGTGATTATCGAACTAGCGTGCTACAGTGCGAACTGACAGTGAAGGAGAGAATGTGTAGCCATGTGACGTGGAACCTTGTGTGTGAATGTAGAACTGTGTAGCAAGAGAACATGAGAAACTGAGGAAGAGAGAGAGCGCGAACCGTGTAAGTGTGTAACCGTATACCTGTGTAAGTTGTAAGCTCGGCAATCGTGTGTGGGTGTGTGTGTGTGTAAATCTGTAATTGTAGTGCTTAATTAATAAGTCTTAGAAATAGAATGCTACCAGGTTCTGTACTCATTTATTTACTTACTTACCCTGTCAACACGTAACAACTGGCGTCAGAAGTGGGATGGGCAAGTGTAATAAACTGGTGGATAACCTCTTACGTTAAAACTGGTGTCAGAATCGAGTACCTGGTAGCGTATTTTGTAGTCGACAGAAACTTCTACTAGTGAAATGAATTCCGAACAGCTCCAGATTTTACTAAGCAAGTTTAGTGAATTTGAAAATAAAATATTTTCTAGCTATGACGAACTCATTAATGAACTGAGATCTGAATGGACATCTAACACGAAGCAACTGAAAACAGACTTAAATGAACGGAAGAGTGAGCAGTTAAACTCGGAAAACGAAGTGCGCTCTCTCGAAACAGAGGTCGACAATGACGATGTGCGGGACGACAACAAACTGGATGAGAAGGGGTATGAAGAGATGCCTACTATTTTGGAGTCCGGAGTTCGAGGCACAGCAGTGGAAGTGAGTGCACTGCGTGCAAAAACGATGGCTGTGGAGACATGAATGTATCCTTCTAGCAGCGACAGCGACTCCACCATCATGAAGTTGGAAACCCTACGGTACGATGGGATTACTTCCAAGAGAACATGCCAGACCCAGTTCGAGACCGGATCGATGTCCAAGAAGAGTGCCGAATACCCGATCGCCGGACTACGTGTACAGAAGATGATAGTTCAACGCAGCCCCCAGCTAAGTTCGACCTATGAGGAGGTTGTGGGAGTGCTCGACGTATGCTGCGGTGTCCACCAACCGAGAGCCACCTACCGAGTCCAGCAGCAGGAGAGGACTCAGCGCACAGATATAACGCCGCGGATAATCGATGCCGAGATCGAGCGACTAGGCGATGTGATTGTGGAAGAGTTATCCCGAGGTGACATCAAGCTCGAGGCAGCTGACACCTGTGATAAACTACATGGCGCTGAGATCCATCCAGGGAAGATGATTGGCAAGAAACAGAACTACGAAGAGGCTCTGACGATGGCCCATGAGACAGAGCCAGCAATTGCAACGGCACGGCTGGAGGGACCCCTACTAGGAGATGGAGCAGCAATGGAAGACGAACCGATGAACAACGAATGAGGATGCCACCTGACCAGGACACTTGTTCCGGCACGAAGCTGCATGCCGGTACGAACATCAAATTCTGCACCCCAGAAGAAAAGGAAATTCAGCAGGGCTAAATCTGGATGAGCAAACCAGTCCCGGGCATCACACCAGACGACTATGAAGGCGCTCAAGCCCTGAAAATGGATGCAGGTGTGGAGGAAAGGAAAACCACCAAAGTTCCGACTGCCACGCGAAGATTTGAACGAGGACACCATCGACCGAACCCAGCAGATCCCCCATGAGAAGGTGGTGACCAACCGAATAAACAGTATTGCAGCGTATCGTGGAGCAGCTCGGGACGAGCAGCCTTAAGGAGGGGGCAATGTAATGGTTATAGCGTCTGCCATGCCAACTTGCTATGGGCCCAGCTCGTCACTGTACTTGGCCCATCCCCTTACTTCAACCATGCCAATCATGAGCAGCACTTAAGTGCTAGGCCAGCCCCACTCGCTTCCGCCCGCGGTCCCTGGCAGAGGAGTATGGAAATGACTCCACGATTAATCTGGAGTCTTCCATTTCGCGAGGTTCCTGGATCCATCGAGCATCAGGACTATTCTAGAAGGGCCAGCACAGGTATATAAGAGAGGAACTACCTTCCTGCAGTCACTGAGAGACTGGGTGAGTGAGTGAGGAGTGAGAGTGAGATTGAGTCTGCTGGTGTGAGAGTGCAGCCTGATGTAGTATCTGCATGTTGGAGCTGAGGACTTGTTCCTGTTTCCCTGACGTCATGTGTGTTCGTCCCTTGGGGCCGGCTGCTGGAGAAGAAGCTTGGGTGTTCTGGAGCAGCGTGAAGGGAGCACTGGGTGACGACGTGTGCAGACTGCGAACGGATTTCGACCGACAGAGTGTAGCGGATACTATCCCGACCTGTGTGAATTGCCGTGATTATCGAACTAGCGTGCTACAATGCGGACTGATGGCGAAGGAGAGAATGTGTAGCCATGTGACGTGGAACCTTGTGTGTGAATGTAGGACAGTGTAGCATGAGAATATGAGAAACTGAGGAAGAGAGAGAACGTGAACCGTGAAAATGTGTAACCATATACTTGTGTATGTTGTAAGCTTGGCAATCGTGTGTGTGTGTGTGTGTGTGTGTGTGTGTGTTACTTATTTACCCTGCCAACAAGTTACAATATTTTAAATTATATTTCAAGATGTATACTCCCCACAAGGGAGCCTCCATGGCTCAGGCATCAGCGCGCTGGTCTCTCACCACTGGGTTCCGTGGTTGAAATCCCGGTCACTCCATGTGAGATTTGTGCTGGACAAAGCGGAGGTGGGACAGGCTTTTCTCCAGGTACTCCGGTTTCCCTGTTGTATTTCATTCCAGCAACACTCTCCTATATCATTTCCTTTCATCTGTCATTCATTAATCATTGCCCCAGAGGAGTGCGACAGGCTTTGGCAGCCAGCATAATTCCTATCCTCGCCGCTGGATGGAGGCTTCATTCATTCCATTCCTGACCCGGTCAAATGACTGGAAACAGGCTGTAAATTTTCATACACAGTATGTATACTCACCACAAATGAATGAACATAACATACAACCTTCTATTATACATCACATGAGAAAAAATTGAATAACGTTAACTATTGTCCTATTGATATTCAAATTCACAATTGAAATTTTCAAAACAAGATTTTCAAAACAATATTTCCCTTTCTTGGTGTCCACCAGTGGCAATGTATGCATTTTGAGTAACGGTTGACCTTTACAGATTTTCTCCTGCTACTAATAATACTTTTTGAAAAAATTCAATATAAATAATCCAAGTACTTCAGGCAAACTTGTGACATACTCATCTTACCGAAACACTTTTGTATAGTTTGATATGTCAATCCTTCTTTTCTGCAAAAAAATCCGTAAAGTGCTCCTTAAAGTTTAGGTAACTCACCAACTCAGAAAGCTCCATCTTCGCACTGGCCGAAGAACAGTCTTTCGTTACTCATGGAATATCTCAGAAATGTTATTTGTTTTAAAGAACTCAGGCTGTGTTCTCCAGAAACAGTTGTCAGAAGGAAGCTTAAAGTAAGGTGTCAAAATTTTGCAAGCCATGTTTGATAATAATAATGTTATTGGTTTTATATCCCACTAACTACTTTAATGGTTTTAGGAGATGCTGAAGTACTGGAATGTTGTCCCAGGGTAGTTATTTTACATTGTAGTAAAGCTGCCAACACGGTGCTGTTGTATTGGAGGATCTTCAAATACCACTGGACTGAGCCAGGATCGAACCTGCCAAGTTAGGGTCAGAACACCTGCGCTTCAACCGCATGAGCCTCTCAGCTTCCCTTAAACACTCAGAAGAAAAAAACTGCACAGGATATTGTAGAGGAACAATGTGTGCTTATTTCTGTGCAGTTTTTCTTTTGTTCTTTTTCTGATACACACCTATAATATGACCCAATAATGTTCAAAAATGTGTTTCTATAAGTTTTCCACACTTACAAAGATTTATTTACAAACATGTTTTGCAATGCACACACCATGGCATCCTTCTGGCCATTTAGTACACACAGTTCTTGATCTTTTCATAACTCGTTCTGTCTTGCTGCATGTTCAACAATATTTTGCCTTTTTTCATGAGAGTTTAGCAAGTTTTCTAGGCCCTCAAAAATCATCAATAGAAAGCCTTACAAATGCTGATTCTGCTCCTAGAACAAAATGTTTTGGACAAATTATCTATTATTGAGGCAAGAAACTGGTACCATGACATGACTTCTAAACTATCTTTAGCATATTTTTATTTGTATAAGATATACACATTCACACCATTCTCGAAAATTTATTGAATTCCATTCTTTTCCAATATTTTATTGTATGCTGCTCATCAAGGTAATTATACAGCATCATACTAATCACTCGCATAAATGTAACGTAGTCTCAGATCATTCTTGGTTTCAATGTCACAGTTTCTCGCTCACAACCTTAGGTTTAACATTCAAGTAACCTACATATGATCCTAGATGGTGTTAAGAAAGCAACAACTCTGGCTGCTGGAGCTATCTTTTTAAATATCTCTCAGCAATGACAACACAATCTCAAGAAAAGAGCTCAACTCAAAGCTATGTAACAAGAAACATTGAACCTTCCATCCATATCTTCCAATTTAACATAAAAATCATCGGCAGAGAGAAGTGTGATTATCTGTCAAAAGTTCTCCTGGATAAGATTATTATTGTAGCCGTACAGGAAACACATACACCAAATAAAGAAGAATTCCAGAGTAGGAGCCATACAAATGGTTACACAACACTCAGTGCAACATATCAGAGTGTATATTGACTGCTAAGAAGCAATACCTCGCAATTTAATTTTCTAAAATTTTTAATTTTTTGGCATTTTCTTATGTAAACTTATTGTTTTTTCAGATAGTGAACACCACGTAACTCAGAAAAAAGTTTCATTTGAAACCAGCAATCATTTAAGAAAAGGCTACGAAAATGACACATAGGGAATCTGCCACATGGGCAGATCAGTATTGGTCGGTCGGTCGGTCGGTCGGTCGGTCGGTCGGTCGGTCGGTCGGTCGGTCGGTCGGTTGGTTGGTTGGTTGGTTGGTTGGTTGGTTTCACAAGCAGAAGTAGCTCAGAAGTCAATGATTGCAATAACTTGAATGTCATGTGAGAATGCTGATACATAAAAAACCTCGTAAATCAGTTTTGGTGGTACGTGCTGTGGTATTATATTCAAGAATTGTTGTTGAGCTCTTACTACACATATAATTGTTTCACTGAAGATTGAAGTAAAACTGTTTTGAACTGTTGTTCAAGGTAAATATTTACTTGTCTTTACTTAACAATGCATGCAGTGGTGTTGGTATAGTATACACTTAATAATATCTATAAGAATTAGTTGCACGTCATAAATATTATTCATAGTTTAGATAGGTATGGTACCAGTATCTTATTATGTTATGCTTTAATTTTCTGGTGGGTGCGCAATAGGCAATAATTCCATTGTGGAGATTTATCTCCCGTATGCAGTTATCAGACTTTGCCTCTTATAATGGGCTTCTGATAAGTTCACCTGCATACAACCCAGCGTCAGTGGGTAGGGTCTGACACTAGACTCATCAGTCAAAATGCTGGTTGATAGAACGAACGCCTGAAAAGCCTTACATCTGACATATGTTACAGATCAATTTCATTACCTTAAATATAAGAGATACCTTTTGTTTTGTTTGTGAATTGTTTCTTGTTCTAAACAAACATTCAAAAAATGACCTATCTATTTCTTTTGAAATGGCTGAGAGGTTGGCAAACATGGAGGACTTTCGTCATGTCCTTCTAGAGCTTACCGACGATCTAGACCTTCAACCTGAATTCCACGAGGACAAGGACAAAATAATGGAGACGTAGTTGTGATGGATGAAGAAGAGGACAGTGATACCGATCAGTCAGTGGATTCGGGAACAGGTGAACCTGACAATGACAGAGACGATTTCAGATTTTATTTGGTGAAAACTTAGACACAATCTGGTGTAGGAAACTGGTTACTGAACCAGTCAAAACTAAGTTGAGAAATTGATGGTAGAATGAGTTCTTGGTTCAGGGTACTTACAGGGGTTAGACAAGGCTGTAATCTTTGCTGTTCATAGTTCTGAAATTATGCTGAAAGGTATAAAATGGCAGGGAGGGATTCAGTTAGGTGGAAATGTAGTAAGCAGTTTGGCCTATGCTGACGACTTGGTCTTAATGGCAGACTGTGCCGAAAGCCTGCAGTCTAGGAACTTGAAAATAGGTACAATGAGTATGGTATGAAAATTAGCCTCTCGAAGACTAAAGTGCTGTCATTAGGTAAGAAATTCAATAGAATTGAATGTCAGATTGGTGATACAAATCTAGAACAGGTCGATAATTTCAAGTATTTAGGTTGTGTGTTCTCCCAGGATGGTAATATAGTAAGTGAGATTGAATCAAGGTGTCGTAAAGCTAATGCAGTAAGCTCGCAGTTGCGATCAACAGTATTCTGTAAGAAGGAAGTCAGCTCCAAGACAAAACTATCTTTACATCGGTCTATTTTCAGACCAACCTTGCTTTACGGGAGTGAAAGCTGGGTGGATTCAGGATATCTTGTTCATAAGTTAGAAGTAACAGACATGAAAGTAGCAAGAATGATTGCTGGTACAAACAGGTGGGAACAATGGCAGGAGGGTACTCAGAATGAGGAGATAAAGGCTAATTTAGGAATGAACTCAATGGATGAAGCTGTACGCATAAACCGGCTTCGGTGGTGGGGTCATGTGAGGCGAATGGAGGAGGATAGGTTACCTAGGAGAATAATGGACTCTGCTATGGAGGGTAAGAGAAGTAGAGGGAGACCAAGACGATGATGGTTAGACTCGGTTTCTAATGATTTAAGGATAAGAGGTATAAACTAAATGAGGCCACAACACTAGTTGCAAATCGAGGATTGTGGCGACGTTTAGTAAATTCTCAGAGGCTTGCAGACTAAACGCTGAAAGGCATAACAGTCTATAATGATAATGTATGTATGTATGATAATATATTTTCATTTCATAAACTTTTATTTTTATTGACAAATTGCGCCTCACTACCAAATTGGTGAGAGAGAGAGACTGCAATGATAAAACAAGTACAGAAATAATGGCTCTTTTTGAGGTTTTGTTCCTGATTGGAGTGAAAAAAGGAAGGAAGATACACTAACACTGAAGAACTATGGAAGGTAGACGGCACTGGCATGGCTATCCTAAGAGCTGTATTCAGTCTCAAACCACTTCATTTTTTTGATGCAAGTACTTTGATTTGATAATGTGCACTCATAAAGAACAACAATGTGATAAGTTAAATGAAATGGTGTATGGCTTGCCAGATGCAGGTCTTTAGAATTAACACCCATAGGCAACCTGCACGTCGTGATGAGGATGAAATGATGATGAAAATGACACATATACCCATTCCACGTGCCAGCGGAATTAACCAATTTTGGTTAAAGTTCCTAACCCTGCTGGAAATTGAACCCAGAGCCCCTGTGACCAAAGGCCAGCATGCTAACCATTTAGCCATGTAGCTGGACGTGATAAGTTAGCAGCTGTTAGACAATAGTTACAAGTTTCCTGAACAATTGTCAATTGAATTATTTGTATACCGGTAGTGAGTTTGTCACAATAGAAGAATTGCTCGTAGGATTTTGAGGGCACTGGGGTTTCATGTAGTATATACCAAACAAAACGGCCAAATATGGCATAAAATATACGCCCTGTGTGACAGCAAATCATATTACATATATTATTTTGAGCTGAATTGCAGAATTCAGAAAACAGGTCCTTTCGTGACGTCCAGTAAACGATTTTACGTTGTACAAAGAATAACTATTTTGATATAACATTTGAACTGAAACGTTATCACCGAAAACTATTACCCCAGTTATGAGTTGTCAATGTATCCTTATGAAAATGACCTCACATTTTCCCCCAAAATGTGCATTTAAGTGATATTTTGTAGGAGCCGGCGGTGGCGTGTGGCGCGTGGCGCATGCTGGTCCGTGTAATTTTTTTTTTTTTTTGCTGTTGCTTTATGTCGCACTGACACAAATATGTCTTATGGCGACGATGGGGCAGGAAAGGGCTAGGACTTGGAAGGAAGCGGCCGTGGCCTTAATTAAGGTTACAGCCCCAGCATTTGCCTGGTGTGAAAATGGGTAACCATGGAAAACCACCTTCAGGGCTGCCGACAGTGTGGTTCGAACCTACTATCTCCCGAATACTGGATACTGGCCGCACTTAAAGCGACTGCAGCTATCGAGCTCGGTGTGTAATTTCTTAAGGTGTGCCAACCAGAGGGTGGTTTTTAGGATGGAATGTGATTTATCTTTGTTGGGCCTGTCAGATGACAAGGAAATTACCAACAAAACTTGTAGTTTGGGCTACAAATCAATTGAAAAGATGGCAAGACTTGCCAGAAAATTTGGTCCAAGATGCACCAAATTTTCCTGTGAAAAGTCAAAATGGAGATGCTATAATGTCATTCCTGAAGATGTTAGGGGAGAGTTACATTCCAATTTCTGGAAAGATTTGAGCCTCAGTGAAAAGAAACTGTACATCAAGTCATTAGTGGAGCATGTGCCAACAAAATAAAAGATGGATCGTGCTGGTGATAGAAGACAAGGTACTTTAAATTACTTCATTAAAATTGGGGAAGAACGACATTGGTATGTGTAAGGAAATGTTTTTACAAACATTATTGCTAAAGGAGTGGGGTGTGTTTGTAATTGTTTAGTGACTTCTAAGGATGGAATAAACATTAAGACACACATTACCAAGCTTAGTGTGAAAAAATCTGATGAAGAGTATGTAGAGTTTCTTGAAAGATCTCACTAAAATTCTGGCTCACTGTTTCAAATCAAATCAAAATCTCTTTATTTGCAAATGAGGTGTCTACCTCGGTGGCAAATGGCACACTAAAATACATTATTGTCAAGCACTAAATTTTAAATTAACAAGAGATGATATTTATGCTAACATTTTTTTTCTATTAAACAAACAGATCATCCTTAATAAATTTATATTGTTTACAAAATTCGACTTATAATATCTCCTATACTTACAAACATAGTCAACTCATATACAGTATGTGGAATTCCTTCAAATAATACTATGCAACTGGTATAAGATTAAAATTTACATTGCATTTATTTACTTTTTTTTTTTCACCCATTTTGTAACCTAAGTAGCATAATGACCTGCTGCGTCTTAACCAGAGCCCCCTTTTGCCACCACTTTTCAGAGTTCCTGAAGGGCCTTCACAGCTACCGTAGCAGTCCCAGGGCCCTCGAAGTCCCCACTGTACTTCACCCCTACAGGCAGTCCCCTACTTTGGCTGGCCAAACTCCATGGACCAGGGGTTGGAATTAATTCTTTTTTTTAACACACATTTTTTATTTACAATAGCCTGCACTGGTTGAATGCCCTCTAACATTTCATTTATTTTCCCTGTTGCTGTTTATTCT
Source organism: Anabrus simplex (assembly GCF_040414725.1). Lineage (NCBI taxonomy): Eukaryota > Metazoa > Arthropoda > Insecta > Orthoptera > Tettigoniidae > Anabrus > Anabrus simplex. Next base: position 408,491,981 of record NC_090269.1, read on the forward strand.
CTTCTCGAATACCTGTACAGATTTTGGAAAAGGATCAAACACTACCCCTGGTAAATTGTTCCACTCCTTCACGCCCTTCCCAATGAATGAAAATTTACCCCAGTCGCTTCTGCTAAAATTCCTTCTTAATTTTATACTTGTGGTCAGTCCTGCCGATATAATTATTTTCCAACTGAAGCTTCTCACGGATTTCTCCCCATGCTTCTTCTCCAGTATAGGCTCTATATAATCCTATAAGTCTAGTTTTCTCCCTTCTCTTACTTAAAGTTTCCCACCCAAGTTCCTCTAACATTTCTGATACACTACTATTTCTCCTGAAATCCCCTGTTACAAATCTTGCTGCTTTCCTCTGCACACTATCTATTTCTTTTCTTAGGTATTCAAGAAGCTTTCAAGAAGAACATCAGAAAGATGTATCTTCAAAGAATTATTAACCCTAGAGCAGGCACGCACATTTTGGGAACACGAATGGTTGCCTGTGGGACAGGTGTCACCCGAAGTGTTCACAGTATTTCTTTATGAAATAGTTACATGTGTATGTTCCTTCATAGATAACCTGATTTATTCAATACTAGCAAGATACCCGTGCTTCGCTACGGTATTATACTGAAATTTATAATTGAATGCTTATTGTTTTAGATATATAATCCGCCGAAATTCGCGATCTGACTCGTTCTCTGCGAGAATCCACCAAAATTCCCGATCTATTATTTTACGGCACGTTTCCTCCCATTTTTAAATCTTCCTTTCCAGCAATCGATTTCGTACTTCCCGAGTTAGGCTCAGGTATTCCTCCAGGTCAGTTGGGTCCGTAAATCTTTGCCATCTTTTCCTATGATATTTTTAATACGGATATAATCCTTCAGGAGATCCGGCGTGCTGTCATACTGGGTGCCTTGGCGGCACTGAACCCGCGACCGGACTGCATTCTTAGTCATTACCCGTCCAGGAGCCGTTTCCATCGCGGTCCGCAATTTGACGACGGTCCGGATTATTATTATTATTATTACTATTATGTGTTGCTGGAATGGCTGATGACAGGGAAAACCGGAGTATCCGGAGAAAAACCTGTCCCGCCTCCGTTTTGCCCAGCACGAATGCCACATGGAGTGACCGGGATTTGAACCACGGAACCCAGCTGTGAGAGGCCGGCGCGCTGCCGCCTGAGCAACGGAGGATCCTTATAAGTACATTAATAACAGTAAAATCAATTGGTCTCACCTCCTTCTACACCCCACCGCCGTTAAGTTTATTTACAGCCCCCCCCCCCCGAAGAAGAATTAAAAGGATGCTTGTTTCTTTATGTTTAAGGGAGATTCCAAACACCAATGTTCACGTCTATTAACTTCAGTTTTGAGATATAAGTATCCACATAAAAATAATTTACTTTTTTTCACTTCATTTCACAATAATCTCTCCTCCCCCTAAATGAATTTTCCCGCAAAAAAAATACTTCTTTCTTTAATAGTAAAGGATTTTCTAAATACCAATTATCACGACTCTAACTTCTTCAGTTTTTGATTTATGTGTCCTCATGAAAGGAATTCAACTCCTTTACACTCCCGCCCTCCAAGATAGTTTCCCCACCAAAACGCCTTTTTCTTTGTTTTTAAAGGAGATCCAAATACGAATTTTCACGTCTGTAACAACTTTAGTATTAGATGTATGTATTCTCATACAATTAAGTCAACTAATGTTTCAATTCTTTCAGCCCCCCCCCCCCGCCCCCTTCATTGGATTTTCCGAGAATACGTGTTTCTTTACTTTTAAAGCAGATTGCAAATATCAAATTTCACATCTGTAACATCTTCATTTTTGAGATATCAGTAGCCTAATTAAAAGAATTCATCACCATCCCCCCCCCTCGCCCTCCACCCAAGTGGTATTTCCGAAAACTAAAAATACACTTTTCTTTATGTTTAATAGAGATAAAAATACCATTTTTCACTTCTGTAACATGTTAAGTTTTTTAGATATCCGTAAAAATTCTCATTTTAAAATTTCACCCCTTTTGGGTTCCCCTTAAGTAGAGTTTCCAAAAACAAATAACCTATATTTCTTTACATTTACAGGAGATTTACACCCACTTTTTACGTCTGTAACATTTTACGATTCCAAGATATTCTGTAGATATAGTCTTTCAAAAAATTCACCCCAATTTGTCACTCCTGTTTAACCGCCATTAATTGGCTTTTCCAAAAACTAAAAAATACGTGTTTCTTTATTTTTAAAGGAGATCACATATGCGAATTATCAGTTCTGTAATATCTTTCGTTTCTGAGATATGTGTATCCTCATTAAAGGCATTCAACCCATTTTTCACCCTTTTACACCCCTCCTATTAGGACTTACTGGAAACAAAAAAAATACGTGTTCCTTTGTTTTTAGAGGAGATTCTAACCACCAATTTTTACATCTGTAAATTTTAAAGTTTTAAGATATAGACACACTCATTTTAAAAAATTCACCCCCGTTTTCACCCCCCAATATTTGGATTTTCCAAAAACGAAAAAATACCTGTTTCTTTACTTTTAAAGTAGATCCAAAATACCAATTTTCAGGTCTGTAATATCTTCAGGTTCTGAAATATAAGTATCCTCATGAAAGGCATTCAACCCATTATTCACCCTTTTACACCCTTCCTATTGGGATTTTCCTAAAACAAAAGAATACATTTTTCTTTATTTTTAAAGGAGATTCTAAATACCAATTTTTACATCTATAAACTTAAAAAGTTTTGAGATATAGATACATTCATTTTAAAAAATCACCCCCTTTTCACCCCCCCCCCCCATTAATTGTATTTTCCACAAACAAAAAATACGTGTTTATTTATTTTTAAAGGAGATCCCAAACACCAATTTTCAGGTCTGTAATATCTTCAGGTTCTGAAATATAAGTAGACTCATGAAATGCATTCGACCCCTTTTTCAACCTTTTCCACCCTTCCTATTAGGATTTTCCGAAAACAAAATATACGTGTTCCTTTATCTTTAATGGAGATTCTAAATACCTATTTTTACACCTATAACCTTTAAAAGTTTTGAGATATAGATACACTCATTTTAAAATAGTACCCCTTTTTACCCCCCTTAATTGGGTTTTCCAGAAACAAAAAAATACGTGTTTCTTTATTTTTAAAGGAGATCCCAAACACCAATTTTCAGGTCTATAATATCTTCAGTTTCTGAGATATAAGTAGCCTCATTAAAGGCATTCAACCCCTTTTTTACCCCTTTTCACACCTCCTATTGCGATTTTCCGAAAACAAAAAAATACGTGTTTCTTTATTTTTAATGAAGATTCTAAATACCAATTTTTACATCTGCAAACTTTAAAAGTTTGGAGATATAGATTCACTAATTTTAAAAATTCACCCCCTTTTCACCCTCCCATTAATTAGATTTTCCAAAAACAAAAACATACGTGTTTCTTTATTTTTAAAAGAGATCAAAAGTACCAATTTTCAGGTCTGTAATATCTTCAGTTTCTGAGATATAAGTACCGGTATCTTGATTAAAGGCATTCAACACGTTTTCCCCCATTTTCACCCTTTTTCACCCCTCCTATTGGGATTTTCTGAAAACAAAAAAATACGTGTTTCCTTATTTTCAAAGAAGATTCTAAATACCAATTTTTACATTTGTAAACTTTTAAAGTTTTGAGATATAGGTGCACTCATTTTAAAACTTCACCCCCCCTTTTCACCCCCTTAGCAACGGAATATCCAAAAATCCTCTCTTAGCGAGCACCTACATCTTCATATGAATGTATCCCCAAAATTTCATTTCATTATGTCCAGTAGTTTTGGCTCGGCGATGATGAATCAGTCAGTCAGTCAGGACAAGCTATTTTATATATATACTAGCAAGATACCCGTGCTTCGCTACGGTATTATACTGAAATTTATAATTGAATGCTTATTGTTTTAGATATATAATCCGCCGAAATTCGCGATCTGACTCGTTTTCGGCGAGAATCCACCAAAATCCCCGATCTGACTCGTTTTCTATTAGATTGCGGCATGTTTCCTCCCATTTTTCAATTTTCCTTTCCAGCAATCGATTTCGTACTTCCCGGGCTAGGCTCAGGTATTCCTCCCGGTCAGATGGGTCCCTAAATCTTTGCCATATTTTCCTATAATCATTTTTAATATGGATAAAATCCTTCAGGAGAACCGGCGTGGTGTCATATTGGTGCCTTGGCGGCACTGAACCCGCGGCCGGACTGCATTCTTAGTCATTACCAGTCCAGGAGCCGTTTCCAGCGCAGTCCGCACAACTGACGACAGTCCGCAACATTATTATTATTATTATTATTATTAATATTTATATTATTATTGTTTATATTATGTGTTGCTGTAATGGCTGATGACAGGGAAAACCGGAGTATCCGGAGAAAAACCTGTCCCGCCTCCGTTTTGTCCAGCACGAATGACACATGTAGTGACCGGGATTTGAACCACGGAACCCAGCTGTGAGAGGCCGGCGCGCTGCCGCCTGAGCAACGGAGGATCCTTATAAGTACATTAAGAACAGTAAAATCAATTGGTCTCACCTCCTTCTACACCCCACCACCGTTAAGTTTATTTACCGCCACCCACTCCCCCCCCAAAAAAAATTAAAAGAAGGCTTGTTTCTTTATGTTTAAAGGAGATTCCAAACACCAGTATTCACGTCTATTACCTTCAGTTTTGAGATATAAGTATCCCCATAAGAATAATTTATTTTTTCACTTCATTTCACAATACTCCCCCCCCCCCCTCACTAAGTGAATATTCCCGCAAAAATTACTTGTTTCTTTAATAGTAAAGGATCGTCTAAATACCAATTATCACGACTCTAACTTCTTCAGTTTTTTATTTATGTGTCCTTATGAAAGGAATTCAACTCCTTTACACTCCCGCCCTCCAAGATGGTTTCCTCCCAAAAACGCGTTTTTCTTTGTTTTTAAAGGAGATCCAAATACGAATTTTCACGTCTGTAACAGCTTTAGTTTTTATTAGATGTATGTATTCTCATACAATTAAGTCAACTAAATTTCCAATTATTTCACCCCCCCCCCCCACTTCATTGGATTTTCCGAGAATACGTGTTCCTTTACTTTTAAAGCAGATTGCAAATATCAAATTTCATGTCTGTAACATCTTCATTTTTGAGATATCAGTAGCTTAATTAAAAGAATTCAACACCATTTTCAGTCACATTGACCCCCCTCCACCCAAGTGGCATTTCCGAAAACTAAAAATACACGTTTCTTTATGTTTAATAGAGATAAAAAATACCATTTTTAACTTCTGTAACATGCTAAGTTTTTTAGATATACTGTAAAAATTCTCATTTTAAAATTTCTCCCCTTTTGAGTTCCCCTTAAGTGGAGTTTCCAAAAACAAATCACCTATGTTTCTTTACATTTACAGGAGATTCCAAACACCCACTTTTTACGTCTGTAACATTTTACGTTTCCAAGATATTCTGTAGATATAGTCTTTCGAAAAATTCACCCCAATTTGTCACTCCTGTTTAGCCGCCATTAATTGGATTTTCCAAAAATTAAAAAATACGTGTTTATTTATAAAGGAGATCCCATATACAAATTTTCAGTTCTGTAATATCTTTCGTTTCTGAGATATATGTATCCTCATTAAAGGCATTCAACCCATTTTTCACCCTTTTACACCCCACCTATTGCGATTTACAGCAAACCAAAAAATACGTGTTCCTTTATTTTTAGAGGAGATTCTAACTACCAATTATTACATCTGTAAATTTTTAAGTTCTAAGATGTAGACACACTCATTTTAAAAAATTCACCCCCCCTTTTCACCCTCCAATATTTGGAATTTTCAAAAACGAAAAAATACGTGTTTCTTTACTTTTAAAGTAGATCCCAAATACCAATTTTCAGGTCTGTAATATCTTCAGGTTCTGAAATATAAGTAGCCTCATTTAAGGCATTCAACCCATTATTCACCCTTTTACACCCTTCCTATTGGGATTTTCCGAAAACAAAATACACATGTTTCTTTATTTTTAAAGGAGATTCTAATACCAATTTTCACATCTATAACCTTTAAAAGTTTTGAGATATAGATACACTCATTTTAAAATATTACCCCCTTTTTACCCCCCCCTTAATTGGATGTTCCAGAAACAAAAAAATACGTGTTTCTTTATTTTTAAAGGAGATCCCAAACACCAATTTTCAGGTCTGTAATATCTTCAGTTTCTGGGATATAAGTAGCCTCATTAAAGGCATTTAACCCTTTTTTCACCCCTTTTCACTCCTCCTATTGCGATTTTTCGAAAACGAAAAAAGACGTGTTCCTTTATCTTTAATGAACATTCTAAATGCCAATTTTTACATCTGCAAACTTTAAAAGTTTGGAGATATAGATTCACTCATTTTAAAAATTCACCCCCTTTTCACCCTCCCATTAATTGAATTTCCCAAAACAAAAAATACGTGTTTCTTTATTTTTAAAAGAGATCAAAAGTACCAATTTTCAGGTCTGTAATATCTTCAGTTTCTGAGATATAAGTACCGGTATCCTGATTAAAGGCATTCAACCCATTTTTCCCCATTTTCACCCGTTTTCACCCCTCCTATTGGGATTTTCTGAAAACAAAAAAATACGTGTTTCCTTATTTTTAAAGACTATTCTAAATACCAATTTTTACATCTGTAAACTTTTAAAGTTTTGAGATGTAGAGACACTCATTTAAAAATTTAACCCCCCTTTTCACCCCCCTTAGCGAAGGAATATCAAAACATCCTCTCTTAGCGAGCACCTACATCTTAGTATGAACATATCCCCAAAATTTCATTTCTTTATGTCCAGTAGTTTTGGCTCGGCGATGATGAATCAGTCAGTCAGTCAGTCAGTCAGTCAGGACAAGTTATTTTATATATATAGATAGACTAGCAAGATACCCGTGCTTCGCTACGGTATTATACTGGAATTTATAACTGAATGTTGTTTTAGATATATAATCAGCCGAAATTCGCGATCTGAATCGTTTTCTGCGAGAATCCGCCAAAATTCGCGATCTGACTCGTTTTCTAATAGATTATGGCAAGTTTCCTCCCATTTTTCAATCTTTATTTCCAGCAATCGATTTCGTACTTCCCAGGCTAGGTCCAGGTATTCCACCCTGTCAGTTGGGTCCCTAAATCTTTGCCATCTTTTCTTATAAGCATTTTTAATATGGAACAAATCCTTCAGGAGATCCGGCGTGGTGTCGTCTTGGGTGCCTTGGCGGTACTGAACCCGCGGCCAGACTGCATTCTTAGTCATTACCCGTCCAGGACCCGTTTCCACGTTTCCACCGTGGTCCGCACATTTGACGACGGTCCAGAACATTATTATTATTATTATTATTATTATTATTATTATTATTATTATAGATGTTCTGGACTCCACAGCAAGATGCAAGACCGCTACTTGGCGGTAAATTACATCTGCTGCCATTGTTATTGTTGAGAATGTGACCAGCACCAATGTCGCGCGTAGGCAAGTGTGCGGGATTTCTGGCGATAGGAATGACATACTTCCGTGCATTATTGACCTTATTATAGAGGTGAATAATTGGACGGTCAATCTCATTCCTATCGTTTATTTCAAATGTGTTTAAATTTTTATTCATATGCCAGGAGAATCTACTGTAATATAAGAACGTTCTCCGAAGGAAAAGTTGGCTGTTGAAAACGAACCCAGGAAAGATTAAAAAGATCGGTTTATGATCAGAATAAGTACATCGAAAATATACAGCCTGTTTCCAGTCATCCGACAGGGTCAGGAATGGAATGAATAAAGCCCCATCTAGCGGCGACAGTAGGAATTGTGCCGGCTGCCGAAGCACTCCTCTGGGGCAATGATCGATGAATGACAAATGAAATGAAATATTGGACAGTGTTGCTGGAATGAATGATGACAGGGAAAAGCGAAGTATCCGGAGAAAAACCTGTCCCGCCTCCGTTTTGTCCAGCACGAATGTCACATGGAGTGACCGGGATTTGAACCACGGAACCCAGCTGTGAGAGGCCGGCGCGCTGCCGCCTGAGCAACGGAGGCTCCTTATAAGTACATTATGAACAGCAAAATCAATTGGTCTCACCTCCTTTTACACCCCACCGCCGTTAAGTTTATTTACCCCCCCCACCGAAAAAAAATTAAAAGAAGGAGTGTTTCTTTATGTTTAAAGGAGGTTCCAAATCCCAATGTTCACGTCTATTACCTTGAGTTTTGAGATATAAGTATCCCCATAAAAATAATTCGCTTTTTTTTACTTCCTTTCACACTTCTCCCCCCCCCCTTAAGTGAATTTTCCGGCAAAAAATACTTGTTTCTTTAATAGTAAAGGATCTTCTAAATAGCAATTATCACGACTCTAACTTCTTCAGTTTTTGATTTATGTGTCCTCATGAAAGGAATTCAACTCCTTTCCACTCCCGCCCCCCAAGATGGTTCCCCCACAAAACGCGTATTTCTTTGTTTTTAAAGGAGATCAAAATACTAATTTTCACGTCCGTAACAACTTTAGTTTTTATTAGATGTATGTATTCTCATACAATTAAGTCAATTAATTTTAGAATTCTTCCCCCCCCCCTTTTCATTGGATTTTCCGAGAATACGCGTTTCTTTATTTTTAAAGGAGATCCCATATACAAATTTTTAGTTCTGTAATATATTCAGTTTCTGAGATATATGTATCCTCATTAAAGGCATTCAACCCACTATTCACCCTTTTACACCCCTCCTATTGGGATTTACAGAAAACGAACAAATACTTATTCCTTTACTTTTAAAGGAGATTCTAAATACCAATTTTTACATCTGTAAACTTTTAAAGTTTTAAGATATAGACACAATCATTTTAAAAATTCACCCCCCTTTTCACCCCCCATTATCCGGATTTTTCAAAAACGAAAATATATGTGTTTCCTTATTTTTAAAGTGGATACCCAATACCAATTTTCAGGTCTGTAATATCTTCAGGTTCTGAAATATAAGTAGCCTCGTTAAAGGCATTCAACCTCTTTTTCACCCTTTTCCACCCTTCCTATCGGGATTTTCCAAAAACAAAAAAAAAGTGTTTCTTTATTTTTAAAGGAGATTCTAAATACCATATTTTACATCTATAAACTTTAAAAGTTTTGAGATATAGATACACTCATTTTAAAAATTCACCCCCATTTTCACCCCCATTATTTGGATTTTCCAAAAACAAAAAAATACGTGTTTCTTTATTTTTAAAAGAGATCAAAGGTACCAATTTTCAGGTCTGTAATATCTTCAGTTTCTGAGATATAAGTATCCTCATTAAAGGCATTCAATCCATTTTCACCCCTTTTCACCCCTCCTATTGGGATTTTCCGAAAACAAAAAAATACGTGTTTCTTTATTTTTAATAAAGATTCTAAATACCTATTTTTACATCTGTAAACTTCAGAAGTTTTGAGATATAGATGCACTGTTTTTAAAAATTCACCCCCCTTTTCACCCTCCCATTTATTGGATTTTTCAAAAACAAAAAAATACGTGTTTCTTTATTTTTAAAAGAGATCAAAAGTACCAATTTTCAGGTCTGTAATATCTTCAGTTTCTGAGATATAAGTACCGGTATTCTGATTAAAGGCATCCAACCCCCTTTTTTTTTTACCGTTTTTCACCCCTCCTATTGGGATTTTCTGAAAACAAAAAAATACGTATTTCCTTATTTTTAAAGGAGATTCTAAATACCAATTTTTACATCTGTAAACTTTCAAAGTTTTGAGATATAGATACACTCATTTTAAAATTCCAACCCCCTTTTCACCCCCTTAGCGAAGGAATATCCAAAAATCCTTTCTTAGCGAGCACCTACATCTTAATATGAATCTATGCCCAAAATTTCATTTCTTTATGTCCAGTAGTTTTAGCTCGGCGATGATGAATCAGTCAGTCAGTCAGTCAGTCAGTCAGGACAAGCTACTTTATATATATAGATTTATGTAGACTTTAAGATAAATGTGCTTACAGTGTCATATATTTAAGTCACAAAATCCTTAACAAACATCCCATAACTTGAAATTAGCTTCCCCTGCACCTAGTATATGTGGTATTGTATTTTATCTACCAGTTTTGATAATGAAGTTAGATGTTTCCTTCCTCCACTTCTCTTCATTCTTTCTTATATAAAACCATGGCAATACATCCTGTCCCCTTTCATCAGGTGTGACTTCTTCATTCTCACAGAAGTATGATGTATGAATTATTATAGTTCTTCATTCTCCACCTTATCTCTCTCCTCAGACTCCGATTCATGGTCATGAAATAATAACTGTATGTACCTCTCCGCTTCTGCTTTCTGTACCTTCAAAGGGAATTTCCTAATCATCACTAAATTATTCATTTAATCATCCACTTACGACCGAGGAATCCACAGTACTTAGAATTTTTGTCTGATTAGGTACTGACAAGATAGGCGGTAGAAGTATTGTTGGTCCGATAGTTTATTATTGCTTCAGGCAAAATTTAATATAAATTAGCACTCACAGGACATGTTTCGACCACTTAGTGGTCCTCTTCAGCTGTATAAAAAAGAATTGAGAAGAAAAAACATTAGGAAAATAAGCACAAATAATAAAAGTTCTTTGGAGACTACTTTGTTTAAAAAATGGAGGTCATCAGAACAGGACATCTTGCCACTTGTTCTTGTTTAGAAAAGATGTTTATTCTGTGCTGTTTAGAGAGTTTGTCTTTGAGCGCGACCTAGTGAAGTAACAATGTGACACAGTCTGACAGTTCATGCAAAGCTCTGGAGAGAAGGGAAGTAGAGTTTTGTCGTCATCTAAAATATCATGTGAGGGAGGAGGGAGATTGGGCTGTGCTTCTGCGATGTCGTGTTTGATTATATCTCTTGTCCGTCTTGTCTGTTTTATGTCCACCCATTCCAAGTATTTACTAATGTTCTCGTATAAGATGTTTCTTTTGCTCGTTGTTTTCGTTAAGATTCTCTTCACCGTTTTCTAATTTATCAAGAACGATGTGGATCTTTTCAAGGTTGTTCATTAGATTTCCTTTATTTATCATACAGATAATATGAAGGTCCTGTCTAATATTGGTGACTTTGTGGTTGGACTCTTTCACATGGGATCCCATGGCAGAGAATCGTTTGTCCTAATGTTTTTTCTTCTCAATTCTTTCTTTATACAGCTGAAGAGGACCACTAAGTGGTTGAAACGTGTCCTGTAAGTGCTAATTTATATTCAATTTTGCCTGAGGCAATAATAAAGTATCGATTAGGTGGTCATTTTACTAACTTCTTGATTATATTCATTGATACGGTCATGAAATGGACAACTTGTAATATGTGAGGTTCTCATTACAGATAAAAATGAAGACCCAGAGAATTTAGATTGATAAGATTACAGGGGATATGTAGGCATTCCCTTGAACTAATCACAGATATCAAGTGAAATAAGAATAAAACTTACTGTGATTAAAAAGAAAAGTTATAACGCGAATAAGCCCAATGATGTTCAATGTTTTCTGGTTCTGGTATGAATATAACCATGAACAATGTAATCATCAGATATACTGGAGTGAGTGAACTAGCAACAAATTTTTTAAAATAAATACTACATGGGTGACACATGTCCCCCTTGCACCTACTCCAGGCAAATAAGAGCTAACGGTATTTGATATTTACCAATGCAAATGTATATCTGAGTGAAGGAAACCATTAAGTCTTCACGTGTTTTTCATCTTAGCAGACAAAGAGAACATTACTCTCCACCAACCGAGAAAGGATCAGTGTGACATATACACCAGTGTCCTAGTGTCCTTACGAAACAGGCAGTTTAGAGGAACAAAAATGGGAAAAGCAGATTAAAAACAAAGAGGCAAGAGAAAGAAGGGACAAGGAACTGTTTCCAAATGAAGGTAAAAATATGAAGTGCTTACACAGGACCTACAGTCAGTCAAAATTATGTCCTAACCTAAAAGCTAATGTACTGTATTATAACACAAAGCTGTGTTCGCACAATTTAGAATTTATCCTCCAGCCATTGTACTTGTTACTAGTGATCAAGTGTGAAGGTGAACATTTTGCATCAAATTTTGATTCTTGTTTGATTGACTATTTCAATAAAAATTTTGCAGATGCCAAACAGGTAATAATTTGGAGCAACAGTTGTGGACATGAAAAACGCTATCCATGCAAATGCCTTACTCGAGTTTTTAATGAAACATAATAATAATAATAATTTCATTGTTTTTACATCCTACTAACTACTTTGATGGTTTTCGGAGACAGCAAGGTTCTGGGATTTTGTCCCATAGGAGTTCTTTTACGTGCCAGTAAATCTACCATCATAAGGCTGACATATTTGAGTGCCTTCAAATACCGCCAGATTGAGCCATGATCAAACCTGCCAAGTTGGGATCAGAAGGTCAGCTCCTCAACCGTCTGAGCAACTCAGCCCGGCAAAGTGAAATGTAAAATTGAGAAAAAGCACAAGTATTTGGTGAAAGGATGTCCTCAAGTGGAAGTAGACTACGTCCACGCTATGTCTGAACTCAAACTAAGGAACAGAGACATTCACTTCCCATCAGATTACACAGTTGAGACAAAGGAGACCCGAAGGAAACCTTTTCCTCTTGAAGCAAAATTTCTTTTCCTATGATTTATTTTTGTACCTAGCAGATCCACAGTTTCAAAGATACTCTTCAACTTGACGCAGACTTCATGTATCAGATCCCACTGTTAAAGATAAGAAGATTCTAAGTGTCAGTCCTGCAAGTATCATAATTTGCTGATCAACTCTTCAATCTGCCATGATGGCCAAAAAAATGAGCCGTGAATTACATTTAAAAAGAGTAAACACGTGTCCTCATCCTGAGGTGGTGTAGCTCTTTTCAGGTACACTCCCAATGGAGGTGAGCTGTATGTACTATTTCAACCACATACCAGCCCTCCTGCCCTTCTTAAAGTCCTGGCAGTACCAGAAATTGAACCTGGGCCTCCAAGGACGGCAGCTAATAACACTAACCGGTACGCTACGCAGGCAGACGTGTATTACATTACAAACAAATGTATGAAAGTAGATTGAAAATTCTGACTTTGAAATATCACCTCCTTAACAACTAAATGAAGTTTTGCTAAAGTATGTACACTCCTTCTATGACAATTTAATGTATGAAATTGGAGGAAGACTTATCAGAACATCAAGTAAATTGGCAATTTATTTTTAAGAACAAAGTGAATGGACATTTATAACAAGTTAGTTTTAAACTAATTCCTCTTTTCATATTATGTACTGAGTTTCCATGTTTGTATATAAATATTTTTTCAAGCAAATACTGTGCTTCGAGTGAAAATTATATTTCTACATCATATATATATTTTTTTTACAATTTGCTTTAAGTTGCACCAACACATATAGGTCTTATGGTATAGGAAAGACCTGAGAGTGGGAAGGAAGTGGCCATGGCCTTAATTAAGGTACAGCCCCAGTATTTGCCTGATGTGAAATTGGGAAACCATGGAAAACCATCTTCAGCGTTGCCGACAGTGGAGTTCAAACCCACTATCTTCCAGATGCAAGCTCACAGATGCGCGCCCTTAACCGCATGACCAACTCCCCCATTACATAATATTTAATTAATTAATAATCGCTAATTCTAAATCCCCTTACCTGCATGTTTGACAATATTATTTGTGAAGATACCTTGTAAAGCTATTTATTTCTTAATGAAATACATTAGAGTATAATTTAACTCCATAAAAGTTGCAGCAACAATATTAAATTTACCATGTTGCACCAAAATTCATCACTTAAGAACATTTTTAGACTCTCCTGAAAATCAGTCATTTTTTGACTTACGAAATACTGCTTCCTAGCAGTCGAATGGTGTAGCTATATATATCCGTTACAACATTCAAAAGGTCTCATTGCTGTTTGAAACAGAAGAAGAAGACATCCACTCCATGGCTGTGTGATTGACAGTTCTTGCTGTTTTGAACATCTAGAAAACTCTAAGTGTGCTATGGCCCAGGACTGTTCTGAAGAACGTAACAGTTATAACCAAAATAAGAATAGGCTAGTGACCGTCATTAACTATCACATCAAATCAAATTCACTTTATTTGCAAATGAGGTGTATACCGTGGCAAATGATACACAAAAATACATTATCAAGCACTAAATTTTAAATTAAAAAAGAAAAGAGAACATTTTCCTGAAATACTGTATTATATAATCTATACTAAAAATTTTTTCTTTTAAACACATAACTCATCCTTAATAAATTTATATCATTTACAAAATTCTACTCATAATATCTTCTGTACTTACACATCGAATCGAGATGATGATGATGCTTGTTGTTAAAAGGGGCCTAACAACTAAGGTCATTGGCCCCCATACAATAATCAACTCATATACAGTACCGTATGTGGAATCACTTCAAATAATACTATACAACTGCTATAAGATTTAATGTTCTTTTATGCATAACAACCGGCTGTGCCTTAACCAGAACCCCTTTTACCACTGCATTTCAGAGTTCCTGAAGGGCCTTCACAACTGCTGTAACAGTCCCAGGGCCCTCGAATTTCCCACTGTACATCACCCCTACAGGCAGTCCCCTGCTTCGGCTGTCCAATCTCCATAGACAAGGGGATGAAATTCATTTATTCACAAAAATTCTTTATTTACAATAACCTACACAGGTTGAATGCCCTCTAACATTTCTTTTCTCTGTTGCTGTTTATTATTTTCTTGAGTATCTGTACAGATTTTGAAAAAGGATTGAACACTTCCCCTTGGTGAACTGTTCCACTCCTTCACGCTCTACCCATTGAATGAAAATTTACCCTGATTGCTTCTGCCAAAATCCAGTCAAATTTTATAATTGTGGTCAGACCTGCCAATGTAATTAATTTCCAACTGAAGCCTCTAACGGATTCCCCCCCTCCCCCCCCCCCCTGCTTCCTCTCCTCTATAGGCTCTATCAATCCTATAAGTCTAGTTTTCTCTCTTCTCTTATTTAAACTCCCAAGTTTCTCTAATATTTCTGATACACAACGTTTTCTCCTGAAGTCCCCTGTTACAAATCCTGCTGCTTTCCTCTGCACAGCATCTATTTCTTTTGTTAGGAATTCCTGGCGAGGATGCCAAACACTGTTTGCATATTTCAATAGTGGACGGACCATACTTAAGTAACTTTTCATGACATAAATGATATATTCTTCTGGTTCTTCTGTTTCAGGTAAATACTTCACAGAACCTATCAAGTTTGACTGCTGAATTGCACTGGTATATATGACAAGCTGCCCCACCTCTGTTAGTGGTGACTAGAACTTAATAGGTTTTCAAAGATGTTTCAAGATTTCAAAAGGCTGAAGGCTGACTTCAGTTTATTTACCAGAACTTCTTGCTTTTGGCTGATAATGTTCCCCATTAATCACAGCTTGAACTGATTCATCTGCAGTGCAACACCCAGCTCAAGGAAATTTTTCTGTAATCCAAAAATTTGTAAGAATTTTATAAAAATACTTCCAGAACATCAATATACTCAGTTGCAGTAAAAGCTAACTGATGAAGTTCTTTCACTGTTCCCTCTATGAGAAGATATACAAAAATAACTGGAATTACTTTATTACTGGTAAATACTGGCTGTCTTTATTCATATGCGCTTACAGGCCTTCCAAGTATTCTCTCTTGGAGATAATACAATGGTTCCTATGTTCAGTCCACTGTTCCAAATACTCCCAAAAGCTCTTCTTCTATAGACTGTTGAACATACCCAAATTTGCATTGTTTAACCCCTGATCACTACAAAAATGATGACCCCGAAGCTTTTTTTTTTTTTTTCACTTTAGGAAATAGGTGTAAATCACACAGCGCTAGATCTGGCGAATAAGGTGAATGTGGCACCCCCTCAAAGCCGAATGTAGTGATTGTTTCTTGTGTCCTGATGTCTTGATGATGGGGTTCATTGACCTGATGAAGGAACCATCCCCTTTGGAAGGGATGCTCATTTAGCAGAAGTTTTCCTCTTGAGTAGTGTCTTCAGTACTTCACAATAATAATCAGCAATTACAGTGCATTGCTTCTTTACCATGTTATTGTATGTGATGTCCTGCTCATCATGAAAGATCCTGGTTCAGTCCGGTGGTTTTTGAAGGTGCTCAAATACGTCAGCCTTGTGTCGGTAGATATACTGGCACGTAAAAGAACTCCTGTGGGACTAAATTCTGGTACCTCGGCACCTCCAAAAACCGTAAAAGTAGTTAGTGGGATGTAAAGCAAATATCATTATACTAATTACATCAAGAAAGATGAGGTGTTAACCTTTCCTGCACTTGCTTTAACTTTGGCCTTCTTGGATCTTGGTCTTGAAGGATGTTTCCATCAAGCACTTTCCTGTTTGGTCTCTGGGTCATAACGATGGAACCAGGTTTTATCACAAGTGATGACTTTTGCCAAAAATTTGGTTTTGAAAAATTTAAAGGCCTACTCAATACAAAATACATTTTATTTGTTTAATAAGTCACATTTTAAGACAAGGGACATATTTTGTCCTGAAGTGCAGGACATCTTTAAGCATAGTCTGACCATAGATAAATATGGATATATAAAAGAAAGATTTTTATCTCTAGCCAGGCTATGGCTAAAGATGTCCAGCACTTCAGGACGAAACATGTCCCTGTTTAATAAGTCACAAATAAATAAAGTGTGTTTTGTATTGAGTACATGGACTCTTAAAGCCCTAATTCTTCACAATTATCGAGTCTCAATATGGATCAAATAATGAATTTAGTAATGTGCAAAAATTTGGTTCCTGCTGACACGCTGTCACATGTTGAGTTTCCTGTTCATTGTTTGTCACATGCCACACAAATCTAATTGATGCATGCTGCTGAAACTTAAGATCCATGGTGTGTGTAGTTGCACTTTGACAGTTTCCCTCTAAGTGAGCACCTTCAGGGACATGACGCTCATGGCTTTGTGTCACTCAAGGTTGGGCCTCTCTGGCATTGCCAACAGCAAACACTAGCATGGGAGTGTTGAACAGCAATAAAATCATTCCAGTTATTTTTTTATATGCCTTCTTATATGTATTTGAGAGACTATTTTGTTATAAAATTGAGTAAGTCCCAACAACATGGACGTTTAAAGAACTTAAACCAGTGCAACTCGATACAGTTTACTGTATTGTGAACCATTGTTTCAAACATAGAATGCATTGTACAGCCTGAACATAAATAAATTAAAACTGACAATCTTCGTTTCTCAGCTTGCTGTGTTCTTTGGTTTGGTGAAAGGGTGAATATATAAACTTCTATTCAAAGTCTTGCCATTCTAAAATACATTTTATAAAATCATATTATGTTTGATGGTGCAGGCTGTGAAAAATAATTTTGTTTCATCAGTCTGATTTCACCACAAATACACCTTCCACTTACCTTCAACTGTATCAACTGTCGGTACACACTTTCACTAAATATCGTTGTGGTGAGAGATAGC
This sequence comes from Anabrus simplex, assembly GCF_040414725.1. Taxonomy (NCBI): domain Eukaryota; kingdom Metazoa; phylum Arthropoda; class Insecta; order Orthoptera; family Tettigoniidae; genus Anabrus; species Anabrus simplex. The sequence continues at coordinate 408,509,497 of NC_090269.1, forward strand.
CAGAGCACTGGTGAGATGAGTTTCCTTACCTGGGGTGCAGAAGCATGCGAGGGGTGCAACTCTTGGCTATCACTGGTGTAGATCCATAAAAAATTGCAATGCCTACAAGGTGGCCATGATTTTTAAGGACCGGGCGAGTTGGCCATGCGGTTAGAGGCACACGGCTGTGAGCTTGCATCTGGGAGATAGTGGGTTCGAATCCCACTGTCGGCACCCCTGAAGATGGTTTTCCATGGTTTCCCATTTTCACACCAGGCAAATGCAGGGGCTGTTCCTTAATTAAGGCCACGGCTGCTTCCTTCCAACTCCTAGGCATTTGCTATCCCATCATTGCCATAAGACCTATCTGTGTCAGTGCGACGTAAAGCCACTAGCAAAAAAAGACCAAATTTTTAAGGAGTCAAGTCATTATAGTCTGATACCATAGTTAGCTTTGAGTCCCACTGGTTAAAAAAAATACACGTAAATTTCTCCACTTCATGGGAAACATGGAATCATGGATATGTTTCTAGGGTTAGAAGATGAGAAAGTGAGTACAGATTCTTTGCTTGTTCCCAGTGGCGTATACTGAGGGCTACCAAGGCTCTCAGTGAAGTCCAAACCTCAAATGTGAATGAGGGAAATCTAAAGCACATTATAATGCAAGCATCTGACACATTGTTCTATTTACAAAACTTGAAAGCAGTGAGAAAAAATGTTGGACATATTTCTGAGAGCAAGGCATCAGAGACTGATATTGCAGCCCAGACACTCACCTCTCTCCCCTCGACTCACCTCATGTGGCTTGCTGCTGTATATGCGATAGGAGCGGGGGCCAGAGTGATAGGTGTGCTAGACTTCGGTCCGTCAGATCGCCACTGCTAACAAACAACCATGCGTTACTCCTCGTATATACTTCCTCACCTCATACTTCTGACTTAACTATATAGATAACAGAGTGCTGGTATTTCACACCCATTCACTTCTACATCCTTGTAGAAGACACTCCAGGGCTGCTGTTATGGGAGGAATGCAATCTTTCAGGTTTAATGTTCTCTTTTGTTGATTGGAATCGAACCTGTGATCATGGGTCGGACGCCACCACTGATCTTCCGAGGAAGCTAATTCACCAGTGAATGATGGTATGACCCCTGTAAAATTCATCGTTCTTATTTAGTTATGATAATAATAAAGGTGCATGGCATCTGTATAGGCTTGGTGGTAACTTAATGGAAAAAAAATGAATGACGAAGGCATCATAAACACCCAGTACCCAAGCCAGTGAAATTAACAGTTTGAGGGGGTTGATTCTGAAAATTGAACCAGGGCCATTGGACCAAAAGAAAGCACTCTATCCATTTAGCCAGAAAGCCAGACTTCAATTTGCTAAACATTAGGCTACCATCTCCACTACCGAGCTCGATAGCTGCAGTCGCTTAAGTACGGCCAGTATCCAGTATTCGGGAGATAGTAGGTTCGAACCCCACTGTCGGCAGCCCTGAAAATGGTTTTCCGTGGTTTCCCATTTTCACACCAGGCAAATGCTGGGGCTGTACCTTAATTAAGGCCACGGCCGCTTCCTTCCCATTCCTAGCCCTTTTCTGTCCCATCGTCGCCGTAAGACCTATCTGTGTCGGTGCGACGTAAAACAACTAGAGATAAAAAAAACAACCATCTCCACTGATCAGGGGTTCAGCACTGGCAGCAGCAGAGGCCAAGGCAGTTGCTTGTGAGGCAGCCTTGACAACACAGCAGGTTTCTCCTTTGGTTATTGGCTGCAGCTCAAAACTCTGAAGGCTTGACGTTCACTAATCCAACCATCGAAACGGGGTAACCTAAGTGTAGTGGTAGCCCATGTCTTGATCCCAGCATACACAACTGGCTGTTCCCCTCTTAGTACCACTTATGATATGCAGGAGGTACAGATAATGAATGCATCCTTTCACTCCATCCACAGGGGAGATAAAGTGTTCTGATAAACTGAAAATGTATGTAGCATCACGATCTATGTCCAACAATATATTGCCATGTCATATCCCAATATAGCCTCAATATCAAGATCAATGTCCAACAAAATGGTCACTGATTTAGCACACAATTTTATAGCTTTATGTATAGATACATATTGTGAGAAAATTTCTGCTACGTTCTGTGATGTTGCTGTGTATAAGGGGCTTTGCTGTGACCTGGACATAACACCAGTCAAAGACAGTGGAAATTTATTTAAAACACGGCACCATTTTTACCTAACTGTAATTAGAAGGCAGAGTTCTGGCACACAGTAATACAGTAATTTGAGGAAGAAGATGATGAAGACTTAGTATAGATGACAAACGCTGGTTACCTGGATATCCAAACAAAATTGTTGGCGTTAAGTTAGTGACGCTAATTCCAGATATCCATTTTAAAATATGCCCATGTTATAAAGTTTTACCTTCTGAATTTTAGCCAGCAGAGTAGGAAAGATGGTGCTAATCAATCAATCAATCAATCAATCAATCAATCAATCAATCAATCAATCAATCAATCAATCAATCAATCAATCAATCAATCAATCAATCTATATTTAGGGCTGTCACTCACCCACATGGCAGTTTATGTATCAGTTGTTCACTGAGCAATTTCTTAAATGTTTTCAAAGAACTTGGGACCACTAAAGTGCACGGCAAAAGCCTAGGTTTAATTCCAAACCTGTCCACAGTGATCATATGGAGTGAGGGTTTTTGATGCTGTTGATGGTGATACATCCATCAGATAGGGATGTTAAGACTTCAGCAGAGCCCTTGGTGTTATTTGGCAGGAGTAGGCCATGAGCCAATATGAGGTTTCACCCACTCCCTACCTCATAGATAATCATAATCATCATCATCACACCCAGATACACAGGATAATAATAATAATAATAATAATAATAATAATAATAATAATAATTGTATAGCCTCAGGTGCCGTGTGCAGACATTTTAATTTGATGCCATCTGTCTGTCTGCTCATCAATTTCAACATTCTGTTTTACTCTAGGTCCACTAGATGACAGACAGAGTAAACCAAAACTCTCTTGGGCATCTGTGGCTGAGATTTTAATTAATTTTGTCGGGTAAACACCAAATGTGTCACCAGAGATCTTTTACATGCCGACATCGTACGACATGGAGTGTCGAATGGACTTTCTTCCACCCTTCAACAATCCGACTACCTCTGCCAGGTTTGAACCAGTGGCTGCCACTCTACCACTGATCCACAGAGGCAGCTGATACACAGGATACCCATGGCCATCAACACACCAGGCCTCTCCGGAGGTCACACAATACCCCATCACAAGTCTGGGTTTGTACCGAACGTGAACATACAACTTAGCAATACAACTTGTATGTTGACTCACAAAATCATAACACATGTTTCCAGTCTTTCTGAATGCAATTAGAAAACTCAACTCACAAGCCTAGATAAGTTACTCTTTAGTGTTGGACTGATTCCATATCCAAGAAGAACTAATGAGCTCTGTTCCTCTGGTGCTTCCTGTATTGAATTTGCAAATATTTGAGCCAGACATGCTCTGTTAGCATGAACACTTCTAATCAGACACTTCTGCTCATGATACTCAAATTAAATTAAATTAATAGACACTTGAAAAAGCAATACTTAACCTTCACAGTACATAAAACTGAGTCATATTATGTAATTATGAGGCGTGTTTTTTAAGTAAGGGCCATTTTAAAATAACTACACAACGAAAGACGATTTTCAAACACCATATTTATTTCCAGATTCTACATACTTTATTTTTCAACATAGTCGCCAAGTTTGTTTAAACACTTATCGTACCTTACGACTAAGTTTTGAATTCATATACACTTGACGCCTGCTCCGATAACCAAGAGATCTTGATCTTGCGCTGGGACAGAGTCTGTTTAGCCTTCACATTTAGAGGCGAATCTTTTGTTTTTGTATACATTTGAGTGTTCGATGATGTTTTTGACTCATTATGCCGAAGAAGATGATGACATGTTAAGTAAGATCGTAACGGGAGACGAAACATGGGTTTTGCATATCACGCCCGAATCGAAGCAACGGAGTATGGAATGGAGACACACACACACATTTGCCTGGAAAGCCTTACATCTGATATGTTCTTGACATTTTTGACATGCTCTATTGGTGAAAAATATCTAATTCCCTCCACGGGAATTTAGAATTTTCCATTCAGAATTGCTAGGCAGGCAATAATTCCATTGTGGAGATTTATCTCCCATATGCAGTTATTAGACTGTGCCTCTTATAAGGGCTTCTGATAAGTTCACCTGCATACACCCCAGCGTCAGTGGGTAGGGTCTGACACATCCCACTCTGATGAGTCTAGTGTCAGACCTAAGATGAAACGCTGGTTAATAGAGCAAACACCTGAAAAGCCTTACATCTGATATGTTTTTAAACAAACTTGGTGGCTATGTTGAAAAATAGAGTAAAGAATCTAGAATCTGAAAATAAATGTTGTGTTGAAAAATGTCTTTCATTGTGTCATTATTTTCAAACAGCCCTTACTTAAAAAACACGCTTCGTAGTTTTCACTACAGTCTCTGATGGTTTTTGTTCTTCTTGCACACATTATTAAGTGATAGCGGCTTCATCAATGTAACCTAACGAAGACAGTGTATGTTCATTGTGTACCGGGAAGTGTGATCGCTATCAACTGTAATACTCAAGTAAATACTGTAAAGCCACAGTGTTGTCTACAGTGGATTATAAAGCCTTCACTGAACATTCCCAGAATACATGCAGGGGCACACATAGGATTCTTTCTTAGTGGGGGTCCAATGAGCAATATCAAGACCTAAAAACAAGGTACAATGAACAGCATTCTTTACTAATATACAAATCTGAACATTGGTGTGTATGTGTCTTCTTTCAGATAAATCAAGCTTAAATTTTGCAAGCTTTTAGCTGGTACATTCCATTAACATACACTGTCACACTGTCTCTTAAGGGTGTCATGCAGCAAAAGAAAATGCAAAGCAAATTCAAAAGTGGCATCCTTAAAAGTGAATACTCTGCCTAAATGGTTAGGCTTACATTAACATGGTGGAGTTAGCATTTAAAATTCACGTCTATATTTTACTAGATTCTAATTCTTACACACTGCACCAAGTTTATACTTACTCTCACTAACTCAGTCACATTGGTTGTTCCCTCTACTGCTTACAAACTGAGACAATAGTGATAGTTATGCAGTACATATTCCATTATCATCACTTATATACTAATACAATTCCAGTGCACAGAAATGCAAGGGAAATTTGGTGGTCAAAGCCTTAAAATTGTTGACAGTTTCAAATTAATGCAGAATATAAGGCTGGACACGGAGATTAGCAAGAAAATCCAACAGGGCAATGCATTCTACCAGAGTGTAAGAAACCTTAACTGGAATAAGGAAGTGTAAAGTGATAATGTATAAAATGTATTATGCACGCATATTGCCTCTAAGACCTGGACAATAACAAGTAGGGAGGAGAGTGGAATTCAAGCCAGAGAAATGAAATACCTAGGAAGTATGATAGGAAAGGCAAAGAAAGACAGATTGGGAAATGGTGTAAGAAAGGAGGTCAGAAGGGAAAAACCTAAATAAGAGAAGTGATAGGAGTAAACTAAGAAGGTTTCAACATGTAAGGAGTATGGAGAAGAAAAGAATACCACTACAGATGATGGAGATGAAGTTCGAGAGAAAGAGAGCGAGAGGGAAACCTAGAACAAGGTGTAGCGATTCAATAAAGAGGAGTGCAGGAAGATGAAAACTGTATTGGGACAAAATGATGGAAGAGGAATGATGGAAGAAGAGAGGAAGGTAGAGAAGTGCTATAAATGTCCCGACCTGGCAGGAGTTGGATAAGGGAAAGGAAGTTGATGATGACAGTTCCACATTTATACTCGCTGTATACTATCACAGTTCCTTAGTTCACAGCTTGCTCATAACATAGTCTCACAGTTCTGTACATTGTACAGTGTACGTACGCTCACACCAATCTTTGTACACCGTTCCTTCCCGAACCCTCATTGAACTTTCCATACTGTATCAGAGACACGTGGACAATAAACTAATAAACTAATAAACACAGTCTCCAACCACTTACACTACAGACTTTCTCAGCCGCTCAGTAACACTCATTGGCATTGTCACAGTCCACAGTCCATGACAGTCTCATAGTTCATGATGAGGCTTGCTGTCCACACCTTGGTGGAACTCCGTTCACAGCTTACACATGTCGGTACCCAGTGTCCCTTTAACAAAGCACCGGAACACCCAATGTCCTTCTACAGCAGCTGACCCCAAGAGGCATATGTGTGACAACAGGAAAGCAGGACAATCCTCAGTTCAATTGACAAACACTCCATAGACTGCCTCCCTCAACTCTGGTTGTTGTTTGTTCTAACAAGCATTTAAACAACAAGCATGTCTCTCACTCTCGGCTACAAACTGATGTAGTGCACTGAGCTCACTTGTGACTATAACACCCTTCATTCTCCTTCGCTCCACCAAGACCACACACTAACTGAACTACACCAACTAAGACTCTTCAACAGAAAGTCACTCCTGTATAATATATACCTGTGGCCAGCCCTTTGAGATACATTGGCATCTCGAAGCTTGTGGAAACCTCCAGATATAGAAGACTCTCGGACTGGGAGCCTAGTAATTTCTGTACTCCTCGAGGGATCAGCGGCATAGCGGTGGCCAATGACAGCACTTGTAGTGATGTCCGACCACTGAGCGCTGGCCCTTTTCACTGAGGCTCCAGCCCGTTGACAGTTGAACTGCTTACACGCGCTAGCGGAGAGGCCACCCACGCTCCAATATTATGAACTTTCCTACCTTTAAAATCTCCACTCAAGTTTATTCATCTATTAATGTTTTTCCATGCCAACCCTCCTCTAACATCTTAGAATATACTGCTTAGTTGAGGAGCTCGCCTCCTTACTTCCAAGTCTTCCCAGGCCCAAGTTCTTAACATTTTTGTAACAATACTCTTACCGGGCGAGTTGGCCATGCACGTAGAGGCGCGCGGCTGTGAACTTGCATCCAGGAGAGAGTAAGTTCGAATCCCACTCTCGGCAGCCCTGAAGATGGTCTTCCGTGGTTTACCATTTTCACACCAGGCAAATGCTGGGGCTGTACCTTAATTAAAGCCATGGCCGCTTCCTTCCAACTCCTAGGCCTTTCCTATCCCATCGTCGCCATAAGACCTATCTGTGTCGGTGCGACGTAAAGCCCCTAGCAAAAAAAAAAAAAAAACAATACTCTTTTGTTGAAAATTACCCAGAAAATACCATACAGCTTTCTTTTGAATCTTTTCTGGATCTTTTCCACTTCTCATACCAAGTAATCCTAGTGTGGGTCCCACACACTGGAACCATACTGTAATTGCAGTCTTACTGGAGACTTATATGCCATCTCTTTTACATCCTTACTACAACCCCCGAGTGCTCACATAACCATATGAAGATATCTGTAACCTTTATTTATAAGCACATTTATGCGATTTCCCCAAAGAAGACTTTTCCTTACATAATCCCTAAGTACTTTCTGTGATCCTCATGAGTTACTATCATCCCATCAATACAGTAATTCAAACTGAGAGGACTTTTCCCTTTGTGAGAATTAAAACTTGAATTTTTATCCCATTTACCATCATACCATAGTCTGCTGTTCACCTTACAATATTTTTAAGGTCTTCTTGTTGCCGCTCACAATCCTCTAACTTATTTACTACTGTATACAACATAACATATGCATGGCGTCAGGAAGTGGTGACCTCATCACCCAGTGGGGATCCACTGTAATCAGCCACCCAAGTATATGCGGGAAATCCATACCAGTTTGAGGTAGGAGGAAATAGCTGCCCTCAGCTCTGAACATGTAGAGAGATGATGGCAGCAGCTCTAAATGCTTGGCGACAGGCTATGTGACAAACCATCCGTAAAAGCGCTCGGTCACAAACTCTTGGAAAGATATCTTTCAGATTTAGTACCAAGGTTTGGGCATCCCCTGCAGGCAACCCACATTGGCAAGGCCCAGTAATGTGAGGAGTATACAAGGGCTACCATTCTACAGGCGGAGACAGTTAAGGAAGCTAGCCCATGCAACCTGTCTTGCTTTGCTTAATGTCAGCACAGCAAACTGTGAAAGGCTCTCAAAAGGAGACAGATTGATGCTTGTGCTGTGCACGAAACATGATGGAGTTGACAGAATTCGGGTACAAACTGATATACAATGGTACCCTTGGAAGAACCAGTGATGTGGTATTAGTGAAGAGATTTACGATGCATTTTACTGAATGGATTAATTTGATTCTGTTACTGAATCGATACAGTGATCCCATTCTCAGCACATTAGAGCCACCCTTTCTATAAATCTATCTGTGTAGTGTTTACTGAAAGGCAGCAGAAACAGCATTCAGTGCTCATTGCTGCCAGCTGGTTTTCATTCTGTGAGCTGCTTTCCTATGCATCATCCAAATTTCAGATTCAGGTTTCTCTTGCAGCGACCTCTTTGCATGAAGTTTTGATGTCACAAATCTCCACGGTGACAACTGCATCAAAGAGGTATATAGAATTAGATGGAAAAATATCTGTACACACAATCATCAATGATCTGCATTTAGTGCTGTGTCCGGCTCCATAGTTAAATGGTTAGCATGCTGGCCTTTGGTCACGGGGGTCCCGGGTCTGATTCCCGGCAGGGTCAGGAATTGTAACCATCATTGGTTAATTTCTTCAGCACAAGGGCTGGGTGTATGTGTATGTGTCGTCTTCATCATCATTTCATTCCCATCACGACGTGCAGGTCACCTACGGGAGTCAAATCGAAAGACCTGCACCTGGCGAGCCAAGCCTGTCCTCGGACATTCGCGCACTAAAAGCCATATGCCACTTCACTTCATTTAGTGCTGTCACCTAGGAAGCAGATTCCATATCAATTGTTTGCCTAGACTTTTCTTTTTTTGCTAGTGACTTTATGTCGCACCGACACAGATAGGTCCTATGGCAACAATGGGATATGAAAGGCCTAGGAGTTGGAAGGAAGCGGCTGTGGCCTATTTAAGGTGCAGCACCAGCATTTGCCTGGTGTGAAAATGGGAAACCACGGAAAACCATCTTCAGAGCTGCCAACAGTGGGATTAGAATCTGAGAGATATTATTTCAAAGAACTTGCAAATTTCTCCATATTCACAGTTTTCTGATTCAACGTCTTTTTAGTTACTGCACCAGTTGGCTCATTTACTCACTGTCCCTGTACAATAATGATCTCGTGATCCAATGATTGAAGTCATGTGCAATGATGCTAAAATACGAACAGAGGAATACTGACCGGTTCCTCCCAATATAAAACAGATAATTATGAGTAGTCATGAGCATGACTCAGAGTCACAGGGTAGGCTGATAGGCTGAGAGAGCTGGGTTGAATTAATTGTCTAATGTCAACTAAATTATAATACTTAGATAATAAATATAAAAACCTACAACCTACATACTAACTGGAATTATATTCGCCTGCTGTATCTAGTTGTGTAACAGTATGATAACCATCTGATGAAGATTATCCACACCACACGCTTTTTCATTTTTTTATTTTTTACTAGTTGCTTTATGATGGTTCATGTTTGTGGGTTACTGTAGTCATGTCCTAGTTTGTAAACCATGGGCAACGGCTGAGTGGCCTAGTAAGTGGTCCTGAGAGTCGGGATACCAGTTGCTATGGAATGGGAGTGGGCATCTCAGACATATTCTGAGTCGTGGCCCTCCTTCTGCTCAGGCGGCTAGAACTATACAATTCACTGGTGGTCCATAACCCGTCAGAGGAGAGATCCTCACTTGGACTATGTGCAAGTAGGGCAGCATCCTGCTTCATGAATTTACCGAGCTAAGAACACTTTAAGCAAGCCTCGGACCTATGGGAGTAATGGAGTCCCACTCCCATTTGACAGGCGAGGGACTCCTTGGAAACAACTTGGCGAATGAAATGGAATTTGATGGGGAGCTATCGATATTAATGGGGCTTATGGAAGAAAGAAGTAGAACTGACTGAGTCAGCAAAGAGGATGCATCTGGATGTGCTAGGAGTAAGTGATATTCGGGTAAGGGGAGATAACGAGGAAGAGATAGGAGATTATAAAGTGTACTTCACGGGTGTTGGAAAGGAAAGGGCAGAGTCTGGGGTAGGGCTCTTTAAAAGGAATACCACTGCATGCAACATAGTTTCTGTTAGGCACATAAATGAGCGAATGATGTGGGTAGATCTGTCAGTGGGAGGAATTAGGACAAGAATTGTGTCCGTGTATTCACCATGTGAGGGTGCAAATGAGGATGAAGTTGACAAGTTTTATGAAGCATTGAGTGACATCATGGTCAGGGCCAACAGCAAGGATAGAATAGTGCTAATGGGTGATTTCAATGCAAGAGCTGGAAATAGAACTGAAGGATATGAAAGGGTGATTGGTAAATGTGGAGAAGATATGGAAGCTAATGGGAATGGGAATCGTTTGCTGGACTTCTGTGCTAGTATGGGTTTAGCTGTTATGAATACATTCTTCAAGCATAAGGCTATTCACCGCTACACATGGGAGGCTAGGGGTACCAGATCCATAATAGACTATATCTTAACAGACTTTGAATTCAGGAAATTTGTTAGGAATGTACGAGTTTTTGGGGATTTTTTGATGATACAGACCACTATCTGATCTGTAGTGAACTAAGTATCTCTAGGCCCAGGGTAGAGAAAGTGAAATCTGTCTGCAAACAAATAAGGGTAGAAAATCTCCAGGATGAGGAAATTAGACAGAAGTACATGGATATGATTAGTGAGAAGTTTCGAACAGTAAACAGTAAGCAGGTTCAGGATATAGAAAGTGAATGGGTGGCATACAGGGATGCTGTAGTAGAAACAGTAAGGGAATGCCTCGGAACAACTGTGTGTAAAGATAGGAAAAGGCGAACATCTTGGTGGAATGATGAAGTGAGAGCAGCCTGTAAACGTAAAAAGAAGGCTTATCAGAAATGGCTCCAAACAAGGGCCGAGGCAGACAGGGATTTGTATGTAGATGAAAGAAACAGAGTGAAACAAATAGTTGTTGAATCCAAAAGAAGTCATGGGAAGATTTCGGTAATAACCTGGAAAGGCTAGGTCAAGCAGCAGGGAAATCTTTCTGGACAGTAATAAAGAATCTTAGGAAGGGAGGGAAAAAGGAAATGAACAGTGTTTTGAGTAATTCAGGTGAACTCATAATGGATCCCAGGGAATCACTGGAGAGGTGGAGGGAATATTTTGAACATCTTCTCAATGTAAAAGGAAATCATAATGGTAGTGTTGCAAACAGCCAAGCTCATGGGGAGGAGGAAAATGATGTTGGTGAAATTATGCTTGAGGAAGTGGAAAGGATAGTAAATAAACTCCATTTTCATAAGGCAGCAGGAATAGATGAAATTAGACCTGAAATGATGAAATATAGTGGGAAGGCAGGGATGAAATGGCTTCATAGAGTAGTAAAATTAGCGTGGATTGTTGGTAAGGTACCTTCAGATTGGACAAAAGCAGTAATTACACCTATCTATAAGCAAGGGAACAGGAAGGATTGCAACAATTATCGAGGTATCTCATTGATTAGTATACCAGGCAAAGTATTCACTGGCATCTTGGAAGGGAGGGTGCGATCAGTCATTGAGAGGAAGTTGGATGAAAACCAGTGTGGTTTCAGGCCATAAAGAGGCTGTCAGGATCAGATTTTCAGTATGCGCCAGGTAATTGAAAAATGCTACGAGAGGAATAGGCAGTTGTATTTATGTTTTGTAGATCTAGAGAAAGCATATGACAGGGTACCAAGGGAGAAGGGAAAAGATGTTCGCCATACTGGGGGACTATGGAATTAAAGGTAGATTATTAAAATCAATCAAAGGCATTTATGTTGACAATTGGGCTTCAGTGAGAATTGATGGTAGAATGAGTTCTTGGTTTGGGGTACTTACAGGAGTTAGACAAGGCTGTAATCTTTGCTGTTCGTAGTTCTGAAATTATGCTGAAAGGCAGGGGCGATTTCTCTGAGCATGCTACGCTTGCTGCGCAAGCGCAATATTTTTCTAAAGTAGGCGAGTTAAAAAAATTACAATATGTACCGTATCTGTAATAGATCTGCATTATACAAATCGCATGTTGCATTTATCTTGGCGAGTCTAGCGAGGCTTGCTCGTATCTTGGGAGCTTCAGTGGAGCTGTCGACACAGCGAGAAATATACGCGCGCGCAGGTTTCTTCTCTCCAAGGCCGGTTGCAAGCTGTCACATTTGTAATGTGTAGTTGGAAGCTCTGGTCTGAGAGCTACAGATCTAGTGTGTTATGTCAGTGAGTAGTGTACTGTAAGTTCCTGATCATCTATTCTGAATGATTTGACGTGCAGCAATGAGTTCCGAACCGTGCATTATTGACAGCTTGTTATCAAATCTATTTTCTCGGAGGACTATCCAAGAGAAAACTGACATTATTAAGAATGGTAGGCCCTGTCCGGCGCTGCCAGATTTAAAGACACAGCACAGGGAGAAAAACAGAGAATATGTACGTTCGTTCTCTGTATCTCAGCTATGTTGTCGATTGAAAAAGGATTGCTTGCAAAAATTAGATTACAGTCCTCTTTCTATGATGAAGTTATTGATGGTTTTGTAAAGAGAAGCCGCAGAGTAGAGTTTGTTTTCAAGTAGGAAGATCTAATAAATAGTTGCAGTTTTTCTGTGTACGTAGTTTGACGTTTACTTCTTTAAATTATATAATCACTGGCTTGTCATGATTTGTTAATAATTATAAAATTTGTCTGATTGTTATTCTGTTGGCAATTCTTGAATGTGTGACGTAACCAGTTTGAATGCATGATTAAAATGTTCGTGTGATTTAGCGATTTTTGGATTTATAAATTTTATTCATTCAGAACTATGCATGTCCCACCCCACCAACTTTCACGAATGGAAGAGCAAGCCTGACTTTCATGACCAGCATTCGCCCCTGCTGAAAGGTATAAAATGGCAGGGAGGGATTCAGTTAGGTGGAAATGTAGTAAGCAGTTTGGCCTATGCTGACGACTTGGTCTTAATGGCAAACTGTGCTGAAAGCCTGCAGTCTAATATCTTGGAACTTGAAAATAGGTGCAATGAGTATGGTATGGTATGAAAATTAGCCTCTCGAAGACTAAATTGATGTCAGTAGGTAAGAAATTCAACAGAATTGAATGTCAGATTGGTGATACAAATCTAGAACAGGTCGATAATTTCAAGTATTTAGGTTGTGTGTTCTCCCAGGATGGTAATATAGTAAGTGAGATTGAATCAAGGTGTCGTAAAGCTAATGCAGTAAGCTCGCAGTTGCGATCAACAGTATTCTGTAAGAAGGAAGTCAGCTCCCAGACGAAACTATCTTTACATCGGTCTGTTTTCAGACCAACTTTGCTTTACGGGAGCGAAAGCTGGGTGGTCACAGGATATCTTATTCATAAGTTAGAAGTAACAGACATGAAAGTAGCAAGAATGATTGTTGGTACAAACAGGTGGGAATAATGGCAGGAGGGTACTCAGAATGAGGAGATAAAGGCTAATTTAGGAATGAACTCAATGGATGAAGCTGTACGCATAAACCGGCTTTGGTGGTGGGGTCATGTGAGGCGAATGGATGAGGATAGGTTACCTAGGAGAATAATGGACTCTGTTATGGAGGGTAAGAGAAGCAGAGGGAGACCAAGACGATGGTGGTTAGACTTGGTTTCTAATGATTTAAAGATAAGAGGTATAGAACTAAAAGAGGCCACAACACTAGTTGCAAATCAAGGATTGTGGCGACGTTTAGTAAATTCTCAGAGGCTTGCAGACTGTACGCTGAAAGGCATAACAGTCTATAATGATAATGTATGTATGTAGATGCTTTATATCACAGCGACACGATGGGACAGAAAAAGCCTAGGAATGGGAAGAAAGCGGCTGTGGCCTTAATCAAGGTGCCTGGTGTGAAAATGGGAAACTACAGAAAACCATCTTCAGGGCTGCCGACAGTGGGGTTCGAACCCACTATCTCCCGGATGCAACCTCACAGCTGTGACACTTTTTCAATGCATTTATCTCACAGACATGTCTGCCTGGATAAACGAAAGATGCCTTCTTGAAGAAGCTTGAAGAGACCACCAAAGAACCTCAAGGAGACTACCTCATTATTGCCAATGATCTAAACCAGCCATGTACAGGCTTGGCTCTCTAGAACTGCCCAGGAGCAGCTGCTTGCCAGTGCACCAGCGGTGACCTGCAAACTGGCAATAACAATCAATACATTCACGGAAGGTTCCCTTTCAACCGTTATTCTTCACTCTACTGCTCTACCACTTTCATAAATTGTTACCGCTCTGCTACCACTTGTTACAGTGGTTTGGTGGATTAGCAGAGGTGAAAGAAGGTGCTGGGATGAATAGGTCTCAATGTACGAAATTAAAGTTAATTTAAAATTTAACAAGGTTATATTTTCTTTTTAAGATCAAGAAATAACAAATATAACAGGTACTCACTAGCCTAGCAACAAATCGAGAATGTACAATTACAGTGTTACAGGATTTGGGCTCCGAGAGCCAGACACATAATTCTTGAGCAATTAGCCCAACTTTAGCCAGATACCAGGTTTGACAAAGGGTCAGAAAACCCCAATCATGCCCAGGAGCTCTTGCTCCCTACTACTCAGAAAAGCCTGCTCGAGGCATACAGAAATAAAAATTTTAAGAAAGAGCAACCCGCTCTTAAAGTTTAAGCCTATCAAAGGCCACACCAAACTCCACCTTCAAGTTGACCTCCAAGCACATGAAAACAGGGGTAAAAATACCCAACCTACTGAGGCCTATTCATTAAAGAAACAGGAAAATTACATGGCCTCCAAAATACCAACTTGAGAGGAGGCGTCCTTGCACTCCTAATACACTTTATTTAAATGATAAAAGTTTCGAAAGTGCACGTTGATTTTATCGTAGAAGCATATATGTTGTGAAAACAAAGTATGTTAGGTGTTGGAACTGTGCATTCTGTGTAGGCGTGCACCTTACCAGGACGCATAACATTCAACGCGTTCTTACAAATGTCACCAACTCAACATATTACGGCACACGAAAAGAAGAACATGCTCCATCAATATATTCAAGACTCTTAATAGCTCTTACAACAGTAGATGCCTAAAATATCTCCAGACATACAACCAAATATTACCTAAATTGCAAGCAGATTATACAAATACTTACCTAACCGCAATTTTGTATATAGTTATATATTTTTACGGACCCATTTTATCGGAACATTATAACTAATCAAATACTGTTGTGAAAACCTCGTTAACCCCATTTTACCCCAAACAATGTATATATAGCACCACATATCAATAATGTTAATGCAATGTATTTTTAACCAGGCATATATATATATATATATATATATATACCACTGTTTTAGTTATGTGTCCAATTTAACAAGTTTATCCAATGCCTATGCCAGACAAAACAAATAATTTAAAAAAAAAGTTTAACCCTATTCCAAGACATAAAATAAGAATCATAGGCTTTATAAACTGATACTTTAGTATTTAAGATATATGCCAACAAGGTATTGTATACTAATATTTTAATCACAAGTGTCCAAACAAATATTCTACATTTTCATATGACTGATCAATAATTAATTAATGTAATTTAAGAACTAATTTTTAATGTATATTACTGAACTTACTACTATTAATTCACACAAATGTATGTATATCTCATTCCACATTGTACAACCCAAATTAGACAGTGATAACATGAAAAATAGCATGTAATTTCATGGATGAAGCATATTAGCTAACTACTTACCTTGACACTGTATGCTGAAAATTTAGGACTGACACAAACAATAGCTTAAATGTACCAAGACATACATACCAACATTTATGACCAGTTCGAATTAATTCATGTTTTAATCATTATATGTGATGTTTTTGTAAAATATATCTTTTATGCATGTCAACTGAAGATGACCCCCTAGGGGTCGAAACCGGTCTTGACAATATTTACTAGCTGAATGTGAATAAATTTTGTATTGATAAGGTGGTGACTTATATTTATATTGTTTTTTGTAAAGTAATATCTATCAATACGGAAATGAAACTTATAAACAACAGCACATACCACTTAGTCGAGCAGCTCTTCTTCTTTCTCTCAATTCTTCCCAACCCAAACATTGCAACATTTTTGTAACGCTACTCTTTTGTCGGAAATCACCCAGAACAAATCGAGCTGCTTTTCTTTGGATTTTTTCCAGTTCTTGAATCAGGTAATCCTGGTGAGGGTTTGGTTTTTCTGATATCTGGTAGAAATTGGGATTAAAGAATTGGTCCAGATGGATGAAACAATTTGCAAAGATAGTGAGCAGAGAGCCCTTACTAACCATTTTTACGATTTTTAGATCTTGATCAATATTCGTGAATTTAACTTTTATTGATTTTGACTGATGATGGTCTCTAGCAAGACCAAAACTAGTTTCGTCAAATATATGTAATATTTTTAAGTTTACAACAATAGTATTGAATAGGTGGAAACCTTTCACTTTTATTTTGCATTATATTGCACTTCAATATGGAATTATATGAAATTTGTTACCTACGAAAATATACTGTACTGAAAAGTGTAAGGACAAACTTGGCAAAAGTTCAATTATATGTAGTATTGTAGTATATATATATGAATTACATTTTGTATAGGTGCTTTTTCACAATGAAATTTCCTCTTAGAGCTGCAAGAGATATAACACCTTTTAAATGATACAAAAGAAACTCTACCACTCTTTTCAGTCAACAGAGGAAAACTCCATCTATTGACTACATTTTTTGTGAAAATAAATTGTTCAAGGTTTGGTGTTATGTTTCGAGCTGAATGTTTGAAGTTCAGCTCTAATACAGTAGTCTACTTCTGTTTCCGTACTTTTCGTCATTGAGAAGAGCTGTTCACATAAGTGCATCGATCCTAACATGCTCAACATCTTTACAGCATAACTATGAAGATGTGGAAATTGTGATAGAAGTCTGATAATTTTGTCTTTATAATGAATTTGATGATGATGATTGTTGTTTAAAGGGGCCTAACAGCTAGGTCATCGGGCCCTAATGGTTCAAGTTGTCACAAACTGCAGATTAAAATTTCAAAATGTATCCACTGCCTACAATCTAAACCAAATGGTGAAGAGAAAATTATCATGAAACAAAAACAATCAGTGGATCCAATTGACAATGTCTTAATCATTGGGATGATGCTTATTATCTAAAGGGGTCCAAATTCTAGGTCGCTGGCCCCTCACAATGGTACTAATCACTAGTAAAGCAGAACCATGGTGTTCCACCTACAGTGGTATTAATCACAGGTAATGTAGACCCATGGAGTTTCTTGCATGGTGCTATTAATCACAGGTAATGTAAACCCATGGTATGTCACATACAATGGCACCACTCACAGGTAGCACAAACCCATGGTGTTTCAAACATTGGAGTACAACTAACAAGCAACACAGACCCATGGTGCTCCTCACATAGTGGTAGGCTACTAATCATAGGAAATGCAGGCCTATGGTGTATCGCACATTATGGTAATGCCCACAGGCAACATAAGCCCATGGTGTTTCTCACATAACTGTACTACTCTCAGGCAATGCAGACCAATGGTTTTCCTCAAATAGTGGTGCTAATCATGGGGGTCAGCCAAACCTGTGGTGTTTCTCACATGGTCGTAACAACCACAGCCAACATAAACCCATGATGTTTCTCATAAAATGAACTACCCATTCTGAACACAGTGGAACCAACCAGTGGAATACACATGATGACCTCTATCATAATCAATACTCAGACCCATAGGTTCCTCACATAATGGTACTGCTCTTATATAATGTAGACCCATGGTTTTCTTCGCATGGTAGTACTAGTCACAAGTAATGTCGACCCGTGGTGGTCTGCATGTAATTGTACTAATCACAATTATTCTCATGGTTCTAATTACATCATCCCTTGGTTGCCTCTTTTAGCCACCTCTTACGACAGGCATGGGACACCGTGGGTGTATTCTCCATCTGCGTCCCCTACCCCCAGGGGGTTGTAATGAATTTGTCTTAATTCCTTATCACACTTGAGTTCTACCAGTTCTAACTGAAATTCTGTCATCAACGTTTCATGAAAATGGCGTGACAAATAGTTTGAATTCGGTCTCAAGAACTCCCAGATTCTGAAATTTTTAAAAGGTGTAGCAATCCAACTGATGAGCCCACTGCTACACTGGGGAAAAACACTGGTAATTTCATGACTGAGAAAGCCTAAAGAGCATAAATGTTTTAATATTTGCAGTCGATGAAATTAAATTATGGTTTCCTTCTATAAACCTTATTTTTGATAAAAAGGCCAAAGGCAGGTATTCATACAAGTGGAGGCACATGCTTCCCCTAGTGCACCGTCACTGCATTGTCCTGCATAAAAGGCTTGCAGTGGTGTCTCAATGGCAATCACGACGCATCGACTGGTCTCTCATCGACCTCTCTCTACGGACAACTGATCTCCGTTGCAACGTCTCCAAATATTTTTTGCTTGGCCGGGTGGCTTGCCATCTATATTTTGCTATCTTGCCGACCTCAATCACACAAATAGGCTGACACCAAGTTGGCAGTCAGCCTTCCCACCACCATGTGCACCTGCATCATTCCTGATGTTCATCCTGCCATATCCAAAGACGACATTTGCAGCACACTGCACACAGCCGGCTTCCCAGTCCACGATGTTTACCAGATGTTGGACGCCTCCACTTCATCCCCATCACCGCAGATTCTTCTTTATCTACCTACGTTGGAAGAGTGGAAGCGCCTCCTTGACGCCAGAGTGACTATTCACGACCGATACTACCAAGTGGAGCCTACTTCTCAACCCATCTTAGCTCAGCTCACAGCAGATCCAACCACCATGCCCGTTGTCAACGCACCTTAACCTAGGCCATCGCATCAACCAACATTACCCTCCTTTCCTCTTCTTCACACAACTACCACTACTACCACCACAACCACTATGATATCAGCCTCTATTTCCTACCATATTCCTGCTACTACCGTTATGTCATGCCATCTTTCGCCTGTAATGATATCATCCCTCCCTTTTACCCCAACTTCAGCACAACCTTGTCCCCAGTAACTCCCTGACAAGATCTTAGACTCCACCGCAGTGCCATCGCCTTCGCCACCATGAGACGACACCACAGCAGCTGCCACTTCATCGCCAACGTCGCCGCTACCACCTGTCCACACTATATCAAGCTGTCATCCGCAGTGTAGAACCTACCATCTCCGAACGGAACATTCTCTGGGAACTCCAGGCAGCAGGCATTCCTGCTCATTGCGTGTTCAGGATTCACAGCGCCTCTGTCCCTACATATACGATCCGAGTACATCTTCCTACTGCTGATGATGTTCAACAACTTATCAGCACTGGTGCCTACATCTATCGACAGTGTTTCAAAGTGGAGCCCTCTTGTTCCCCACCCCAACCTCCTCACCATACTTCCAACACTCCCTATTGTCGACCATGGCGAGCCAGTCCTCCATTTCAATCTAGTCAACCCATCCGTCCACCCCTACCCCCAACTAATTTCTTCTATCAACCTCCTCTGCAACTTGAACTCGTCAGACTCCTCACCACCTCATTATGCAATATCACCGCAACCCTACACCTCCTAATCCTTTAATTTCATCCTAGCCCTCTCATCTAAACTTTCACTCCTTGTTCCTTGCTCTTAACTGATGTTGGATTAATTACAGTTTAAGTTTTTTTATGAGTTGAGACACTATTTGTCCTTTTCTGTGCAAAGACATATTCAGTCATTCAGATAGCCAGTCATAATAGCCATGAAAGCCAGAGCACACACCCACTTATTATTGCAGAGTTCTGGTATCACTTTGTCTTTCATGTTCATGAGCAGCGCTATTTCTTCACAAATTTCAAAATAACAGTTAGGAACTTTCCCTCCGCTGAGCCATCATATTTCACTGTAATACTGTACAGTAACTCACAGTTTTCACTATCAAGGTCATCAAGCAATTTCTCTTGATGTAGAATGCAATGAATAAAACACAGCTGGCACTTAAATTAAACATTTTCAGTTTGTTGTTAAGAAGTCCATGCTACCATCCATTGTGAGTGCTCCATCTGTAGTAACGTTCATAAGCAATTCCCATGGGAGACTGACACTCTCCACACACTCATCCATAGAGGTAAGAATATCTGCATCTCTTGTACCTTTCATTGATACAAGATACAACAGTTCTTCTGTAATTTGAAGATTCGCATCTATGCCGGAAATAAATACAGCTAGTTGTGCCATGCCAGATGCATTGGTACTTTCATCCAACGCTAGTGAGTAAAAAAAAAAAAAAAGAAAAGTAAAATTATTACAAAGTTGTATAAGTTGGTTATGTAAGTCCTCGCCATGGTCTTGAATTTGTTGATTCACAGTCCATCTTGATGTTTTACTGACTCATATTGTTTTGTCAGATTTGGACTAAATTCTTCCACCCCTGCTTTTAAATTATCTTTGATCAAATCTCCATCTAATGAATTTGGTAATTGTTTTGTCAATTGGAGAGAAATTCTGTAGGAGAGGCAGATGGCTAGCTAGCTCCATTATATTAACTCAGACTAACTACAAACTACTAACTACAAATACAACCTACAGTCAAAAAGTGTACGAGAGCACAGCATACTGTGACATCACACCCCTGTGCCCACACAATGTTCCCGCTGCCTGTGTAGCAGCTCGCTTCACAGCACTGATCTAAATGGATATAGATACAAATTTTAATGAAAAATGGACGGGTATGTACAGGTACTTTAAGGCAGAAACAGGTTCCAAGAAGGATATTCCATGAATCATTAATGAACATCGGGGATGTGTATGTGAGGATCTTCAAAAGGCAGAAGTATTCAGTCAGCAGTATGTAAACCTTGTTGTTTACAAGGATAATGTCCAGATAGAGGAGGTGACTAGTACTAAACAAGTATTAAAATTTACCTATGATAACAAAGACACTTACAATAAGATCCAAAATTTGAAAAGTAGAAAATCAGCTGGAATTTATAAGATTTCTGCAGATGTGCTAAAGACAATGGGTTGGGATATGTTACCATATCTGAAGTACTTATTTGATTATTGTTTGCATGAAGGAGCTATACCAAATGAATGGAGAGTTGCTATGTATATAAAGTAAAGGGTGATAGACATAAAATTGAAAATTACAGGCCAGTAAGTTTGACATACATTACATGTAAGCTTTGGGAAGGCATTCTTTCTGATTATATTAGACATGTTTGCAAAATATATAACTGGTTCGATAGAAGGCTGTTCGGGTTTAGGAAAAGTTATTCCACTGAAGCTCACTTGTAGGATTCCAGCAAGATAAAGCAGATATCTTGGATTCAGGAGGTCAAATGGACTGTATCGCAGTTGACCTGTCTAAAGCACTTGATAGGGTGGATTACGGGAGACTAGTGGCAAAAAATGAGTGCAATAGTACTTGACAAAAAAGTGACTGAATGGGTGGCTATATTTCTAGAAAATAGAACTCAGAAAATTAGAGTAGGCGAATCTCTATCTGACCCTATAATAATTAAGAGGGTCATCAAGCAATTGATAAGCAATTCCCATAGGAGGCTGACACTCTCCACATACTCATCCATAGAGGTGAGAATATCTGCATCTGTTGTACCTTTCATTGATACAAGACACAACAGTTCTTCTGTAATTTGAAGATTTGCATCTATGCCACAAATGAACATGGCTAGTTGTGCCATGCCAGATGCATCAGTACTTTAATCCAAAATCCAAAGAATAGCAGTTTTATTTTTTCTGGGTGATTTCTGACAAAAGAGTAGTGTTACAAAAAATGTTGCAAAGTTTGGGCTGTGAAGATTTGTGAGAAAGAAGACAAGCTGCTAGTCTAAGTAGTATGTTACAAGTAATTAAAATCATTGCAAATCTGTATTGAAAGTATCTATAACAAATGTAAGAAATTTATTATAAGTGATATGTTCCGAGCTGTCAGTCGAGAGATGGCATGGAATGACATTATTAGACGAATAAGTTTGAGTGGTGTCTTTAAAAGTAGGAAAGATCACAATATGAAGATAAAGTTGGAATTCAAGAGGAAAAATTGGGGCAAATATTCATTGATAGGAAGGGGAATTAGGGATTGGAACAACTTACCAATAAATATCCAATTTCTTTGAAATAATTTAAGAAAAGGCTAGGAAAACAACAGATAGAGAACCTGTCATCTGGGCGACTGTCCTAAATGCAGATCAGTAGTGATTGATTAATATAAATGGATATGTTGGTCATAGAATGGAAGATCATGCAACCTACAGTGGACATGGTTTCGGGGAAAAGAACGACAACGGCCAACAAATCCTCAATTATGCAGAAATCCATGACCAAGTCATCACAAACACCTGATTCACAGCTTGATTCACATTTCATCATGTACCACAGCAGCACAAAGGGAATGCAGATCAATTACATCCTTGTTAGGTGTTGAAACCTTAAAGAAGTGTTAGATACAAATGTTGTGCCATATTAAACTGTCACAATGCATCATCGACAAATCATCTGCAAGTAGGGTATCAAATTCCTGAATTCTGAACATGCCTTTCGTACAGGAACAGCAAGATGAAAGATAATCTCAAACCAAAATCTATTGTACTCTCAACAGCAAGAATGCAATGGTGGCGCTTTAAGAAATGGAGGTCAATATTGTCGCACGAATAACATTGCAACCAATCACTACAGTCAAAGAGAGCTGGATCAAACTGCAGGAGGTAGCTCATGATACTACTTGCACTACTCTTGGAGCAAAAATGTCAGGATGGCAGAAAATTTACAATGATACATGGCTCTGGAGTGATGAGGTAAGAAATGTGGTATGAAAGAAGAATTTCTTGCCAACAAGACACCATTCATTGGAATAATAGCCTGCAGCACTCCAAAGAAATCATAGCAACAACAAAAACTCTACATTTGCAGATTTTTATGCAAAACTAGGCACGCATGAAGGTGAGCAGGAATTATACTGAATAACCAAAGTGATGCATCGCAAAACAGAAGACATCCAGCACTAATGTGGCATCAGTGATGAAACAGGAAAGTTATTGGTTGATTGGAAGAAGGTAAGAGAGAGCTACTTCGAGAAGACCACGACTGAGGAATTCCCCCATCCACCAATCCTAATCACTGCTGTTATGGAAAGACTAGTCAGAGGCATCAATATTGAAGAGGTCATGGCTGCTGATTTGGTGTTGTACCAATTCCCAACGAAATGGAAGAGAGTAGTCTATGATGGTTTGGACATACACAAAGGACAGGAGCCAACACTATCGCAAAGGCAGGTTACATGTTAGAAGTCGTCAGTAGGAGACCAAATGGATGGCAAAACGAGCTATGGACTGATACTCTTCACAAAGATTTGAAGGGTGTCAATCTTCACCCTGAGATGACCCAAGAATGGAATTAAATGGTGACAAGTCCATGTAGCAGAAACCCTCCCCTACCACGAGGGACAAATGCTTAAGAAAAATAAGAATACAGTATAACATCTGCAAAAAGCCTTATCTGTGATTCCAGTTCTTTAATCATTTACATACACAAGGAAATATAAAGGTCCAATGTTACTGCTCAGTGGGAACCCCATATTAATTGTTACAGAATCAGATAATGCTTCACCTATTCTCTCCTTCTCTCTCTACTCCTCTCCTGCTCACTCTCTCTCTTTCTATTTTTTGAAATTTAGCCACCCATTCAGTCACCCTTTTGTCTAGTCCATAGCCCTCAATTTTTTCAGCAGTCTCCCATGATCTGCCCTATCAAAACCCTTGGGTAGGTCAATAACAATACAGTCCATTTGACCTCCTAAATCCAAAATATTGCTGTATCTTAGTTGAATCTCACTAATAGAGCCTCACTGGAATATTCTTTCCTAAACCTTAACTGTCTTTTGTCAAGCCAGGTAGTAACTTTGCAAACGTGTCTAATATAATCAGATACAGTGGTTTTCTTTTTTTCAGAGTTTACATGCAACACATGTCTAGCTGACTGGCCTGTAATTATCAATTTTTTGTTTATCACTCTTTCCCTTGTACACTGGGGTGACTACAGCAACTCTCAGTTCATATGGTATAGCTCCTTCTTGCAAACAATAATTAAATCAATATTTCAGGTATGGCACTAGACCCCAACCCATTACCTTTAGTACATCTCCAGAAATCTTATCAATCCCAGCTGCTTTTCTAGCTTTCAATGTCAGTATCTTCTTGTAAATATCATTATTATCATAGGCAAACTTCAGTATTTTACCTGTATTGCTAAACTCCTCTTTCTGGACATTATCCTTTTACATACTGATGACTGAATAATTCTTCTTTCTGTAAGTCCGCACATACATATTCCTCTTGTTCATTTATGTTCCCTGGAAAGTCTTTCCTGGAAACCGTTTCTTCCTTAAAGTACATATCCTTCCATTTTTCTCTAAAATTCATATGACTGCCAACTACGTTTGCCATCATGTTATTCATTACTGACCTTTTTGCTAAATTCAGTTTCCTTCCTTTAATCTCTCCTTACTTTCACAGTCATTCCTTACTCCGTTCCTTTCTAAACTTCATTGTCTTCTTAATCTCGCTATTTCTCTATTATGACATAGTGGGTGCCAGCCCCGTGATGAAGGGATAACATGCCTTCCTCTCACCTGGAGGTTCTGGGTTCGATTACCGGCCAGGTCAGGCACTTCTACTTGGATCTGAGGGCTTGTTCGAGTTCCACTCAGGCTACATGATTGCAATTGATTAGGTATCTGATGATGAAATGATGATGCCGTATAGAAATACAAGAATAACGGTCGAGAAGATCCGTCATGCTGACCACATGACACCTCATAATTTGCAGTCCTTTGGGCTGAGCAGTGGTAGGCCATGGCCCTTTGTTGTTGTTGTGCTGTAGGGTTTGGATTTTTAGTCTTATGCCTCTGAAAAGGCCTGGTGCTGGTCTAATGATGAAGATACACCAAGCTCCCCAACCATCGGAATGAACCAACCCGACCCGGCAGGGAATCTAACCTGGGACCCTTTGGACTAAAGACCAGCACTCTAACCATTTAACCATGGAGCCAGACATTCATTCAACAAAAATATCGTGATATCGCCGTTCCTGTGCAGAGAGACATTTGGGTACATTTATTTATTTATTTATTTATTTATTTATTTATTTATTTATTTATTTATTTATTTATTTATTTATTTATTTATTTATTATTTATTTTATTAAAATAGTTTATTTATGCAGTAAATCCCCTCAATCCCCGGGACTGCACTGCAGGCCTTGAAGGTTCTAAGATTACGCCACTGTCAAGGGGAAGTCCAATACAGGTTTTAGATTAACATGGGGAATACAAATAGCTTCATAATTCCGCCGTGTACTGTGTTATCACACTTGTCGCGATAACTTCCAAAATGACCTTCACTTATATATAACTCGGAAAAAGTGGGCATTTACACAGCACTACTCTGCCGACATGGAGAAACTGGTAAGGCTTTAAACATACTTTTATCCCAGTGATGTAAAATGAGTCTGTTTTATTTTTGCTATGGGCTTTTCGTCGCACCGACACATATAGGTCTTATGGGATAGGAAAAGGCTAGGAGTTGGAAGGAAGCGGCCGTGGCCTTAATTAAGGTACAACCCCAGCATTTACCTGGTGTGAAAATGGGAAACCACGGAAAACCATTTTCAGGGCTGTCGACAGGGGGATTCGAACCCACTATCTCCCGAATGCAAGCTCACAGATGCGCGCTCCTAACCGCACGGCCAACTCGCCCGGTAGTCTGTTTTATATACAATTCGCTGTGGGTAAAATCTCGGTTAAAGCACGTTAGAAGCAATTTAAGATCCCTTCCAAACAGTAGCGGCAATTGTGGGGGGACCCACTTTGTGGAGAAACCATTTTTTATTCCGTTTTAGTCTCCTGAAACTAGGAATTATAGGAATTATTAAATAAAGCAGTTTGTACAAGCCTTGTTGTCTTTTCAGCTAATTCTTTCCTTTATTTTCTTTAATTGTTAACAAAATGATTGGCGGAAATACATAAAAAATGTCGCTCGTTGCGGCTAACCGATTTGTATAGCGCCACAGTAAGTAGTGGATACTTTGCACGTGCTGTGAGGAACGGTAGCAGGAGTACAGTATATACCGTACACACTGTGTATATATATTGGCAACGTCATGGGCTCCGAGGTGTGATTCCCTCACTTGCCACGCGCATTTGTCAGTCTGGCAGTCTCTTGAGTGTCTATTAGTTTCTTAGTGTGTAGTCAAATAGTAAATGTTTTTTTTATTTTTATAATTGTATAAAACGCCGTGTCCGCAGCCGCCACCCCCGGAGGTCCGGGTTCGATTCCCGGCTCTGCCACGAAATTTGAAAAGTGGTACGAGGGCTGAAACGGGATCCACTCAGCCTCGGGAGGTCAACTGAGTAGAGGTATGTTCGATTCCCACCTCAGCCATCCTGGAAGTGGTTTCCGTGGTTTCCCACTTCTCCTCCAGGCAAATACCGGGATGATACCTAACTTAAGTCCACGGCCGCTTCCTTCCCTCTTCCTTGTCTGTCCCATCCAATATTCCCATCCCTCCACAATGCCCCTGTTCAGCATAGCTGGTGAGGCCGGCTGGGCAAGGTACTGGTCATTCTCCCCAGTTGTATCCCCCGACCCAAAGTCTGAAGCTCCAGGATACTGCCCTTGAGGCGGTAGAGGTGGGATCCCTCGCTGAGTCCGAGGGAAAAACCGACCCTGGAGTGTAAGCAGATTAAGGAGGAGGAGGATAAAACGCCGTACAATTATTGTTCCTGTGGTGAAAGTTTTATTGTATGGTATTGAATCAAAATCTCAAAAAACTGTAATCAGCTATGGAGGTTGTAAAGGCGATTTGCCTGTGATGAGATGAATGTATTGCTGGCGTCCTGTGTAGTTGGTCCTACTGGACCGAGGTCAGTCATTGTTCGCGGAGCCGTGTGGTGGTCCAGACGTGCAATTCGTGTGTACTACGCGTTGTGGAAGTACGGTCTAGTGCTGCGATGCCGTTAAGAGTGAAACAGAGCAACGTATGAAGATGAATTTGTGCTGCATTCTTAGGAAAACGACTTGCTGCAGCAGGTGTATGGAAACAGAGTTTTATCGAAAATGTGTGTGCCTACGAATGGTACCAGCGCTTCCGTGACGGTCGAGAGAGCGTGTAAGGGGTGCGACGGCCAGGTAGGGTAACATCGTGCACCGACGAAAACATCGTCGACGGACAGTTCGAATGTTGGCGGAGATCAGAGATGTGCCGTGGCCTAGGGTCTCTAAACTCCAAACAGGTTAAGTGTGAGAAGTCGCGCATCAAGACAATGCTCAATACTTCTTTAATGTTGAAAACTTTTCTTAGTAGACAAAGTAGCGGTCCCCATACTACGAAAGACGTAAAATTAAGCAATTTCCTCAATTGTGCCGAAAGTTGAAGGGCTACCTTATATTTGTTGACGCATTAACGGGAACTACTGCCGTAACTAACTCCCGAGGACACACAGCTCTCTCTGTATGAATGATGGCTTCCTCCCGGGTAGAATATTCAGGAGGTAAAATAGTCCCACATTCGATCTCGGGGTGGGACTACACGAGGCGGTGGGGGGGATTGATCATCAGGAAGATTGATACTGACATTCAGTGAGTCGGAGCGTGGAATGTTAGAAGTCTGAAATCTGAAGACTTTCATCCGAAGCGTGGCACTGTATGGAAGTGAAACATGGACACAGATAGGTCTTATGGGGACGATGGGACAGGAAATGGGAGAAGGAAGTGGCCGTGGCATTAATTAAGGTACAGCCCCAGTATTTACCTGGTGTGAAAATAGAAAACTACGCAAAATTCTCTTCAGGACTGCCGAAAGTTGGGTTCGAACTCACTATCTCCCGGATGCCAGATATTTGTGTGAAAAATTGCGTATATATAAAGCTATTAATAGGTTTTAGGGCATTTATTGTAGTAAGCCCGCCTGGTGGCCATGACTGGTAAGGCGTCAAGTCTGTTTGATTTGACACCGTGGTTAGCAGGTTCGAGTCCCGTTGATCGAAAACTGTTCACCATGAGAATGTTGTCCGCTAGGATAGGCGAGTGATGGTATACAATTTCTAATGACTAGATTGCGTGCCAAATGCCTCGACTGAATTCCAAATCTCGCCGCAGTTTTCATATGGAGGAAGAACATATGATGCTGCTGATGGTGATTAGTCAGTTGGATGGGGACGTAAAGCTTTGATCAGATCCTTTGGTGCTATTCGACAGGAGTAGGCTATGTGCCGGCACCGGGTTTCAACTCGTCTCATCTCCTTAACTCCGGTTGTAAAAACCCGTTACGAAGATTCATCTCACTTGGTACCCGACTCCGTAAAGAATCGGGACAAAGATTTCTGTAATATTGTAATATTTTAACATGCTTTCCTGATTCCAAAATTTAAATCACCACAAATATTTTATTTATGCCTATTTTTCATAATTGCGCATAACGTTTAAGAAAAATATGTATATTTAAGTCTGAAAAATATCTATCAACACGATATCATCAATAGTTATGCTGTAACAGGGCGTGCAATGTACTTTTCTCCTTTACTGTACTGCAGCCATTCTGTCAGCTGAGGTGACTGTAACCCCCCCCCCCCTCAAACCCCATGGCACTACAGCCCTTGAAGGGCCTTGGCCTACCAAGCGACCACTGCTCAGCCCGAAGTCCTGCAGATTACGAAGTGTCGTGTGGTCAGCACGGCCATTATTCTTGGCTTTCTAGATCGGGGCCGCACTCTCACCGTCGGATAGCTCCCCAATTCTAATCACGTGGGTTGAATAGACCCAGAACCAGCCCTTAGGTCCAGGTAAAAATCGCTGACCTGTCCGGGAATCGAAGGGCCTCCTGGTAAGAGGCAAGCATGCTACCTCTACACCACGGGGTCGGCGAGGTGACTGTACACTATAATATAATATTCTATTTTATTAACATTTACATAGCAATTGAGAAATACGCCGGTGGCTATGGTCGCTTACAGTAATGTCATAATAAAGTTAAAACTTAATTATCAAACAACAACAACAAAAACAACAAACAACAATTACATCAAGAGCACAACAAGCAGTTCCATGGAACGAAAATGTGATAGGAAATACTACTAGTTTAACATACGTACTAAATCCTGTATCATCATATAGGCTACAATTTCACAAACAACTTAAGTATTTCTAGTGCTTAACACTACCGCTTACTCTACTAGGCCTATAGGTTCAGCTTACAACTAGCTTAACATTACAACACCGTCGTATACAAATTCACATGAACCTTAAGTATTTAAGAATTTTCCATTACGATTTACAGCAACAACAACAACAAGACTACAAGCAATTCTCTGGGAAGAGGATGTCAAGAAATACTTTCTTTTTTTTGCTAGTTGCTTTATGTCGCACCGACACAGCGACGTAAAGCAACTAGCAAAAAAGGAAAGTAAAGAAAAGAAAAATCTAGCTCATTATTTACAATCACTCAAGATTTCAAAGCAGTTTCAGGAGAAAGTGTTTGGTGAATAATTGAAAGCTTAAATAATACCATTTAAATGTCTTAATTCCGTGGTCCTTTGTGACAACAAATACAACAGACTTGCTTAAATAATTTCTGATTAGCGGAAAGGTTGAAATTTTCACACAATGTAATGAACGTCATTAATTCAGAAAACATAATATTCAGAATTACGAAGTTTTGATACCTGATTGGTTCTAACACGGCTTAAAATTGCTAATGGCGTGCTCCTAATACAACAAGCAGCTTTACGTCGCACAGACACAGACAGGTTTTATGGCGACGATGAGATAGGAAAGGGCTAGGAGTGGGAAGGAAGCGACCGCGGCCTTAATTCAGGTAGGCTGCAGCCCCAGCATTTTCCTGGTGTTAAAATGGTAAACCTCGGTAAACCATCTTCAGGGCTACCGACTGTGGGGTTCGAACCCACTACTTGACAAATGCAGCCCACAGCTGCGCGCTCCTAACCCCACGGCCAACGGTAACTAGCTCAGAAAGAAAGAGAATAGAAGCTTTTGAAATGTCGTGTTACAGGAGAATGCGTAAGGTGAGATGGACAAATCGAATTACGAATGAAGAGATACTGAATCAAATTGGTGAGAGGAGATCGATTAGGCCAAATTTGACGAGAAGAAGAGGTAGAATGATAGGACATATCTTAAGACACCCAAGACTTGTTCAGTTGGTTTTTGAAGGAAGTGTAGGCGGTAAGAACGGTAGGTATGAATATGACAAGCAGATTAGAGCAGATGTAGGCTGCAATAGTTATTCAGAAATAAAAAGGTTAGCACAGGATAGGGCATGGAAAGCTGCATCAAACCAGTCTATGGACGGATGACTCAAACAACAACAACAACAACAGTCATGGAAAATGCATCCATCTGTGACAAGAGAAACTACAACTGGGCAATGATCCTCTATTATCATTAATCGGACGGAAAATGGAAGAAGACCGAGCTCGATAGCTGCAGTCGCTTAAGTGCGGCCAGTATCCAGTAATCGGGCGATAGTGGGTTCGAACCCCACTGTCGGCAGTCCTGAAGATGATTTTCCGTGGTTTCCAGTTTTCACATCAGGCAAATGCTGGGGCTGCACCTTAATTAAGGCCAAGGCCGCTTCCTTCCCATTCCTACGCCTTTCCTATCCCATCGTCGCCATGAAACATAACTGTGTCAGTGCGACGTAAAGCAAATAGCAAAAAAAAAAAAAAAAAAGGAAGAGGCTCGACACTTGGAAGAATGAAGGTATCCGCCAGAGAAAGAAAAGGCCACGAAGGGTGTGAAAATGAAAGACTACCTAGGCCTTGTATGCTCTAATACCGTCAGGAACGGCAAATAACATGAACTGACCAAGGGAGTTCGGGTAGGATAGATGAAAGTGAGGAGCCCGGCACAAGCAACCTCAGATGGTGAATGAAGCACGATTGAATCAATGCCATTCAGTCGAGAAATACTCATTATATTTACAAAATCACCACAGTGTTGAATTTGTAATGTCCGTAAGTTTAAGGCTAGGGGCCGAAAACAGTGTAATTGTACTTAAAAAAAGGAAGTACTGTTATATGAATACACCCTGTCAATTGTGAGCCCGTTAATAACATTACTGTAGGTGAAAACAGATTTTTCGATATCGTCAACGGTTTGCGAGTTACTTCAGATCTTAACTGAATAGCCTTGAATAAAAGAAGTCAATGTTCTACTTCAGCTGAACATCTCAACAAACTAATGGTAGTCTATATTGTTTAACGGGTTCATGCCTGGTTGATAATCCTTAATATTTAAGAAAAACATTCATTTATAAGCAGAAAATTAAATTGACAGAGATCGCGAAAAGTGATAACGTGTAATTTCTAAACCAGTAGAATAGTCCGACTCCATGGCTAAATGGTTAGCCTGCAGGCCTTTGGTCACAGGGGTCCCGGGTTCGATTCCCGGCAGGGTCGGGAATTTTAACCATCATTGGTTAATTTCCCTAGCACGGGGGCTGGGTGTATGTGTTGTCTTCATCATCATTTCATCCTCATAACGACGCGCAGGTCGCCTACGGGAGAGCCGAACCCGTCCTGGGATCTCCCGGCACTAAAAGCCATACGCCATATAAACTATTGGAGTGACGTGTGCGTTAAAGGCTAATGTAACCGGTCAGGGACCAAAAATTCGAAATTTTTAAAATTATGATTTCTGAATTAATAACGTTTTCTTTTAATTGTGTCAAGATTTCAACGTTGTAAGTAAACAGGAAGTATTTTTTAAAGTTCCCTTATATTTGTTGACGCTTTAACAGGAACAGGTACGGCACCAGTAAACTTATCTGTTGCTGTGTACAGATCTGTACATTTTCTTTTAATCCATATGTCATTTACATGAGTGGGACTATATATTTTTCTGAGTTATTATTATTATCTTCAAAAATTCTTTACGATGTTTTAGGTGAGATGGTTGATCCTGACGTGCTTCTTAGCTCTCATTTTTGTCACGGATAGATCTGGTCCAGCTTGTGCCTGTCTTGATTGCACGTGTTCCCCATACTAACAACAGATCGCTTCTATGCCACACGCACTGTTAAGGTAAATAGATTGCACGGTTCACATTCTGCTAAGGTGAATGAAGTTTATTTCTATTGCTGGTGGAGGAAATTAGAGTTTTGAAGAGAAGTACAACTGCCTCTGTGGATCAGTGGTAGGATGTCGACCTCCGGATCCCAAGATAGCGTGGGTTCAAACCCAAGTGGTATGTTTCGAGCTGTCAGTGCAGAAATGGCGTGGAATGACATTGGTAGACGAATAAGCTTGAGTGGAGCTTTTAAAACTAGGAAAGATCATAATATGAATTCAAGAGGGAAAATTGGGGCAAATATTCATTTAAAGGACAATGAGTAAAGGGTTAGAATAAATTACCTAGGGAAATGTTCTATTCTTTTCCAAGTCCCTTCAAAACGTTCATGAAAAATCTAGGTAAATATTATTTTCTTTTTTGTACAATTTGCTTTACGCCACACCGACACAGATAGGTCTTATGGCAACGATGGGACAGGAAAGGGCTAGGAGTGGGAAGGAAGTGGAAGGAAGCGGCCGTGGCCTTAATTAAGGTACAGCCTCAGCATCTGGCTGGCATGAAAGTGAGAAACCACGGAAAACCATCTTCAGGGCTGCCGACAGTGAGGTAAACAATTAATATGGAGTCTGCCACCTGGGTGATAGCCCTAAATGCAGGACATTGATTGATTGATTGATTGATTGATTGATTGATTGATTGATTGATTGATTGATTGATTGATTGATTGATTGATTTATTTGAACCCTGGTCGTTAATAGTGCAAGAGCGTTTATCTTTATGGTAAAGTTTTATAGACCTTGGGAAATTTGGAGCTCATTCTCCCTGCTTGATGATGAGCTCTAAGAGCTGTTACTTGTGACAAAATTTAGAAGTGCTTATTTTGGATTCGGAGTTAAATTATTTACAAATTGTTATTTAATGTGTTGTATCAAAATTCCTTTAGTTGTTACACTGCTGAAATGAAAATAACCAAAGAGAAAGAGGAAATTTAGGAAATATATTTGAAATTTAATTTTTATGTGGTCATTTATTTGTCTAGTCCTATGATCTCACCGTTTCTTTCCTCACCATCAGCTATCCGCTGTAACGGTCAATAGTTCAATTACTACTAGCCCCTTATCACAGTATCCGTCCAAATTCATAAAATTACCCGGCCTCTGCATCAATCAGCGTGTCCAAGGCCGTAGCCAGGGAGGATTATTTGTTCTTCTAAAAAAGAGTAATAATAATAATAATAATAATAATGTTGTTGTTGGAGTCATCAGTCCATAGACTGGTTTGATGCAGCTCTCCATGCCACCCTATCCTGTGCTAACATTTTCATTTCTACGTAACTATTGCATCCTACATCTGCTCTAATCTGTTTGTCATATTCATACCTTGGTCTACCCCTACCGTTCTTGCCACCTACACTTCCTTCAAAAACCAACTGAACAAGTCCTCGGTGTCTTAAGATGTGTCCTATCATTCTATCTCTTCTTCTCGTCAAATTTAGCCAAATCGATCTCCTCTCACCAATTCGATTCAGTATCTCTTCATTCGTGATTCGATCTATCCATCTCACCTTCAGCATTCTTCTGTAACACCACATTTCAAAAGCTTCTATTCTCTTTCTTTCTGAGCTAGTTATTGTCCATGTTTCACTTCCATACAATGCCACGCTCCACACAAAAGTCTTCAAAAACATCTTTCTAATTCCGATATCAATGTTTGAAGTGAGCAAATTTCTTTTCTTAAGAAAGCTCTTCCTTGCTTGTGCTAGTCTGCATTTTATGTCCTCCTTACTTCTGCCATCGTTGGTTATTTTACTACCCAAGTAACAATATTCATCTACTTCCTTTAAGACTTCGTTTCCTAATCTAATATTTCCTACATCACCTGCCTTCGTTCGACTGCACTCCATTACTTTTGTTTTGGACTTATTTATTTTCATCTTGTACTCCTTACCTAAGACTTCATCCATACCATTCAGCAACTTCTCGAGATCTTCTGCAGTCTCAGATAAAATAACAATATCATCCGCAAATCTCAAGGTTTTGATTTCCTCTCCTTGGACTGTGATTCCATTTCCAAATTTCTCTTTGATTTCCTTTACTGCCTGTTCTATGTAAACATTGAAAAGGAGAGGGGACAAACTGCAGCCTTGCCTCACTCCTTTCTGGATTGCTGCTTCTTTTTCAAAGCCCTCGATTCTTATCACTGCAGACTGATTTTTATACAGACTGTAGATAATTCTTCGTTCCCGGTATCTGATCCCTATCATCTTCAGAATCATAAATAGCCTGGTCCAATCAACATTATCGAATGCCTTTTCTAGATCTACGAATGCCATGTACGTGGGCTTGTCCTTCTTGATTCGATCCTCTAAGATCAGACGTAAAGTCAGGATTGCTTCACGTGTTCCTACATTTCTTCTGAAGCCAAATTGATCTTCCCCCAACTCAGCTTCAACTTGTTTTTCCATTCTTCTGTAAATAATACGTGTTAAAATTTTGCAGGCATGAGATACTAAACTAATAGTGCGGTAGTTTTCACACCTGTCAGCACCGGCTTTCTTGGGAATAGGTATAACAACATTCTGCCGAAAATCGGATGGGACTTCTCCTGTCTCATACATCTTGCACACTAAATGAAATAACCTTACCATGCTGGCTTCTCCTAAGGCAGTCAGTAATTCAGAGGGAATATCATCAATTCCAGGTGCCTTGTTCCTATTTAGGTCACTCACAGCTCTGTTAAACTCTGACCTCAAAATTGGGTCTCCCATTTCATCAGCATCAACAGCCCCTTCATGTTCCAGAACCAAATTATCTACATCGTTACCTTGATACAACTGTTGGATATGCTCCTGCCATCTTTCTGCTTTGTCTTCTTTCCCTAGAAGTGGCTTTCCATCTGAGCTCTTAATATTCATACACCTAGATTTCCTTTCTCCAAAGTTTTCCTTGATTTTCCTGTATGCAGCATCTACCTTTCCCAGAACCATACAGCCTTCGACATCCTTGCACTTCTCCTTCAGCCATTCTTCCTTAGCTACCTTGCACTTTCTATCCACTTCATTCTTTAATCGCCTGTATTCTTTTCTGCCCTCTTCATTTCTAGCATTCTTGTATTTTCGTCGTTCATCAATCAGGTCTAGTATCTCCTGAGTTATCCACTGATTCTTAGTTGATCTTTTCTTCCTTCCTAACATTTCTTCAGCAGCCCTACTGACTTCATTTTTCATGACTCTCCACTCTTCCTCTACTGTGTTTCCTTCGGCCTTTTCATTTAGTCCTTGTGCAACATGTTCCTTGAGACAATCCATCACACTCTTTTCTTTCAACTTGTCTAGATCCCATCTTTTTGCATTCTTTCCTTTCTTCAATTTCTTCAACTTCAGATGGCATTTCATGACCAACAAGTTGTGGTCAGAGTCCACGTCTGCTCCTGGGAAAGTTTTGCAATCCAACACCTGGTTTCTGAATCTCTGCCTAATCATAATGAAGTCTATTTGATACCTTCCAGTGTCTCCAGGTCTCGTCCACGTATACAGCCGTCGTTTGTGGTGTTTGAACCAAGTATTGGCGAGGACTAAATTATGGTCAGTGCAGAATTCAACCAGCCGACTTCCTCTTTCGTTCCTTTGTCCCAATCCAAATTCTCCTACTGTGCTACCTTCTCTTCCTTGGCCTACTACTGCGTTCCAGTCTCCCATCACAATTAGATTCTCGTCACCTTTGACATATTGTATTAAATCTTCTATCTCCTCATATATTCTTTCAATTTTTTCATCATCCGCTGAACTAGTAGGCATATAGACCTGCACTATTGTGGTGGGCATTGGTTTGGTGTCTATCTTGGCGACAATAATTCTTTCACTATGCTGGTCGTAGTAGCTTATCCGCTGCCCTATTTTCTTATTCATTATTAAACCAACTCCCGCATTACCCCTGTTTGATTTCGTGTTGATAATTCGGTAGTCGCCTGACCAAAAATCCTGTTCTTCCTGCCAACGTACTTCACTTATACCAACTACATCTAACTTTAGCCTATCCATCTCCCTTTTCAGATTCTCTAACCTACCACAACGATTCAAACTTCTAACATTCCACGCTCCGACTCGCAGAATGTCAGTATCCATCTTCCTGATGATCGCCCCCTCTCGTGTAGTCCCCACCCGGAGATCCGAATGGGGGACTAGTTTACCTCCGGAATATTTTACCCGGGAGGAAGCCATCATCAGTACATCATTCATACAGAGAGAGCTGCATGTCCTCGGGAGGTGGTTACGGCTGTAGTTTCCCGTTGCTTTCAGCCGTGTAGCAGTATCAACACAGCTAAGCCATGTTGAGTATTATTACAAGGCCGTATCAGTCAATCATCTAGACTGCCGCCCTTGCAACTACCGAAAGGCTGCTACCCCCCTTTCGATGAACCATTCGTTAGTCTGGTCTCTCAACAGATACCCATCCGATATGGTTGCACCTGCGGCTCGGCTATCTGCATCATTGGGACACGCAAGCCTCCCCACCGCGGCAAGGTCACATGGTTCGTAGAGGAGGATAATAATAATAATAATAATAATAATAATAATAATAATAATAATAATAATAATAATAATAACGAGGGTATCAAGATCAAAAGTTTAGCTTTCGCAGACAACATGGCATTACTAGATGAGACGTGGGAGAAAGCCAAGGAGCAGCCCTTCGAACTGCTGAAGCAAGCAGAGAAGATAGGTCTCGAAATCGCCTTTGGAAAGACCAAAATATTAACCAACATTAAGAATCCTCCAAAATGTTTAAAAGTGGGGGAACAAAAAATAGAGATCGTCACAGATCAGTATCAGTTTGAATGGTCTCGAGAAGAAAGCAATGGAATCTCGACAAACCAAAATAGAAACAGCCTTCCAGGTTATGAAAGACGCCTATAACAAAAAATCCCTCTCCTGGAATTCCAAGATCAGACACAATACAGTAGTCAAGCCTGAAGCCCTTTATGCTGCAGAAATGCTGTCTATAACTACACATGGTCCAATGGAAAAGTTGGAGATAAAGGAAAGGAAAATTCTTCGAAAAATTCTAGGCCCCAAATTCCACAATAACGAACTTTCACACATCAGCAACGAAACCCTGTATAGGAAATAAGAAAGGATTTCCGACACAATAAGGAAAAGGAGAATTGAGTTCTATGGCCATATCCTAAGAATGGACCCGAAAAGGATAACTAAAAGTATCTTCGACTATTTCCGTAATAAGAAAACCAAGCCGAACTGGTTTAAGGAAACTGAGAAGGACCTACGAGAATTCCAAATTACAGAAGAGATGCTTTTAGATGGATCTGCGAAGAAAATAACCAAAGATAAAATAAAGGGGTTTCAGAACAGGGTGAAGCCCAAACGACTATACAGAATTTCTGAAGAAGAGAGGAAGGCAAGATCTGAAGGAATGAAAAAGTACTGGGATGACAGGAAAATACGACTCACTAACCATTGATAGATCTATTGTACCCCTATGAGGGTGAAACGGACAAGGAGAAGAAGACGAATAATAATAATAATAATAATAGTGTACGGCCTCCGAACAGGTCTTTCCAGTTGACGCCCAATAGGAGATCAATACGTCTGTGGCCTTATGTTAGGTACCACCCCGGCATTTTGACTGGAGAGGAAGTGGAAACCACGGAAGACCACTTCCAGGATGGCTAAGGTGGGAATCAAACCCACCTCTATTCAGGTGACGTCCCGAGGCTGAGTGGACCCCGTTGCAGCTCTCATACCACTTTTCAAATTTTGTGGCAGAGCCGGGAATCGAACCCGGGCCTCCGGAGTGTGGCAGGTTATCACACTAACCACTATACCACAGAGGCGGACTACTGCTGACTTAATAGGAATGCCTTGTTTGCGGGATGTCTCATCAATGAATACAGAGATAAAGCGAAGAAAGCCGACGGTTTTCACGAACTCAAAATTATCCATAACTGTTCCCGCGAGTGCATCGAAAAAAGAAGCGTCTTTCCGCTCCCAGCTCAGTCGAGAATTGCAAAGAGTTCATAAAAGTCGGAAGTCGGGGGGCGGGAGCGCACGAAGTTTATACTTCAAAGTGGTTTGCTTTTGAAGCAATGAGCAGGATGAGAGGAGGAAATGTGCCTAATAAAACTGCATTTGTAAATCATAACAAGAAGCAACAGTGGCAATAACAAAGGCCAAATCCTCTTCATCTGTTTGAAAGTACCAGACACCATCTAAATGTACCACCACAAATTGATGTGATGAATTACCTGTATATTAACATAGGAAGTCAAGTTTATCATATTTATTAAATGTGGACACAATGTTAAATGAAACAGTATTCAACATTTAACATGTTGTAACGTTCCAGACGTAACAGTGTAATTATGTTAATTTTATTATGTGTAATTAATTCAGGAATTTAACGTCATGCTATTTATCTTCGTACGTAATTTTATTATAATTCATGTTTGATCATTTGCTCACTATCATTTCATTACTTTGTAACTACGACTTGTAAACGAGGGCCGAATATCCTAATATTAACTTAAATTTTGCGACATTCGTTTAAATTTAACTTGCAGTAGATTTTCCTCTATCTTGCCACATCACCGAGGAAGAAGGAAGGACAAATTTAGACATCAAATTCTGGGAAAAGCGAGCACGTGTTCAAGCGTTGTAACCACAGCTACTGTATTTCGACCAGAATAATTCAAACTGATAACCGCCTATATTTTCAAAGGAGCGTCATGTTGCCATGGATACTGAGTGAAAGGGCTAATAGAAGAACAGTTGATATCATGGTTGGGACGGGAGACCTAAGATTCACCGCCATCTAGCACCACGTGTGACGTCACGCAATGCCGAACATAGCCGACTCCGCTCCGCTCTTACTGCAGCACCCGACAGGGGCCAGTGGCTGCGCGCGCCCTGGACTCGCATTAATATAATAATTTAAGACAATTCTGAAATATACACTTTCACTGTAGTACGCATGATGACATGAGATCATCCCCAGTAGTCATTATTAAAAGTAACTTGAAGTATACTTTAAAATTCGAAGTTCTTTTTCTTTTCAGTTATATAAATACAAATTACATAATAAATAAAGTTGTTATTAAATATCACTTTGTCAGAAACCTAATGCTGAACTTCAGCGGGGCAAGAATATATCATAAAATAATTTTATTCAGAACTGTTCTGTTAGTTTTGTGTCTTCAGTCAGAATACTTGGAAAGCTCTCTGTAAGTAAAGAATAGTTATTCACTGTTTCAAAAAGAATATTTTCATGGCAGCAAACGATACGTTTAAAATTCAGTGTAACTTTATTATTGATGTAAAACGAAGATTCGTTTAGATACCAGTTCTCAATAAATAATAAAATTGTACAATAAAATACACAGATTTTATTCATGAATAGCTAGTTATCTCCTTAGAAATGATGTCTTTAGTTAATCTCCGTTTCAACCCAAACCTCGTAATTATCTCTATTTCTGTTTATAACTCCGTGACAGTGAGAAAGTGGTGGTGATTAGTGTGAAAATGAAAGACTCCGTAGCATTCGCACCGAGCTCGATAGCTGCAGTCGCTTAAATGCGGCCAGTATCCAGTATTCGGGAGATAGTAGGTTCGAACCCCACTGTCGGCAGCCCTGAAAATGGTTTTCCGTGGTTTCCCATTTTCACACCAGGCAAATGCTGGGGCTGTACGTTAATTAAGGCCACGGCCGCTTCCTTCCAACTCCTGGCCCTTCCCTGCCCCATCGTCGCCATAAGACCTATCTGTGTCGGTGCGACATAAAGCAAGTTGTTAAAAACCTCAGAGGGCTTCATGAAAACGGTATATATTACCAACACTAAGCCTATACAGTACTTTAGTGTACATTTAATATTAAAGATTTCTGCATTGGATATATAATTCTGAATTTTTAAAAATAATGTGCATAGCTATAACACATACAAATGTTTATTTAACACATATTATTCTACGCTGTTATTAGCTCGGTAGCTTAATGGTCAGCGTCAAGACCTCCATTTCAGAACGTCATAGGTTCGATTTCCGGCCGGGTTGCTTTTTAACTGCGTCTAGTTAATTTATTCGGGGACTGGGTGGATTTTTTTTTTTGCTAGTGGTTTAACGTCGTAGTAACGCAATTTCAAGGCTGTCGACGGTGGGCTTCAAACCCACCATCTGCCGTATGCAAGCTAACAGCTGCGCGAACCTAACCGCATGGCCAACTAACTCGGTACTCGTAATACTGAATACATCCCTCCACATATATTTGGCGTTAGGAAGGGCATCCGGTCGTAAAGCAGCTCCAGTCCACATGTGCTGCACAGTTGGCACCCGTCTTCACAAGATGTGGGTAAAACGGAAGAAGAATAGGAAAATTTCATGGCACAATTGGTTTCCTATTGCATCTGTTATAGCTATGCACATTATTTTAAAAAAATCAGAAATGTTTATTTGTTTCTTTGTTGTTTAAAAGGGCCTAACAGCTAGGTCATCGGTCAAATTCAGAATTAGTATCCAATCTAGAAATCATTAATATTAAAGTTTCACTTAAGTACTGTATAGGCTTATTGTTGGTAATATATAATAGCTTTCATTGAGCCCTCTGAGATTTTGGGGTATGTAGAATATAATATCCATGATATCCCCTGCTTGTCGTAAGGGGCGGCTAAAATGGGTCCCTGGGGCTTTCATCTTTGAAGAGTGGGTTGGCGACCACGAGGCCCTTAACTGAGTCCTGGCATTGCCTCCACTTAGTTGTGCCAGATTCCACACTTTCACCAGTTCTGTCCAACCCCTCTTGATCAACTCTTATTCTTTTCCGACCCCGGCGGTATTACATCTGCGAATGCTACGGAGTATTTCATTTTCACGCCCTTTGTGACCCTTGTCTTTCTTTGACCGATTCCTTCATTTGTTGAAGTGTCGGACCTGTGATCAGTTTGTTAAGCGTTGATGGTTGCCCAGTTGTATTTTCTCTTAAAGCAATGATTACCACCACCTTCTCACTGTCATGGAGATATAAACAGAAATAGAGATAATTACGAAGTTTGGGTTGAAACCGAGATTAATTAAAGACATAATTTCTAGGGAGATAACTAGCTATTCACGAATAAAGACTGTATATTTTATTTGTACAATTTTATTATTTACTGACAACTGATATCTAACCGAATATTCGTTTTACTTTAACAATATACACAGAATTTTAAACATATCGTTTGCATATTCTTTATTTACAGAGATTTTTCCAAGGATTCTGACTGAAGACACAAAACTAACAGAACAGGTCTCAATACAATTATTTTATGGCATATTCCTATCCCGCTGAAGTTGAGCATTATGTTTCTGACAAAGTGATATTTACAGTAGTATCAAAACATTGTGTAGGCGTACTTTATATTTATAGGTATTTCTGAAGAAAAGTCCGGCCCCATGGCTAAATGGTTAGCGTGCTGGCCTTTGGTCACAGGGGTTCTGGGTTCGATTACCGGCAGGGTCGGGAATTTTAACCTTTATTGGTTAATTTCGCTGGCACGGGGGCTGGGTGTATGTGTCGTCTTCATAATCATTTCATCCTCATCACGACGCGCAGGTCGCCTGCGGGTGTCAAATCAAAAGACCTGCACCTGGCGAGCCGAACTTGTCCTCGGACACTCCCGGCACTAAAAGCCATTCGCCATTTCATTTCCGAAGACAAAACTTCGAATTTTAAAATATACTTCCAGTTATTTTCAACCATTTTCAATAATTATTACTACTGGGGATGATCTCATTTCATCATTTATAAAATGCGTACTATAGTGAAAGTGTACATGTCAGTATTTTCGTAAATTATGACATTAATGCGAGTCCCATTGCGAGCGCAACCGCTAGCGTCTATCGGGTGCTGGTGCTGGAGTAAGATATTATTTCTTGTCGGAGCGGAGTCGGCTATGTTCGGCTTTGCGTGACGTCACACGTGGTGCTAGATGGCGGTGAATCTTAGGCCTCCCTGGTTGGGACCCATCAACTTTACTATCTGGAGTGGGGAGAGACGTGTCAACTGATTGGACCACGTGTAGCGACCTGTAATTAGAGCCAGAAAAGGTTATAAAAGGGCGTGTTGGAGCTCTTGGCATCTTCTTCTATCTTGTATTTCGCTTTAGGTCTGATAACTTGTCTTATGGTTGTTGTACCATAGTGGACTAGTGTGATAGTTTATCAC
Organism: Anabrus simplex; assembly: GCF_040414725.1. Lineage (NCBI taxonomy): Eukaryota > Metazoa > Arthropoda > Insecta > Orthoptera > Tettigoniidae > Anabrus > Anabrus simplex. The sequence continues at coordinate 408,551,981 of NC_090269.1, forward strand.
TTCTACATTCATTACTTCGTTACCACGACGTGGTACTTAGGAATTTCTGAATGATGGGTGTATAGCCACTCTCATCAGGAAGTACGAACAGCTCTGTATTAGACCAGTTTATACCAGTCTAAGACAATAGGTAGCATTAAACTAGATAGAAATGAAACTTCAGTGCACATTTTCAGTAAAGTTGGAAGGATTGTTAATTGAGTATCCTCTCCACATAACCCAAGGAGGTTTTTCTAACTATGATTTAGGGCTCATCTCCAATATATGGGATAGAGCATAACAGGGAGTGATAGTTTCAAAGCCATCATCCAATTAGTGGTTGATGCAATTTGCAAGGCAGGAATGGTACTTAGCTGTAGATGAAGATATCTCAAAGACGACCGGTGATGTTCCAGCTACAAGAATGGAGGCGTTCTAAGGACAAGCAGAACAAGACTACATGGTGAGCAAGAGAGTTAAAAATATTGCAAGTTTTCGCGAAGTAGAGTCATTCAATTTTTTTTGTTAAATTAATTTCCTATTTTAAATTCAGTTCTCGTTAAACCGTCGTCATTTTTATTCAGCATAATCAATGTTATTCTCTTGGTTCATTTTAATCAGTCTGCCTTAATTAGCCTTTTGATTTCTAATTCTCCTGCTTAATGATTAGTGCACTATCACCCCATCCCTGTGATGAGAGTCCGTCCAAGCTTTATTATAAATTTTTGTTTTTAAGTCATCAACTTAAAGACTGGCGCCCTTAGCTTGCATAGGTGCATTTCTCGTTCAATTGTTGTTCTCCAAGAGGGGAAAGTCACAATGTTGTTAAATATTAATCAGTGGAGGCCAGCCTTATGTGTACACATAACTGTTCTCGTCCTTAACGACTCAGCTACTAAACGTATAGGCAGGATATTTAAATTTTAAATGTCGCAGACGTACGTTTCCCTTTGACTTGCTTTACATTTTATATCACTTTAAGGCGAAGCTTTTAATTTTGTTGTCTGGAATAAACTATGGAAGGTTCTTGGTGAATTTGGCATTCCACAACGTCTAATATCATTACTGAAAAGTCTGTAATGGAAACAACATTGCAACTGTAAAGGTAGATGGCGACATTTCAGAATATTTCAGTATTTCGCAGGGCATCCGACAGAACTGCATATTATCACCTATTCTTCATAACATCTATGCTGAATATGTGATGAATAAAGCCCGCAATGACTGGACTGGAGGCATATCAATATTGGTGGACGAAAAATCAGTAACCTGCTCTTTGCTGATGACACCACTCTCTTTTCCAGCAGTGAAGATTAACTTGAAGAGTTACTAGCAAGGGTAAAAGAAGCAAGTTTTGAATATGGGCTAGAGATCAACCTGAGCAAGTCCAAACTAATGATAATTGACGCACTGGCACAGATCCAGCTGACAGGTCGGTTAAGGGAACTGGAGGTGGTAAATGACTTTATATACCTTGGGTCGACAATCTGTGCTACCGGAAGTTCTGACAACGGGCGCGTTGCCGTGAGCAAAATCACAAAAATATGGCAGAGCAGAGCAATACCAAGCAGTACAAAGTTTAGACTAGTTCTCACTCGTGTTCTCTGTCCGACTCGTTGGCTGAATGGTCAGCGTACTGGCCTTCGGTTCAGAGGGTCCCGAGTTCGATTCCCGGCTGGGTCGGGGATTTTAACCTTAATTGGTTAATTCCAATGGCTCGGGGGCTGGATATGTGTGGCATATTCAGCATTAGAAATCATACCAGGTAGGGCCCTCATCTTCACAGACATGCAGGTCGCCTAATAGGCCGTCTACGAGAAAAATACCCGCACCAGGCATCTCCGGGGGCCATGCGCCATTATTATTACTTGTATTCTGTTTTCTTTTATGGTTCCGAGACAAAAGATAAGTACCGTATTGATGCCTTTCAGATGTGGTGTTGGAGAAGGATTTCCCATTTTCACACCAGGCAAATGCTGGGGCTGTACCTTCATTAAGGCCACGGCCGCTTCCTTCCCACTCCTAGACCTTATCTGTCCCATCGTCGCCATAAGACCTGTCTGTGTCGGTGCGACGTAAAGCAACTAGCAAAAAAAAAAAAAAAAAAAAATAAGAAGAAGAAAATTACCCCTTACATACAAACAAACTAAAAATCTCTCTATAAAAACATATTGTGTTTTTCGTATCATGTCAGTTCCTTACATTCACTGACTTCTTCCAGACCGGGCGAGTTGGCCATGCGGTCAGGGCTTGCAACTAAGGCTTGCATTCGGGGGATAGTGTGTTCGAAACCCCTCGACGGTAGCCCTTAAGAGAGTTTTCCGTTATTTTCCATTTTCACACTGGGCAAAGGCTGGGGCTGTACCTTAGATAAGGCCGAGGCTCCATCCTTCCCACTACTAGTCGTTTCCTATCTGTGTCGGTGTAACGTACAGCAACTTATAACTTCTACCTTGGGGGCAACAGTAGTGTGTCCAACTCCTGATTCCTAGATTCTGGGCTCAGGAGAAGATGAATGATCGAGTAAATAACTGCGCGGTTTGAGTCACGTAGCTATCATTTTGCATTCGGGAGATAGTGAATTCGAACCCTACTGCCGGCAGCCCTGAAGATGGTTTTCCGTGGTTTCCCATTTTTACATCAGCCAAATGTTGGTCTGTATCTTAAATAAGGCTGCGGTCACTTGCTTCCCGCTCTTAGCTCTTTCCTATCTCATAGTCGCCATAAGACCTATCTGTGTTGATGTGACGTAAAGAAGATCGTAAAAAAGAAAGAAAAAAGTTGAATTCTATACGAGGAGGGGGATCCCATTTTGTACTCCAAGTCGTGATACCAAATTTTGGTGATAAAATCGGTACTTAAAAAACAAACCAAACCCCATAGCACTACAGCCTTTGAAGGGCCTTGGCCTACCAAGCGACCGCTGCTCAGCCCGAAGGCCTGCAGATTGCGAGGCGTCGTGTGGTCAGCATGACGAATCCTCTCTGGCGTTATTCTTGGCTTTCGAGACCGGGGCCGCTATCTCGCCGTCAGATAGCTCCTCGATTTTAATCACGTAGGCTGAGTGGACCTCGAACCAGCCCTCAGGTCCAGGTAAAACCCCTGACCTGGCCCGGAATCGAACCCGGAGCCTCCGGGTAGGAGACAGGCACGCTACCCCTACACCACGGGGCCGGCTTTAAAATCGGTACTTATCAGACAAATTCTTCAAACGCTCAATCGTGCTTCGTTTTGTCTGCCATCTGTTTTAGAGCTCTCGAAACACCGTCTGTCGTCAACCTAGATGTTGTTAAATAAAATGCCTGTGGCAGTACGCTTTTTTGCTATCTTTTTTAAGGCCTCGTTCAGGCGCACGGGAGTAAAACGCGCCGGTGTGTATGCGTGGGTCTTATACACACAACGGGCTGAGTGGAGAAAAACTCCCGGAACTTTCTAGCGGTCCTTTTCAACACTCTTTTCAGTCTAGATAATAAAGCTAGATCAAACAACTGGACTAATAATAATTTCGTGTGGCTATTTCTAGCCGAGTGCAGCCCTTGTAAAGCTGGGCGGCATCTGCAATGTGTAGGTAACTGCGTGTTATTGTGGTGGAGGATGGTGTTAGGTATGGTGTGTGAGTTGCAGGGACGTTGGGGACAGCAAAAACACCCAGGTCGCCTCTGTGCTGTAGTGGTTAGTGTGATTAGCTGCCACCCCAGAGGCCCGGGTTCGATTTTCGGCTCTGCTACGAAATTTGAAAAGTGGTACGGGGGCTGGAACGGAGTCCACTCAGCCTCGGGAGGTCAAATGAGTAGAGGGGGGTTCGATTCCCTCCTCAGCTATCCTTGAAGTGGTTTTCCGTGGTTTCCCACTTCTCCTCCAAGCAAATGCCGGCATGGTACCTAACTTAAGGCCAAGGCCGCTTCCTTTCCTCTTCCTTGTGTATCCCTTCCAATCTTCCCATCCTCGCACAAGGCCCCTGTTCAGCACAGCAGGTGAGGCCATCTGGGCGAGGTACTGGTCATCCTCCCCAGTTGTATCCCCAGATCCAATGTCTCACGCTCCAGGGCACTGCCCTTGAGGCGGTATAGGTGGGATCCCTCGCAGAGTTCGAGGGAAAAACCAACCCTGGAGGGTAAACAGATTAAGAAAGAAAGAAATCAATTTCTATTTTCTTACAGGCACACTGTAAGGTGCTGATATAGGTAACTACAGTACTAATGACGCGGGCGCTGTTGGCCCGCTGTGTATGATGACTAGAAATGGGAATTTGCCTATTTGCCTATTTTATTCCTGTGTTCAGAGCTTCCCTGGCTCACACGGCAGCGCGTCGGCCTCTCACCGTTTGATACCGTGGTTCAAATCCCGGTCACTCCATGTGAGATTTGTGCTGGACAAAGCGGAGGCGGGACAGGTTTTCCTCCGGGTACGCCGGTTTTCCCTGTCTTCTTTCTTTCTAGCAACACTCTCCATTATCATTTCATAACATCTATCAGTCATTAATAAATCACTTTGGGAGTGACGACCCCATTGTACTAGGGTGTTTTTAGCTAGATTTCGTTGGTTTCATTGAGCCTATAAATGCCTATTTTAGGGGTTTGTGCCTATTTGGAGTACAGTTGCTTGTGTGATGCTGTTTGATTGTATTTTAAGGAAGCAGATTTCCTTCCAGTGCATTATATAGTAGCTGGTGGGCTCGACAGAATTATCTTCTCATTTCTCAATATCTATTTACCCCACGAACAAAAATAGGAATTCTCGGCAGTCACCGAAAATAGTGCATGGGAAATTTCCATCAGGGGAAATGTGGAACAATTTGACTTCGACGCCTTCAACCCCACCAACCACCTAAGACATATGATAGAACCAATCAACGTCGAACTATGTTGCACAAACCATACCCCCTATATCTCCCTCTCGATACGAACGCGAACAGTTGGTACGCCTACGCTTTATCTTCAGAACGTGTTGTGATTTATTGTGAAGAAGAAGAGAAAGAAGAAGAAATGTGTGTGCGGCAATGCTCAAAGAAAAATCGTCGAAGTTCTACTGGATGAAGCAGTGGATCACAGGGGAAGTTTTAAGTGTCTGGGAAGGTAGCCGCTGTCAGCGAAAGTTCGATAGGGTCCTGCAGCGGAATCCAGGATGGAAAGCGATGCTAAAACTAGCCAGGGTGCCACGAGGTGAGCTAGGTGAAACAACTGGACTAAAACCAGATGAAGTGACTTCTTTGAAGTTTTGTCCAATCACTTCACGTGATGTTGAGAGATCTTTCTCTCAGTACAAAAACATTCTGCATGAAAGGAGAACAAGATTGTTACCGGAATACATTAAAAAGTTGCTTGTTGTAAATTCCTTTTATAGTCATTTTGTGTGTTATTGAATTATAAGTAATTTTTTCATGCATATTTTGTTGCCTATTATACACGTTAGTGTCTATTTGCATGCCTATTTTGGCTAATTTAAGAGCCTATCTTAACTGTTTTTAGCGCTTATAATTCTCTTCTCTAATGATGACATGCATAAAAACTATTGTCCAATAACAACTAACTGCGGGTGCGGGACCGCAACTCACTACGAACTTTACGCTGAAACATTTCTCCTGTGCGCGTTTACTCTTAGTCTCCGCGACATCTGAAAGATTCTATTTGAACAATCAGTTCATAGATTAGGCGGACCCGCACCGTCTTAAACAAGCCTAACATTATTTTCTCTTTTGCAGATGAGACTTACACTATTAGCATGCTTCTTGGTCTTGCTGTTTGAGATGACTAGAGTCGCTGCCAACTGCCTTGTCTTCTGCGATCCTAGTGTTTGTAGCGACAAACAGTGTCCTGGGGGTGAACCTGCTCTTCCTACACAATGCACTTGTGAATGTGTTTGTCGGACAACTTGATTCTGGTTAGTAGGTATTACAGTATTTATATTGATACTACTTTTGGTCAGAATTGATGTTTAATGACTCAGATCACATGCAATTCTGAATGTTATAGTTTCTGATTAGAATCTGTGACTATATAACATTCTAACTATAATATAATATCTATTCTTCCTCGAATGACCGAGGTTGCCAAACCAACAAGGAATATCTTATAATATAAATTTAGTATCCAATTTACTACCTAATCTAATCTGATCGCATACAGTTATTATTAGTACCTAATCTAATTACAATAAAGAATAAAGAACAATAATTCTATTGATAAAGCAATAGGCCTACTGAGTCACAAAGAAGCTGCAGATAAATTACTGTAATTGATTTTATTAAGTGAGTGGAGCGTAGAGATGATGCTTCAAGATCGATACCGAGGCTTTCATTGTACGTATGCCCCAGCTCACGATGATGTCATTCGGCACACCAAAGTCCTCCTGTTCGTTAACAAGTGTCATTTCCACGTGAGGTTTACAAATATTTTCGGGCCACTTTTATTTGGCCCGCGCTGTATAATGGATATCTTACAGAAAGGTACGGGGAAGTGACCTTACTTAACTTATTTACCTTGGCTGAAAGATTGTTTGTCAGAACTACCTCTTTCAATAAATGCATTTTTGTTCTCCTATGTTTTCTCACTAGTTCAGAAGGAACTTCCGTTTCAAATACGGACAGCAACAATGGACATTGACTCCGTACAATCAATCAATCAATCAATCAATCAATCAATCAATCAATACTGATCTGCATTTAGGGCAGTCGCAGATTCCCTATCTGTTGCTTTCCTAGCCTTTTCCGAAATGATTTCAAAGAAATTGGAAATTTATTGAACATCTCCCTTGGTAAGTTATTCCAATCCCTAACTCCCCTTCCTATAAATGAATATTTGCGCCAGTTTGTCCTCTTGAATTCCAACTTTATCTTCATATTGTGATCTTTCCTACTTTTATAGACGCCATTCAAACCTATTCGTCTACTAATGTCATTCCACGCCATCTCTCCGCTGACAGCTCGGAACATACCACTTAGTCGAGCAGCTCTTCTTCTTTCTCTCAATTCTTCCCAACCCAAACATTGCAACATTTTTGTAACGCTACTCTTTTGTCGGAAATCACCCAGAACAAATCGAGCTGCTTTTCTTTGGATTTTTTCCAGTTCTTGAATCAGGTAATCCTGGTGAGGGTCCCATACACTGGAACCATACTCTAGTTGGGGTCTTACCAGAGACTTATATGCACTCTCCTTTACATCCTTACTACAACCCCTAAACACCCTCATAACCATGTGCAGAGATCGGTACCCTTTATTTACAATCCCATTTATGTGTTTACCCCAGTGAAGATCTTTCCTTATATTAACACCTAGATACTTACAATAATCCACAAAAGGAACTTTTACCCCATCAACGCAGTAATTAAAACTGAGAGGACTTTTCCTATTTGTGAAACTCACAACCTGACTTTTAGCCCCGTTTATCAACATACCATTGCCTGCTGTCCATCTCACAATATTTTCGAGGTCACGTTGCAGTTGCTCACAATCTTGTAACTTATTTATCACTCTATAGAGAATAACATCATCCGCAAAAAGCCTTACCTCCGATTCCACTCCTTTACTCATATCATTTACTAGCAAGACACCCGTGCTTCGCTACGGTATTATACTGAAATTTATAATTGAATGCTTATTGTTTTAGATATATAATCCGCCGAAATTCGCGATCTGACTCGTTTTCGGCGAGAATCCACCAAAATTCCCGATCTGACTCGTTTTCGATTAGATTTCGGCATGTTTCCTCCCATTTTTCAATCTTCCTTTCCAGCAATCGATTTCGTACTTCCCGGGCTAGGCTCAGGTATTCCTCCCGGTCAGTTGGGTCCCTAAATCTTTGCCATATTTTCCTATAATCATGTTTAATATGGATAAAATCCTTCAGGAGAACCGGCGTGGTGTCATATTGGGTGCCTTGGCGGCACTAAACCCGCGTCCGGTCTGCATTCTTAGTCATTACCAGTCCAGGAGCCGTTTCCAGCGCAGTCCGCACAACTGACGACGGTCCGGAACATTATTATTATTATTATTATTATTATTATTATTATTTGTTGCTGTAATGGCTGATGACAGGGAAAACCCGAGTATCCGGAGAAAAACCTGTCCTGCCTCCGTTTTGTCCAGCACGAATGACACATGTAGTGACCGGGATTTGAACCACGGAACCCAGCTGTGAGAGGCCGGCGCGCTGCCGCCTGAGCAACGGAGGATCCTTATAAGTACATTAAGAACAGTAAGATCAATAGGTTTCACCTCCTTCTACACCCCACCACCGTTAAGTTCATTTACCGCCACCCACTCCCCTCCCCCCCAAAAATTAAAAGAAGGCCTGTTTCTTTATGTTTAAAGGAGATTCCAAACACCAATGTTCACGTCTATTACCTTCAGTTTTGAGATATAAGTATCCCCATAAAAATAATTTATTTTTTCACTTCATTTCACACTACTCCCCACCCCTACTAAGTGAATATTCCCGCAAAAAATACGTGTTTCTTTAATAGTAAAGGATCTTCTAAATACCAATTATCACGACTCTAACTTCTTCAGTTTTTGATTTATGTGTCCTCATGAAAGGAATTCAACTCCTTTACACTCCCGCCCTCCAAGGTGGTTTCCTCCCAAAAACGCGTTTTTCTTTGTTTTTAAAGGAGATCCAAATACGAATTTTCACGTCTGTAACAGGTTTAGTTTGTATTAGATGTATGTATTCTCATACAATTAAGTCAATTAAATTTTCAATTATTTCACACACACACATACACACCCTCATTGGATTTTCCGAGAATACGTGTTTCTTTACTTTTAAAGCAGATTGCAAATATCAAATTTCACGTCTGTAATTCCTTCATTTTTGAGATATCAGTAGCGTAATTAAAAGAATTCAATACCATTTTCAGTCACATTTACCTCCCCCCCTCCACCCAAGTGGCATTTCTGAAAACTGAAAATACACGTTTCTTTATGTTTAATAGAGATAAAAATACCATTTTTCTCTTCTGTAACATGCTAAGTTTTTTTAGATATACTGTAAAAATTCTCATTTTAAAATTTCTCCCCTTTTGAGTTCCCCTTAAGTGGAGTTTCCAAAAACAAATCACCTATGTTTCTTTACATTTACAGGAGATTCCAAACACCCACTTTTTACGTCTGTAACATTTTACGTTTCCAAGATATTCTGTAGATATATTCTTTCAAAAAATTCACCCCAATTTGTCACTCCTGTTTAACCGCCATTAATTGGATTTTCCAAAAACTAAAAAAATACGTGATTCTTTATTTATAAAGGAGATCCCATATACAAATTTTCAGTTCTGTAATATCTTTCGTTTCTGAGATATATGTATCCTCATTAAAGTCATTCAACCCATTTTTCACCCTTTTACACCCCACCTATTGCGATTTACAGCAGACAAAAAAATACGTGTTCCTTTATTTTTAGAGGAGATTCTAACTACCAATTTTTACATCTGTAAATTTTAAAGTTCTAAGATGTAGACACACTCATTTTAAAAAATTCACCCCCCCTTTTCATCCTCCAATATTTGGAATTTTCAAAAACGAAAAAATGCGTGTTTCTTTACTTTTAAAGTAGATCCCAAATACCAATTTTCAGGTCTGTAATATCTTCAGGTTCTGAAATATAAGTAGCCTCATTTAAGACATTCAACCCATTATTCACGCTTTTACACTCTTTCTATCGGGATTTTCGGAAAACAAAAGAATACGTGTTTCTTTATTTTTGAAAGAGATTCTAAATACCAATTTTTACATCTATAAACTTTAAAAGTTTTGAGATATAGATACACTCATTTTAAAAAATCACCCCACTTTTCACCCCCCCCCCATTAATTGGATTTTCCAAAAACAAAAAATACGTGTTTCTTTATTTTAAAGGAGATCCCAAACACCAATTTTCAGATCTGTAATATATTCAGGTTCTGAAATATAAGTAGACTCATGAAAGGCGTTGGACAACTTTTTCAGACTTTTCCACCCTTCCTATTAGGATTTTCCGAAAACAAAATATACATGTTTCTTTATTTTTAAAGGAGATTCTAAATACTAATTTTCACATCTATAACCTTTAGAAGTTTTGAGATATAGATACACTCATTTTAAAATATTACCCCCTTTTCACCCCCTCTTAATTGGATTTTCCAGAAACAAAAAGTTATGTGTTTCTCTATTTTTAAAGGAGATCCCAAACACCAATTTTCAGGTCTGTAATATCTTCAGTTTCTGAGATATAAGTAGCCTCATTAAAGGCATTTAACCATTTTTTCACCCCTTTTACCTCCTCCTATTGCGATTTTCCGAAAACGAAAATATACGTGTTTCTTTATTTTTAATGAAGATTCTAAATGCCAATTTTTACGTCTGCAAACTTTAAAAGTTTGGAGATATAGATTCACTCATTTTAAAAATGCACCCCCTTTTCACCCTCCCATTAATTGGATTTTCCAAAAACCAAAAAATACGTGTTTCTTTATTTTTAAAAGAGATCAAAAGTACCAATTTTCAGGTCTGTAATATCTTCCGTTTCTGAGATATAAGTACCGGTATCTTGATTAAAGGCATTCAACCCATTTTTCCCCATCTTCACCCTTTTCACCCCTTCTATTGGAATTTTCTGAAAAAAAAATAATACGTGTTTCCTTATTTTTAAAGAAGATTCTAAATGCCAATTTTTACATCTGTAAACCTTTAAAGTTTTGAGATATAGATACACTCATTTTAAAATTTCACCCCCCTTTTCACCCTCTTAGAGAAGGAATATCCAAATATCCTCTCTTAGCGAGCACCTACATCCTAATATGAATATTTCCCCAAAATTTCATTTCTTTATGTCCAGTAGTTTTGGCTCGGCGATGATGAATCAGTCAGTCAGTCAGGACAAGTTATTTTATATATGTATAGATATATATAAGAAAACATAAAGGTCCGATAACACTGCCCTGAGGAACTCCCCTCTCAACTATTACAGGGTCAGACAAAGCTTCACCTACTCTGACTCTCTGAGATCTATTTTCTAGAAATATAGCAACCCATTCAGTCACTCTTTTGTCTAGACCAATTTCACTCATTTTTGCCAGTAGTCTCCCATGATCCACCCTATCAAATGCTTTAGACAGGTCAATCGCGATACAGTCCATTTGACCTCCAGAATCCAAGATATCTGCTATATCTTGCTGGAATCCTACAAGTTGAGCTTCAGTGGAATAACCTTTCCTAAAACCGAATTACCTTCTATCGAACCAGTTATTAATTTCACAAACATGTCTAATATAATCAGAAATAATGCCTTCCCAATGCTTACATACAATGCATGTCAAACTTACTGGCCTGTAATTTTCAGCTTTATGTCTATCACCCTTTCCTGTATACACAGGGACTACTATAGCAACTCTCCATTCATCTGGTATTGCTCCTTCGGCCAAACAATAATCAAATAAGTACTTCAGATATGGTACTATATCCCAACCCATTGTCTTTAGTATATCCCCAGAAATCTGATCAATTCCAGCCGCTTTTCTAGTTTTCAACTTTTGTATCTTATTGCAAATGTCATTGTTATCATATGTAAATTTATTACTTCTTTGGCCTTAGTCTCTTCCTCTGTCTCGACATTATCCTTGTAACCAACAATCTTTACATACTGCTGACTGAATACTTCTGCCTTTTGAAGATCCTCACATACACACTCCCCTTGTTCATTAATTATTCCTGGAATGTCCTTCTTGGAACCTGTTTATGCCTTGAAATACCTATACATACCCTTCCATTTTTCACTAAAATTTGTATGACTGCCAATTATGCTTGCCATCATGTTTTCCTTAGCTGCCTTCTTTGCTAGATTCAATTTTCTAGACGTTATGGCAGGCTTGTCAATTTCAAGTTAATTTCATTTTTTTACATTGATGACAAAAGTTTTTGCAAGAAGTGAAGTCAATTTGTGTAAATAATGTATATATATATTTATATATTTTGCACTTCCCAAATAGTCTTTAAAAAATACATTGGATTCTTCCATATTCTTTTTACATTTTTTTCAGTTTCTGACTTGAGTTTTGTAATCTATTTGATTTTATGGCTGATGAAGTCTCAGAGACGAACATGTCCCGAAATATTTTCAATATCTTTTTAACATGTTTTTAATTAAATAGTTCACTTGTAAAGTGATGTGTATTGATTGGATGGACCAAAACCTAACATTGTTTCTTAGTTTTAACTGTATCAATACGGATCTACACGATAAAGTTCGTACATTGTAATAAGCCCACTCTGTAAGGAGTTTACGTCTCATAAATAATCGATTTATTTGCATATTTTACAGTCATCTGAAAATGTATTTCAAACGAAGGATCGATCCCGCGAAAACAATAGTATGGCAGTTCCTGGGGTATTTGACAAAGAAGTTCAGCCTTTACTAGGCAGGGGTTACGAATTACTAAATAAAAGGCACATATGGGCCTTATTTAGTCTCTCTTGGACAGTCACCATATTAGTGCATCATACATATGCGGTAAACATAAGTAATTTAGTGAGTTTCAGTATCGGAATCGTGGCATGTAGTTGTCGATAGTTACTTGAGGGTTGCCTCCCTACACCTGTTCTTCAGTAGGGAATTCCCTCACAGCAACTTGAGTGTTTTTAAGTCATTATATTTTCAGAGTAATCTTATTACACTATTAACAGTGATCGCAAATGGGACAATGCTTAACACGTCAAAAATAAATTAGACTTGCATTCTATCTGTGTGATCGCACATGGGACAGATCGCAAATACGACAGATCGCAAATACGACGGCACCTTATCAGGGAGTATGTAGGGTCTACTGGTCTCAATTATTTTACGTTTCTCTACGTATAACAACATCTTATGATTCTATGAATTCAATTATGTGGAGTCTCCCTGTGGTCAGTTCCGACAAGTGACATGGTATATTATATTAGGTGGTGTTTTCTCTAATATGCTCGTCTTCCATTCTGATATTTTCATACGGGTGATGAGCGCATGCAAGCTGTTCTTACGTTAAAATAGCGGTAGATATGTTCAGGTTATCATACTGTACATTAAGGGTTTACTGCATCTTTTCAAATGCGTATAGTGGTTTCCAGTTTATGTTTTACTAGTAAGTAAGGCCGTTTTCGACAGTCCAAATTACTATGTGTTAAGTATTGGTAATATGAAATGAACAGGCTAATGTGTTTTATGGATACAACTTACACAAGGTGGACAGTGTAATTACTAAGAAGTGATTTGAACATTTAAATAGACTGTTAATAGATCTTGTGAATACACGTTCCATATTACATATACGGTATTTGAATGGAATCAGAACACGTATTCATGTATTTCCTTACAAACCACATCGTGTGTAATCGTAGATGGAAGCTTGTATATTGACGTTTGTAGATCTGTGTACACTTAAGAAATCTACATACAGCTGTCTATGACTAAACACTCGAGTGGAGAGACACTGGAGTGGAGAGATTTTCCCAAATTTCTATAAAGTCCCTCCTTGTGACTTATTCATTGCGACAGAAAAGGCTATATTTAGAGGAAACTAGTTCCGTGTAATAACGAACAACTTATGGGAATCATCAGGTGTTAAATCTATTCTTCGAATAAAGCACCTTCTTCGTGAAGCTGAGCCCGTTAGAATTTCTGCATGAACGATAATTTTGTCTAGCTTCAGCACAGTCAATCTTGTTCCGCTGGACAGAGCACTTTATTAACTTAACTGACATCATCACACTCCATGGACTCAATGCTAATGTACACTATTTGGTCATCTATCACACTATTCAGAGCCTGTTAGTTGATGACATTAACGTTTGAGCTCAAAATTGCTACTTAAAAAAATAAACCCTCACTTGGATGAAAAGAAGAACTAAGTAAATCCCGTACAATATATTTTGAAATCTGGTTTTATTGAATCTCGATAATGTAATTTTGACCTACTTCTCCTTTGACGAGTTTTGGTAGCCATTCACTGAAGTTAGGTCTACAGCTAATATATTATTTTTGTAGCTTAAAAATATTAATTTCAGTCTATAGTATATTTTAAACTTGACTGGACAACAGCTGATATGTATCTGTGAGGAATATCTGGCAGGCACTGTCGGAAGTGAGTAACTGATCTATTGTGAAAAGGCGCAATGGAGAGCCATGCTTGTCTAGGCCCATACGATTAACTTAGCCTGACTTATTTCCTCTGTACCTTCTGATATCATTATCGTGTGAGACGTAGAATTATGCAAAATTAGAATCTCACTTGCTCTCTTCCCTCTATTTTTACTTTACTGAGCCGGGCTGAGTGGCTCAGACGGTTAAGGCTTTGGCCTTCTGACCCCAACTTGGCAGGTTCGATCCTGGTGGTATTTGAAGGTGCTCAAATGCGTCAGCCTCGTGTCGGTAGATTTACTGGCACGTAAAGGAACTCCTGCGGGACTAAATTCCGGCACCTCGGCGTCTCCGAAAACCGTAAAAGAGTAGTTAGTGGGACGTAAAACAAATAACATTATTATTAACTTTACTCAATTAATTTCTCTCCAAACGTATCGTTTTAACTTTAACTGCATATATTTTCTTAGTTTGTCACTTTTACCTTTGTTTACTCGTTTTGATCTTCCTCGTGGAGTTTTAGTAGGTTTATGGTTGGATCATTTCAAATTTAATCAAAATCTTCCGGGCTATTCTGCCGTGGACCGCTTCTCTCATTCCTGCCAGACGTTTCAACTACTACTGCGGTAGCCATCTTCTGTGGCGTCGTCTAACTATTCCCTTCTGTGTCCCGCTGATTGTCACGTGCTAAGAAGTAGCCTCAATTTCTTCGATCCTATCTGACCAACCTTGGTCAACTCTTGTTCTTTGCCTACCCCGACGGTATTACGTCAGAAGCCTAGGGTCATTTTCATTTTCACGCCCTTGGTGGCCCTTGTCTTTCTTTGGGCAATACCTTCATTCTTCGAAGTGTCGGACCCCTTCTATTTTTCGCTCTGATTAGACGACTTAGACGACGTCACAGAAGGTGATTACCGCAGCAGTAGTCGAAACTTCTGGCAGGAATGAGAGGAGTGGACCACGGCAGAATAGCCCGGAAGATTTTGATTATATTGACTCCGGCCGTGAATCCCTTAATTTTGTCCGGCTCCATAGCTAAATGGTTATCGAACTGGCCTTTGGTCACAGAGGTCCCGGGTTCGATTACTGGTAGGATCGGGAATGTTAATCATTATTAGTTAATTTCGGTGGCACGGGGGCTGGGTATATGTGTCGTCCTCATCATCATTCCTTCCTCATCACGACGTGCAGGTCGCCTACGGGAGTCAACTCAAAAGACCTACACCTGGCGAGCCGAACATGTCCTCGGACACTCCGGCACGAAAATTATCCTTCATTCAAAATTTGTCGATTTATCACAGGAAATTCGTACAACATGTGACGATCGAAGATTCCTCTTGTAGTAAGTGAGACCTCATGTCTTATGGGTATAATGTTTTTCCGCCGAATTTTGCTAAAGTGGCAAAAGCGATGGTGTTTACTCGACAGTCAGACTAGAACTTGTGAAAATATAAGGAAATAGTCCTAAAAAGTTATTAAATAAAATAAGTGAGAATAATAAAATAAAGATGAAATTAGGCTAACGATCTGCAGGGTAATAAACATAGCGATAGGAATAGCAACAATGGCTCTTCTGGCAACAAAGTATTAGTGATTAAACTACCATTAATTCTTATATTGAAGCCATCATGATAAACGCATATTCAGTGCGTGACATGAGTATTTCGACATTTCTGCTAATTATACGTAGGCTATGTGTGGACATATAACCGGCGAAGCGAAGTCCAGAGCTCCAATGAGTAGGAGCACTTTGTGGTTTAAAATTTTATTTCCTGGACACAACATCGTGTAACAAATAATTAACATGATCTCACGAGAAATAATCATCAGATTCTGATTCACTCATTAAACCAGTCATTGTAATAAGAATAAATGGAGTTGAAGTCTACTATGAAGCACCTTAAATGTATAGAAAACAAATATATTGAATTACTGTCACGTGCTAATATCGCTGTCTGCAATGCGAACACTTCAAAGAAGGGAGCAAGACTTGTTAATGTGTTACTTACTTCAAACTGACAATCTCACTCCACTGAATGAGGGGAATTAACAATTTTCTTTTGACAGATACCATTTTCAGTACGTAATGATTTCAAACCAGCATTACGGTTTGGTTCAGTCTTATGCCAATAGATGACGTTAATGTTATTACGTGCAACAAAATGACAATCTCACCTCGCTGAATGAAAGGCACTTTAATGAGAACCAGTCCTGAGAAATTCCATCTTACCCGAGTCATATCTCTACCATGGAACACCCTGTGGATTGGGGTGGTAGAAAAATACACACGGTATCCCCTGTCTTTCTTAAGAGGCAGTTAAAAGGGGCCCCATGTGTTCTTAAGTGGGAGAGTGTGGCGACCACGGGACCAAAGCTGAGTGCTGGCATTACTTCGACTTACTTGTGCCTACTCCGACGAAATATTACGTATGGAGCATAGGGACCTTTTCATGTTTACGCACTTGGTGGCCCTTGTCTTCCTTTGGCCAATACCTTCATTCTTCGAACTGTCGGACCCCTTCGATTTCTTCCCTTTAGTGTTACTAGAAGATGGTTGCCTAGTTGATTTTCCTCTTCAAAACAATAGTCACAACTCACAACCACCATTATGTAACATGGAAACTTTTTTTCTTGCTAGTTGCTTTACGTCGCACCGACACAGATAGGTCTTATGGCGACGATGGGATAGGAAAGGCCTAGGAGTTGAAAGGAATCGGACATGGCCTTAATTAAGGTACAGCCCAGAATTTGCCTGGTGTGAAAATGGGAAACCACGGAAAACCATCTTCAGGGCTGCCGACAGTGAGATTCGAACCCACTATCCCTCGGATGCAAGCTCACAGCCGCGTGCCCCTGACCGCACGGCCAACTCGCCCGGTAAGGAAAACTCCTCCTACAACATAGCATCCTCGATCAAAATGTAATAGATGCCACATTCCAAATTCAGCTGAAGGATTTCTATCTCGTTGTTATAAATGGAGATAATGTGGTTTAATAAGCCGGAATAGTGAAAATGATCTATTCACTTCACTGTAAGATAGTATTTATCACTGAGCAGTTCAAGTATAATGGTCATAATTGCATTGTTCTTATAACCTAATAGCATACGTACCTGCTCTTCTCAACGGAATTGGTAATAGAATTCATTATTCCTTCATGAATTTATGCAAAGTTACATTCCTGTATTCAAATCCTTAATACGGCATGTTAAACTGATGTTCTTCTACAAAAAGCAAGTGGCAGTAGTCTAACGTTGAATACCACAAAACTGAACAAAGTGGAAACAGAATGAGGATGATATCAGAGTTTATTGAATGGTACAGTTCCTGGTCTGAAGGTTTGCGTAATTCTCCATAATTCTCTGTTACATATTGCTGTTCATCTAGCCCTTTCAGTCCCATTGTTGCTTTAGGTTAACATGATATTCAGTACATAAATTCACTAAGTTTATTCCTTTCCCCTAAGTCCCAATGTTGCTGTGAATTAACTACAGATGTAAGCTTCCATAATCAGCCAAGAGATGGCAGGAAAGTCGAATATAATTTATCTTAGATAAAAAAGTTGAAAGTGGTGCACTCCATTGTCATGGAGGATTATATCTTCATGTTTACTTTCTGCATTTTATAAGTGAGAGTGTATTGAATTAGGAGTGTATTTGTTTTGTGTCAAAACCTTCCAAAATACTGTGTGTATCACATATACCGGTACTTGATTTTAGAAATATTATTTTGTTTTAAATAGATTTGATGTTGATGTTAATCTAAAGCAACATTGGGACTCAAGGGGTAAACTGTGTTACCATAGTCTAACCTCAAAATAATAATGAGCAAGATGAAGCGTTTTGGTAGAGCACTGAAAGAGACAGAAATAGAGGATATTCTCGAGAAACTTGTTGACGGGACAATATCTGACTTCGAAGATAGTGATTCAGGTGATGAATTAGATGATGAGACATTGTTATGCAGTAATAATGAAATACAAGAAGTAGAGGTGAGTGATAAAGCATAATTCAGTATTGAATGTTGCCCATAAAATATGAATTTAAAATGCAATTCCTTTTGAATAGCCGTACTAATATAGACATTATAATGCTAGTCCCATTTGTAACTATATAGGCCTATATATAAATAGTGTATTATGAACGTCATACTCACCTTGATTTAATAATTTGTTCTGTAGGTCACGGATTCAAGTCCAGATTATGAAGAACAATCTGCTGGAGGAAGTTTAGACAACAACATAAGTGAACATGCCCCAGAAGAGAAAGAACGTCCCAAGCATCGTTTTAGGAAAGTGGAATTTAAACCCCCTGATGTTACATTTCAATCAGAAGTTTTCCCACCACCGCAGGTTGACAGCAGTCCCTATGAGTATTTCAAAATGTTCTTTACTTCGGAGGCATTTGTATTATTAGCCGAACAGTCTAATTTGTATGCTCACCAAAAGGATGGGAAAATTCTGGGCACAGACAGCAAGGAAATTGAGCAACTCACAGGAATCTTTCTCATGATGGGAGTCGTAAAAATGCCGAGTACAAAACTCTATTGGTCAACACACTGCAGATATTCTCCCATTGCAGATGTTATGAGTAGAAATAGATTTAACACATTGAAGAAATATTTTCATGTTGCTAATAATATTGAACAGAAACCACCTGGTGACCCTGAATATGACAAACTCTTTAAAGTCAGGCCATTGTTAGATATCATACGCTCAAGAATGGGAGAATTACCACCAGAAGAGCGCATTTCTGTAGACAAACAAATCATACTTTTCAAAGGAAGGAGCTCTCTCAAACAATATGTCAGGAATAAGCCCCATAAATGGGGTTACAAGTGTTTTATGCGTGCAGGAGAGTCTGGTATAATGTAGGATTTTGAATTTTATACCGGGAAGGGTACTTGTAAAGATGTGGGTCTAGGTTTTTCTGGCGACATTGTGAACTCTCACAAGTGAACTACCTGATCATAAAAATTTTAAAATTTACTTTGACAATTGGTTTTCCTCCCTGCAGTTAGCCATTTCCTTGAGAGAAAGGGGTATTTTTTGTGTTGGTACCATCCGGAATGACAGAATGGGGAAATGTCCGCTTATGGCTGAAAATGACCTAAAGAAGAAAGGAAGAGGCAGCTATGACTACAGAGTGGAAGAGGAACACAACATTGCCCTCATTCGGTGGTTCGACAGGAAGGCAATCAACTTCATTTCTGCATATATCGGTGTGGATCCAGAAGTTAAATGCCAACGATGGAGCCAGTCGGAAAAGAAAACTGTGGAAATAAAGTGTCCCCAAGTGGTGAAAGAATATAATCAGTTCATGGAGGGAGTGGATCTAGCAGATATGCTGCTTGAGCTATACAGAATAGACATTAGATCGGTCAAGTGGTATATGAGAATTGTGTTTTGGTGTATTAGTGTTGCAGTAGTCAATGGTTGGCTACTGTACCGTAAACATAAAAAACAACAAGGAGAAAAATGCATATATTCCCTTGTACAATTTCAGTTAGAAATATCTCAAGCACTGACAAGGGCAGGGAAAGTTCTGAATCGAAAGCGTGGCCGACCAAGTGACAGTCCAATTCCAGAACCCAGTCGAAAAAAGTTTGCTCCAAGACCAGTCGATAATGTAAGGTATGATGCATATGGACACTGGCCTCAGTATGAAACAAAGAAAGGCCGATGTAAATTTTGTCCTAGTGGAATCACCCAGCTGACCTGCTCTACATGCAGAGTTAATTTGTGCTCGACAGGAGTTAAGAACTGCTTCTTCGAATTTCATAACAAGTAATTGAAGAAACATTATTTTTTGAGGCATAATTTATTGTTCTATTCATCTTTGTAGAATTATATTGTGGGAAAAAGTTAGGTATGGCTAATTTTGTTTGCTAGATGTAGTTTTGTGTACAGAATAACACTATGTAAATTGCTCTGTGAAATATGTATGTCGCATTTGAATGTTACCACAGGCTCCCAATGTTAACCTAGAGCAACATGCTGTATTTTTTAAATTTATTTGGGAAATTTTGAAAATTGTTAATAAACATGATCAGTGTGTTCTAAAACAACTATTCTAAACAAGAAAAAAATTCTCCAAAATATAATAATTTGGGACTGAAAGGGCTAGAACCAGGGAATAGCGCTGTGGCTGAACACTCGTGAAACCAATCGTTGACGAAAACCTCTCTTGTTATTTGTTCTATCGAAAAGTGTTGAGAACTTCCTTACTGTCTGACTGAATTTACAAACATATAAAACTGTATTTAACTTGTAAAATCTGAATATCTGCATTTATAATGGAAAATCTGAAAATTAACATTCATTAAATAAAATACACACTCGTCGAACCCTGTACTCACACTTACTTGTTACCTGCTTACTTACACATACGTTATTTGAAGGGCGCCAGCTGTCACTCAGTACAGCAATAATAGAATGAGACTCTTGACCATCTCTAGGGTGTGGGGTAATAAGCTTACTTTTGACAACATACCATATAAGTTCTGGGAAAAGGAGATTGGCGTTCGGTTTCCCCATTAATTTTGAGGTTAAGATATTTTACTGTAAATGAAATAAAACTATGAATTCGTTTGATAGAACAATATATATTCCTTAAATAATATATAAAAAACTAGTGAGTCTTGTTGCGATAAAACAGATGAGAATATGAAATTATGACATTGCAACTGAAAGAAACTAGGCATGAATTTGAATTCTTCTTGACCGGACATTTAACAATTTATACGAAATATTTCCCTCACTGATTCACTTGACTGTACCTTCAACACTTTGAGTGTAATTACGACGTAATCCATTGCTCTGGTGTTTACTGTAGATGTGTCACGCCTAACGTGGTGATACATCCTTGCGACTGCTTCTTCTCCATATCATCTGACTTCTTTGTAAGTCAATATGGTAAGACCTCTTGGCAGGTCCAGGGTTGCCCTCTCTGACTCCATGGTAAGCCCTTGCGTCCGTGTCTTCAACTAAGTGACGGACCAACCATTTGGTCTCACTCTCTCAATGACCAACAATTAATGGCTCACTGAGTCTTCACCATCTCTCGTTCCCACTGGTTGACTGACCAACTAAGGCGTCTTGATCTAGTAGACTACTTCACTGTAATGCATCCGTATAACTAATGACTGACGCTACAATATGGACCCACCTTAAATAGACGTTGGTTGACACAGCTACGTAATCTCCAAAAATAACAATGACATACTCCCACCTACGCGACAGATATTACATACAGTGGTGAAATAGCCCTGCGGCGACTGAGTCCGTGCGCGCATTGCTAAATAAATACGATGACGTAGCCATGGAGTGGCGATGACTTGGCAGAATCGCCAACAATATTGCACAATGCACCAACGTCATACCCAATCTCTGATATATACAACAATTCTCACTGTACAGGTATTGAGTGTTATACTACACATACGTATATATGCATACATCTAAGTACAATCTTGCAAGCAACAGGCAATTGCAAAATCGAATTGAATAAAACGGATAATTACAATAATAGTAACAATATCACAGATAACATAATAATAATACTGACATAATAATAATAATAATAATAATAATAATAAAATACAGATAAAATCATACAATAATAAAAATACAGATATCATCTTGTAACGGGATTTGAACCGTTACAATTCGCCTCCCTCATAAATAAATCGAAGAACAAAGAATCGATTGATTTATGAACAAAATTATATATATAACACTGACACAGATAAACACTTTAAATGAGTATACAACAATAATTTTCTTTTTCAGCATCCATACATTTTATAATACATCACATATATGAGAATTCTTCTCGCACATTGTCATCGCAGCTAACTGTCCAGTGTCCCATTCTCATACAATTCACAAGAGCATAGCCCTTAATTTAACACACACAAATAATTTCAATCAATATACAACATTCTTCTCCTTTTTTTTAACATATCAAAATATTTTGTGAAAATTCACTTATATGAGAACTTTTCTTGCATATTGTTATCGCAGTTAACTGTCCAATGTCCTGTTCTCCGTTTTTTTTGTCACACAGTACATGACTTATTCTTCCAATACACCAATACGACACTTGGTTCACACGCAAATCGTAGATGTTAGTTTTATTTTGCCAGTTTCTCACAAAATATAATCATCTTACTCTTATTTCAACAAATCTCACGTGAAATACTTCTTTACATATATAATACTACAAATACCGACAATATCCCCTTCCTGAATTTATAAGAATATGCACACTCCCCGATACGGTTCACAATAGTGAAATACCCCTGATACAAAAATATAACTTCAACACATTTCCCGCCTCTGCAGATGATGAAATGGAACTCTGAGTAGCACTCTGTCACTCAAACGAATCAATTTTGCCCTTATTAACTTACGTATCTCAATAGATCACATCCTCCTTGGCAACAATAATTAAAGAATCAATACTATGGCTACAAGATGGTTCAATTATTCAGTAATCCAGCATAATGTTTATTTGTTCTTAGACTTCACTAGCATTTTTAAGTTGAATGGGGTACTTACCTCCCACAAACGATGAATGGTCATGTACTACAAATTTATGTTCAAATACGTGTTCTTCCTCACTTACCACTAAATACATCTCGATGCTTACCTAACATCGAGCACAATTACTCCTCCTGTAATTCACTCAAATTACCTCACGTCACTGCCTCATACCGACTATCCCGCGGATACTGGTCGTTATAGACACGTGACACACTTCAACACATTTCCTCTCACTAAGAACAACTTCACTTACCTCTCATATATTTCAAAAGAACACACGTCACCAACACACTTACCTCAGACCATCATAATTAACACGTACTTCTTTGCTAGTTTACTCCCAGAACAAACACACACTACCTAAATTAAAGTCTATTCTACTTCCATGATTTGCAACCAAGCCAGCTCCTAAAACAACTGAATACACAAGATTTGGTACAACAAGGCGTGGCTGAAACTTACAATTATCTTCAATTATGATTGGTACCGCTATCATTTTATTTTCTCACTGTGACTTACCCAACGTCTGTTATAATATCTAATAGTACCTTCACTTACCTTCTTCATATCACAATTTTCATCATCGAAGTTACGACCTCACTACTTACATCATATTCTCGGTATCACAAGTACTTACATCACTTACCAGAACACTTCTTACGTCTAACTTACTGCTACCATTAATTACTTCATTATCTACGACTACGTCATTACTTAAATATCTCACTTAACATTACTTAGGTCACAATCACACTATACTCTTAAATCTACTTTCACTACATAACTACTTATACTAAATACCGGTTCAACTTCCACCTTCAGCCTGTTCACTTAACTTACCCGATTCCCTGTGAATCTGAAATACTCTGGCTCGATAACGACACCTTGATAACCTTCATATTCGGCTTATCATAATCCCTCTGATAACTCAAATCCGTACGCCTCCCATCTTCCGATTCTCTCAGATTACTCTTCTGACCTTCTCTCTCATAACTCAAATACATACGCCTCCCATCTTCCGATTCTCTCTGATTACTCTTCTGACCTTCTCTCTCATAACTCAAATACATACGCCTTTCATCTTCTGATTCTCTCTGGTTACTCATCTGATCCCTATCAATATCGACATAACTCTTAATCCTCTGCTCATCAGGATTTCTACTTCTCTGATACACGGCTACCATTTTTCCCCTTCTCTCTACTATATTACTTTCCCTAGACATCATGCGTTCTCTCTCACGCGCGCGCCCTTCCACACATTCCTTCCAAAGCCTATCCATGAACACTTTAATCTCTCCTAAATTAGACCTATTATCCCAGTATACTCGAAACCATATTCTACTTTCACCGACAAAAACATTCGACAAGATTTCCACCACGTATTCCCATTCATTAATATTATTCCTCGACTTACTTGCAAATCTTTTCTCAACTACTTTTACAAACTCTATAGGATTAAACTGTTTTCCAGAAAACTTGGTTAAATCACGATCCCTACTGAACAAACCACTCGCTATTACCACTTCTCCCGCCGTCTCACCTCTACCTTCCTGCCGTATCACTTCCTGGCAGTTTACAACTTCTTCTTCTTCTTCTTCTTCTTCTTCTTCCGCTGCTCTCTCAGAATTCTCTTCCACTATTCTCACTTCTTCCTTCAATTCTTCCTCTCTTTCTCTTACCTGCTGTGATAGCGTTTCCTGTTCGTTCCGTAGTTCAATGACCTCCACAAGTTTGCTTTCAACTTGCTCATTTCTACTAATCTGTTCCCTCGTATCTTCCCCAACTGCATTGTAACTCTTGTCCAATCTTTTCTCGACTATGTCATGAATTTCTTCCCGATTACTCGAAATTTTATTACTTAACTCTACGATATTCTCTGTACAAGTTCCTTTGACATGCTCAATTTGAGTATGAAGCTCGCTCCGACTCGACTCCATTTCTTCCCTAAGGTCAACACACTTTTCATTTGACTTACTTTCTAACTTAGATGTTTGATTATTTATCTCTAATATCTTAGTATCTATATTACTAATGATCGTATTACAATTTTCTTTATTACTGCCAATTAGTTCTTCCATTTGTTTCTTATTATTTTCATTACTAATATCAATCATTTGTTCCATTTTATTACTTAGAGAGTTAATCTGTTTTGTTACAATTTTCATTATTAGTACTAATTAATTCTTTCATCTCTTCCTTACTATTTTCGTTACTACTAATTATTTTTTCCATTTTATTACTTAGAGAGTTAATCTGTTTATTGCAATTTTCATTATTAGTACTAATTAATTCTTTCATCTCTTTATTATTTTCACTACTACTACTACTAAAAAATTCCTTCATCTCTTTCATCTCTTTCTTATTATTTTCACTACTAGTATCAATCCTTTCCTCCATACGTTTTTGACTATTTTCACTACTACTAATTATTGTGGCCATCAGTAAGGAAAATTGATCTTGGTTCATCCCCCCTGGGAGTTCCTTTTGGGTTTCAGTATGCTTCTCAATTTCTGCACTTTCCTGAATTTCCTCAGAACCTTCCATCGTGCTCACCTGCTCCCTATTTTCAATCTCACCTTGGATGTCCGCAGAAGCAATGACCTCGTCGTCACATGACTTGTTATTGTCTTCCTTGTCCATCTTTGGTTCACTAGTGATAGTACACGATCTCAAATTAATTTCCCTCTTCAAATCCCTTGACATATCCCCAAAATACAAATATATCACAAAATTATAGTCCTGAAATTTACCGGTAATAATTCCGTTGGCTTAAATGTGCATACTCTTCCCAAATAAACCTATGATATGCTGTCATTCAGAACAGATTCTGAATTTATTCGAGCCCCACGTTGGGCGCCAAAATGAGAACTTCCTTACTGTCTGACTGAATTTACAAACATATAAAACTGTATTTAACTTGTAAAATCCGAATATCTGCATTTATAATGGAAAATCTGAAAATTAACATTCATTAAATAAAATACACACTCGTCGAACCCTGTACTCACACTTACTTGTTACCTGCTTACTTACACATACGTTATTTGAAGGGCGCCAGCTGTCACTCAGTACAGCAATAATAGAATGAGACTCTTGACCATCTCTAGGGTGTGGGGTAATAAGCTTACTTTTGACAACATACCATATAAGTTCTGGGAAAAGGAGATTGGCGTTCGGTTTCCCCATTAATTTTGAGGTTAAGATATTTTACTGTAAATGAAATAAAACTATGAATTCGTTTGATAGAACAATATATATTCTTTAAATAATATATCAAAAACTAGTGAGTCTTGTTGCGATAAAACAGATGAGAATATGAAATTATGACATTGCAACTGAAAGAAACTAGGCATGAATTTGAATTCTTCTTGACCGGACATTTAACAATTTATACGAAATATTTCCCTCACTGATTCACTTGACTGTACCTTCAACACTTTGAGTGTAATTACGACGTAATCCATTGCTCTGGTGTTTACTGTAGATGTGTCACGCCTAACGTGGTGATACATCCTTGCGACTGCTTCTTCTCCATATCATCTGACTTCTTTGTAAGTCAATATGGTAAGACCTCTTGGCAGGTCCAGGGTTGCCCTCTCTGACTCCATGGTAAGCCCTTGCGTCCGTGTCTTCAACTAAGTGACGGACCAACCATTTGGTCTCACTCTCTCAATGACCAACAATTAATGGCTCACTGAGTCTTCTCCATCTCTCGTTCCCACTGGTTGACTGACCAACTAAGGCGTCTTGATCTAGTAGACTACTTCACTGTAATGCATCCGTATAACTAATGACTGACGCTACAATATGGACCCACCTTATATAGACGTTGGTTGACACAGCTACGTAATCTCCAAAAATAACAATGACATACTCCCACCTACGCGACAGATATTACATACAGTGGTGAAATAGCCCTGCGGCGACTGAGTCCGTGCGCGCATTGCTAAATAAATACGATGACGTAGCCATGGAGTGGCGATGACTTGGCAGAATCGCCAACAATATTGCACAATGCACCAACGTCATACCCAATCTCTGATATATACAACAATTCTCACTGTACAGGTATTGAGTGTTATACTACACATACGTATATATGCATACATCTAAGTACAATCTTGCAAGCAACAGGCAATTGCAAAATCGAATTGAATAAAACGGATAATTACAATAATAGTAACAATATCACAGATAACATAATAATAATACTGACATAATAATAATAATAATAATAATAATAATAATAATAATAATAATAATAATAATAATAATAATAAAATACAGATAAAATCATACAATAATAAAAATACAGAAATCATCTTGTAACGGGATTTGAACCGTTACAGTGTCTCTTTACTTAAACCCTGTAATCCACCTTGAAATGGCATGATAGTAGGTAGAATTCCATTACGTTTGGTTTTGTATATTTTGTGGGAGTACAAAATCAAGGTTTCTGCTTCGTGTGAACCCCCAGTTCAGGGATTTAGAAACAATATTAGCCCTAAAGCCAACCCGAGGACAGGTGGATTTTACTATGAAGTTTGTTTGAAATGTATCCAGCAGATTTCAAGTTATAAGAACTCAGACAAGCAGACAGAAAAACAGACACCAAAGCCAAAATATATGCAGATAGTCATTATTACGGTACACATGAAACGGATAATTGAACGAACATTTCGCCAAAATAGTCAATGTTCAGACACACGGTCGTTACAATTTTACTTATATAGATAAGTAATCTGCTCCACGTACAACTTTTGTACTATTTCCACTGAACTTACCCTCTAAAACCTTCCGTTAAAGATATATTTCCTTATTAATCATCCTATCGAAAAAGTGCACATGAGAAAACAGTTTTAGAAATGGATTTCCATCAAGAATGGTCGATTCCCATCCAGGATGGTCTTGTATATTTTGTGGGAGAGTAGAATCACTATTGCGGTTTCCTATAAGCCCCCAGTCCGCTCCAGGAATTTGAAATGCCATGGCCCATAAAACCTACCGTTAGACAGGGGGAAGCTAAATGTGAAGTTTTGTTAAAATATTTCCAGTAGTTTTGCAGTTATAAGAAATAGGCTGCACACGTCTCCGCTGTTTTGCTGAGTCCGTTCGAACTTAGACTAGAAAACAGTCCGTTAATGATAACTCTCTTATTAATCCTGTATAGAAATGTTACAAATGAGAAAACCGTTTTAGAAATTGATTTCCATTAAATCTGGTTGTGTATATTTTGTCAGAGTGCAAAATAACGGTTCCGGTTTCGTATAAAACCCCTGTCAGTTCAGGGATTCTAAATATGAAGTTAAATCAGACATACAAACGGACAAACAAACAGACGGACACCAAAGCCAAAATATATTGCACCCGTCCACCTCCCGAGTCCCAGACTAGCATTTATCTCAGGGGTGTCGGTTCATTATTTTAAGTCCATGAATATATAAATATAGAGGCATAATAGAACACGGGAATGAACGGAGCAATTAAAATTAAAATGGGGAAAGCTCGATTGTAAACTTGAATTTAAGGACTCCATGATAAGGACTAGGAAGATGCAGTTAACTTTAATAAGGGTATCATCTAACTACAATAAAAAGATTATGAGAATGGTTTCCTTTGAAATAATTGCCAGAAGGAGCAGTTTATTACGCCATTCGACGTACGAAACTTTGACACATTTGGCAATGATATTTAAATTTCCACACATGTTACATAAATAAATCACTTGCTATACCGCAAGTGGTATCAATATGTTGCTGGGTTGCTTCTGAAAGAAATTACAAGTGGAGTATAACTTACGGATCGTTTCCATTTGAATCGAACCGTTGTTCAAGGATATAGCTTCCTTCTATCGGGAGCCCGAGCATAACCCATGTTACGGTCGGCTTCTCGATTTAACTAAGATGATGTACCCCGGCTATATACATTTTTCAGAGACCGGTACTCGGACTGGGTAATGTTTCTCGTGAATTACGAAAAATGAATTACACGGACAGTTCCTATCTTACGATGTCCAGCTGATGCCATACCACTGAATTTGCATTTATATTTTATTTACACATGATCTGAAATGTTACAAAGTAGCCTCAGTAGACTACTGCCACAGATGAGATAACGAGAAGCGGTGGGAAATACCGTGCCGATGACCTCCCCTCGCATCGAAGTAAACAAACACACCAAGTATTACTGTAACTCGTCCCGTGCGGAAACCGTACAATAACGAGGTAACAAATGACTATAATATTTATTATTCTTATTATTCAAACATACGAGTAGAGGGATGTTGTCACCAATTAATTAATTCACTATCGTCAGAATATTCATTTATCCACGAAATTATTATCATCCTTGAAATTATTATTATTATTATTATTATTATTATTATTATTATTATTATTATTATTCAACAGTTCCTGGCACTGTCACGTTTGGTTAATATCGTCATTCTTATGCGGGACGCAAACACAAATGGTTATTACTGTTATTATTATTAGTATATCCCTCTGATGGTTATTATTATTATTAATGAATAGGTGACTCCAGATTTTATTATTATTATTAACGTTTTTCAAGATGTTATTATTATTATTAATGAACCGGTCACTTCCGCTAAAAATGCATTAGGATATCGGTCGCAATTACAATTATTTCACTGATCAACCAACGACATCATTACTGTTATTATTATGACAATTATTATTAATCTGACCGCGACGATTTGACATCGTCCTAACATTGTTACTATTATTATCGGTTGCATATTCTCGTTTATATTCCCGTTTAACATCTTTATCAACGCTCATTTAATTAAGGCGGTCCAACCTTTTATCTGCAATATTTATTATATCATCACGCCATCATGATTGTCATCACTCGTCATTACAATGATTACAATATACGATCATTTATGTGGAATCTGAACTCTCATTATCCTTAGATCCGTAGTATCTCGACGAATAGCGGTGCAGTCTATTTATTTCGTACATGCTGTCACGGGTTCGAATTCTACCCGCTACGTAACTCAGTATTTCTCTGTGACACTGCCCGTACATTTTACACTCATTTCAATATCCTAAGTGTCTCTCGTACGGAATTTATATCCCTTTCTATCTCAATATTCCTTGAGTCATTTATTTCTCACAGAAATATCAACTGACTTATTTATTCCACTTCTGACATCGTACGACCTTTTATTATCTGACTGTAGATTCTTTAACATTTTTCTATCTCATTTTGATCTACGCCTTAGTTCGTTCTCCACAAATAATCGTAACATCTTGAAATTATATTTACCAAAATTTGACAATCATGGTTTCGTAATATTAGTCCTACGTGTTCCGGCTACTGAATTGCAAATTTAAGACACGACATTTATACGTAAAAAATTATTGGACCGTAATTTAAACCACACGTTCATTAACATGTACGGATTATTAGCAACAATCTACATTTCAATATTATTAATTTATCAAGTTAAATTACCACACACTTTAATTCCGAATTAAAAACGACATCCCGTCATTAAATGATTCCCGACAAACTCAACACCTGATCACTTCAATTTTATTATTACGCATGGCTCACTAAAATTTCCAATATCTCATGAATTATTATTATTATTAATATCGCTTCTCACAAATTTAACAACTTCACTTTGGTATGACAAGGCTGGACTTTCCTTCAATGTCATTACATAACTCGTCAAACTGACAAACAGAAAAGCACATATCGGGTCTATTTGACTATGATAACAAAATCAAATGTTAAAAAAATATTCTTGACTACAAAGAAAATATGAATGCATGCATGATTTAACGTACTACCCTATATCTACAAAATTTACATCTACAACAAACTGAATACATAAAAAGACCCGATTATTTACATTGTTATTATTTAATACTGTCCGTGCTACAAATTTAGGATGGGGTCGTTAAGCGACTCATCTTGTTACAGAAGGTAACCAAGTCTAACCAAATTATTCCCATTTTTCCAATCACGCTAACATTTCCCAAATATTATCTACATTTTAGTACTCATCTTAGTTATCGGTAATCCATTGCAGCTTGGCAGATGAGAGGCTCCTTTCAGCCCCTCTCCGCCGTATTACTCCTCCATTCTTGATGGCGTAGTTCCACAAATGATTTCCTGGCACATTACCATTTTTACACTAATACCTTAATTATCACAATACTTCACCATTGACAATGTTAACACTGAAAACTTTACTTTTATAAACAAATTAATACCCTAGACCCAAAAATTGAATATTTTACACTGTTTTAAGCTTCGTCCAATTACCGCACAATGGACATGGACACGTACGACGGTGTGTCGAATTTTACGCCCGTCGCGATTTATGTCCTCCGACGCGATACGCCTGTTTCATACGGCCCTCTTGAAGTGTTCATGATAGCGGTTCGATATTCCAAAGTACAGGCTATTATTCCCTCAAAGTACTGTTCGTCACACAGTATGTTATTTACGTACTTATTGCGGTGCAATTTATATTACTCACTCTTACAATGCAATTAATTGACTTCACTATGATATTTATAACTGGCAAACACTGTCCTAAGTTAACTACTTTCAGTTCATGTTGCTTGAGCGCGATCACATTTTATAAGTACTGGCGGATGCTCGCGCCATTAAATGTTGAGTTACTGTACGCCCGACGGATTTGAAGTCAGCTACGAACGACGGTTCAGCTCCAGAGATTCATTTCAAGTGTGTTGGCGAGTATCCCTTGTCCCGTATATATGGATGAAGCTTTCCCTCGCGGATTCATTGACGTCATACCCATGAGGGAGGGGGTGGATTTTTAATATCGGCACTTGCACTCCGAATTGGACGTTAAAATTTATATCAAATTAATCCACTCCGCTAGCATATTTGCTGGATTAAATATGAACTCCTAACGATCATAGATTTAGGAGATACGGGTGGATTTAGCTCCTTACATTTCGCGCCTTTGGAAGCGTCCCTTACAACGTGGTTTTCGTCCAGCCAATGATATTCAAGCTGTCTGGTTTCCAAGAAATCCAGCCTTCAATTTCTTTAATTTGCCAATAATTATTGATTATTTTTCCATGCGTGACACCTAATAAATTCATTACATTGCTCCGTGTACTCACAATAATTTATTACTGATTACTTTTGAAGTTACGAGAATATCTCATCCATCATCTCTTAAGATGGTATCCCTGAGTCTCCATTTAAATTTTCGTGATTGGCCTATAAGTGGTCACGTGATTTAAGTTTCCACCTGCGATAACCTAGGCTAGCGAATGTCCTCGCAACCACTGTACTTTTCCATGACGTCACGGAAATTTCCGTCCGCCAAAAATATCCCAGCGCACTACTCATGTTGCAAGATTCCTTTGTGTCAAACTACCCCCTTCTCTTTCTGACCAAGACTTATTTGAGGACTTGTATTTTTTCTGGTCGCCAACTAATGGGGTCCCCTGCTGTGAAATAGCTAAATGTTGTTGTGTCGAGCTAATCCGTCAGGCTCCAGTCTGTCGTGTTCCTTCGCTCATATTTCAACACTTCACAGACGAAATATTTTCAACTACACTTCTGTATTTCAATAAATGTACTATTTCCCTTCATAAATCAAATCATGATTGACTTTGGGCCTAAGTCACTCGGGTTCAATATGCTGATGGTCATTATTGCACATGAAACGGATAACTGAAAGAAAATTTCGGCAAAACAGTCAATATACTGTACATACACACGGTCATTACGATTTTATTTATGTAAAGAATCTGCTCCACGTACACCTTTTGGGCTATGTCCACTGGACTTAGCCTGTAAAAGCATCCGTTTATGATATCTGCCTTATTAATCCTCCTATCGAAAATGTGCATATGAAAAAAAAGTTTTAGAAATGGATTTCCATCTAGGTTGGTCGATTCCCATTCGGGTTGGTCTGGTATATTTTGTAGGAGAGTAAAACCACAGTTTCGGTATCCTCTAAACCCTCAATCCACTCCGCGAATTTCAAATGCTGTGGGCCTTAAAACCTACCTTTGGACAGCGGGATGCTAAACGTGAAGTTTTGGTTAAATTATTTCCAGTACTTTTGCAGTTATAAGAAATATGCTTTAAACACAGCCGCTTTTAGACTAGGGGGCGCGCAGCTGTGAGCTTGGATCTGGAAGATAGTGGGTTCGAATCCCACTGTCGGCAGTCCTGAAAATGGTTTTCCGTAGTTTCCCATTTTCACACCAGGCAAATGCTGGGGCCGTACCATAATTAAGGCCACAGCCACTTCCTTCCTATTCCTAGGCCTTTTCTATCCAATCGTCGCCATAAGACCTATCTGTGTCGGTGCGACGTAAAACAAACCGCTTTTAGGCTAAGTCAGCTCAAATTTAGACTGCTTTATTAATCCTCGTATCGAAATGAGCACATGAGAGAAAAGTTTTAGAAATTGATTTCCATTAAGGCAGCTAGATTTCTATTAAATTTGATTGTGTGTATTTTGTGGAAGTGGAAAATAACGGCATTGGTTTCGTATAAACTCGCAGTCACTTCAGGGATTTAGAAACAATATTGGCCCTGAAACTTATCCAAAGACAGGTGGATTCTAAATGTAAATTTTGGTAGAAATATATCCAGTAGTTTTCAAGTTATATGAATTCAGACAAACACACAAACCGACACCAAAGCCAAAATATATGCAGAGAGTCATTACTACACTTGAAACGGATAATTGAACGAAAAATTCGATAAAAGAGTCAATATACAGTCATACGGTCGTTACGAATTTATTAATTTATACAGATATCCGGTGCCAGTTTCAGTCTTTCAAACGTTCCCGTTTTCTCAGTATCTTCGTGAAAGGCAATACAAGTTAGGATTTACGTAGTTTGAGCTAGTGCCGATAGATGTTGCTGTCATAATTATTACCGTGGTTTGGTGGATTAGCAGAGGTGAAAGAAGGTGCCGGGATGAAGGGGTCTAACTACAAAATCAAAGGTAATTTTAAAATTTCAACTAAAGGTTATATTTTTGAATTTTAACAATCAATCAACGACAAAATCTTAACAACATTTACTTTGGGAATAACAATTTGTAAA
Organism: Anabrus simplex; assembly: GCF_040414725.1. Lineage (NCBI taxonomy): Eukaryota > Metazoa > Arthropoda > Insecta > Orthoptera > Tettigoniidae > Anabrus > Anabrus simplex. The sequence goes on from NC_090269.1 coordinate 408,585,681, forward strand.
CAAGACTAGAAACAGCCAAGACTCCAGAACTTTAATTCTCTCGGGCCACACGCCCCAAGTTTTACAAAAGCACAATTTGTTCAAAGGGGCAGAAAACCCCTACCACATGGAGCACTTGCTCCCAACTTTTAACCTCAAGCCTCCCAGAGGACTTCTTACAACACCAGAAAAGAGCAGACGCGCTCTCAGTTTTTCAAGCCTATTTAAGGCAGTGTCAGACTTTACAATAAATTGCCATCAAGGCACAACTTACAACAAATGAAACAGGGGTATCTCGTATACAACCTACTGGGCCATAGCAGAAAATAACAGGTTAAGTAATTACCCCGCAACACCAAGTTGAATGGAGGCGTGTACTTGCACACCTACATGAAACTTCTTAAAACCTAAAAGGCACTAGGCCGATGAAACAGGGGCTATTTCCAAACTATGTAGGTGACCCGTTTAAGGCAGAAATTTAAACATTAAGGAAGAGAAGAAAATCAGTTACCAAAACGTAGTCGCCTCAAATCGAAATGAAGGGGAGCTCAAGAGGTTAAGGCACTCTCTATCCCCGATTTATAGTTAAAGATATTTACATAAGCCGGCAAAAATTACATTACAGAAATTAGGTTACGTGGTAAAAGTTTGGGACCTTTCCCGCGGGTTAAACTGTTGAGCTAGCAAGAAAATAAAGATGTTAAACGGCCATTATCTTACTGAAGAGTTACTGCCTGATGAAGGAGGCGCTTCCCGCCTCCTGCTACACGTCCATACACTAGGTTAGATGTTGATGAAGTGGCTAGGAGACATGAATATTAGCAGTTTTTATACCCTCGGGGAAAGTTCGAGACCTTTCATGAATAAAACAGCCGCACCCACTAAATTTTATTGGGTCGCTTAAAGTTACACACCAAAATCGAAGATGAAACCTGTGATTGGTAGAGATTAATTACAGAAATTCTTGATTGGTTAAAATCAAAACAGGCGGAAAGATAGGATAAATATTGCCAACCCAAAAATGAATGCACTAAATTTAGTAAAGAACAAACTTGCGAATACAAAATTTCTTCAAATAAAGTTCCTTCACTTCGCACCAGGGTGAATGATCATAGTTTTTTGCAGAGGCATCTATGAGAGAATGTCCAAACTTCTTGATAAATGGTAAACAAAAACACGTCGAAATTCACACAGTGACAGCTTCAGAGGAAAGGTTTAAGTAGGTCCAGTTTTAAGTTCAGAGTTTCTCCTGTAGAGGAGGATTTATTGGCGCAAGATTTGAAGGTGCGGCGTAAGGGTGTACCGCCCGGTACAATAATGATGAATATGAAACAAAGACTTCGCACAAAGAAAGGTATACTTATTATAAAAAGTACAAAAATCGTGGTCGTAAGAGGTTTATTGTACTTTTCGCGAACAGAAAAAACAACAATCTATAACTGGTACCAACTTTAGCTGTGAGAACTTTCTCATTTTCTCAATATAACTGTGAATGTCAAAATGAATAGAGACTTTATATATATATAAACAGATATTTAGGTTCTCTATTGTATGTATGTTCAGTCCGTCAGCAGTGCCTCTGGTGGGATCCTCAACAACTCTGCCATCAGCTGCAATAGATGGCCTAGGCATCACTGAAGAGGCGTACTAGGAAATGAGGAGTGAGGTAGTTTACCGTTGCTTTCCTCACCGAGCCAGAGGTGCTATTACATATCATTTTGCCAAGCCCACTGAAATGCATACACCAAACGACCCTATGACCAACATTTTCACACCATTCATAGCAGGGACTGGCTGCATAAGGATTGGCATTACTAGCATTGCTCATACTTCAGTCACTTTCATATTGTCAAAGCCAAGGATAAGACAAAGACAGATCTATGAAAGTAACAAAATTGCTCGAGCCTATACCAGACGACATAGTGCACTGTAAACACTAGGTGCTGCCAGCAAAGGCGGTTCTCTGTTGAAAAATGAAATGGCGTATGGCTTTTAATGCCGGGAGATCCCAGGACGGGTTCGGCTGGCCAGGTGCAGGTCTTTTTATTTGACGTCCGTAGGCGACCTGCGCGTCGTGATGAGGATGGAATGTTGACGAAGACAACTCATAAACCCAGTCCCCGTGCCGGCGAAATTAACCAATGGTGGTTAAAATTCCCGACTCTGCCGGGAATCGAACCCGGGACCCCTGTGGCTAAAGGCCAGCACGCTAACCATTTAGCCATGGAGCCGGACGGTTCTCTATTGTAGCTTTGTGTAATTTCTGAGTACCAACGTTGTATTAACTTTTGAGGCATTCTATTTAGTGTTCGTGAGATGTTCAGTATATTTATACATGTTAGAGGCGTGACAAACGATTATTTTTGTGTAACTGCTGCATTTGCCGCTGCTACAATAAAGTAACTGTGAAAAGTAACAGTTAAAAATAACGTTTAACGTTACTCACCTTTTATTGGCCACAGCCTGGTCATGGCTTCAAGCTTGTCTCCTTACAGCTGTGTTGCGAAGTCCCATTCATTCACTCGCACATACGTGTGACAAACAGTTATTTTTGTGTAACTGCTACATATGTCACTGCTGCAATAAAGTAACTGTGAAAAGTAACAGTTAAAAATAACGTCCAACGTTACTCACCTTTTGTTGGACACAGCCTGGTCACGGCTTCAATCTTGCCCCCTCACAGCTGTGTTGCGAAGTCCCATTCAGTCACTCACACAATTGACGCACGCATCACTACACTGTTGAAAGTCAGTGCAGCAAAACACGCATTCCTATTTGCTATAAAGTTAACGAGAGGCAGACAACGGATGAATGGAGAAAAAAACATAGCGTCTTTTCTGAAATCTAGGGGAGTGAGTTTGACGATGTCCTGATCAAGGATAGAAGACAAGAAAACATGATGATCTGTCTGCTAAACCTCGACATAAACCGCTACAAGAGGATCGATTAAGTAAAATGAAGTAATGTCATGTTTTCTATAATATCAATATGGAGAGTTAGTATATTAATTTATTAATGGTACAAGAAAAATGATACGGGTGAAACTTATAATATTACAATGTAGGTAGCCCTGCGCGATGTCTGAGTCAACAATTGCCCCTGAACAGTTGAACATGTCATAACAGGCTTTAGTTACCCGATGACAGCAGAAACTTAAACAAATACACTGTAGAGTATGTCATACACTATAGTGTATTTGACTTCAGCAATCTCCTTCGAAAGCGCTCTCACTTGGACGACATGCGTACTATCTGAAGTCTGAAGGTCACAAAATGTGTCTGTAAGCTACTACTAGTGACAGTTCCCACTTCCCAGTTACTGTTTTGCTTTTATTAGTGACGGGCTGAGTGGCACAGATGGTTAAGGCGCTGGCCTTCTAACCCCAACTTGGCAGGTTCGATCCTGGCTCAGTCCGGTGGTATTTGAAGGTGCTCAAATACGACAGCCCCGTGTCGGTAGATTTACTGGCACGTAAAAGAACTCCTGCGGGACTAAATTCCGGCACTTCGGCGTCTCTGAAAACCTTAAAAAAGTAGTTAGTGGGACGTAAAGCAAATTACATTATTATTATCATTATTATTATTATTATTATTATTATTATTATTAGTACGTTATTCTAGTCCGCCTCTGCGGTGTAGTAGTTAGCGTGATTAGCTGCCAACCCCGGAGGTCCGGGTTCGATTCCCGACTCTGCCAGGAAATTTGAAAAGTGGTACGAGGGCTGGAACGGGGTCCACTCAGCCTCGGGAGGTCAACTGAGTAGAGGTGGGTTCGATTCCCACCTCAGCCATCCTGGAAGTGGTTTTCCGTGGTTTCCCACTTCTCCTCCAGGCAAATGCCGGGATGGTACCTAACTTAAGGCCTCGGCCGCTTCCTTCCCTCTTTCTTGCCTGTCCCACCCAATCTTCCCATCCCTCCACAAGACCCCTTTTCAGCATAGCAGGTGAGGCCGCTGGTCATTCTCCCCAGTTGTATCCAGACCCAAAAGTCTGAATCTCCAGGACACTGCCCTCGAGGCGGTAGAGGGGGGAGGGAAAAACCAATCCTGGAGGGTAAACAGATTACGAACGAACTAACGAACGTTATTCTGTTGTCGTTACTCGGTAACCTGTTATTTTTTGCGTTACATTTGTAATAGTGATAGGCATGTAACTGGTACGTGGTACCAGTTTAACTCTCGAACGTTCTCGTTTTCTCCCAATGTAGGTGAGCTGCATGTACCATTTTAACAACATACAAGCCTTCCTGCCAATCTTAAATTTCTGGAAGTACCGGGAATCGAACCCGTGCCCTAGAGGACGGCAGCTAATAACACTAACCGTTACGCTACAGAGTATTCTCCATATCTGCGGAAGGCGACAGAAGTCACGATGTACGTAGTGCGACCTCATGCCGATAGATATAGATGTGTACTATGGCATCATGGCGAATGGGATAATACGAGGGCTGATCAACAAAGACTGAGGCTGATTTTTTCCTGTAGCTTCCGAGATAGTTTCCTACCTGTAACAGAAATATTTGTAAAAAGCGGGTTGTTTTGTATAATGTCCGTAGGCTGCAGCAGTCTTGTATCGGTAGGTTGGTAGTGATGCTCCATTGTGTAGACGTTACGTGCATTTCGCATACCAGACAATGGAGGTGACGCTAGAGGAGCAGTAGAGCAGTACAGCGCAATCAAATTCTGTTTCCGTTTAAACCATACAGCCACTGAAATTTACGAAAAGCTGAAGCATCATTATGATCCCAAAGGAAAACAAGCCAGCAAAGTGTGGAAATCGCAAAAAAAAAAAAAAAAAAAAGGCAAACGTTTTTCCGTCTGCAGGGAAAGTGATGGTGATCACATTTTTTGACTGTAATGGAATGATTTACCAGCATGCAGTTCCTCCTCACACTGCTGTTACTACACGTCAGTATTGGCTACACTGAGGAAGCACATTGCAAAGAAACGACCAGAGCTTTCTCGGACTGGATCGCGACTTCATCCTGACAATGCACGGCCTCACGTCGCAAATCAAGTCATGCAGTTTCTGGCTCGATTCAACATTGCCTGTGTACTGCAACAACCTTATAGCCCTGATCTTGCACCCTGTGATTTTTTTATTCTCATCACTAGAGGCAAAGCTTAGGGGCATTCGATTTGAGAACTCTGAAGCAGTGCTCAAGAAAAGTGAGGCGATTCTCAAGGACCTGACAAAGAATGGTCTGCTGCATGTGTTCAAGGACTGGCAGAGACGCTATAAAAAGTGCATTGAATTAGGAGGGTACTACTTCGAAAAAGATCATGTAAACATTGAAATGGAGTAATAAACAACTGTGCAAAAAATCAGTCTCAGCCTTTGTTGATTAGTCTTCGTAACTCTCCGATAGAAACGTACCTTTCTTTTTAAAAAGTACAAAAGTCATAGTCGTGAATGATTCATTGTATTTTTGTTGTAAAGAAGACATAACATTCTATAACTGGTTCCAATTTCAGCTGTTGAAACCATCTCGTTTTCTCAATATCACTCTGAATGACTGACTGAATTAGGCATTTTATATATATATGTGTGTAGTTCACATGTAGACCAATTGATACCCAGTATAAGTGGTCCTCTCGAAAAAGGGCCAACAACATCTTTGGAGGGTGGATGAGTGCGCAGGGGTTCAGGGCACTCTCTGGCCCTTGGGATGGGATATCATCCCTAAAGTCCGATCAACCATTCACACGGTCAGCGGTATAGAATGCAGAAGGTCACGGGGCTTGATTGTTGCCCCTGTCTTGTCTGTTTGCGTGGGAGTGTGGCACTGGTTTATCTGATTTGGTACTACTTGATTTAATCCCTGCAGTTTGGGACATTTAAATCTAACTAATCACTGTATGATGTTTTTAATGTTATCCCGTTGGTCTGGAGTTAATACATTTTGATACAATGTATGCCATTCATTGATTGTGTTATTGGAAGTACTTCGGGCTCTAATCCTTTTAAAGAATGATTGTTGAACTATTCATTTAATGCGCGTGTGTTGCAGTAGTTGTTCGTAAGTAAATTATTATCATTTCGTTGTTGGTTAATCTAACATGTCGATGGTTTAGGTCTAATCAATCAATCAGTCAATACTGATCTGCATTTAGGGCAGTCGCCCAGGTGGCAGATTCCCTATCTGTTTCTTTCCTAGCCTTTTCCGAAATGATTTCAAAGAAATTGGAAATTTATTGAACATCTCCCTTGGTAAGTTATTCCAATCCCTAACTCCCCTTCCTATAAATGAATATTTGCCCCAGTTTGTCCTCTTGAATTCCAACTTTATCTTCATATTGTGATCTTTCCTACTTTTATAAACGCCAGTCAAACTTATTCGTCTACTAATGTCATTCCACGCCATCTCTCCGCTGACAGCTCGGAACATACCACTTTGTCGAGCAGCTCTTCTTCTTTCTCTCAATTCTTCCCAACCCAAACATTGTAACGCTACTCTTTTGTCGGAAATCACTCAGAACAAATCGAGCTGCTTTTCTTTGGATTTTTTCCAGTTCTTGAATCAGGTAATCCTGGTGAGGGTCCCATACACTGGAACCATACTCTAGTTGGGGTCTTAGCAGAGACTTATATGCACTGTCCTTTACATCCTTACTACAACCCCTAAACATCCTCATAACCATGTGCAGAGATCGGTACCCTTTATTTACAATCCCATTTATGTGATTACCCCAATGAAGATCTTTCCTTATATTAACACCTAGATACTTACAATGATCCCCAAAAGGAACATTCACCCCATCAACGCAGTAATTAAAACTGAGAGGACTTTTCCTATTTGTGAAACTCACAACCTGACTTTTACGCCCGTTTATCAACATACCATTGCCTGCTGTCCATCTCACAACATTTTCGAGGTCACGTTGCAGTTGCTCACAATCTTGTAACTTATTTATCACTCTATAGAGAATAACATCATCCGCAAAAAGCCTTACCTCCGATTCCACTCCTTTACTCATATCATTTATATATATAAGAAAACATAAGGGTCCGATAATACTGCCTTGAGGAATTCCCCTCTCAACTATTACAGGGTCAGGCAAAGCTTCACCTACTCTAACTCTCTGAGATCTATTTTCTAGAAATATAGCAACCCATTCAGTCACTCTTTTGTCTAGTCCAATTTCACTCATTTTTGCCAGTAGTTTCCCATGATCTACCCTATCAAATGCTTTAGACAGGTCAATCGCGATACAGTCCATTTGACCTCCAGAATCCAAGATATCTGCTATATCTTGCTGGAATCCTACAAGTTGAGCTTCAGTGGAATAACCTTTCCTAAAACCGAATTGCCTTCTATCAAACCAGTTATTAATTTCACAAACATGTCTAATGTAATCAGAAATAATGCCTTCCCAAAGCTTACATACAATGCATGTCAAACTTACTGGCCTGTAATTTTCAGCTTTATGTCTATCACCCTTTCCTGTATACACAGGGGCTACTATAGCAACTCTCCATTCATCTGGTATAGCTCCTTCGACCAAACAATAATCAAATAAGTACTTCAGATATGGTACTATATCCCAACCCATTGTCTTTAGTATATCCCCAGAAATCTGATCAATTCCAGCCACTTTTCTAGTTTTCAACTTTTGTATCTTATTGTAAATGTCATTGTTATCATATGTACATTTTATTACTTCTTTGGCCTTAGTCTCCTCCTCTATCTCGACATTATCCTTATGGCGTCTATAAAAGTAGGAAAGATCACAATATGAAGATAAAGTTGGAATTCAAGAGGACAAACTGGGGCAAATATTCATTTATAGGAAGGGGAGTTAGGGATTGGAGTAACTTACCAAGGGAGATGTTCAATAAATTTCCAATTTCTTTGAAATCATTTCGGAAAAGGCTAGGAAAGCAACAGATAGGGAATCTGCCACCTGGGCGACTGCCCTAAATGCAGATCAGTATTGTTTGATTGATTGATTGAACCAACAATTTTTACGTACTGCTGACTGAATACTGAATACGTATCCCACAATGCTCGTCCTATCCTTATTTTCATTAAGAATGGTCACGCTTCCCAGCCACATATTCATATACAGTTCATCAGAACAATTTTCGTTTCTTTCATTTTCCTATGCCAATGTGTAAAGGTAAATGAACCTTACCGTACCGTACTGTAGAAATGTATGTTTGACTGAAGTAATATATTTACGCACTCCTTCAGCATAATTTATTTAAGGTTGATTTTCCTTTACACACTAACAACACATTGGCATAAGAATATGAACTCGGCGGAAATTGTTGTGATGGACTGCATATCTATAAGTGGCTGGGAGATATCAGTCTTAAGGAAAATCTTGGATAGGAAGAGCATTGTCAGGTACGTGGAATTAAAACTAGACCATTGTTGCGTTAAGGAAGTGTACTGGTATTTTCTCTTTTAACGTGGAATACTATTGTCCTTTTCTTATCGATGCATTCGCATTGCATAAAATATGTTCAACACGCCTCTTACTTTTAAAACTTTTGTTGGGCTGTATTTCTGCATGTCTTCCCCCAGCATAGTAACTTTTAATACGTTTTGGTGTTATATCTGCTGTTTTTTTTACTATGGATTATTTGTGCCTGGCAATCTGTATTTCTGTGACCTTGTAGGTTTTCTGAGCACCTGGTTGGTTCGCTACCTTTAATTCGTCTCGTGTTATATAGTTTTATTGGGTAATCTGGCATTTTTAATGCTTATTGGTAGTATCGCGCATTCAGTATCATTACTGTGATTTATTTCCATTACTATTTTACACAAGAAAAATATCTGGACTTCATTCAATACTCAACAATACTTCTCATTTTTATCTTCTTTCCTTTTCTGGAAAAAAGCTACTGTATATAGGCCGAATATATTTTTCTACTAAAACAAACACATTGTTCTCCCAAGGGAATATTGCTAACTCATGCCTTTACAATATATTTTCTGAATTGGTAATGTTGTTGTTTGAGTCATCAGTCCATAGACTGGTTTGACGCAGCCCTGCATGCCACCCTATCCTGTGCTAACCGTTTCATTTCTACGTAACTATTGCATCCTACATCTGCTCTAATCTGCTTGTCATATTCATACCTTGGTCTACCCTACCGTTCTTACCACCTATACTTCCTTCAAAAAACAACTCGAAAGGTCTGGGTGTTTTAAAACGTGTCCTGCCATTTTATCCCTTCTTCCCGTCAAATTTAGCCAAATCGATCTCCTCTCACCAATTTGATTCAGTATTTCTTCATTCGTGATTCGATCTATTCATCTCGCCTTCAGCATTAATCTCTAACACCACGTTTCAAAAGCTTCTATTCTCTTTCCTTCTGAACTAGTTATCGTCCATGTTTCACTTACATATAATGCCACGCTCCAGATTTAAGTCTTCTGAAACATCTTTCTAATTCCTATATCAATGTTTGAAGTGAACAAATTTCTTTTCTTAAGAAAGCTCTTCCTTGTTTTTGCTAGTTTGCATTTTATGTCCTCCTTACTTCTGCCATAGTTAGTTATTTTACTATCCATGTAACAATATTCATCTACTTGCTTCAAGACTTCATTTCCTAACCTAATATTACCTGCATCACCTGCCTTCGTTCGACTGCATTCCATTACTTTTGTTTTGGACTTATTTATTTTCACCTTGTACTCCTTACCCAAAACTTCGTCCATACCATTCAGCAACTTCTCTAGATTTTCTGCAGTCTCAAATAAAATAACAATATCACCGGAAAATCTCAAGGTTTTGATTTTCTCTCCTTGGATTGTGATTCCCTTTCCAAATTTCTCTTTGATTTCGTTTACTCCCTGTTCTATATAAACATTGAAAAGGAGAGGGGACACATTGCAGTCTTGCCTCACTCCTTTCTGGATTGCTGCTTCTGTTTTCAAAGCCCTCGATTCTTATCACTGCAGACTGATTTTTATACAGATTGTAGATAATTCTTCGTTCTCGGTATCTGATCCCGAAAATCTTGTTTTAAACCCTTGCTTCCTTGTAATTGTTACTCTGGCTCTTTGCTGGTTCATCTTATGATTGCCATTGCGTGGATTCCCCTTGATTTCTGTGTACTTCGTACGGGCTGTCCTACCAGAGCGTTGATATTTGACCTTCTGCGTGCAAAAAATTACAGGGATAAATTTAGACGAAAGATGAACAGCTACCAATGTTTTAAAATGGCATCGAACTGCCAAATAACACATTGCACAATTATAGTTTAACATTAAGAAAGCTAACGTATGCTTCAGAAATCATTTTTTAAACCCTGTTTCTAGGAAGTTCACCACTGTTTAAGATGTGCTGTACGTATAATTTGCTTGTAAATAACCCCAGCCATAATGGTCTTGAATTTTCTGCTAATTAGACTATTTATATTCGATTGCTAAAGGAATTATTGTATGAACGTTGTCACTAAAGGTAGAAGATTCATTTAAATGTAGATAAATTAAATGTAAGGAAAACTGCATCAAAAATATCATTACTAGCGTCTATTATTTGTACTTAAGATTTGATACTGATTGCAATAAATCATCTCTTATCAAACATATCTATTTTATGCCTTACATTCCATGGTTTCCTCTTTATATGTCAACTCTTTTAACTGGTGTCAACTTAAGACTAGACTTATTTCTTTTGTGTAATAGATAATTACTCTTAAGTTTTTGATACTTCTGTATTTCTAATTTTTAAATTTTCTTTTTAGATATTGAGTATTTTAGGCGATAAGTCCACTTGGAATTTGAAAAAGTATTAATTGTGCTGTGAATTCCGACTGCTGCTTTATTTCCTAATAATGTTCTGTATTTTTATTTTTAGAAATTAATTTCATCCTAACATGTGTTACTTTTAATAATGTATACTCACTAAACCACCTATAATTGGAGAAACATCTGCGTTGGTGGTATGAAATAAAAATAAATAAATAAATAAACAAATAAATAAATAAATAAATAAATAAATAAATAAATAAATAAAGGTAATTCTTGATAAGGTCGGAAAATACTGACAGGAAGGCAAAGTCTGAATAAGAACAAAAGTAAATAAAATCTATACATTATGTATATTTATTTACGAGGGGTTTTCAAATGGAAAGGTAGGAAATAACGCTGTGGGTATAATCGGCATTTTTATTCAAAATAAATCACCAAAGGCCTGAGCTCTTTCACAAACAGAAGGATTTCTTGCTCCCAGAATTCGTGTGGCTGTGACAGGAGCCAGTCCTTTACGGTGTTCTTCAGTTCGTCCTCCGAGTGGAAGCGCTTCCCTTTGCGATGTCTTTTTAGCGGACCGAACAGATGGAAGTCGCAGGGCTGTAGGACGGATGCTCAAACTGCTCTCACTTGAACATCGGCAGTACACTTCGTGTGACCTTGGAGACGTGTGGACGAGCATTATCGTGGAGTAGAATCACTTCCTCCGTGAGCAGTCGAGGCCATTTGCTCTTGATAATCTTGGGTAGGCTACGGAGTGTCTCAGTGTTCGTCACTGATAATGTTTTTTCTGCGCTCGAGGAATTTGATGAGTATTGGACCCCGGACGTAAAAAAAGACGGTGAGCTTCACCTTGCGTCATGAGAGAGACCCCGCGCAAACCGCATGACTACGCCAGACACTACATTCGCTTCTCTAGATGTCGCACTACGCAATCCCATAGCGGCATTTTCAAATTTCAACCACTTTGGTTTTTACGACCTTTCGTACCTTTTCATTTGAACATCGCTCATACTTTTCACTTGGATAGGGACTTTCAGAGTGAACACAGGGATATTCTGACTGGTCTGTAGGGATATAGTGAGAAATGGGTTGGTAATACTGGTTTGGATATGTACCAGGTGGCGGCGCAACTTGATCCTCGCATCATGAAGAGTTAGAAACCTAGCCAAGTGGGTCAGATATGTAACTCTTTTAACAGGTCTTTTTAAAGCAAGTTTAATAACTTTAATCTCGTGATCACCTCCTTCCACAGGGCTCTGGATCTATATTATCTTAAAAAAGATTAACTTCCGATAGAAGATACCAAGTGACATATAATTAATTAAATTATTCTTATGTTTCAGATGGTGATCGGAAGAGTGAATTTCTGAACATGTTTATTAGTAAGGCAACTGATACCTGGTAATAACTGTATAATTAGGAATTAAAGATCACTATAATATTGAGTATTGTGTATTTATAATATTTTTCTGTTTCAGCACATAAGGTATATTCCTAATTCAAACCTACTCCTGGTCCGTTTTGAGGTAATTTACACCACCTAACAAATTCTCGTTCACGGAGTTTACTGAGTACTTTACTGGTGTTCTTCTAACACAACTTCAGAACTACTGTATTAAAAATAGGAATAACTAACGTTGGCACTTCTAGAAAAATTTCTCATCGTCATTCAGAGCGAATCTTGCACTCAAACCGTCAACTAGATAATTTTAGCGAATGTTGCGGACGAACCTCACATACAGTACTTTGTAAATGGGCAGTTAGGTGCCGAAAATTTCGTTACTGGTGGCGCATGGCCTCATCCAGAAATCCATCAGCTAAAAGGTTAAATAAAAATTAACTTTGACTGCTTTTCCGGCCCAGCGGTCATCAGTACAGGTAGTGAACCTGCCTGTTAACTGGAGGACCCAGTTCAGAGAAATATCCCAGGATCTGAGGGGTTGTTCGAGGTCCACTCAGCATTGTGAAAGAGCAATCGAGGAGTTGTCTGACAGTGAGAAAATGGCCCCGCTCTTCAAAGCCAAGAATAAGAGCGGAGAGGTCATACGCTACCTCGTATTCTGCAGGCTGGACACCGGTCGCTTACTAGTGCAAGTTCGATGGGTTATTTCTCCTTTAGTTAATATTTTATATTGAACAATAACATTCATATTAAGGGGTTACTATGTCGTCCGCCTCCGTGGTGTAGCAGTTAGTTTGATTGGCCGACACCCCTGGAGGCCCGGGTTCGATTCCCGACTCTGCCACGAAATTTGAAAAGTGGTACGAGGGCTGGAACGGGGTCCATTCAGCCTCGGGAGGTCAACTGACTAGAGGAGAGTTCGATTCCTGTCTCAGCCATCCTCAAAATGGTTTTCCGCGGTTTCCCCACTTCTCCTCCAGGCAAATGCCCGGATGATACCTAACTTAAGGCCACTGGTGCTTTCTTCCCGCTTCCTTGTCTATCCCTTCCAATCGTTCTATCCCTGACAAAGCCCCTGTTCAGCATAGCAGATAAGAGTACCTGGGTGAGGTACTGGTCATACTCCCCAGTTGTATCATCGACCGAAATTCTCACGCTCCAGGACACTCCCCTGGAGCCCTGTTGTGAAGGATGTAGAATATCATCCATGGTATCCCCTGCCTGCCGTAAGAGGCAACACGGGCTCTCAAGTTGGCAGCGTGGTTTGGCAAACTTGGGGCCCGATCTGAGTCCTGGCATTGCGTCCCCTTACTTGTACCAGCCTCCTCATTTTCGTCTGTCCTATCCCACCTCCCTTGGTAAACCCTTGTTCTTTTGCGACTCCGACGGTATTAGGTTTGCGGTCCTAGAGGGTCCTTCATTTTCAAGCCCTTCGTGGCCCTTATCTTTCGTTGATCGATACTTTCATTTATCGAAGTGTCGGACCCCTTCGATATTTTCTCTCTCTTTACTGTTATATAGAGGATGGTTGCCTAGTTCTTCTTCCTCATATAAAACAATAATCACCACTACACACTGGCGTCGAGGCGGAGAGGGGGTATGTCTCGCTGAGTCTGAGGGAAAACGAAACTTGAGGTTAAACAGATTAAGAAAGAAAAGAAATACGTGTTCGCTATTTTGGAGTGAGAATTGGAGATCTTGACATACTCTTCACTAGCATCTTTCCTATCTGACCTCTCTTGTTTATCCCTTGTACTCTTCCAACCCTGAGAGTATTCGATTTGTGAAGTCTTTCATTCTCAGAAAATCAAATTGTTAACAAACAAAATTCTTTATTTTGTGAAACAACACGGAATCAGTTACAATGACCGTTCTGACACCGAGAATGGATAATTTACAAGTTAGTTGAGCTTCAAGCTCCAAATTTACAATTTTACAACGTCGCTAATGTAGCGTTTAGTTATACAAGGAGAGATAGTTCCCAATAAATAGTTTACCGGAGCACTTTGCTCCAACCGTTACAATTTAAGGCCTTCCAAAGGCACCACTCATTATTACACAAATCTCATAAAAAGAGCTTACATGCTCTCCAAATTTTACCAAGGAGACTGACTCCCAATTTCTTAGAGCCTACTTGAGGGAACTTTTATACAAACCTTACAATTTCTGGCCTCTCTAGGCCCAACCTACAATTTACAATTTAGTTAACACAGGGGTATCTAGTACCCATGCTACTGGGCCTTCGTGAAAAAGAAGAACAGGTTAAATTACTAGCCCAAACTCAAGATGTATGGAGGCGTACACTTGCGCTCCTTGAAAACCAAATTTTAAAACCCTACTTGGGCTTGTGGCCCGATGATGCAGAGGCTAATCCCACACTACTGAGGTGATTAGAAATAAAGGTTAATTAATGCTTTACAGGAAGAGAAACAGTAACAAAACCGTAGTCACCTCAAGATAAACTGAAAGGGAACTCAAGAGGCTAATACACTCTCTATCCCCGAATTTACAATTTAAGACTTTATGAAATTTTACATTAGTAAGAAGTAGTTTACATTTTTAGGAAACGGATGGTTACATAGTAAAAATTAGAACCTTCCCCTCGGGTAAGTTTCCGGAGATAGCTACATATATAGACAACTGGTGGCCATTACCTGGTCTGATGTTCTGTCTGCCGAAGAATGAGGCACCTCGCCTCCCGTCTCAACACACAAACTCAGAAACTTGACGGTCAATAAGACAAGGTAAGTTGAAAAAGCCGCAGCTTATATACCCGAGAGGAGGGTTCGAGAAGGCTCTGGACTAAATCCGCACACACCCTCTCATTTCTATTGGCTAAACAAGAAGCTGCAACAAGCCTATGATTGGCTGAAAAATAATTACAGAAAATTTGTTATTGGCCAGACTCAAAAGCCGGCGGGATGAGAAGGAAGTGTTGCAAACCTCGAAGTACCAAAATAAATGAAAGTTAATTTAGTTGGGAAAACCTATAAATCCAAAACTTCTTTAAATCACTCATTCTTCCACCTTGCACTAGAGTGCATGACCTCAGTTTCTTGTAGAGGCATCTATGGAAAAAAGTTCAACTTCTTGATGTACACCAAAACAAAACAAATAAATCCAATCAATTTAGGAAACTTTAAAATAACATCTTACTCAGTTATTCAGTAGAGGCACCTTCTGATCAATGTCCTAACTTTATGCATTAGCAGTTTCAAGTTCTGTTCGATAGATAGTGTTCCTTAAGGCGCTTCTTTTAAATGCTCGGGACAACAATAATAATAATAATAATAATAATAATAATAATAATAATAATAATAATAATAATAATAATAATAATAATAATAATAATAATAATAATAATAATAATAATAATAATTTGAAGCATGGGTCATGAAGAACGAACAGGACACATATTATAGAGTATAACGGGGCAAGAAAATTATTCATCGACCAAGGACAGCAGTGTGTAATATGTTCTGAATACAACTTTTACGATTGAGTAAGTAAAGTTTCTGAATACGTGCTTGTATTTTAGCCTTGAGCTTCGTGCTTTGTGATAATAATGTGCATCCCACTGGGCTTCAGTACCTATTACGTCCTGCACTTCCCCTCCATCCTCGCTCAACTGCTCTCGTTCCTCAAGAGCGGGGAGAAAACTGCCTCCGAAGTTGTTTCGCTCTGAGTTGACGCTAGCTGATATAGACAACTTTCCATTATTTCCAACTTACCAGCGAACCGTTGAAGGATGCGAAAATGAAAGACTTCACAAATCTAATACTCTCAGGGCTGGAAGAGTACAAGGGATAAACAAGAGAGTATGTCATGAGTACTTATCTTGGGGCTCCAAGATCACCAATTCTCACTCCAAAATAGCGAACACGTATTTCTTTTCTTTCTTAATCTGTTTAACCTCAAGTTTGGTTTTCTCTCGGACTCAGCGAGACATCCCCCCTCTACCGCCTCAACGCCAGTGTGTAGTGGTGATTATTGTTTTATAGGAGGAAGTATAACTAGGCAACCATCCTCTATATAACAGTAATCAGAGAGAAAAAATCGAAGGGGTCCGACACTTCGATAAATGAAAGTACCGATCAACGAAAGATAAGGGCCACGAAGGGCTTGAAAATGAAGGACTCTCTAGGATTCGCAAACCTAATACCGTCAAAGTCGGAAAATAACAAGGGTTGACCAAGTGAGGTCGGATAGGACAGACGAAAATGAGGAGCCTGGTACAAGTAAGGGGACGCAAAGCCAGGACTCAGATCGGGCCCCAAGTTTGCCAAACCACGCTGCCAACTTGAGAGCCCGTGTTGCCTCTTACGGCAGGCAGGGGATACCATGGATGATATTCTACCTCCTCCACAACAGGGCTCCATGGGAGTGTCCTGAAGCGTGAGAATTTAGGTCGGTGGATAAACTGGGGAGTAGGACCAGTACCTCGTCCAGGTGGTCTTATCTGGTATGCTGAACAGGGGCTTTGTCGGGGATAGAACGATTGGAAGGGATAGACAAGGAAGGGGGAAGAAAGCACCAGTGGCCTTAAGTTAGGTATCATCCGGGCATTTGCCTGGAGGAGAAGTGGGGAAACCACGGAAAACCATTTCGAGGATGGCTGAGACAGAAATCGAACTCTCCTCTAGTCAGTTGACCTCCCGAGGCTGAATGGACCCAGTTCCAGCCCTCGTACCACTTTTCAAATTTCGTGGCAGAGTCGGGAATCGAACGCGGGCATCCAGGGGTGTCGTCCAATCAAACTAACTGCTACACCACAGAGGCGGACGACATAGTAACCCCTTAATATGAATGTTATTGTTCAATATAAAATATTAACTAGAGGAAAAATAACCCATCGAACTTGCACTAGTAAGCAACCGGTGTCCAGCCTGCAGAATACGAGGTAGCGTATGACCTCTCCGCTTTTATTCTTGGCTTTGAAGAGCGGGGTCATTTTCTCACTGTCAGACAACTCCTCGATTGCTCTTTCACAATGCTGAGTGGACCTCGAACAAGCCCTCAGGTCCTGGGATATTTCTCTGAACTGGGTCCTCCAGTTAACAGGCAGGTTCACTACCTGTACTGATGACCGCTGGGCTGGAAAAGCAGTCAAAGTTAATTTTTATTTAACCTTTTAGCTGATGGATTTCTGGATGAGGCCATGCGCCACCAGTAACGAAATTTTCGGCACCTAACTGCCCATTTACAAAGTACTGTATGTGAGGTTCGTCCGCAACATACGCTAAAATTATCTAGTTGACGGTTTGAGTGCAAGATTCGCTCTCAATGACGATGAGAAATTTTTCTAGAAGTGCCAACGTTAGTTATTCATATTTTTAAGACAGTAGTTCTGAAGTTGCGTTAGAAGAACACCAGTAAAGTACTCAGTAAACTCCGTGAACGAGAATTTGTTAGGTGCTGTAAATTACCTCAAAAGAGACCAGGAATAGGTTTGATTAAGGAATATACTCCTGTCAATACCTGGGTGAAGTAACATCGAGGTCTTACATGTAGTGAATGGCGCGAGGCAATGAAAATGACAATTAATGTCTGCTCACTTAGAAGTATCCCAGGGAGCAGGGGCGGCCATACCTTATGTGCTGAAGTGCTGCAGCACATTGTCTACTTGAAAAATAATTACTTTAATAATATTGTCTACAATCAAATACACTGCACTGGAAAAAGACGTCGGCCAAAGAATAGGAAATCATTCAACTCCCCTCACAACCAGGTACCTAGTCGTGCGCTCCACGCCGTGTGCTGCGCAGATCACAGCTCAGCGAAAATTTCTAAACTTTTTGTCAGAAACCAGGAACTCTAACTTTTGCGCATGCGTGTCCAACTTTTCGACGTGCTGTGGAAACAACAGCCAAGACATTACTTCACAGCGATTCGTTGGACCACACACTTGGTCACACTTGCATTTCAACCGAAATGAGAACGTGGCACGTGGCACCCTCTTAACTCAGAGGTAGTATTTAAGACGGGATCGCTCAAAGAAAAACGTATTCCCGCCGGGTCCTTTAATTCTCCCAACTTGCCTATTCCATAGCCACAATTATTGCAAATCGATCAACTACACAAATTTTACTTTTTAGGTAGTCAAAATAAGGACATGATGTTATGCTTTAATTACAAAATGTCTAGTTTATAAATTTCTCTATAACAATGTAACATGTAATTTTGCATTACGATGCTGCTGGTTTTATTTCAATGATTTTGGTAACATTGAGAAATTCTATTTTCGAGCGCTCACACCAGTTGTAAAGCCACTTGAAAACAGCTTATGTTTCTAAATATTTTAATTTTTTGGAAGGCGGTTGGGTTCAGTACACAACTGAATTTGTGCACCAGCCGCCACTGCCTGGGAGATCTCAAGACGTCAATCTCTGTCGGCAGATGTGGCATGGAGAATGAAACACTGGGAAACTGCCCTTAAGATGATACATTCAGAAACGCGCGTCATCATAAAAGATCATTCATTGACGAAGAGCTTCGTGGAAAGGGTTATACCGTTTACGAAGAGGTTCACGGCGTGTCAACAAACGGGATTACCTGAAGAATGGACATCATACCCTTTATATATGACAGCAAGAAAGCTTATATAACCGATCCCACAGTCGGTCTGAGAAGGTTATTGCTGAATAGAGAAACATCTACACACCTACAATAGCATTTTACAGGAGAAGGTACCATTTAGGAAAGGTGGGAGTATCGGGTTTAATGGTAGGCGCACGTGGCACTATTAGTAGGTTCTTTTATGAATTTACAGAACAGATTCGGCATATGGAAGACCAGAATCAATCTTCTGATAATAGCCACTTCAGGAGGTTCTTCGTCAATTAAAAAATCACACCTGTATTAACAGTACTTCCCTTAAATGTTCTAAATGTATTCCTCTTTAATATTGTTTTGTATTTCCCAGTGTGTCCGTCTCTGTGGTGTAGTGGTTAGTGTGATTAGCTACCACCCCCGGAGGTCCGGGTTCGATTCCCGGCTCTGTCATGAAATTTGAAAAGTGCTATGAGGGCTGGAACGGGGTCCACTCAGCCTCGAGAGGTCATATTAGTAGAGGTGGGTTCGATTCACACTTCAGCCATTCTGGAGGTGGTTTTCTGTGGTTTCCTACTTCTCCTCCAGGCAAATGCCGGGATGGTACCTAACTTAAGGCCACGGCCGCTTACTTCCCTCTTCCTTGTCTATCCCTTCCAATCTTCCCATCCTCCCGCATGTGTTAATGAAACCGGCCCCTAGCGTATTATTTACTAACTCTGTGGTCTCAGCACGGCCCACTTGATGCGTCGCTCTAGCTAGCTCCTTACCGGCCTTGACGATCGGGTCCGCGCACTGTGATCGGAGTATTATAGTTACACAGCTCGACACTTGGCGCTGGCGGCCTAACTATTTGCGGTAGAAATGCATACTTCTTTATGGAAAATATATTGACTTCGAATGCTGATTTATCGTAATTTAGAGTTATGGAGAATGTTACATTGGTTAATACTATTAAAATGATTAATCCTAAAGTTTACTTTCGTTGATATTTGCCAAAATAATGTCGTTAAATGAAACTGCGGAGAGATGGAGTAGTCCAGCTGACGTTCTGATATTGACTCTGATTGCCGATTTATCTTAATTTAGGGAATAAAGGAGTATGTTACATTGATTAATACTGTTAAAATGATCAATCCTAAAGGTTCCTTTCATTGATATGTGCCAAAATAACGTCGTGAAATGAAACTCCGGAGAGCCGGAGTAGTCTAACCGTCGTTCCTTAACTGTGAGGAATAATAGTAATCGCTTTTATTATCATGAAATGTAGATACATAGCAGAACTGACCACAATACTTTTGTCTTCTGGTGTTAATCTTGAGATTAAAAGTCATTGTTCACTTAGAGTTTTAAAATTCTTTAAGTGCTGCTCTCGGGAAGGGGTCTGGACAAAACATAAATATCTTACTTTTTAATATTCGTTGTATGGATAACACATATTTTGACTCAAACATGTTTAAATTTTAATTTCAATATATATAGTTTCAGATTACTTTTCATTCATACCTTGCAGTAGAATTTTTAATACCGGCCGAGTTGGCCGTGCAGTTAGGGGCGCGCAGCTGTGAGCTTGCATCCGGGAGATAGTGGGTTCGAACCCCACGTAAAACGAATATCAGGAAAAGAAGAGGAATAATTTTAAATAAAAATTCAGTGAGAGAAAAGTATTTTGAGTAAATACATTATAAATTGTTCATTGCTCAGGTAACAACACTTCATACATTGGCCTTACCATCATAACAGTAATGGTTCTTACTTTTCAGTGTTTGAATGTTAAATCTTGGATGGAAATGTGTTGTGTTGCTGTCATATGGCAAATAAGACTCCGCCTAAAGGATTATTCAATGAAAGAAAATTTCAGGGTAAAAATACCCGATTAGCGTGATTAGCTGCCACCCCCGGAGGCCCTGGTTCGATTCCTGGCCCTGCCACGAAATTTCAAGAGTGATACGAGGGCTGGAACGGGGTCCACTCTGTGGTCTAAGCATGGCCGACTTGATGCGTCGCTCTAGCTAGTTCCTTACTGGCCTTGACAATCGGTGGTCTCAGCAACACACACGCGAATAGGCCAGCCTTGCTACAAGGCTTGCACTTCCACGGCCGACTGGATCCCTCGCTCCACTCCTTATACCAGTCTTGACAATCGCTTGTGAATCCCAGCATAAAGCTCTAATTGAAATGTTTCACCATAATGCCGCTGGAGCGCTGGTCTCCTAAATCACTGACAGGAAGCTCTATACCGTAAATTACTGCATTCCCAGTTCCATTGTTTTGCTGTTGTAAGTGTTGGTAATGTGTTCGCAATGAGCTGTTTGTTCGCTTGTTATTTAGAGCTAATAGTTATGCGCTAATTAGTTTATTTTTTATTGTGCAGTGTGGTGATTTGATTTTTTTAAATTGTGTTTACAAGTATTGGAATATGCGATATTGTTGTGCGCCTTTTTGTACTTCAAACATAAATTTTCTGCAAAGTAGTCAAAATATAATGAGTGGTTCAAAGTGGTTTCTCGCCGTAACTTCGTCCTAAATAAGAATTATAATTTATGCGCTAATCCTTTTTTCTTTTTATTATGTAGTTTAGTGATTTGTTTTTCTTTAATTGTGTTTGGATATATTCAAACATGTATTACTTTGTACCTTTTTGAACTTCGAACAGGAAAAAGAGCAAATGAACACTGTCATTTCAGGAATTCCCTGTAGACCAGGACAAAACTAAGGAGTGGCTCAAAGTAATTTCTCGCGATAACTTTGTCCCTAACATTAATTCTCCTTTTTCTGTTGTTTGTAGCCTTCATTTCAGGAAATCACTTCAAAGTGTTCGCGTTTATCAGAAATTAATTATTGCCACACACTACAACTAACAAGCTGGCGCAAAGCTGAGAACACTACATTGAAATCTATGAAAAAATAATCTGATGAATTCTGATATTGTTGAGATTTACTTAAAAATTCATTTTCAAATGTCTGTTTCACTGTAGAATAACTAGCATAAAGTGGAGATATGCCTGAAGCATAAATAATATTACAAGCACAAGGATGACTGAAGCATCTAAGTTTGTATTATAGCTTCCCACAACCACCCTTGAATTAGCATTTTCATCTTAGTTTTCTGTTTCTATTTTCCGGTATTTATTACCCACACATTTTCTTTCATTGGATAATCTTTTAGGTTGAGTAATATTTGCCACATGACAGCAACACAAAACATTGTTTCCAAGATAATCTGAAAACATTTAAACACTGGCAAGTAGGAAGCATTACTGTTATGACAGCAAGGCCAATGTATGAAACTAAATGTTACCTGTGCAATGAACAATTTGCCAAGTATTTACTTAAAATATTTTCCTCTCACTGAATTTTTATTGAAAATTCTAGTGCAATGTATAAATGAAATGTAATCTGAAACTATATATATTGAAATTAAAATTAAAACATACTTCAGTTCAAATATTTAGTTTATCCATACACCGAATATTCAAGTAGAATAAAGTAAGACTTTTATATTTTGACCACGCCCCCTTCCTGACATCAGCACTTGAAGAATATTAAAACTCTAATTGAACAATGACTTTTAATCTCAAGATTAACATCAGAAAACAAACGTATTGTTGTTAGTTATGCTATGTAATTAAATGCTATGGATAATAAAAGCAATTTCTGTTATTTTTCACAGTTAAGGAACGTCAGTTGGACTATTTTCTCTCTCCGCAGTTTCATTTCACGACGTCATTTTGGCAAATATAAACGAAGATAGCCTTTAGTATTAATCATTTTAACCGTATTAGTCAATGTAACATACCCCTTTATTTCTTTAAATTAGGATAAATCGGCAATCAAAGTCAATATTAGAACATCAGATGGACTACACCACCTCTCTGCAGTTCCATTTCACGACATTATTTTGACGAATATCAACATAAAGTAGTCTTTAGCAGTAATAATTTGAACGGTATTAACCAATGTACCATTCTCGATGTCCGCCTCTGTGGTGTAGTAGTTAATGTGATTAGCTGCCACCCCAGGAGGCCCGTGTTCGATTCCCGGCTCTGCCACGAAATTTGAAAAATGATACGAGGGCTGGAACGGGCTCCACTCAGCCTTGGGAGGTCGGCTGAGTGAAGGTGGGTTGGATTTCCACCTCAGCCATCCTCGAAGTGGTTTTCGGTGGTTTCCCACTTCTACTCCAGGCAAATGCCGGGATGGTACCTAACGTAAGGCCACGACCGCTTCCCTCCCTCTTCCTTGCCTGTGCTTTTCGAATCTTCCCCTCCCTCTACAAGGCCCCTGTTCAGCATAGCAGGTGAGGCTGCCTGGGCGAGGTACTGGTCATCCTCCCCAGTTGTATCCCCGACCCAGTGTCTCACGCTTCAGGACACTGCCCTTGAGGCTGCAGAGGTGGGATCCCTCGCTGAGTCCGAGGAAAGAACCGACCCTGGAGGGTAAAGATATTAAGAAAGGAAGGAAGAGCATTCTCCATACCTCTCAATTACGATAAATTGGCTATGAGAGTCAATATCTTTTTGACAGATGAGCATGCATTTCTACCACAAAAACGTAGGTCGCCAGCGCCACGTGTCGAGCTATGAAACTAGTCCGATTACAGTGCGTGGACCCGATTGTCAGGGCAGGTAAGGAGTTAGCTAGAGCGACGCATCAAGTCGGCCGTGGCAGTTCTTACGGAACCTTATTGGCGACTCTTAGCCATTTATCGGAGAAAGCTGTAGTTAAGTGCGCTCTCTCACGGCCGACTGGATCCCTCGCTGCGCTCCGCCGTGGCTCCGCTAGCTAGAGCGACGCATCAAGTCGGCTGTGGCACTCTCATGCTTTCAACCTAACCCGTTGTCTACGAGATATCCTAAGCCAACACACATCCTAACAATGTTTCCAGATCACCAGTATCTGAATGGGTATCGTTCTTAGCTCGATAACAAAATTTGAAGGATGGGATCGCTAATCGCTGTATATTATATATTTCATTCTGGTGGTTCTGCCACACTGCAGACCGTGTCATGGAACCAAAATTCACGACTACCTTTATCCCTACCCTATGGCACTTCATTTACCACTTTATTTTTTAAATTATTTTTTTACCGAACTCGATAGCTGCAGTCGCTTAAGTGCGGCCAGTATCCAGTATTCGGGAGATAGTAGGTTCGAACCCCACTGTCGGCAGCCCTGAAAATGGTTTTCCGTGGTTTCCCATTTTCACACCAGGCAAATGCTGGGGCTGTACCTTAATTAAGGCCACGGCCGCTTCCTTCCAACTCCTAGGCCTTCCCTATCCCATCGTCGCCATAAGACCTATCTGTGTCGGTGCGACGTAAAGCAACTAGCAAAAAAAAAATAGCACTTTATTTTTTCAAAATCTCCCCAATATCCCTCGCAACACTTTCTCCTCTATCGAAATCTGAGGCTGACGTGTTTGAGTCAGGTTGGAACCTGCCAAGTCAAGGCCAAAAGGTCGGCGCCTCAACTGTCTGAGCCACTCAACACTGCAGTTCTGAAAGATTCAATTGCCCGGAGAACCTCCTGATAAACTTCGCACGAACGCGACGAGCCGATTCGTGTTCATGATAGCATTAGCATACAAAAATACGTTGTTCTAATACCATCTTCGCAAACGAACGCATTCTACAGACTATAGTGCGGGAAATGAAGGACAGGAAGGGAGCCGCCAGGTGAGTCGCGGGTGTGAGGCAAGGCAGCCGGCCTTGGCTGAGACCCGCATGAGCGGTCATATTTTAATCGGAAAATTGTGTATCTAGTGGACAATGCTTCAACTCAACCTGTTCAGCGCCACGAAACTCTATTGCGCAATCACAACAGTATGCCCCCTATCCTGCCCTTAGGGCTGTTCTAACCTGTTGACTAATTCCTATTAAAAAACGAACCATTAACCCAGGAACCGCACACCTACGTTTCAGGGACACTGACCGTTCACCGGGGCACTTAGTACCGCACAAGAGAAACACATATTTTACACACTCAAACTTACGATTTATTTTAAAGTGTGATGAAATCAGTGAAATGGATTATTTTCAATAGCGGTGCGTGAATATACCTTATATTTGTAAATTGTAATAGCTTTGTAATCACTGGTTATGAAATAAAGTAAAAATCACATTTTGAAAAATCTACCTATAGGTTTTTGGTAATTCTATAAGGTTGACTTTGCAAAACTGGGGCAGATCTCCAGCATATGGTTTTTGCATACGAAAATATTTCGTTCATTGCAAATAATAGTGATTTTAGACTCTTTGAACAGCCATTATATATTGCAGACCTGAGACTGCCTGGTACTGGCTGTCTGGGTATCGTAAATACCATCTTTTACGCAAAATAAAGATTAATTCCTCTGCGTGTTGATGCGATTTCTAGTTATAATACCCAGATCTCATTAATAAGTATTCTGCTAAAGTAAAAATAATTTAATGTGAAGCACGAAGGGAAAATATAAATTTTCTTCAACAACGTTTATTTCCATCGTCGTCTAGAGCATGGACGAAATCATCAAGGATATGACGCTCAGACCTATATGCTTCTGGTAAAATCTGTTCAACGCCTTCAAGACAATCGATTTCAAACACTCTTTAACAGAAATTATCAAGGTGTTACAGATATCTGAAAAACAAAACTGGCTACAAATAAATGTTTCATTAACCGTACACCGAGGAACTGTATACCCCAAGTAAATGTTTTGATATACAAGCAGTCGTCACTCATTAGAATTAGTGCACGGAGTAGCGATGGGTCAAACCAGTTCATTCGAATGAACTATAGTTGGGCCCATGAGAGTTGAAGTCTGACGTTTAGCACCACCGGCGACAAAAAGTTGACTAGCGCTGCTCGAAAATGGTTTGTTGCTATGGCAAAGATAACAGCGATGCCACATTTGAAGAAGCTATCGTCACGTGGGTTGTCTTGCTCTCAGTCGCCTTTGTGGTATTATTCGGAGTGGTACTCTGTCAGTTGTTGCTTGTTTATGAAACTGTTTACGAGTTTGTTTCTTGAATATTATTTTCTTTGTTAGTTTATATTTTGTTAGTTAATCATTGGCTAGTTATTCAGTTCTATTTTCTATTTAACATGTTCATTTGTTGAGGTTATTGTCAGTTTAGTGATTATGAAATTTCATATTTATCGGCAATGGCGTGTTCTGTCTAAAATGCTGAAATTATTGGTACGAGCTTAGGAGCGGGCCAAAGTTTATTGAATTGCATTAGGCCTACATATTTGATTAAATATTCAGCCTGCATGAAAGGGTGATATGCAGCAGATGGAGGTAACTATGACAACGCAGCATACTTCCTAGTTATTGCTTTCGCCGCTCAAATGTCAGACTCCAACTCTCGTGCGCCCATCTATACTTCACTCATTCACACTCTTTGCTGTGAATCATTCAAATGAAGTAGTTCGTTCATGGAGTACTGAAGCCTGACGAAGCTGCTCGCTATGTCATTCATCAGCGACTTCGGTCATAGTGTCTCACTCAAGTTAATAAAGCTTCATAATACTTAATAATAATATTACCAACAGATGTCAGAGGTACTGTATGTACTGTAATTATGGACATCCATTGGCTTACCCGCTTACAGTATCTAGGTTATGGACATGATGGTTGAGAGGACAAGGTATATGAGATTAAATCAAACCTTCGTAACAAACTGGCGCAGAAAAAACTACGCTTTCCATAGTCCATTGCAAAGAGTGTGAAATGTGAATAAGTTGGATATATCGGGTGGTACAGCTGCCCCTATTTTTGTCTGAACATACACAATCAGTTAGGAATTAATGTCTCTTAGCCCTATCTTACGCAACATCTTATAGCAATGTTATGTTAACCTGATAGAGACTTCCGCGCACAATGCAAAAACGGTATAAGAAGCAGTATCAATAATCAATAAATACTGATCTGCATTTAGGGCAGTCGCCCAGGTGGCAGATTCCCTATCTGTTGCTTTCCTAGCCTTTTCCGAAATGATTTCAAAGAAATTGGAAATTTATTGAACATCTCCCTTGGTAAGTTATTCCAATCCCCAACTCCCCTTCCTATAAATGAATATTTGCCCCAGTTTGTCCTCTTGAATTCCAACTTTATCTTCATATTGTGATCTTTCCTACTTTTATAGACGCCATTCAAACCTATTCGTCTACTAATGTCATTCCACGCCATCTCTCCGCTGACAGCTCGGAACATACCACTTAGTCGAGCAGCTCGTCTTCTTTCTCTCAATTCTTCCCAACCCAAACATTGCAACATTTTTGTAACGCTACTCTTTTGTCGGAAATCACCCAGAACAAATCGAGCTGCTTTTCTTTGGATTTTTTCCAGTTCTTGAATCAGGTAATCCTGGCGAGGGTCCCACACACTGGAACCATACTCTAGTTGGGGTCTTACCAGAGACTTATATGCCCTCTCCTTTACATCCTTACTACAACCCCTAAACACCCTCATAACCATGTGCAGAGATCGGTACCCTTTATTTACAATCCCATTTATGTGATTACCCCAGTGAAGATCTTTCCTTATATTAACACCTAGATACTTACAATGATCCCCAAAAGAAACTTTCACCCCATCAACGCAATAATTAAAACTGAGAGGACTTTTCCTATTTGTGAAACTCACAACCTGACTTTTAGCCCCGTTTATCAACATACCATTGCCTGCTGTCCATCTCACAATATTTTCGAGGTCACGTTGCAGTTGCTCACAATCTTGTAACTTATTTATCACTCTATAGAGAATAACATCATCCGCAAAAAGCCTTACATCCGATTCCACTCCTTTACTCATATCATTTATATATATAAGAAAACATAAAGGTCCGATAACACTGCCCTGAGGAACTCCCCTCTCAACTATTACAGGGTCAGACAAAGCTTCACCTACTCTAACTCTCTGAGATCTATTTTCTAGAAATATAGCAACCCATTCAGTCACTCTTTTGTCTAGTCCAATTGCACTCATTTGTGCCAGTAGTCTCCCATGATCCACCCTATCAAATGCTTTAGACATGTCATGTAAGCGAGGACCATCTCAAAAACACTGTACCATTTTATGTAGAGCGGAGTCCAGTACTCCAGTCATTTTTACGAAATATTACTGTACTGTAAAAACCATAGCCACTCCTACGGCTGTCGGTAGAGAAATGCGCACCTGGTAGGTTCAAGAGTGTGGTCACAGTATCGTAGAAAACGTGATAGGTTATGATCAATTATGGACATGTCAATTCACCGCCACTTTTTATAGTCTCATCACATCGAAATTGATAGAAACGTTGCACGCAAATACTGTACAGCAGATGTCATAGCTTACGCGATGTAGTTACTACCGTTACAGCGTCCATTAAAGTCTTAAAACTGGACCACAAAGCTGTTACACATCAGTAAATTTACGAAGCGAGAACTTTCGTTCTCGTCGTGAATACAGAGTTGTAAGCGCTGAACGTTCACGCAGGAAGTAGCTGCGCGGAAGTAGGCACGCTAGATGTACGTGGATAAGTAACATGGAGCAGTGAGGAATCGAAACCTTATTGAGTCATGCCTTTTTCAATTTTTATTTCGTACTCTTGCAGGCATGTTTTACGAAGTCTTGACTGTTCTGAAGTGTCAGATCTTCTTCTAAGGAAGTTATAATAAATATGCATGACAATTATCGCCACGTAAGCACCGACTACGGACAACTCCATTGTGAATACCACCTGAAACATTATGCTGGGCTTTTATGTAGGAGTCCATTACTCCAGTTATTTTTACAAAATGTTACTGATTCTTTAGCATACTGTGGTGTTTGCAGCGAGGTAAACCTGTCTGCTCATGTCAGAACTTGTAACATACAAGATCAGTTTCGAAGCAATAGCGTAGATTATTAATAGAGAGATACGAGACCTATTATTCGTCGCTTGGAGCGGATACATGGTACTAACTGCAGCCAGCATGTGTTCTTTCCGACGGA
The DNA here is from genome assembly GCF_040414725.1 of Anabrus simplex. Taxonomy (NCBI): domain Eukaryota; kingdom Metazoa; phylum Arthropoda; class Insecta; order Orthoptera; family Tettigoniidae; genus Anabrus; species Anabrus simplex. Next base: position 408,614,279 of record NC_090269.1, read on the forward strand.
TTCTACGTGCTTTTCATTTTATAATCTTTTTTTGCAACTTGCTTTACGTTGCACCGACAGATAGGTCTTATGGCAATTTTTATACTCTCAAAGCCATTCGTAATTAAGGCTTATCATATTAAGTTTTAACTTCCTCAAGTTTCAAAAGTCAATTTTCACCTTTAGAAAAGAAAGCATACATTGTAAAGGAACAATAACACGCGACTTTCTTTTGACAAACTGCCACAACGAATGAAGCGCACTGCACTTATTGTCCGCATTATGACGCACCCATTCAACCAAGCAACTGCACACATTCGACGCGACGAACAACTGGACTTCATAAGTACGGCACACGAAACAGCACATAGCAATGTTTACAGAAAGTCAGGCAGGTTCCACCAAATATGTTGCAGCAAGCAAGAATGACTCACCTCTACCATGCTCGGATATACATTAACGAAGAAGGTGGTCATTTTGAATATTTCCTTCATTAATCGAATGACCATGCACAAGCCTATTGCACCTCTGTCGGTAATAGCTTATTTTACTGCAAATAGCTCTTTTAAGAGCTACTTACAAACGATCATAACAGAGCACCTGCAACATGAGAACTAATCATGATTTAAGTTTGTCTTCAACGACGCGACTCGCACGAACATTTACAAGAAATAAAGAAATCGTTCTACATCGGACTCGAACTTCCTCGAAATTCAAGCACGCTCGGCTGTCACAATCTGTCGTTTGTCAGCGTTATAACAAAACTACTTCTAATCATTCAGCCATCATATTCTCTGTACATGAAGTTTCTGTGATACAGAATTTTCACGATTCTTTACCATCATTCGGTACTTTATCTTTAATGCTGATTTTGTTGATACGAGTAAACGAATTATAGAAAGCGTAGTAAGACAAGACATCGCTGTGAGCAGCTGAGGTCAAAGTTCATAGGTTAGGATATAATCTGAGGGTTACATGAAACTGAGTGAATAAGGACAGCTGTACCACTCGGTATATATATTATCGGCACACTTTATCTTGGTGCGTTTGTGTATGGGATGAGGAGTAAGGAGGGAGCTGTCCCGGTTCCGGTAGTGCTGCCAACTGAATGAAAATGAAATCTGAATTGAATCGAGAATATGGTCGATCAGTACGAAGTTTCTAAACCGTTGTTATCTTAAGCCAACAACTGTGTCACATACACATTATATAACATTATATAACATTTCTCGACGAGAATCTCCTAGCATTAATTCTATAGTTTGGATTTGCTGTGTAAACAACAACAGCACTAGTGCGTAAAGTGTACGCCAGATGTCGCACAACGATGCTTAAGCGATTCATAGTTTGTGTTTCAAACGTTGCCAGTACGAATCTCGGAGATTGCCGAGGTCGACCGATTCAGCACTAGGGTGTAAATGCACCAAGATAAAGTGTGCCGATAATACTTTGTATTTGGCTTTTCACACTTCCACATTATAAAAGAACTAGAAAATCAGATGTAGTAAGACCATAATCATTACGTAACGCAGCCCATGTGTCTTAATACTGTATAATGAGATAAGTTTATATTTTCGTTACTAATTTCTCCTTTATGGGAAAATTTCTTTGTTACATATTATCAACTCTGTAACATGGTTTTACGCAGTCAGTAAACATTCTTCTTCTTATTATTAATAATATAAACGGATAAGCCTGTCTTATATAAAGAAGGAAATACGTGCAAGAACACAGTTGACAGGTAGGATGGGTTTGGGAGTGAAGGGGTAATGAATGACGCAGATAGTGGAAGGGGGGGAAGAGAGCGAATGAGTTGTGAACGTTATGAAGTGTCAGAACTGTGAATTGTTTGAACTATATGTCTTTTTACGAGAGTTTAAACCTGATGTAAACCAATAGGCGGAGCACGTTGCCTTTGCACGTCGACATGACGTAGTTGATTGGAGAAGCAACCGTCGCATTCACTCGACTGTATGCGAGCTCGAAGTAGTACGTGATATTAATTTAATTTTATTTTAGTTTATTACATTTAGAGAGTTTGGAGAGCCCGCCTGGTGGCCATGATCGTTAAGGCGCTGAAGTCTAAAACGGTCTAACACCGAGGTTACCCGGTTCGAGTCCCGTTGGTCGAAAAAATTTTCACCATCTGAATGTTGGCCGGCAGGGTAGGGGAGGTGGTGGTATACAATTTCTAATCACTAGATTGCGTGCCAAAAGCCTGGATTAAATTCCAAACCTCTCCGCAGTGCTCATATGGAGTGAGGGCAGATGACGCTGTTGATGGTGATTCGTCCGTCGGATGGGGACGTTAAGCCTTGAGCAGACCCCTTGGTGCTATTCGATAGGAGTAGGCTATGTGCCGGCACCGGGTTTCACCCTCTCCCTACTATCATATATCACGTCATTCATTTCATCTCCCATTAACTCCTCTGATGAGGTTGACGTCAGGAAGGGCATCCGGTCATAAAAAACCGCCACGACAAGTTCATCTCATCTCATACCCGACCCCGTACGGAAACGGGACAAGGGTTGGACAAACATTACATTTAGAGAGTTTGGAAGAATACGTAATAAAATTAAAATTAAAATATGGTTGTCATATATACCGGCATATATATGTTTTAAAAATATAAAATAGTGATTAAATAACGAGAAATGAAGGCACAAGGCGTGGAGTAATACAGGAAGTCTTCTCGTAGTGAGGGAAAGTCCCAAGCGGTACAGCGTGGAGATAAGGTGTTGCATCTTGCAGCAGCAGTCAGTGAGTATTCAAAGTGAGAGAAATGGAGCAAGAGGTAGGACCATCGCGTGTAGTGAAGTACAAAGGGAAAACCGCTCAGAAGTGACCTTAGGCAGCACATTGCGAATGTGCTCAATAAACAAAAAAGTGAACAGAATCCAGGTTTAGTCGTTTTTTACAGAAGTGCAGATCTTCGCACTGTTATCGTATGCGATGCGCAGCCCTGTACATCCGAACACGAGATGTTGACGGGGTGCAGGTCGGTACCACACGCTCAGCGAATCACAACTCTTTCTTTGGCGGAGGCGTGGAAATATCATGTTTACATAAGGATTAAACTCTCATGAAAAGACATATACCAGTTCATTGAAGTTGAGTGGTTAGTTCACAGTTCATAGGAATGAAGCGTTCAATTTGAACGACTCATTCACGAGCTACCCGTCACCAGTACGAAGGTCGAACACAAATCATGGAGGCAGGAGACTATAGGGGTTCCGACAAAAAAATTATTGTGAATTAAAAATTCCCTGGAGCACTCAGCGCCCCAGTGTACGGTTCCAAGTTTAAGTAATTTCTCCCAATCGTGTTTTATTATTCAGCTTATGGATATAAGTGAAGGTATGAGATCCAACATCAGCACTCACATGCTGTCTCTCGTGAAGCGTATTTAATTCATATTCTCCTGGACATTGATGAACGCCATTTCACCATCATCTCTCTCTGTGCGAAGCTCCCCTTTTATTTAAAGTCTTTCCATTCCAATTTAGTTCCGGAAATACCATCCTCTTATATACTTTATTTCCTTAAATATAATATTCTTGAGCTTGTTATCTCATTAGTTTTTCTAGCTACTTCCTTCCCTTTACAGGTTCATTACATACTCTGCATCTCTCTCAGAGGGACCAAAATTATTTTACTGTCGTTGTATCTACTCTGGCAAGATACTCAGTTCATACAAAGTGCTTCAGCTGTAAGCATAAAACGTTTCCTTCCTCAAAAGTTTCAGTGCTTTCTACGGTTGTATTCCCTGGAATCTGTGGTAACTTGCTGGTCTCAGTGACATTGTAGCTGGAGGAATGTCTTGTTTAAAATTTAACTCTGTGGACTTACGAGCAGAACAAATTTGAGGTGTAATCCCGTACCACTCCGGGATTGCAGGCCAATTTTCCTCAACATTTCTCTTGATACAATTAGGGTTCCGGCGGAATGACGTAACTGTCTCTAATGCAAGTTGTAGTGGGATTGATTTATGAAAACCTGAGCTTGCAGCTACATCGCGTGTAAGACTTGGTGTTATTAAATCACGTCTGCGTGGATTATCGTGCTGTTTTGTTCCCAATTGTCGTTTGAAATACGGTTTAGAAACTAAGAAGTTTCTTTGTGTTGCTTTCAACGGCATCATTTCTTGTTCCAAATAAATATCGGTTACTGTAGACTCTCTACTTTCAATCACCTCTTTATATCCTTTATACCTGGTAGCCGTCGAAGTGTCCTTTCTTGTCCAGCCTTTCGTTATTTCCTTCCACATGTCAAATTTTACTTTATTTGTTTCTGTAGTATAGTTTCCCTTAGCTAAGTCCTCTTCATCCTCTTCATCTCCCTCTTTTCGAAGACATGAACTTTGCCCTTTCTCGTAGATGTTCTTTGTGGTGTTATACGTTTTTGTTGTAGTTGCTTCAGAGTGACTTGTGGGAACTGGTCTACTTTCCAAATCGTTAGCCGTTGTTAAATATTCAGGCGCTAAGCCTAATTTTGCCACATTCGTAGGTTGTGTTCCTATAACTGTAGTGATTGTCTCAAGACCCTTGAGTCTGTTAAATATTTTCTTCCAGGCGTCGAGAACAATGGCTTCTTCTGAATCATTGTCAATTGTGGTTGTTCCACTTTTAACTTTTGAATATTTCGTCCTATCGTTACCTGTAGTTGATTTCGCGGTACTTGTACATCGTTCAGTGGTTGCGGGTCTACACGTACTTTGTCTATTGGATGTGGCTGCAGACGTACATCCGTCAGTGGTTGTGGGTGTAGACGTACATACTTCAGTGGTTGTGGTTTTAAACATAAATCGTTGAGTTGATGTGGTTTCATTAGCTTTGGCACGCTTTTGCAGCATGAAAGGAAACTTATAACAAGTCCCTGCTGTCCTGCTTGTCGATACACTCGCACTAGCATTGGCAGAAGTATTCCTGGAAAAAAGAAATACAACTATCAGGAAAATAAAAAATGAAATTGAATCAATAATTTAAGTGATTTCACACGAACATTATCAAAGAACAGTGTTGATCTTGATCCTTGGCTGAATTATACCCTAGTGGCTTTACGTTCAAAAGGCGCCGGGTTCGATTTCATGCTGGGCCGAGTATTTCAACCTCCTTTAGGTCGAGGGCTTGGTGTTTGCGCTGGTCTATTCATGTTTGTGAGTTACTGTAGTCACGTCCTAGTTCGTGAACCATGGGCAACGGCTGAGTGGCCTAGTAAGTGGTCCTGAGAGTCGGGATAATAGTTGCTATGGAATGGGAGTGGGCATCTCGGACATATTCTGAGTCTGGGCCCTCCTTGTGCTCAGGCGGCTAGAACTATACAATTCACCGGTGGTTCATAACCCGTTAGAGGAGAGATCCTCACTTGGACTATGTGCAAGTAGGGCAGCATCCTGCTTCATGAATGTACCGAGCTCAGAACATTTTAAGCAAGCCTCGGACCTATGGGAGTACTGGAGTCCCACTCCCATTTGACAGGCGAAGAACTCCTTGGAAACAACTTGGCGAACGAAATGGAATTCGATGGGGAGCTATCAATATTAATGGGGTTTATGGAAGAAAGAAGGTAGAACTGGCTGAGTCAGCAAACAGGATGCATCTGGATGTGCTGGAGCAAGTGATACTCGGGTAAGGGGAGATAACGAGGAAGAGATAGGAGATAATAAAGTGTACTTGACGTGTGTTAAAAAGGGAAGGGCAGAGTATGGGGTAGGGCTGTCTATCAGGAATACCATTGCACGCAACATAGTTTCTGTTAGGCACGTAAATGAGCGAATGATGTGGGTAGATTTGTCAGTTGGAGGAAGTAGGGCTAGAATATCCTCCGTGTATTCACCATGCGAGGGTGAAGATGAGGATGAAGCATTGACTGACATCGTGGTCAGGGTCAACACCAAGGATAGAATAGTGCTAATGGGCGATTTCAATGCGAGAGTTGGAAATAGAACTGAAGGATACGAAACGGTGATTTATAAATGTGAGGAAGATATGGAAGCTAATGGGAATGGGAAGCGTTTGCTGGACTTCTGTGCTAGTATGGGTTTAGCTGTTACGAATATATTCTTCAAGCATAAGGCTATTCACCGCTACACATGGGAGGCTAGGGGTACCAGATCCATAATAGACTATATCTTAACGGACTTCGAATTAAGGAAATCTGTTAGGAATGTACGAGATTTCCGGGGATTTTTCGATGTTACAGGAGGAACTATGTATCTCTATGCCTAGGGTAGAGAAAGTGAAATCTGTCTGCAAACGAATAAGGGTAGAAAATCTCCAGGACGAGTAAATTAGACAGAAGAACATGGATATGATTAGTGAGAAGTTTCGAACAGTAGACAGTAAGCAGGTTCAGTATATAGAAAGTGAATTAGTGAATTAGTGGCATACAGGGACGCTGTAGTAGAAACAGCAAGGGAATGCCTAGGAACAGCTGTGTGTAAAGATGGGAAAAGCCGAACATTTTGGTGGAATGATGAGGTGAGAGCAGCTTGTAAACGTAAAAAGGAGGCTTATTAGAAATGGCTCCAAACAAGGGCAGAGGCAGACAGGGATTTGTACGTAGATGAAAGAAACAGAGCGAAACAAACAGTTGTTGAATCCAAAAAGAAGTCATGGGAAGATTTTGGTAACAACCTTGAAAGGCTAGGTCAAGCAGCAGGGAAACCTTTCTGGACAGTAATAAAGAATCTTAGGAAGGGAGGAAAAAAGGATATGAACAATATTTTTAGTAATTCAGGTAAACTCATAATAGATTCCAGGAAATCACTGGAGAGGTGGAGGGAATATTTTGAACATCTTCTCAATGTAAAAGGATATCATCCTGGTGGTGTTGCGAACAGCCAAGCTCATGGGGAGGACGAAAATGATGTTGGTGAAATTATGCTTGAGAAGAGGAAAGGATGGTAAATAAACTCTTGTCATAAGGCAGCAGGAATAGATGAAATTAGACCTGAAATGGTGAAGTATAGTGGGAAGGCAGGGATGAATTGGCTTCATAGAGTAGTAAAATTAGCGTGGAGTGTTGGTAAAGTACCTTCAGATTGGAAAAAAGCAGTAATTGCACCTATCTATAAGCAAGGGAACAGGAAGGATTGCAACAACTATCGAGGTATCTCATTGATTAGTATATCAGGCAAAGTATTCACTGGCATCTTGGAAGGGAGGGTGCGATCAGTCGTTGAGAGGAAGTTGGATGAAAACCAGTGTGGTTTCAGACCACAGAGAGGCTGTCAGGATCAGATTTTCAGTATGCGCCAGGTAATTGAAAATTGCTACGAGAGGAATAGGCAGTTGTGTTTATGTTTCGTAGATCTAGAGAAAGCATATGGCAGGGTACCGAGGGAAAAGATGTTCACTATACCGGGGGAATATGGAATTAAAGGTAGATTATTAAAATCAATCAAAAGCATTTATGTGGACAATTGGGCTACAGTGAGAATTGATGGTAGAATGAGTTCTTGGTTCGGGGTACTTACAGGGGTTAGACAAGGCTGTAATCTTTCACCTTTGCTGTTCGTAGTTTACATGGATCATCTGCTGAAAGGTATAAAATGGCAGGGAGGGATTCAGTTGTGTGGAAATGTAGTAAGCAATTTTTCCTATGTTGACGACTTGGTCTTAATGCCAGACTGTGCCGAAAGTCTGCAGTCTAATATCTTGGAACTTGAAAATAGGTGCAATGAGTATGGTATGAAAATTAGCCTCTCGAAGACTAAATTGATGTCAGTAGGTAAGAAATTCAACAGAATTGAATGTCGGATTGGTGATACAAAGCTACAACAGGTCGATAATTTCAAGTACTTAGGTTGTGTGTTCTCCCAGGGTGAGATTGAATCAAGATATCGTAAAGCTAATGCAGTGAGCTCGCAGTTGCGATCAACAGTATTCTGTAAGAAGGAAGTCAGCTCCCATTCGAAACTATCTTTACATCGGTCTGTTTTCAGATCAACTTTGCTTTACGGGAGCGAAAGCTGGGTGGACTCAGGATATCTTATTCATAAGTTAGAAGTAACAGACATGAACGTAGCAAGAATGATGGCTGGTACAAGTAGGCGGGAACAATGGCAGGAGGGTACTCGGAATGAGGAGATAAAGGCTAATTTAGGAATGAACTCGATGGATGAAGCTGTACGCATAAACCGGCTTCGGTGGTGGTTTCATGTGAGGCGAATGGAGGAGGATAGGTTACCTAGGAGAATAATGGACTCTGTTATAGAGGGTATGAGAAGTAGAGGGAGACCAAGACGACGATGGTTAGACTCGGTTTCTAACGATTTAAAGATAAGAGGCATAGAACTAAATGAGGCCGCAACACTAGTTGCAAATCGAGGATTGTGGCGACGTTTAGTAAATTCTCAGAGCCTTGCAGACTGAAGGCTGAAAGGCATAACAGTATATAATGATACTGTATGTATGTATGCATTTTAAAATTATTTATGCTCGACGATGGCGAAATATAAATATTATATGACAGAAAACTGAATCTTAATGAGGCTCTTTATAGTTCAAGTTTCATTATGATACAACTGTTTGACCAATTAGGTAAGCATAGCATCGCACCTGCGCTCAAAGCACTAGCTTCGCACTTGTTTCCAAAATCAAACATGTCGGACACACATATTAACATCAATGCACCTTCTACTTCCAATATTTCACAATCACATGACACGTTCCCGCAAATTCACTTCACCAACTGTACAATAAACAAATTGTGTTTGAAATAAAGCTAGGTTATGATAACCTTCTATCAAAACATATGACATTGTCAAGGTCTCTGATCCACTCACGGAAAATAAATAACCCAGCGCATGCGCTCTGCCCTCTGTTCACAAACTCACTGTTAAGCGACATCTTGATAGAAATTTATGAATATTTAAAAGATAGAGTTATATCGTCGATCACAAACAGTCGTATGCTGAAACAAATGAAATGGCGTATGGCTTTTAGTGCCGGGAGTGGCCAAGGACAAGTTCGGCTCGCCAGATGCACGTCTTTTGATTTGACTTCCCTAGGCGACCTGCGGGTCGTGATGAGGATGAAATGATGATGAAGACGACACATACACCCAGCCCCAGTGCCAGCGGAATTAACCAATTATGGTTAAAATTCTCGACCCTGCCGAACCCGGGACCCCTGTGGCCAAAGACCAGCACGCTAACCATTTAGCCATGGAGCCGGACAGTCGTATGCTACTCGCCTATAATGGTAATTAAGACACTCGTATGTGAATAACAAAACTCGCTTCGTTTGTTTTATAAACATACTCGTGTCTTAATTATTGCCATTAAAGGCTTGTTGCATATTGTACTATTATTTAATGGTTTTAGCCAACTACATATTAGGTTATTCAGGATGGTCAGAATCTACGTTAACCCGGTATATTAGCATTAGAGGGTTGGCCGTACTGTTAAGTAATTTGAGAAGAATAATTCGATATCTCACCCCATTGTAATTTTATCAGCTGCTGAACTTAGCCGGTCAGATCCTAATTGAATTATATAAGAAAAAGGGTCAGGGAGAGGAACATGACGGGAACTGTTGTTTGCTTTGTGGGGAAATAATGGAAGAGGTGCATCTATTGAGAGTATGTAGGGAGAAGGAGGCAATTACAGTAAAATATCTAGGAAGAGAATATAAAGAAGAACTAGAAAGAGAGAAAGAATTCTAGACAATCGTTAAATTATTGAATAATGAAAAGATTGCACCAGGAAGAACTGCAAACTATTTTTTATTCTAAAAGGTGTGTGGCAGTAGGAAATAAGAAAAAATAAAACAAGCATTATCAAAAATAATTACTAGTAGGTTTAAACATATTATTAAATGTAGCAAGAGATAAATTGCTGTACTGTAGTGTCGTTATTTTTTTCTTAAGTTAATTATTAAATTTCATGCGAATTCTATGAGAAAATTAATTAATTAATTCGTTATTCAGTCATGAGATTATTCACTCAATTCCTATAGGCACTACAGTTCAAACATTCATTCATCCACTCAATCATGGATTCAGTTCATTCATTAACTCATTCATTAAGGGAACCGGGAAGTGTGAAACGATAGAAAAATGTAACTTCCGATGTTTAGTTAATTATCTCAGAAACTAAAAGAGGAATTTCCTTGCACATTCTTTTGAAGTATTTAAATACGTTCGTCATTATTTGAGTAGCATATGAAGCTTCTATGTTTAATATCTTGTGTCGGAAAGAACATTATAAATATAATATTTTAAAACATTTAAAAAATCGATTAAATGATAAACCTTTCTCTGAGAAAATACTCAAACCAGACCCAAGAAACTTTGAATATTTTAAAACATTTAAAAAATCGATTAAATGATAAACCTTTCTCTGAGAAAATACTCAAACCAGACCCAAGAAACTTTGAATTCCTAATATATAATTTTTTGAGCTGCTGAAGTAAAATTATTGTCCTATTGTTTTCAGGAATTGATATGTATATATATAATTCTAGTTGAGAACTGAAATTTTCTGTAAACATTTTCAGAGCTCTTCCAGTTGGCTTCCATGAACTAATCAAGATATCTGATTAAATTTACTTCCACAAACGGATCTATATAGTGTCTAAGAGACTACCAAGTATCAAATACATTGATGCTGTTATTTATGAGAAAAAGGTACACAAAATTTCCAAAAATATGAATTACAGAAAATCTGAAAAGAATGTTTGACTGGTAGCTGGCATCTAATGATATTCAGTGTGCAGAGTTACGTTAAAACCAAATTTTATTGCCTCAAATATAACTCGAACACAATAATCAATACACGGAATTTTTCAGGAAAGATTGGAAATCCTTTTAAGCTCAGAAACGAAAATTGACATTTTTGAATTTATCACACTTCCCTTCCGCTTCCCTTAAATTCATTTAATCCATTCATTCATGTAACTCTCTCCAAAGTTGGTGGTTATTCATGAGTGGGAGAGAGGCGGTCATACCTTCAGTCATTCAGTTCGTGCAAAATGTATGTTGTAATTGTATGATAGCTCTATAGAGACTGATGAGACAAAAGTAAGCACTAATGCGACTTAGAAAGGGTAAGATACTAAGATAAATAAATACAGTTTAAAGAAAAGAACTACAATTTTAAAACTGGATTGAAATAGTTATTAAGTTTCGTTTGAATGTTTAATATAGCAATAGGGAGAAGAATGCATGTATGAAAACGCATTTTGAATTACAATAATTACTTGAAACTGGGGAAGGGAGTATTCTATCTTCTTCCTTTTTTCCGTTTACCGTCCAGGGTTGGTTTACCCTCGGACTCAGTGACGTATTATCACTTCTACCGCCTCAAGGGCAGTATCCGGGAGCGGGATACATTTGGTCGGACTGATACAACTGTAGAGGAGGACTAGTACCTCGCTCAGGCGGCCTCACCTGCTATGGTGTACAGCAGCTTTGTAGGGGATGGGAAGATTGGAAGGGATAGACAAGGAAGGGGGAAGGAAAAGGCCGAGGCCTTAAGTTAGATACCATCCCGGCATTTGCCTGAAGGAGAAGTGGGAAACAACGGAAAGCCACTTGGAGGATGGCTGAAGTGGGAATCGAACCCCCTCTACTCTGTTGACCTCCCGTGGCTAAGTGAACCCCATTCCAGATCTCGTACCACTTTTCAAATTTCGTGGCAGAGCCGGGAATCGAACCCGGATCTCACAGTGGAAGGCAAGCCTCTTTTGATCGGTGCTCTCAAGCACCAATCTAAGAAGAAATCTCGCTCTGGGAGGGATTTACAAAGGAATCTCCGAGCTAATTCGATCTTTCTACGGTGACACCCGCTGAAACCCACAGTGTGTTTGATGCTGATTTCTCCCCATGGCTCTGAAGCCGGTCTTAATCCACCGACAGATTTAGCAACACTGCCTCTCAGAGCCCGCGAAGCGATCTGATTGGATAATTTGAGCTGCTGATAAAATGACAACGGTTGAAAACATTTCTTAGCAGACTAAGTAGAGCTCCTCGTACTACGGAAAACGTAAATTTAAGCATTTTCCTCAATTGTGGCGAAAGTGGAAGGGCTAAAGGGCTCGGATATGATTCAATTTGAGTCTTGGGTAGCTCTGTCAAACTAAAACAAACAAATTTCGCAAATCAGTTTTCCTAAATGCAGTTCCGAAAAAAGCCTAAAAGCGCTTGTTTCTTCACTGGTTATCTTTTTGATTCATATCGTAGACAAATTAACTTTCTTTCTTTCTTAACCTATTTACTCTCCAGGGTTGATTTTCCCTCGGACACAGTGAGGGAGCCAACCTCTACCGCCTCAAGGGCAGAGTCCTGGAGCGTGAGACTTTGGGTCGGGGGGATACAAATGAGGAGGATGACCAGTATCTCGTCCAGGCGGGCTCACCTGCTATGCTGAACAGGGGACTTGTGGTGGGATGGGAAGATTGGAAGGGATAGACAAAGAAGAGGGAAGGAAGCAGCCGTTTCCTTAAGTTAGGTACCATCCGGGCATTTGCCTGGATGATAAGTGGGAAACCACGGAAAACACTTCCAGGATGTCTGAGGAGGGAATTGAACGCCCCTCTGCTCAGCTGACCTCCCAAAGCTGAGTGGAAACTGTTCCAGCCCTAGTACCACTTTTCAAATTTCGTGGCAGAGCCGGGAATCGAACCCGGGCCTCCAGGGAGGCAGCTAATCACACTAACCACGACAACAAATTAACTTATTTACATAATTATTTCTGTAATGTGTTCCTTGGTTCAATACCCTCGGGCGTATTCATGATTTTTTAAAAATGTCCATACCGACTGTACTTATAGGGGCTGCAGTGAAACTCTGCACTCACTCACATTAGCGCTTGTAGTGGTAGAAAAAGGCAAACTGCTAATATAATCGACCAGATAACAATGATTAACAAAAATGATTGTAATTTTTAGGAAAAATAAAGAATATATTCTCGTACTTTATTACATATCCCTAAGATGTTTTCAGCACTGAGTTGTGTGCCCGAAGGGCTAGATCTGTGGATATTTTTCATATTACTTATCATTGTGACCAACCCTATAACGATCATATACCCGGATTTCGTTGTTTCCGACCGCCCTGTATAACGTATGTAAAATCATTGTACATATACAGGGTGTTTAAAAAACACACGGCTTAATTTCAGGGATGGATCCACTTATTTGTGCCAGGTTCCTCACTTTCATCTATCCTATTCGACCTCCCTTGGTAAACTCTTGTTTTCTCCGACACCGAGGGTATGTCCGACTCGTTGGCTGAATGGTCAGCGTACTGCCCTACGGTTCAGAGGGTCCCGGGTTCGATTCCCGGCCGGATCGGGGATTTTAATCTCCATTGGTTAATTTCAATGGCTCGGGGGCTGGGTGTTCGTGCTATCCCCAATATGTCTGTAACTCACACACCACACATGACACTATCCTCCACCGCAATAACACGCAGTGTTATTGGAAGTTGCCGCCCACCCTCATTGGAGGGTGTGCCTTACAAGGGCTGCACTCGGCTAGAAATAGCCACAGTAAATTATTATTATTATTATTATTATTATTATTATTATTATTATTATTATTATTACCGCGGGTATTACGTTTGCAAATCCTAGGAGTCTTTCATTTTCACGCTTTTCGGGGTCCTTGTCTTTCTTTGACCGATATTTTCCTTTTTCGAAGTGTCGGATCCCTTCCATTTTTCTCTCTGATTTGTGTTGTGTAGAGGATGGTTGCCCAATTGTACTTCCTCTTAAAACAATAATCACCATCACCACCACTTCAAACATAGAAAAGTTAAAAAGTTCTTTATGTAAACATTCGTGCGGAAACGCTTACTTTCCAGATATCAGACTCTCTCATGGGCTAGAACCTCAAGTGTTGTGGCATATGTTGCACGTACTGATGTTCTCCTGTCATTACCTTACAGGAGTTCAAAATGCACACCTGCTGCCATACTACAGTAGGGGGTTATGGTCGACGTCGCTTAGATTTACGAGCACAGTAGATTATCTCCGGTGTTGTATGCACTGTTTTTGAAATGAACTTACAATCAATCAATCAATCAATCAATCAATCAATCAATCAATCAATCAATCAATCAATCAATCAATCAATCAATCAATCAATCAATCAATCAATCAATCAATCAATCAATCAATCAATCAATCAATCAATCAATCAATCAATCAATCAATCAATCAATCAATCCCGCTCTGCATTTAGGGCAGTCGCCCAGGTGGGAGATTCCCTGTCTGTTATTTTCCTAGCCTTTTCCTATACGATTTCAATGACATTGGAAATTTATTGAACGTCTCCCTTGGTAAGTTATTCGAATCCCTAACTCCCCTCCCTATAAATGAATATTTGCCCCAATTCGTCCTCTTGAATTCAAACGTTATATTCATAATGTGATCTTTCCTACATTTAAAGACGCCACTCAATCTTATTCGTCTACTAATGCCATTCCACGCCATCTCTCCGCTGACAGCTCGGAACATACCACTTAGTGGAGCAGCTCTTCTTCTTTCTCTCAGTTCTTCCCAGCCTAAACTTTGCAACATTTTTGTAACGCTACTCTTTTGTCAGAAATCACCCAGAACAAACCGAGCTGCTTTTCTTTGGATCTTTTCCAGTTCTTGAATCAGGTAATCCTGGTCAGGGCCCCATACACTGGAACCATACTCTAGTTGGGGTCTTACCAGAGACTTATATGCCCTCTCCTTTACATCCTTATTACAACCCTTAAACACCCTCATAACCATGTGCAGAGATCGGTACCCTTTATTAACAATCCCATTTATGTGATCATATTTCCTCCATCCCTAAACGTACCAAGTTGCACTGACACCCGACCATTTCTTCCGCTTGCTTCAATTATTTTATCGGGCAGCACACTTAGCGGTTTTCATGTGGTTAAGGCGCTAGAGGTCGAGTCAGAGGAAAAACCAACTCTGGAGGGTAATGAACAGATTAATAAAGAAAGAAAGAGAAAGAAATAAGACGGTCCCAGTTGTACGTCCTCTTAAAACAATAATCATCACCACCACCACGACCACCTTATCCGTGACCCCGTATCAGGAAACGGGATTACGACGTAGGAAATAAAATTTGGCAATCATCCTCTACTAACACTAATCGGCGGAAAAATGGAAAAGGCCTGAAAAAAGAGTTAAGGGTCACGAAAGGCAGGAGACACAAAACTAATAATGTCAGGATCGGAACGGAAAAGGAATTGACCAAGGGAGGTCAGATAGGAAGGAGGAAAGTGAGGAGCCTGTCACAAGTAAGTGGAAGTTTGTAATCTCGTAGGCTGAGTGGATCTCGAACCAGCCTTCAGATCCAGGTGAAAATCCCTGACATAGCTTGGAATCAAAACCGGGTCCTCCGGCTAAGAGGCAGACACGCTACCCATACACCGCGGGGCCGGCAAACAATTTCCGGAAACAATGAATAATCACTACGTAACAAAATATAATTTGACGAATTTTTTGTTTATCTTATTTTTTGTACATTTATTGATTAATTTGGTGATGCTGATTATGAATGTATAAGTAGTTTTCCTTAAGTGTCAATATTTTGGATATGATAATGAATGTTTCAATTTAATATTGCATGCTTATGTAATACGACTAGAGCCCTATAGAAGAAATCTATCATACAGTACCGTACTTCAAGAATTGGTGGGAATAAGTGCAAAAACATTGAATTACACTGAATCTTCACCCAACAATGGTAATATTAAAAGAATATACGTTAGAACAGCTTTTCCTCTTCTTCTTCTGACCCCACCGCTCGTACTACACCCCACAATAGTCTCATAGCACAGTCCCAACGTCCCTGATACCTTCTTTACATGCAGTGAATGTCTTGGTGAAAGGGCTCACCGTGTTCTTCACATACAGCTCCTAAATTTGGCCTAAAGAAATCAATATGAGAAAACAAATAGTACATTTTCACCGACATTCTACATCCAAGTACATGATAACTCTGTATCAGTTTCATGCAATTCTAACTTCTATTGTTTCACAAGAACTGTTGCACTACCGTTCTAAAAGCATTCCAAGCATTTCGTTCATCAAGTGTCATTGCATCTTTGATTGTAACATCACACGAATCTGAGGTCCGGTGAAAATTCTGCATTTTATTTTTGCTTAAGATAACTTGGGGAACATTTGTCTGATGAGGCTCAGAGCCTCACTGTTGCTATCTAAATCTTTGAGGAATTGTTTAGCAAGTCCGAGTTTGATATGGAGTGGTGGTAATAGAATCTTCTTCCATTTCTCACGTTGTGTGCACCTGGAACGAGTTTCTTTTCTTGTTGACCATTCTTTCCTGGTGTAATGCTGATCATTCACTCTGCTGTCCCACAGGCAGAGAAAGCAAGAATATTTGGTGTAGCCACCTCGAAGCCCCAGAAGAAATCCCAAGATCTTAAAATCACCACAAACATCCCATTTTCAATATCCGTAATTTATTTTTTTCCAAGAGCAGCTTCATATTTTTATAAGTCTCATTAAGTTGTGCTGAATTAGCTACTGGTATGGAAGGAAACTTGTTCCTATTGTGCAAGTAGAACAGCTTTGATACTTCTACTTGAACTATCTATAAATAGACGCCATTGATTCGGTTCATGAGGAATCTTAATATGTTCAGACAGGCCGTTTACATCAATACAAAAAAAAAAAAAGACTTCTGTACATTTGGTAGAAGCATGTAAAATCCTCATTTTATTATTTTACAGGATTTATCGAGCAAGTTATATTGCCTCAGATGGGATGCAATAAGTCCAGCCTTTGATTTAGTTAGTTGCAACTCCCTAACAAGGTCATCCAATTTCGGCTGAGTAAAGAGTTGTGGTTGCAAATTGCTGTCATCACTAGAACTGAAATCACTGCCATCACTTGAATTTGTCACTACATCCATTTCACGTGTGTTCTGTTTTCGTGGTGATGGAATTGGCAGATCTTCACTATGTGGCACTGGAGCAATAGACGACGCTATGCTAGGATATGGAAAATTTTTCTAGCTCTTTGTACTTTTGTAATGTGTAATATCTCATCATCATCATCATCATCATCATCATCTGTTTACCCTCCAGGTTCGGTTTTTCCCTCGGACGGAGCGAGGGATCCCACCTCTACCGCCTCAAGGGCAGTGTCCTGGAGCTTCAGACTCTTGGTCGGGGGATAGAACTGGGAAGTATGGCCAGTACCTCGCCCAGGCGGCCTCACCTGCTATGCTTAACAGGGGCCTTGTGGTGGGATGGGAAGATTGGAAGGGATAGGCAAGGAAGAGGGAAGGAAGCGGCCGTGGCCTTAAGTTAGGTACCATCCCGGCATTCGCCTGGAGGAGAAGTGGGAAACCACGGAAAACCACTTCCAGGATGGCTGAGGTGGGAATCGAACCCACCTCTGCTCAGTTGACCTCCCGAGGCTGAGTGGACCCCGTTCCAGCCCTCGTACCACTTTTCAAATTTCGTGGCAGAGCCGGGAATCGAACCCGGGCCTCCGGGGGTGGCAGCTAATCACGCTAACCACTACACCACAGAGGCGGACAATGTGTAATATCTACCATACAATATTAACAGTCGTCGTGATGATTTGTAGGCTCTCGCCATTTTCGTGGAAATGCAAATGGCATACATTCTCTCGTTTCACGTAGCCAAACCTCTAAAGTAGATCGACAGCTGCCATAAGTGACATGGGGAGCCCATGAAACATGTTGCTTTCAAACGTGCACACTGAAATACGTGCGGTACGGCTCACAGAACTTCGTACCGGGCACAATTTTATGTTTCACTTGTTTAGATCCAATGTAATGTCCACAAACATAACAGAACGCGTCTGCTGGCAATTTACAACGTTTGGATGTTGACACTTTTCGTTAAAATACAAAAGTTCAACGTTACTTATAATAACAGAACTGGATCTACATTCACAAACGACAGGAAGACATTTTGTGAAAAATATCGATATGCATCGATACATGCTTTTTAAAGAAGTCGATATATTGAACCTTTCCAGATGTGTACCAATACAAAGTACAGTAGAGAAAGGCGGGATTCCACTGAGGCAACATCTGGGCGACATGGAGCATGCGGCTGGCAACAAATGTTGCTCTTTGTAGCATGCGGCTTGTTGTCAGTGGGGCAGAAAAGATGTGGTATGTTACATGTGTTGCCGCGTGTAGCATGCGTCACTTGTGTAGACTTGACGCCAACTACAAACGTTATTCCATCAAGGCAACGAAGACTACAGTTCCTCACTCGACTTTGACCGGCTGGTGACAGCTATACTTCCTTGTTTCGAATTTCTCAACCTATCATCTCACGGGTGGCGTGCCGCATGCGACCCGTGCCACTAGCGACCGCATAATCTGTAACCGTGCCGGATGCGACCGGCGTTGACAAGCAAATTGTCATTTGATAAGTTGTGTTATCACCCAAGATAAGGTAAGCTAAACGAAGTGCAATGCCATTTCAATAAGTCCTATAAGCAACTACTGCCCCTACTTTACATAACACTTCTGGGGGAAACTCGTTTTACAACACGAAACATGGTGATGCGTTTACGTCTTTTCCCACCGGGCGAGTTGGCCATGCGGTTAGAGGCGCGCGGCCCTGAGCTTGCATCCGGGAGATAGTGGGTTCGAATCCCACTGTCGGCAGCCCTGAAGATGGTTTTCAGTTGTTTCCCATTTTCCCACCAGGCAAATGCTAGGGCTGTATCCTAATTCTCTGAAATTATTTACGACTTAGGCCTACTTACTTATCGTGTCCTATTAGTACCAAGAGTGTCCGAGGACGTGTTCGGCTTGCCTGGTGCAGGTCTTTCTACCTGACTCCCTTGGGCGGCCCGCGCGTCTGGATGTGGGGTTATGATAATGAAGTAGGGAGGGATGAAACCCGGTTTCGGCACGTAGCCTACTCCTCTCGAATAATACCAAGGGGTCTGCTCAATGCATTACGTCGCCATCCGACGGCCGAATCACCATCAACAGTATCATATCCCCTCACTCCATTTGAACACTGCGAAAAGGTTTGGATTTGAATCCAGGCTTTTGGCATGCAATCTAGTGATTGAAAACTGTCTACCACCAACTTTCTTACCCTGCCGGCCAACATTCTTATGGTGATTTTTTTTTCATCCAGGCTAAGTGGCTCAGACGGCTCAGACGGTTGAGATGCTGGTCTTCCGACTCCAACTTGGCAGGTTCGATTCTGGCTCAGTCCGGTGGTATTTGAACGTGCTCAAATACGTCAGCTTTGTGTCGGTGGATTTACTGGCACGTAAAATAAGTCCTGCGGGACTAAATTCCGGCACCTTGGCGTCTCCTTAAACCATGAAAGTAGTTACTGGGACGTAAAGCCAGCAACATTATTATATTTTGCTTTCGACCAACAGCACTGGAACCTGCGTAACAACGGTGTCAGACCTTTATTTTAGAAAAGACCAAGTTAGCTACTTATAAGCAATCTGCCACTTGGTGACAGCCCTTAATGCAGATCAATTGTAAGTGATTAATGGGTCGCATGCGGCACGATGCTTATCCGCTCGGTCGCTATTGGCACGATAATGACCGGGTCGCATCCGGCACGGTCGCATCTGGCACGTAACCATCTCACGAATCATCCCGGAAATGTGCATGGCGCGGAGTGATCAAACCTAACAAGGCATGGAGCCCTTGGCAAACAAACCACGTCGGAATTCAAAAGAGGCGAAAATCATTAGTGATGAGTTTATGGAGTACTTTGTCAGATGAAAGTCGTGCACCATGGCAGAATCGGTATGCCTAGAGGTACGGGAAGATTTAGAAACTTCTTGTTCACTGGAATTTAATGATATTTTTAAAAATTAAAATGTATTTGTTTTAAGCAGAATATCCTGACCCTATTCTGATTATTTTACCCCCTTCTAGTTCACATTTCTAATACATTTATACTAGGAGAATGAAAGATAACTCGTGGCAACTACGAGAATAAGTAGACAAAAAAAATGGCACTACAGCCCTTGAAGGGCCTTGGCCTACCAAGCGACTGCTGCTCAGCCCGAAGTCCTGCAGATTACGAGGTATCGTGTGGTCAACACGACGAATCCACTCGGTCGCTATTTTTGGCTTTCTAGACCGGAGCAGCTATCTCACCGTCAGATAGCTCTTCAATTGTAATCACGTAGGCTGAGTGGACTTCGAACCAGCCCTCAGGTCGAGCTAAAAATCCCTGACCTGGCCGGGAATCGAGCTCGGGGCCTCGGAGTAAGAGGCAGGCACTCTACCCCTACACCATGGGACCGGCAATAAGAAGACATAGTGAGGAAGAAAAAGACTGTGATGAAACAGTGTTGGAAGACTGCGTAATTAGAGTAGCGGCGAAGGATATCCAAATAAGAATTAGATTAATTGTTGTGTGTTAACAGTGTAGAAAAGAGAACCACTTGTTGTGCTGTTAAACGACGTATTTACGAGAAATCCATAGGCATGGAAATGCCATAGGATACTGATATGTAGCATATATTATTATTATTATCATTATTATTATTATTATTATTATTATTATTATTATTATTATTATTATTATTATTATTATTATTATTATTGTTGTACTTTAATGTTATTGGCTTTACGTCTCATTACAACTTTTACGGTTTTCTGAGTCACCGAGGTGCCGCAATTTAGTGCAGCAGGGGTATTTTACGTGCCATTACATCTACCGACACGAGGCTGACGTAGCTCTACTTGAGCACCTTCAAATACCACCGGACTGAGTTAGAATCGAACCTGCTAAGTTTATTATTGTTGTTATAGTAGTTAGTACTATGATGTCATTAAATTCTATTTTAATAGTTATCTCTAGCCAGTACTAATAACGAGAAAACCAGGCATTGGATAATAATAATAATAATAATAATAATAATAATAATAATAATAATAATAATAAATAATAATCTGTTGTTGTTAGGTCATCAGCCCAGAGGCTGGTTGGATCCTCAAATAGCACCACCAAAGGTTATGCGGTTATTAGGAAAACCCCAAAACCAATGGCAGCCCCAAAATGAGGCGTACTAGGCAAGATGAGGAGTGAGGTAGTTTGCCATTGCTTTCCTCACTGGGTCAGAAAGTACTATTGCAGCACGACTGACCCTATGAGCAGCACCTTTCATAACACTCAGATGCACTAGTCATGCTCTGAACGTCATTACTCAGCACTACCCATACCCCAGCAACTTTCATATTGTCACAGCCATGGATGTTGACTGGCACTTAGGTGGAAGCTACACTTTACTCTGGCCTGTGCCAATAATAATAATAATAATAATAATAATAATAATAATAATAATAATAATAATAATAATAATAATAATAATAATAATAATAATAATAATAATAGCTTTACGTCCCACTATCTACTTTTACGGTTTTCGGAGACGTCGAGGTGCCAGAATTTAAGCCCGCAGGAATTCCTTTACGTGCCACCGACACGAGGCCGACATATTTGAGCACCTTCAAATACCACCGGACTGAGCCAGGATCGAACCTGCCAAGTTGGCGTCAGAAGACCAGCGCCTCAATCGTTTGAGCCACTCAGCCCGGCAGGCATTGAATAAATCACAATCTTATTTACAAACGTTCATAAGGAGTTAACTTATTTCATTTATTACAGGAAGACAATGGCTTAAAATCAATTCACCTCACGTTCCTCATTATCACCTGACGTTTGGTGCATAGATGTCAAGAGGAAAGGTACCGGTAAGTAGATTATACACGAACCGCAGGTTTCCTCTCAATGGAGAAGCACCACCAGCTTTCATTTTCTGAATTCTTTTATGCTCTCGGTGGAAAGCTGAATGCATTTTAAATTTTCTTCAGTTCGTGGACACTGTAGCCAATTTTTATGGGGGCCGTTTTAACGTATGCTTTCTTTGCTAATGTTTTTTTAATAATCACTCAATGTTATATTCCGCAGTTCCGGAGCTTTGTGACAATCTCCAGTTAAATTCGCAGTGTTTTCAATAGCCCACTTCATCTTGCCGCACGGAAATTGTAGCACCGATCCACACACTGTCGGATCGCGGGCGACACTGTTCTACAAACATAATTTTTGAAGCATGCGGCACCAGAGAGTGTTCGACAGATGGCGACATGTCTCATGCCACACAGCCGCACGCTACATGTCGTGCCGTGTTTCTTCAATTGAAAGTCGACTGCAGCATCCTTCACTGTTGCATGCTCCATGTCGCCCAAATGTTGCCTCAGTGGAATCCCGCCTTTAGAGCTCTGCCTAGCGGAGTGATCTGGAGTAACTGTTTCTGTCATAAGAGCACGTGTAATTGTTTGTGAAGCTTTTGGCGTTATTTATGCGTTTGCATTAAGTTGACATAAGTAAATAGTAGCGTGTGTCATTCCTTTATATCTCCTGTCAATATAAGTGGAAGGATATGTACTGCGTTTGACTGCAATAACTATGAAGTGCAGAAGGATTCGCGGTCTTTCGTCCGTTTCCCCCTTGACAAGAAAATGCAAGTAAATACTGTGTTTGCATATATATTCTTCCAGTTACAAAGAGAATTTTATAGTACTTCCTAAACTTCTGATCTGCGCGACCCATATTTTAACTGGTTTAAAATAGAATAAGTTTATTTGATTGTATTAGTGCAGCAGTTAACTTTCAATACCGATGTGTTGTTGTAGGTGTGATCTGTTGGTTTTGATTTAATTCAGAAATATGCATATGCATATGTGTGTGGCTAGTTGTGTTCCCAAGTTACCCCATTTGGAATGCCGTAATGCGTTGTCGAGCACTCAAGAAAATATGGGTGATTTAAGAAATGCACATATTTGTTGAAACAATGTGATGTTGCAAATTTGCTTTACCCTAATGTAATGCCAAGTATTGCTTGTAAGGACATTTTTAATGTTTTTGCGGCTAAATTTATAGATTTTCTTTCTGTTAGTAGGCTTCATAAGGAAAATTGTCCAGCAATTAAATATGAATTCATTGAAGCATGTGTGTAAGGAATGTGCCGATATTTTTATTGACAGGTGCCTTAATGTGATGATACAATGCTTTTAAATGAGAAAAAAGACAAATCTAGCCGTGAACGTTCAGGCGGAACTACTAAAGATAAAAAAGTAATGCACAGCAGTCTATTTCACATCTTGATTATATGTCTAATTTCAATCTTCAGATAATAACCTGTTAAATAATTTTGCATAATTTATCCAGATTTGCTTTAGCAACTTTGAAGTTAATAACTTAGTAACACTTTCTTTCTAGACGTTATTTATCCATTTCCGTATATGCATTTTCATTGATATTAGAATTTAGTGCTAATTTCCAGGTCACGCCACTAGGAACGCCACTTGCGAATTGTCTCCCATTTTAACAAGGC
Source organism: Anabrus simplex (assembly GCF_040414725.1). Classification (NCBI taxonomy): domain Eukaryota; kingdom Metazoa; phylum Arthropoda; class Insecta; order Orthoptera; family Tettigoniidae; genus Anabrus; species Anabrus simplex. The sequence goes on from NC_090269.1 coordinate 408,637,612, forward strand.
TAAATCCGGAAGTGTCGCATATTGTCTCTACTGTATTGCCAATACTCATTGAACATCACAATAAAGCGATCTAGTGGTGATCACCTTGAACAAATACGACTTCCAGAAAAAGTGGTAAATGCACAATTTTTCACAAACCGTTAAAATATAAAAATGTATCGACATTTTTAAAAAAACTAATGGCATATTCGCATTTAGCACATTGGTTTTATACAGTAAACACAAAGAAATAAACATAAACAATGTTTTGCTACGTAGTGAATTTAATGAAGTGATCAAATAATGAAACAGAGCAGTCCCCACCCTTTAGTCAGCGTGTTTTTGTTGCACAGTCTGGTGGTGGTGGTGGTGGTGGTGATTGTTGTTTTAACCTGCCTCACGTCGATGACGAGTAACTTAACTAGTAAAATATAAACCGAGTATAATGCAGTCAAGTTGCATATAAGACACGTAGGGCAGGTGTTTATGCGACCGTCAGTAAGGACGGTCCGGTTCTCAAAAACATTCTAGTTTACAACGAGGATTCGATGCACTTCTTGGGTGGACAGTCTACTTTGGGAGTACGTAGCGAAAGCATATTAATAGACTTAAACGAAATAAAAACATTTTGTGGGCCTGTATAAAACCAGTTTAAAAAGTTATCACGGTGTTACGCTGTAACAAGTGGAGAGACGAAATTAGTAAAATTCCTGCCATAAATCTGACAATGTTGAGGTATATGGCCGATTTACACAGGTAAAATTTCAGAAAACCGCTGCTAGAACACTGTGGCGATTCCAAAAATTATGTCGCTTACTGGAGCCTAACAAAACAGACTTTGCAGGGAGTGGAGGAGACGCAAGCGTTAAAAAGTCGGCAGGTCTCGTATTAGTTCCAAATTGTAATACAAAAGCACAAAACTGGAACTAGTAAATTAAATTTTTCAGACTTAATTGAAACTACTACCTTGTTTGAACTCTCTCTCCATTTACGCAATGTATTCACGAAAAAAGCCACCATACCCAATACAGTCGCCTGTCTTTCATCTTTCCCTTGTTCTCTTCTACACATCCCCCTGTGGGTGGGGGTGGTAGAAAACACTCACAATATCCCCTGCCTGTCTTAAGAGGTGACTAGGAGGTGCCTCAGGGGCTCCCAACTTGGGAGCGCTGGTTGGCGACCACGGGGCCCTTTAGAAGAGGCCTGCCATTGCTTTAACTTACTTGTGACAGGCTCTTCACTTTCATCTATCCTATCCGACCTTTCTTGGTCAACTCCCTTTCTATTCCGACCCCGCCGCTATTAGGTTCTGAGGTCCAGGGGATCTTTCGTTTCCATGCCCTTCATGGCCCTCGCCTTTCATTGGCCAATATAATCATTTTTAGAAGTGGTGGATCCCTTCCATTTTTTCTCTCTGATTAGTGGTAATGGAGGACGGTTGCCCAGCTGTTCTTGCTCTTAAAACAATAATCACCACCACCACCATTTTCTACACAGTCTTTTTTTACACACTTTCTGTCCCTTCCCATTCTTTGATAACACTCTCATTTGTCCATTTGTATTTCTATTATGGGCAAGAGGGTATGATTATCTTCATAATCTTGTCCTTAGAGAAAAATCGCCAGCATCAGCATCTTTCTTTAGGTTAATGACAAGGATAACATTACCTGATATCCGTTACAATTCTGTTCATAATTGATACCTTTCTTTCACTAACCTGTGAGTTGCCTCTTCTTGGAATAACCTTCTGAGTTGTGGTGTATATAGTCCACCAAATACGGGAATACCTAGAATTATTAGCAAAAATCCGATTGAACAGCAACTCTTCCTCATCAAATTTTCTCATGTAGAAACCATAGTTACAACCATTCTGTTGAACAATGTAACAATTCAATATTGTCTTACACACAGTATTTGTAGGAGGCTGTTGAGTTATTTGCTGCATAGCTTATTCCCCTCTGGTCGAAAACATCCTTGGTATCTCCTGCATATGTTAAAAGGTGACCAAAGATAGTAAGCATCACGTAGTGGTGGCGGTGATGATTACTGTTTCAGGAGTAAGTGCAACTAGTCAACCCTCAATGATTCTGATATTGGGATCGTGAGTTGGGGAGCACGGGGCCCCCAGCTTAGTCTGGTGTTCTTTCCACTTACTTGCGCTGGTCTTCTCATGTTCTTCATTTCTATGTAACGTACCGTGATCAGACTTTGTTCTCTTCTTAAACAGTTACTTTTTCAAGGTCTACAGAGTCTTTAATTGTTTATTTTCTTCCTGGTCCTCCTTTCTCTTTTGCCAACACACACATTGTCTTTTCAAAGGGTCGGCATCTTCCATTTCTTCCTCTCATTAGTGTAAAGGGAAGGCGGTCCGGTGTTACATTTCATTTTGTTTTCCTTGTATTTACAATGTTATTTTATTTTCACTGATCCATTGTTAGTATCTTGCTATACATCAGACAGTTTATTGAATATTTTATGAGTAGCATAGTATTTCACCTGCCAGGAAAATTGTAATACTATTAGCCAAACTTATCTTTGAATGTAAAACATTTGTTTTAAAGGCTGGAACATCAATGTAAGATGTTTTAAATTTTTTAAAATTTAATTTATTTCATTTTTAAATAATTTAGTTTATTTTACATTTCTTTATTTTAATTTTGTTTATGAACTCTGATAATTTCGCGATGGTATACAGAACTATACTGTTTCCTTTGAAAACACTGTCAAAAAGTTCTACTTTCTTAACGGTAACTTCGTGACAAATGCTCCGTTTATATATAGCACACCCACAGGAATAATGGCATATGCAAAAATGATCATTCTTTCGTTCAAGAAAACTGTCGTAACTGTATTTCTTTTCTGTCACGCGAGAAATCTCAAATGGCGTTACACCACTTCAGCATACTGAACATCGTCAGTGAAGAATATACACACTTCTTAGTTGCATGAATCAGTCATCAACGATCTGCATTTAGGGCGGTCACTCAGGTGGCAGATTCCCTATCAGTTGTTTACCTAGCTTTTTCTTTTCTTAAATATTTTCAACGAATTTGGAAATTTATCGAACATTTCCCTTGGTAATTTATTCCAATCCCTTACTCCTCGTCCTAGAAATGAATATTTGTCCCAGTCTGTCCTCTTAAATTCCAACTTTATCTTCATATTATGTCCTTTCCAACTCTGGAAAACTCCACTCAAGCTTATTTTTCTACTTATGTCATTCCACGGCAACTCATCACTGACTGCTCGAAACATACCACATTACCGACTATCTCGTCTCCTTACTGCCAACTCGTCCCAGCCCAAAATTTGCAACATTTTAGTAACATTACTTCTTTGTTGGAAACCACCGAGAACAAATCTAGCTGGTTTCCAGTTTTCGTATCAACTAGTCCTGGTGAGTGTCCTGTACACTAGGTTCTTGCCAGGGACTTATACGTCCTCTCCTTCACGTGTTTACTGTTGTTTGTCCAACCCGTGTCCCGTTTCTCTGCCGGGTCGGTTATGAGGTGACAAGAATCTGTCGTGACAGGTTTTTAATGACCGGATGCTCTTCCTGACGTCAACCTCACCAGAGGAGTTAATGAGATGAAATGAATGGCATGCTATATCGTAAAGGGAGAGAGTGAAACTCGAGGCTTAACGTCGCCATCCGACGGGAGAATCACCATATTAGCACTGCGGAGAGGTCTGGAATTTTAATCCAGGCTTTTGGTACGCAATCTATTGATTAGAAACTTTATACCACTACCTCCCCTACCATGCCGATCAACATTCTGATGGTGAATTGTTTTCGACCAACGAACGGGACTCGAACTGACTTCAACGCCTTAACGATCATGACCACGAGGCGGGCTTCCTTTACATCTTTGCTACAATCGCTAAAGACTTCCATAACCATGTGAAGAGATTTCTAACTTCTCTTAACTAGTTCGTTAATGTGATTACCCAATGCCCTGGTGTAGTAAGGTGAGAAAGAAGGTAATTTTGGTCCAGGGCTCACTACCCTAACGAATCCAGACCAATGGTCTTGTCCATGCTCTACCCTAATCAGTGCAGTCCAATGGTGTTTGCTGAGGTAAGTAGATGCCTGGTCTAGTTCCTAAGTACAGTAGCTGGCAGCGTTGTGCTTCGTCGTCGGCGAGTCGTCTGCGAGAAATAAACATCAGACAATCATACCGCGCGTAGATATTGGCGATGCAAGCGGTAACCATGGTACTGATGTTGCGTGAGCACCACTAAGGTTTTATCATGTTTGAATATTCTTATAGAGTGTTATCCTGGATTTGATAAGGCCTCTTAAACTTTTAACTTTTGTTATCACGGAAAGGTTCATTTTTGTCTGCATCACACTATTCTTGCGGATGTGCGAAATACCAGAGCATCCGGGATTGTATTTTGCAAATTGTTTTAAGTCGTACCGACACAGATAGGTATTATGCCGATGAGGGGATAGGAAAGGGCAATAAGTGAGAAGGAAGCAGCCATAGCCTTAATTAAGGCTTAATTAATTGCCTGGACTGACATCAGGGACACAATGCGATGGCAGATTGATATACCACATAATATGTTGATGAAAGCGGAAGGCATTTACTGTATAGCATTTCGTGTAAGAAAATGTTTCATGTGGTATGCTGGTACGTTCAGTTCCTGAGTGTATTTCTCATGGTTAATATAGAGTTGTAGAAAATTTATGACATGATATTAAAGCGTTTCTGGACTCATATCCACATATCATACTTCTTCTACGTGTAAAAAATACAGTATGTCCTGAAAGTTTCGTCGTTCCTTATTGTTACACACTGTATTTAAAAAAAATCATAATTGTGTATCCTGTGGGTGGAGGCGATAGAATAATACCCACGATATCCCCTGCTTGTCATAAGAGGCGACTAAATGTGGCCTCAGGGGCTGTTAACTTGGGAGTGTGGGCTGGTAACCAGGGGTCCCTTAGCTGAGTCCTGGGATTGCTCCCACTTACTCCTGTCAGCCCCCTCACTTTCATCTATCCTATCCTACCTCTCTTCGTCAACCCTTGTTCTTTCCGGACCCCGACGGTATTACGCACTGGGGCCCAGAAAGTCTGTCATGTTCACGCCTTTCGTGGCCCCTTTCTTTCTTTGGCCGATATCTTCATTTTTCTGGAAGTATCGGACTACTTCAAATGTTTCCTTCTGTTTCGTATTAATAGGGGATGGTTGCAAATTTGTACTTCCTCTTAAAATTATAATCACCACCACAAGCAGCCAGTGATGTCGACTCTGAAGAGAAGAACATCTACAAACGTCCATCCCGTACCTCGGTAAACACTACAACGTCCGCCCAGACAGATGGTCTGTAATAGGTTTCTTATTCGGTGTAACCAAATACCACATAACTCTCATTAAAGTGTTGGGTATTCATCACCCTACGTTAGAGAACATCATAACGAATATCATAAAAGACACAGTCAGCATCAATTTTCTAGGACAATCTCTTGAGAAGATATTGAATTTTTAAGGGTTATTTTACCCTAAAAGTCATATAAAGTATCATCCGACACGTTTTTAACTTTAAAAGTAATTTTTACCTCAAAACTTTGAAAATAACCAGTTGCGGGTAAGTTGATAAATATTACCAGTTAGAGGATAATTTCAGACAAATTTTCAGTTAATTAATTTCGTGTGGCTATTTCTAGCCGAGTGCAGCCCTTGTAGGCAGACCCTCCGATGAGGGAGTGCGGCATCTGCCATGTGTGGGTTACTGCGTGCTAATGTGGTGGTGGATAGTATTATGTGTGGTGTGTGAGTTGCAGGGATGTTGGGAACAGCACAAACACCCAGGCCCCGGTTCGTTGGAATTAACCAATGAAGGTTAAAATCCCCGACCCGGCTGGGAATCGAACCTGGGACCCTCTGAACTGAAGGCCAGTACGCTGACCATTCAGCCAACAAGTCGGACAATTTTCAGTTAAAAATCAGATTTCTATAACCATCGGTTGAGGAGATAATGAATATTTAAGTTTAAGGAGTGTTTTCAGCCCCTCCCTGACACGAGTACATTTTAAAGCACTACTATAGTTATTACAGTGACACAGGTTACCAAACAAAGTCTACATACCTATAACTACACTCGGCCGATGACTATGATGTTACAAACTCCTAATAAATCAACAACAACATCTTAAAAGAACGGTTCCTTTTTAAGAGAGCATAAAACTTTCCATAGAGGTAATCCATAGCAGCCTTCTTGCCTAGTAGTCCTTACTTCAGAAGCCTACGACCTAGTGTAGGGAAGGGCAGCAAGTTAATAACAAGCCACATTCATAGCAGCCATCTTGTCTACTAAGACAGTTAAGCCTGGAGTCTTATCACATCGAATTTGGGAGTATAAGGTTGGCAATCCCTATGTTACGTTCTCACAACTGCACCTGTAGGTACCTAATTTTTAACATCGCCCACCAAAGCGCAACACCCCCCCCCCCATATGCCATGACAGCTGTCAAACATAGCCACTTTTGAAATCTCCTGCAACACAGTTTCAAATTTCCCGTCAATTTGTGTCACGTCTCCTGCCAATCAGCTGACAGCTCTAACTGTGACGTCTTCAATCACGTGACCGGCAACAGCCAATCAGCGCTTGGGCTCTTAATCTTCTAAGAAATCAACTTTTAATCTCACATTTGACAGTATTAGGTTTACTGCGTGACAGAACGAACTCTAAACTCACATCTGAGAGTATTAATTTCGCTGCGTTACTGAACGAAACCTCACCTTGCATCTGACAATATTCATTTTACTGCACGACCTGAAAGAACTTTAAAATCACATCTGAGAGTATTAAATATCATTGCGTGACAGAACGGACTCTAAACCCACACCTGAGAGTATTGAATTCACTGCGTGACAGAACGAACTCTAACTCACATCTGAGAATATTAATTTCACTGCGTGACTGAACGAACCCTAACCTTGCATTTGACAGTATTAATTTCACTGCGCGATCTGAAAGAACTCTAAACTCACATCTGAGAGTATTAATTTCACTGCGTGACTGAACGACCTCTAACCTCACATCTGAAAGTATTAATTTCACCGCGTGACTGAACGAACTCTTACCTCACATCTGAGGGTATTAATTTCACTGCGTGACTGAACGAACTCTTACTTCACATCTGAGAGTATTAAATTCACTGCGTGACAGAACGAACTCTAACTCACATCTGAGAATATTAATTTCACTGCCTGAGTGAACGAACCCTAACCTTGCATCTGACAATATTAATTTTATAGCGCGACCTGAACGAACTCTAACCTCGTATCTGAGAGTATTATATATCACTGCTTAACTGAACGAACTCTAAATTCACATCTGAGGGTATTAATTTCCCTGCGTGACCTCAATGAACTCTAACCTCACATCTGAGAGTATTAAAAATCACTGCGTGTCTGAACGAACTCTAGCCTAACATGTATGTATGTTTAGTCCTCAGCCCGAAAGCTGGTTGGATCCTCAACAGCTCCGCCATCAGCTGTCATAGATGGCTTAGGCATCACTGAAGAGGCGTACTAGGGAAATGAGGAGTGAGGTAGTTTCCCGTTGCTTTCCTCACCGAGCCAGAAGTTGCTATTGCATATCAGTCTGCCAAGCCCACTGAAATGCATGCACCAATCGACCCTATGAACAATATTTTCACACCATTCATAGCAGGGACTGGCTGCAGAAGGAATGGCATTACTAGCATCACTCATACCTCAGTCACTTTCATTTTGTCAAAGCGAAGGATAAAGCTGAGACAGATCAATGAAAGTAACAAGATTGCTCTAGCCCATACCAGAAGACATAGTGCACTGTAAACACTAGGTCCCGCCAGCAAAGCCTAACATATGAGTGTATTAAGTTCACTACGAGACTGAACAAACTCTAAACTCACATCTGAGAGTATTAATTTCACTGCGTGACTAAACGAACGCTAACCTCACATCTGAGAGTATTAAATATCACTGCGTGTCTGAACGAACTCTAGCCTAACATATGAGTGTATTAAGTTCACTGCGTGACTGAACAGACTCCAAACTCACATCTGAGAGTATTAAAATCACTGCGTGACTGAAGGAACTCCAACCTCACATCTGAGAGTATTAAATATCACTGCGTGTCTGAACGAACTCTAGCCTAACATATGAGTGTATTAAGTTCACTGCGTGACTGAACAAACTCTAAACTCACATCTGAGAGTATTAAAATCACTGCGTGACTGAAGGAACTCCAACCTCACATCTGAGAGTATTAATTTCACTACGCGATCTGAAGGAACTTTAACCTCACATCTGAGAGTATTAAATATCACTGCGTGACTGAACGAACTCTATCCTCACATCTGAGAGTATTAAATACCATTGCGTGACTGAACGAACTCTATCCTCACATCTGAGAGTATTAATTTCATTCCGTTACTGAACAAACTCTCTCCTCACATCTGAGAGTATTAATTCCATTCCGTTACTGAACGAACTCTAACCTCACATCTGAGAGTATTAATTTCACTGCGCGACCTGGATGAACTCTAACCTCACATCTGTCAATATTAATTTCGCTGTGCGACCTGACTGTGCGAACTCACATCTGAGAATATTGATTTCATTGCGTTACTGAACAAACTCTATCCTCACGTCTGAAAGTATTAATTTCATTCCGTTACTGAACAAACTCTCTCCTCACATCTAAGCGTATTAATTTCATTCCGTTACTGAACGAACTCTAACCTACATCTGACAGTATTAAGTTCGCTGCGCGTCTGAAGTGAACTCTAACCTCAGATACACTGCCAACTACAGTAGCTAATGATCTGAAACGAAACAGTGCCCCCCCCCCCGCACCTTCGACGTGCTGTATGCAATGCACGTCTGGGGTATGAGACAATTTTTGTTCATTTTTAGCCAGGATTTACGCAGTTTTCAGGTGCACTATACCTTCATTTTATTGACAGTCACTTCAAACCATCGGCCAGCAGTGCGTCGGGCGGAGAGCGGTGGAGTGACGAGAGAGTGAGCGCGAATACTGCGTGACGTCAGTATTGCCGCAACAGCTACGTCTCTCAAGAGGCCGACTGATGTGATAAGTCCTCAGTCCTACTCCCCCTGTGATTGGGGCGGTAGATTAATGCCTACGGCAACCTCTGCCTGCCGTAAGAGGCGACTAAAAGGGGCCCAAGGGCTTTGAATTGGGGCGCTTGGTTTGGCGACCATGGGGCACTTAGCCGCCTCCTGGCATTTCTTCCACTTTTCTGCGCCAGGCCCCTCATTTTCATCCCTCCTATCCAACCTCCCTTGGTCAAATCTTGTTCTTTTCGATTCCGATGGTATTAGGTTGCAAATCCTAGGGAGTCTTTCATTTTCACACCCTTCGTGGGCGTTGTCTTCCTTTAGCCGATGCTTTCATTTTTGGAAGTGTCGGATCCCTTCTTTTTTTTTCTCTCTGATTAGTGTTAGAGCCAATACCTATATAGAAGGTTGTCTAGTTTTACTTCCTCTTAAAATACGGTAATAATCACCACCACCACCACCACCTCAGTCCTACGGCTAGTTAGACCCCCATTAGCAATAATAGTCAGCCAATGCGTTACTCAAGAGGCGATTAGGGAAACGAGGAGAGATATACAGTGAATTTCTCCCATCGATTTGCCGGCAGGTGTGCCCAGCTTATCTGCCTCCCGTTGACTCATCACTTCCCGTTATACAGCGCAGCGACAGCGCGGGAATGCTCGCACTTCGCAGTTCAGGTCCGTGCTTAGAACGTGTATTAAGTGTCGATCTGTTGCTCCAACTGTTCTCGGGTTGTGAAGTGTTACTTCGAGGTATAATTCTTATAATAACTCCATATGTATACGGGGTAGGAAGGAAGGGTATTTATGTAGGATAATTATGTTAAAACCGAGTCTTGCAGGGAAGTTTTTAGGCGATTTATAATACAATTTCCAAGTGTACGACCTCCACATAGATAGACTGTGCGGAAACTCGTACACAAACGGAGAGGTACTTGTTCTTTACTCGATAAGAAGCGAAGTGTTAAAAAACGTGAACTTAACGAGGAAAAAAGTAAATGAAATCGCAGAAAGATTAGAACATACGATTGCAAACTCCCTAAGACGACTTGGGCAAGAAGCCGGGGTTTCGAAGATCTCAGTAAGGCGGGCTATGAAAATGTAAAAATAGAAACCATTTTAAGACGATGCCAAAAATGTGAGGATGCAGGAGGAGAACATCTCCTGTCATAAGGTACGAGCTTATTTTCTTAATTCTTAATTACTAATTTTCTTAATTCTTATTTTCTTTATTCCTATGTTTTCAGTTTTAATTGTTATCTCATGTCATGCACGGATAAAGGAGCTAAGTACTGTACTTGTTGCCATGCCGCGGACGGGCAGTGATGAATCAACGGGAGGTAAATTAGCTGGCCGCAGCTGCCGCGCGTTCCTCAGTAAGCCATCAGATGCTGCCAGTCTACCAAGCCAACTGAAATGCATACAAACGAAACATATGGGCAACACTTTGAAACCATTTATCTCGGGGGCTGACTAGGATTTAACAGTACCAAGCTATAGGAAGAAAATTAAAATAGGGGTATCGCTGAAATACGTAGTTAGATGCTGAATATGGAGATGAAAGTGGTTTTCAGGGGCCTATTTCCTGAAGATCATGAAGATCATTTCACTGACCTGTGGAGTCTACGCGCAGGAAAGTTCCGTTTAGAATATTGTTAAAATAACGTAGATACCAAAGATTATCAACATAAATGCAATATCCATTTCGCTTACTATACTTGAACATGAAAGGGTATAGAAACCATGGGTACACTCGTCTGTTGATGTATTCAACAATACAAGAAGTTAGCTACAGGTTGCATAGTGTCATAGTTATTGTCGATGCAGATTGAGGTTGTTATATTGCAAATGATAATTCACAGCCTATTTCCAGTCAGTCGACAGGGTCAGGAATGGAATTAATGGAGCCCTCATCTAGCGGCAAGGAGATAAATTGTGCCGCCTGTCGAAGCCTGATGCACTCCTCTGCGGCAATGATTAATGACTGACAGATGAAATGAAATGATATTGGACAGTGTTGCTGGAATGAAAGATGACAGGGAAAGCCAGAGTATCTGGAGAAAACCCTTCCCCTCCTCCACTTTGTCCAGCACAAATCGCAAATGGAGTGATAGGGATTTGATCCACGGAACCCAGCGCTGAAAGGCCGGCGTGTTGCCGTCTGAGCCACGGGGGCTCTTTCTTTCTAAATTAAAAATGACACGGTAATCGACTTTAGGAGAGCCCTTTATTAATATTTCGAATTACAAAGAACTTCCGATATTTCACGAGTGGTTGGTTCGCTTTGTGCCTAATTCATGAATGTAGTACACTGTGTTTCTTAAATGCATAACCATCCGTCAGGTGAAGCGAAAACATCATTTCTGAAGTAAAATTTTATTTTAATGTTTGTGACGAGAATATCACGACTCAGTTTTCCCGCCAAAAATGTAAAACACTTGGGAACTTCTAACGGACTATCTTTTTTCTAAGTGATGTGCTGATCATTGCTGACCTCAGTAATGACAACTTCGAAAGCACGCACGGTTTTCACCCCAATGATGATATTATTAAAACTTTGTAGCCAAATAAATTGAACTATTTTTAAATAATGAGGTTAAAAACCACGAAATGTTCAAAACAAGTTATTGAGATTTCCTGTTCATTTACATAATTCAGCGAGTTTCTCTCGTCGGTTGCCCGGTAAGTGCGCCCAGCTTATTTGCCTCCCGTTGACTCCTCACTTCCCGCTACACAGCGCAGCGACAGCACGAGAATGTCCGCACTTCGCAGTTCGGGTCCGTGCTTAGAACGTGTGTTGATCTGTCGTTCCAACTATTCTCGAGTTGTGAAGTGTTAGCTCGGGGTATAATTATCATAATGCTTCCACATGTGTACACGGTCGAGGAAAGGGTATTTATGTACGATAATTATGTGAAAACAGAGTCTTGCAGATAAGTCGTTAGGTGATTTGTAACACAGTTTCTACGTTTACGGCTTCTACATAGACAAACCGCTCGGAAACTCGTAAACAAATTGAGAGGAATTGGTTTCTTTACTCGATAAGAAGCGAAGTATTGAAAAAACGTGAACGAGGAAAAATTAAATGACATCACCAAAAAATTAGAACTTACACCTACAAAATCTCTAAGACGACTTGAAGAAGAAGCCGGGGTTTAGAAAAGCTCAGCAAGGCGCGCTACAAACATTTTAAAATGTGTGGATGCGGGAGGAGAACAATTCCAAAATCTCCTGTCATAGGGTACAAGCTTATTATTAATAAAGTATTATCTTTTTATCCTTATTTTCTTAATTTTAATTGTTATCTCACGTCATGCACAGATAAAGTGAGCGAAGTGCTGTCCATGTTGATATGTCGCGGAGCGGGGAGTGATGAGTCAACGGGAGACAGATAAGCTGGGCGCGCCTGCCTGCAAACCGATGAGAGAAACTCACTGTAGTTCCTGAAATACTGGTACCTTTTTCTAAAAGCACACAAATGGGAAAGAACAGAGAAATCACGATTACCTGCATACATACCAGCTCCATATTCTGGGTCATCAGCATCTTCCCTAGAACATTTTCATTTTTGTGCACAGTTCTAGATGCTTTGGAGGTAACAGAAGCACACAGGTTAGATTATGTCTTCCTAATATCACTAATTTCTTGAAATATACCTTTCCTGGCTCTATCCCTAATTGCAGCATTCGTCCTCACGCACATCCCTCATTAAAAGTAATTACATTTTCATAAACACCAATGAAAAGTGACCGCGATATCCTACAATCACTGTTTATGGATTCGACATTGTTGAACGATTTATTAGGGTTCTGAATCATTAAGTCTCCTGAACACAGGCTTTACAATGGAAGCAATCACAATACAAATGGACACAGCAAAAAAGTTTCCTTACATGGTCAACAGCATTACTTTCTCCACAGAAACTAACATTGGAACGTGTTTGAACTCAGTACTGTAAAGGGGGGGAATAAACTCAAGTGTCAACTCGTCGTTTAATTGTTTTTGATGGCGTTAAGAATGATTCTGGAAAATCCAGTTAAACATCTACCAATACTCTATCTGTCTATCTATCTATCTATCTGTATGTCTGTCACGAGTAAGAGGCGAGTTTCTAAATTGGAATTTTATGTCTTCTTCTTCCTTTCGTTTCTTCCTTAATCCGTTTACCCTCCAGGATTGGTTTCTTTTCGGACTCAGCGTGGGATTCCACCTCTACTGCCTCAAGGGCAGAGCCCTGGAGCGTGAAATTTTTGGGTCGGGGAGATAAAACTGGGAAGGAAGACCAGTACCTCGCCCAGGCGGTCTCACCTGCTATACTGAACAGACACCTTGTATAAGTGGTGGGAAGTTTGGAAGTGACAGACAAGGAAGAGGGAAGGAAGTAGACGTGGCCTTAAGTTAGGTACCATACTGGCATTCGCCTGGAGGAAACATGGGAAAGCACGGAAAACCTCTTCGAGGATGTTTGAGAAGGGAATCACCTCCCCCTCCCCCCATTCAGTTGATCTTCTGAGGCTGATAAGACCCCGTTCCAGGCCTCGTACCACTTTTCAAATTTCGTGGCAGAGCCGGGAATGGAACCTGGGCCTCCGGGGGTGGCAATGAATCACGCTAACCACTACACCACTGAGGCGGTTCATGTTTTCTTATCCATGTAAGTGATATCAAAAAGAACTGGAATAAAGCTTTTTGCAGATGATGTTATGCTGTATATGCTGTAGGATTGTAAGAGACTGCAAAAATACTTCAACAATGTTGTGAGATGGGCACCAGATAATTGATGGTCAACGGGATTAAAAGTCAGATTGGAAGTTTCACCAAGGAGAAAAGCCCCTCTCAATTTTAATTAATTTGTTGAAGGAGTGAAAGTACCACACGGGGAACACTTTTATGATACATTAAGAAACGCCTGCCACCACAAAATAAGATCATTAATTGCCGGAGAACTTCGTAGAAAGATTTACACCTTTTACGAAGAGGTTCATGGCGTGGCAACAAACGGGAAAACCAGTATAATCGATATGACAGCATTAAGGTTATATAGTCGATCCCACAGTCAGAACGGAGCAACACACCGGCCATCCTGAGGTGGTTAACGTTGAAAAGAGGAACATATACACACTTGCAATCGAATTTTGCAGAAGAAAGTACCATTTAGAAGAGCTAGAAGTGTTGGATTTAATGGTAATGGCACGTGGCACTCTAACTAGGATTTTTATGAATTTCTAGAACAGATTCGGCTTACAGAAGCTCAGAATCAATCTTTTGGTAATCCCCACTTTACGAGGATCTTTGTGTATTTTAAAATCACATCTGTGTTCATAGTAGTTCCCTTTATATCCCCATTAATATCCTTCTAATAACGATTGTATTGTTTTCAGTTATTTTGTTTGTATTTCCAAATGTTTAATGCTGTAGGCTATATATTATGTTATTAATCTTTGAGCTTTTAAGTTATTTATCAGATGATCTTAATGTTCAAATGTAATTTTGTTATTGATGTAGTTAAACTATGCCCTTACGGAAATCTAGAAAGTCTGGAAAGTTGTTGATTTGTTTACAGTGTAATGTTTCAAACATACGTAAACGTATTAATTTGGGCCATTCAATTGATCTCACCGCGGAACAAACCTAAAACTCTTCTGAGCGACTTCAGTAGAGACGGCACCTCACTAATAGAAAGATGTACTAAATTCAACGCAGCCTACCAACAGTCAGGAAACCGATACATCAGGGGATGCGTTTCAAAGAATGCCAAGATCCGTCGCTGCGTAACTGTAGTCAGATCCCAGTTTAAGGACGAAGCAGAAACTCGGCCAATAAACGGGAAATGTACCACGGACATCCTGGAAAAATTTGAAAGATGTACCCGCAGTAAAATTCATGGACATAGGGTACTCTCAGACGGAACCCACCGACTAAAAGCTAACTATGAACTATACCGAGAGTTGGAAACGGTCAACAACAGCATGCGACGTAGGCGGCTGCAGTTCAACGTACATAGTCAGCAATAGGCTTACCACGAAGGTCTCCTCACTGATTAAAAGCTACAAGTCTAGGAGTTTTCCGCTGAACAAAGTCCAAAGGGTCTACTGGAATTTTTATCTTGACGTTCTAGACCACTCCCAATGCTGGGATACGTTGAATTCTTGCTACCTGCCACCGAAAATTATTAAGTCCCGGAAACCAGTGTCTCAGGAGAGAAAGTACAATTTGTTGCCCCGGCACAAGCGTAATGGGAACGAAAACGAAATTTCAAAGAATACTTGTCACAAGCGGTTCCTAGTGGGCGTAAACCAATAATAAATAAAACATCAATTTTCCCTTTGCAAAAATCAGGTACTGTATATCTCTCGGCCATGGCCATCCATCAACGGCTGCTAATTCAGATGGCAACCAGCCATAAGACATAGCCTGTACGGTTGCTAGGTAACTTTGTTTGACCATCCATCCATACCTAACATCACTGCCTACACGGTTGCTGTGGTTACACTTCCGTCACACATGTCACGTCACGTTAAACAAACAAATTTTCGAATAACCCCAGCCGTAAGACATATTTATATCAATATTGTAAATTATGCGGAAAACAGTAATAACAGACATCTTCTCAAAATCTAAGTTCCCTATCTCTTAATGCTCATTAGTGCAACTCCTATTGGTTATTTAATTTTGCATTAGAATACCTTCAGTATAATATTGTAAAATAATGTGTGCACCTGTACATGATCTGATGGATGGATGAAAGAAATAAGGTCATACTACTTAGCACTTAATTAGTACTTAGTAATAACATCTAAATAAAATAAAAATTTCTTCAAAATGAGGCCCTCTGTCACGGATTATCACCAGACAACTACTTACCTCCATTGGGGGTGTGCCTGAAAATTACAAAGCTGTGAGTTAGGAACATGGTTATATTCATTTATCAAAATATAGTGAGTCAGTTAATATATTTAATAATATTAATTGTTCATGTTACTTTTCTGTGTACATACGCATTTATACAATTTAAAAGAATACATTGAAAGTTATTCCAAGAAATAAATGATACAATATTATTGGATATATCAAGTTCAGTAAGTTTTCTGGAGGCCTCTTGATGAACTTAGTTCATAGAGAATTGTACCAGCACAATCAAGTAAGTCACCATGGCGAGCACGATCTGAAATATAAAATATTAGAATAACTGCTCCGTGGAATACCTCAGTGGCATGAAAAAATGAGCAAAATTTGGTTTTACAGAAACATTTACTGTAGAAAACAAGCAAAACGCTCTTTGAAAAAATGATTGAAACACCCGTAAAAATTGTCCGATCATAGCAAGATTCCCAACGTCAGTATAGAAGGAGCATTTATGAAAATTTACATCTAATCTCTATTACAAAAGGTATCAATCAATCAATCAATCAATCAATCAATCAATCAATCAATCAATCAATCAATCAATCAATCAATCAATCAATCAATCAATCAATCAATCAATCAATCAATCAATCAATCAATCAATCAATCAATCAATCAATCAATCAATCAATCAATCAATCAATCAATCAATCAATCAATCAATCAATCAATCAATCAATCAATCAATCAATCAATCAATCAATCAATCAATCAATCAATCAATCAATCAATCAATCAATCAATCAATCAATCACCATTGATCCACTTAGGCCTCTTACCCAATTGGCAGAAGCCCTATCAGTTGTTTATCTAGCTTTTCCTTTAACGTTTACAAAGAACTTGCAAATTTGTCAAGCATTTTCCTGGATAATTTATTCCAGTCCCCTCCTCCTCGTCCTTCTTGTACTATAATCTCCTTTACTGAAGGTTGGCCATAATCACAGTGAAGTCTGTACGATATTCTGCTATTCTAGCCGGGCTGACTGGGTCAGACGGCTGAGGGTCTGGCCTTGTGACCCCAACGTGGCGGGTTTAATACTGGCTCAGTCCGGTGTTATTTGAAGGTGCTCAAATTCGTCAGCGTCGTGTCGGTAGATTTACTGGCACTTGCGGGACTAAATTCCGGCACCTCGGCATCTCCTAAGACCATAAAATAGATTGTAATACGTAAAGAAAATTACTTTATTATTATTATTATTATTATTATTATTATTATTATTATTATTACTGTATTATTGGCTATCCTATAAATGAATATCTGTCCCAATGCTTTCTCCTGAATTCAAACTTTATCATCAAATTATGATCTTTCTTACGTTTAAAACTTCCCTTCATGCTTATTCGTCATGTCATTCCATGCCATCTCTCCGCTGACAGCTCGGAACATACCACGTAATCGATGAGCTCGTCTTCGTAGGCACAAGTTTTCCTAACCAAAGTGTACAACATTTTTGAACCCTACTCTTTTGTCGGAAATCACCCAGAACAAATCGTGCTGCCTTCCTTTGGATGTTTTCCAGTTCTTGTATCAAGTAGTCCTAGTGTGGGTCTCATACACTGGAACCATACTTTAATTGGGTCTTATGGGCGACTAGGCCCAATCACACCTTGCGGAAGAGAGACGCGACGCGAGCAGGAAGATATTCTCTCGCTTTGTAATAGATGTGTCGGCTCACACTTACACCTACTGGAGCGGAAACGCGCCGCGCTGAAGAAGAGGAAGTTGGTTGACGAGAATATTTCTTCTGCTTCTCTCGCTTCAGTAACGCATGTAAAATATTCGGGGGTTTCGCAATCGCGTTTCGAGTCCATGCCGTACACGGTATTTGCTTCCTCTGCAGATAATCACATTCCTGAGATACGTTTCAACTGGCTGGTGTTAAAATTAAACTTCAAAAAATGTATTCAGTTATTTGAAAGACACTTTTCTACTGTATATGACAAATGCCGTAAGTTACATTGAAATAGCAGTTGAAATTTCACAATCCCTATTCGAAAATACACTTGGAATTTACCTTCAGGGTGCAACAACGATTGAAACAATGTAGAGGATTCACCACTTAAATTTCCGGATAAATTAATGCTGTGAACTCAAAATCTCCGATTTTGCCTGTATACTTCACTCTCATTACACACACACACACACACACACACACACACGACGTTAGGCGACAGCTCGAACAGGCCAACACTCCGCCGGGTGGCACACATAGACTGACTGCACTCTTCGCTCACACACTGACTGCCCCAACTCCAACTCTCACTCAACTCTCGGCTGAGCTTCAACTGAGCTCCTGCCTAATGCACTCCTTAGTTTTTTTCGGGGGAGGGGGGTGCAAAGCCCACTCCCCCCGCATGGCAATCGTCACAGGCCTGCATTGCCCCCGATGAATCTAAAGAAGACAGAATTAATGGTATTCACGAGAGGAGGACGCTCATCCAAAGGGGACTGTCTAAGGCATTTGATAGGGTAGATCATGGGAGATTACTGGCAAAAAAGAGTTCAATTGGACTTTACAAAAGTGACTGAATGGGTGGCTCTGTTTCTAGAAAACAGAACTCAGAGAATTTGAGTAGGCGAAGCTTTATCTGTCCCTGTAATAATTACGAGCGGAATTCCTCAAGGCAGTCTTATTGGACCTTTATGTTTACTTATATAAGTTATATCATTGATAATGTATCAATATCAATATCAATATTGTACCAGGAAAATAACCCGACTTTATGAATTAATATTAAAGTTAGCATGAAGTAGGTCTCAGGGCAATTCTGGGTGGTTTCTAGCTAGGGCTTGGTGCAGGAGGAAGGGTCCTATCTACAAGATTTTTTAAATAGATTGAATAATAGTTTTTTATTCAGAAAATGCATTTCAAAGTGCACATCACCTTACTGTTGATAGTCGCTGTCTTCAACATCGCCTTTTGATGACCCGTGCTCCCAGTTCATCACGCTGAACGGGGCTGGAACACGTTCTGGAAGTTGTCAATATTACGTTGAGATAAGACCGGAACATCCAGGTTGGTTTGATATGGGTTTGAGTCTCGAACTTTCGACGTTCTGGATGATCTCCGAAGTTCTCCGACGTTTTCCGACGATCTCCGACGATGTTGCAGGGTAATCACTCGTCACATAACTTATACAAGTGTCCAAAATTACACAGTCCCCCGACACTTTGGTTTAACAGCACTGTTTCATTTAATATGGTTGGGATATGCAGTCGAATTCACTCTTAATCTTGTAGATAGAACTTATAAGTTCATAAAGATGAAGATGCGGGTAGCATCGAGATTGGAAGAAAATAAAGCACAGTTCATGAATAGAAATAATGAAACTGAAAATTGTTCATGCACTTGGCACGGTTCGTGGTGATTTTCCACTAAATAAAGGAGCACTTGACATTGAAAGAAATGTATGACTGCTCTAGAGTTTATCAAAGACACTGCTGTCAGTCATGAAACTAACACTAAACACTTTGACGAAGAAATAAGGTGGAAATGAAAAGCACAGTTCGTTGTTAGGCGCACTTGACATTAAATAAAATATGTGACTGTTCGAGAGTTTATCAAAGACACTGCTGTCAGTCACACACAAATACTGTTCAGAAAAAAAAAAAAAAACACAATTTTGTTTGAATTGGATTAAGAACACAGTTTGAGTTCTGAGTGAAACCTTGGTGTCAAATCACTTGCATTAACACTCTTGTGAAAGTTCGAACACTTTCATAAACACTCTAAATCCCAATGAAATTATGCTGACTGAGATTTAAATGTCACAGTTAATAGTATAACGTAGTAGTGTCACATTGCAATGAATTATGTTTGTTCAGATGCTAAGTTTCACACAGGCAACACGGTAATAAACTCAGTTTTACAAGAACAAAAGTAAGTTGCATCGAGAAGTTTCTACATGCGCACTTGACTGTTGTCGTCTAAGTCCAATTTACGACTTGTCATAATCAGAGTTCCAATACGCGCACAGATTATTTCAACTTGATTGATAGACACAATGTCCATTATAAAGACTTTGTTATACATTAGATTTCACACGCGCACAATTGACAAGTTCAACACGACTGTCAGAGTTTAAGTCCCACATGAAGGCTATGAATATTCGAAGGTAGACTCTGTCAGCACTTCGACGAACACTGCAGCGTGGAGAGTCAGGCTGAACACCCAGCTATGACTGTCTGATTTGGTTTTTATTTATTGATTGATTGATTGATTGATTTATTTATTCGCGGGTGGGGGGTGAAGCCCGCTCCCCCCGCGTGACCATCGACTCAATCTACATGGCCTCCGACATGCTATTAGTTCTAAGAAGAGAAAGATAGCAGGGAGGAGTGGAAGTGTGATACTACAGGAGTATCTGCCTGTCCCCATGCTCAGCATGCTACCAGGCCAGATGTGATGGTGGGTATCAATACTGGTGTAATCGGGTAATAAGGGTCAGGACAAAACCACATAGGCGGAAATAGAAAGATGCCTACATGTAAAACCTGGCATTTTGTAAATAGCACATGCAAGGATGTGGTTCTGGAAAGGTCCAGGTAATTGCTTTAGTTGGGAATAGGTATCATGCTCAAGTCATAAGCCTATTCCACGCCAGTCCAGTTATTCAAGGGATCAGTCCTTCTGGGCACTGCTGTGGCTAGCGCAGGCCTTATTTAACAGATTATTATTTAAAGACTGAAATTAGACATATAATCAAGATGTGAAATGGACTGCTGTGAAAGGGCTTGATATTTCATTTATACATTACATTTTTAGCTTTAGAATTCCTGCCTGAACGTTCACGGCTAGATTTTTCTTTTTTTCTTTTTTCTCATTTCAAAGCATTGTATCGTCGTATTAAAACACTTATCAACAAAAATATCGGCACATTCCTTACACACATGTTTCAATGAATTTACATTTAAGAGCTGGACAGTTTTCCTTTTAACTTGAAGCCTACTAACAGAAAGAAAATTTATAAATTTAGCCTCAAAAACATTCAAACTTTCCCATATAAGTAATACTTGCCATAATGCCATTACATTAGGGTAAAGCAAAATTTGCATCATCATATTGTTTTAACAAAATATGTACATTTCTTAAATCACCCATATTTTCTTCAGTGCTTGACAACGCATTACGGCATTCGAAATGGGGTAACTTGGAACACATCCAGCCACACTCATATGCATATGTATTTTCCTGGATTAAATCAAATCCACAGATCACACCTACAACAACACATCGGTATTGAAGGTTAACTGCTGCACTATACAATAAAATATGCGTATTATATTTTAAGCCAGTTAAAATATGGGTCGAACAGGTCAGAAAATTATGAAGTAACGGTACCATAAAAATCTGTTTTGTCACTGGAAGAATATATATGAAAACACAATAGCCTAGTACTTACATTTTCTTGTCACGAGGGGAACGGAAGAAAGACCGCGCATTCTTCTCTACTTCATAATTACTGCAGCCAAACACAGCACATACCTTTCCCCTCATGTTGAGTGGAGATATCAAGGAAAGACACACGCTACTATTTAAATATGTCAACTCACTGAAAATGCATAATTAACACCAAAAACTTCACACAAATGCACGTGCTCTTATGACAGAATCAGTAGTTCTCAGGTCAATCCGTTAGAGAGAGAGCTCTAATAGCTGTCCCTCGATATCTCGCTGAGTGTCGCGTATTATCTCTACCGTATTTGCCGCAACGTATCCCCCCCGCTTCCCCCATTTGAGGGATCTCAACACTCAAAATCCAGTCAAGTGTCTTTTACACAATCACAGACATATGAATAACAAAAACTTCAGATACAACATATACAAGTATACAATATCTTTGGGCAATGGACACAATTTCACTATGGCACGGCACAAAAGACCAGTTTTAGTCTTTACACTGACCACACGAGTAATATTATCAAAACCAGGATGGAGCTCCTGGATTATACCAGTCTTTCAAACCAAAGAAGGAAGGTTATCCTCGTTGGAGTCCATTTCCCTACGGAAGACCATTTACGTCTTTGTTGAAGGGATTGTATGTATTCCTTTGACCACCTCTGCCAAAACCGTGATACAGCTGTTGCACAAACTTCCGATTTGTTAGACAGGAGCGGGAGCTGTTGCATATATCTGGAGAGGGGATAGGGGTCAAACGTCTCTCTTCTAGAAAATGTCCAGGTGTAAAATAACATTGATCGTTGGGGTCGTCAGTCATTGAACAAAGAGGTCTCGAGTTCAACACAGACTCAGTTTGATACAAAAGAGTACTCAGCTCTTCAACGTTAAGAATGCATTCTCCCAGAGTCCGCTTTAAAAGTGATTTTGCGGACTTTATTACAGCCTCCCAAAGCCCACTGAAATGAGGACTCGAGGGTGGAATAAACTTCCAATTCACATTCAAATTAGATGACTATTCTTCTATTTCAGTAGAGCTATCCTTAATAAATCTTAATAACCCATTGTTGGCTCCAACAAAATCTGTGCCATTATCACTCAAGATGAGATTTGGAAATCCTCTACGCGCCGTTAATCTTCTAAATGCGGCGAGGAAGTCCTGAGTCGTTAGAATATTCACCGTTTCAAGATGTATTGCCTTACTGACAAGACAAACAAAGAGAGCAATGTACGGTTTACACTTTATCTTACTCCTCGGGTTATCACTCTTTGTGATGACTGGGCCACCATAATCAACACCAGCTTTAACAAAGGGTGACGACGGTTCAGCTCTATACGAAGGTAACTGACTCATTATGTGAGTGGTGAGTGGAGGTTTGCTTCTGAATCCAAAATCTGTTACGCAAGGGAAACAATACAGCCTGAGGGCCGGAATGCAATAGCATCTCATGTTCATGTTTGACAATCCATTTAGTAACAAAGTTTTTCGGAGGAAGAATGATGGGGAGTTTTTCGTTATATTCCAACTGAGAATTCATGAGTCGACCACCGACTCTCAACAACCCGTAATCATCGAGGAGCGGATTCAAAGTTTTCAATGAACTCGAAGAGGCAACTACATTATTAGACCTCAAGTCATACAGTTCCTTCCCATATTCACTAGCTTGCATTAGACTTGTTATTTTCACTTCATTAATCCTCAATTCTTCAGGGGCTTGTGGACCAATGAAACGAGTATCCTTAGTGGAGCAGACATTGGTAATAAATCTCAGAACATAACTATAAACTCGCTTAAGTTTGAGAAAGGACGGAAACTTCTCTAACTCAGGTGGGTGCATGTTAACTAGCAGGACTCTCAAAGAGGGTTTCTATTCTGCATTCACAGCAGTTGGTGTATTACTGGCAACAAAGTCAGGGTAAACTGGGGACAATTCGTGCAACGAGGAGGGATCATGCCACCATACATCAGGAGAAAACATTTGTGAGCGTAAAACACCTCGAGACAAGTGGTCAGCTGGATTGCTGTGGGTAGGTACGTGTCTCCAATCTGAGACTGAAGTGAGGGATTGAATTTCAGCAACTCCATTAGCAACAAAGGTTTTTCAACAATTGACGGGTTTCTGTAACCAACACAGAAATATCGTGCTGTCAGTCTAGCAGTATGTGGAGAAAGGAATGTGCAATTTCAGCGATTCAAGGCGAGGAAGCAATAGAGCAGCACAAAGCTCTAAATGGGCAATAGATTGCTGTTTCAATGGAGCAACTATCGATTCAGAAGTCAAAAGGATCACTGATACCTCGTCATTATGAGATACTGTCCTAACATACATACAAGCACCATAGGCAGCTTCTGAAGCGTCAGAGAAGCTATGGATTATAATAACCTTATTCTTAGCAAAGGGCAGTACATTTCTTTGCACTATGAGTTCATTAAGCAAGGGGAGCTCACTGTAGATAGCATTCCAGATTTCAATAATTTCAGATGAAGGTTCTAACGCATCATCCCAATCAATTTTCAGTATAAGAGACTGTGGGATAAGTTTGCACTCAACCACGGCACATCCTAACAATCCAAGGGGATCAAATATGGAAGCAATGATAGTGAGGATGCTTCAAATTTATTTGAAACTGAAACTCATCACATTTAGGGTGTCACACAATACCTAATGTTTTAATAGCTTCATCCTTAGTGAGGTTACAAGGAGACAATATTTCTGTATCCTCTACAGGGACATTGGCAAAATATTCTGGACAATTTGACGTACATTTTCTAAGATGAAAATGTGCACTATAAAGCATAGAAGAGATTTCTGATTGAAGCTCCTTAGCCTCTTCGACTGAACTAGTACCTGTCAGCAGGTCGTCAACATAAAGAGAAGAACGAATGATCTCTGATGCAGTGGGATGAGATCCCTTGTGTTCATCAGCGGAACATGAATTCTATGTTAATGATTGGTCCTACTATTCCGCCTGAATAGTTCATAATCGATTTTGCTGCTCTTAAAGCTGGCATTACTGAGATGTACAGAGTTGTGCTAATTCATTCTGACCACATAAATCTTCAGAAATTTGTTTGGCGTGAATCTACTGATGAAGAAATCAAGGAATACCGTCCTAGTACTGTTACATACGATACACGTTGCGCCTATTTCCTTGCTACGGAATTTGTGAACCGTCAAAAACAACTCTCATCTTGGTTGTAGTGCTAGAATCCTTGAGCACACAATGATGAGGCATGTAAAGGTTTAACGAGGTGCAATTTCCACGTGACCCATTTCACTGTATTCACGCATGAAATATACATGCTTCATTTTGAAATCCGGAAGCCTAGCAAATTTATTTTCAATCTGTTTGAGCCTTCTAACATCATAATGCTTAGACTCAGCTATAGGTGGCACTTCAGCACGAATAGGAAGTTTGACAACAAACCTACCAGAATCATCTCTTTGAACACTATTTACAAAGTGTTCTTCACAAGCCCTTTCTTCGGGAGTAAGAACTGGTTGATGAAGTTCTTCAAGCTCCCAGAATCTTTGGAGTTTAGTGTCAAGAGAATCAAGTTTTACAAGATTGGCATGACGAGCCTTGGCATTACGTTTAATGCACGACTCAGGGAAAGTACCTCACAGCACCCAACCAAATTCGATATCTAATAAGGCGGGATAGGCCTTCTTATGCAAAACATAGGAAGACAAAATTTCGTAGTAGACATCAGCACCTAGCAAAATATCAATAGTAGACGGCTGATTAAATGTCCTATCACTCAAAACAATATCATGAGGAATAACCCATTTGGAGCAATCAATTTCCTGCGCAGGAAGTGGACTTGAGATTGTGTTCACGACTGCACAGTTCAACTTCAATGTAGAATCTGAGACATTGGAGAATAAAACAAGGCTACATGTGGAACTTACAGGAGACACATTCACATTGCCTATACCAACAATAGGCAGATGACAAGCCTTGTACGGATACCAAGCTTCT